>NC_090446.1:433273613-434695362 GCF_031143425.1 Pleurodeles waltl | reverse complement strand
TTTTCTAATGTTCCTACTATGGGCGTTTTATGATATGCTTATGACAAGTGTTCTAATGTGATAACGTGTTTCCTGACTACTGCTTATGTTGCAGAATACTGAGTAACCTGTGTGTTATGTGTGACTACTGCTAGTTTGCAGAGTAACTAATGTGTAACGTTCTGACAACTGCTAAGGTAGCAGGATAGTACTGTTATGTGATGTTGGTCTGATAATTACGTTGTGTACAATACAGTATATTTTCATATAATCTGGTGTTGTGTTTCCTTTGTGGTGGGGATATTGCGTCACATGTATGTGTGTGTTGTGCAAACGCTTTACGCATTGCCTCCGGGTTAAGCCTGACTGCTCGTGCCAAGCTACCAAGGGGGTGAGCAGGGGTTATCTTGGACGTGTAACTCCCTTGCCCTGACTAGAGTGGGTAAGTTCTGCCTGGCTGAGGTGCATACCCTAGCCAACCAGAAACCCCATTTCTAACACACGCCAATGTCTGAGGATGCATAATTTTGCCGTAGCCAATGCGATGTGTAGTAGTCGGCCTTGGGGTCTGGAGAGATGATGTAACTCCCCAGTGTCATGCAATAGTAGAAGGGATGGGGTGAGGAGTAATGGTAGGGGTAGCACTTCCCTATGAGTGTTCCTATTGCCCGCCAAAAGGGTTGTATAGCTGAACAATCATGTAAAATATGGGTTAGGTCACAGTGGGTGTGGGAGCATCTCCAGCAGGATGCATGGGGTAAGAGTCTCGCCGTGCATAGTTTCTGGGGGTTCCAATACCAGTCATGCAGAGTCTTAAAAAGACAACATTTTAGGCGGGCCTCATGAGCTCCTCGGTCTATGGCCTCAATCAAAGTCAGCCCAATCCTCTAAGTCATAGTCATTCTGTAGGCGAGCCTGCCATTTAATCTTAAGGGAGTTAAGGAGGGGTAGTGAGAAAAGGTGCCGGTTCAGTACTGCCTGTAGTCCAGATACAGCCCCCTTCAATTGGCCCCACGTTTCTAGATATTGGAGTATCGGGGAGTGTACAAGTCGTTGGGGAAGGCGCCCTAGCCGTTGTACTAGACAGTGTTGTAGTTGTAGATAATGCCACGAGTAATGTTCAGGGAGATCGAGTTAGTCTCTGAGTTCTCCGAACATCTTCCAGGTGTCTCCAGAAATAAGCTGGTCTATCCGCATGATACCTTTTAGGTACCAGTCACTCCAGTAAATACTCTTCCCCCCTATCTGAAACCCTTTATTGCCCAATAAGGGGGCTCTATAGATGTGCGTCTATTTTCAAAGAGCGATGTGCCTGTCGCCAAACTTTCCTCGTGGCTCCAATTATGGGGTTGGTGGATCGTTGATCCGTCAGGCCTGTATTGTATATCATCTGGAGGCCGTGCGGAGCGTCCGCAAGCGTTCTTTCCACTTCCACCCAAAGTGGTGGGTCTTGTGCGTTTTGGGAGTAGGAAGATCAGCTGTGAGAGATGTAGTGCGGAGGCGTAATGTTCAACTGAGGGTAGGTTTAAACCTCCGAATTCACGCCGGGCTAGTAATGTGGATCTAGGTAATCGTGGGTGCATGGATCCCCAGGCGAAAGCACGGATACAACGGTCAACCTCTCGGAGTAGAGCTAGTGGTATATGTAGGGGGAGCATACCAAGGACATAGAGAAATCTTGGGACGGTTACCATTCGCACCACTTGCACTCTGCCCCACATGGAAAATCCTGGCTGTTTCCACTTCTTGAAGTCTCGCTTCATATTGTTAATTAAAGGGTCTAAATTATCTGTCACTATTTTTTCTAGACTTCTATTTATGTCAATGCCCAGGTAATGAAGACATTAATGTTTTTATTTGACCGGTAAGCCTTGTAAGGAGGTGTTGACTGTTATAGGGGATAGAGGTGGTGCTTCGCTTTTATCCCAGTTTATCCGGTAGCCCGAGAGATGTTCAAATTCTGTTAATATCTGCTTAGTGGCTGGGAGGGAATTGGGTAGGTCAGTGAGGGTGAGCAAAATATCATCTGCATAGAGGTAAATGGTAGAGCACCCCATCTGGAATTGAAATTCCTGATATAAGGTTGGAGATCCGGATTACTGCTGCTAGGGGCTCTACGGCCAGCAGGAATAGTAAAGGGAATAACAGGCAGCCCTGTCGAGTTCCTCTGTGGATCGGGAAGGTGTCCGAACGAAACCGTCTACAGTTTACCTGGGCTGTCGGAGAGTCATAAAGTAATCGTACTCTATTGATGAAATTAGTCCCTAATCCAAAACATTTTAGGACTTTGAAGAGATACCACCATTCTATTCAGTCAAATGCTTTCTCAGCATCTAATGAAAGGGCAAGCGCTTCTTCCCGCGAATCTCGTGCTGTCCAGATGGTGTGGAATAATGTACGGAAATGGTTCCTTGATGAGCGACCCGGTACAAAGCCTGCTTGAGTGTGGTGAATTAGGGAAGGAATGACTTTTTTGAGTCGTGTCGCTAATATCCCCGCTAATATTTTGATGTCTCCATTGAGTAGGGAGATGGGGCGGTAGCTTCCACAGAGAAGAGGGTCCTTCCCTGGTTTGGGTAAAACTGTAATGGAGGCCTTATTGGAAAGAGGGTGTAGGGATCCCGTGCGGTCGGCCTCCTGGAATGCCTCGTATAAGGTTTCCACAGTGTCAACCCCGGACCATTTATAGAATTCAGACGTAAACCTGTCCTCTCCTGGTGCTTTATGATATGATAAGTTGGCTATCGCCTGTTGAATCTCCACTTTACTGATATCACCCTCTAATAGCGCTCTACCTTCAGCCGTGAGACAAGGTATATGTGCTCTCTGTAGAAAGGCATCTAAACGGTCAGTGGCCTCTACTGTTTCTGGGGTATATAGGGCTTGATAATAGCGGCCAAATTCGTTTGCAATTGCCTGCGGATGTGTGAGAAGTACGTTGTCTCGGTTGTTTATTGCTGGTATAGCTAGTGTGGCTTCTCTTTGATGTAGTTGAGCGGCTAGTAGGCGACTCGCTTTCTTACCATGTTCGTAGTGCCGGCCCTTTAGCTTCTATAATGCATATTCCGCCCGTGAGGTGTAGAGTGAGTTGAGCTCCATTTTAGCTTGTTCTAGGTGGCGGCAGTTAAGTGAGGTAGGGGCTCGAGTTTATTCCCTGATCGTGCGGGCTATACTTTCTTCTAGTTTGGTCTGTTGGTCTCTCCTTTGAGCATTGGAGATGGCAGCATCTCTCATTAGCTGGCCTCTAATAATTGCCTTTGCCGCTGCCCATAGAAGTTGGGGTGAGGATACTGAGCCCTTATTATCCTTAAGGTATGTGGCTAGATGAGTTTTGAGTTGTTCCTTGCCTTTCGGGGTTCGGTATCTGGAGGTGGGGAGACGCCAGGGCTTACGGCCGGGCGTGATCATCCCTAGTTCCAATGTTATTAAGACCGGGGAGTGATCAGATAGTGCGGCCGTGAGGATGTCCGACAGTCGTATCGATTGCATCATCCGCTGATCGATCAGGAAATATTCTAGCCATGATTGGGTCCCATGGACCGAGGTGAGAAAGGTATATTCGCGGTTAGAAGGATGTGATAGACGCCAACAGTCTAACAGGCCATGATCAGAAAGGATATCATGTAGCAGATCTCGATCTGCATTGTTGCCTGCATCGAGACCATTTGATCGATCAAGAATGGCATCTTGTACAATGTTGCAGTCTCCTCTTAATATATATTGTGAGGCGCCAATCTGTGTTAATAGACGATTGAGAGAGAGGAAGAAGGTGCGTTTAGAGCATGGGAGCATATATGGAGCCTATGCAAATTGTGGAGAGGCCTACCCTGAGTTTGGCAAGGACGTAACGTCCTTTCGGGTCATGCCATGTTTTGAGCAGCCGAAACTGTAGTGAGCGACGAATGAGAATTGCTACCCTGCATCTCCTCCCAGTGCCCTGTGTTCCGTCATGTATGGATGGCCGGCCACTAAAGAGCACTTTGCCCACCCAATCTCTACAGAGTTTTTCGGATTCTACTGAGGAGAGGTGTGTTTCATGCAATAGGGCAATATCAGTATGTTTAGAGCGGAGATAGGATAATACCTTCTGTCGTTTGACATAGTGGGTCATACCATGTACATTCCAGGATAGGATTGTGAGTGGAGTTGTCGTTCCCATGAGTGTCTTGTAGATGGGATCTAGTCTATGGTGTGTATCTGTTTTTTGTATTTGGCGATGAAAGAAGAAGGGGGAGAAATAGGGAGAAGGGATGTCAGATGTAGAAAAGTCCCACCTGAAAATGTAGTGAGGGTGATGCTGTGAAGAGTAAAGAGTGCGGTGGATATAGAACCCTCGGTCACCGAGAGGAATAAATAAAGTAGATAAAAGGAGAAAATAGAAGAATATTAAATAGGGTTCAGTGAGGGATATAGGAAGGTATAAGGGAGGGAGGACTAGCCTCTAGATGGCCGGGAAGTGGCTGGTGACCTAAATTGGTATACGGGTGAAAGGGAGGGTATGAAGCTCTGAAAATAAAGAGCCAGGATGAGTGATAGTGGGAGGAGGGGTAGTAAAGAGAACAGTAGCGAGAAACAACTCAATACCGGAAATTCTATTAAACTGCAGGTTTGAACCTGTAGAGTCTGCTCGCCGAAAGGATATTGTTATGGTGTGGGAATACCGTGGGGGGGTTGATGGTTCTTAAATAGCTTTGAAGGTCTGTCAGGAAGCCTCCTTGTTATATGTGTTTTGTGTCATGGGGGTGATGGGGTGCTAGGAATTATAGATATGAGGGTCGAGACTTAGAGAAATGGAGATGGTAAATCATTCTGTACCTCTTATATCTGTGAGTGTATGTAGTTCATAGTGTGTGTATTGCTAGGTGTTGCAAAGTACCAAAAATTGTGGTGGATAATGTTGCAGTCTGTGGGAATTTCCCAGATAGAAATTTGGAGGGTATAGACCCAATGCTGGTAAATACGGGATGGGGATAGCGTTATTATTGTCTCTATCTGAGGAGGGTATTGCCTAACAAATCTGTTTTAGCGGTTGATATTTGTGTACTCGTTGGTCTATTCGTCATGAGTTGGCCGCAGGGTTTTGTCTGTGGGGCATGTTTAGGGAGAACCGATAGGTCTACCAGGAACATAGTGTGGTTGTGGGGGTTTGTTGTGCTAGAACCCTGCATACTCTTCCCATGTATCGCATGTGAAGGGGATGTTTGACTAATGTGGAGCCGTCCTTTCCTGCACCTAGTTTATAAAATAACCTTGAGGGGTGAGTGCGGAATGGACTCCTCATAGGAGAGGGGTACTTTCAACCTTGTAACGATTATATCAAGAAGACCCGATCATGTAAAAATAAAGAATACAATATGTAACAACATATTAACATGGCATTTACAACCCCTGAAATTGCCACTATTTATCCGGACAGAAGTCATAATTGTGGCCCTAAGCTGGTATGGTAGTAGCATTGCTAATAAACATCGACGTTATGGATCTTTTACATACATAAGGATGAGGGTAGGATCCAGATTCCACCCAGATCCCCCCCGCCACCAAAAAGACAGTCCTCGATTAGATTAATTGGGTTTGCCACTTAGCTGTCCGAAGGTGAGTGGACCTGGCGATGGGTATAGATCCGGCATTCCTCTGGGGCTCTGTATGCTCAATGTCCTGGATTTCAGGGGGGAGCGGGATTTGTCTCTGCCCATGTTTTGGGTGAGGTCAATTACTGCCTGCAGTATATGCTCACGGCTTTCTTGTGATTTAGGGGCGCGTTCTTACATTCTGCCTCTCTTTTGTGAGGAAGGGCACTGGGGTTGGGATCCCAAGGTTGTGGTAGTAGGGGTGTTCCCAGTCTGAAAGGAGTCAGGGTCCACGTGTCCGGGTGAGGTGTCCATGGGGTGTGAAACAAGGTCATTCAGAAAGGAGCTGAGGTCTTCCGGCTCCGTAAAGTCCTTGGATTTGCCCTTGTAAGTGATCCACATACGTGGTGGTTCAAAAACACCATATTTAATGTCTAGGTTCCTGAGTTGCGGCCGAAGAGCCAGGAATGCCTTTCGTTTTTCATTTGTCAGTCTGGAGAAATCCGCAGCTACTCAGATCTCGTGACCGTCCAGGGAGACCGGGTCTTGTGTTTTAGCTGCGGAAAGGACTTGGTGAGCTTGATCATGGCGTAGGAAGCATGCTATGATAGGCCGTGGTTTGTCGGAGGTGGCTTTATGGGGTGGGCCGATCCTGTGTGCTCTCTGGAACTCTGGTGGTGGTGAGAACTCTATGCCAAAGAGGTCAGGCAGGAGTGATTTGAGGAAGGTCTTGATATCAGATCCCTCTTTGTTTTCAGGAACGCCAAAGAAGCGTACGTTGTCCCGGCAACTCCGATCTTCCAGATCGGTAACCTTTGCTCGGAGAGATCGTAGCTCTGTCTCCTGATCGGGTAATGCCGCTACTTGGTCTTCCACAGCTGTGAGTCGTTGGTCTAGGGCATTCGCTGTCTCCCGGAAGCCGGCGATGTCCACTCGAATGGAGGAGGAGGCTACAGTTAAGTCCGTTATCTTCAGGTACATTGCCTCGAGACGACGTCCCATGAGGAAATCTCCTCCAATATACGATCTGTAGCTTCCAGTGCAGGGGGGTCTGCTGGCGAAGACGTGGGGAAGGGCGCTGCCGCTTGTGCGCCATGGTTTTTGGTTGTGCAATAGCCTCCGAGAACAGTAGTTGATGGGAATGTTTGCCTGAAGACTTCCCATTTGGCATTTCCCTCAGAGTGTGAGGGTCTCCAGAAGGGGGTACCTAGTGTATGTGCGCGTGGTGGATCTGAGTTGCGCCGCTCACAGTCCTTGTGTCTATTGGTCCAGGTATTGAGACTGCAATAGTTGCAGAGGCCTAGTCTCCGTAAGCGATGGTTGAATAAAGGGTAGATTGACTCATAGTATGGGACAGTTGAGGAGCTGTGCGGACTGTGGATGGCATTCTCGCTTTTCCTTTCAGGCAGTCCGGCTGGCAATAGGCCTCGATTCCTGCGTCATCTAGTTCTTTGCGCTCTATGCCTTGATCTGCCTCCGGGTCCCTTTCAGGTGTTGAGGCTATTAGGAAGGAGGCAACATCCGCAGTGGGAGGGTCCCATAGGTTGGGCCTGAGTACCTACTACATCAAGTAGGACGCTATTGCAGGTGAATGCAGGGTCTTGCTGTAGGAGGCTGGACTGGCTTGTAGTGAGTACCAAGGGGTACTTACACCTTGCACCAGGCCCAGGTATCCCTTATTAGTGTAGAGGGGTGTCTAGCAGCTTAGACTGATAGAAAAGGTAGCTTAGCAGAGCAGCTTAGGCTGAACTAGGAGACGAGTGAAGCTCCTACAGTACCACTAGTGTCATATGCACAATATCATAAGAAAACACAATACACAGATATACTAAAAATAAAGGTACTTTATTTTTATGACAATATGCCAAAAGTATCTCAGTGAGTACCCTCAGTATGAGGATAGCAAATATACACAAGATATATGTACACAATACCAAAATATGCAGTAATAGCAATAGAAAACAGTGCAAACAATGTATAGTCACAATAGAATGCAATGGGGGCACATAGGGATAGGGGCAACACAAACCACATACTCTAGAAGTGGAATGCGAACCACGTATGGACCCCAAACCTATGTGACCTCGTAGAGGGTCGCTGGGACTGTAAGAAAACAGTGAGGGTTAGAAAAATAGCCCTCCCCAAGACCCTGAAAAGTGGGTCCAAAGTGCACCTAAGTTCCCCAAAGAGCACAGAAGTCGTGATAGGGGAATTCTGCAGGAAAGACCAACACCAGCAATGCAACAACAATGGATTTCCAGACGAGAGTACCTGTGGAACAAGGGGACCAAGTCCAAAAGTCACGATCAAGTCGGGAGTGGGCAGATGCCCAGGAAATGCCAGCTGTGGATGCAAAGAAGCTGCCACAGGATGGTAGAAGCTGAGGATTCTGCACGAACGACAAGGGCTAGAAACTTCCCCTTTGGAGGATGGATGTCCCACGTCGTGAAGAGTCGTGCAGAAGTGTTTTCCCGCAGAAAGACCGCAAACAAGCCTTGATAGCTGCAAGGGTCACGGTTAGGGTTTTTGGATGCTGCTGTGGCCCAGGAGGGACCAGGATGTCACCAATTGCGTGAGGGGACAGAGGGGGCGTCCAGCAAGAGAAGGAGCCCACTCAGAAGCAAGCAGCACCCGCAGAAGTGCCGGAACAGGCACTACGAAGTGGAGTGAATCGGTGCTCACCCGAAGTTGCACAAGAGAGTCCCACGCCGCCGGAGGACAACTCAGGAGGTCGTGCAATGCAGGTTAGAGTGCCGGGGACCCAGGCTTGGCTGTGCACGAAGGAAATCCTCGGTGAGTGCACAGGAGCCGGAGTAGCTGCAAAACACGCGGTTCCCAGCAATGCATTCTGGCGTGGGGAGGCAAGGACTTACCTCCACCAAACTTGGACTGAATAGTCACTGGACTGTGGGAGTCACTTGGACAGAGTTGCTGAGTTCAAGGGACCTCGCTCGTCGTGCTGAGAGGAGACCCAGAGGACCGGTGATGCAGTTCTTTGGTGCCTGCGGTTGCAGGGGGAAGATTCCGTCGACCCACGGGAGATTTCTTCGGAGCTTCTAGTGCAGAGAGGAGGCAGACTACCCCCACAGCATGCACCACCAGGAAAACAGTCGAGAAGGCGGCAGGATCAGCGTTACAGTTTCGCAGTAGTCGTCGTTGCTACTTTGTTGCAGTTTTGCAGGCTTCCAGCGCGGTCAGCAGTCGATTCCTTGGCAGAAGGTGAAGAGAGAGATGCAGAGGAACTCTGATGAGCTCTTGCATTCGTTATCTAAGGAATTCCCCAAAGCAGAGACCCTAAATAGCCAGAAAAGAAGGTTTGGCTACCTAGGAGAGAGGATAGGCTAGCAACACCTGAAGGAGCCTATCAGAAGGAGTCTCTGACGTCACCTGCTGGCCCTGGCCACTCAGAGCAGTGCAGTGTGCCAGCAGCACCTCTGTTTCCAAGAGGGAAGAGGTCTGGAGTACACTGGAGGAGCTCTGGGCACCTCCCAGGGGAGATGCAGGTCAGGGGAGTGGTCACTCCCCTTTCCTTTGTCCAGTTTCGCGCCAGAGCAGGGCTGAGGGATCCCTGAACCGGTGTAGACTGGCTTATGCAGAGATGGGCACCATCTGTGCCCATCAAAGCATTTCCAGAGGCTGGGGGAGGCTACTCGTCCCCAGCCCTGACACCTTATTCCAAAGGGAGAGGGTGTAACACCCTCTCTCTGAGGAAGTCCTTTGTTCTGCCTTCCTGGGCCAAGCCTGGCTGGACCCCAGGAGGGCAGAAACCTGTCTGAGGGGTTGGCAGCAGCTGCAGTGAAACCCCGGGAAAGGCAGTTTGGCAGTACCCGGGTCTGTGCTAGAGACCCGGGGAATCATGGGATTGACTCCCCAATACCAGGATGGCATTGGTGGGGCAATTCCATGATCTTAGACATGTTACATGGCCATATTCGGAGTTACCATTGTGAAGCTACACATAGGTAGTGCACACGTGTAATGGTGTCCCCGCACTCACAAAGTCCGAGGAATTGGCCCTGAACAATGTGGGGGCACCTTGGCTAGTGCCAGGGTGCCCACACACTATGTAACTTAGCACCCAACCTTTTCCAGGTAAAGGTTAGACATATAGGTGACTTATAAGTTACTTAAGTGCAGTGTAAAATGGCTGTGAAATAACGTGGACGTTATTTCACTCAGGCTGCAGTGGCAGGCCTGTGTAAGAATTGTCAGAGCTCCCTATGGGTGGCAAAAGAAATGCTGCAGCCCATAGGGATCTCCTGGAACCCCAATACCCTGGGTACCTCAGTACCATATACTAGGGAATTATAAGGGTGTTCCAGTATGCCAATGTAAATTGGTAAAATTGGTCACTAGCCTGTTAGTGACAATTTGGAAAGAAATGAGAGAGCATAACCACTGAGGTTCTGATTAGCAGAGCCTCAGTGAGACAGTTAGTCATAACACAGGTAACACATACAGGGCACACTTATGAGCACTGGGGCCCTGGCTGGCAGGGTCCCAGTGACACATACAACTAAAACAACATATATACAGTGAAATATGGGGGTAACATGCCAGGCAAGATGGTACTTTCCTACACTTGCCCCGTATTAGTGTTGTCCCGCCGTGGTGGTCTATCTCACTACCTCAGCGAGGGGCCCTTTATGTGGATCTCAGGGTAGTAGTTTGCATCAAGAAGGAGGATGCAGTTTATGTGTGCAATATCCTCTTGGTTTCCTGCCAGGGATGCGTATAGAAATATTTCCGCCCTTTAGGGCATAAGTGTTATGGGACCAAAGTTCAGAGTTCCTCAATCAAGTAAGCCCTTCAATATTTGCTGGCTATTCCGGGGGCCTTCTGGTGCTGTGTTTCATGCTGATATCACTGTCGTGTCAGAGCTTGATGTTAGGCCAGAGCAAAGAGCAATATGTAATTTGCAGCGCTGCCCGTGGGGAGGGGGGATGAGGGGGGGGAGAGGAGCTCCAGCCCCCCTATTTCTTACTTGTGTGCCCCTCGGCGTCCGGCCCCGTTCTTTTGTTGTTTGCCGCACTGTCGAGGAGCGGCAGCGTCACAAATCCCTTTCGCAGCCTTTTCTAAGGTCGGATGGGCCGCTCACTCTAGGTTGCGGCTCGGCGTGCGTCTGCAGGCCCTAAGCGGTCCGGCGATCTGCGCTGTTGCGGCAGCTGTGCCCCGCTGTAAATCACCGTTGCCTCTCCAGTCCGTGTCTCCTGCGGTACCAGGAGGTTGTAGAGGAGGCTCCCTGAGGAGGACGTTGCTCCTGCTGAGGCTGAAATCCGGCCCGGCGCACGGAGCTCCGTCCTCAGGCGGCCATTCTCCTCGGCAGCCAAACCACACCCTGTGTGCGATCTTTTAAAATTAATGTTTGGTGCGTGCGTGGATGTTTGAATGGTATGAGTGTTGTTAATGGATGTGCGTGTGTGCGTGTCTGTGTGTGTGTGTGTGTGTGTGTGTGTGTGTGTGTGTGTGTGTGTGTGTGTGTGTGTGTATATATATATATATATATATATATATATATATATATATATATATATATATATATATATATATATATATATATATATATATCCCACCCGCCCCCCTCCCTCCTAAAGCTGCCGGCCGCCACTTCCTAATTGTTGGGTACAACCAGAAGAGGAGGTGGAGGGAGATTCTACCCAGGTAGATTCAGGAGAGGGTCCTGAAGATCCAAAGGAGGGCCCTTCCACAGATCTTTCCCTCAACAAACCTCTTAGTGTAGCTGGCAGTGGGAAGGGGTCACACACAGATAGAACACCCTTCACACCTAGAGGCCAGGTAACTAAGGTGACTCAAGTTGGGGAAAGGTCAAACTCTGCTCACTCCCATGTCACTTCTGTGTCAGAAGTGTCCCACACATCCAACCCTGAGGACCAGTCCCTAGATAGGGAGCTCAGCAAGCTGAAGTTGGAGGAGGCCAGATTGAGGCTACAGCAGCAACAGTTGGCCTTAGATAGGCAATCCCTAGCTGTGGAAAAGGAAAGGGAGGGGTTGGGGTTAGTTCCCCATGGTGGCAGCAGCAGCAGTAGTAGTTTCAGATGTTTCAGTGTTAGAGAAAACACATTTGATTCTAGAAACTTGCACAAGATTGTCCCCCATTACAAGGAGGGGGGTGACATTTACAAGTGGTTTGATGCACTTGAGGGGGCCTGTAAAGTTCAGAGGGTCACTCAGGTACAGTGGGCTGCTATCCTGCGGTTGTCTTTTTCTGGCAAGGGGAGAGACAGACTCCTTACTGTTAGAGATGATGACTCAGACAATTACAGTGTTCTGAAGACTGCACTCTTGGATGAATTTGGCTTAACAACTGAACAATATAGGATTACTTTCAGAGAAACCAGAAAAAAGTCTTCACAAGATTGGATAGATTTTGTGGACTGTCCAGTGAAGGCCTTAGAAGGTTGGTTGCATGGCAGAAAAGTTTGATTATGAAAGCGTATACAATCTGATCATGAGAGAGCATATTCTTAAGAATTGTGTGTCTGATTTGGGGCACCAATATCTTGTGGACTCAGATCTGACCTCTCCCCAGGAAATGGGAAAGAAGGCAGACAAATGGGTCAGAACAAAGGTGAGCAGAAAAGCTCATACAGGGGGTGACAAGGACAGCAAGAAGAAGGATGGTAAGTCACATGACAAGGGTGGGGACAAAGATAAAAAGTCATCAGAGTCTTCATCAGACCCACAAAAATTATCTGGGGCTGGTGGGTCCAAATCCTCTTCTAATCAGCAGAAAAGCCTTGGTGTTATTTATGTAGGCACAAAGGCCACTGGGAAAGTGACAGCACTTGTCCCAAGAGAAACACCAACCCTCCCACCACCACAACCCCTACTGCTTCCACTACTGCCCCTAATACTAATAGCAGTGGTGGAGGGAACAACTCTACAAATAGCCAAACAAAGGGTGTAGCTAGGCTCACTTTTGGTAATGTAGTGGGGTTTGGTCTAGTTAGGGAGACCACTGAGGCTGTTTTAGTCTCTGATGGTGGCACTGACCTTTCCACTTTAGTTGCTTGTCCACTTAACATGGATAAGTACAAGCAACTACCCCTAATCAATAGTGTTCAGGTCAAGGCCTACATGGACACAGGTGCCAGTGTCACTATGGTGATGGAGAAACTGGTTGCCCTGAGTTGTCATCAGTACCAAGATACTGATGCCCATAACAACAGTTAGCCACCCCATGCCTGTTGTGAATCTCAACTGCGGGGGGCGGAGGAGAGTTACAATGGTCCTAAAAAGGTTGTGGTATCCATTGACCTACCTTTGGGTGTCCATTGGGCAATGATTTGGAAACTTCAGCTTGGGCTAAGGTGGAGTTGGAGGCCCATGCAGCCATGCTGGGTATAACTGGACATATCTTTGCTCTTACCAAGGCTCAGGCCAAGAGGCAAACAGGACAGGGAGCCTTGGATCCTGGAACAATGGACCAAATGCTCCCAAAAAACAGGAATGGAAAGGGCAAGCCTGTGTCCACTATCCCTCCCTCTCCAGAAGATTCCCCTTTTGATGAAGAGTCAACTCTTTGTGCAGAACCTACACCAGAGGAGTTTCAAGCTGACACAGCTGAGCTCTTGGGTGCAGGGGGGGCCTGCCAGGGAGGAACTGAGTGTGGCATAGCAGACCCGTCTCACTCTAAAGGGTCTAAGACAGCAAGCTGTAAAACAGCAAAATGGGGATATCAGTGACTCACACAGAGTTTATTTGAAAAACAATCTCCTTTATACTGAGGCAAGGGACCCTAAACCTAGTGCTACCAGGAGTCTGATTATTCCCTTGCAGTATAGGGAATTCCTCTTAACTCTGGCACATGATTTTCCCTCGGCTAGACATCTGGGGCAAAGTAAAACCTAGGACAGACTTGTCCCTCACTTTCACTGGCCTAAGATGTCAGAGGACGCAAAAGAGTTTTGTTGCTCTTGTGTGGCTCACTTAATCCCACTGCCAGTGGTTGGGGTGCCCTTTGAAAGTATAGGGGTTGACAATATTGGCCCCCTTGACCCTCCAACTGCTTCTGGTAATAGGTTCATCTTAGTGGTAGTGGACCATGCCGCAAGATACCCAGAAGCCATCCCCTTAAGGACCCCTACAGCACCTGCATTGGCAAGGGCCCTCCTGGGAATATTTTCCAGGGTGGACTTTCCTAAAGAGGTAGTATCAGACAGGGGTAGTAACCTCATGTCTGCATACTTAAAAGGTATGTGGAAGGAGTGTGGTGTAACCTATAAATTCACCACACCCTATCACCCAAACACAAATGGACTGGTTGAGAGATTTAATAAAACTCTCAAAGGCATGATCATGGGACTCTCTGAAAACCTCAGAAGGAGATGGGCTGTCCTCCTGCAATGCCTCCTTTTTGCCTTAAAGGAGGTACCACATAAAAGGAGTGGGCTACAGCCCTTTTGAACTCCTCTTTTGTCACCCTGTTAGTGGTCCCGTTACTCTTGTGAAAGAGGGGTGGGAGCAACCATTGAACCCCCCTAAATAAGGCATTGTGGACTATGTACTTGGCCTAAGATCAAGGATGGCTGAGTGTTGGAAATGGCCTTTCTGCAGGGTCACCCCAAACTTTTTGGTGAAGTTGGATTTTATATTACTATTTTAGAAATGCTACTTTTAGAAAGTGAGCATATATCTACACATAAATCCTTCTGTGCCTTCCAAGCCACGTCTGGCTAGGTTTAGTTGACAGCTCCCTTGTGCATTCACTAAGACAACCCAAACACAAGATGCTCAGTGACACTTGCATACATCTGCATATTGAATGGGTCTTCCTGGGCTGGGAGGGTGGAGGGCTTGACACTTACATGTCAAATGACAGTAGCCTGCCCTCACACAAAGGACTGCCACACCCCCTACTTAGACTCTGGCAGACAGGATGGAACTGAAACGGGAAATTGTACACTTCTAAGCCACTCTTTGAAGTCTCCCCCGTTTCAAAGGAACATTTGGGTATTTAAGCAGGGTCGCTGACCCTAAAAACTTAGACACTTCTGAGGTAGACACTCTACTTCATCAAGACACTTCATGGAGAAGAGAACCTGAACCAGAACCTGCAACCTGCCAAGAAGAACTGCCTGGCTGCTCAAAGGACTCTCCTGACTGCTTTCTGAGAAGGACTGCTGCCTTGCTGTTGCCCTGCTGCCTTGCTGCTCTCTGGCTGTGCTGAGAAGTGCTCTTCAAGGGCTTGGATAGAGCTTGCATCTGTTCCCTGAAGTCTCAGGGCCAAAAAGACTTCATTCCTGCAAGAAGAAATCCCTGTGTGGTGAAAATCGATGCACAGCCTGCATCGCAGTGAGAAAATCACTGCACGCCGAACCGGACCGACGCAGCCTGACTTCACAGGGAGAAGATCAACGTAGCGACCGGAACTTTGACACACGGCCCACCTGATCGACGCACAGCGGGGCCAGAACTTCCTGAGAGGAATCATCACAGCGCCTGCCGTGCGGTAGAATTTTCCACGCAACGCCCACCAGATCGACGCAGCCCCTGTGACTTCATTCTGTTAGTGCCGGATTTCGGCGTGCAAAAACCCCAAAACCCGAAGAGGATCCAAGTCCTAGCGCCGGAAACCGAGGCAAAGCCTTCCCTGTGTGAACAATAAACTACCCAAGTGCTTGCAATAGAAATTTGTTGATTTTCAGAGACAAAAGACACTTTATATCATTTTTACAGTGATATTTCAACATCTACTTATTGCATCTTAATCATTTTGACCTTCATCTTATCAGATAAATAGTATATATTTTTCTAAACACTGTGTGTTGTATTTTTGTAGTGTTCTACTGTGTTACTGCATTATTTATTGCACAAATACTTTATAAATTGCCTCCTAAGTTAAGCCTGACTGCTCAGTGCCAAGCTACCAGAGGGTGGGCACAGGAAAATTTGGATTGTGTGTGACTTACCCTGACTAGAGTGAGAGTCCTTGTTTGGACATGGGGTAATCTGACTGCCAACCAAAGACCCCATTTCTAACACAGAGTATATGAAAAAGGCTACTAAAAACCTTCAGGCCAGCCGAGAGCTTCAAAAGCAGTGACATGACCAGAAGGCTGTCCTGACTGAGTACCACCCAGGACAGAAGGTATGGGTTTTGGAGCTTGTGGCACCAAGAGCACTCCAAGACAAATGGAGTGGACCACATCTTATTGTGGAGAAGAAGGGTGAGGTCACCTACTTGGCAGACCTTGGTACTGCCAGAAGTCCCTTTAGGGTACTTCATGTCAACCGCCTTAAACCCTACTGTGACAGGGCAGATTTGACCCTACTCTTGGCCACAGATGAGGGGCAGGAAAAAGAGAGTGACCCTCTCCCTGACCTCTTCTCCAACACTGAAGCTGATGGCTTAGTGGAAGGAGTTGTACTTGCAGATTGCCATACAGCAGAGCAGAAGGAAGACGGTAAGCATTTACTAGGCCAATTTTCTGAACTCTTTTCACTCACCCCTGGTACCACTACTTGGTGTGAACATACCATTGATACTGGAGACAGTTTGCCTGTCAAAAGTAAGATTAATAGACAGCCTGATCATGTCAGAGAGTGCATTAAATCTAAGGTTCAGAAAATGTTTGACCTAGATGTTACTGGTGTGTTGTCAGATAGCCCCTGGGCCAGCCCAGTGGTGCCTGTCCCCAAACCTCATAGCAAAGAAGGAAAGAGAGAAATGTGGTTTTGTGTGGACTATAGAGGGCTCAATACTGTAACAAAAACAGATGCTCACCTTATACCCAGGGCAGATGAGCTCATAGATACAATGGCCTCTGCCAAGTATCTAAGCACCTTTGATTTGACTGCAGGTTATTGGCAGATCAAATTATCAGCGGATGCTAAACCCAAAACTGCATTTTCAACAATTGAAGGGCATTATCAGTTTACAGTTATGCCCTTTGTCTGAAAAATGCACCTGTCACTTTCCAGAGGCTGGTGAACCCAGTCCTCCAAGGTCTGGAAGCTTTCAGTCCAGCATACTTAGATAATATTGCTGTATTTAGCTTCGCGAGGGATGACCACCTGGTCCACCTGTGGAAAGATTTGGAGGCCCTGCAGAAGGCAGGCCTCACTATCAAGGCTTCAAAATGCCAGAAAGGACAGGGGAAAGTGGTTTATCTGGGCCACCTGGTAGGTGGAGGACAGACTGAACCACTACAGGGGAAGATACAGACTATTTTAGACTGGGCTCCCCCTCCTACTCAGACCCAGGTCAGAGCCTTTCTTAGTCTCACTGGGTATTACAGGAGGTTCATTAAGAACAATGGTTCATTGTTGCCCCTCTTAATGACCTCACCTCTAAAAAGGTATTATGGACAGCCAGCTGCCAAAGAGCTTTTGAGGAGCTTAAGCAGGCTATGTGTACTGCACCTGTCCTAAAAAGCCCAAATTACTCAACAACATTCATTGTCCAGAGAGATGCATCTGAACTGGGGGTTGGGGCAGTGCTAACACAACTGAACTCAGAGGGCCAGGATTAACCTGTTGCTTTTATCAGTAGGAGGTTGACCCCTAGAGAAAAGCGTTGGTCAGCCATAGAAGGGATGCCTTTGCTGTGGTCTGGCCCTGAAGAAGCTGAGGCCATACTTATTTGGAACTCACTTCATTGTTCAGACAGACCACACACCTCTCTTATGGTTAAAACAGATGAAATGGGGAGTTAACACTCTCCTGTCCATCACCACCCAAGGGGTGGTGCCCAGAGCTCCACCAGAGTGTCCCTGGTGTTAGGCATCTTGGATTCAAAGGTGTGGGGACCCTCTGGAGACCTCTGAGTGGCCAGTGCCAGCAGGTGATGTCAGAGACCCCTCCTGATAGGTGCATGCCTGGGTAGGAAGCCAATCCCCCTCTCAGGGCTATTTAGGGTCTCTCCTCTAGGTGTTTCCTCAGATTTGGTTTGCAAGTTTCCTCCAGGACTCCTCTGCATCCTCTGCTTCAGCTTCTGACCGTCTGATCAACTACAGACTGCTCCAGGAACCGCTGTATCCAGGACGAATCCTGTGACCTGCAACTTCAGCTCCAGCCAGCATTTGCAACAGTTTCCAAGGTGTGTACGCTCTGAGGACTGCCTTTCTTCACCCTGCACCAGAAGAACCGAAGGAATCTCCTGTGGAGTGATGAAGTCACTTCCCTGATTCAGCAGGCACCCTTCGGCGACGAGACGACAACCGGTACTCTGGGACTCCTCTCCTGTCGACGAGCGTGATCCCTGGAACACAGGTGGTGGACCAAAGTGACCCAGACTGTCCAAAGGTCCAGCTGTCCAAATTTGGTGGAGGTAAGAGCTTGCCTCCCCGTGCAGCGACAGTACCTCTGTGCACTGCATCTTCTGCAGCTCCTTGGGCTTCTGTGCACTTCTTCCAAAAGTTCTTTATGTACAGCGTAGGCCAGGTCGCCAGCACTCCATCTTGCGATAACAGCTGCCTGAGCTGTTCTCCGGTGGCGTGGGACCTTCCTTTGGTGTGCTGCAACAACCGCACTTTGCATTTTCTTTGTCCCCGTGTCCTGGGATTCCCGTGGGTGCTGCCTGGTCTTCTGAGGGCTCTCTGAAGTACTGAGAGGCCCCTCTGTCTCCTCAGTCTGAGTAGAGACACCCAGGTCCCTCCTGGGTCCATGCAGCTCCTCTTTGATGCAAACCGCGCACTTGCTTGAACCAAGGCTTGTTGGCGGAATCCAGCGATGCAAACAGTCTGCATCCAACAACTCGACGTGGGACATCTCTTGCACTAAGCAGGAAGCCGCACCTATCCTCTTTGGTGCATTCCTGTACTTTTCTTCCAACCGGAGAATCCACTTTTGTACCTTCTTCCAGGTTGGCAGGTGCTCTAGTTTTTCCTGGACTCTTCTTCGACTTCTGGACTTGGTCTCCTCTCTTCAAAGATCTTCACGTCCAGGAATCCATTGTTTGTTGTTTCCAGTCTTGCTTGGTTCTTGCATAATTCTTCATTACAACCTGTAGTGTGTCCTGAGGAAACTTGCTGTACTTTACTCCTGCTTTCCTGGGTTATGGGGTGGGGTACTTTACTTACTTCTATTGTTTTCCTACACTCCCAGCGCCCCTCTACACACTACACTTGCCTAGGGGGGAATTCGACATTCCCATTCCACTATTTTTGTATATGGTTTGTGTTGCCTCTAGGCCCATTGCAATCTATTGTATTTTCTACTGTTTGCACTATTCTATGACTGTTTACTTACCTGATTTTGGTTACTACTGTATATATTGTGTCTAATACTTAACTCCAGAAGGAGTATTGCCTCTAAGATATTTTTGGCGATGTGTCACTAAAATAAAGTACCTTTATTTTTGGTAACACTGAGTATTGTCTTTTATTGTGCATTAGTTCTGTGTAACTATAGTGGTATGGCAGGAGCTTTGCATGTCTCCTAGTTCAGCAATGGCTGCTCTGCTACAGCTACCCATAGACAGCCTAAGCTGCTAGAACACTGCCTACATTTCACTAATAAGGGATAACTGGACCTGGTGTAAGTACGTTAGGTTCCCAGTACAAACCAGGCCAGCCTCCTACACACTCCTCTGAAATGTTTAAATGTTTCAGGAAGGAATTTTGTTAAAGGTGAGGTGGTAGTGCTTGTGAGACAGATTTATTCTCAATAGTCCTCCCTGACATGTAATAAGCTATCATAGGCTGCAGGCCAATTCACTTGAAAACGTTTGCAAAGGGTTTAAGTGGGCCGGGTTCTTCCAGGTCTTAGACGCAGTAGTACTTAAAAACACTGAAAGGGTCTCTACCCATCCGTATATTGATGTCATTAACTTTACTAGCAAAAACACTGATCGATTTCTGAACAATGAATGTAACAATCATTGGCAAAGCCAATAGGGTTCACCTTTGTGAATTCTATTGACCTTGTCAATTTTTTTATATGTTGCATGGCAGTTGAGCTGCTTTGCAACATGGCTTAAAGGAAAAAAAACACTATGTTGCACACAATGCTGGCCATGTCACAGCACTTCATTTTTTTATTTTTATTTTTACCGTAAGTGAGGGTGAAGGAAAGGAACTGCAGAGACGTAAACTGAAAGAGTGCCTGTCAAAAAGCAAAAAAGAGTGCCTGCACTGCGGGAGCCTGCAGTGGAAGTACACTGGCCACCACCGGAAGCATTACTTGGCCAGGCTCCATGGAAGAACAAAGACTCGATGTCCAGGAGGAAGACGGGTGAGGAGGAGGCACTGACTAATAGTAAGCAAGGAAAGGAGAATGATGTCAGAGCCAGGCAATGGTATGTAAAGTGACACAGGAGCCAGCCAATGGTAAGTAAAGGTAAGTAAGGGCGGGCTCTAAGCACCTTTTAAGATTTCTTTTTTTTTTTTTAACAAGAGATGTTGCACAATCATTTTTTTCTAAGACACTCAGGCAAATCAAGATTCCAACTACCAGAATGTGCAAGTTTTTTATTTGAAAACCTCAAACTGAAATGTCTCTCTGATGGCACTGAGCAATTCACAACATCCATGCTTTCAACATGAAGTCACATTATATGGACCAGCATTTTTGTGACTTGACTGTGTTTAAATTGTGAGCTTGCTATATTTCCATGGAGTCCTGTGTTTTAGATGATGAATTTGTACTATTTTTAATTATGAGTCTTGTATATATGCCCTTTCTGTTCTAGGAGCTTCAGTGCCTAGAATGTGTGATTGTTGTAACTTGGGACATTTTCAACACGTAAATCAAACACCTCTTTTTTTTACCCCTCTTGTTGCTACGGCACCCCAGGGATCAGGGCAATTACAAGTTGAAACACCACAGACGAGGACTAGTGGAATAGGAATGAAGTGAATGGAGTCCACAACCAGCTGCGTGCTGTAGCAACCCAATCCACACGGAATGGGGGGGGGGGTTACTCTGATTGCACAAACGCTTCTGGGGAGGAAGGAAAAACCAACACTGGTTAGTGTCAAGCATGTTCCCTTTGATAACAGAGATATTAATTACTTTTTCCTAAGAAATGAGCAAAGCCAATGTGGTAAACACCCCAGGTCACAAGAGGCTACTGAAGGGAGAGCTGAGAATGATTCTTAGAAGTTAGCTCCAAGTTGTAAGACTCTAAACCAATTAGAGATGTTGCGTTTCTGGATGTGAGGCACACTCTGCATGAACAACACTTCATAAAAGTCAATGTGCTCCAAGGTGTAAGACTTATGTCTGCAGTGGAAATACACTGGCCACCAGAAGCAGTACTTTGGCCAGGCTCCACAGCAGTACAAAACCTCGACTGGAAGCCCAGGAGGAAGACGGAGGCGAGGAGGAGGTGCTGACCAACAGAAAGCAAGGAAATGACAGTGACCTGGGAGTGACCCAATGATAAGTAAAGTGACGTGGGATCCACGTGGGAGCAAAGTAAGTAAGTTAAGTAAAGTGGTGGGGGGGCTCTAAACCCCTTTTAAGATTTTGTTTTAAAATACTACAAGAGATCTTGCAAGCAAAACCTACAAACATTTATTTAATCTATGTCAGCAATGAGTTCCTATTTATATTTCACATGTTTAACACTCTTAAGGAATGCAATATAAAGAAAGCTATTTCAAGGATGGTGTGTTTATTTTTTCATGTGGTATATTACTCTTATATTGTGTGCACTTTGAACTGAGTCACCTCAATTGAGAGTTATGGAGTAGAGGCAAAGTCATTGGAGTTCCTCCCACTGCTTGTCAGTGGGTCAAAAATGTGTTCATAATACATGGTCATTCAATCATTGACCTCTCGGCTGAGTGTATAGAGCAATGGTCATATATTCTAGGTGCAAATGTCATTCTGTTCAAATGTGAGTGAAGGAGGTACACAATTGTGAAAATACTGGCAGCAAAAGTAAAAGAAAATGTAGTGATTACAGGTGAGTGCATTTGTTTTGTGTTTGGTGGGTTGTGAAGTGAAGAAGATGTGAAGGCGTGCATTCAGAAGGGAGTGAGTGAAAAAGGGTGCTGAAGAGGAAAGACAAAATATGAGAGATGGATGAGATAAAAGGGTGTACATGTTCAACAAAGAATTAACATAACTGCAGTGACAGACTCTAAAGACCAATACCCCTTCCATAGGCCTCAGTAATGTTTAATCTACAGTTTCAATTTCAAGAATTGAACATTTTCAATTTTATTTAGAATAGAATCTTTGTTTTTTCTCATTTACTTTAACCGCCCAAATGCTAAGCCTTTTTTTTGGCTATTTGGTATAGTTTGCCCTTAAGCATCCATAACTTTTGTCCACATAAGGCATCTATGCCAAATTTGCTTCCTTTTTTCAAACATTCTAGGGATTCTAAAGGTACCCAGGGTTTGTGGATCCTGCTGGAGGGGACCGAGAAATTACCCAAAAATGCAAAAAAAGTACTGCAAAAGGGGGTGTGGCTAGCAGTCCACAATCGCGGATGCATGATTACAGCGCTTCGCTTGAGCCCATACATTTGTCCATTATAATTCGACGCCTGGGGTGCCCCATTGCTCTGGGAGCAGGGAAGTTGGCGGTGATCGAGTTGGCGATTGGCAACTGCCAGACGTTGCAGCGGGTTGCTCTCAGGAGGAGTGGTCAGGTTGCTGTGATGGCTCGGGACGACTGGCTCTCGACATCGGAGAGACCGGAATTTGTAAGCACTGACTGTGGCACCAAGTTTGAACCGACATGGAACTTGGCACTGATGAACGATCAAAGGAAGGAAGCAACGGCGGCTAGGGCAGACCCCGGCCAGGTTGGGCTGACTTGCGCCCAACACGCGCTGTGTGGGGCGGCCGACGCAGAGGAGGCATCGGCGACAGTGAGGGACGGTCAGAGACAAGCTCTGTGTTCCTGGGACCAGGCTACCCACTCCCTTGCCCGGCACTACCCGGGAGAGGAGGATGAAGTAAATGCTGTGATTCTCCAGGTCTAGCTGACAGGAAGGTGAACACCACGAGGTGAGGGACCAGGACACCGTTCGGAGGGATGGGGGAGCAAATGTAACCAGTGCTGCAGAGGCACAGGCCTAGGGAGACATGTCAGAGATAATGCGCAATGGGATGAAGGAACCCCTGCCAGGGCTAACTGAAATCTCCCTGAGGCCTTAGAGTGGATTTGAGCATGTTCCACTCACAGAGAACATTGTACTGGGTGGCCAGGGCTGAACGCGCTGCTCAACTCGTTGGACTGTCGGGGACTGAATGTTGCGGAGTGCCCCTGACCCCCTTCTTATCCCTGAACTTGGTGCCCCACACAGGTTGAACCACTGATCGGTGCATGCTTATTCATTTCAGTATAAGACCGAGGAGGGGACTGCGGTTCCTCTGCCTCTGTGCTCTCCTACGCGAGCAGGACTGTAAACATTTGATCCCTCAAGCCAGCGGTTCACAACCTTTTGACTTCTGTGAACCCTCACTTTATCATTACTGGAACCCGGGGCCCCCCACTTAATCATTAGTGGAATCCAGGGACATCTCCACTGAGTCATTACTAAAAGCTGGGGACCTAATCTGTTATTATTATTTAATTTTCTAAGCAGTTGTAGACCCTCTGAGGAGGCTTCGTGGACTCCCAGGGGTCCCGGACCACAGGTTGGGAACCAATGCCTCCAGTCTTCTACGCTTGGCACTTCAGGAGAACAGCTAGCTGACTGGAGAATTGAGTGGCGGAAACTGAAGGTGTAAGCTCAGCAGTCTGTGGGCCCTTAAACCAGTTACCAGTGGTACGCGATTGGGTTGTGCACCATGGGGAAACCACAAGTGCAGCCCTCTCAGGCAAAATATGCAGGAGGTGCTTTCAGTTCAGGTTGAGGGACCAGAGACAATGCCAACTACTATGCAATCACAGTTCGATAAAATCTTGGCAGCAATACTTGACACCAAACCTGCTTTTCAACAGGATATTTGTGCTATTTCAGCGGGCCTGGGATTGCTGTGTGCTGAGCACTGAAAGTTAGCGGAAACAGTGCAAGAAACTGAACGCGGTCTAGCAGATATGCACCCAGCTCAAGAGGCTCTCACGCAACAAGTAGCGGCAATGACCTATCGAGTACGCATGCTAGAATACCGCGCTGAGGATGCAGAAAGCCACAACAGATTTAATAATGTTAGTTTAGTGGGACTCGAGAATTGGATCAGGACAGAAGTGGCCCCAAATAAACGTACACCTTTCTTCGTGCTGGAACGGGCACATACAGTCTCCGCCCGCTCCCCTGCCCCAGGAGAGAGCTGCAAAAAGTGGTGGCTAAACTACTACACAACCATGACAGGGATATCCTACTGAACTGTGCCCGCAAAGATGGACCCTACCTAGTCAAGAATGGAAAAGTGAGCATAGTCCCTGATTACATAGCCGCAGTCCAGTAAAAAAAGGGCTTCATATGCTGAAGTGAACAGAACTCAGAGATGTGGGTATTCAATACTCCCTACTGTTCCCTGTCAAACTAAAGCTGGTCGGGGACAACAAAACACATTTTTGTGAAGATCCCCGTAAAACGTGGGACTGGCTGGAGGCACACAGGGCTGGTACTCCCTGGGTGGGGAAAAAACACAAGCCAAGCGAACGCTTGCGTGGACCTATCTGGAAACACTGCAAGTCCCGCAAGCATGATCAATGGCTGCGGCCAACTTTGACTCAGACTAATAATGACCGAGAGGCAGCACTCAAGACGGCAGCAGGTCTTGCCATGTAACAGCTCTGATCAACGATCTGGGTCTTATGCAGGTGAATCAGCAATGGACTTTGAGGTGGACAAATCTACCCCCGAGAATGATGGACTCCCGATGATAACCCCTCAGTCAGTGGACAAAATTATTTAACCACCTACGAACTTTCAATGTTTCCAATTCTGCTTTATTAGGTCTGGCCAAATATATTGGTGATGTATCAGATGATACTGGACTCCAGAAATACAGATTGCATCAGGTGAGAGGGAAACATGATGTTTGAAACATGGCTGAAAAATCATTGGGATTGGCCTGGCTGTTTGGGGCACGCCTGAGGACAACTAACACTGCACTAGATGGGCAGGAGTGACTTTGCTGGTTTTGGATTGCTGGAGGCCTTCCCCATCACCATGCTTTCCGAAAGAGCAAACTGGACTAATGCAGGGACATGGTTTCTTTCACAGAATTTTACTTGTTTGGGCGGAAGGCCATGGCCGTTCGTCCCAGGGGTTGGGGAGTACAGCATGGGGTTTTGGTTTATGTTTCAACGACTCAGGAACTGTTCTACATGGTACGGTAAGATGTTGGGATTCAAGATGGGGTCAGGAACTACCACCTGGCAAGTTAGACTTCCCACTGACACACGGCTAACACATCACAGCACTTCCTATGCATGACTTGGAATATCCAGGATCCTAGGGTCTGCAGCAAAACCTTTTCAAAATATACCAATATCTGCACCGCAGAGGTGTACATATAGCAATTTTACAAGAAACACACATAGTGGGGGTGGAGATTGCCCATTAACACCAAAGATGGCATGGACAACTTTATGCTACTTCTTATTCTGCTTATGCAAGTGGGACACTGATTTGGGCCAGCCCAGGAGCCCACTTTAAGCCTCTGCACAAACTCATTGATAAGGAGGGGAGGTAGGTACTTATCAATGGTAGGATTTTGGGTAGGGAGGTTACCCTGGGAAGCATCCATGTGCCCAACCAAGATCAACTTTGATTTTTCCAAACTTTCTCAGCCCAGGTGGGCATGATGATGAGGGGGAATCTTTCCCTAGGTGGGGATTTTAACTGTGTAGACGACATCCAGCTTGACCGCTCCACACTACCATTGCAGGGAGCTCCTGTCTCGAGACTGGCCTTGGGTTTCGGAGATTGGCTGCGACGCTTGGCCCTCACCAATGGGGAAAAACAAGATTACTCTTACTACTCACACATACATGACTTCACACCACTGAGACCCTGGGGGTCCGATTACTGCTCTGGAACTTCACCAAGTAATCAGGGAGATGGCCAAGGGAAAAACCTCGGGCCAGATGGCGTTCTGGCTGAATTTTATATGACATATGTGGATGTACTGATTCCAAAACTGGAATGCCTATATGCTACTTCACTGGATAGAAGTAATTTACCAGGATCCACTAGGAATGCACAGGTGGTTCCATCCCTAAGATAACACGTTCAGGGGTGCCTGCCTCAGCATTTCCTCCATTGTCTATGTTGATTATGGACTTCAAAATACTCAGCAAGGTTTCGGCAAACAGAATTCTTCCCTATATGCAGACACTCATACATGAAGATCAGAACAGGTTTATTCGGGTAGGAACACCTCCCTCAACCTGCACACACTCTTCCACATTTTGCACCATCCAGACGTTCGGTCCCAGGCCGAGACCACACTTATGTCTGTGGATCTCGAGAAATCGTTTGATTCTATTTGCTATGACTTTTTGACCACGGTTATGCAGCGCACAGGCCTGGGGGAGAGCTGGATAAAGTGGGCGATGCTGCTGTACACTGAGCCGACTGCCAGGGTGCAAACAGGGGCTAATGTCTCCCATGAGTATGCGGTCCACAGAGGGACTAGGCAGGGTTGCCCATTATCACGTTTAATATTTCCGCTTCCCATAGAACCATTGTCAGCCTAGTTGTATGTGGATGACCTCCTCTTTTACTTGGACAATAGTAGGAATGGTGTAGACAACACCATTGAGAGGCTAGAGGAATTTGGAAGGGTATCTGGCTTGCGGCTGAACCAAGCAAAGACCTATCTCTTCCCCTGTACAAAGGATAGCCAGCGCCCATAATATCTACCGAAATAACTCAAATAGGAACCCTCTTCTTTTAGATATTTAGGCATCCAGATTTACCACACAATTGAGGATGCTTGAAGGGAACCTGGGATAAGCATATCTCTCCTTTAAGAGTAATGTTCTTTTCTGGAGATCACTAACATTATCCCTGATGGCTTGTATAGCAGTAACTAAAATGGTGGTGTTACCTTGTCTCCTCTACCTTTTTTCAAATATACTGATTAACATCCCGGTGGTGTGGTTTCATCAGGTGGATGCATTGCTCATGGATCTCACATGGCATGGGAGCAGACAGAGTGTTCCTCGCATTTTTGAAACGCCCTTCAGAAGAGGGAAGACTGGGAGTCCCAGACTGAATTATGTTATTTAGTGGTGCAACTGCAGTGGATTGCCAGATGGTTTGGAGATGCTCACCTGAGGTTGTTAGATCATATAGGCTTGCCCCATTACCAAGACTTATAATTGCCACCGTTACCGAGACCAGTGGAGGATCTTGCTGTTTGGAAAGATTTGTGCGACATGTTACTAGGACCGAGCGGTATGTCCTATTCAGATAGTGAGAGTGCTGATGCTGAGCAGAGTGACGGAGTAGTGGCAGAAGGGATGGCGAACCCACAAGAAGAGACCTGGGTTATAACAGGTGTACATGCCAACTCAGGTGGTCACATGTCTGGGGTCCCAGAAAATGTGTATGGCTTGTTTGGTCGTCATTATCCTCCCCCAGACCATTCTGGCTCTGTTGTATGCCTGCTTTCTCATTCGATGCTGCTGAGTTGTTTATGATAAAATTGAAAAATAAAGGTGGTGTTGCTATCCCTTGTCATAAAGCTTTGAAATTACAAGGTATATCTACTGAATGTAATAACGATGGTCGACAGGTGCCGGTTAATGTTCTTACGCACAACAAATATATTTCTGTATTTAACGTTTATTGCCCGGTTAAGTCGGACACTGAGTTTTGGCACACTATTAAGGTAAAACTGGCAAATATTTCTAATTCCAATATTATATTATTATGTAAGGTGGTATTAACCAATGGTTGTATCCCTTTACAGATCTAATGTAAATTTAACCTGTGTCAATCCCATAAATCAGTTTAGTCGGCCACAACGTCTCATCCATGATTGGGTGTTTGGAAAACTTGTAATCCTGATAAATTAGAATTTTCTTTTTTTTCTAATGTTCAGCATAAAATGTTCAGAACTGACTATATTTTTGTCACTAAATCTTTGCTCCTTACTGCCTTACTGTACAATCCTCTAAAATTGATTCTATTCTTCTAGCTAATCATGCACTGGTAATATCCTCTTTTGAACTTTCTAATATTGACTCCAAAATTGGCAGATGGAGGTTTAATAACTTTTTATTATCTGATAATTTCTAACCACAACCACTACAATTATTCAAGAATGTGTTCAATTCAAAAACTTTACTGGCCCATCCATAGTCAATAACTGGGATGTGTTTAAAGCTTCCTTTCAAGCTTTCACCATAGCCTACTCTGCCAGGAGGAAGGAAAGTTTAAATGCCCAATAACTCCATCCACTCCAACACATTAAGAACATGCATTACTTTACTTCTAAACCCTCCTTGATGTTACATGACCTGTTTAAATCAAAACTGATTTTAATAAATTTGCGACTGTTGATGCATGCAACATTTTACTTAAAGTCAAGTCTAAATTCCATAGTGGTCAAAATAAAGCTGGTAAAAAGCTTGCTAACTATTTAAAAAATAAAAACAGAGTGTAAGATTATTGGCCCCATCATTAATGAACTTGATAATTCCACCTTGGTCTCCAACTCTGATATATCCACTGTCTTTCAATACTTTTATACATCACTATACACAGAGGATACCACCACGTCTCCACTCAATTTAAAACACTTTTTGGTAGTCTTCTCAGACCTCCTTCCCTTGCACATTCATTTGATGACCTGGAAGCAAACATTACACTTCAGGAGATTTTAAAAGCTATTAAATCCCAGAAAAAAGCTAAGTCATCCGGTCCTGAAGGATTCTCTATTGAATTTATCTCTCCCCTTTCCTCATTTTTTACTCTTGAATTATTAGAACATTTTAATGCCTTTATCTTTAATGCCAAGGTTAGCAGCTCCTTTCTGGAGGCCCTAATGGTTATAATCCCAAAACCAGATAAAAATCCAACACTTTGCAAAAACTATAGGCCAATTTCTTTGATCAACTATGACTGCAAAACCTTTGCTAAGTTTTTAGCAACTCGCCTAGAAACTGTTGTACCTCTTCTTGCTAAACCCTATCAGTCTAGTTTTATTAAGGGTAAACTTGCTGTGGATGCCAGAATGTTTTCTAACCTTCTTAGTTTGGCTAACTAACACTCCTCTTGAGGCCTTATCACTAGATGCTGAAAAATAATGTTACCGTATTAATTGCCAATTTCTGTTTTCCACCCTTCACTGGTTTTGTTTTGGCCCAAAATGTATTTAATTTATAAAATTATTGTATTCTGACCCCGTGCAAGTATTTTTGTTAACAGTTGTTTCTCTTCTTACTTTACAAGGAGGTACTAAGCAAGGATTTCCCCTTTCCCCTTTGCTATTTGTCCTTTGCTTAGAACCATTCCTTGAATTCATACAAGGTAATAACTTTATTTCTGGCTTCAAACAAAGCTCCTAGAAGATTAACGTATCTGCCTATACAAAAGACGTTCTAATCTATATGTCTGATCCTTTGACCTCCCTTGATCCTTTTTTGAAGAGATGTCATTATACTCTAGCATTTCTGGTTCTAAGCTTCTAATTTTTCTGAAACTGAAATTTTACCATTGAACTCTTCTTGTTGTCAATATATGTTTGCCAGTACCAACTTTAAGTGATGTCCCTCCAAATGTAAATATCTAGTTGTTTGGTTTTCCCCTAACATATTAGACATAATTCAACACAACCTCACTATGCTAACATCCAAATTACAAACATTATTTCTAACTTGGTCACCTTTACATGTATCATGGTGGGGAAGACTTGGATGATTGTACCACATGTCCTGTATACCATCTCTATGTTACCTTTTAGGATACCTGACTATTATTTTAAGTAAATTTATTCTATTTGTAAAACATTCCTGTGGAATAATACAAACCCTCTTATTGCCCTCTCTAAACTCAAACACCCAAAATGTGAAGGTGGTGTGTGATTTCGGGATTTTAAGCTTTACCACTACTCTTTTTTGATTCAACAATTTTATGCTATGATTAGTATCTTTCAGATCACCTTATTCCACAATGGATTACTTTTGAACAATAGTTATTAAATGGCTTTTCTTTTAAAAATATTATTCATATGTCTAAATGTACTGTCATATCCACAAACCCGACTTAGAAATATTCCCAACATGTACATTATACCATATTTTCTAGTAATCTTAATTCTCAACAATGTTTTTGTATTCCTCCCATTGGTATAATAATTAGTACATTTTTGGTAAATTGTATTCATCCATAGTTAATTAAAACCATTACATGTACATAAATAACTACTAGATTTTGCAAGCTCCTTAGAGCTAAGTTCAGAAATCTTACTGTTTTATATGCCAGTTGCACAGAAGTTCTCCCCAGTAAGGATATGACAGCTGGTCAGCATGACCTAATTTGCAGAGCTCTTAGAGTCGGGCGTAAAAGTGTGTGTCTATGTGTTAGCAAGGCCGAGCAAACACACCCAGATGAAGCAAAGATTCACATTATGGCCGCAGAGCCGACACTCTGAAGTAGACCAGTGCTATTCCCAAGATCATGTTTCCTGGTCTCTGAGAAGTCTGCAGGTAAATACGGCTGAGAACCCCAAGCTGCATATAACGACATGATCGCCCATGCTTGATCTTTACTTCCTACAATAGCCTTGTCCATGACAAAGGAGGAAAGTTTAGCAGCATAAACCATGGGGGGGTGCCAAGAGTCTTCTAGTCGAAGTGCTGCCATCAGTGCTGTGATGTTAAGAACACAGAGTTCTTTATGTGGGCCTGCCTTTCTATTTCTACCCAACACTGATGTGCAAGTGAACTGGCTTTGAGAGCCCTTGTCCTCTGGCAGAATATTACTAGGGCACTCTGCCTGCATGGACCCTGGTGAACCAAACCAAATTCAAGTCTGATTGGGCTTGTGTCACGTACCGTGGAATTGCAAAGAGTTTTTTAAAAAGGCTCGAATGTAGGTTAGGGTTACAGCATCTTTCCCTTTGAGCAACCCTGAGCCATAAGATATTGAGGGCATGAATTTGGCTCCCACAACCTGAAGGAGATGGGGCATTGAGGTGTTCAATATTTTACATTTCAAGGTTTTAAAAGTGAACAGCAGATTATTTGCAATAGATCGTCTTGAGTGTAAATGCAATTTTTAGGATAGATGGGAATCTAGATAGACACAGGGATACTTCTAGGAGTTGACAATTTCTAACAGACTGCCATCAGCCCACCAAGTGTATTTAGGCTACCTGTTACTGCCTGGACATTTAAAACAAAGAACCTTTGTTTTACTATAATTCAGGCTCAGTCGCAAATTGTTGGTGTACCCCAGTAACTGATTGATCAACCGCTGCAGCCCAATTAGGGTTTTTATCTAGGAGCACAATATCGTCAGCATATTGAAGGCTTCTTATTTGTGCCATTCCCAACCTGGGAGGATCCTCTTGCACTAGGGCCAAGTGGCTGTCAAGGTTGGCCATGTAAATATTAAATAAACAGGGGGCAAAGACACACCCCTGTTTTGAGCCCATGTTTGTATAGCTTTTATTTGTAACTCTTCGGTCATCCCCCATCTTGATTTCTACCCATGTGTTGGAACATAGGTTGATTATTGCCATTAACAGTTTTGCCGGTGCACCTCACTTTACCATTTTTTTTCACAACTGGACCTTTGGTACTTTATCAAAGGCAGCTTTGAGATCAATGAAACATGAAGAAAGTTGACTGGATTTAGAGAACACTTGTTCAGCGAAAAGGGTTTAAGCCAATAGGTTTCTTAGAGTGCTCATTCCTGCCCTGAAGCCATGAGTTTGGGGATTATATTTGAACCATAGGCCCAGTCCTCTAAGTCAATAAGCAAATTTGAGACGTAAATCTTGGCTTCTACTTCTTTTAAGGTGATTAATGTGCAATTAAGTGGATTTGAGCATTCTCCTGATATATAAATAGGCTGAAAGATACTGTCAAGCCATGAATCCGGAATAGTGCTTGAAAATGAGGCGTAGTTAAAAAGCTGCCTTAAAAGGACCAGAAGCTCACATCAGTTTTGAATAAGGCATTTGGAAGGCCATTTTAGGCCCTGAGGCTCCCTCTGATCACAGCCTTTTTAGTATTTTTGCTACCTATTTATCGCTGATCAGGTGAAAATCTGTCATTGACTTGAGCCGATTTTGTTGCTTCTCCTGGCTAAATAAGCCAGGCTCTGTGTATAATAACCGGAAGGGGGGATGCAGATCCGCTGATTTGTGAACTGTGGAGATGTATGTTGACTATGCTGCCTCCATAATGTCAGCATTGTAGTGCCAATTTCTCTCACTGAACAGTTAATTTATTTCCTTCCATAATAATTTTGAGTTTATTTGCTTACTTTCATGCAATAGTTTGATTCATAAGTCCATATTGAAGTTATGTTTTGCTGCCCAAAGCTCTTTTTTGTAGTTATTGTAGGAGGCTGGCTTGGTTTGTAGTGGGTACCTTGGGCACTTACACCTTATACCAGGTCCAGTTACCCCTTATTAGTGAAATGTAGTAGTGTTCTAGCAGCTTAGGCTGATAGAGGTAGTTGGATCACAGCAGCTTAGGCTGAACTAGGACACATGCAAAGCTCCTGCAATACCACTATAGTTACACAGTACTTATACACAAGTAGAGACAATACTCTGTGTTACCAAAAATAAAGATAGTTTATTTGGGTGACACAAGGCCAAAAATATCTTACAGGCAATACTCCTTCTGGAGGTAAGTATTATACACAATATATACACTAGACACCAAAATAAGGTAAGTAATTAGACATAGGATAGAGCAAACACTAGGAAATGCTATACAATGTAATGGGACAAAACAGGTCTAGTGCAACACAAACCATATCCTAAGAAAGTGGAATACAAATCACAAATTCCCCCTAGACAAGTGTATTGTGTAGAGAATCGCTGGGAGAGAAAACCACAAAGGTGAGTAAAATACCCCACCCCAGAGCTCAGGAATGTAGGAGTAAAGTACTGCAAGTTTCCTTAGGACACACTACAAATTGTGATTAGAGATATTGCAAGAACCAAGCAAGACTGCAAACAACAAATTGTGGATTCTTGGACTTGAAGACCTGCAAAGAGAGGAGACCAAGTCTAGAAGTCAGAGAAGGTTCCAGGAAGGACAGGAGCCCCTGCCTAGAAGAGGGTGCAAAAGAAGAGTACCCCGTTGGACGAAGACTGCAGCAATGCACCAAAGGAAGATGGCTGTGGGTTCCTGCGTGATACAATGGATGTCCCACGTGGAGTTGTTGGATGCAGGCGAGTTTCTGCGCTGGATTAGTCCAACAAGCCTTGGTTCAAGCAATGTTGCGGATTGCGTCAAAGTGATGCTGTCTGGACCCAGGAGGGACCTGGGGGCCTCAACTCGGACTGAGGAGGCAGAGGGGGCTCCCAACACTGGAGGGAACCCACAGATGGCCTGGCAGCACCCACGTAGGTCCCAGGACAATGGGACAAAGAAGGTGCAAATTGCGGTTGTTGCAGCACTACAAAAGAAGGTCCCACGCCGCCGGAGGACAACTCTGCCAGTTGAGCGTCGCAGGATAGAGTGCTGGGGACCTGGGCCAGGCTGTGCACAACGGATTCTTGCAAATAGTGCACAGAGGCCTCAGGAGGTGAAGATGACTCAGTGCACAGGGATACTTTCACAAACAGGGAAGGCAAGCTCTTACCTCCTCCTCCAAATTTGGACAGCAGGACGTTAGGACAGTCTGTGTCAAAGGAATCCACCACCTGTGTTCCAAGGAGCATGCTAATTGCCAGGACAGGAGTCCAAGAGAACCGTCGTCATTTTAGAAGGTGCCTGCAGGAGCAGGGAAGTGACTCTGTCAAACCACAGGCGATTTCTTTGGTCCTTCTGGTGCAGGGTGAAGACAGGGAGTCCCCTGAGCATGCACACCATGGAAACTGTTGCAGTTGCCGGCTGGAGCTGAAGTTGCAGAGGAAATGTAGCCGTTCTGGATACTTTGTTGCTGTTACAGTGGTTCCTGGAGCAGTCTGCGGTCGATCCGAGGTCTGAGGATGAAGTAGTAGTTGCAGAGGATTCCTGATGGAAACTTGCAAGCAGAATCTGAAGAGAAGCCCACAGGAGAGACCCTAAATAGCCCTGAGAGGGGGGTTGCCTACCTTATCAGGTATGGACCTATCAGGAGGGGTCTCTGATGCCACCTGCTGCCACTGGCCACTCAGAGGCCTCCAGAGTGTCCCCACACCTTGGAAAACAAGATGGCTGAAGTCTGGGACACACTGGAGGAGCTCTGGGCACCACACATGGGGTGGTGATGCACAGGGGAGTGGTAACTCCCCTTTCCTCTGTCCAGTTTTTTTGCCAGAGCAGGGACTGGGGGTCCCTGAACCGGTGTAGATTGGCTTTTGCAAGGAGACCACCATCTGTGCCCTTCAAAGCATTTCCAGAGGCTGGGGGAGGCTACCCTTCCCCAGCCTGTAACACCTATTTCCAAAGGGAGTGGGTGTAACACTGTGCTCCCAAAGGAAATGCTTTGTTCTGCCTTTCTGGAACTGAGCTGCTCAGACCTCAGGAGGGCAGAACCCTGTCTGTGAGGTAGCAGCTGCTGTAGCTACATTGCAAGCCTCAGAGAGCTGGTTTGGCAGTACTGGGGGTCCATGGTGGAGCCCCCAGGATGCATGAATTGGCTCCCCAGTACCAGATTTGGAATTGGGGGACTGTTCCATGATCTTAGACACCTTACATGGCCACACTCGTGTTTTCCATTGTGAAGTTACACATGGGTATTGACCTATATGCAGTGCACACGTGTAATGGCGTCCCCGCACTCACAAAGTCCAGGAATTTGGCCCTGGACTGCGTGGGGGCACCTTTGCTAGTGCAAGGGTGCCCTCACACTTAGTAACTTTGCACCTAGCCTTCAGTAAATGAAGGTTAGACATATAGGTGACTTATAAGTTACTTAAGTGCAGTGAAAATGGCTGTGAAATAGTGTGTGCACTATTTCACGTAGGCTGCATTGGCAGTCCTGTGAAAGGGTTTGTTTGAGCTCTTTATGGGTGGCAAAAGAAATGCTGCAGCCCATAATGATCTCCTGGAACCCCGATGCCCTGGGTACCTAGGTACCATATACTAGGGACTTATAAGGGGGGGGGTCCAGTTTGGCAATTGAAATTGGTAAATGAAGTCACTAGCCTATAGTGACAAATTTAAAAGCAGAGAGAGCATAAGAACTGAGGTTCTGGTTAGCAGAGGCTCAGTGACACAGTTAAGCACTACTGACCACACACACACTTTACGCTACAAACTAGTAGCACTGGGGTCCTGACCAGCAGGATCCCAGTGAGACAGGCAAAATCATACTTACATACAGGTAAAAATGGGGGTAACATGCCAAGAAAGATGTTACTTTCCTACAGTTATGCTTTATTTGAGTATTTTGGACAATAAATCCTGGGTGGGCTCGCCGCCCCATAAATGCACCATTCTCAGCTCTGGTAAAGGCATCTGGATTATCCAATGGATTTCGTCCATTAAGGGCATAGACGTCCAGTTCCCTGGGGCTATTATTCAGGATTTGCCTTGTAAATCCCTTATTGCTTGGTTTCCAACTATTTCTGGGATATAATTTGGAGGTTTACTGTGAGAACCTTGCAATAAATTCATATTGAAATCACCTGACAGTAATATGGACGCTTGTGGATATGTGGCATTCAAGGCTTTTAGTAGGGCAGTAAAGATATAAATATTGTCCAATTTATTCTTACGGGTGGGTTGATATACAGATTTACAAGTGACAGTACACTATGCAGATTCATAAGAATCTTAACACAATGAATCCATGAACGACCAACATCCACTTCCTCATGAACTCACAAGATGTCAGTCAAAATGTAAATCACCATGCCCCCTTTGGCTCTACCTGACATTGCCCCTTTTATTGCTATTTTGAAGTATGGATTCCCCAATTGGAGTTGACGACTGCTGCCAGGTTTCTTGCAAGAGTACGCTCTCATAGTCACGTAAAAATGTGATAAATTCATCCTCTCCCACTTTTGCGCCAAGGCCGTTCACATTCCATGCACAAATTCTACAAGACTAACCTCTAGAGGGCTGGCCTTGAGGCAAACCTCATGAGGTTGTAAGAGATTTGCCATTAATAATCCTGGTTTGCTGGAAATCCTCAGGATTAGCCTGCTGCTGAGACATTGGAAATGGAATGATTGACTTTGTTATTTATAGGCCGTCCCTGACTGCTTTAGGGTGCTCTGGCCCGATCGCCCTCATTAACATATTTAACGTTTGCAGAGGTGGAAGCAAGGGGTTGGGTAGCGAGCGGTTGCCACTTTCCTCATGTTAATTCCCCAAGCTGCAAATTGTTCCTCATGCTGCCAGGCTTAGGATGCATTCATCTGACCAGGTGAGGGTAGTAATATCATTCCCTGGACGCTCAGGCTTGGGACTGAATTTGACCGCCTCAATGTTATTTGGCCTACTATACTGTAGGCATTGTACTGATTAGCACTGCACTCCAATGTAAGATGTCATGGAAGCCCCCTGAGTTGTACTGAGGAATTACCTCAATCCTTGCACTTACTTGATTTAAGATGCCCCACAACTGACTCTGTATGTGAGTCTTGGTAATTGCCTCAAATTCCACTGACAGTAGCCCGTGGAGTTAAGAAACGTAAATAATAGAAAGATATGGCTGGGGCAGTCTTTAATTTTTGATATGGGAATCCACTACAGTAACCCTTCTTAGTATATCCTTCACCCCTACAAAGGAGGATATCTATTGTATATTAAAGGTTTGCCCTGGATACTGGACCGTATTTTGGAGATTGAAAAAAGGACTATCAAGGGAGCCTTCGGAACCTCGATGTACCTCTGGTATATCCATGTTGTCTACAGTGGGAGCCTGTGTATAAATCTGTGATACAGGCGTTTTTGAGGATTGTGTTCCAGAGTGGCAACTTGGTGCAATGGTCACGACTTGGTTCAGGTCTTCTGAGCATTCAGGCATTCTTGATGCTAGTGTCCCAGAATGGTCATTCAATGCAGGAGCAGTATTGGCCTCCAAGACTTCCAGGCACTCCTCGGTCTCTGAAATATCAGATATGGAGTGACAATAAGATCTGAATTTTGTTTTTTGACACTGTGTTTGATCTTTTGTCCGGAAGGCACTGATATATTTGTTTTTCAGTAAAAATTGTGAGTTGATCATTTTTTCTCTTTTCTTTTTTCTGGATTTTCACAGTCACTTACGATCCCTTTTTGAAAGTGAGGGCTGTGGGCTAGTAGATGGTATTGCCTCTTCCAGGTTGATTTGCATAGCTGGGTGATTCGACAAGATGATGACCAATTTGTTCTTTTGCTGCTCCTCTGGTTCCCAGGCTAAGTTTATAGCTTGCTTCTCCTGCACTGAGTGCTGGAGTGGAACTCCTACTGTCGTTGGGCTTTCAAGGTGGTCATGTTCCATAATACCGCACTGATAGCTGGATGGGACTTTTGTTTGAGATACCTTAACTTCCTCCAGTACTTCTGAGTATCCTGGGGACCGCGGCCAGGGACTACTCAGTGGTAGAGTACTGTCAAGTGTGGCATGCAATAGTTGGATTGTGTACTTTTTTTTAATTATGGTGTTTAACTCCTGTAGTTTGAGATCAAGTGCACTGAGTAGATCAACTTGGGAATCCAACTTATCAGCACGATATGTTAATGCTAAAGAAATCACCTCCCTAGTGCTCATTAACTGAGGCTAAATGGTTATACTTGAAGGCTGGTTTGTGGTGCCTGTACTTGAAAATTCCAATAAGTCGGAGGCTGACATTTTTGGGCCCTTTAAACTCCAGGGGCAAATCCAGAAGGATCGGTTCAACCTATGGTCTTCCCCTCAATGGTCCTACCATGGGCATCTTCCTTCTTGGATATCTGGGCCCCTAATGATAATTTGATCGGGGAGAAGAAAGAGTTATAGTTGTGTTTTCGGCCAAGAGATGGGGAAGGGCAAATATGGTCTGTAGGTGATACGTGTGACTGTTCGAAAGGACTTAGGAGCATCTCAGGCCAAACTGAGGAGTATTCACTGGCCTCCTCCATAATGGCATTGTTTAAACCGTCATGAGGATGATTTAAGCAAGGCGTCCCAGAAGAGTGCCTGTCCACATGCTGGGGTTAGTGTGAGTCAAAGCCTCATCTTGTTGGAGATCTTGATCCCATGAGAACTGAGGAACCGAACTGGCCATCAGGGGGCTTGAACTGTGAGGGTGTTGATTTGTACCGTATACTAAAATCTCTACCAGAAGCTGGGCCCTGGCCTGGCCATCCATTGGGTTGTTATAGGAGTGGTATTTTGTAATAAAGATAACGGCTCTGAGCTCTTTACAGGCGTTCATACATCTCCTGTTGAGCATGTCACTAGCTGTACTTACTGTTTGTCTTTGCCTATAAGTGGTGGTTGCTCCATTACTAGAGTTAGTTTGCTGTTACAACCAGGCCCTTTATATGCATGTACAATTTAGCTGGGCGTTTTGCATGTAGTGATTAAAAAGTCTGGTATTTTGGCTTTTCTAAGGTCCAGTAGTATAGAATAGGATGCAGTTGTTGTGGAGTGACAATTCTTTAAGTCGGGGGATGTAGCTGGGGCTGATGGACTGAGGTTAGGTTTTGGCTTCTCTTTCGCCCTCTATTTTTTATTTGTGTGGGGCTTTCGGTGCCCCATTTACCTTTCATGATCTAATTCTGACTTGCAGCATGTTGTACTTGTAAAATGAGGTCCAGCAGCGCTAGATGTTTTTGAAGAACAGGTGAGTGGGAAGGTATACAACTGGAAACAACTGGGATCAAGGCGGGGGAGCTTCTCAGGAGGCGCAAGTCGCACCAGAACCTAGTCAGACTGCTTCCACACCAACCCTTGACAACAGGGCATAAAGCTACACCACGCTATCTGAAACCGAACACTGGACTGAATAGTATATCCTTCTTGTTAGTTTTTACTTCAGTGTGCCTTCGGTGCTATCTATTATACGGACTGAGTAATGTATCCTTTTTATTAGCTTCTAACTTTAGCCCACCTTTGGTGCACCTCTCACCATGCGTTATTCTGTTCTGCAATTTACTCCCAATGGTCTCTTATGGCCCCCTGCTAGCTCCAGCTAGCCCTCCCCCCTGGCTCCAGGGTGGGAGACTGGGTCTACAAGCTGGCAACTGGACGCTGTGAGCTATAAGCTGCAAGTTCTGTATTGAACTAAACTGAGGAATAGGGGCTGAGACTCTGGCACTGAAAAAAGGATCAATTGGATGAATACTCCCCTGCACTCAACACTTGCACCTGCCCAGAGTCTCAGACTGAAAAACTCTCTCAGGCCAAGCCAGCCCTGCGATGAATCCTCAGAATGCTGGGCAATTGTTATAGCCTCTGGGGGCAGTGGTGGCGCTCTTTCATTTCCTTTAATCTCTTCCTTTAATCACCAGCACCGCCTTCCCTTCCCTGCAGAGGGGTCTTTAACAAAATACAGCAGAGGGGCACAAGCACAATGTATCAAAAGGTGTGCACAATGGTTCAAGTCTCTTGAGGGCAAAAGTGTAAAACATCCATGGAAAAAGATGTCAGTGACCAATAGCAGAGCGCATCACCCCACTACGGGGGACAGCTGCCTTTCAAAGGGCTGGTACACAGCTGCAACAGCTGCTGTGTGACAACAACAGCTGATTTTGGCTTAACCAAACAGCCCCCACAGGACTGCCCCTGTACCTCTGAGGCCTGAAGCCTCATCTACCACGGTTAGGCCCAGTCAATGAAATCATGAAGCCTCAGAACCCCTTCAGACCTTTTCAGGGGAGTAAAGGAGGACCGGTGGCTGGGATGTCTAGATGTGGACCCCACAGCCTGATAGGCCACAAAAGACTGGGAGGTCGAGAATCACATCCACATTCTCCTCTGCACTCTTCTACTGCAACCTCCTCCCTGCAGCAGCAGTACATGGTAGCATGTTGCGTGGGATAATAACTCAAAGGTCACACTCCCCTTTGTTATAATAAGTTTATTAAGTTCTGCAATAGGTTTTATTTTAAGTATTGGAAAGAAAAGGTTATCACATTTGTGCATCAATTAGTGAAACATAACACTACTGTATCTTTTGAATACTTACAACTACATTGTCAATTGACCTGACTCCTTTTTGAAAGAGTATAAGCTGATGTCCTCTTTTTTCCATTGTTTTTTGTCTACAAATCTAATCAATCCTGATTCAATGATGCTTGTACCCGTGAAACCTTTGAATAAAGTTTTACATTATCTTATTCCCAAAGAAGCTGAAATATATAAAACACTATCTTCTATTAATATCAGAACAAAAATTGCTCTTGAATTGCTGTGGGAAGCTGATATATCAATCTCGTTTTCACCATAATTCCGGGGCAAAATTTTGCTTAAGATATCCAATACCACTAAAGCTGCACATATCACACAATCCCAATATTTTCTCATGTTCTTTATCACTTAAGTTTGATCATTTATCTCCTACACATCTAGTGCTTGACCAGGGCTCGAAAAATCATAAAAATGTTACTAGACCTGCAGGTCGAGTAACTTAAATAATCTACTCGACCTAACTGTAATGTACTTGACCCGTAAACGGGACTTAAATTCTGTGATCATAGGCAAATAGTTTACGGAGTCGGCTTTTTCTTAATTCTCACATATGACTGCACCTTCAAATATGTGAGCTCTGCATTTCTGCAGTACTGTTCTGCTTTCCTTCTTATCTCGTAATCAGAGCTTACAGAACATATCAAGAATGCACTTCTGAGTTCAAAGAAGACCTTTATTGTTGTTAATTCTTCCCCACCCACAAGTTCGTGAGAGACGAATTAATAGATTTCAAGCACAAAAGTAGTCACAGCATTAAAACAAAATATATCACAGTTGCAATGTACACAGCAGGTTATATATATATAAGATATTGAATGCAAAGCAAAACAAATACTTCACCGTGTGAGAAACTGTTTACAGCTTCATCTTTCTGGGGTCTGCAAGTTGATGACTCCGGTCAACTGCGAGAAAGAGATTATCTACCCACACAGGAGACTGGCAACTGGCGCCAAGTTCCAGCCTGAAGTCCAGCAGATTTCAATCTAATTCTCTGAAGCCCCGAGCCATCCGTTACAAAAGCGTGCCCCCTCCTCTCAGACCTGGGAAAACTACGCAAGTCTTGGGAGACTGGCCAGATCTCCTAGACTCCTCCTCTTCCCAAGCCTGAGCAGGAAGGAAAAACACCAAATGTACCCTCTCTTATCAGGTCTAGTCTGGTGTGAGAAAAACAGTTTGGTTCATCTTGTGGAAAAAACACAGCTTGGAAAAATACAGCTTGGATTCTCAACTGCAATGTCTAACTCCACGTTAAAGGCAATAGGCAGCTAACCTAAATATCAAATATAATGTCTAGTGTCATCTCAAAGCCAATAGGCAGCTGAGCTGAATACAAAATGTAATATATAATATCATGTCAAAGCCAATAGGCAGCTGAGCTGAATACAAAATGCAATGTCTAATATCATGTCAAAGCCAATAGGCAGCTGAGCTGAATACAAAATGCAATGTCTAATATCATGTCAAAGCCAATAGGCAGAATACAGAATGTAATGGCTAATGCAATGTCAAAGCCAATAGGCGGCTAAACTGAATACAGAAAGTAATGGCTAATGCAATGTCAAAGCCAATAGGCGGCTAGGCTGAACAAAACATACAATGTGCTACTGGTGAACATTGAGCAACTAATATGCGCAGTGGTGAAACACAAAGTCATTGGTCAAACATCATTAATATCATCACAAGTACAAAAAACTCTTGTTTGATTAAATAGACTAAGGTTTGCTGCATGCATCACAAAAATCTAGCCCACATACCCATGAGGTCTGGCCCACATTAACTAGGACTTATTTTAGTTTACTAACAACATTGCCATCAGGGCAGGAGTTTTTCTCAGTTTTTGTAAACACTCAATTTTAATAAATATATTACTAAACCATGATGTGGTCACATATCATTTACACACAGTAACTTTCTAAGAAATGTCCAAAAACCTCTCCACTATCTTGCAGCTTTACTGATAAAACTATATAGTGTTTTAACAATCTGTGAAAATTGGGTTTCAGAAAACATATCCTTTGTACATCAACATGTAAAGTATTCTGATTTGTTTTCATCCTATTAAAATATTTTTTCATCACACAGAAATATAAAAAAGGCTTTCACAACTACTGAAATATATGTTGAAATGTTTGCACAGTTGACTTGGTCACTTAAATGTTGTGTGTTAGGAAAAACCTGACACCCTATATCCTTTTATTTTACATTCTAAGCAGCAGGTCAAACAGTTCACCTTACATGTGAACTCTGCAGTCAGAAGGAAAAATAATTGCAAGAAAAACTGACATTTGAACTCTGTCTGTGAACACAGAGCAAACACAACATAAGAACAAGATTTAAAGGCATCTTTTATTGCCCCTCAACTTTTCAACTGAACTGAACACCTGTTCAGTGTCAACTCGCCACAAGGGAGTAAGTATTAAAAATAGCTTGTGGTAATAAGTAAAGGTCCAGTGTTTAACTTCCTATATGGAATGCCAATTCTCTGATGAGATTGAATATATATGGGAGCTCAAAAACAAGGGGATTGGACCTTAGTCCTCCATAAGTAAGTGATCCAATTAGAAAAGGTGAGTTCCCGTTGAATTATAGTCAATAGACAAGTTGATTCTTGTTTCAAGATAGTTTTAATTCACCATATTCATCCAAAATAAGAGTATCGCATAGAGCATGTGGAATGCTCAGCCATGTAACGGTAACAAGTAGAACATGTGAAGTGCTCAGCCAACACGTGTTTCGCCCTCTTGGGTATGTCCACCAGGGCTTTCTCAATGCATACAAAATAATTCGGCCTCAGAAATGATTATACAAGTTTCAGTAATGATCAATCCAATTAACACGTGTTTCGCCCTCTTGGGTATGTCCATCAGGGCTTTCTCATTTTATTTTATTTTATCTTATTAAATATTCTTTCTTTTTCATCTATCCCTATTACTAGAATTCACGTGACCATTTCTTTACCCAGTACAGTTTACCAAATGCGAAGTACTGTTATATTCCTCTTTCCTTGCAGATTGATCATTACTGAAACTTGTATAATAATTTCTGACGCCAAATTATTATGTATGGTATGTTTTTATTACTTTTAAATTTGATCACTATTGGTTACCCTTTACTACTTTTCTTTCCTCACACTCATCATTATCTTAATTCATTTTTCCTTTCTTCTTTTTTTCATCTCACTTCTTCTTTTTCACCTATATTTTCTGCTCTTTATTTTCTTTTTCTTTATGTATAAAATGAAAAAAAAATTTTCATTACATATGTTTTTCTCTCATAATTGCAGTACTTTAAAAGTGCAATTCTCCCTACAAATGTTACTTATTATGTTACTGGTGTTTGAATCTTTAATAAAAATTATTTAACCAAAAAAGAAAGCGGAGTTGGGTTTCTTCTCATGTTAAAGAATTTTATGTTTGCATTTTTATTTTCTTCATTTTGTACTGAGCCAAAATGTTTCTTCTTGCAGCCTTTTCATGTCACATTCTCAGCTATGAAGACTAGGTTAACAACTATCCTAGAGTATTGCAAAGGTGTAGCTGGTAATCATCTGTTTGAAGGGTGCTTTCATTTTACCATATATGTCAACTCTACAAGTAGTCACTCCGGTTTTGTAGCTGACTGGTGTACAGGGGATATCTGTTCTACACAGTACATAAAAGCAAATTCAGCCCATGATGTCTGAGTTTGCCTATTACCACAGTGCTTTCATCACTGGACTACAGATCTTCCACTAGTAAAACTTTAGAAACCACAGAATGTATAAAGACTTGTGGGTTAATTCACGACAGTAAGATTTAATGGGTTTATCCAGTTGAGTCTGCTCCTGTTAATTGGAGATGAGCAGTGACGTAGTTGGTGCATTAATGATCTGGTGGTTGCATTAAATGCCTCAAAGCACACTATAGAACAAGTTACTTACCTGCAGTAACGATTTATCTGGTAGACATATTCTAGATGCAGATGTCTTACCTTAGAATTTCCCCCAGGCGTCACACTGTATCTGGAGATTTTTCTTCAAGCAGTACCATTGTGGACAGTCAGGTGGAGTCTGTCGACTCCGAATGCATCATGGTCTTCGTGGTCGTATATAGGCGCCACCCCAGCACGCGGACGTCAGTTCTTTTCACGACTTTCCAAGCCAGAAGCGCGGAGCATGAAGAACACTGAGAATGGTGCGCCAGAACTAGGGCCCTGAAAAGGGAATGCCTGTCTCTAAAAATCAGTTCGCAGTGAGGCGAGGATGGGCAGGTCGGGAAGGAAACTGCAACTAGACTATGTCCCTCATTATGACCCTGGCGGTCGGCGATAATATGGCTGTAAGCACTGCCAACAGGCTGGCCGTACTTACCGCCATATTATGACACTGGTGGATTGGCTTCAGCCAACCCGCCAATGTACCACTTCGACCACCACGGCGGTAACAGCCACCAGGCTGGAGATATCCAGCTCCAGCCCGGCGGCCGTCACTGTTCCGTCTGCGGGATTATGACCCCACCTACTTCCATGGTTTTCGTGGCTTCCTTAATGCCACGAAAACCATGGCGGTAGGCACTTTCAGTGACAGGGAATTCCTTACCTGTCACTGATAGGGGTCTTCCCCGTCCCCTTTCCCCTCCAGTTAGCCCCCCACTGCCCCTAACTCTCCACAGCCCCCCCACCCCACCCAAACATTCACGGGACACCTTCACAGTCACATACATGCATACACACACCCATTCCCACATGCATCCACGCATGCATACATCCATTCACTCACACATCCGCACACACTTACAAACATACGCCCAGACACGCATTCACATCACATAAGATACACGCACTCACACATCCATACATGAACACACACATTCCAACACGCAACATACACCCCCATTCACGCACACACAACACCCTCTCCCCAACTTACCTGGATCCAGGGGGTCCTCCGGCAGGAGACGGGACGGGGCGCTGCTGCCAGTAGCAGCATCTGCCAGCAGAACACCGCCAGGCCGTATTATTTCTCATAATATGTCTGTTGACGGTCTACTGGCGTGGCGTTGCTGCTGGCAGCAGCGACACCTTACCGTCATCCGCCGGCATTGCCACAGCCAGACATTCTTGCGGCGGAAATCCGGCTGTGGTCATAATACAGCAGATGGCTGGTAGCTGCGGCATTGGTGGCCGTCGACGCGGCGGTAGGCGGTTTATACCGTCAATGTCATAATGAGGGCCTATGTCTCTACCAGCTAAATCGTTACCGAAGGTAAGTAACTTGTTCATCTGATAGACTTATAGTTGCAGATTCCTTACTTGGTATAGATATCCGAGCAATACCATCCATGGTAGTAGGCTGCGAATGAAGATCATGCTAGAAAGTCCTGCAGGACCGAATGGCTAAAGTAGCCGTCTCTGTGTACCTCACTGTCTAGGCAGTAACGTTTAGTGAACATGTACATGAATGCCCATGTTACTGCCTGACCAATATCCAGGACAGGAACTCTGCATGCTAATGCTGTGATGGCAGCAGTTGCTCTGGTGGAGTGAGCATGCAAGCCCTCAGAGGGTTGCTTCTTTGTCAAAGCATAGCATTTTGATGCAAAGCAGTACCCATCGCGAGATGGTGCGCTTCTGCACTGCCTCCACTTTCTTCGCACCCACATATCCAGCAAAGAGTTGGGCGTCCACCCGGAAATTGTTAGTAAGATTGAGGTAGAACACTAATGCTCTTTTTAGATCCAGACAGTGGAGTCTCTCCTCTTCATGAGAGGGATGTGGGGGTTCGTAAAACGTAGGCAAAGTGATGGCTTGGCCAACATGAAAAGGCATAACAACCTTAGGAAGGAAGGAGGCCGTTGTACAGAGCACCACTTTGTCAGGATGAACATACAAAAATGGTGGCTTATAAGAAAGAGCTTGAAGTTCACTTATTCTGCGAGCAGAGGTGATGGCAATAAGAAAAGCAGTCTTGATTGTCAGGAGCCGCAGGGGCCAATTGTGCAGCGGCTTAAAAGGGGCACACATAAGGTAAGTTAGGATTAGATTCAAGCCCCACTGGGTCATAATGAACAGGGTCGGAGAAAACTAATAGGTGAGTCCCTTAAGGAACCTTCCAACAATGGGAGACCTGAATAAGGAAAGTTGGTCTGGCAATCTAAGAATGGCTGATATGGCCAATAAGTAATATTTAATGGTGCCCAAAGGAGAGCCCTCCTAGGCCAAAGAAAGAATGAACAAGAGAACCTTAGAGAGAGGTGCAAAAAGGGGATCAACCGACTTATTGGTACACCATTCCACAAATTTATGCCAACGACAGGTGTGTACCGTTTTGGTGAAGGGACGCCTAGCTGCCATAACAACATCACAGACTTCGGGTGGAAGGTTGAAAGCTGCCAACTGCCGCCGCTCAACCTCCACGAAAGTAGAAGATTGGACAGGTTCTGGTGGAGAACTGTCCCTTGCTTCTGTGACAGAAGATCCTTCCGGAGGGGCAGTCTGATCGGAGGATTCGTAGCCATGCACAGTAGCTCTGGATACCATACTCTTCGTGCCCAGTCCGGAGCCACAAGGATTACTTGGGGCAGAAGTGGTATAGAAGGAAAGGCTTAAAGGAGGCCTGAGTTCCATATGAGATTAAAAGTGTCACCGAACGACTGCCGCCTTCCAAACTCCAATGTGCAAAACAGTTGACAATGATCATTGTCTGTGGAGGCAAAAAGATCTAAACAGCAGTGGGGCTCTCCCCACTGCTGAAAGAGGACTTGCGCCACCTCCGGATGGAGACGCCATTCGTGATCGACTAAGTGTCAATGGCTGAGTTTGTCTGCACTGGTGTTCAGAGAGCCCACCAGATGTTGAACCACCCGGATTATGCCCTGATGTTCCTGCCACATCCAGAGGTGCAGAGCCTTTTGAAAAAAAGTCCATGACCTCACTCAGTCCTCCTTGTTGCAGTACCACATGGCGGTAGTGTTGTCCGTGAACACTTGCACCACTTTTCCCTTTTAGAGAGGGAAGGAATGCTTTCAATGCAAGCCTGATCGTCCGGAGCTCCAAAAGATTGTTGTGGAGTCCAGACTCCGTTGGAGACCAGAGACCTCTGATCTCCGCCTCTCCCATGTGGCTGCCCAATTGCAGGAATGATGCATCGGTCACTACTGTAGGATCTGGTTGGGGAAGGGACAGGGTTCTGCCGTAGACCCAATCGTGATTCAAAAGCCACCACTGCAAGTCTTTTGCAGTTCCCTCTGAGATCTCGACCATGTAGAAGAGATTCCCATGATGCTCCACTCACTGGAACTTCCAGTCCCACTGCAGAGCCCACATATGCCATCTGACATGTGTCACCAGCAGGATGCAGGAGGCCATGAGGCCCAGCAGCCTCAGAGTCATTCTCACCGAAATCCAGGATAGAGGCTGAAACATCTGAATCATAGCCTGAATATCCTGGACTCACTTTTCGGGAGGATAGGCCAGAAACTGCACTGTGTCCAGAACAGCTCCGATAAAAGGGAGCGTCTGAGAAGGAGTCAGGCATGACTTTGGTATATTTAAAGTGGGCCCCAACAAGTGCAGAAGGTACTCTGTATTCCGAGGGTGGGAGACAACTTTCTGGGGCGTGTTTGCCTTCAAAAGCCAGTCATCAAGGTAGGAGAAGACTGAAACCCCTAACCAAATGAGCTACAACCACTGCAATTACTTTCGTGAACACTCGAGGGTTGCTGGTAAGGCCGAAGGGGAGCATGGTAAATTGAAAGTGCTCGTGACCTACCACGAATCGCAAGTAGCGCCTGTGGGCAGGCAATACGGGAATATGGAAGTAAGCCTCCTGCAAGTCCAACACTACCATCCAGTCTTCCGGGTACAAGGCAGACAGGACCTGAGCCAGAGTGAGCATTTTGAACTTCTCGTTCTTGAGGAAGAGATTGAGGGCCTGAAGGTCTAGGATAGGATGTAGGCCCTTGTCCTTTTTGGGCACCATCAAGTAGCGGGAATAACAACCACAACGTACTTCTGCGCAGGTACCCTCTCTATGGCTCCCTTGACCAAGAGAGCCACTACTTCCTTGCAGAGAAATGCCAGATGATCCTCCTGTAAGCAGCCGTAAGATGGAGGCATAGCCACAGGGTCAGTCTTGAAGGGAAGGGAGTAGCCCCTTCAGATTATTTGCAAAAGCCACCTGTCCATCGTGATGGATTCCCAGTGGAGAAGGTGATGGTGGATCCTGCCCTCAACTGGTCCGAGATGGTGGAACCAACTAGGAGGTTTTGGAGGCTGCGGCAGGGCCGGGTTGGACTGGGCAGATCTCTGGTTCCCTGTCCCACGAGCCCGTGGAATTCCACGTCCACACAGTGGCTGAGTAGCATGTGCAGCTCTGTGGCTTGCAGGGAAAGGAAATGACAGGGAGCCCCTTCCGTGACCACGAAAGGGGCGAAAAGCGGACTGTGTTGGACGAGGGGCAGCCGCAAGGCCAAAGGATTGAGCCATAGCCCAGGACTCCTCGAACCTCTCGAGCGCAGAGTCCGCTTTGTCTCTGAAGAGACGGGTGCTATCGAAAAGCATGTCCATAAGAGACTGTTGGACATCCCCCCCAAAAAACAGATGTCCTCAACAGGCACGGCACCTCAAGGACACTGACGACGCAACCGATGTGCCCAGTGAGTCGGCCGTGTCCATTCCACAACAAATCGTGAACTATACTGCATCCCTCCCATCAGCAACGGCTTGGGAGATTATGGCCTGGGCCTCCTTTAGGACCTGCAGGAATACTTGTGCTGTATCCCACAATGAATGGGTGTAGTGTCCCAAAAGGCATGCGGTGTTCACAGACCACAATGCCAGACTGGAGAAAGAAAACATTTAATTCCCAAGTTGATCCAGTCTTTTTGATTCCCCATCCGGGGGAGCAGAGAGGAATGGGCCGGAGGAAGAAGAAGCCTGGATGACAAGGTTCTCAGGCATGGGGTGTTGAGACAGGAATTTAGAGTCGTTCGGGGGGGGGGGATTGTCCTATTCACAGGAGCCCTTGTGCTGGGTCTGGACCAATTACCCAGAAGGACATAGGTGAGGGCTTCATTAAATGGAAGGAGATACTCCAAAGTGGAAGCCCCAGGCAGAAGCACCTCTGTTAGGAGGTTAGTCCTGACTACAACAGAAGGAAGCTCAAGGACCTCAGCTGCCCTACTGACCACCATGGAATAAGACGCTCCCTCCACTGTAGCCACAGTAGGAGGAGAAAGCATGCCTGCAACTGGAGAAGAATCCAGACCACTAGCCTCACCCAAGTCCTGTTCCCAGTCCAAGTCAAGGTTGTCTAGCTGGCATTTCAAAGGGTCCAGCATCCCCTCCAACCCTTCCCCATATTCGTACCCATAATAAAAAAGGTCAGAATCCAACCTGGGGTGAGAAGACCCCTTCGAAGTAGGATCCAGCATAGAGTGACGCCAGGATGAGGATTGGGTCGACGTTGATTGTGGGCTCAACTGGCGTCGGACCGTCAACGCTTTTGCCTGCACCAGAGAAGGTGTTCGCACTGATCCAACAAAGGATCCGGAGGGGCCCTCAGTGACCAGAGCTGAAGCCGCCGGCACAGAACACGAGGGGCCCCTATCTGATGCCGCAGGAGGCTCGGTCTGCCCAAAGATGAGGTGTATGGCCTCATAAAACTCCTTCAGCTGGGCAGGGTTAGCTTCGGCTCCCGAGAAGTTGCGGAGAGGACCCAGAAGTAGGCTCAGAGGATGGAGGCTTAGAGCATTGATGCTTTTCCTGTGTTGCATCGGCCAAGCGACGGGGCGAAGTTGAAGAACGTTTGACCTTCTTTGACGACTTCTTCTTATGACTCGAGTGTCCCAAAGATTAAGAATGGGACGACGTAGAGTGGTGATGACTCCGCGAGCGGTCTCGTGACCTTCCTCTCGACCGAGAGCGATGCGGAGTCGAGCGCTGGGCCACCCTGAGCTTCAGGGAGCGCTCACTCAAAGCCTTCAGGTTCATGGCCAGGTACTTGGAACACAACTTTGAGTTGTGAATGCGCTCCAGACACCAGAAACACATGAGGTGCAGATCTGTCACCGACATCATTCGGTGACAGGAGTCACAAGGTTTGAACCCAGTCTTCCATGACATCCCTCGACACACCAAAAAATACAAAATAACGACAAAAAGATCCAAGCTAGTCAAAAAATGACTATGGTTAGCTTTTCTCCAGATCTGCGCATGGCGTGGAAAAAAAGAACTGACGTCAGTGTGTCGGGTTGGCGCCTACATACGACTCTGGCGTCATCACGGCGACCACAACACCAATGACACACACGGAGTCGACCGAAGCCACCTGATGACGCGCAAGGGTAGTGCTTGAAGAAAAATCTCCAGATCCAGTCTGATGCCTGGGGGAAATTTTAAGATAAGGAAACTGCAACTAGAAGTCTCTATCAGATAGAAAAGTTAACTCTTGCCATCAAACTTAGACACTGGCAAGTTGCCCCTTAAGGTCCAAATAGTTTGCTGAATGCATGTGGCCTCTGTGGACATGCCTCCATTTGGTTCTAGTAAAAATGAAGTGTGATTTTATAAATGTGTCTAATTTAACTCTGATGGTGGGGTCAGTAGTAAAGAACATGCAGATATTGCCGACCAGATTCCACCACAAAGTTCTGCAGCTGTTCACTTAAACAAAGCTCTTATTTTGAGAGGCAGCAGTGCTCTCTCAGACGAAAATCAGACACTGGTCTTTGTCCTCTTCATTTTGTTTTAAGCAGGCCGAAATCGTAGTGTATTAGTCATTGACTTTCTTTGCTACCCTGATGTGCCCAGAATTGCAGTATGTTTCTAGAGAGGCAGATTCTCTTGGGGTCATTTAAAATATTTCTACTTCATGTTGGTATATGCATGGTCCTCAAATGGCTGTGAGAATTTTTCAGGCTGGCTGCTTGCACATCTGCTGAGGCGCTGGAGATAATGTTTTACAGACGTGCTTGGTCTCAAACTGTGCCAACCATGTAGATATATATAATTCTGCTTCTGTCAACTGTGTGTTGATGACCACTTTTGAGTTTTCTGGAGGTAGTGGGAGTTTCACCAGCATGAGAGCAGCAGGTACCAACATGGTCCCTGGGAACATACTTTTGTCTCCTCTCCACTGTACACCACTGAACTGCAACCTATGACACTTTACCCCACTCTATGCCACTCTATAGAACTCTATGACACTCCACTTAACACTCTACACCACTCCAGTCTATTCCACTCTATGACACTTTACTTCACTTCACTAACTTTTAGCCATGCTGACCAGCTGCCACGCTGGTGTAGAAACATGGCTAAAACACACTGGAAAAGCCAAAAACTCATATATGAAAGGCATATTGGCTTTGCCAATGCTTGTTTCGGGTTGTTGTTGTAGCGCAGCCTAGACATACAAATACATATGCCACCCTTTCAAAAGCTGTAAGTTAAGCATAGACTAAAATAAACCTCTGCTGTGGATGGACAGCATTAACGAATGCTGACAAGGAAGCTAAAAATGAATTGTAAATTATGTAATTAAGTCAAGTATTGCAAACTATAATTTGTTTAAGGACTACGGATGTCAGGTTAGACCAAGTTATCATAATAAATACAGAGCAAGTTATTTAGACAGCACACAACACAAATCAAAGTTGCTCTATGCTTAAATAACAAGTGTAAATATTACCAAACTCCATGGTGTACACTTTATTAAGTTCAGGATGGAACCAGTGAACTGCAGGCTGCACCTACATTCCTGCAGTACAGCCATTAATTTACTTCGATTGCTTACTTGCAGAGGAATCTGACTGTAGATTTTACAACAATCTATGCAGAAGGCACATTACCAAGTGACTATTATTGGACGGCAGGTGCCCAGCATCTACCTAATGGTATTCTGTAGATTTTTGACCCAGTTTCACTTCTACTAATATTCTAAGGAGCCAAGTGAAAAAGATATCATTGTCACTGCAGAAAGTTTGCCACACCACATACAAGATATTTTGTTTACGCAAAACTCCTCTTTTGCACACATTTCAGAATTACCTGGAACAGACCTGCATACCCAGAAAAAGGGTCTACATCCTTTCGTTTTCTTTTGTACCAGGGGCAGCAGAATTACTAAGGAAAGATAATCTGACAGGGTATGCCACCAGAATATCTTTTTCCGAATACAGGCTGACATAAATATTGTGTCCTAAATATTGTTTACAAACAGTGCCACCACTGTAAACATGATAGAAAATCTACACTCAATGTGACAATATTTTTGTGAACGATATAGGAATATTTTTTAAAGACAATACTTCTGTGTACGATATTCTAACATACAACCTCTGACACAGCTTGCTTTAGGATTGGGTGGGACGAAGGGGAATGGTCTATCTCTCATAAGGATGATCTCACAAACAATGTGAATGTACCTAGACTACGTAATGTAATGTTTTCTTCTTTTGTATCTGCTCTTTTAAAGATACTCATTCATTTAAATACTGTAGTCAGCATGTGATGACATATTAGTGCAAGGCGTATCTACAAGTGTACTTTTCCTTCTATAAGCTCCCTATCACGCAGGTTCACAGATACTTTAGCAATTTAACTTTCAGTGCGTCAAAAGACTAGGATTTTAAACTTTAAGACATGTTCTTAATACGTCTTTGGAGAGAAAAGGCATCTCCCATTGGCCTTTCCAAAAGCAGTGGAGATGGCAAGAGAACGTTGTCAATCCGGGATGAAGAAATGGGGCTCCAGCTGTGTCATCAGACAGGGATTCTACTTATAAAGATAATGGACCCAATTTGAATTAGCCAGTAGATATTGTCTGCTCTATCAAGCTCAAATCATGTCCAATCCCAAAACGCCTCTCTTCAATTCACTAAAAGTGAAAAATGCAAACCACAGAATGGGATGGTTGGATAACTACACTTTCAGGGATTGTTTTGTTGATCACCTCCAAGAAGTGCTGTGCTAGTCGGTGCAGAGCATGTGGAGACCAAGGTTTCATTCACGAAATGCTGAGTTTGCTGTCAATTTGATATTTGTTTACAGAGTGGAGACCATCGTAACTATTCTTCCCATTACTCACACATGGTACTAGAAGACAACTTGTGATTTACAAAGTGGCAAGGGAACCAGCTCCTTTTAACTGAGCAGGAACATGCAAGCAGGGCATGAAAACCAGTCTGTGCTAATCAACAACTTGTAGATGGGGCATCATCGACGTATACCAAGTGAGACAGGGTTCTACTGGGCAACATCTCTAGACAGTGGGAGAAGCAGGGAAAGGGCGCACCCATCATACAAGAATAGAGTTGGGGTCATGTATGGTCTGTTTATGATGTAGTCAAATAAGTGGGTGGGCCTGATGGTCGCTGCTTGCTTTGGTGGCATACTTTGCTTACGAGACCTGGTCTTTAGAAGCATGCCCTGTAGTCGACAAAAATCCGTGCTTGAGTGATGCAAAAACACCCTTAATGTGCAATGTCTCACCGTTTCTGGGCGTCTTGAGGCCAGCTTCTCACGGACCTCCAAAGACAACACAGCATCCAGGTTACGGTAGTCCAGATCCATTGGGAGCTGCAGTGCCTCTTCTCGCTGGACCTCGGCCATCTCTTGCTGCTGCAGTGCAACATGCAGCTCATAGATTGCTGGATGAAGGAAAGGGCAGAGGGGAAGGAAAAGAACAAAGTCTTAAAAACCGATAAGATACCCAATTCGCTGACAGTCTGCAATATAAATATTTCCCAGACGAAATCCCAGAAGCCTGGGGTGTATATACCAATATCTGCCTCAAGTTTCCAATCAGTGTGCAAACCTTAGGCAATGTCTGTGGATTTATTGGACCCTACTAGCAGAGTCTGCCTGTACATTTCTCTGTCCTTGGGGTCTCTGGTAGTGAGAAATCAATCAAAAGCCTCTGACCTGACAATGAATTTACTATTACATTGTAACTCTTTCTCATTCTCAAATTGTGTCTATTCAACACCTAGAAGCAGGACTGAAAAATGATCCTAGACCTGTTCAATACAGAGCTTATAATGCTTGTACCACATACTGGGTCTCCGCAGGACTAGGTGGTAGCACTGTGAATCATAAATGATGAGGTTGAAAAAAGATTAGAGCAGTCCCTTGTATTGTCAAGATACAACCTTTATTCCTTGGTCAGCAATGTGCAGATCCAACTAAAAGAAAAACTTCAGCCCTTGAACCAAAAATCACTATCATCTAATCAGTGAAGAGACTTACGGCCGATAATGGAGCTGAATTATTCCGCTTTTACCAGGCATGTAGGCATAACTGACATGGAACATGCCTCCTATTCCGACCATATGTGTGCATTGACAGTACCCTTTTTCCCCCAAATGGTGAGAAGCTGATCTAGTTTCTCTTGTGCTTAGTGAATTCCCTAGCCATGGCCTAGTTTTGATGCCTTGAGATCCTTTCTTTGAAGGATTTTCCCTCAATCTGCTTCAGATATTGAAGTTTATGCTGCAGTGCTCCAGGTTTAAGTCATACACATAGCATACTTGGCAACTGCTGATCCACATCAACTTCTGAATCTTGTGTTTAGGGTAATACACCTAGTACACAATTATCCTCTGCTTGCTACCATTAGTAAAAGGTCTCTTCAGGAAATGATACATTATAAGTTGCATGCGTTTTAAGAGTGCACTTATCCTGAAAGAGACAGTGGATTTCATCAAGAGGAACAGCCATGAGGTAATTAGAGAGAAGAGACCATACAGCATGGTACTGAGAACCCTATCTGCCAGTGAGACAGCAGAGAAACCCTTCCAGGAATCCACACTTCTTGCTGGAGGTCGCTTCTACTGACACTACACAAGTCATGCAAGTAATGCACGAGAAGATGAAAGTACCTGCTCAGAGGGCCATTTATCCACAGGTACTTGACACTTTCTAGCACAACTCCTTTATCAGAGTCAAGTGTAAAGGGAAAGCCCCTGCCAGCAGTGGATCCTTCATCATCTAAAACCCTGCCCAAAGGTGGTACTGCAGGGCTGCTGCATTGAGAAGTCAAGTCTATCTACCTCCACCATGTGAACCTGGGGTGAATCTGGGGTCCAAGTGTCCATCTGCTCTGGTAACTCCAGACACTTGGCCTTGGCACTCAAGTCTAGGTTCTCATGCAGGCTGACTGTGTCACAGTCCCAGTCTGACAGGATAAGCCACTCTCTTCTAAGTCCTCCACCACCATTCACCACTAGTCGCAAAGTGTACAGGAGGTAGTGAGTTTTGGTGTAGAAAACAGCAAAAGATGCAGGCCTCCCAGTTTTCAGGCAACTCTAAAGGAGAGGAGGAAGTGGAAGAACAAGAAAGGGCCTTCCCTGTTAGGTTAGTTCTGTGTAAGCTCAGCAATATCGTTGGGATTTCACTGTGACACTGGAGGCACACCCTGCCAAAGAATACAAGATCTAGTTGTCTGCAAGCCGGTCAACTACTATTAAGGGGAGAACCTGGCATAGGTCTGCCTGATTTATTCACTGAGCTATCAGAAGATAGTTCTGGTGCCAGCAGTGCAAATACTCTGGACTTAGTGGTCTATCCCCTGGTTTGGGGTTGTGGAATCCATGGCAGACCGGTCAGTTTCATCTGATGCTTTTGACCAAGAACAGCTAGAGGTGGTGCTTTACACCCCACTAGCACTTGTAGTTTCAGCTGCAGGAGTAAACTCCAAGATCAACAGTCTCTTCAAACTCCTAATCAGATGCTCTGAGTTTGAGGTTGAAAGCCACAGACCCCAAGAGTCGCTTTGCCTCAGGTCTCCCTGTAGATCCCATGTCACCAGGGTGCATGCTTCCTGTGTAACTCTCTAACAATCTCCAAGTCATGAAAAACTAAGTACAGGATCCCCCACCCAGGCCTGTCTAGTCTTTGTGTTCTGGAATCCCACAACTCAGTCTGTCCTAGTAATGGCAAATTCCATTGTCGCGTAGGATCTCATTATCCTAATGAGACTACTGGATTCGGGCAGCAGAATCACTTGCAGTGCGGGGGACTGAGTCTGAACCCACTACAGGTGGCACCTGCCAGCCTAATCCGGGTTTTGCTCTAGCTAACTAACAGTGCCTCATCTCCACCTTAGAGCAGGGATGATTGGGCAACCAAGCGCATGACACAATTGACTCCTCAGGGAAATCGTGGTCACTCAGATCTCATCCGTTTCTCTCAGTTACATTAGTCTCACGTATGCAAGGACAATCAGACGCAGAGTATAGTTCAACAAGATTTATTGAAGTAACTGCAACTTAGGTAATAAAGCATGTATTGCAATAACTAGGATGATGAATGTAGGAAGTTGGCTCTGTATGCACTATTTCAAAGTAAGGAATAGTATGCACAGAGTCCAAGGGTTCCCCTTAGAGGTAAGATAGTGGCAAAAAGAGATAATTCTAATGCTCTATTTTGTGGTAGTGTGGTCGAGCAGTAGGCTTATCAGAGGGTAGTGTTAAGCATTTGTTGTACACACACAGGCAATAAATGAGGAACACACACTCAGAGACAATTCCAGGCCAATAGGTTTTTGTATAGAAAAATATATTTTCTTAGTTTATTTTAAGAACCACAGGTTCAAGATTTACAAGTAATGCTTTAAATGAAAGGTACTTCACTTAGGAACTTTAGGAACTTTGAATTAGCAAAATAGCATATACAGTTTTCACATAAATGACATATAGCTATTTTAAAACTAGACAGTGCAATTTTCAACAGTTCCTGGGGGAGGTAAGTGTTTGTTAGTTTTTGCAGGTAAGTAAACCACCTACGGGGTTCAAGTTTGGTTCCAAGGTAGCCCACTGTTGGGGGTCCAGGGCAACCCCAAAGTTACCACACCAGCAGCTCAGGGCCGATCAGGTGCAGAGGTCAAAGTGATGCCCAAAACGCATAGGCTTCAATGGAGAAGTGGGTTCCCCGGTTCCAGTCTGCCAGCAGGTAAGTACCCGCGTCTTCGGAGGGCAGACCAGGGGGGTTTTGTAGGGCACCGGGGGGGGACACAATTCCACACAGAAAGTACACCCTCAGCGGCACGGGGGCGGCCGGGTGCAGTGTGCAAACAAGCGTCGGGTTCGCAATAGGATTGAATGGGAGACTAAGGGGTCTCTTCAGTGATGCAGGCAGGCAAGGGGGGGGGCTCCTCGGGGTAGCCACCACCTGGGCAAGGGAGAGGGCCACCTGGGGGTCGCTCCTGCACTGGAGGTCGGATCCTTCAGGTCCTGGGGGCTGCGGATGCAGTGCCTTTACCAGGTGTCGGGTCTTTGAAGCAGGCATTCGCGGTCAGGGGGAGCCTCGGGATTCCCTCTGCAGGCGTCGCTGTGGGGGCTCAGGGGGCCAACTAGGGCTACTCACGGTCTCGTAGTCGCCGGGGAGTCCTCCCCGTGGTGTTTGTTCTCCACAAGTCGAGCCGGGGGCGTCGGGTGCAGAGTGCAAAGTCTCACGCTTCCGGCGGGAAACGTGTGTTGGTTCAAAGTTGCTTCTTTGTTGCAAAGTTGCAGTCTTTGTGGAACAGACCCGCTGTCCTCAGGAGTTCTTGGTCCTTCTAGATGCAGGGCAGTCCTCTGAGGCTTCAGAGGTCGCTGGTCCCTGTAGAACGCGTCGCTGGAGCAATGTCTTTAGAAGTGGGAAGACTGGCCGGTAGAGCTGTGGCCAAAGCAGTTTGTGTCTCCGTCTTCTCTGCAGGTTTTCAGTTCAGCAGTCCTCTTCTTCTTAGGTAGCAGGAATCTAGTTTCCTAGGTTCTGGGGAGCCCTTAAATACTAAATTTAAGGGTGTGTTTAGGTCTGGGAAGCCAGTAGCCAATGGCTACTGTCCTTGAGGGTGGCTACACCCTCTTCGTGCCTCCTCCCTGAGGGGAGGGGGCACATTCATATCCCTATTGGGGGAATCCTCCATCTGCAAGATGGAGGATTTCTAAAAGTCAGAGTCACCTCAGCTCAGGACACCTTAGGGGCTGTCCTGACTGGCCAGTGACTCCTCCTTGTTTTTCTCATTATCTCCTCTGGCCTTGCTGCCAAAAGTGGGGCCGTGGCCGGAGGGGGCGGGCAACTCCACTAGCTTGAGTGCCCTGGGGTGCTGTAACAAAGGGGGTGAGCCTTTGAGGCTCACCGCCAGGTGTTACAGTTCATGCAGGGGGAGGTGATAAGCATCCCAGTACAGGCTTTGTTACTAGCCACAGAGTGACAAAGGCACTCTCCCCATGTGGCCAGCAACATGTCTGGTGTGTGGCAGGCTGCTAAAACCAGTCAGCCTACACGGGTAGTCGGTTAAGGTTTCAGGGGGCACCTCTAAGGTGCCCTCTGGGGTGTATGTTACAATAAAATGTACACTGGCATCAGTGTGCATTTATTGTGCTGAGAAGTTTGATACCAAACTTCACAGTTTTCAGTTTAGCCATTATGGTGCTGTGGAGTTCGTGCATGACAGACTCCCAGACCATATACTCTTATGGCTACCCTGCACTTACAATGTCTAAGGTTCTGCTTAGACACTGTAGGGGCATGGTGCTCATGCACTTATGCCCTCACCTATGGTATAGTGCACCCTGCCTTAGGGCTGTAAGGCCTGCTAGAGGGGTGACTTATCTATACCTATAGGCAGTGTGAGGTTGGCATGGCACCCTGAGGGGAGTGCCATGTCAACTTAGTCTTTTTATCCCCACTAGCACACACAAGCTGGCAAGCAGTGTGTCTGTGCTGAGTGAGGGGTCCCCAGGGTGGCATAAGATATGCTGCAGCCCTTAGAGACCTTCCCTGGCATCAGGGCCCTTGGTACCAGGGGTACCAGTTACAAGGGACTTACCTGGATGCTAGGGTGTGCCAATTGTGGAAACAGAAATACAGGTTAGGGAAAGAACACTGGTGCTGGGGCCTGATTAGCAGGCCTCAGCACACTTTCAAATCATAACTTGGCATCAGCAAAGGCAAAAAGTCAGGGGGTAACCATGCCAAGGAGGCATTTCCTTACACAACCCCCCCCCCCCCCCCAAACGAAAGAGGATGAGACTAACCTTTCCCAAGAGAGTCTTCATTTTCTAAGTGGAAGAACCTGGAAAGGCCATCTGCATTGGCATGGGCAGTCCCAGGTCTGTGTTCCACTATAAAGTCCATTCCCTGTAGGGAGATGGACCACCTCAACAGTTTTGGATTTTCACCTTTCATCTGCATTAGCCATCTGAGAGGTCTGTGGTCAGTCTGAACTACAAAGTGAGTATCAAAGAGGTATGGTCTCAGCTTCTTCAGGGACCAAACCAAAGCAAAGGCCTCCCTCTCAATGGCACTCCAATGCTGCTCCCTGGGGAGTAACCTCCTGCTAATGAAAGCAACAGGCTGGTCAAGGCCATCATCATTCGTTTGGGACAAAACTGCCCCTATCCCATGTTCAGAGGCATCAGTCTGTACAATGAACTGTTTGGAGTAATCTGGAGCTTTGAGGACTGGTGCTGTGCACATTGCTTGTTTCAGGGTGTCAAAGGCCTGTTGGCATTCTACAGTCCAGTTTACCTTCTTGGGCATTTTCTTGGAGGTAAGTTCTGTGAGGGCTGTCACTATGGATCCATATCCGTTCACAAACCTTCTGTAGTACCCAGTCAAGCCAAGGAATGCCCTGACTTGAGTCCGGGTTTTTGGAGCTGCCCAGTCCAGAATAGTCTGGATCTTAGGCTGGAGTGGCTGAACTTGGCCTCCACCTACAAGGTGTCCCAAGTAAACCACAGTTCCCTGCCCTATCTGGCATTTGGATGCCTTGATAGAGAGGCCTGCTGCTTGCAGAGCCTTCAAAACCTTCCTCAGGTGGACCAGGTGATCCTGCCAGCTGGAGCTAAAGACAGCAATATCGTCAAGATAAGCTGCACTAAAGGATTCCAAGCCAGCAAGGACTTGATTCACCAACCTTTGGAAGGTGGCAGGGGCATTTTTTAAACCAAAGGGCATAACAGTAAACTGATAATGCCCATCAGGTGTGGAGAATGCTGTCTTTTCTTTTGCTCCTAGTGCCATTTTGATTTGCCACTACCCTGCTGTTAAGTCAAAGGTACTTAAGAATTTGGCAGCACCTAGTTTGTCAATCAGTTCATCTGCCCTTGGAATGGGATGGGCATCTGTCTTGGTGACAGAATTAAGTCCTCTGTAGTCCACACAAAACCTCATCTCTCTCTTTCCATCTTTGGTGTGAGGTTTGTGGACTAAGACCACTGGGCTAGCCCAGGGGCTGTCAGAGTGCTCAATGACTCCCAATTCCAGCATCTTGTGGACTTCCACCTTGATGCTTTCCTTAACTTGGTCAGACTGTCTGAATATTTTGTTTTTGACAGGCATGCTGTCTCCTGTGTCCACATCATGGGTACACAGGTGTGTCTGACCAGGGGTTAGGGAAAAGAGCTCAGCAAACTGTTGCAGGACTTTCCTACAGTCAGATTGCTGTTGGCCAGAGAGGGTGTCTGAATAGATCACTCCATCAACTGAGCCATCTTTAGGGTCTGTGGAGAGGAGATCAGGGAGAGGTTCACTCTCAGCTTCCTGGTCCTCATCTGTTACCATCAACAGATTCACATCTGCCCTGTCATGGAAGAGCTTGAGGCGGTTCACATGGATCACCCTTTTGGGGGCCCTGCTAGTGCCTAGGTCCACCAGGTAGGTGACCTGACTCTTCTTTTCTAGCACTGGGTAAGGACCACTCCATCTGTCCCGAAGTGCCCTGGAAGCCACAGGCTCCAAAACCCAGACTTTCTGCCCTGGCTGAAATTCAACCATAGCAGCCTTTTGGTCATACCAAAACTTCTGTAGCTGTTGGCTGGCCTCAAGGTTTTTACTTGCCTTTTCCATATACTCTGCCATCCTTGAACGTAGGCCTAGTACATAGTCCACTATATCTTGCTTAGGCTCATGAAAAGGTCTCTCCCAGCCTTCTTTCACAAGAGCTAGTGGTCCCCTTACAGGATGGGCAAACAAAAGTTCAAAGGGGGAAAACGCTACTCCCTTCTGAGGCACCTCTCTGTAGGCGAAAAGCAGACATGGCAAGAGGACATCCCATCTCCTTTTGAGTTTTTCAGGGAGCTCCATGATCATGCCTTTCAATGTCTTGTTAAACCTTTCAACAAGACCATTGGTCTGTGGATGGTATGGTGTGGTGAATTTGTAAGTCAACCCACACTCCTTCCACATGTGTTTTAGGTATGCTGACATAAAGTTGGTACCTCTGTCAGACACCACCTCCTTAGGAAATCCCACTCTGGTAAAAATACCAATGAGTGCTTTGGCTAATGCAGGGGCAGTAGTCGACCTAAGGGGAATTGTTTCAGGGTATCTAGTAGCATGATCCACTACTACTAGTATGTATTGGTTCCCTGAGGCTGTGGGAGGTTCAAGTGGACCCACTATGTCCACACCCACTCTTTCAAAGGGGACCCCCACCACTGGAAGTGGAATGAGGGGGGCCTTTGGGTGTCCACCTGTCTTACCACTGGCTTGACAGGTGGCACAGGAGACACAAAACTTCTTGACCTTCTGGGACATGTTGGGCCAATAGAAGTGGTTGACTAGTCTCTCCCACGTCTTGGTCTGTCCCAAATGCCCAGCACGAGGAATATCATGAGCTAAGGTCAGAATTAACTCCCTAAACTCCTGAGGCACTACCACTCTCCTAGTGGCACCAGGTTTGGGATCTCTTGCCTCAGTGTAAAGGAATCCATCTTCCCAATAGACTCTATGTGTTCCTGTTACTTTTCCATTGGACTCTTCAGCAGCTTGATGGCTAAGGCCTCCAAGAGAGGGACAGGTTTCTTGCCCATTACACAACTGCTCCCTTGAGGCTCCTCCTGGGCCTAGGAGCTCAACCTGATAAGGTTCTAACTCCATGGGCTCAGTTCCCTCAGAGGGCAGAACTTCTTCCTGAGAAGAGAGGTTCTCTTTTTCTTGTTGTGTTGCAACTGGTTCCCCAGTTGTCTTTCCTTTTCTCTTGGAGGGTTGGGCCCTTTTTCCAGGCTCTAACACCACTTTTTCACCCTGAGCCTTGCACTGTGCCCTTGTCTTGACACACACCAGTTCAGGGATACCCATCATGGCTGCATGGGTTTTGAGTTCTACCTTAGCCCATGCTGAGGACTCCAGGTCATTTCCAAGCAAACAGTCTACAGGGATATTTGAGGAGACCACCACCTGTTTCAGGCCAATGACCCCTCCCCACTCTAAAGTTACCATAGCCATGGGATGTACTTTAGTCTGATTGTCAGCGTTGGTTACTGGATAAGTTTGTCCAGCCAGGTATTGACCAGGGGAAACCAGTTTCTCTGTCACCATGGTGACACTGGCACCTGTATCCCTCAGTCCTTCTACACTTTTCCCATTAATTAAGAGCTGCTGCCTGTATTTTTGCATGTTAGGGGGCCAGGCAGCCAGTGTGGCTAAATCCACCCTACCCTCAGAGACTAATGTAGCTTCAGTGTGAACCATGATTTGCTCTGGGCACCCTGTTGATCCCACTTGGAGACTGGCCATTCCAGTGTTAGTTGGAGTAGAGTTAGAAGTGGAACCTTTCTTGGGACAGGCCTTGTCTCCAGTTTGGTGTCCTGGCTGATTACAGCTACGACAACAGGCCTTTTTGGGTTCAAAGTTTTTACCCTTGTACCCAAAATTGGATTGTCAAGAGGCTCTGGGCCCTCCCTCCTGAGCAGGTTTTTGGGGCCCTGTAGAAGACTCTTTACTATTTTTCCCTCTGGATGTCTCAACACTCTTCCCCTGGGGAGTCTTTGTGACCCCTTTCTTTTGGTCACCCCCTGTGGAAGTCTTGGTCACCATAGTCTTGACTCAATGGTCCGCCTTCTTTCCCAATTCTTGGGGAGAAATTGGCCCTAGGTCTACCAGATGCTGATGCAGTTTATCATTGAAACAATTACTTAACAGGTGTTCTTTCACAAAAACATTGTACAGCCCATTATAATCATTTACACCACTGCCTTGAATCCAACCATCCAGTGTTTTCACTGAGTAGTCAACAAAATCAACCCAGGTCTGGCTCGAGGATTTTTGAGCCCCCCTGAACCTAATTCTATACTCCTCAGTGGAGAATCCAAAGCCCTCAATCAGGGTAGCCTTCGTGAGGTCATAGGATTCTGCATCTTTTCCAGAGAGTGTGAGGAGTCTATCCCTACACTTTCCAGTGAACGTTTCCCAAAGGAGAGCACCCCAGTGAGATCTGTTTACTTTTCTGGTTGCACAAGCCCTCTCAAAAGCTGTAAACCATTTGGTGATGTCATCACCATCTTCATATTTAGTTACAATCCCTTTAGGGATTTTCAACATGTCAGGAGAATCTCTGACCCTATTTATGTTGCTGCCACCATTGATGGGACCAAACCCCATCTCTTGTCTTTCCCTTTCTATGGCTAGGAGCTGTCTCTCTAAAGCCAATCTTTTGGCCATCCTGGCTAGCAGGAGGTCCTCTTCATTGAGGCTGTCCTCAATGTTTCCAGAGTTGCTGGACTCTCCTGTGAGAGAACCAGTATCTCTGACTGTCACATTTGGCGTCAGGGCTTGAGGAGCCCTGGTCTCCCTAACTAGGACTGGAGGTGGGACTTCCTCCACATCACTAGCTTCCTCCTCTGTGAGGGCCTCCTCAGAGGGGTTGTTCTTGGCAAACTCTGCCAAAAGCTCCTGGAGCTGTATTTTGGTAGGGTTTGAACCAGTTCTAATCTTTTTTATTTTGCAGAGAGACCTTAACTCTTTCATCCTAAGATTCAGGTAAGGGGTGATGTCGAGTTCCGTCACATTCTCTTCTGCATTAGACATTATGGGGGTCATTCCAACCCTGGCGGTCGGTGTTAAAGCGGCGGCCAACCCGCCAACAGGCAGGTGGTCCAAAAAATGGAATTCTGACCCTGGCGGAAACCGCCAACACAGACTGCCACTTTAACACTCCGACCGCCACGGCGGGACAAACAAACAGCGCGGCGGTGACCGCCAACAGACAGGCGGGAGACAATGTACCACCCCCACCCTATCACAACTCACCAATCCGCCACATTTTCCGGGGAGGGAGCCCCGCCGATAAAAACACGGCGGAAACAGACTACGAACGGGAAAACGCTCACCTCTACACACTCCACGAGGAATCTGGACAGCATGGAACCAGAACTACACATCCTACCAGCTATTGTCTACCTGCTCCTCTACCAGGAGCACGAACGCCGGCGCAGAAGACAACGGTGAGTACTGCACCTACGACACAGGGGAGGGGGGAGGAGAAAAGATTACGGGTACACACATATGCGACACACCCACCCTCACCCATAACTACCTACACATCAATGCAGGGAAACAACTCAGAGTGACACCCCCCAAACCCCCCAGAAGAATGCCAAGACAAAATAAAATGATCATGAAATTCAAATATATTGTACGGCTAAGTAAAAAATTATTTCCAACATCTATAACTATATACACATATGTAAATTGTCCTGTCCAAATTGGGTTCCAGTCATTGTACGTGGGCCAATGGGCCTCAACACATGGGCAAAGCCCACACAGGAGACCCGAATCCATTGGAGAGAACACTGCAGGGGCATCAGATAGAAAAACTACAGGCACCTCAGGGGGAAGGGAAGGGGAGGCACCTCAGCCACATGAGTCCACGACGCCAGATCCACGAGGGGCCTCCACGGCCACTGTCCCATCCTGGGGCGTGCAAAGCCACAGTCTCACAAGTCTCTACAGTGGATGGCTTGCCCACTGTTACATCCTGGGGAGTGCAAAGCCACAGTCTCACAAGTCTCTACAGTGGGTGGCTTGCCCACTGTTACATCCTGGGGAGTGCAAAGCCACAGTCTCTCAAGTGGATTACAGACTCCACTGGTACTGGAGGAGGCATGGTGCTCAGAGTGCATCGTGCAGCCCTGCCCGACACAGATCCGGGCCTGCCCCTTCTGCCAATGGGCCAGCGGTGCTTGACTTGAAGGGCCCAGCGGAGCGGTGCTTGAGATGAAGGGCCCAGCGGAGCGGTGCTTGAGATGAAGGGCCCGGCGGAGCGGTGCTTGAGATGAAGGGCTCGGCGGAGCGGTGCAGAGATGAAGGGCCCAGCGGAGCGGTGCTTGAGACGGCGGTGCCCAGCGGAGCGGTGCTTGAGATGAAGGGCCCAGCGGAGCGGTGCTTGAGACGGCGGTGCCCAGCAGAGCGGTGCAGAGATGAAGGGCCCAGCGGAGCGGTGCTTGAGATGAAGGGCCCAGCGGAGCGGTGCAGAGATGAAGGGCCCAGCGGAGCGGTGCTTGTCTTGAAGGGCCCAGCGGAGCGGTGCTTGAGATGAAGGGCCCAGCGGAGCAGTGCTTGAGAGGAAGGGCCCAGCGGAGCAGTGCTTGAGAGGAAGGGCCCAGCGGAGCGGTGCTTGAGACGGCGGTGCCCAGCGGAGCAGTGCTTGAGATGAAGGGCCCAGCGGAGCGGTGCTTGAGACTGCGGTGCCCAGCGGAGCGGTGCAGAGATGAAGGGCCCAGCGGAGCGGTGCTTGAGATGAAGGGCCCAGCGGAGCGGTGCGTGAGACGGCGGTGCCCAGCGGAGCGGTGCTTGAGATGAAGGGCCCAGCGGAGCGGTGCTTGAGATGAAGGGCCCAGCGGAGCGGTGCTTGAGATGAAGGGCCCAGCGGAGCGGTGCAAAGATGAAGGGCCCAGCGGAGCGGTGCAAAGATGAAGGGCCCAGCGGAGCGGTGCTTGAGACGGCGGTGCCCAGCGGAGCGGTGCTTGAGATGAAGGGCCCAGCGGAGCGGTGCTTGAGACGGCGGTGCCCAGCGGAGCGGTGCTTGAGATGAAGGGCCCAGCGGAGCGGTGCTTGAGATGAAGGGCCCAGCGGAGCGGTGCTTGAGATGAAGGGCCCAGCGGAGCGGTGCAGAGATGAAGGGCCCAGCGGAGCGGTGCTTGAGACGGCGGTGCCCAGCGGAGCGGTGCTTGAGATGAAGGGCCCAGCGGAGCGGTGCTTGAGATGAAGGGCCCAGCGGAGCGGTGCTTGAGATGAAGGGCCCAGCGGAGCGGTGCAGAGATGAAGGGCCCAGCGGAGCGGTGCTTGAGACGGCGGTGCCCAGCGGAGCGGTGCTTGAGATGAAGGGCCCAGCGGAGCGGTGCTTGAGACGGCGGTGCCCAGCGGAGCGGTGCAGAGATGAAGGGCCCAGCGGAGCGGTGCTTGAGATGAAGAGCCCAGCGGAGCGGTGCTTGAGATGAAGGGCCCAGCGGAGCGGTGCAGAGATGAAGGGCCCAGCGGAGCAGTGCTTGAGACGGCGGTGTCCAACGGAGCGGTGCTTGAGATGAAGGACCCAGCGGAGCGGTGCTTGAGACGGCGGTGCCCAGCGGAGCGGTGCAGAGATGAAGGGCCCAGCGGAGCGGTGCTTGAGATGAAGGGCCCAGCGGAGCGGTGCTTGAGATGAAGGGCCCAGCGGAGCGGTGCTTGAGACGGCGGTGCCCAGCGGAGCGGTGCTTGAGATGAAGGGCCCAGCGGCGCGGTGCTTGAGACGGCAGTGCCCAGCGGAGCGGTGCAGAGATGAAGGGCCCAGCGGAGCGGTGCTTGAGATGAAGGGCCCAGCGGAGCGGTGCTTGAGACGGCGGTGCCCAGTGGAGCGGTGCTTGAGATGAAGGGCCCAGCAGAGCGGTGCTTGAGATGAAGGGCCCAGCGGAGCGGTGCTTGAGATGAAGGGGCCAGCGGAGCGGTGCTTGTCTTGAAGGGCCCTGTTCAGCGGTTCTTGAGACGGCGGTGCCCTGTTCAGCGGTGCTTGTCTTGAAGGGCCCTGTTCAGCGGTGCTTGTCTTGAAGGGCCCAGCGGAGCGGTGATTGTCTTGAAGGGCCCTGTTCAGCGGTTCTTGAGACAGCGGTGCCCTGTTCAGCGGTGCTTGTCTTGAAGGGCCCTGTTCAGCGGTGCTTGTCTTGAAGGGCCCTGTTCAGCGGTGATTGTCTTGAAGGGCCCTGTTCAGCGGTTCTTGAGACGGCGGTGCCCTGTTCAGCGGTGCTTGTCTTGAAGGGCCCTGTTCAGCGGTGTTTGTCTTGAAGGGACCTGTTCAGCGGTGCTTGTCTTGAAGGGCCCTGTTCAGCGGTGCTTGTCTTGAAGGGCCCTGTTCAGCGGTTCTTGACATATGTCTCCAGGGCACCATATCCGGCCAATATATGGAGTTCACTCGCCATCCGACTTCTCGCTTGCGGGGCCCTCCTGTGCTGGAGTCCCGGGCCCGTGGGTGTCCTCCTTCACACCCGGAATGGGGCTGGTGGGGCCCTCCTGGGCAGCTCGCCTGCTGCCGGACTTGTCGGCCGTGCTGCCCTTGCCATCCTTCCGTGATTCTCTGTGGCCCTTGCCTCCCTTTGTAGATGTGCCAGGTGGCACCCCACTTCCTGACGGTGCCAGGGTAGTGCCTTTGGAGGCTGCCGTCTCTGGCCTCTCGCGCCGGGCCTTGCCTTTCTTGGATTTTTTCCCAGGGGGTGGGCTGGCTGTCCCTTTACTGCTGGCCGATGTAGCTGCCCTTGAAGGTGGTGGACTCCAATATCCTTGTACTATGGTCCTTGTAGGTCCAGGGGTTGTGGTGGCTGAGGTGCTGATTGGACTCTTACGAGATGGAGGGGGTGGGTCAGGTGATGGAAAGAGGTTAATTTTGGACAGGAAAAACTTTTTAGGAGCAGTGGGAAGGGTAGGTGCAGTGGGTATGGGAGTGGAGGAAGAGGATGTGGTTGTAGGAGAGTCAAGTGTGGTGTCTTTGGGTGCAGGTGCTTGTGACGGAGGCTGTCGTGAGGTGGATGGCTGTTGGGTGGGTGGCTGCCTGCGTTTGTGTAGTTTGGAAGAGGGGGTGACAGACACACTGGGAGAGGACACAGGGGACGTGTAAATGGCAGTGGGTGTGGTGACTGCACGTGTGCGGAGTGTTCTGGTGGGTGTGCTGGTGATGGACGTAGTGGCTGATGATGTTGTGCATGCAAGTGTGAGTGGAGACGTCACAGGGAGGGAGGAGGGAGACGAGGAGGGGGACACAGAGGAGGCAGTGGCTGTTGGTATGTCTGCATGTGGCTGTTGCTTGTGTGAATGCTTGTGTGATGTGTGGTGCTTATGTCTGGATGAGCTGCCCTTGGGTGTTGAGGTGTGTGCAGGCTGGTCTGTAGGTGTGTCTGGGACAGGCAGAGGAACAGGGGAGTGGGACTGGGTGGAGGAAGTTGGAGGAGGGAGGCAGGAGACAGGGACAATGGCTGCCGTCAGTGCTGAGGCCAGAGCGTTGAACGATCGCTGATGGGCAGCCTGACCCGAATGAATGCCCTCCAGGTATGCATTGCTCCGGTGCACCTCCCTTTCTACCCCCTGGATGGCATTCAAAAGGGTAGACTGCCCAACAATGAGCGTCCTGAGGAGGTCAATGACCTCCTCACTGAGGGCAGCAGGGGTAACTGGGGCAGGGCCTGAGGTTCCTGGGGCGAAGGAGATGCCCGCCTTCGTTTGCGAGCGGGCACGGGGCGAACGCTGAGGGGCTGCTTGGAGGGCGGAGCTGGTGCGCTGGGTGGCGGCTGTACCTGTTGTTGCGGTGGGCACGGATGTTGCTGCCACCACAAGGGAGCTCCCTTCCGAGGACGTGTCTGTGTCGCTGATGTCTCCACGTGTCCCCGTTGTGGAGCTCCCCTCGCCCTCCGTCTCACTGGTGAACTCCGAGTCGGTTGCATGGCCCTCCAGGGCCATGTGAGATGCAGCTCCCACGTGCTCTGATGCCACTTCTCCTCCGCCTGATGATGCTAATGCACACATGAACAGGAAGAGCAGCAAAAAAGGGGGGGGGGAAATAAAGACATGTTGAGTGCATGCATTGGCAACACAGTTGGCGGAGAGGACAGACACAGAAGCCCCCTGCACTACGCTGCGCACTTGGGGTACACTACTCAATCATTGGGACTTGGCCTACAAGCCTATGGACGACAACTGCACACATAGGTGACACAGGGCCATGGATAGCTGTACTTGGCACCCTACAGAGGTGGGGGGCGGGGGCACAGGGCCATGCCTTACGGAGGGGCCTAGCCTACAGAAATCGCCCTGGCCTAGGGATACCCACAGCCCTCCTCCCCCACCCAGACACCTCCACTGCGCGCTAAGATAGCAGAATGTGCTGGTACTCACCCCCTTGTGTCTGCTGTGATGTCCTCACGCGCCCATCCAAATCTGGGTAGGCCACCGCCAGGATCCGAGACATCGGGGGGGTCAATTGACGACTGGCACCCCTCCTAAGTTGGGAGGCCATCCCCAGCAGAGCCTCCGTGGTCTTCCTGCTCCCGCGGCGGATGTCCTCCCACCTCTTGCAGCAGTGGGTGCCCCGTCTGTTGTGGACCCCCAGGGTCCGGACGTCCTTGGCGATGGCACGCCAAATGTCGATTTTGTGATGGGCGCTGACCTATGTCACATGTACAGGGGGAGAAATAACATTGTCATAATTTTCTGCATGCTCGATGTGAGTGGCCCCCCATCCCCACCCTTGCCATGTGGCACATGCTCTCATCCGTCGTTTGATGCATCCCTCAATCGCTCCCCTCCCCACCATCTTTCATCCACCCGACTCAACACAGGCATTGCCCCCAAAGCATGCTCCCAGTGTACTTACCTGTTGGTCTGGAGGACCGTAGAGTAGCGCATACTGGGGGAGGACCCAATCCACGAGTTTCTCCAATTCTTCAGAAGTGAAGGCAGGGGCCCTTTCCCCAGTCGCAGCAGCCATTGTATCTTCCAGACCGAGGTCACAGCAGCACTTGCAGTATAGGTCCTCTCCTGTGGATGATCAGGTCTCGAGTGATTAAGCAGATAGAAAATGGCGGTCACGTCCGCGGCGGTGCGTACCGCGACCGCCGTCGCACTTCGTCATTGGCTCCTGAAACCCATAGGGTTCAATGTTAACCAATGCGGCTTTGCGCCGTGGTCTTCGACCGCCTACCGCCACGGTGTGCCACGCCAGCGCATGGACCTCACATCCCATTGTCGCACTTCACAGGTCAGGCAGCCGCCATTTCAAGGGCCCACATGGCTTAATTTCTACTGCGTCACACATGCCTAGGCCTTGCATCGACACTCATACAAGCCATTCAATGCATAGAGAATCGTGTACTGTGCAAGCTGTGGGAACGTACCTGTGGGTTGATTGACTCTGTGCTCGCTGTTGTCCTTCCTAGGCACCGTCCGCTGGGACTTGCGAGGAGATGAAGGAATGTTCCCGTGTACAGACCGCTGGTGGACCTGTCGACAATGGAGGAACGACATGTCATTCTGACATACAGGCTTGACCGAGCCACTATACAGGAATTGTGTGCCCAGCTGGAGTCAGACCTGATGTCACCCATCCGCCAACCCACAGGGATCCCCCCTCTAGTGCAGGTGCTGTCAGTACTCCATTTTTTGGCAAGTGGGTCATTTCAAACAACAGTGGCCATTTCATCAGGGATGTCTCAGCCTATGTTTTCAAAGGTGTTGTCCAGAGTGTTGTCTGCCCTGCTCAAACACATGCGGAGAGACATCTTTTTCCCTGAAGTGGGGGATTTGCCTACAGTGAAGGGTGATTTCTATGCCCTTGGACATATTCCCAACATCATTGGTGCCATTGATGGGACACATGTGGCTTTGGTACCCCCCAGAGAAAGTGAACAGGTGTACAGGAACAGAAAAAGTTATCATTCCATGAATGTCCAGGTGGTCTGTTTGGCTTACCAGTACATCTCCCAGGTAAATGCCAAGTTCCCTGGGTCAGTGCATGACGCGTACATCATGCGAAATAGCAGCATCCCTTATGTGATGGAGCAACTACAGAGACACCGTGTGTGGCTAATTGGTGACTCAGGTTACCCCAACCTGTCGTGGTTACTGACCCCAGTGAGGAATCCCAGGACAAGGGCAGAGGAACGCTACAATGAGGCACATGGGCGTACTAGGAGGGTGATCGAGCGGACCTTCGGCCTCCTGAAGGCCAGGTTTAGGTGCCTGCATATGACAGGTGGATCCCTAATGTACTCACCAAAGAAGGTGTGCCAGATCATCGTGGCCTGCTGTATGCTTCACAACCTGGCTTTGCGACGTCAGGTGCCTTTTCTGCAGGAGGATGGTCCAGATGGTGGTGTTGTAGCAGCTGTGGAGCCTGCGGAGAGTGAAGAGGAGGAAGACAAAGAGGACGACACAGACAACAGGGACACAGTGATACAGCAGTATTTTCAATAACACACAGGAAAGAATCAACACCGGCATTTTACATTTACTTACAGTCTCCTGCCTCTCTACTGTCTGTCCTTTTCACCCAGTGTATGCTAACAGAGTTGTGACTTCCCCTTCCAATTTCAGAGATGTGGGCCCCACTGCGTGACCTCTGCTTTGTTTGCCCATGGACTACAGCTGTGTGACAGTGGTACGTTGTCATCACAATGTAACTGGTCATTTTGGCACGTTTATGTCTAATACATATTTTCAAAAATACAGGCAGACTCCAGATTATTTGTGTGCAATAAGTGTGTTTATTAAAGTGCTCAATTTTGGGACATGGTTGAAAATCGGTGATGGGTGATGGTGGAGGAATGTCCATGGCAGAGTCCAGATTCTCAGTCTCACAGGTGCATTGTCCATATGCCTGTGGAAGGTGGAGCAGGGGCAGTTTAAGGTTGGACAGGGTGACAATGTGGGACAGTGGGATGACCTGGCGGGGGTCTTGGCATCCTACTCTGTCTTCTTCCTAGATCTCAGGCCCCGCTTGCGGGGTGGTTCTTCTTCTGCAGGAGGTGGGGTTCTGGTGGCCGGTTGTTCTTGTGTCGGGGCCTCCTGTCCACTAGCGCCGGCGGAGGTGGTAGCCTGTTCCTGGTCCATGCTAGTGACAGGGGCCCTTTGTGGTGCCACATGGTCCCGCAATGTGGTGACAATCTGGTTGAGAGCCACAACGATGGTGCCCATTGCGGAACTAATGTTTCTCAGTTCTTCCCTGAACCCCATAAACTGTTTCTCCTGCAGTACCTGGATCTCCTGGAACCTGGCCAGGACCGTCGCCATCGTCTCCTGGGAGTGGTGGTATGCTCCCATGATGGAGGTGAGGGCCTCGTGGAGAGTGGGTTCACTGGGCCTGTCCCCCCCCTGTCGCACAGCAGCCCTCCCAGTTCCCCTGTTTCCCTGGGCCTCTGTCCCCTGGACCGTGTGCCCACTACCACTGCCCCCCGGTCCCTGTTGGGGTGGTGGGTTAACCTGGGTGCCCTGTAGTGGTGGACACACCACTGATTGACGTGTCCTGGAGACAGAGGCATGGGCCCGCTGGGTGGGTGCTGTGCTGGTGTTCCCAGAGGGGGGTAGGTCTGCTGTGGCCTGTGGCTGTCTGAGGGAAACGACTGTCCCGAGGTCCTCGATGGGCCGGGCTGGTCATCTGGGTCCAGGGAGACAGAGCTACTGTCATCACTGGGGGCCTCTTCTGGGGGTGGGATGGACATTTCTGGACCCTCCTGGGCGGTGTGGTGGCGTTCGGGTCCTGCAGGGGTATAAGAGTATGGTTATTGCTTCTGTGTGTGCCATAGCGTGCAATGGGTGGGTGCCCGTGTACCCCAGTGCTGGCATTCCTTTGTGGGGGCTGTTGTGACAGCGGTTTGTGGGGGAGATGGGTATGTGCAGTGGGCATGCTTAGGTGATGGGTGTCAATGGTTTGTGGTGGCATGCAGGGTTTGGTGTTGAGATGGGTGGGTTGTGATGGTGAGACATTAGCAGGGAGGATGTGTGATGGGGGTGGGGGTATGAGTTGGCATGCTGGTGGGTGGGGGGGATGAAGTAGTTGAGATTAGACTTACCAGAGTACATTCCACCAGATACTCCTGCGAGGCCCTCAGGATGCAGGATGTTCAAGACCTGTTCCTCCCATGTTGTAAATTCTGGGGATTGAGGTGGGGTTCCGCCGCCAGTCTTCTGCACCGCGATGTTGTGCCTGGATACCATGGAACGCACCTTCCCCCGTAGGTCGTTCCACCGCTTCCTGATGTCATCCCGATTTCGTGGATGCTGTCCCACAGCGTTGACCCTGTCCACTATTCTTTGCCATAGCTCCATCTTCCTGGCAATGGTGGTGTGCTGCACTTGTGTCCCGAAGAGCTGGGGCTCTACCCGAACTATTTCCTCCACCATGACCCTGAGTTCTGCGTCTGAGAACCTGGGGTGTCTTGGGGGTGCCATGGGGTGGTGTGGATGAGGTGTGGGGTGGTGTTTGCGGTGATGAGTGTGGTGAGTGTAGTGGTGTGTGGTGTTTAGTGCATGGTTGTTGTGTGGGTGATGGTGTAGTGTGCCTCTGTGTGATGGTGTTCTCTATTCTGTGCTGTGTCTCTCTGGGCTTCGTCTCTGATTTGTGGTCGTAGGGGTTTGTGGGTGATGTGGGTGTGTGTTTTATAGTTAATTGGGTGTGTGGGAGTGTTGTGTGTATGTGTCTCAGGTGTGTGTATTTCAAATTGTCCAATGTGGCTGTGTTTTGGAGCTGTATGTGTATTTTGAGCGCGGCGGTGTGTACCGCCAATGGAATACCGCGGTTGAAAGACCGCCGCATGGATTCGTGGGTCGTAATGGCATGGGCGTATTTCTATTGGCGTGACGGTGGAGGTTTGGTCTTCACCAGTTTAACGCTGGCCGTTGGTGTGGCGGACTTTTGTGGATGTCGGGTTTTTGGCGGTTTGCCTCTTGAGGGTCAGAATGACCGTGGCGGTTTACCGCGACGGTGTTGTGGCGGCCTTCTGACCGGCGGTAAGCGCCTTTTACCGCCGAGGTCAGAATGACCCCCTATGTTTCAAAAAGTTGGAATACCTTTTAAGAATCTAAAACTATCTCTAGAACTTAATTCAAACTTTTAATAAACTTTTAAACTCTAAAAAAAAAAGCTAACAGGGACTAACACAAGGCCCTAGCAGGACTTTTAAAAATTTCAAAAATCAGTTTCTAATGACAATTTTTGGAATTTAGTTGTGTGATCAGGTATTGGCTGAGTAGTCCAGCAAATGCAAAGTCTTGTACCCCACCGCTGATCCACCAATGTAGGAAGTTGTCTCTGTATGCACTATTTCAAAGTAAGGAATAGTATGCACAGAGTCCAAGGGTTCCCCTTAGAGGTAAGGTAGTGGCAAAAAGAGATAATTCTAATGCTCTATTTTGTGGTAGTGTGGTCGAGCAGTAGGCTTATCAGAGGGTAGTGTTAAGCATTTGTTGTACACACACAGGCAATAAATGAGGAACACACACTCAGAGACAATCCCAGGCCAATAGGTTTTTGTATAGAAAAATATATTTTCTTAGTTTATTTTAAGAACTACAGGTTCAAGATTTACAAGTAATGCTTTAAATGAAAGGTACTGCACTTAGGAACTTTAGGAACTTTAAATTAGCAAAATAGCATATACAGTTTTCACATAAATGACATATAGCTATTTTAAAACTAGACACTGCAATTTTCAACAGTTCCTGGGGGAGGTAAGTGTTTGTTAGTTTTTGCAGGTAAGTAAACCACCTACGGGGTTCAAGTTTGGGTCCAAGGTAGCCCACCGTTGGGGGTCCAGTGCAACCCCAAAGTTACCACACCAGCAGCTCAGGGCCGATCAGGTGCAGAGGTCAAAGTGATGCCCAAAACGCATAGGCTTCAATGGAGAAGGGGTGCCCCAGTTCAGGTCTGCCAGCAGGTAAGTACCCGCGTCTTCGGAGGGCAGACAAGGGGGGTTTTGTAGGGCACCGGGGGGACACAAGTCCACACAGAAAGAACACCCTCAGCGGCACGGGGGTGGCCAGGTGCAGTGTGCAAACAAGCGTTGGGTTCGCAATAGGATTCAATGGGAGACCAAGGGGTCTCTTCAGCGATGCAGACAGGCAAGGGGGGGCTCCTCTGGGTAGCCACAACCTGGGCAAGGCAGAGGGCCACCTGGGGGTCGCTCCTGCACCGGAGGTCGGATCCTTCAGGTCCTGGGGGCTGCGGATGCAGTGCCTTTACCAGGTGTCGGGTCTTTGAAGCAGGCAGTCGCGGTCAGGGGGAGCCTCGGGATTCACTCTGCAGGCGTCGCTGTGGGGGCTCAGGGGGCCAACTCTGCCTACTCACGGTCTCGTAGTTGCCGGGGAGTCCTCCCTGTGGTGTTTGTTCTCCACAAGTCGAGCCGGGGGCGTCGGGTGCAGAGTGCAAAGTCTCACGCTTCCGGCGGGAAACGTATGCTGGTTCAAAGTTGCTTCTTTGTTGCAAAGTTGCAGTCTTTGTGAAACAGAGCCGCTGTCCTCAGGAGTTCTTGGTCCTTCTAGATGCAGGGCAGTCCTCTGAGGCTTCAGAGGTCGCTGGTCCCTGTAGAACGCATCGCTGGAGTAGTGTCTTTAGAAGTGAGGAGACAGGCCGGCAGAGCTGGGCCAAAGCAGTTTGTGTCTCCGTCTTCTCTGCAGGTTTTCAGTTCAGCAGTTCTCTTCTTCTTAGGTTGCAGGAATCTAGTTTCCTAGGTTCTGGGGAGCCATTAAATACTAAATTTAAGGGTGTGTTTAGGTCTGGGAGGGCAGTAGCCAATGGCTACTGTCCTTGAGGGTGGCTACACCCTCTTTGTGCCTCCTCCCTGAGGGGAGGGGGCACATTCCTATCCCTATTGGGGGAATCCTCCATCTGCAAGATGGAGGATTTCTAAAAGTCAGAGTCACCTCAGCTCAGGACACATGAGGGGCTGTCCTGACTGGCCAGTGACTCCTCCTTGTTTTTCTCATTATCTCCTCCGTCCTTGCCGCCAGAAGTGGGGCCGTGGCCGGAGGGGGCGGGCAACTCCACTAGCTGGAGTGCCCTGGGGTGCTGTAACAAAGGGGGTGAGCCTTTAAGGCTCACCGCCAGGTGTTACAGTTCCTGCAGGGGGAGGTGATAAGCATCTCCACCCAGTACAGGCTTTGTTACTAGCCACAGAGTGAGAAAGGCACTCTCCCCATGTGGCCAGCAACATGTCTGGTATGCGGCAGGCTGCTAAAACCAGTCAGCCTACACGGGTAGTCGGTTAAGGTTTCAGGGGGCACCTCTAAGGTGCCCTCTGGGGTGTATGTTACAATAAAATGTATGTTTCAGGGGGCACCTCTAAGGTGCCCTCTGGGGTGTATGTTACAATAAAATGTACACTGGCATCAGTGTGCATTTATTGTGCTGAGAAGTTTGATACCAAACTTCACAGTTTTCAGTGTAGCCATTATGGTGCTGTGGAGTTCGTGCATGACAGACTCCCAGACCATATACTCTTATGGCTACCCTGCACTTACAATGTCTAAGGTTTTGCTTAGACACTGTAGGGGCATGGTGCTCATGCACTTATGCCCTCACCTATGGTATAGTGCACCCTGCCTTAGGGCTGTAAGGCCTGCTAGAGGGGTGACTTATCTATACCTATAGGCAGTGTGAGGTTGGCATGGCACCCTGAGGGGAGTGCCATGTCGACTTAGTCTTTTTATCCCCACTAGCACACACAAGCTGGCAAGCAGTGTGTCTGTGCTGAGTGACGGGTCCCCAGGGTGGCATAAGATATGCTGCAGCCCTTAGAGACCTTCCCTGGCATCAGGGCCCTTGGTACCAGGGGTACCAGTTACAAGGGACTTACCTGGATGCCAGGGTGTGCCAATTGTGGAAACAAAAGCACAGGCTAGAGAAAGAACACTGGTGCTGGGGCCTGATTAGCAGGCCTCAGCACACTTTCAAATCATAACTTGGCATCAGCAAAGGCAAAACATCAGGGGGTAACCATGCCAAGGATGCATTTCCTTACAATGAAGCATGACAGTATTAAAATTGTGACAAGGAGAGTGAAACATAAAAATAACGCAACCATATGGTCACTAAAATTGTTAAGAATAGCTCCTACCTAGGCTATGTTAGAGCATAGCATGTTAATCTCTAATTCTGCCCTTCAGGTTCCCCTGGGAAGACATCATCCTTCATACCTGAGCAAGAGGCCTGTAGTCTATATAAGCAGCTGCAGCAAAGCACTCAGCAATTAGCATACAGTCATGGTCATCTGGCTGGAATCTCCCTCTAACGTACATGGGTCAAAGATGTGTTTTAGAATAAAACAGCTGATGTGCCAAGAAAGGTTCAAGCAGAAGAGATCAGAACTCTTCCACTCTTCTAGCATGCACAGAAATTCTAGTTTTTCAGGTCTAGGGAGTCCTTCCGAACCAAGGTCCCAAATAGATTTTCTTTTCTCTCGAGAAGCAAGCAGCAGACAATGAGGCACTTCATGGAAAGAACAAGCCAGCTGCTCATACTCCGAAATCCCAGTCACTTCCTTGTGGAGGAATAACCTCCTCCAACTGACCAAAAATACAAATACTCATAGGTCCCCTCAGTGGTGAAAAATGCATTTGCTCTACAGCTACCACACCATCTGCTATCAAGGCTGTCTCTGTAGATAGCATGCCGCTAAAATGTTTTCAGCTTATAGAGGGACTTTTCTTTTAAAGAACAATTGAACCAGTCCTGCCAGACAAAAAGGGACTGGCATTCTTTTACTTGTAAATATCAAAGGAGGAATGTCCACACCTTCCTGGATTTGTATATTCCAAACCAATTAAACCAAACGCATATGCTAAAAATCTAACTGACTCAGTTAATGGGAGTTGTATAATGATTGAATGTGATCTGTGAACTTTGAGGGCAGCTTATTTCTTGGTCTCAATAATACCCTTGGGGATTTAAAAAACACTGCAGTCCTGAGGATATCCTTCCTGATTTAGCACAAGTTTCAGTGACCCACACCTGAACAATGTGCTATTTCAGTTGAACCCAGGGAGAACACACAGTATGTATTAACCCTAACTTTTGAGACCATTTTAAAGCTTGATTTCTCTGCCATATACCCAAACTCCTCTTTGGTCTCCTCTGTATGGGTTTAGTTCATCGGGCACAGGGTGGGGGGCAGGACTATGCCTTATTGAGAGTTTTCTCTCCTTCAAAGAGAGTAACGCCCTTCAGCAAAACCAAGAAGGCTACCAGTTCCAGAGGTTTCATTGTCTCTGAAAGTCCTGAATAGGTATGGAGCCATATGCCAAACTCTAAATGCATTTCATACAACTAGCACAGTACCAATACTAATCAAGAATACCAAATAAAGCCTATCCCAGTACTGTCATCCTTGGTTTAGGGTTTAGACTTTGGAATGATGGGATCATTTCTGAACATCTAGGTAAGGTGCTCTTTCACCTACTACTTTCATAAAACATGGTCACCATTCCTCAGGGCCATGTGGGACAAATAATGTGTCACTAGACACAAACGTTGTAGTTGAAAGCAATCATCTTAGCAATCAAGGCTTTATTACCACTGCTGAGTACCAGTGTGGTGATGGTCCAAAGAAATGACATGGCACTCTTCTAAATCGCAAGACGTGAAAACTACCACTTAAAGCAACTCTGTCATTTGACTCTAGGTCTGTGTGCCTGGGCTCTGTACCAGGGAGTGGACTGTGTTTCACATTTAATGAATCAGTAAAAGCATAGTGTAGAACCTTAGCAAGGGTCTTTATTTGTTACACAAGTGAAGGATCCACCAGAAAGTCTGCAAAGCCATTTTTGAGGCATGGACTCAACTTCTCACGTACTACTTTCTAACCCATAATATTTACAAGTGGGAAGAGTTTGCTTCTAGCATGGGCAGGGAACCTGCTGTTGAGCTCTTAACTGGGCAGGGATGTTTGTTTACACTTGACCACACTGATTCCAACTGTTTGCTAAAAGATAAAGGAGAGTCTAAGCTGTTCAGTGATTTTAGTGGTTCCGGCCAGGTGTTGTCAGATTTGGTACTTGGATCTGCAACACCTTTTGCAGAGAGATTTCATCCTCCTGACCATCAGGAGTGCTGTACCCATTTGTACTATCACTGAACTTGAGCGTAGGTTGTTGAGTAGTAAACCTTTCAACATCTAGGCCTCTCTTCAGTGAAAACCATCCACTAGCTCCTAATATAAATGGAAGTGGCTTCTGTTTTGCAAAAGAGAATTAGCAAAAAACATCAATATAGTTAGATGTTAGCTAATGTCATCTCTTTTTCATGTCAACTGACTAAGAACTATGTGCATGTGTACACATGCAAGAGTTATTTCCATAAATAAGGGCAACAGGAACAGGATTTGGTAATCCTTTTTGTCTTTAAATAAGCCATAAAGAGGCATCTGATAGGCTAATACATCTCTTCACTCTGGTACAGTATCCCACATCCCTTGTGACCTTAACCTTGTTCTTGTCAGACAGATGCCTAAACCTTTCAAGCCAATGGCATCTTGCAACCTAACATCTTTTGTAAAAGTCAACACCTCCTTTGTGCTTCATAACTCTTCTTGATATTTCACAGTGATTGATTCGTTCTTCTCACCACCTTGTTCCAATATCCTTATGCTTCCTCAGCTTAGGAGAACCAGCACATTTGGGACGCAAAGTTCACCCTGCACCAAACCTGGGTTATGCATTCTTCAGAACCAACTATTCCTGACCCTCAGGGACAAAGTTGCCAGCATGTTGGCCGCTAAGGCCACAAATGCTAAACAGATAACATTGTGGATCACTTATTTTTATATATATATATATCTGTTCTGCATGTACTCCAACATCTATCCAGAATCAGGGCATGCAGTGCCTTCGATGAAGGAGAGTTGATTATATTATCCTGTCATTTGCCTCAAACATATGCCAGGAGGTAATGAGTACTACAACCTGTATTTTGCTGTTGTTATAATCTAGAGACTTCCTCCAGGAGAACTGCAAAGATTGGTCTAAAATGTTCTTGAAGGCCTCTTTTCATAGAGCACAAGTGCCTTGTGCTGCCAGGTGTTCGCCTCTCCTTTTCTCCTACTCACCTGCAGTGTAGTCTACCTACTGGGTAAGACTGGAAAACAGCCTAGATGTAACTGTGTTTCTCAAACAAAATACATTTGACATTTTAATGTTGGCTTCAGGGCTTTGCCAAGAACTCAAAAGATTAAGGGGATGCAAACTCCTAGACAAGGGGGATCACTTTTAACTGAGAATATTCAAATTAAATGTTGATTTTTAGGTAGAGGAGGGCATTTAGCATGAGCAAGGCTGAGTTACCAACCCAGGAAAAAAGTTTCCCTTCCCAGGTTCTTTGTTATCTAGGTACTAAAATATGAAGAGCTATGGCAAATACAATCAACAAAACAGAATATTGTGACAAAAATATCAAGACACAAGACACAAATACAGTGTAATATTGCTTACCATAATGCAGTGCTTCTATACTTATAATGGGAACAACTAAAATATTGTGCCAAAAGTTCATGGAGGAGAATATCGACCACAAACAGGTAAGAATGTTCTTTAAATAAAAATCTACTTTGATCTGATTTATTTTTAACAGTTAAATAGTTGTACGGTTGAAGTAACCTAGACTTCCACGGTGATCAAATGGCTAAAGTAATTCTATGCGTACAAACAATGTAACAACAGTAGAAATGTATTGCATTATATATTTCTTTAAACATGTTATTCCAGACATGAGGTGTATATTTTGTTAAACCTGTTATTCTAAACATAAAGTTTTGCATTTATCTGAGAAGGTGCTCCTAGTAAAAACAGTGAAGGTGATACAAAGTGCAGATAAGTGAAAGTGATATATACAGAATGTACAACGGGTGGTTTTCAGAATATTATGGACTTCTAGTGACTCCGTCAGTCCAGGAAGCCCTGAAGTCTCATAAAATGTCTTTGTATTTCTATATTCCACATTTAAAGATATGTCGACGTTTCGACCCAGTTGTAGAGACAAATCAAAAGTGGGTCATCACCAGGACAGGGAAATTCAGGTCGGTAGCACCTAAACTTCAGTGTAGAGAAACAATCTGGTGGTCAGGGACATCTTCAAGTACACACAGAATTACTTTAGCCATTTGATTACCGTGGAAGTCTAGGTTACTTCCCCCTTGCATTGACCAATAATCTATCCGCATTTACTACCCTGATCATAAGGGTTAGAGGGTACTTGCCTCATTGTCTTTTACAAGGTAAATAGTTGTAATAATTTATTACACATATAAGTACACATATATTTTTTAAAGTATATATGTATAAAAATATAAAGCAATTTAAAATAAATTTAATTTTAAATATAAAATTTAAATTAAACTAAAATATAGCAAACATATATATGGTATTCATTCAAATAAATATTTACAATTGTTTTATTTAGGTGTACTAAATATATAATTTATGTTTACATATCTTTGAAAAACACATTTAAAAATATACAAAAATAATAATAGAAACAAGTATAGCTACAAATAATTATTAAAGTAATACAATAAACTACATACACATTTTTGTAAAAATGGTATAAACATTTAAAAAAAACAATTAAAAAAACAAATAAAATTGAACAACAAAAATAAAAAAAATATTAATCCACTCTAAGCAATGTTAGGGAAAGTGCTCTAGTTCAGAAGGATTTGATTTATTATTCCCACTCCAATGTACGCAACAGTAGGGAATACGCTAGACGTCAGAAGGATCAGATTTACTATCTATACTCCAAACTAAGCAAAAGAAGGCAAAGCATTGGACCTCATACTGTTTTTACTATTCCCACGCCAATGTATGCAATAGTAGGGAAAGTGTTGGACTTCAGAGGGGCTAGATGTACTATTCACACTCCAGTCTAAGTGACAGTTGGGAAGTGTTGGTTTTTGGAAGGGGCTACATTTACTATGCCCACTCCAATGCACTCCAGTGCATGTAACAGTAGGGAAAGTGTTGAATGCCAAAATACACAATTCAAACTCATTTATCGTATAGATAACATTGAAATATCTAACAATGCAATTTTAAATCACTTTTTATATAATCTGAAAAAATAAAAAAATTATAAAACACTTAAAAACGTTACATTTAATTTCAATTCCCTTCTTACAACCCACAAAAATCCAGACAACCAAAACATGAACTAAAAATATTTAAATGATTTAAATGAAAAAAATACTTAAATTAACCAAATATAAAATAAAAAATGCATCTTACGAATACCAATATGAAAAACATGCAACAATAAATTAATAAATAAATCACATTTCAATAGCACGCAACTAAATGTGTACATAATTATTTACACATAAAACATTCAGAAGTAACAAATAACTTCCCACCGTGTTCCCCTACAAACCCAGCAACCTGTTACTAAAATATAAATTACTAACAAAACTATCAAAATTAAAAAATACATTATGATTTATTAATTAAGTTAAAAATAAAATAACAATTAAAATAATAAAAATTATAAATTACCATATATAAATTTTTTTATAATTTAATTAACTTCTTACAGTATTCCTCCACAAACCCAACAACACACTACTAAAATATAAAATACTAACAAGTTTAAAAATGAAAATAATACTTTAAATCAACAAATTAAACTTAGACAAACAACAAACAATTTTCAACATTAAGAATCAATTATTTAGCTAGCAATAAAAACTCTGGGCCTCATTATGAGTCTTGCGGTCCAAAACCCAGACCGCCAGAACTGTGGGAAGGAGACCGCTGTGAGGCTGGCGGGCTCACCACCTGGCTCCTGTTATGAGGTTTCCACTGGGCTCACCAGTAAAACCCACTGAAAACAGAGGTTTCCGCCTGTCAGCCCACTGGAAACAGTGCGGCAACTTTGGCCAATGCCATCTTACAAAGGGTGCCCCAAGCACCCTCGGAATAAGCACTGACAGTGCACATTTCAAGGTTGGTAGGTAGGTGGGCCCTGCACTTCCTTTCAGCCAGCCTTTTCATGGCAGTGAAACCGCAAAGTGGACTCGTTAACAGCATGCCGGCGTTGACTCTGGCCGCCGCCATCCCATCAGGAACCATGTTCCTGGAGGTGATCAAACCGCTAGGGTCCAAACATGGCGGCTGGACTGCCATGAGTGCGGCGGTTAGACCGCCACCACCAGTCAGGCGGTGTTGAGACCGCCAGCCTCATAATGAGGCCCTTAATAATATACATTAATTATAACTTAATTAACATCCTACTCTACACAACAACCCACTACATAATAAATTCCTAATTAAATGTAAAAAAATTACACATTTGATATTACAAACTATATTTAAAAAAATTGTAACAGCAGCAGTTAAAATGAATATGCTAACAAAATTAATATATAACTTGTTTTTTTACAACTATGTTCAAGTAAATGATATTAAATACAACAATTTTGTTAAAAACTATATTATGTACCAAAGAAAACAATTTTCCAAACGTATTATTCCGTTCCATGATATTTCGGTAGTTACAATATTTTTGACATGATATTCATGTCACAATATTTTTTGTCTGATATCTTGGTTATTCACACTCTACAACTAGTCCTCACCTATTCCACAGGTGTGGAAGAACTAGGGTGACATGAGAAAGAACAGTGAACTTGCCATGTTTTCTTTCAGTGCTTCACCTACACTTTACCACTCATTTGATATTGGGTAAAATGGCATTTTTGATTGGAGAGTTTAGATGAATGCAGGATACCACATTCCGCTTACCTAAAGGCATGTTTATTGTTGTGTTAGGACATACACCAACTCTCAACGTTTTGTTAGGAAGACTGACACACACTAACTTATGGTCTATTCCAGAGCTATTGCACCTGCAAGAGAGACCAAACAAGTTGACCACACATAGCATTTGTGTAAGTTACTCAGGCCAGATGCAGATGTTCCATCAACAAAACCTCTACGGTTCATGGAAGGTCCCCTACAGTGACAAGAGAGGCCTGAACTTAATGTCTATACAATAAGGCAAGCAAGTCTCCAAAGAAGATTTTAGACTGCATTGGCTCTATCCTTACAGACTCTGAGAAATGGAGGCTAATGTGCCTTTCTTTGCTACTTTACACCCAGATGCCAAGAGATATGACCCCTTGCAATCAAGCATAATGTTCAGTGTGCAGTTTCTTTGCTAACAAGCATTGGCTTTGCCAACAGGTCTTGCCTATGCAAAAGCTATTTGCTTTGCCAATGTGGTTTAGCCATGTTATATACCAGCGTGGCTGCTGATCAGCATGGCTAAAAGTTAGTGGCGTAGAGGAGAGTGGCACAGAGTGTCAGAGTGGAATGTCGAAGAGTGGAGTAGTGTTGCAGTGTTGAGTGGCAGAGAGTGTCCGGTATTAGCAGCACAGTGTGAAGTCTTGTAGAGTGGCATACACTAAAGTGGTGTCGAGCAGGCTGGAGTAAAGTGCATTGGAGTAGAGTATTGCAGAGTATAGTGGAGTGGCATTGAGTGCAGTGGCATTGAATATAGTGGTGTACAATGCAGTGCCGTAGAATGCAGTGGCAAAGAGTAGAGTGCCAGAGTAGCCTGGACCAGAGTGGCAAGAGTAGCATAGAGTTAAGTGGCATGGAGAAGATTGGAGTGGCGTAGATTTCAGTGATGCAGAGTGCAGTGGAGTGTAGAGTGGAGTAGTGCAGAATAGAGTGGCGTAGAGTTCAGTGGTGGAGCGTGCAGTGTTGCAGAGTAGAGTGTCAGTGCAGTGGTTTAGAGTGGAGTAGAGTGGTGTAGACAGCAGTGGCGCACAGTGCAGTATCGTACAGTGCAGGGACAGAGTGCAGCTGTGTAGAGTGCATGGGTGCAGAGTACAGTGGTTAAGAGTAGAGTGGCACAGAGTGCAGTGGCTTGGAGTGGAGTGGTGCTGAGTGGAGTAAAGTGGCGTAGAGTGGATTGTTTCAGTGTAGAGTGGAGTGGTGTAGGGTAAAGTAGGGTTGTGTAGAGTGGCCTAGAGTGTACTAGCATACAGTAAAGTTGTGTAGAGTGCAGTGGTGCTGAGTAGATTAGAGTGCCGTAGAATGGATTGGCATAGAATGATTTGGCATAGAGTGCAGAGCTGAAGAGTGGCGTAGAGTGGAGTTGAGCAGAGTAGATTGGTGTGGCCTAGACTGGAGTGGTGCAGAGTTCAGTGGCAAAGGGAGCAGTGGTGCAGAGTAGAGTGGTACAGGGTAGAGAGGTGTAGCATGAAGTGGCACTGAGTGCAGTGGTATAGAATGGAGTAGTGCAGTGGCGTGGAGTGGTGTAAAGTGGCATGGTGCAGTGTAGAGTGCAATGATGTGGCGTGGTGCAGAGTATGAAATGATCATTACATTTCCACAGACATACAGGTTTACTACTACAACTATACAGTGCACAGACAAAAATGTATTAAAATTGCATAATCTAGTGTAATGATTTGTTTTGATCATCTTAAAGTATTTGTTTCCAACACACTTCAGTAGTTAAAAACAATGCTTAACTGTGTTCCTAATTCTGATATATTCCGAAATACTTACACAGTTCATTTAAATATTGCCTAGTGCTAGACAAAAGCTCTTTCCTAACCCCAGTACCCAGAAAGATTGTCAAATAAATCCTCTCACTTTAAAGTCAGTGAACGAAAAGTAAACAAGGGCCCTCGGAAGACAATGCCTGACATTTGACCTCGGTCTTTGAATGCACAGCAAATGTGAAGAGTTAAGAACAAGATTCACAAGCCTTTTTACAGAAAGGGAGCTCTCGGAAAGATAATGTAAATAAGGTTTTGACAAGGTAAGGTACAAACTCAAGCTGGACATCCTAAAACAAATAAAGGTAGCAAATGGATCTGTCCGTGGAATGTAGTGCTGTGGATTCACATGCTCTGCACACTCCTGACGTCCAGTGTTGGGTCTGGAGTAGTGCAAGTTGTTTCTCTTCAAAGAAGTCTTTCAAGTCACAGACTCGAGTGACTCCTCCTCTTTGTGACATTGCGCATTGGCATCGACTTTGTTATATTGTTTATCCGCAGGTAGGTAAGAAAGGAGAGTAAGGATGGAAAGTACACAGAAAGATGTCCATGCAAAAAATGTAAACAGATATGTACAAATATAAACAAATAAAATATAACTGCAACAGCCACAGGTGTCTGAGAAGGAGGAAGGACGAATGTGAATCTACAGCACTACATGCCAAAAACAGATGCATATACGATAAGTAAAATAATCCGTTCGATGGCATGTGGGGATGTAGATACACATGCTCTGCACAGACTTTGAAGCAGTCCCTCCATAAAATGAGGTGGCTAGCCTGTAGGAGTTGCAGCTGACTGGAAAAGTGTACATTGCACAGCCTCACCTACATCAGCCTGTTGGTGTGCTTCCACATCCACACAGTAATATTTTGTCAAAGTGTGTGGGGTGCAGCAAAATATCAGCTATAGGAATGTTTCCAAGGAAAGACACAGTGGCACCCTTTTTCCTAGTACATTGTGCTCTAGGGGTCTCTTAGCCTAAGCAATGTCTCTTAGCCTAAGCATAACAAGTCTCTATGCACTTGACTATCCATCTGGGTATGCCTGATATGGATATTGGGTTACCTCTATGAGGTGGTGAGAAAGCTAGAAAGAGTTGATTGGTTTTCCTTACCTCTTTGGTTCTGTCAATATAGAACATGAGTGCTCTTTTGACATTGAAGGTTTGAAACGATCTTTCTGCAACAGAGTCTTGATGCGGGAAGAAGACTGGTAGTTCAATGGACAGGTTAATGTGAAATAAAGAAAAACTACTTTAGGGAGAAATGTGTGCTTAGTGCACAGACCTACTTTATCTCTATGAGTATGGAAGAAAGGCTCTTCCCATGAGAAGAAATGAAGTGGACTTGAATAGAGTAGCTCAAAAGGGGGACCCATGAGTCTGGTGAGCACAATGTTGAGGTTCCACGATGATGCAGGTGGTACCATAGGTGGAACTACACCTTTAAGGCTTCCATTGAGGACATAATAACTGGGATTCTGAACAGGAAAACATGTTGTCTGTTCTGTAGATATGCAGCTATGGCTGTGAGATGTAACCTAATAGACGTGTAGGCCAGATTTGCTTTCTGCAAGTGGAGCATATTGCAAACAATTTTTTAAACTGTCGCTTTCATTGGGTCAATGTGTTTGGGTTGGCAGTAGCAAACAAAAAGTTTCCATTTTGAAGGATAACATGCTCTAGTTGTATGTTTGCGGGCTTCCTTAATAATATCCATGTGCTCTTCAGGCAAGCCTAGGTAGTCAAACTCTATGACCTCAGGAGCCATATCGCAGGCTGAGTGACTTGAGGTCTGGATGTCTGATCTGCCCCTGATTTTCAGAGAGAAGGTCCAGCCTGTTGGGGAACCTCTTGTGTGGGACCACTGAGAGTTCCAGGAGTGTGGTGAACCATGGCTGGCGTACCCAAGTGGGAGCCATGAGGATCAAGGTGAAAGATGTTTGCCTGATCCTCTGAACCAGAAATGGAATGAGAGGGAGAGGTGGAATTGCACAGGCAAATATCCCTGACCAACTCATCCATATAGCGTTGCCCTTGGATAGAGGGTGTGGATGCCTGGAGGCGAAGCTTGCGTTTTTTTTTTTTCTGCTGTGGCGAAAAGGTTTATGTGAAGTGTTCCCCATTGTCTGAAGTATGCCTGGAGGACTTGTGGGTGGAGTTCCCAGTCATGCACGTTGCTTCATCATGCTATGTAGGCCTGCAAAGTCATTGTCCATCCCAGGCAGATACCCTGCCACCAGATGAATGGGGTGAAGAGCCCACTACACACCAAAGGTGTGTAGGGGGAACTAAGTTATGGTGGGTGCCCCTTACTTGAGGGTCAACCCAGAGAAAGCAGAACTACTGGTTCCACAAGTAGGTGTGCTCACTTCAAGCTCGACCCGAGAGGAAACATGCTAATGGTTGCCTAAGCATACATCTATGAGGATAGCAGGAATTCTTCCTTTATGGAAGAGGTGAAGAGTCAACTTCCATATGCTCTGAGAGAGTTGTGAAGACCGTGTCCCCCTGTTTCTGTAAGTAATACATGGCTGTCATGTTGTCTGTGCGGGCTAATACAACCTTGTGAGACAGGTGAAGTAGGCAGGCTTTCAGTGCTAGTAATACTGCTTGAAGCTCCAGGTAATTGATGTGTAGGGACTGAAGATTGGCATCCCACAGGCCCTGTACTGTTAGGTCTTGGAGGTGAGTACCCCAACCTGTGAATGATATGTATGTGATCAGTGTGACTTGAGGCACACGGTCCAGAAAAAAACACCCTCTCAAGAGGTTATTGGTGTTCCACCATTGCAGAGAACAGTGAGGTTGGCAGTCCAACAACATTAGATCTTAGATCTTCCAGGTGACCCTGTGGCTGAGACCAATGGTGAGAGAGACACACACTGTAGGGGATGCATGTAATGGCTGGCATGTGGAATGATGGCGATGAAAGAAGCCATCATCCCCAACAGACACATAATGGCCCTGACTGTGTAAACATGATTGTCGTGAAATTGAGGGAGGAGAGTCTGGAAACTCTGGACACAAGCCAGGTTGGGATATGCCATCCCCAACTCTGCTTTCAGAACGCCCCCTATGTAAGGTTGCACCTGCAAGGATAGGAGTTGAGATTTGGGAACAGTGAGAGTGAAACACAGGCTGTGAAGGAGATCTACTATCAAGTGAGTGTGTTGTTGGCACTGACGTAACATGCTGGCTTTGATGAGCCAGTCGTCGAGGTAGGAGAACACATGAACATTTTGCCATCTCAGGTGTGCTGCAAATACTGCTAAGCATTTTGTGAATACCCTGGGAGAGGTGGTGATTCAAAAGGGAAGGACCTTGAACTGATAATGTTTGCCTGCAATGACTTAAGTATTAGCAATGTGCAGGGTGAATTGGAATGTGAATGTAGGCATCCTTTAGATTTAAAGATGTCATAAAGTCACCTTGCTGTAGCAGCGTGATGACATCCTGAAGAGTGACCATGTGGAAATGTTCTGAAAGGATGTATTTGTTTAGAAGACGGAGGTCCAGTATGGGTCTTGGAGATTCCTCCTTTTTGGGAATCAGGAAGTACAGGGAGCATACTCCTGACCCTAAATGCTGTGGAGGAAGGGGCTCTATGGCCCCCTTAAAAAGAAGGACCTGGACCTCTTGAGAAGGGTTAAGTGTTCCTAAGATAGCCTGAAAGTGTGGGGGTGAATATTGGGAGGAGTGGTGATAAGCTCCAGACAATAACCACGTTGAATAATGGCAAGGACCCATTGGTCCGTGGTAATGGTGCCCCAGGTTGAATAGAAATGTTGGAGTCTTCTCCAGACAGGTGTCGGATGATCGAGGGAAGATGGAGGTAGTCACTGCCTGGCAGTGGAGGAGGACCCGCGTGTGGTGGTGCCCTTCATTTATTGTCAGTACCTCGGTATGCACCTCTGTAGAAGCCTCTAATGTAGGTGGACTGAGACTGCCTAGGGTGTGAGGTGGACACCTCTGAGGTGGAGGACTTGTATGAGCCTCAAAATCCAGGGCCTCTTTGTGTAGTGGCCTAAAGGGCACCCATGGCTTTAGCAGTGTTAGTGTCTGTTTTAAGTTTCTCTAAGGTGGCATCTACCTGTGACCCAAACCAGTGCTCCATGCCGAAGGGCATATTGAGGACTGCATGCTGGACTTCAGGTTTAAACCCTGGGCAACGCAGCCAAGCATGACATCTTAGAATGACAGTAGTGTTGATACCGCAAACTGCTATGTCAGTGGCATCTAGGGTGCACCTGATGGAATTGTTGGAGATGGTTTGACCAAATGCCACAATTAATTGTTTTACGATGCTCATCAGATAAGTATTGGAGAAGCTCCTCCATTTCATCCCAATGAGCCAGTTCGTACCGGGCAGACAGGGCTTGAGAGTATGCTAGAGAGGATGGGGCGGTATTGTGTCTCCATGTGAGTGGCGGTAAGGATGCCGAACAGGAAAACCTGCTTGATGGGATTTTTATGCTGATCCACGTTGTGAAACACAGCTGCCCTTTCAACTACCTGTTAGCAGCAAATAGTATCATCCGGTAGTGAGAGGCGTTCAGGGTAGAGGTCAGGGTCATTGGAGGGAACAGAATCGGGATCATAGGCATCCCAAGGGTCAGTGTCATCCTGAGGACCTTCTAAACGCCAGTGAAGGACTGTGGAGAATCCTGAGGTGTGCAACTCTCCTGTATGGGTGATGTGGTGGAGTTTGGAGGGGAGGGAAGTGGAGGTGAACATGGAGGAGGAGGAGGTGTGGGGGAAGGCCTGTGTGTAGGGCTAGTAGCCTTGTCTTAGGTTCTCTTAGCAGGGACAGGGACGCCCAAAGCCTCTTGAAAAGACAGTTTACATTTAGGGAGCACCGGAGAGGAAAGAATGACAATGATCTGACCTGTGCCCTCTTGTATTTGGAGCCTGTGTTGGTGAGCATCCTTTTTCTACAGTATCAGCTCCACACGAGATGGGTGGGATCAAGACTGGCCAGAGTCTCTTGGTTCCAAAGATTTCGCCACCGAAGTTTTCAGTCTGTGAAGTCGAGGCTGTCGGCTCGGTCCAGAGGTTTGGATGGAAACGGAAAGAATCTCTTGGTTCGAATAAATGGAGGTCGAAACCCAGCATGCAGCTTTGGCCATGGTGACCTTTTTTAGTGCTAAGCCAGAGGGCAGGGCATCAGAAACAGTTTTTCAAGAGATGTCCATGCAAAGAAAGAGGAAGGTGCAACAGAAAAATCACAGTGACAGCCACAGGAACAGCGTGGGCGCATGTGACTCTACAGCACTACATGCCACAAATAGATGCTTACAGGGTAAGTAACACTTTCCTTTCGAGGCATGTGTGGCTGCAGATACATATCCTGTGCATAGACTGTAAAGCAGTCTTACTAAAAAGCAGTGGCTAGCCTGTGGGTGTTGCAACAGATTGAAAGAGTGTACTGCTGACCAGCATTAGCTTGTTGGTAGGCTAGCACATTAACACTTTAATGTTTTGTGAAAATGTTTGATGATGACCAAGTAGCTGCTTTGCATGTCAGCTATTAGGATGTTCCCCAGGAAGATCCTAGAGGCTCCTTTCTTCCGAGTGGAGTGGACTCTTGTCGGAGTCAGTCTTCTTAAATGCATACAGACATGCTAAGCTAAAGCTAATGCTCCATCCTGAACTGGATAAAGTCTTCCCTCTATGGGGTTTAGGGAAAAACGCAAAAAGTTTTTGTGTTTTCCTAAACGCTTTCAATCAATCAGTACATTTGTAAGGAGCGCTACTCACTCGCGAGGGTCTCAAGGAATTGGGGGAGATCTGGGGGGGGTCGGGTGGTGGCTTGAGCTGCTAATGCACGAACAGCCAGGTTTTGAGGTGTCTCCTGCAGGTCAGCAGGTCCTTGGTCTGCCATAAGTGATGGGGAGGGTGTTCCAGGTCTTGGCGGCGAGGTAGGAGAATGGTCTGCCGCCGGTTGTTGTCTGTGGATGCATGGAATGGTGGTGAGGTCGGCAGAGCGGAGCTGTTGGTTTGGGGTGTAGAAGGTGAGGCGTTCATTGAGGTATGCTGGTCCAGCGTTGTGGAGTGCTTTGTGGGCGTGAGTGAGGAGCCTGAAGGTGATCCTCTTGTTGTTCGGGAAGCCAGTGTAGGTCTCTCAGGTGGGCTGTGATGTGACTGTGGCGGGGGATGTCGAGGATGAGGCGTGCGGAGGCATTCTGTATGCGTTGCAGTATTTTCAGGAGATTGGCCGTGGTTCCTACGTAGAGAGCATTGCCGTAGTCCAGTCTGCTGCTGACAAGGGCCTAGGTGACCGTCCTTCTGGTTTTGGTAGGGATCCATCTGTAGATCTTGCAGAGTATGTGGAGGGTGTTGAAGCAGGAGGATGAGGCGGTGTTGACTTGCTGGGTCATGGAAAGCTATGAGTCCAGGATGAACCCCAGGTTGCGCGGGTGGTTGGTGGGCGTCGGTGTGGCTCCCAGTGTAGCCAGCCAGCCACCATGAGTCGTCCCAGGCACAGGGGGTGGAGCCGAGGATGAGGACCTCCGTCTTGTCCAAGTTCAGTTTCAGGCAACTGTTCTCCATCCAGTTGGCGACAGCCTTCATTCCTTCGCGGAGGTTGGTTTTGGCGGTAGCGGGGTCCTTGATGAGGGAGAGGATCAGCTGGGTGTCGTAGGCATATGAGAAGATGTTGAGGTTGTGAGATCGGACGATGTTGGCGACCGGTGCCATGTAGATGTTGAAGAGGGTTCTGTTGGTTCTGTTGAACAAGTTACTTAAGTACAGTAATGCCTTATCTGGTAGAGACATATTCAAGTTGCAGATTCCTTGCCTCAGAATTTCTCCCAGGAGTCAGTCTGGATCCAGAGATTTTTCTTGAGCAGTACCCTGCGTGCCGTCAGCTGCCGTTGGTCAGCTCTGCATCTGTCGTCAGCGTCATGCGCGCTGGACAGGACGCCGCGGGTCCTATATAGGCATCACCCCGGCATGCTGCCATCCATTTTTTTTCATGATTTTTCACGCCAGAAGCGTGGAGCCCTGAAGAACACTGACCATTAGTGTGTCAAAATTAGGGCCCTGAAAGGGAAGTCCCTGTTCCTAGAAATCAGTTTGAACCACTGGGAGGATGGGTGGTTCAGTAAAGAATCTGCAACCAGAATATGTCTCTACCAGATAAGGCGTTAGCAAAGGTAAGTAACCTTTTCATCTGATAGAGACTTCTAGTTGCAGATTCCTTGCCTTAGAATAGATACCCATGCAATACAATCGTGGAGGTGGGTCTGCGAACCAAGATCATAATAGTAAGGCCTGCATGACCGAACGGGCAAAGTACCCATCCCTACCGACCTGACTGTACATGCAGTAGTGTTTTGTGAACGTGTGCAAGGATACCCATGTTGCATCCCGATGGTAGATGTCCATGACTGGAACTCCACGTACTAACGTAGCGGTTGCAGCTGACGCTCTGGTGGAATAGCGCATAAACCATGAGAGAGTTGCTTTTTAGCGAATCCGTAACACATTTTGATGCAGAGAACGACCCATCGGAAGATGGTTCTCTCTGCACTGCCCCACCTTTCATCGCACCCACATAACCAATAAAGAGTTGATCAACCCGGAACTTGTTGATACAATCAAGGTAGAACGCTAACACACTTTTTAGGTCCAGCCAGTAGAGTCCCTCTTCTTCCTTAGAAAGATGTGGGGGGTGTAAAAATTGGGCAAGGTGATGGATTGGCATGAGGGCGTGACCACCGTCGGCAAAAAGGAAGCCCTAGTGCAAAGCACCACTTTGTCAGGATAGATGAAAAGGTAGGGTAGCTTTGATGACAAAACCTGCAGCTCGCTCACCCTGCGGGCAGAGGTAATGGCCACAAGGAAGACTGTTTTTAATGTCAGAAGCCTGGGAGGACTATTGTGGAGAGGGTCAAAAGGAGTGCACATTAGGAGTGTCAGAACCAAATTCAAATTCCACTGGGGCATGATGAAAGGGGATGGAGGAAACATGTGGGTAAGACAATTAAGGAACCTGCAAACAATAAGAGACTTAAACAAAAGGGGTTGGTCAGGTAATCTAAAAAATGCAGAGGTACCAGATAAATAACATTTGAGGATGCCCAAAGCAGAGCCCTTCTGGGCCAAAGAAAGTTTAAAAGGAGAACCTCGGAAAGAGGGACAGAGAGGGGGTCAACAGACTTGTCTGTGCACCATGCCACAAATTTATTCCAATGACAGGCATATACTGATTTGGTGAAGGACTCCTAGCTGCCAAGATAACGTTATAGACTTCGGGCAGGAGGTCAAAAGCTGTCAACGGCCGCCACTCAATCTCCACGCAAGAAAGCGGAGACTGGACACGTTCATGTGGAGAACCCTATCCTGCTGCTGCAACAGAAGATTCCTCCGAAGGGGCAGTCTGACCGGAGGATCGTTGGCCAGTCTCAACAGCTCGTGCTACCAGACTCTTCATGCTCAGTCCTAAGTCACAAGGATTACTTGGGCCTAGTCATTTTTTATCTTCTTGAGAACTCTGGGAAGAAGTGGTATGGGCGGAAAGGCATACAGGAGGCCTGAGATCCACTTGCGACAAAAAGCGTCACTGAGCAAGTGCTGCCTTGGAAACTCCAACACATGAAACTGCTGACGTACGTTCACTGCGGAGGCGAACAGATCTAATCAAGGCTATCCCCACTGTTGAAAGAGACCGTGCACCACCTCCAGATGGAGATGCCATCCGTGATCAACCAGGCATTGTCGGCTGAGTTTGTCTGCTCTGGCGCTTAGAAAGCCCGCCAGGTGTTGAACCACTAGGAGAAATGCCCTGATATTGCAGCCATGTCCAGAGGCGCAGAGCCTCCTGACAAAAGGTCAGTACCACATTGCATGAACTTGTCCGTGAACGCCTGTACTACTTTCCCTTTGACAGAGGGAAGAAATTTTCTCAATGCTAGTCTGATCACCCGGAGCTCCAAAAGGCTGATGTGGAGCCCGGACCCCGCTGGAGACCAGATGCCTCTGATCTCCCTCTCTGATCACCTGTCACTTCTAGTTGGGGAAGGAAGAAGAATCTGCCTCTGACCCAAACGTGGTTCATTAGCCACCACTGCAGATCTTGTGCAGTTCCTTCTGAGATCTGGACCATGTGCACCCACTGGAACTTCAGGTCCCACTGCAGAGCCCACATGCACCATCAGGCATGATTCACCAAAAGGATGCAGGAGGCCATGAGGCCCAGCAGCTTTAGAGTCATTTTCACCAAAATCCAGGACAGAGGCTAAAACATCTGTATCATAGCCTGAATATCCTGGACTCGCTCAGGAACATAAACACAAAACTGCACTGTGTCCAGAACATCTCTGATAAAACGGAGAGCATGAGAGGGAGTCAGGTGTGACTTCAGCACCTTTATAGTGAACCCCAGAACATGCAGGAGGTCTGCCGTAGTCTAAAGATGGGAGACGACAACCTAGGGTGAGCCCGCCTTCCACGGCCAGTCGTCCAAGTAGAGGAAGACTGAAATACCTAACCTGCAATCACGGCCACTGGTAAGGCTGAGGGGGAACACGGTAAACTGAAAGTGATCACCGTGAACAGCAAGTAATGCCTGTGGGCAGGCAGGACAGGGCTGTGAAAATAAGCATCCTGCACGTCCAACGCCACCATCCAATCTCCTGGCCCCGGGCAGATAAGACCTAAGTTAGAGTGAGCATTTTAAAATTCTCCTTGTTTGTTGAGGTAGGGATTGAGGGACTGGAGGTCTAGGATACGGCATAGGCCCTTGTCCTTTCTGGGTACCAGAAAGTAGCCACAACCTACTTCTGGCACAGGGACCCTCTCTATGACTCCCTCGGCTAAGAGAGCCGCAACCTCCTCACGGAGAAGTGCCAAGTGATCCTCTGTCAATAGATCGCAGGATGGTAGCATGGATGGCTGGGTAGTCTCGAAACGGAGTGAGTAGCCCATTCAGACTATGTACAAATCCCACCTGTCTGACGTGATGGACTGCTAGCAGAGCAGGTGATGGTGAATCCTGCCTATGACTGGTCCCTGCTGGGGAATTGTCAGGCTAAAAAGGTCTGGAGGCAGCTGCGGGCGGTGTTGTGAACTGGCCAGACCCCTGGCTTCCTGATCCACGAGGATGGTGGATCTCATGTCCCTGGCAACGCAGAGACTGGACAGCATGTGCAGCACGGTGGCTGGAAGGGAAAGGACGCCATGGGACACCCCTTCCGTAGCCAAGAAAGGCACGAAGAGCCGACTGAATGTGGCGAGGGGCAGCTTTGAGGCCCAAGGACCTGGCCATAGCACAAGAATCCTTGAACTGAGCGAGCGCAGTCTGCTTTGTCTCTGAAGAAACAAGTGGCATCAAAGGACATGTCCATAAGGGTAGATTGGACATCCCCTGAATAGCCAGACTTCCTCAACCAAGCGTGGGGCCTCAAGGCCACTGCCAATGCAACCGCTGTGCCCAGTGAGACGGGCGTATTCAGCCCACATCTGAATGTGAACTTGCTGCGCCTCTCCCGTCAGCAACAGCTTGGAAAGGAATGGCCCAGGCCTCCACTGGGAAATGTGGCAGTACTTGCCCAACCGAGCCCCATACAGTATGGTTATACCAGCCCGAATGGCATGCGGTGTTCACAGACCGCAATGCCAGGCTGGAGGAAGAGAGCATTTTCTTTCCAAGCTGGTCCAGTCTCTTGGGTTCCCTATCCAGGGGAGCGGAAAAGAATGTGCCTTGGGCCGTAGAGGCTTGGCTAACCAAGCTGTCAGAGGTGGGGTTTTGCATCAAGAACTCTGGGTCATTTGGAGCAGGTCTATGGTGGCGGGCGATTGTCATGTTCACAGGAGCCCCTGTGCTGGGTTTGGACCAGGTACCCAGCTGGGCCTCTGTAAGGGCTTCATTAAGGGGGAAAAGAGGTTCAGAGGAGAAAGTCAAGGTTGATACACCTCTGTCAGGAAGTTAGTCCTCACTGCCACTGAAGGTAGCTCGAGGCCAAGGACCTCGACTGCTCTTCGCACCACCATTGAATAAGACACTCCCTCCTCCATGGCCATGGTAGGGGAAGAAAGCCTGCCAGTGTCAGGGCAAGTATCAAGACCACTGGCCTCACCCAAGTCTGTCAGCCAGTCCATAGGGTCTTGGAGCTAGGATTCTAAAGGATTCACCATACCCCAACTCATAGCAATAAGGGTCAGGATCCGAAATACGGGGCTAGGCGATCTGGCTCCATGTTGGCAAGAAGGACAGGGGTTGGCTCTACCTGGGGGCACGGGCGACATGGGAACCGGCGTAGGAGAAGGTCAACGCCAGTTCATATCTGGGAACGGATCCATGGGTGCCCCATGGAGCGGAGGCCGAAGCTGACAGTGCGGCACTGAAAGGGGCCTCTACCAACCCTGCAGTGCCTGAAGGCACTCCAGCGGAGTCGGACTGCCCAAGACAAGGCGCATGGCCTGATAAAACTCTTTCAGTTGGGGAGGGGTCACTCTGGCACCCGGAAACTCGGGGAGGCGTGGAGCTGACCCAGACGCAGTCTCTGAGAATGGAGGCCTGGAGTGACAACACTCGCTTTCCCTCGACTCGTCGGCCGACAGATGGGTTGAAGTCGAAGAACACTTGTTCTTCAACTTCTAGTGCCTCTTACCCGACCATCCTGAGCACTTGGATTGGGACGACAAAGAATGGGGGCTCCACAACCGTTCTCTGGATCTTCCTCTTGACCAAGATCACGAGCGACGAGGAGCGAAGCACCGGGCTACAGTGAGCTTTAGGGACCACTCCCTCAAAGCTTTCAGATTCATGGCCAGACATTCTGAGCACGACTTTGGGTCAAGGTTGCGTTCCAAACACCACAAGCACATAAGGTGCGGATCTGCGAAGGAAATCGCCCGATGACAGGATTCGCAGGGCTTGAATCTGATCATCCGTGATGACATCCTCGACGTACCAAGAGTGTAGACACTCAAAAATCTTCAACAAAAAGTTGAAAAACACCAGTCAAAAACTGATTGAGGGGTTGCTCTTCTTCGGATCAGCACTGGCAGGCGTGGAAAGAATAGAACCGACGTCAGTGCTGGGGTGGTGCCTATATTGGACCCATGATATCATGTCCGGCATGCACTACGCCGACGACAGTCGCAGAGCCGACCAACACCACCTGATGTTGCGCAGGGGTACTGACGCTCGAGAAAAATCTACAGATCCAGACTAATGCCTGGGGGAATTCTAAGGTAAGGAATCTGCAACTAGAAGGCTCTATTGGATAACATAGTACATGAGGGCTTGTTTTAAATCCAAAGTATGAAAAGCCTGTTTCGCAACTGAATCAGGTTGTGGGGAAAAAACAGGATGTTCACTGGACCGATTGAGGTGGAAGTGACAGGCTACCTCAGAAAGGAATTTGGGGTTGGTGCGGAGAGCAACCCTACCCCTAAGAACTTGGAAGAAAGGTTCTTCTAAGGGTAATGCCTGTAGCTCACTGACATGCCTGGGTCAATTGATAGCAACCAGAAATGCCACCTTTTAAGGGAGGAACTTAAGGGGGGCGGAGTAGAGAGGCTCAAAGAGAGGGCCCATGAGTCTTATGAGTACAATGTTGAGATTCAATGCCAAGGCAGTGGGACCCAAAGAAGAATCACCCTCTTGAGACCCTCCATGAAAGCTTTAATGACCTGAATCCTGAACAAAGATATGTGTTGTCTATTCTGAAGGTAGGCACCCATGGCAGCTAGGTGTAGAAGTATGGAGGTGAAGGCTAGACTAGAAACCAGCAAGAGGTGTAAACAGCAGGCAATGTCCTGCACAATGACTTTAAAAGGATCAATATCTTTTGAGTGACAGCAGTAAACACATCTCTTCCACTTGGCTGCATAGCAGGCCTGGGTAGTAGATCTGCATGCTTGTAGGAGGCTGGCCTGGCTTATAGTGGGTACCTGATGATGCTTACACCTTGTGCCAGGTCCGGTTATCTATTATTAATAGATTAGTAGTGTTCTAGCAGCTTAGGCTGATAGAGGTAGCTACAGCAGAGCAGCTTAGGCTGAACTAGGAGACATGCAAAGCTCCTACTATACCACTTATATCATATAGCATTATATCATAAGAAACACAATACTCAGAGTTACCAAAAATAAAGGTACTTTATTTTAGTGACAATGTGTCAGAAATATCTCAGAGGATGTACTCCCTTAGGAGGTAAGTAAAATAAACAAAATATACACACAAACCAAAATCAGGTAAGTAAACAGTGCGAAAAGTAGTGCAAACACTGTAGAATACAATAGGATGCAATAGGCCTAGGAGCAACACAAACTATATACTAAGAAAGTGGAATGCGAACTACTTAGGGACCCCAGGCCTAATGTAGTGTGTAGAGGGTCGCTGGGAGTGTAAGAAAACACTAAGCGTGTCCAAGATACCCCACCCCAAGACCTTGAAAAGTAGGAGTAAAGTTACCCTACTTCCCAAGAAACACATTAAAGTCGTGATAGGAGATTTTGCAAAGACCACAACAGACTGCAAAGCACTGAAGACGGATTCCTGGACCTGAGGACCTGTAAAGGAAGGGGACCAAGTCCAAGAGTCAAGAAAGTGTCCAGGGGGGGCAGGAGCCCAATAAACCCCGGATGAAGGTGCAAAATGGCTGCCTCCGGGTGGAGGAAGCTGAAGATTCTGCAACAACGGAAGATGCCAGGAACTTCTCCTTTGCAAATAAGATGTCCCACGGCGATATGGAGGATTCAGATGTGTTTCCACGCAGTAAGGCAGCAAACAAGCCTTGCTAGCTGCAAAGGTCGCGGTTGAAGAAAATGGGTGCTGTCGGGTCCAGGAAGGACCAGGAGGTTGCCCCTTGGAGGAGGAGACAGAGGGGGCGCGCAGCAACACAGGGAGCCCACGCAGAAGCAGGCAGCACCCCCAGAAGCACTTAAACAGGGGTTCAAGAAATCTGAGCACGGCGGTTGTCTCAACACTACAAAGGAGGGTCCCACAAAGCCGGTGGTTAACTCAGCGAGTTGAGCAGTGCAGGACGGAGTACTGGGGACCATGGCTATGCTGTGCACGAAGGATTCCTTGCAAAAGTGCACAGAAGCACTAGCAGCTGCAGTTCACGCAGTACACAGGATTACTGTCTGTCATCGGGAGGCAAGGACTTACCTCCACCAAATTTAGGCAGATGGACCACTGGACTGTCAGGGTCACTTGAATCCAGCTCCTGTGTTCCAGGGACCACGCTCGTCAAGATGAGAGGGGACCCAGAGGACCGGTGATGCAGTCTTTTGGTGCCTGCGTTAGCAGGGGGAAGATTCCGTCGACCCACAGGAGATTTCTTCTTGGCTTCCAGTGCAGGGTGAAGGCAGGCAGCCCTCAGAGCATGCACCACCAGTAAACAGTCGAGAAAGCCGGAAGGATGAGGCGCTACAACGTTGCTGGTAGTCGTCTTGCTACTTTGTTGCGGCTTTGCAGGCGTCCTGGAGCAGTCAACGGTCGATCCTTGGCAGAAGTCGAAGAGGGAAGTGCAGAGGAACTCTGGTGAGCTCTTGCATTTGTTATCTGAAGAATACCCCAGAGGAGAGACCCTAAATAGCCAGAAAAGGAGGTTTGGCTACCAAGAAAGGAGGTTTGGCTACCAAGAGAGGTAAGCACCTATCAGGAGGGGTCTCTGACGTCACCTGCTGGCAGTGGCCACTCGGAGCAGTCCAGTGTGCCCCCAACACCTCTGAATCCAAGATGGCAGAGGTCTGGGACACACTGGAGGAGCTCTCAGCACCCCCCCCGGGAGGTACTGGTCAGGGGAGTAGTCACTCCCCTTTCCTTTGTCCAGTTTCGCGCCAGAGTAGGGCTGGGGGATCCCTGAACCGGTGTAGACTGGCTTATGCAGAGATGGGCACCCTCTGTGCCCATCAAAGCATTTCCAGAGGCTGGGGGAGGCTACTCCTCCCCAGCCCTTCACACCTATTTCCAAAGGGAGAGGGTGCAACACCCTCTCTCAGAGGACATTTTTTGTTCTGTCTTCCTGGGCCGGGGCTGCCCAGACCCCAGGAGGGCAGAATCCTGTCTGAGGGGTTGGCAGCAGCAGCTGCAGTGGAAACCCCGGAAAGGCAGTTTGGCAGTACCCAGGTTCTGTGCTACAGACCCGGGGGATCATGGAATTGTTCCCCCAATACCAGAATGGTATTGGGGTGACAATTCCATGATCTTAGACTTGTTACATGGCCATGTTCGAAGTTACCATTGTGACGCTACACATAGGTAGTGACCTATGTGCAGTGCACGCGTGTAATGGTGTCCCCGCACTCACAAAGTTCGGGGAATTTGCCCTGAACGATGGGGGGGCACCTTGGCTAGTAACTTGGCACCTAACCTTCACCAAGTGAGGGTTAGACATATAGGTGACTTATAAGTTACTTATGTGCAGTGAAAAATGGCTCTGAAATAACATGGACGTTATTTCACTCAGGCTGCAGTGGCAGTCCTGTGTAAGAATTGTCTGAGCTCCCTATGGGTCGCAAAAGAAATGCTGCAGCCCATAGGGATCTCCTGGAACCCCAATACCCTGGGTACCTAGGTACCATATACTAAGGAATTATAAGGGTGTTCCAGTGTGCCAATCAGAATTGGTAAAAATGGTCACTAGCCTGCAGTGACAATTTTAAAGGCAGAGAGAGCATAAGCACTGAGGTTCTGATTAGCAGAGCCTCAGTGACACAGTTCTGCACCACACAGGGAACACATACAGGCCACAAACTATGAGCACTGGGGTTCTGGCTAGCAGGGTCCCAGTGAGAGATATAAAACACACTGACAAATAGGGTTTTCACTATGAGCACTGGGGTCCTGGCTAGCAGGGTCCCAGTGAGACAGTAAAAACACCCTGACATATACTCACAAACAGGCCAAAAGTGGGGGTAACAAGGCTAGAAAGAGGCTACCTTCCTACAATGCTTCCTTGAGAACGTTCATACAGTTATGTGAAAGATTAAGGTGCCCAAAATGTATGACCTCAGCAGCCAAATTGCAAGGTTGAAAGACCTGAGGTCTGGGTGCCTGATTTCTCTATGATTATGTATAAAAAGGTCTAGAGCCTGTTGGGGAACCTCTCCTACAGAACCAGAGAGAGTTCCAGCAGAGTCGTGAACCAGAGCTGATGGGCCCAGGTGGGAGCTACCAGGATGACAATGAGGGACATCTGCTGAACCACTGAACCACATATGGAAGGAGGGGAGAAGTGGAAAAGCATAGGCAAATAACCCTGACCAGTTCATCCATAGTGCGTTGCTGCTAAACAATGGGTTTAAAAACATGGAGGTGAAGTTTAGGCATTTGAATTTTTTTCGCGTTTCAAAAAAATGTCTATTTCTGTGAAGTCCCATCTCTGGAAGTAGTGGAGGACTTGCGGGTAGAGTTCCCATTTGTGGACTTGTTGTTACATCCCAGTGAGGAGGTAGGCAAAGTTGTTGTCCATCCCAGGAAGGTACTCTGCAAGCAAATGGATTTTGTGGCAGAGAGCCCAGCACCAGATGCTCTGGAATAGCTGCTAGAGTTGTGTAGAGCATGTGCCCAGTTTCTGAAGAGAATGCATAGCTGTCATGTTGTCTGTCTGCAGAAGAACAACCTTGCTTATCAGGTAAGGACGAAAAGCCTTCAACACTATGTGAATGGCTAGGAGTTCCAGGTAGTTGATATGGAGGCCATGGAATTTGGTCTCCCATTGGCTTTGGACAGCTAGGTCCTGTAAGTGCACACCCCATCATGCAAGGGAGGCGTCTATTGTAATGTCCCTCTGCTGAACTAGGTCGAGGAAAGGCCACTCCTGCAATAGGTGGTGGTCCACCACCACAGAGAGCGACCAGTCTGGGGGCTGATCAATACTAGATCATCCCAATGACTCTCTGCCGGAGACCACTGTTGTGCTAGGTATTCCTTCCCTGGACGCATGTGTAACCTGGCTGGGGTACTCTGGTAATGCAAAAGGCATCATGCCTAGGAGGCGCATGACTGTTCTGACTATGACCTTTTGATTTGGTAGGAAAAGAGGGAGCAGTGTCTGAAAAGACTGGATTCTGGCAGGGTTCGGATAGGCCATGTCTACCTCAGAGTTGAGAATAGGCCCCCGGTAGGGTTGGAACTGAGGAAGGTGAAGGTGGGATTTTGTGGCTTTGATGGTCACCCCTTATTTGTGAAGAAGGTCTATTGTGATCTATGCGTATTTTTGTCATTTTTGGAGGGCAGCACTCTTGATAATCCAGTCATTCAGATAAGAGAAGAAATGGAAGCCCTGTTTGCACAGGTGTGTGGCCACCACCGTGCAGCACACAGTGAACACTCGAGGTGCAGTAGTAAGATTGAAGGGGAGTCCTTTGAACTGGTAATGTCTTCTGTTAACCACAAACTTGAGATACTAGTCACAGGCTGGATGCATTGGTATGTGGAAACAGGCATCTTTCAGGTCAAGCCCAACCATGAAGTCACCTTGCTGGAGAAGCGGATTGACATCCTGGAGAGTAACCATATAGAAGTGCTCTGAAAGGATATATTTGTCTAGGAGTCTGAGGGACCTGTCCTTCTTGGGTATTATGAAGTATAGAGAGTACATTCCCTTGCCCTGCTGATGACAGGGGATAGGGTCTATGGCTCCTTTGAGAAGGTGTGCTTAGACCTCCTTTAGGAGATTGGTGTTATGGAGAGAGTCTGTGTTATGAGGTGGAATGGTGGGAGGGGGTGGAAGTGAGCTCCAGACAATAACTTTGCTGGATAATATCCAAAACTCACAGGCCTGAGGTGATGGTCTTCCATGTGAAAAAGAAGCCTTGGAGGCTCCCCGTCCGGTGTTGTGTAGTCAGGGTGGGGGAGGGGCACAAGTCATGGTATAGCAGTGGTTACACTTCCTTTTGGAGACCCACATTTCCACGTTTACCTCTAGAATTGTTGCCCTTGTTGGACCCTCTAAAGTAACCCCTGGGAGAGGACTGCTGTCCCTGGGTGCACTGGTGAGATGTGGAGACTTTGGGGGAGGTGAGCTTCGAGCCTCCACCATCGGATGTGAGGTGAGGGGAACCACGGGAGCAGGTATCTAAAGTCCACCCATCGCTTTAGCTGTGTCCACACCTTTCTTGATCTTCACTAACATTTGGTCCACCTGAGGGCCAAAGAGATTCTGGCCATCAAAAGACATGTTAAACAGGTTCTAAACTTCTGGCTTGAAGCCAGAGATAAGGAGCAGGGGTAGAACAACACCTGGACTGACACTAACAAAGTCCCCCCAGCAGGGGTGTCCTCTTTCTATGCTCCTCTGTTAGGTATTGGAGGAGTTGCTCCATCTCATCTCAGTGGGCATGATCATATCGTAAAAGAACACCAATAGAATTGGTGATATGCCAGTGATTGGCTGATTGTGTGGCCACTGTTTACCCCAACCTCAGGTCTATGTGCTTACTCTTCTTCTCTGGTGGTGGGGTATTCCCGCTGGCCTGGGAGTTGGCTTGCTTACAAGCAGTAGTGACCACCAGAGAGTCAGGTGGGAGCTGGCCACAAAGGTCAACAGGGTCAGTAAGGGAGGCTTCTTATTTTCTTATCCACCCTAGGTGTTATGGCCCTGACTTGGATGGGGTCCTTAAAGATGTCTAGGATGTGGTGCAGCATGCCCTTAAACATGGGGAGGTACTGAGTAAAGCAGTGAGTGGAGGAGAGGGTTTCAAAAAGGAGGTCCTTCACTAGGGCTCTGTACAAAGATCCACTGTATGAAATAAGGAGGCACTACTAATGAGTTCCTCATAGAATGTGGAATCGTTTGGAGCAGAAGGACGGGCAGGATCAGGGTAAGTATTTCCCAAGTGGGTCTGCCCCCACTTTTTGCCTGGTTTCTGATGTGACTTTACAAGCCCTCAGTCCATGATCCCTTTCCCCAAAACTGCACAGTTGTTTTGCACAATTGGCTACCACTGTAAGCACCTAGTAAATGGTACCCCTGGAACCTAAGGTACTAAGGAAGGACTCTGAGGGTTGCACCACCAACTGTGCCACCCTCAGGGACCCCTCACCAAACCCACATAGCGCTGTCATTGCAGACTGCGTGTATTGGTGCAGGGTGAATTGAAAACATGCCCTGTGATGCACCCCTGTGTTCCAGGTCCCCTATCACTGCATGTGCAAGGTGTAAGTCACCCCTAAGGCATAGAGATCCAGACACGTGAGGGCATATACACATGAGCAGATATGCCCCTGCTATATGTCTGTCGATTCTGAGACATAGTAAGTGCATAGGAAAGCCATTTTCAATGTATGTGCAGGACAATACGGACAATTGTCATTACAAGTTCCTCAGCTACATGATAGCTCCTCCGAATCCTGGAATGTTTGGTATCAAACAACTCAGAATAAACCCTCACTGACCCCAGTGATTTATTTATTTAAAAATGCTGAGGTGCCTGAAAACATACCAGCTAGTAGTATGCTGAATGACGGGACCTGACCCGTTCAGCCACCACAGACGCGTTTCTGGCCCCCAAAGGTGAGAGCCAGCACTCGCGAGGGCCTGAGACAAAAGCCTACACTGGGCAGATGTGTGACCTCCTCTGCAAGGCAGAATGGACATTTCAGGGCTGGAATATTTAAAGGCCTTGCTGTTTTTGTAATATGAACCAGGCCTCTCCAAATGGCAGAGATGACCATCCCCCCTGTCCTGACCCCACTTTTTGCCGCAGCACAGGCAGGAAAATTTGTTAAATTAGTAGGAGTGCCCACTTCATGCCAGTTCCACCCCTAAAGTGGACGAGCTGAAGTGGACACTGTGTTGCAAAGGATTAGGATTATGCCCACTTCCCAGAGGAAGTGGCCATAAGAAGGGTGTAGTCACCCTAAAGGCGGTCAGCCCATTGGCTACCACTAGGCACTTCCTGTAACGCCTCTAAATTGAGTATTTAAGCGGCACCCCTGAGCCCCAGAACTCAGATTTTGACAATGTAGGATGACCAGGACAAATAGGAGTTGCACCCGCACACAAGGAAAAGAAGAAGCAGCTGACCACACCGGACTGCCTGCTGACCTCAAAGGACCTTGCACAAGAAGACAACTAGTCTAGCCTTCAATAAAGACTCAATACTCCTGTGGGCAACAGGCCTGCCCTGCAAGACAAAAAGTCAAATTAAAAGACTTTGCAGCTGCTGGAACCTCAGAAACCCAACACCTGAAGTGAAAACTGCACCCGACGACCACGAGGTGAACCCAACCACCGGTGCCAACGCGGTTCCACAGCTGCCCAGAGCCAAGTCCAGTGTGGTCTCACACATCTTAGACTCTCCTGTGACGGCTGCAGCCTCTACACGTTGGTCCCCTTTCCCACAGCCTGGAGAAAATCCGAAACCTCCAGCAACCACTGCACCCGTCACCCCTGACCACATCTGAGGTGGGTCACTGGTGACAACGACGTCCCCCAGCTCCTAAGAGCCTGAGTCCACCCGGGGTCCACCACTTACAGACTCCTCAACAACGCCTGCAGCCTCAACACACAGGACCCCCTGACCGCAAATACTCCTGGACGTGAACACCTAACACCTAAACACAACCCTGAATCCGTCACCCCTGAGCACAGGAGAAGAGGACGAAAGGTGCACCTACGTACCCGAGCACCCCAAGTCTACTACCTACCTGCTTTTTGTTCCTAGCCAGCGCCTGCAGCCTGTCTGTCGCGAGGTCCAACTCCCACAGAGAATCATTGGGCACCCAACGCCTTACTGCATCTTTGCACCCGGCTGCCCCAGTGCCACCCGGTGTAACCTGTTGGTGTGGTTCTGATCATTGCCCAGTACTTGCCTTTGCTCCCTAAGCACGACCTTGGAAGTTGTTTTAACCCTGTGTTTGGTGAACATTGTTTTCCCTCCATAGGATAACATTGAGAGAATTCTGAAAATTGCACTGCGTTGATTTTTTAAACTGCAAAGTATTATTGCTTAAAAGTCTACTTACCTGATTACAATGTTCTTGGGTTTGAAACATATATAAAAAGAATTGTTATTTTTCTAAATTGGTCTCAGATTTATTCTTTGAGTGGGTGTCTCATTTATTGCCTCTGTGAGTACAGCAAATGCTTAGCACTACCCTCTGATAAGCCTAACAGCATCACCCACACTACCACAAAATACAGCATTAGTCTTATCTACTTTTGCCTCTACAAAACCAATTGGGAATCCACTGGACTCTCTGCACAATGTACTTCATTTTAGTGCACTATATGGAGAGCTAGCTTCCTACACAGACCCTGGGGGGCAGGGATGCAGCCGATATGGGGGTGGATGACCGGGTGCTTCTCCTTTGTGTCCATCTTCTTCTGCAGTTTGTGGAAACCGGTTGGATTGTGAAGGTGCTGACTGCAGTACTGCTGGTTGATGCCAAAGTCTTTGGCTTCCAGGGCAACATTAGTGCTAAGCTTCTGGCCAGTGCCAAGGCAGAAGTGGCAGATGCCTACGGTCGGTTCAGTATCGAAGTAGCCAGGATCGAAGCGGCCGGGCTCGAAGGTTTCTTCGATGGTGAGCCATAGCTGGGTGGAGTGTCCAAGTGGTTTGTCAGTGCAGACCATAGTCTGAATACAGTGGTGGTCCGAAGGCCTGTCTCTAGAGCTTCGGAGTGTCTGTGTGCCCTTTGGCACACAGCTGCTTGGATTGAGAATGGTGTTGAGGCAGAGGGATCGCTGTACTCACGGACTGCTGGCGGAAGATCCGCAATGTCCAGATGAGAGCTTTTCTCTGGGGAGAAACCCTCATCATCTGCAGCTGACGGTTGTGGATGATGTTCCACCATGATGTCCTCGAGACCGAAGAGGTCTGGACTGTTGTCACCACTCCTGCGCGACATCTTGAGTCAACGTGCCCGACAGTCAAAGCGAGTGGAACAGAAGGAGCAGCAGATGCTACAGGCTGCTTCTTTGTGTTTGGGCGACAGGCACAAGTTGCAGACCTGATTGAGATCGGTCTGAAAATATTTCAAGGACAGCATCAGAATGGTGCCTGTTCCACTGTCGTCGATGAATGGTTCGAGAGATGTGAATGAGAGGCTGAAGTAGGCCCTACATGGCAGGGCGCAGGCGAGGCCACAGCCGACCCGGACCCCCCTCAAGTGAAGTTACCAAACTTCAACCTGAGACAGAGAGTAGGGCAGATGGGATCAAAATACAGTACCGACGGAGGGAAGGAACCCGTGTGAACCACAAAAGAGCATGGCAACAATGTTGACCCAGAGTACAGGAGCGCACTTCCGAACCTAAGGGTGGAAAGAAAACAATCTAACAATGGAGTCAATAACCATGCACATTACCAGGAAAAAGGAGGAGTGACTATATCTCATGACTCGAAAGACTTCTTTGATAAAAAATAAAAAAAACATTACTTGCACACATTCGGGCCCAACACTAGATAGCAGGCGCATGCACAGCATGTGCATCTACAGCCACACATCCCTTCAAAATGTAGGTTCTACCAATTCACGCACATTGACACAGACATATGGAGATTGTCTTGGGAGCTGAATTATGTTTGCATGACAGAATCTCGGAAATTACATTTTCAGTTTCCTGATTCGAAGCAGATATGTTTCCTGTGTTCCTTGGTGATTAGAGCATGACAGCACAATTCCTTTATGCTGAAGGCAACCATGCAATTACCCAGTAGGAGGCTGATGGACATGACAGAAAAAACAGAATTCTGAGCTTTACTCATTTTATCTATTTGTTGAAAGACTTGAGGTCTCAATGGGTTGAAATTTGTTTTTTAGTCTTGTTCCGAAGTGTAGCAAAAGCAGATTAATTTGTTCTCCTGCAGTGCTGGAACTCTTTCTATTGTATTATCTTGATGAGTTAGTAAAACCTCCTCCATAAACCAGGAAAAGAAAAGTGGTCTTGACACTGGGTAAACATCCAGTAACGAAATCCAGAATCTGAGCTTTTAACAATTTTGTTCAATTATCTAGCACTCACTTGCCTTTTATTTAACCCTGCTATGTTGGACGATATGAGACACTTCTTTGAGCCATGTTATTAACCATACACAACCAATTCTGCTATATTGTGCCACACTGAATATATGGTCTGAGTCCTCTGATCCCCTGAATCACAGAACGGCTCCCCCCCTGGTATTACTGGAAACTCACAGGAGAGGAAACTGGTACTGGCCGATGTTCTTCCTGGCTTAAACAAAACCTGGTGACTTGTGGCTGCAGGCGGTGCGTGGTTCTCATCGAAGCAGGACAATGGGCCTGACTCGATGGGTAAACCGAAGAGAAGGGAGGGCCAGGAACTGGACGGTAAGGGGTCTGCTAAACCACCTGAACAAACGTCTACCACTGGGACAAACATTGATGCACCAACCACGGAGACCACACTGGACACAATACTTTAGGCGATCAAGGACTCTCGTGAGGCCCTTGAACAGAAAATAGATACTCTAACGGTAGATCTTTCGTTGCTGAGAGATGAGCATTGCAGTTTAACGGACAGCGTGGTTTCCAATGAAAAGCCTGTGAACAAATGACCCCAGTCCAAAAAACCCTCTCTACGGACCTACTAGGGCTTACTTTTCGAGTAAACTTTCTGGAAGCGAGGGCGGAGGACGCTGAAAATTGTGCTCGTAGAAGCAATATCCGTCTAGTGAGACTACCTGAAAAGGTGGAGTTGACAGCAGCAAGCACGGAAATTTTCCTGGAGAACTGGATAAAGGAAGTGGTGGCACCAGAGGGCTTATCCCCCTTCTTTGCCATCCAAAGAGCTCATAGGGTGCCAACCAGACCTCTCCCCCCGGGAGCTGGACCTCGCCCGATTGTTGCCAAACTGCTCCATTTTAAAGACCGAGATTTTATCCTAAATCAGGCATGCCTAAAGGGGGAAATAATGCTGGACAACTAACGGATAATGATTTTCCCCGACTTTACCAGGAAAACACAAAAGCAGAGAGCCTCCTTCAAAGATTCCAATCGGGACTGTGGAATTCAATACGATATGCTCTTCCCGGCTAAACTGAGAGTATCATATGGTGATAAAACCCACTTCTTTACCTCGCCCCAACTGGTATGGGACTGGTTGGAGACTCTGGACCCATCGACATCTGATCCACAGCCAGGAACCCCCCACACAACCAACAGAAGGTGTAACAGGCGAGGTACAGACGTAGCTCCTCCATGACATCAGGCATTACAGGAAATGCGAAAGGCAGTGGATACTACAGCATTTATGAGTGAGGGGAAGCTTGTTTTGACTCAGTCCTCCGCGGTCCTTTCGGATCATGACTCCAATTCAGGTAGTTTTTCCGTTTCATCCCGAGACACATCCGTCAGCATGCCCAAAGTAACCCCGAGATCATCAGAGGATCTTATCTGAACACTTTGTTTTTGGGTATCTGTGGGTAGTGGAGAATGACCATGCAGTCGCACAGTGACAGCTTTTGTTAAACTACGAGGTTTGATTCTTTGGAGGAGACGCATGGGTCATAGGAAGGGGGGGAGGTTGCCTCATCTTTCATAGAGGGAGGGGGTTCTGTTTCCTGATAGCGCAGTATAATCCACTAAAACAGATACAGGGGCATTTGTGTAACGAGTTTGTTGATATATGATATAATCTGACTGGGCCCTGGGGACAGCCCGGGAAGCGGGCTCTCGGTTTCTGGTGTGCCGCCCTACCTAAAGGATGTTAGTTACAGTTTAAAAATTTTGGACGGGGATAGTTTTATTTACCGGTCCTGGGGGAAGGAAGGGGGGGTATTGGGGTTTTAGTTATGTGTGTTATAAGAGATTCGCACCCAGCACGAAGTACTAGCTCCACTTCACATTAAGGAAACATGGTTGAGGGTAAGCCCCTGGCTATCAGGGAGGATCAAACACAATCTGGCTTTTTACACTGATACTTTATGGGTTCCCCTTTGAAATATAAAATCGCTACCTGGAATGTCCGCGGCCTGAATAGCATGGGTAAAAGGTATAAGGTATACAATCAGCTTAGGAGACAGGGAGTCCACATAGCCATATTGCAGGAAACGCACCTATTGGAGCAGGAAGTCAGAGCCCTCGCAAAGAGATGGCGCCGCCAGGTATTCGCGACAACGTACTCGGCCTTTGCAAGAGGAGTCTTAATATGGGTACGTCCCGGAGTGCCTTTCCAAAAAGTACAGGAAGTTATAGATAAGGAGGGGCGATATGTCTTAATAGTTGGGAGATTAGAATGTAGAGATATCACAATAGGGGGAGTATACACACCAAACCAGGAACAGGGAGCTTTTCTCACTGCACTTTCAAGGGTGTTGGGTCCCTATTTTACACGAGCTACCTTGATAGGAGGAGACTTTAACTGTATTGCAGACCCTGCATTGGACAGGTCACACCCACCCCTGCCCCGTTCCCAAACCACAACGGTAGCTAAACTGTTCTCTGAATGGCAGCAACAATGTGTTTTTGGTGATTGCTGGAGGCATATACACCCCACGGCTCAAGACTACTCTTTTCATTCTACATTACATGACTTAAATGTTCGTCTGGACACATTCCTAGCCTCCCCTGAGATACAAAGCGTAGTAGAAACAGCAGAATTCCTATGCCGCACTATTTCAGATCATAATCCACTGCTGCGTTCACTGGCCTGGTGCAGGAAAAAACCTAGCATCCCAACCTGGCGTCTCAGAGCAGAGATGCTCGAGGACGAGGCATTTAAACACTCGCTGTCAACAGCAATTGGGGACTTTTTTGCCTTTAATACAGGAACGGCGTCAACTAGGGCGATAGAGTGGGAGACATTTAAAATAGTCATCAGAGGAATATGCATAACAGAGAGTGTAGGGGTTCAGAGGACCTTAGAATTAGAAATCCAACAATATGAGGAATCCCTTAGAAACATTGAACGCCAGAGACCCAATAACCCAGAACTGGTCCCTTGTCTTGCTGAACTCAAAGAAAAATTGCAGTGGCAACCGAAAAGTTGAACCGTTTTGATTACACAAAATACTTGGCTAGGCAACACGAGGAGGGGGATAGAGCAGGCTCACTTCTAGTGTGGCTTGCACCTCTGCCGAGACAGCAGACAGTGATAATAGAAATTGAAGACGCGGCTGGTTGTCGTCTCTATGGGCAGAGTGCAATAAACACACGGTTTGCTAGCTACTATTTCCAACTATATGCCCCACCTGTCGAGGCTCTGAGCTCCACCCAGTCGGAGGGCTTGGATGAACTTGATCTCCCACACTTGGGGGAGGAGAACAGACAGGTCCTCGCTGAGCCAATCTCGATAGTGGATGTTAAATCCGCAGTCCAAAATATGGCTAGAGGAAAGGTCCCAGGGGCTGATGGACTTCCTGTGGAGTTTTATAGTGTATACCTGGAAAAACTGGCCCCATACCTGTGTACCCTATACACCGAAGCGAGAGAGAGGGGAGCTCTACCTCAATCCACAAATGAAGCTATCATGATAACACTTTTAAAACCGGACAACCCGGCGAGGGATGTGCGCTCATACCGCCCCCCTGTCCATGTTCAATTTGGACTATAAGATACTTAGTAGAATACTAGCGGCCCGCCTGCTGCCCTATATGACGACATTGATCCATAAGGATCAATCTGTGTTTTTACCCCAACGTAGCACTGCACAAAAAAATAAGACGGCTGGTCTCCATACTCCACTCTGAGTCTCCAACACTGCAACGGGCGGCGATTATTTCAGTAGATATTGAGAAGGCTTTTGATAGCCTTAGGTGGGATTACTTAGAAAAGGTAATGCTGAAACTAGGCCTGGGGCTTGATTTTGTCAGATGGACGCAGCTGCTCTATACGAATCCCACAGCACAAGTACGTACGGGCAGGATTATATCTGATCCATACCAAATTGGCAGGGACACTAGGCAGGGTTGCCCCCTGTCACCCCTGCTTTTTGCGATAGCAGTGGAACCGCTTGTCCAAATGGCTAGGTCAGGCATCTATTTTGAGGGGCTTCAGGTGGGACCGAAGGTGCATTATATTGCACTATATGCAGACAACATGCTGATCTTCCTGGGGGACACAGAAACTGGCTTGGCGGGAGCTATGGCCATGTTGGAATGTTTTGGAGGAGCATCAGGTTTACAGATAAATTGGCAGAAATCTTCCATTTTCCCCTTAACAGAGGGGGTCCCGAGGATTATTGATACACGAGGGCTGCCCTGGGCGCCCACTACATTCCGTTACCTAGGAGTTAACATATATCATAAAACAGCAGACTTACTAGAGGGGAAAACAGCAGACTTCCTAGAGGGGAATGTACACAGAGCAATAAGGAGATTGAGAACTGATATGCAGTTTTGGGGGTCGCTCCCACTACCGGTTATGGGGAGAGTGGCGTTACTAAAAATGATAATGCTGCCAAGATTATTGTACTATTTCTCTACTCTTCCACTGGTTATCCCAAACTCAGTATTCAGTAACCTTAACTACATGATATCCAGTTTTGTTTGGGGATCAAGTAGACACAGGCTGGAACTGAGCACTATTCAGAGGCCCACCTTAGAGTGGGGATTAGCCGCTCCAGACATGGAGATTTACTACTGGGCTGGCCAGTTGCAATGGTTAGCAAGATCTTTAAATGAAGACCAAGCGGATCAGAATACCCAGTATGATCTGGGTGGACTATAGCACGCCTTCCTGGGCATGTTGCTGGTGCCAAGAGAGAGGAAGCGGCGACTACGGCCAGAATGGCACGCTTTGCGGGTGTGCTGGGAGCGTGGTCTCAGGCGCTCCCGTTCGGCAATCCCATATGCTCCAGAAATTCCAATGGCAGGTCTGCAGCATGTGGTGGGAGGGCGGGCTCTAACAGGGATTAAGAGACTAGCTTCATATAATATTACAGTGCTGGGGGATTTATATCATAATGGGCAGTTGCGCACCTTCGCAGAACTGCGGGAGCAGTATGATGTCCCATCTAGAAAGTTCCTTATATATAATGCGATTGTTAGGATTATACAAAGGACCTGGAAGCTGGGGTCTCACGAACCACCTATACATGAAGGTTGCAGAATTATTTGCTCACGGGGGGAGACCAGGGTGTGGTTTCAGCAATTTACAAGGCCTTACACAAAGATACATTCACTCATCTGGACAAACTCAGATGGAAGTGGCAGACAGAGTTGGGGACACCGATAGATAAGTGGAGGTGGGCCAGGATCACTACACACATATATCCTGCAACTAGAAAAGCTTGTTTTAAATTAATAAACATCTATGTCTATCATAGAGCTTATTTTACCCCCCCAAGGATTGTAAAGATGTATGCCACTGGGGGTGGGGGTTGCCCCAGATGCTCAGAACCGGAGGCAGGGTAAGAGCACGTTATGGAATAGTACGCAAATAGTGCCTTATTGGGAAGAGGTATGTAAGAAACTGACCGCGGCTACAGATAGGAAACTGAGACTATGGGCCAGATGTAGGAAACACTTTGCGAGTCGCAAACGGCAAAATCTGCCGTTTGCGACTCGCAAATGCGTGTTTCCTATGCAGAAATGCATTTTGCGAGTCGTTACCGACTCGCAAAATGCATTTCCGAATCGCAAATAGGAAGGGGTGTTCCCTTCCTATTTGCGAGTCGCAGTGTTATGCAACTCCATTTGCGACCGCGTACGCGGTCGCAAATGGAGTCGCAGTTACCATCCACTTCAAGTGGATGGTAACCCACTCGCAAATTGGAAGGGGTCCCCATGGGACCCCTTCCAGTTTGAGACTGGACCCCAAAATATTTTTTCAGGGCAGGGAGTGGTCCAAGGGACCACTCCCTGCCCTGAAAAAAATGAAACAAAAGGTTTCGGATTTTTTTGAAATGCAGCTCGTTTTCCCTTAGGGAAAACGGGCTACATTTAAAAAAAAAAAAAATGCTTTATTGAAAAAGCAGGTCGCTAACATGGAGGCCTGCTGACTACAGCAGGCCTCCATGTTAGCGAGTGCCTATACTCGCAATGGGGCCGCAATTTGCGACCCACCTCATGAATATTCATGAGGTGGGTCATTGCGACCCCATTGCGAGTTGCAGACGGTGTCTGAGACACCGTACTGCATAGCAATTTGCGACTTGCAAATTGCGAGTCGCAAGGACTCGCAATTTGCAAGTCGCAAATTGCTTTTTTGCTACATCTGGCCCTTACTCCCTTGACAGCACTGTTAGGAGATTTTTCCCGCCCGCTAAAAAGACAACCAATAAATATATTGATCTGGGATTGGTTCTGGCCAAGAGAGAATTACGATCCATTGGAAGGATGCTGGGGGCCCTCAAATTAAAAGATGGCAGAATGCATTGATATAATGGGCTGAGGCAGAGGGAAATATATTACATCAAGAGGCAGCACGGGGAAGAGGGTCAAGTGACACGACACGACAATGGGACACAATATTGGAAAGCCTCAAACACCCAGATGATACAATCTCAGACAGTTCACGAGTAACATCAGAATCGGACTCGGCTGAAGCCTCTACCATATTAATGCTGATTTGTAATAAACTGTGTAGGATCAGTTGTATACAAGGAAGTGCTATGACAATTGGAAATTATATTCTGTATGCTGGGAACGAAGTGGGGGGGAGGGGAGGGTGAAGGATGTAGGTTGTAGGTTGTTCTACACAGTAGATGTGTGTTTTTCACTATTTTTGCGCAAAATTAATAAAATATATATTTTTTTTTAAAGTCCCAGGACACTCTGTAGGATTGGCCTACAACAGCAAAAGAAGTTGGTCTGGTCTGGTGCTAGGAAACCTTTTTCTTGCCTCATTTTTGTAGTCTTGACTGAAGCCAAGAGAGGGAGGAAGATTTCCCTATTGACTGATGTTTGTTTGGGACAAATTAAGGGGCACACAGGACCTCTGGGCTGTAGTATTTCAAAGATTACATAGGTTTTGCCCTGTAGGGTAGCTGTGTTGGTGTCCAGGGATCTAACTACTCTGTTAGTGACTTTATGGCCTGTACAAATACTTTCCACATGTGAATCCCAATCTTGGTAGAATCTAGATTTTGTGGAGAATAGCGTACCAGTCCAAAACAGAGCTTGAACCAAAGTGTGGTGGCCACAATGTGATCTGGACCTCAGAGGATGACAAGGTAAGTCATGATGCCTAGAGCTTGAGAACCCCCTTTGACTTGCATCAGCTGAGGATCATGTATTCTGCCTGTTGATTTTGGCACAGAGGTTCTGTTTGCCTAGACTCTGAAGAAGCCTTGTTCCTCAATGCAAATTACTGACACAAGCCAAGAACCTTAACTTAAACAGAGATATTTCTACGTTTTGACACTCAGTAGGACACCATGAAAGCCATGAAGATCTATTGCCTCTATGCCAACCAAAAGTGGAAAGGCATACCTTCTTTGAGCAACCGTTCCTGGTTCAGAGTGAACCAAGACATTCCAGGAAGAATGAACCACTTCCCATTGAGCTTTAGTTGGGCTGACACCTCCTGAGAGACAATACACTGATCGAAATAGATGCCCAGAAAATACACTAGACAAACTGCTTTGGCCTTTTCAGAGGTTTTATCTTAAGAAAGGAACTTGCCTTGTTAACAAGATAGATGAGTAGAGAAAAATGGAAAAACCTGGCTTAAGGAGAAACAACTAAAGAAAACCATGCATCCAAGATTGTTGAGTGAAACCAAAAATGTTCTTCAGAGAAGAAAAGTAATATTAAGCCTAAAGAGGAAGATTTGTATTTGTGTATCCTTGCTCTATGAAGCAGAAAAAACGAACATGAAAACTTGCTGTGCAAGACATAATAAACAGTGTGTCTACAAAATCCGTTAAAGGGCAAGGACAACAGTTCTCTTTAGGTGAAAACAAAGTAACTACTGCACACTTTCTGCATTGTTTTTTGTAGGAGTTATTGCAAAAAAATGTTTCTTCTGTGCCAAATGTTAGTCAAGGGCAATTTACAACCAAAAGTAAAAATATTCATTAAACGCGTCTTACAGAATTTTTCTTAATTTACTTTTTACAATGTAAAATGTGTTTCATAATCTGTCCATCGGCAGGGCGTAGCCAGAGTTCATAAATTCAAAGAAAATCCCATGTTGGTAAAGTAATAAATCAACTGAAAAATCTATTGGCAGAATTTCCTCTGTCACTGGACTGCACAGAGAAGGAAATTTTGTTGGAGAGTTCTCCACTTAATTTACTATTTCCACCACAAACCTGAGGATAGTCTGTTGATGATTCTTCACAAGCCAATCCACTGAGTAGTCGAGGTTCTTTCCTGGCTATACCGACCCCTGCAATGTGTCCCAGACTTGGCCTCATGTTTGCACTTATACCTTTTCTGAACATCTGATCTGCCGCTATTCACTGCTGCATCTCTGGTCTTCTCAGCGTCACTGTCACTCTTTGAACTATTATTTGATAATTATAGTTCTTAGGGTTATTTCAGCCTTTTTTTAAATGAATTTTATGGCTTTGCCTTAATGAACTCTATCTTCCTTTTTAACTTCTGGGGTATGCATTATCATTGAACTATCGTGCCTAATTTTACTTAGTAAGCAACAATGGGGGTGATTCTAACCCTGGCGGTCGGTGTTAAAGCGGCGGCCAACCCGCCAACAGACTGGCGGTCAAAAAAATGGAATTCTGACCCTGGCGGGAACCGCCAACACAGACAGCCACTTTAACACTCCGACCGCCACGGCGGTACAAACAAACAGCGCGGCGGTCACCGCCAACAGCCAGGCGGCAGACAATGTACCGGCCACACTATCACAACTCACCAATCCGCCACCTTTTCCGGGGCGGGAGCACCGCCGATAAAAACACGGCGGAAACAGACTACGAACGGGAAAACGCACACCACTACGCACTCCAGGAGGAAGGAGGACAGCATGGAACCCGAATTAAACATCCTACCTGCTCTCGTCTACCTTCTCATCTACCACGAGTACGAAGTCCGGCGCAGACGACAACGGTGAGTACTGCACCTACGACACACGGGAGGGGGAGGATGAAAGGTTACGGCCACACACATATGCAACCCCCCCCCCCAACTATGTACACACCAATGCAGAGCAACAAGTCACAGTGACACCACCCAAACACCCCTGAAAAATGCTATGACATAATCAAATTTGGAATAAATATTTATGTACCAAAAAGCTCCTGAAAATTATCGTACAACCATGAAAGATATTTACAAGAAAACAAATGATATACACATCAGTGTATAACTGAAGTAACAAGTCCTGCACATCCTACGAATTCATCATGTCCGTGGGCCAACGTTTTGAGAAACAAGGGCAAAGCCCACACAGGAGACCGGAGTCCTTTGGAGAGAACACTGCAGGGGCATCAGATGTAAAAACTACAGGCACCTCAGGGGGAAGGGAAGGGGGGGGCACCACAGCCACATGAGTCCACGACGCCAGATCCACGAGGAGCCACCATGCCCACTGTACCATCCTGGGGAGTGCAAAGCCACAGTCTCTCAATGTCTCTACAGTGGGTGGGCTGCCCACTGTACCATCCTGGGGAGTGCCAAGCCACAGTCTCTCAATGTCTCTACAGTGGGTGGGCTGCCCACTGTACCATCCTGGGGAGTGCAAAGCCACAGTCCATCAGGTGGATGACAGTCTCCACTGGTCAAGGAGGAGGCATGGTGGGCACAGTGAACCATAAACAGTGCTTGAGACGGCGGTGCCCAGCAGAGCGGTGCTTGAGAAGAAGGGCCCAGCGGAGCGGTGCTTGAGATGAAGGGCCCAGCGGAGCGGTGCTTGAGATGAAGGGCCCAGCGGAGCGGTGCTTGAGACGGCGGTGCCCAGCGGAGCGGTGCTTGAGATGGCGGTGCCCAGCGGAGCGGTGCTTGAGAAGAAGTGCCCAGCGGAGCGGTGCTTGAGAAGAAGGGCCCAGCGGAGCGGTGCTTGAGATGAAGGGCCCAGCGGAGCGGTGCTTGAGATGAAGGGCCCAGCGGAGCGGTGCTTGAGATGAAGGGCCCAGCGGAGCGGTGTTTGAGACGGCGGTGCCCAGTGGAGCGGTGCTTGAGATGGCGGTGCCCAGCGGAGCGGTGCTTGAGAAGAAGGGCCAGGCGGAGCGGTGCTTGAGAAGAAGGGCCCAGCGGAGCGCTGCTTGAGAAGAAGGGCCCAGCGGAGCGCTGCTTGAGAAGAAGGGCCCAGCGGAGCGCTGCTTGAGACGGCGGTGCCCAGCGGAGCGGTGCTTGAGACGGCGGTGCCCAGCGGAGCGGTGCTTGAGATGAAGGGCCCAGCGGAGCGGTGCTTGAGACGGCGGTGCCCAGCGGAGCGGTGCTTGAGATGGCGGTGCCCAGCGGAGCGGTGCTTGAGAAGAAGGGCCCAGCGGAGCGGTGCTTGAGAAGAAGGGCCCAGCGGAGCGGTGCTTGAGATGAAGGGCCCAGCGGAGCGGTGCTTGAGATGAAGGGCCCAGCGGAGCGGTGCTTGAGACGGCGGTGCGCAGCGGAGCGGTGCTTGAGAAGAAGGGCCCAGCGGAGCGGTGCTTGAGAAGAAGGGCCCAGCGGAGCGGTCCTTGAGATGGCGGGGCCCTCTTCAGCGGTGCCTATCTTCACGGCGGGGCCCTCTTCAGCGGTGCTCTTCTGCACGGCGGGCCCTCTTCAGCGGTGCCTATCTTCACGGCGGGGCCCTGTTCAGCGGTGCTCTTCTGCACGGCGGGGCCCTGTTCAGCGGTGCTCTTCTGCGCGGCGGGCCCTGTTCAGCGGTGCTCTTCTGCACGGCGGGGCCCTCTTCAGCGGTGCCGATCTTCACGGCGGGGCCCTCTTCAGCGGTGCCTATCTTCACGGCGGGGCCCTCTTCAGCGGTGCCTATCTTCACGGCGGGGCCCTGTTCAGCGGTGCTCTTCTGCACCGCGGGCCCTCTTCAGCGGTGCCTATCTTCACGGCGGGGCCCTCTTCAGCGGTGCTCTTCTGCACGGCGGGCCCTCTTCAGCGGTGCCTATCTTCACGGCGGGGCCCTCTTCAGCGGTGCTCTTCTGCACGGCGGGCCCTCTTCAGCGGTGCCTATCTTCACGGCGGGGCCCTCTTCAGCGGTGCCTATCTTCACGGCGGGGCCCTCTTCAGCGGTGCTCTTCTGCACGGCGGGCCCTCTTCAGCGGTGCCTATCTTCACGGCGGGGCCCTCTTCAGCGGTGCCTATCTTCACGGCGGGGCCCTCTTCAGCGGTGCTCTTCTGCACGGCGGGCCCTCTTCAGCGGTGCTCTTCTGCACGGCGGGCCCTGTTCAGCGGTGCCTATCTTCACGGCGGGGCCCTGTTCAGCGGTGCTCTTCTGCACCGCGGGCCCTGTTCAGCGGTGCTCTTCTGCACCGCGGACCCTGTTCAGCGGTGCTCTTCTGCACGGCGGGCCCTGTTCAGCGGTGCTCTTCTGCACCGCGGGCCCTGTTCAGCGGTGCTCATCCAGCAGGTCAAGGGAGCCAGACCTGGCCTGGACTCCCTGCTCAGTCGCCCTCGGACCGTGACGTTTCTGGACCCTTCGGGGACGGACTCCTGGCCTCTTTAGTGTCCTTGCCTCCCCTAGATGGTGTGGCTGGTAAAGTGGCCGCACATTGCTCCTTGGGGGCAGCCCTGTCAGTCCTCGCACGGCGGCCCTTGTTTTTGCGGGTCCTCTTGCCGGGGGGGGGGGGGGGCTGGACGTGTCCTTGCTGCTGATCGATGTGTCACTGCTGGCAAAGGGTGGACTCCAGAACCCATGCACAACAGTGACACTCGAAGCTGGGCTGGTGGTGGCTGCGGTGCTCTTGGGACTCTTTGCAGATGGAGGGGGGAGCTCATCGGAGGGAAAGAGGTCAAGATTAGCCAGGAATAGCTTTTTAGGTCCAAGGTAAAGGGTAGGAGAAGTGGTGATGGGAGTGGAGGAAGAGGATGTGGTTGTAGGAGAGTCAGGTGTGCTGTCATTGGGTGAAGGTGCTGGTGCTGTAGGCTGACGCGAGGTGGATGGCTGTTGGGTGGGTGTCTGCCTGCGTTTGTGTGTCTTGGAAGAGGGGGTGACAGACACAGTGGGAGAGGACATAGGGGACGTGTAAATGGCAGTGGGGGTGGTGACTGCACGAGTGTGGACTGTACTGGAGGGTGAGGTGGTGATGGAAGCACTGGCTGATGTTGGGGTGCATGCAGGTGTGAGTGTAGACGTCACAGGGAGGGAGGAGGGAGACGAGGAGGAGGGGGACACAGAGGTGGTTGTGACTGCTGGAATGTCTGCATCTGTGTGTTGCTTGGGTGAGTGTTTGTGGGATCTGTAGTGCTTGTGTCTGGATGAGCTGCTCTTGGGTGTTGAGGTGTGTGCAGGCTGGTCTGATGGTGTGGATGGGATAGGCTGAGGAACAGGAGACAGAGACAGGCTGGAGGCAGTAAGAAGAGGGAGGCTGGAAACAGGGACAATGGCTGCCGTCAGTGCTGAGGCCAGAGCAGTGAACGCTCGTTGATGGGCAGCCTGACCCGAATGAATGCCCTCCAGGTACGCATTGCTCTGTTGCACCTCCCTTTGCACACCCTGGATGGCATTCAAAAGGGTAGTCTGCCCAACAATGAGCGTCCTCACCAGGTCAATGAGCTCCGCACTGAGGGCAGCAGGGGCAACAGGGGCAGGGGCTGAGGTGCCTGGGGCGAAGGAGACGCGCGCCTTCCTGGGCGAGCGGGCACGGAGCGTAGGCTGAGGGGCTGCTGGGAGGGCGGTGCTGATGCGCTGGGTGGCGGCTGTACCTGTAGAGGCGGGGGGCCCGGATGTTGCCGCCACCGCTAGGGAGCTCCCATCCGAGGACGTGTCTGAGTCGCTGGTGTCACCACCGGTCCCCGTTGTGGTGCTCCCCTCGCCCTCCGGATCACTGGTGCCCTCGGTGTCTGTTCCTGGGCCCACCGGGGCCTTGTGTCCTGCAGCTCCCTCGTGCTCCGATGCCAAATCTCCTCCGCCTGATGATGCTAATGCACACATGCACAAGAAGATGAAGAGAAAGTGTGGGGCGATAAAAAAGAAGACCAGGTTGAGTGCATGCAATGTCAACACCGTTGGCGAAGAGGACAGACACAGGAGCCTCATGCACTAAGCCGCGCATTCGGGGTACACTACTCAGTACTACTGACTAGGACAACAGGCCAAGAGACGTCAAACGCGCACATGGGTGATGCTGGACCATCAATGGCTGTACTTATCACCCTACAGAGGTGGGGGCCGGGGGCACAGGGCCATGCCTAAGGGAGAGGACTACACTACAGAAAGCGCCCTGGCCTAATGTCACCCACAGCCCTCCTCCCCCACCCAGACGCCTCCACTGCGCAGAAAGATAGGAGAATGTGCTGATACTCACCCCCTTGTGTCTGCTGTGATGTCTTAAAGCGCCCATCCAATTCAGGGTAGGCCACCGCCAGGATCCGGGACATCAGGGGGGTCATGGTGCGACTGGCACCCCTCCTAGGTTGGGAGGCCATCCCCAGCAGTGTTTCTGCGGTCTTCCTTGTTCCACGGCGGATGTCCTCCCACCTCTTGCGGCAGTGGGTGCCCCGTCTGTTGTGGACCCCCAAGTTCCGGACTTCCTTGGCGATGGCACGCCAAATCTCGATCTTCTGATGGGCGCTGACCTATTTGACATGTACAGGGTGGAAAGGAGGAAATCATCAATGACCTGCATGTTAGATGTGATTGCCCCCCCCCACCAACTTTGCCATATGGCACATGCTCTCATCTGTCGTGCGTTGCACTCCTCATTCGCCCCCCACCCCACCAACTTACATCCACCCCAATCCACACAGGCATAGCCCATTCCATGTGCACCCGGTGTACTCACTTGTTGGTCTGGAGGACCGTAGAGTAGCGCATACTGGGGGAGGACCCCATCCACGAGCTTCTCCAACTCTTCAGACGTGAAGGCAGGGGCCCTTTCCCCAGTCGCAGCAGCCATAGTCACTTCCAGACCGAGGTCACAGCAGCACTTGCAGTATAGGTCCTCTCCTGTGGATGATCAGGTCTCGAGTGATCAATCAGCTAGGAAATGGCGGTCACGCCCGCGGCGGTGCGTACCGCGACCGCCGGCGCACATCGTCATTGGCTCCTGAAACCCGTAGGGTTCAATGTTAACCAATGCGGCTTTGCGCCGCGGTCTTCGACCGCCTACCGCCACGGTGTGCCCCGCCAGCGCATTGACCTCACATCCCATTGTCCCACTTCACAGGTCAGGCAGCCACCATTTCAAGGGCCTACATGGCTTAATTTTGACTGCGACACACAGGCCTAGGCCTTGCATTGCCACACATACACGCCTTTCAACCCATTGCCATTCTTTAATTGTGCAAGCTGTCTGTACGTACCTGTGGTTTGCCTGACTCTGTGCTCCATGTTGTCCTTCCTAGGCACCGTCCGCTGGGACTTGCGAGGAGAAGGACGAATCCTCGCGTGTACCGACCGCTGGTGGACCTGTCGACAATGGAAGAACGCCATATAATACTTCGATACAGACTTGACCGTGCCACTATCCATGAACTGTGTGCCCAGCTGGAGCCAGCCCTGATGTCCCCCATCCGCCAACCCATAGGGATTCCCCCTCTGGTGCAGGTTTTGTCAGTCCTCCATTTTTTGGCAAGTGGGTCATTCCAGACAACAGTGGCCATGTCATCTGGAATGTCTCAGCCTATGTTTTCAAAGATTTTGAGCTGAGTGTTGTCTGCCCTGATGAAACTCATGCGGAGCTACATCATTTTCCCAGAGGAGGGTGACTTGCCTACAGTGAAGGGTGATTTCTATGCCCTTGGACATATCCCCAACATCATTGGTGCCATTGATGGGACCCATGTGGCTTTGGTACCCCCAAAAGACGATGAGCAGGTGTACAGAAACAGAAAAAGTTATCATTCGATGAATGTCCAGGAGGTCTGTTTGGCTGACCAGTACATCTCCCATGTAAATGCCAAGTTCCCAGGGTCAGTGCATGACGCGTATGTTATGCGAAATAGCAGCATCCCCTATGTGATGGAGCAGCTACAGAGACAACGTGTGTGGCTAATAGGTGACTCTGGTTACCCCAACCTGCCTTGGCTACTGACCCCAGTGAGGAATCCCCGGACCAGGGCAGAGGAACGGTACAATGAGGCCCATGGGCGAACTAGGAGGATCATCGAAAGGACCTTTGGCCTCCTGAAGGCCAGGTTTAGGTGCCTGCATATGACAGGGGGATCCCTGATGTACTCACCAAAGAAGGTGTGCCATATCATCGTGGCCTGCTGTATGCTTCACAATCTGGCATTGCGACGTCAGGTTCCTTTCCTGCAGGAGGATGGTGCAGATGGTGGTGTTGAAGCAGCTGTGGCGCCTGCGGAGAGTGAAAAGGAGGAAGACTCAGAGGACGACACAGACAACAGGGACAGAGTAATAGAACAGTATTTCCAGTAGCACACAGGTAATAATCACCCATGCCATTTTACATTTCCTGAAAGCCTCCTGCATCTCAACTTTGTCGATTTCCCCCCAGAACTATAAACATGATGTTTGATTTTCCCTTCCCTTTTCTGTGTTGTATGAGCCACTGCGTGACCTCGGCTTGGTTGGCCCATGGACTAATGCTAAGTTACCTCGGTATGTGTAATTCACAATGTTAAAAATACGTAATTGATATGTAATGTGTCATACATTTGTAAATAAGACAGGCTGAGTCCTGATTGATTTCAGTGCAATGTGTGATTTATTATTAGTGCATAGATATTGGTACATGATAGTGAAACAGTGATGGGTGGGGGTGGAGTAATGTCCATGGCAGAGTCCAGTTCTCAGTCTCACAGGTGCATTGTCCATATGCCTGTGGCAGGATGGAGCAGGGGCAGTTCAAGGTTTGACAGGGTGGCAATGTTGAACAGTGGTAGGACTTCAGGGGGTATGTGATGCTGGCGGGGGTCTTGACATCCTACTCTGTCGTTTTTTTTTATCTCAGGCTCCTTTTGCGGGGTGGTTGTTGTTCAGCAGGAGGTGGGGTTCTGGTGGGCTGTCGTTGTGGTGGGGCCTCCTGTCCACTAGCGCCGGCGGAGGTGGTAGGCTGTTCCTGTTCCTGGCTAGTGACAGGGGCCCTGTGTGATGCCACATGGTCCCGAAACGTGTCCTCTATACGGTTCAGGGCCTGGACTATGCTCCCCATAGCGGTTGAGATGTTGGTGAGTTGGTCGCTGAACCCCATGTAGCGTTGCTCCTGCTGTGCCTGGATCTCCTGGAACCTGGCCAGTACCGTCGCCATCGTCTCTTGTGAGTGGTGGTAGGCTGCCATGATGGTGGTGAGGGCCTCTTGGAGAGTGGGTTCCCTGGGCCTCTCCTCCCCCCCCTGTCGCACAGCAGCCCTCCGAGTTGCCCTGTTTCCCTGGGCCTCTGTCCCCTGGACGGTGTGCCCACTCCCACTGCCCCCAGGTCCCTGTTGTTGTTGGGTTGGTGGGTTACCCTGGGGGCCCTGTAGTGGTAGACACACCGCTGCATGACCTGTCCTAGAGACAGAGGCATGGGCCCGCTGGGTGGGAGCTGTGCTGTTGTTCCCAGAGGGGGTTGGGTCTGCAGTGGCCTGTGTCTGGGTGAGGGGAACCGACTGCCCAGAGGTCCCCGATGGTCCGGGCTGGTCATCAGGGTCCAGGTCGACAGAGCTGCTGTCATCACTAGGGGCCTGTTCCGGGGGTGGGATGGACATTTCTGGTCCCTCCTGACCGGTGTGTTGTCGTTCGGGTCCTGCATGGGGTAAGAGGGTATGGTTATTGTTTCTGTGTGTGCATTAGCTTGCGTTTTATGGGTGCCCTTGTCCCCCAGTGCTGGCATTCCCTTGGGGGAGGTGTTGTGAGGGTGTTTTGTGGGGGGGGGGATGGGTATGTGCAGTGGTCATGCTTAGGTGATGGGTGTCCATAGTTTGGGGATGGCATGCAGGGGTTGGTGTTGGGTGGGTTGTGCTGGAGAGACATTCTCAGGGAGGATGTGTGCTGGGGGGTTGGGGGTGAGGGTGGGGGTTAGCATGCTGGGGGGGGGGGGGTGAAGTGGTTGGCCTTGTACTTACCAGAGTCCATTCCTCCGTGTACTCCAGCTAGGCCATCAGGATGCAGGATGTTTAGTACCTCTTGCTCCCATGCTGTGAATTCGGGTGGAGTGGGTGGGGGTCCCCCGCCAGTCTTCTGCACTGCGATGTTGTGTCGCGAGACCATCGATCGCACCTTCCCCCGTAGGTCGTTCCATCGTTTGCGGATGTCGTCCCTATTTCTGGGATGCTGTCCCACCGCGTTGACCCTGTCCACGATCCGCTGCCAGAGCTCCGCCTTCCTTGCTATGGTGGTGTGCTGAACCTGTGAGCCGAAGAGCTGGGGTTCCACTCTTATGATTTCCTCCACCATGACCCGGAGTTCTTGGTCCGAAAAGCGTGGGTGCCTTTGTGGTGCCATGGGGTGGTGTGTATGAGGTGTGGGGTGGTGTATGTGATGATGTGTGTGTTGGTGTGTGGTGCTTTGTGCTTCTATGTGGTGTGCCTCTGTGTGTCTGGCTATCTATTCTCTGATGTGTCTCTCTCTCCTTCGTCTCTGGTTTTTGTTGGTAGGGGTTTGTGGGTGATGTGGGTGTGTGTTTTATATGGTATTGGATGTGTGGGAGTGGTGTGTGTATGTGTTTCAGGTGTGTGCCTTTCAAATTGTCCAATGTGGTAGGGGTTTGTAAAGGTGTGTGTATTTTGACCGCGGCGGTGTGTACCGCCAATGGAATACCGCGGTTGAATGACCGCCGCGTGGATTTGCGGGTCATAATGGGATGGGCGTATTTCTGTTGGCGTGGCGGTGGAGGTTTGGTCTTCTCCAGTTTACCGCTGGCTGCTGATGTGGCGGACTGCAGTGGAGGGCGGATTTTTGGAGGTTGTGGAGTTGTGGGTCAGAATGTCCGTGGCGGCTGACCGCGGCGGTATTGTGGCGGCCTTCTGACCGGCGGTAAGCGGCTTTTACCGCCGAGGTCAGAATGACCCCCAATGTGTCTTTAATCTTCAGAAGTGCCCCCAAGTGTGAATCTGTCAATTGCTGGCCGTCAAGTCCCTGGATGTCACTAGTTGTACCAATGTGCCCACCTGTTTTTAGGTCCCGGGCAGTCAGTTTGTAGGTTGCAGCACACCAGACAGCTCAGCTGTCTGGTGTTCTAAAGACATCTTGGAAACTTTCAGAAAGCGCTGACCTAGGAATGCACTCTGCTCGTTGATTACCATTGGCTTTGTAACTCACATTTTTTGCCTTTCCATTTGCTGGCTTTATTTGCTTTAGGCTCTCCAGGTTCAGTCTGTCTCACCAGTTGCCTCAAACATGTTTTCTGTATTCTTCCACAAACTCTCTTTCAGCTAAAAGGCTTTTATCTCTTATTCTTTCCATTCATAGACCGAGGTCAAATGTCAGGCGAAATCTTCCAAAGGTGCTTGTTTACTTTTCTTTCTCTGACTTCAAAGTGAGGGGATTTATCCAACAATCTTACTGGATACTGAGGATAAGAAAGAGTTTTTTCTAGCACAGAACAACATTTAGCTAAACTGTATAAGTATTTCAGAATATATCAGAATTATAAACACACAAATGAGGCATGTTTTTTGTTATTTCTGAAGTGCAGTAGAAACAAATACTTAAATATGATAAAACAAATCATATAAACTAGGTGATGCAATTTCCACAGATTTGCATCTGTGCATTGTATAGGTTTATTAATAAAACTAACTCTGTGCAAATATAATTGTCATTTCAATTGAAAATGTGTTGTCTGTAATGGCAGTATGCTACCATACTATGAATATGCCACTTTACACCACTCCACTATACCCTGCACCACTCCACGCCACTGCCCTCTGCACCACTCCACTCTATGCCGCTATACTCTATGCCAATGAGCTATTTGCCATTTACTCTACACCACTGTACGCTACACCACTCCAGTCTAGGCCAAACCAATCTACTCTGCACAACTCCACTCTACACCACTGTACCCTATGTCAATACACTCTATGCCTCTGCACTCTACACAAATCTACTGTAGGTGACTTTAATCTACTCTCCACCACTGCACTCTACATCACTTTACTCTACACCATTACACTCTATGCCACTCTACGCAGCTGCACTCTGCCCTGTACCACTCCACGCCACTTCACTCTACTCTGAATCAATCTATTCTACGCCACTGCACTCTACTCCTCTCTGCCCCATTTCACTCTATGCCACTCTACACAACTGCATTCTATGCCACTGCACCATACTCTGCATCACTGTACTCTACGCCACTTTACACCATTGCACTCTGATACTCCACTCTGCATCACTGCACTTTCCACACTGAACTCTATGCAGCTCAACTCTGCACTACTCCACCTTATGGCACTATACACTGCTCCACTCAATGCTACTCTGCTCCACTCAACTCTACTCTACACTTTTCACCACTGCACTCAATGCCACTCAATTCTATTCTGCGCCACTGCCCTCTGCTTCACTCAACTCTACGCCGCTCCACCCCAATCCATTCTGTGCCACTCCACTCTACTATGCACCACTCTAATCTATGCCACTGCTTTCTTTCCATTGTATGCCACTCTGAGCGACTCCACACTACGCCACTCCAATACACAGCCCTCTCTGCTACTCCATTCTACAACACTTTACTCTTTGCACTTCCACTCTACTCTGCTTTATGCCACTTACTTTAAACCATGCTAAACAGCAGCCACACAGCTGAACAACATGGATAAAACACAATGGCAAAGCCAATAGCTCTTGCGTAGACATACATTATGAACCACTTCAACAATGTAAAAAATATAACTGATGTGGCCTTTTGTCACTGGCTCTGCTAAACTTCCTGATGAAAAATCTCAATTGCTTTTTCCGGAAACAAGAGTGTTTTCGGAAAATTCCTGAAGGCCATGTGGTTGATATTTGCTCACTGTTCCAAATGATGCCTATTCCAAAACATGGGGCCTGGGCAGAAAAATATCTACTTATTATTATTTCTAGTGCTGTTAAAGAACAAGTTGTCATATCTATTCCATAGAATGGAAATGTGTCATTTAAGAATTGTGGCTCTTATCTGTCGAAGTGATGGCACAAAATGGAAAAAGACATTTGCATCATTCTTTAGCTCAATCGGAGCTTTTAGTGTGCTAAAAACCTTTCAAGATAATCAGCATTGTTTGGGGGAAACATACGCTGGGTACTCACAAGTACAGACTAATATCATCATCATGCCAAGACCAACAAGTTTATGCGTAGGTTCCGTTCTAAAAGAAAACTTGTAATTACGATGGCAGAATCCAGTTTTCATTGAAAAAACTATCTTGCAAATATACCGCTTTAAACGATAGCAACTTCGAGAGGTTTTAAAAACACGGGGGTGGGCATGGCAGCAAGGATGGCCAACACTACTGAAATAAAGCATTAACTAGCAGCATTTTAGTTGTCGATCGGTCTAGTTTGACCATAATGTGACTGGTTATTAAATTTATAATCTGCAAACGTGTAGCTAACAAAGATCAGTGTGTTGTGCAAAGCAACTTGTAAATGATGTGGTGCTTTTAACACAAACGTACAGGCTGAAGTCAAGAGGAGGAAGGTGTACTTGAAATACGGACTAAAACAGAACCCTGCGGGACTCTGATGTGTCCTTGTAATTGTTAGTGTGACTATTTATCCCTCGGGTTACTGGACAGTCCATCTCTGTGCAGTGTGTGTGGTTTCATCATCTCTTAGCATGCTCATGAGTTTATCTGTACTCGGTATCTGTAGTGAGGCTATTAAGTTTCCCGTCTCTTTGATTTTAGACTATAATTTTGGACCTTGCCAGCAACTAGGTCTGTTCCTGGGGTCTCTGATTTCAAGGGGCTTTTCATTCTATAGCCTTAAGGTTTCTGACTGTACCTTCAATTTTGAGCCGCTCGGATACTTTTTCAGATTCGGAGAATTTCTTCAAGGATTCTGGAAATATCTGTGTAAGTTTTTCTAAGTTGATATTTTGATATCTCAGCATTTCTAGAGCACTGCAGAAACAAAAAGATAGACGTTAGATACAACTAGGTGTGAGGGGCCAGTACTCCCCCATGAGGGGCCAGAAATCCCCAATGAAAGGCCTGAGAAGCCCTGGTATAGAGTGGACCGTCAATTCAGAATTCGGGACATGAGAGCTAAGAAGGCAAGGGACGAGAATTCTTATTCAAATATAAAATGTATTAATTAGTTACTAAAAATCACCACAATCATCCAATTGTCATACATTTAAAACACGCAAACATGCATTTTTAAAAATGAGAACATATTATACAACACAACCTTCAACGATCAAACCATTACAGTATATTCTGTTGGCCAACAAGTACATTAAACAACAGTTTGACCAATTACATTAAAATTAGCAATGATAAAATATATTCTTAATAAAGTATGTCGAGGACTCGCTGCGTTAAGAACAATCAAATGCATTGGTAAACATGCTGGCATTTGTAATAAAGGGCATTGGTTTTAGCAACAGACGCTACCTTAACTGAATGAACGACCCTTGCTGGATCGATTAAATAGAAGGCAAGTCTAGCAACGTCATATACACTAAAGTGCATCGGAATTAACGCCAGAGGGCTGCGAGTCTGTGGAACTTAATAGTCATCTACTGGAGCCAACTGGACAACAGTACCCAGCTTCATCAGTAAAAGTGCTTTAGAAAAGTGCCTGCCAGTGATAAATGAACATCCAACCCTTGCTGGACCGATGGCTTACAAGGCAAGACTGGTGCGTCATGTAAAGTGCATTATTTTTCACCCCAGAGGGCAGTACATCTAACAAGGCTAATTGGACATCTATCAGAGCTTACTGGAGTTCAGTCCTCTGCTGGATCAATATAGTGCAGTGGTTCCCAACCTGTGGTCCGGGGACCCCTGGGGGTCCGCGAAGCCTTCTCAGGGGGTCCGCAACTGCTTAGAAAATTAAAAAATATTAATAAATATTGACAAATTAGGTCCCAAACTTCCAGTAATGACTCAGTGGGGGGGTCCCCGGATTCCAATGATGATTCAGTGGGGGTCCCTGGGTTCCATTAGTGATAAAGTGGGGGTCCACAGAAGTCAAAAGGTTGGGAACCACTGATATAGTGCATTAGAAAGGCGCCGTGGTTTTTAGAGGCTACCAGAGCTAAATGGACATCTAACTCTCACTAGATCAGTGCAATACAAGACAAGGACTACAGCATTACGTACAATAAAGTTCATCGATTTGAACACCATAAGGCTGCGTGTTTATCAGTGCTAATTGAACAATACCAGGACAAGTGGGTTAATACCAAATAAATAAGACAACAATATGAACAAAAAAATTCCTTAGTGTGACAACGGTGGGGTACAGTTCTTCCCAGGCAGATTAATCATGACCCTCATTTTATAAGGAGTGCAAATGTTAAAGTGCAAGGAATGTAGTATCATAGCTCATTGATCAGCAGGCTAAAGGGCGGCCAGATAGTGTTGTGTGGTTATTTTAGCATTTTGTATGGGCACACTTATTTTAGGGCCTGAGGCTTATGCCCTTTCACCTAGGTGTATGTCATTTTATTATTTTATCAGAAGCTTCATTTTAGCTGTGCTGTTTTTATCATTTTTATCAGCTGCCCTTCCATGCAGAATCTATTAGTTCTTTGCTCGACATTTCATTTTGTGCTCAGCCCAAGGCTGAACAAAGCTGTACATAATAATTTACAGAGTATTGTTGGCCCAAGAGTATATTGTCTAACCTACAGAGAACAGACATTATATCACGTCAGGCCAGTTCTCAGAACAACAATATGTTTTATTATAAAACAGACTGCCCCCAACCAGGTAAGCAGGGAACATTCCAGCCAGCCAGCCAGCCAGCCATCCTATGCTGTATCATGTCATCGCATTGCTGCTAGACTCAGTCCTCATCACTCCAAACACCTGGGAGGACTGCCAGCAGACCAACAGGAAACGCCCCTGCTCATTATCCAGGTATGGTGGTTGGTCTTCTTTAAAGAGACCAAGTACGGGTAGATTAGGACTAGCAATGCTATTGCTTTCATGTAGATTTTTAATAGTGCAGATAGGAATTTTGGATTCACTAGTGTGACATAATATTGGGACTTTTTATCTGTTTTTCGTCACAATGATAACAGTGTTGTGTTTTATTGTCCTAATAATTGCAATTCATGCCTCATTACGGAGAACACAGTTGCTTTACTAAAATGTATTGAATCAAACCCTGCTTCTGTTTCTCTTGTGCATGTATGAGACTTTTGTAACTGAGAGAAAAGGGTAAGATCTGATCCATCACAAATTCCCCGAGAAGTTATACAGTGTCATGCCTCAGTCTGCCACAAATCACATTTACTTTTGGGTTTTGGAGGTGCTGCTAGCTAGCCGAAAGGGTTAGGCCGACAGCTGCCAGATGGTGTGGAATAAGACAAAGTCCCCCGAGCACAGTGGTGCTGCCGCCCGAATCCAGGAGTCTCGCCCCCATAACGAGAGTCCTACAACAATAGGAGTGTGTCTAATATCGAGTACTGCAGTGTATTAACTATCCTCTCCAAGAATTCTTCAACCTGGCCAGTAGCGGTAGGCCAGTACATTGGAAGCAGGCTGACATTGCTGCCTCCAAAGTCCTTATTCTAAGCCGGATGAAACATGGGCATAGAAATTGTCTTCTAAAAGTCATTATGAACGAACATATACAGATAATATGATAAAGAGACTTGGGGTACTGCCCAACTCCTCTACAATTCATGCAATACTGTGAGAATCACCACAATGTTGTGTTAAGGGGTGTAAGTAGAAACCTGAATAGAATACATTTAGCTCATAATGATTGCTTCATGTGCATAGCAAGGTAAGGCTGTGGTTACATCTCTGGAATGATGGCAAAAGAAGGTCAGCTCTGTCTAGTTTTTTTATTAAATGACATTTTTACTGTAAGAATAGGCTCTGGACACTCGCTTTACTTGTAGTTTGAACTGCCCATAATCTGTCTGTCCCAGAATTTATTTAGCTGCAGTTCTCCTAACAAAGTTTTCAAATTTAGGATATCAGTGTCTCTGTGAATTTTAGAATTGTCTTAATGCTCTTTCCAGATGCATTCGTTCAAGGATCCATTTGGTGAATTTCTCAAACAGTATCAATCATGAATTTACACCAAGTGGAGGTGCAGTTTTGTGCCCCAAGTTGGAGCAACATAAGTGATCGCTGGTACCAGCTTGGCTTAAAAAATCTGCAGCACACTCGTTAAAGTGGGGCTGTGCAGCATATTTCTAACCTCAATTGATGCTGCAGAAACTGTGCCCAGCTTTTCATTGCTTTCAGTTGATTTTTAAACGTGAGTTTTGTGTCAATCCAAATTCCAAAATTATAAGCTTGTGTCCTCAAAATCTCTTAGTCTCCCAGATGCTAAAGTTAGATTTACAGAACAACATTTAATTATCATTGTATTTGTCATATTTAATTTCAAGCCATTTGCTGAGTTATACTTTAGAAAAACACCTAGATCCCTTTGTAGCATAATTTTGGTTACACCTAGATACTGCAGTATAGTCAATATACTAAAGCAATGGAAGATGTTGTCTTCCCAGTTTTGTGGAAAAACTCGGATCTAGGAGCACTTGTTTTAGTTCAGCCATGTACAGACTGAAAAGAACTGGCACCAGGACACAGTCCTGTTTCAGGGCCGGATTATTACTTGTTTTTTGGACAGAGCAGATCCACCGCCAAGTTCTTATTCTGACCCAAGTAACCATATACAGGATTTGGATCACAGTAAACAGGGTTTCTGGTATTTTCCAGTCATTCTGCTTCTGCCAAAGAGTACTCTGATTGACTTTATCGAACTCCACCCTATAGTTTAGGAAATCAATGCCAAATGATGACTTCTGGGCAATTAAGTCATAAGCACTGAATAGTCCCGCCTTTGTGCGGGGACCATGGAGCACTTTGTTCACAATACATCATCTTGAGTCTAGATGTTTGCCTTTTATCCGGAAGGCCTGCAGAGTCATGAAAAAAAAAAAAAGATTATGGAGCCTACAGGAATAGGCTACAGTGGCCCAATTCTTTATCTTGGAGTTAAAAAAGGGGTCAGGAGAATTGTATATACCTATAATTTCATGATGTTTTGGTAATACAGCATAAATCTCTTTCACAAACCCTTTTTAAATTGAGTATAGAGATGAAGGAGAGCAGGACACTGTTGCCCTATAGGCTGTCATTATAAGAGTTAAAAATAGAGGCTGTGCCTTTAAGAACCTAGGGACTAGCAGTATCCCATCATGCTCAGCAGGTAACAGTTGCTTCAGTTCTTTCTGAGGCGATGCATGAATGATTGATATCTCTCTCTCTCTCTCTCTCTATATATATATATATATATATATATATATATATATATATATATATATATAAATAAGTGACTCAAACAGATGATCTCACCAAAGAACAAAAATCTATTTGTACTACAAATTGTGGAGAAGTGTGGCTCAATGGTTAGAGCGGCAGACCCTGATGTAGAAATCTGGCCCGAGACCAGTGTTCAATTTCCACCTCGGCGGGTCTTGGGCTCAATTTCCTCGGACCTGATAATTCTCGCATCAGTGCCTAATCTAATTCATGGGTCCCACTCTGTAACTCTGGGCAATAGCTTGCTTATTCTCCACAACGGCCCCAACAGCGCTGGGATGCCTGGCTTCACCTTGGAGGTTGCCCAGGAGTGGGCACCTCACAGGGAAAAGCCAGGAGGGGTTCCACAGCGGTATGCGTACAGTGCCTTGAGACCCTAATGGGTGAGTAGTGCGCTATACAAGTACGAAGTTTTAGTTTACAAAGTTTCAGCTTCCGCCTTCCTCAGGTGGTACAAGCTGGTTTGCTCAGTGGCTGCACAGCTGACTCTGCTGGATTTTCAAAAAGCATCATGAGTGAAGATTCCAATTGGAATGTGCCATCAATAAGCAATGCAGTACTGAGAACTATTCAGATATGCAGAAATCAAGCGGTATTGTCAGTGATGTCCAGTACAACTGGATGCAGTGATTTTAAACGGTACATCCAGAAGTTTTCTCTCATGAAATATATATAGATATATATATTTTTCCCCATGGTTACCTCTGTCCAGTCCGCTGGGGAGGATGGAGGGTTGCTTATGACTTCAATTGGGATTCCCCTATGAGAGAACTGGAGTTACAGGTAAGAAACTATTCCTTCTTTCATGGGGGATCTCCAGTGATAGTAAGATGCACTGAATAGAATAGCAAGCACATCCCCAGTAAGAGCGGTGGCAAAGACAGAGGAAAGAAGAAAAGGAACCAGCTAGGCAAATAGATTTCTGAGGGAGGCCTGTCATACTTGAGCATCTACCCTAGCATTAGAATCCAGGCAGTAGTGCTTGGTGAATGTGTGAACAGACTTCAATGTTGCTGATTTGCAAATATCTGCAAAAGGAATGTGCCTCATGAAGGCAGTGGCAGCCGTTTTACCCCCATTGCAGTGTCTTAGGCCTAGCTGATAGTGTCATTTTAGCTTTTTGATAGCATAACATGATGCAGGACACAATCCATCTAGAAATTGACTGTTTGGACGTGGCTAGCCCTGTACAGACCGGGCCATAATTGATAAATAGTTGGTCCAATTTGTGGATGTCTTGTGTTTTATCTTGATAAAACTTTAAGATGCTCCTCACATGTAGAGAATAAAGTGTTCTCTCAGCCGAAGTAGGGAAATTCTGAAAGAATGTTGGTAATGAAATAGTTTGATTAACAGGGAAATCCGAAATAACCTTTTGGAGGAATTTCAGGTGAGTCTTCATGACCACTTTGTTACAGTGAAATACTGTTTATGGTTCATAAGAACATAGTGCTTGAATTTCGCTAACCCTGTGGGCTGGTGTGATTGCCACAAGGAAAGCTGTTTTCCAAGAGAGATGCTGCAGGAATGCCTTATGAATGGGCTCGAAACGATCCTGTATGAGTCGTGAAAGGGCGGCTAACTGGAAGGAAAACCTTATTTAACCCTTCTTAAAAAAAAATCCTTGACTACAGGGATTCTGAAAAGAGAGGTTTGTGAAGGACATTTTCTGAAGGCACTAATGGCTGCCAACTGAACCTTTATGGGAGAGAATTGTAAACAAGTTTTTGCCAGATGCCGTAAGTATGGAAGAATGATATCTGCTTGGCAAGTTGTAGGGCCCACGTTCTTGGAGGAACACCAAATGCAAAATCTTTTTCACTTGAAGGAATATGCAGACAGGGTGGAAGGCCGCTCAGCCTCCTTGAGGACCTCCATGTAGTCTTTGTGGCAAGTTCAAATGTCCTTACCGCACTAGCTCAGGAGCCACGCAGCCAAATTCAAGGAGGCGAGATTGGAGTGAAGCATCTGGCCTCTGAACTTTGTTAGCAGGTCTGGTCTGCATGGCAGCTTGAGATGTGGATGCTGTGACCTGTGAAAGAGGTCCGTGAACCACCATTGAAGTGGCCACTCCAGAGCGATGACGATCATTTTGTCTCTCAAGTTGGACAGCTTGATGAGGTCTGACAGGATCACAGGTATCAGTGGAAAGGCATAAAGAAATTCACCAGACCTGTCGATCCATAGGGCATTCCCCAGTGGCAAACAAGTTGATGTTTGGAGTACTCCACAGGTCAAAAATGTGATGAACGATGTTGTCGTGCAAGGCCCATTCGTGGTTTTCTTTCAGAACCCTGATGAGGGCGTCTGCTTGTGCATTGTGCACAACTCAAAGGTGAGTCGCCGTGATTCGTAGGTTTCAACCATCTTCAAATTGTCTGGGCCTCGTGTGACAAGGACCTGGACCTTGTCCCCCCGCTTGATAAGACAGTACATGGTGGTTGTATTGCCCCTCTCTACAAGCAGGGTCTTTGTCTCAAATGATGGGCAGAAGGTTTTGAGCGCAAGATGAACTACCAGGACCTCGAAGTGGTTAATGTGATAGGTCATCTCCCCCTGAGACCATGCGTCCTGAATTAGCAGATTATCCATATGGGCTCCTCATCCCTCTAGTGATGCATTCATCACTATGGTCAGAGAAGGAGCCTGTTGGTGAAAACGCATTCCTTGAAGCAGACTGGCCGGGGAGTACTGTCATTTCAGGGAATGTTTTGCATGAAGGGACAGATTGATCCTGTACTCCCAATTGTCTGTTAGTTGATTCCTCTGGACCTCAAGGCATTCTTGGAGGCCGCATGTGGAGACAGGTATTTGGAGTGAGGAAGATGCAGGAGGCCATCGAGCCGAGGAGACATGACACTGCTCTCACGTTGGATGAGAGGCCTTCTTGAGAGAGTAACATTTCTGCAGGATCAACAAGCATCCACTTTTGCTTGAATGGTGTCGATGGAGGCTCCCAAATAAAGCAAGGTCTAAATAGGGGTAAGTGATCACTTGCTGTGGTTGACATTATGTCCCAACCATTGGAGGAGATTGCAAGTCCAGTTGAAATGAAGCTTGACTTCCTGAAAAGTTGACGCATAAAATTAGTCAGTCGTCTAAGTATGAATAGACGAAGACACAATGTTTTCTGAGGTGGGCAGCCACTACTGCCATACACTTCGAGAATGTTTCCAGTTCTGATTTTAGGACAAATGGAAGAACCTGGTACTGATAGTGATCTTGCCCTTCCACAGACCTAAAGAACGTTCCATGTTTTCATGCAATTGGTACGTGAAAATATGGATCTAGGAGGTCGATGGAGGAGAGCCAATCTACCTAGTGTAGCTGGGGATAGATCTAATGTAAGGCCAGCATCCAGAACTCTTCTTCTCAAATCCATTTGTTGGCGACTTTCATGTCGAGAATGGGACTGAATTTGTTCTTGCCTTTTTCCTGTACCACAAAATATCTGGAATAAATGCTTGTTCCCCGCTGTAGGTGAGGAAAGGCCTCCACCCCATTTTTCTGAAGCAAGATGTTGACTTCTGATCTTAGCATGTGCATATGGTTGTTAGATGGTTTCGGTGGTATGGTCGCAGGAGGACTTGTGATCCCGAGACTGTATCCATGCCGAACAATATTCAGTATTGAGACCATCAAACCCTTGTATACAACTTCCAGGAAGTCACATTTGTCTCTGGGCTGATCTTCAGCGAAATTCTGGACAGACTCCCACAATGTCCTATCTTATCTACCAAGGAAGGCAGCTGCACTGGCTGCTTTCATGGATGTTGCTGCAGTGCCACATACTTTGTGGCCCACAGAAGCAAAGTTCTTGCTCTCCTTATCTGGTGGCACCGAAGAGGCAGCAGTGGTGGCATGGTGTTTCTTTGCAACCAGTATGGCAACTGAGTCTGGAGAACGGTCTGAACGAAGGAAGACTGGATCCTGCTCAGGAGGCCTGTACTTCTTTTGTGACCTTGAAGGAGCAGACTTGGTAGAGGCCAGAGTCAAAAAGAGTTCCATTGCCTGTTCCAGGAGGCCTGGTACCAAAGGAAAGAGTGGTCTGAACGCTGTGCATTGGTGAAGCGTCTCAAATATCACTGAGGTCAAAGGTGTAGATATCAATTTCTGGATATTTATTTTTACCGCTCCTCTCACTAAGACCTCTTGAAAAGTGGTAATACCAGCAACTGGAGAGACTCTAGGTGGTAAAAAGTCTGTAAATGTAGATGAATACCGTCCTGTTGAAGTAGAGGAAGTGTATCTAGAATGATATCTAGACCATGATCTTGACCTTGATCGCGATCTTGATCTGTGTGAATGACTGCGATCGTGAGATTGTTTTGTAGAATGTCCTAAACTATGGCCCCTGTGATGTAAACAATGGCACATTCTGGAATGTGACCGTGGTCTTGGACGAGGTGGTTCTGAAGGGATGTTGTAGTCGGTGGGTTTGGCACTGAAGGTAGAGGTGGAGGGAGTGGTGTTGGGGGTGAAGGTGGCAGAGGCTGCGGAGGTGGTGACAGAGATGGTGGTGGTGAAGGAGAATCCTGCAAGAATATTGGAGAAGAGGGAGAGCAAGTTGGTGCCGTACCTGGTCTGGCCATAGATAGAGAATGGCATCATTTTCAGACTGGAAACCTCTTTTTGGATCTTCCATGTCCACTAGAGGTAGATGACAGAGCCCTGGTATAGGACCGACCTGTCCTCGCTCTGAAGGCCCACCTTCAGACTGTGCCTGCTGCCTGCGCTGTTCTTCCATGCCATGAAGGTGAATTTTCTCCCTTTCCATCAGGGTTCACCTGGAGAACTTCCTGCAGTGATCACAATCTTCAGAAACATAACTTGCTGGAAGACAAATGATGCAGACATCGTGGGGGTCTGTTTTGGACTTCTTTCTCCCACAGGCAGGGCATTTGTCAAATAAAGATGGCATTTTTACTGGCAAAATACCACAAATTCCTGTCAGAAAATTGCACAAAATGCAAGGAAACTTTGAATGAAGTAGTTGTGACCAAAATTAACTGGTGAATTTTTAAGAGAAAAAGCCTAAAAAGTCGGGTTCAGTGCTCCAAGGTCCTGTCAGCAGGGGCTGGAAAAAGGAACTGAAGCAACTGTCACCTGCTGAGCATATTGGGATACTGGTGGTCCCTAGGTTCTTAAAAGCACAGCCTCTTTTTTTAACTCTTATAATGACAACCTATGGGGCTACACCGTCCTGCTCTCCTTCATCTCTATACTCTATTAAAAAGGGCTTGTGAAAAAGATTTATGCTGTTTTACCAAAACATCATGAAATTATAGGTATATACGATTCTCCTGGCCCGTTTTTCAACTACAAGATGAAGAATTGGGCCACTGTGTGCTATTCCTATAGGCTGCATAATCTTTTTCTTTCTTACGTGACTCTGCAGGCCATCTCGAAGAAAGGTGATCATCATCACTTAAGAAGATATAGTGTGAAAACAGTGCTCCGGATCCCCGCACGTGCGTGGGACTATTCAGTACTCATGACCATCAATAGAGATCCCTAACAAGAGATTAGTGGTTACATTATCCAGGGATCCATTGCCTTTTCTAAACCCTGTCTAGCAGAAGGGTAACGCTTTAAGTGAATTACTCAAGATTTCTCGATTAGATGGCAATAATTTAGCAAACACTTTGGCTTCAGAGTCTAACAGGGCTATTGCTCCATAGCTTTCAGTTTTTTCGATCAATTCCTTTTTTATGTATGGGATGTAAAATCGATCCCTGCCAGTTCTCTGGGATTGTGTTGGAGCTTAAAACGCCAACATAAAGTTTCAATTAGGCATCATCCCATATTTTAGTATAATGTTTGAATACTGCCAGCAGGACTCGGTTCGGACCTGGTGCCTTGTTCCTTTGAACAGCAGCCATGGATTTAATTATGTCTGATTTTTCCCATATAATGGGTATCTTCAACCTCAGTTTATCTATTTCCAGGCCCAACAGCTACTGGTCCTTCTCCGTCACATTCTCCTTTAAGTGGCTCTGCCGGTTACCACATCCATGCCACAGATTGATGATATGGAAGTCTGTCCCTGTACTGCCATTTGTTAAATTTTGTTTTGACCAATGACTTTGTGTTTCACCACTGCGCATATTAGTTGCTCAATGTTCACCAGTAGCACATGGTATGTTTTGTTCAGTTGAGCCGCCTATTGGCTTTGACATGGCATTAGCCATTACTTTCTGTATTCAGTTGAGCCGCCTATGGGCTTTGACATTGCATTAGCCATTACATTCTGTATTCTGCCTATTGGCTTTGACATGGCATTAGCCATTACATTCTGTATTCTGCCTATTGGCTTTGACATGCTGTATCCAGTCTAGCCGCCTATTGGCTTTGACATTGCATTCCTATTGGCTTTGACATGATGTATTCAGTTTAGCTGCCTATTGACTTTGACATGCTATTAGATATTCTGCCTATTGGCTTTGACATGATATTATATATTGCATTTTATATTCAGCTTAACTGCCTATTGGCTTTGACATGATATCATATATTACATTTTGTATTCAGCTCCGCTGCCTATTGGCTTTGACATGATATTATACATTGCATTTTGTATTCAGCTCAGCTGCCTATGGGCTTTGACATGATATAAGACATTGCATTTTGTATTCAGCTCAGCTGCCTATTGGCTTTGACATGACACTAGACATTGCATTTGATATTTAGGTTAGCTACCTATTGCCTTTAACATGACATTGCATTTGATACTTAGGTTAGCTGCCTATTGCCTTTAACGTGGAGTTAGACATTGCAGTTGAGAATCCAAGCTGTATTTTTCCAAGCTGTGTTTTTGCACAAGATGAACCAAGATGTTTTGTTCTCACAGTAGACTAGACCTGATAAGAGAGAGTACATGGGTGTTTTTCTCTCCGCTTGAGCTTGGGAACAGGAGTAGTCTTGGAGACCTGGCCAGTCTCCAAAAGGCTTGCTCAGTTTTCCAGGTCTGAGAGGAGGGGGCACACCTTTGTAACGAATGACACAGGCTGCAGAGATTCAGATTCGAATCTGCCGGACCTCGTGCTGGAGCTTGGCGCCAGCTGCCAGCAATCCCGTGTGGGTAGATGAATCTCTTTCTCGCGGCTGACAGGGGTCATCAGCTTGCAGACCTTAGAAAGATGAAGCTGTAGATAGTTTCCCACACGGTGAAGTATTTGTTTTGCTTTGCATTCAATATCTTATAAATATAACCTGCTGTGTATATTGCAAACTGATATATTTTGTTTGATTAACGCGGACTTGAAAGCTACTAATTCGTCATTCATAAATATTGTGGTTGGGGAAGAATTAACAACAATAAAAGTCTTCTTTGACCTCAGAAGTACATTTCTGTTGTGTTATGTTAGTGCTTAAAAACTAGATAAGAGGAAAGCACTACAGTCCCTCAGCGTAGTACAATTGCAATAGTCTCTTTATCAGTGCTGTTGATTCTTAGAAAGGGGCATTCAAATGTCAGAGGAGTTTCCAAAATGCAGTGCTATCCTTAGTACTAGGCCATTTACAGATATTGTGCAATCTTTTACTTTGAAAATCTGATTCAGCTTTTCAACTTTTTGTGCTACATTTCATTTCACATTGGTGGCAATATCTTTACCCACTGCCTGACTCTTAGGGCCTGATTTAGATCTCGGCGGAGGGGTTACACTGTCCACCGAAATCTAATTTCCAGTTTTCAATGGGATTTGGATTTCGGCCGGCGGGATATCCATCACCGTTGTGACGGAGTAACCCCTCCGCCAAGATCTAAATCAGGCCCTAAATATTCCTTAGTAATTTTGATATTTCTTTTTTAATGATCATAGTTCATCATTTGAAAATCGTGTTAGCTTGAATGAGGTGGGCTAAATAAACTCTTTTGGATTCACCCTGGTTTGTAGCCTTCTGAGGAGTTGACAATGGTTACATAGGCAGTGATTATGAAACTATCCACAGCTAGATGCATCATTTCTATCAGCTGGTGATATCCTGAGCAGCGTTTCCACTGGTCACATCCTACTTGAGCTGGAATGTTCCACCACTTTACTCTGCGTAATTTAAAACCAGGTTAAAAAAGACATTTGGCAATGATGATCACTTTTGGTCACGGATATAATTTGGAAAAAAAAGATAATTTATAGAAGGCAAGTGAAAGCAAATGTCTAGTCCAAGATATCTGACCCACTCCCAGCCTTATGTGTGACTCCTGCTGGTATATTCGGTTGAATTCATCCATTAAAATTGATCAACCAATGGGCAAGCAAGCTGGTCCAGAAGCGATCAATACCACTGCAGGCTTTAAAGGGGAAACGCGCCTTTTCTGCAATATTAAATATTGCTCAAGTTTAACTATTGTTAATATTATTTCATTCTCTGGGAGTGCCTCCTGAACAGTGTAGAGTTGCTCCAAAAGTGATACTTGCATCATTTTCATTCTTACTGAGTCTGGAGAAATCTAGATGTTAAATGAGAGGATTTCAGGTTTATCCACATCTTAAAACATGATGTTGGATACAAGGATGTAGCTTGACCCAGTCTCAATTAATGAGCAGCTGCAATTTATTTTTGAAGCAATGCAAGTTACTATACCTCCCAAGTCTACAATGACCTACTACAGTAGTTTCCCAAGTTTCTTGTAAGCATAGGATAGAAAACTGATTTACATTAGCTCTGGCAATATTGGAGGATAGAAACAGGAGTGCGTCTTTTAGCTAGGGCTTCTCACTGTGTGACAAAGACCCTGGTAGCCACCCCCAGTCTTTAAGTACTGGTGTCTGTGTCTCATCAGTAAATGCAGCTCTCCAACTGGCTGATCGTGTCCCCATCCTCATGCTAGAAAAAGACAATAATTTGGACTGGTTGAATTCATTAGATGCCCCTGTAACACTTCTTAAAACACTTGAATTTGATGTTGTTGGGGGTGATCTTACACATCTCAGCAAGTGCGTTTTTTTAACAGCACTGATATGGGTACCTGGGGGCTGCCTCAGGGACTATATCTATGCCTCACCTAAAAATGCCTGTTTTTGTAACATTATGTAGTTTACAGTGTCTGGATCCACACAACATATTTTGGTGGCCTCTCTTACCTTGTAGCTTGCCATCTGTTCTCTACAAAGGCCACACAATCAGTTTTTAAAAGATGTTATGGGAGTCAAAGAAGGGATAGCACCAAAATGTCAGAAAGGATCCCCTATTTATGATCTTGTGACTGCCTGTTGTGGGCTCATCTTAGCGCTTTGCTTGGGCACACTTATTTTAGCTTAGGCCTGCGGCCTGTGCCCTTTTACCCAATTACATGCTTCATTTCATTTATTCATTTTAATTCATTTTAGCAGGGCTTACGTTCAACGGGGATGTTTTACTATGGTAATCAGGTGCTGTTCTGCGAAAGTGTTATTAGTTCCTTTACACATTTCACGCGGTGCCCCTGCTCAAGGCTGTACTATCACAAGAGGGTGGAGCCAACCTTTGACACTTAGACACATTACCATGTCAAGCCTATTCTCAGAAACAGAACATGTTTTGTTATAAAACAACACGCAGGTCAAAGAAGGGTAGAGAGGCCATTCCAGCCACAGGAGACATCCTATGCTGTGTGCCACTTCATTGCAACTTTGCTGACCTCTGCCCTGTCTCTACTGCCACCAAGTAGACGACGGTCAGACACCTGGTTTCAGCTATGGGGGTGTGGGTGGTGGATTTGAGTTCCTTTTTAGGCACAAGTATAGGCAGAAAAGGCTATCACTCCTATACTCTCAAGCAGAGGCTAAAGTGTAGGTAGGAATTTGAGGCACATGTTTATTCCAATATCCTGGTATGTTGGGACTGTTTATCTGTTTCTCACTCATGGTAACAATCTTTGCTGTGCTATGCTTCATCCTCCTAATAATCGCAGCTCATTTCTTATCATAGAATGCAGTCTTTTCAATAAATGCATTGAACACTGTCCTGCATCTCCTTGTCTGCCTTCCCCTGTGTGAGACGTGCAAATGAGACAAATGGGCAAGATCTGCAAATCTTGACTTCCCTGAAGAGTCAGTGTTAGGTTTTCTAGGCTGCCACAAATCACCTTTACTTCCTAGGTTGGTGAGGAGCTTCTTGCTAACCGAAATGGTTAGGCTGACAGTCTCCAACCTGTGAGGGAACGAGTCAGTCACCCAAACATGGTTGTACTGCCTCCCGAAAACCCACAGTCGTATCCCCAGGTTAAGAGTCTAAAGACATGGAGCCACCAATGTTGGAAAGGCACTAATTTTACGGGTCTCCTGAGTATCTCTCTCGCACATGCTAAAGGTACCCTAATTGCCTTAAACGGAGTCGTTCGTGGTGTTAGGGAAAATCCTCCTCAGCTGAGCTTATCTTAGGCTGGAGGTTGTTGAGGCTTGAACCTTAAAAGGAGTACCCAGTTGGTGTTCCCCACTCTGATCCCTATCTTTTTAATTTGGCTAACGAACAAACAGTAAATATCCCAGAAAATTGTAGACAACCTGTCACGCAGTTTCACTTTGCTAATGGACTAACCAAGGAGGGTGGGGTTGTTATGTTTGTGGATGAGGCACACGACGTGTACAGAACAGAAATATTCTATTCATGTGTCACCTTTCCTGAAGTCAACACAGACTCAAATACAATTCACACATTTAGTATAGCAAATGTATCACGATACAGCGCATACCAATACTTAGAGATACCTCTACCTTATCGAGAACACCCATGATTGGTTTAATGGCACCCTCCCACATGTAATAAAACCAATTACATTAGGTCCCTTAAGCAATGATGAACCTGCATGGCCAACATTGGCTACATATACACAACATCCTAATGTACAAGCTGTGCAAGAAGCTGAGGTGTGTAATTTATACAACAATCTTGTTGATATATATATATGTATATATATAGATGCCTGATACAATCTGTATTGCGGACCTTAAACACCACCCCAGCGAGGGCTGCTCTAGCTATAAAATCAATTGACCATCACAGGAATAAATCCCTAAACTGTCTATTCAATAATAGGAAAAGCACCCAGTGAGGAGGAGAAGATTATTTTGTCTTTCAAGGCACAGATAAGCAAACTCACTTCTTGTTTTTTTCTGCTGCTCAAAATCAGGAAGATGTTTACTTACATTCCTTTTGAGCTTCAAAAAACAGTGGTCACAGTCCTCATTCTTTCCAGACTGGACTATTGTAACACTCTTTATTTGGGGATACAACAACGTTCTCTGAATAAACTTTAATGTGTCCAGAATGCAGCAGCAAGGCTTCTAATGAAAACCTCTAGGTTTCATTCAGTATCAGGGACCTAAAAAAAAGCTCTACTGGCTGCTGGTGACATCGAGGATCAGATTTAAGGCTCTCTGTCTGGCTCATAAAACCCTGTATGATATAGCCCCAGAATATTTAAAGAGCAAGCTCATTTGTACAATCCCAGCCAGTCACTAAAATTGACTAATGGTAAACAGATTAATGTTTTTAAAATCAGAAGAACTAATGTGGGGTGAGGTACGGGATTTACTCATTAAACAGCCCTTCTATCGAACAACTTACCTGAACAATTGGGAGGTCAATCAAATTTTCTGAGTTAAAAAAACAATGCCTAAAACTTGGCTATTTACCGGTTGAACAGAAGAGGTGTAATTCAGGCTGAATTGTGTTTTCCAGCTTCATCACTGGATGGTCAGTTTGGCAGTTTTTAGCGCCAATATGCCATTGGCTTTCGTGTGCTTTATAAAAACTATCATCTTCATTATTCTGTCCTGGGTTTCACAAAAAACAAATCAGCAAGAAGCAGTACTTCCCCATACAGGACCATAAGATAAACAGAATTCTCACAATGTGCTTGCTTTTTGGGATGGTTCCCTCCTTTGGGAAGGTTCCCTCCATAGAGGATTGTGCCACTTGGGGCATGGTCTTTGCTGCCATATATACATACCACTGTGCATGGTACACCAACACTTGCGAATCTTCAGGAAGTGTTAAAACAAATTCAAAATAAACACGGGAAGCCCCTTCCCTGGACTTGAGGATGAAACTTCTGCGCAATTTTGACACAGTCTCTTCAATTATTTTAAGTAATATTATTGCGGATGCAGCAGCTTTGGCAATACACCAGCAGAATGATCCTCAATGAGATCGGGAACGTGAGCTGCTAAAGATTATTTCTCAAACTTATACTAGTATAGGTCGGGATAGTCTAGGGGCCAAACTAATTAAACTACAACTACAAAGTACTTACACTAAGGGGGATACTAAGCAGGCACAAGAGAGCTCTAAAACACTGGGATAAACAAAAAAAGAATAAAGATAGAAGGCAAAGAGGAGAATTTCCGCAGTCAGAGTACTCAGATAAAAGATTCAACCTTAGAAATAGGGAAACTTTAAAAACTCCAGACAGATACCAATATACTGACACTCGCCCATCTCGTTCATCCCAGGACTCGCCTGATAAATGCAGTGAGAGAGGAGGGTGGTCAGAACATCGAAGTGACTACGTAAAAAAAATCTGAACATTCTTCACAAACTTTTACAAAAAAGGAAGAGAAACTTCCACAAAAAAAAAAAGAAAATTAAAAAGAAAAAGGTTGCAACTATTTTGGCTAACATGCAAAAACATTGAGAACACTACTGAAAAACAGAATGTGGGCAGTGACTGCTAGGCAGCGTAGAAGAAGTCACAATATGTCACCAGAATATTTTAGATCTTTTGGATGTAACATCGACTAACGATTCCACTGAAACTGAAACAGTGGCCAGTCAGGTCTCCACAACTGACAGGGTTTATAAATTACATATACAGATTGAGGGAGACAGAGTGCACTATTAAAGTAGTCTTCTGGAGAAGACTAACACTAAATTATGATATATTATTGGGAGAAAAAGACTGGCCACCTGAATTTGTCTGCGTACTCCAACAGACGAAGATGTCATTTTGCCTTCTTTCTCAGTCCTAGTTCTAGACAAAGTAAAAGAAGCCTACGCTTACGCCACAGATTGGGCATTAACACGAGCACCAGCACTGGTCCGCAATCATGTGGAGTGGGATGGAGATTCCCTCTACCACTTTATTCCAATAAGATCCATACCACAGATCCCGCCTCAGTACTCTATTAAACATGAGGCTAAAGATCAGGCAAGAGAAATTCTCACACAACTGGAGTACTAGGTAGTAATTAGACCCTGCATCTCTGCAATGAATAACTATTTGTTTCCTGTAACAAAACCATTCATATAGAATAGTGTTAGAAATTAGGTTTCTGGTTGGCTAGGGTATGCACCTAAACCAGGCAGAACCCACTACTCTAGTCAGGGTGCGTGAGCTACACAGCAAAGATAACCTGTGCTCACCCCTAGTAGCTTGGCACAGAGCAGTCAGGCTTATCCCCAGAGGTCATGTGTAAGCATTTGAAGAACACCCCCATATCAGTGACACAATAAATACACCATAAAAGAGACTCCACACTGGTGTATGTAAAAATAAACTATATTGTACATACGACATGCCTCAAGAGACATGTCATAAATATTGCACATATAAAACAATCATAGTAGTAAAACTCATTATCCTTGTTATACAGAACAAAATGTAATCATGCATTCAGAGAATACCTGGGCCAATAGAAAACATTAGGTTGGGGAGATTGGGTAGATGAATCACTATGAGGCACATAGGTCATGATACTGCATGAATTACCTAACCAACATACATGATACTTGTGGAGGTCCCTCAAAACGACATGAACCAGACAAGGAGCCAAAGTAATGCAACATGAGGTTAGAACACATAAATCACCACTGGACCAAAACGTAGCTGCATCCTATAATCACCATGCTATACATCCGCACACCCTCGCCACCGGAGTGGGAGTAATACGATCTGGTTTAAAGGCTGGGCACATACAGTATTATTCTGTATTTGCTTTTGCGATTGGGGTGATTGGGGTCTCCGAAGAGGATCCACTCCTTTAGGCGAGTTGTGGTGCAGCTGCTGAAAACACAGTGCCTCCCGCCGGCACTCGGGCGAGTTCCTAGTGGTGACTGGTTCCTCCACTGAGGTTTCCTTGCATCATGCCACTAGTGCTGCGATGCCCCCAAGTACAGCACAAACAGAAGGGGGACAAAAGACAGCTGCTCGCAAGCACGCATTGCGGCTGCTCAGCCACCAGACAAGTCCCTGGTTAATCACCACGCTGCGTGCTCAGAGGAAAGAGTAAGGTCGCCCCCTAGGGCAGAGAGTGGCAGCTACATAACTACTGCGGGGCTCAACTCATGCTCGATGTTCCTGGTGGGACATGGGCCCTCCCAGAAGGCACCCGTTGTGCTTACAATGGTTCTGCTTCCCTGGAGGCTTGTTCTCCTAAGTGTCTGCCACAGGAGAGTCCTTCTTCTAGCCCAGCGGCTTCCTTCTGGAAGGGGGCCGTGCTGGGGGGTTCCAGACGGCCAACTCAAATATCCCCACGGGGAGATTTGGTGCCACTGGATGGCACTGCTTCCCCCTCCAGGGGTTTCATCATAGTCCCCTAAGCCAAGAGTTGGGAAACCGTCCTGAGAAACAAGAACTCAGATGGCACAGGGCGCTTCCCAATACAGGAGTGAGGCACTCCCTACGCTTTCACTTAACCAGGGAGGAGGCTTGCAACATATGCCTTGTCAGCAGCCTGGACACTAGTCCAATAGTCCTTCTGACAGAATTTCAGTCCCAGTTCCAAAAGTGCTCTAAAATCATGGGGCAAGAGCCCCTGTACTTATACTTCAAGAGCCCAGTGTCTAGAAGGTGGGAGAAGGTTTCAGCCAGATTTAACCAGTTCCAAGAATTTCCCTTCACCCCTACTCCGGCTCCAGACATCAGTAGGGGGTAAACAAGCCCTTTGTGTGAGTGCAGGACACAGCTATTCAAGTGTAAAACGTGCCCGCCTCCCTCTCTCCCAGCTCAGAAAGACCATACATATGTGGTTGAATGCACATGTAACCCTGTCACATCTAACCCTCCCTGATGGATGGCTGTCTGCAGAGTATGCACAAAAGTGGAGCTGTCACTTTGCCCTAGACATGGATTGGAGTCAGGCTGCAAAGCACCAGAGTTATAAGCACAGAGAAATGCCCACTTTTTGAAAGTGCCATTTCTAAAATAGCAATGTGAAATCCACTCACACCAGTAAACAGGATTTCTCACTACCATTCCAACTATATCAAACATGTCCACACTACTCCTCACAGATCAGAAATTACCACTTAGACATATATAAGGGAATTCCCAATGCAGACCTATACACAGCAGCGAAAGACAAAATAGGCTGTTTCTCACTAGTAGAACATGTAGCACATAAACATATGTGTCTGACCTTTTATAAAAGCAGCACCTTCCCCATATGGCTATCATAGGGCCAACCTTAGGGGTGACTTAGGAGTAATAAAAAGGGAGTTTAGGCTTTAGCAAGTAGTTTGACTTGCCAAATCAGAGTGGCAGTAAATTGTGCACGTAGGCACTGCAATGACAGGCCTGAGACAAGTTTGAAATGCTACTTGTGTGGGTGGCACAATCTATGCTGCAGGCCCACCAGTAGCATTTCATTTACAAGCCCTGGGTATATGGATATCACTTTACAAGGTAAATAAAACAAGCCAAACAGGTGTAGACCAAATATACTACGTTTGAGGGGAAAGAGCACATGCAATTTAGCACTGATCAGCAGTGGTAAAGCGCCCAGAGTCCTAAACCCACCAAAATAGGTCAGAAAAAAATAGGAGAATGAAGGAAAAAGGTTTGGGGACAACCCTGTAGAAAGAGCCATTTCCAACAAATACAGATACTTAAACAGTCACACACACACATTTGCAACTCTAAATTCACATAGCACAGCACTAATCAACAACAATGTACGTAAAAAAAAAAACAACCTTGGATATTTCCAATGTTTTTTCTGCCAAAATCTAGCACCTAAAAGCAGAGACTTCAAAGAAAATGTTCCAGTTTCCCCAGGGGTATAAAAACAGTCCAGGATTGATCTCTGACGTGCAACATCAATATTATATGATATAGATTGCGAGGCGCTGTCCTACGTGGCTGACATCTATCTCACAGATGATGATCTCAACACACACTTAGCCAGGATGGATCGCATTGTTTTTGGGATCTGCAGCCCAGGGCTACAAATTTAATTTCAGGAAAACCAAGATTGCTTTTCTTAAGGTCCTATTTCTAGGATACAGATTGTGTGATCAGCGCAAAAGCGTAGCCCCGCAATTTCTACAGAAATGTACACCACTACATCCTTCCAATAACATAAAGAAACTACAGCCATTACTGGGTTTCTTCAATTATGGCAGAACACACATTCCAGAATATGTGCAATGCATAAAACCTCTTAATGACTTAACACATCCAGACACCTTGAGCAAATACTAGGCTCCCGAACACACACATACACACACATTCTCAGAGTATTACAGCTAGACATGCTTGTATCAAAGCACTTACACACGTGACAATAAAACAAACTTGGTATGATAAAGTAGCCTCTTTCTTGCATGGGTACCCCCACTTTTGGCCTGTTTGTGAGTGTGTGTCAGTGTGTTTTTACTGTGTCACTTGGATCCTGCTAGCCAGGACCCCAAGTGCTCATAGTTTGTGGCCTAATGTGTGTGTTGTCAGTAGTATTTAACTGTGTCACTGAGGCTCTGCTAACCAGAACCTCAGTCCTTATGCTTTCTCGGTTTTTAAATTTGTCACTATAGGCTAGTGACTTCATTTACCAATTTCAATTGGCAGACTGGACCCCCCTTTATAAGTCCCTAGTATATGGTACCTAGGTACCCAGGGCATTGGGGTTCCAGGAGATCCATATGGGCTGCAGCATTTCTTTTGCTACCCATAGGGAGCTCAGAGAAACCCTTACACCTGACTGCCATTGCAGCCTGCGTGAAATAGTGCACACACTATTTCACAGCCATTTTCACTGCACTTAAGTAACTTATAAGTCACCTATATATCTAAACTTCACTTGCTGAAGGTTAGGTGCAAAGTTACTAAGTGTGAGGGCACCCTTGTACTAGCAAAGGTGCCCCCACATAGTTCAGGGCCATTTCCCCGGACTTTGTGAGTGCGGGGACACCATTACACTCATGCACTATATACAGGTCAATACCTGTATGTAGCTTCACAATGGTAACTCCGAATATGGCCATGTAACATGTCTAAGATCATGGAATTGTCCTCCCATTCCAAATATGGTATTGGGGAGCCAATTCCATGCATCCTGGGGGCTCCACCATGGACCCCCAGTACTGCCAAACCAGCTCTCTCAGGCTTGCACTGCAGCTACAGTTGCTGCCATCTCACAGACAGGGTTCTGCCCCCCTGGGGTCTGGGCAGCCCAATCCCAGGAAGGCAGAACAAAGCATTTCCTCTGACAGCAGGGTGTTACACCCTCTCCCTTTGCAAATAGGTGTTACAGGCTGGGAGGGGTAGCCTCCCCAAGCCTCTGGAAATGCTTTGAAGGGCACAGATGGTGCCCTCCTTGCATAAACCAGTCTACACCGGTTCAGGGACCCCTTCTGCCCTCTCTGGCAGGAAACTGGACAAAGGAAAGGGGAGTCCCCTGTCCATCACTACCCAGGTGTTGTGCTCAGAGCTCCTCCAGTGTGTCCCAGACTTCAGCCATCTTACTTTGCAAGGTGTGGGGGCACTCTAGAGGGCTCTGAGTGGCCAGTGCCAGCGGGTGATGTTGAGACCCCTCCTGATAGGTCCATACCTGATAAGGTAGCCAATCCCCCTCTCAGGGCTATTTAGGGTCTCTCCTGTGGGTTCTCTTCAGATTCTGCTTGCAAGTTTCCTTCAGGAATCCTCTGCAACAACTTCAGACTCTTCTGACCTCGAATCAACCACAGCCTGCTCAAAGAAACACTGTAACTGCAACAAAGTAAGAGACACTTTTTTTCGGCAGCCTCAGCTCCAAGTTAGCAACTGCAACAGTTCCCACGGTGTGCATGCTCTGGGGACTCCCTGTCTTCATCCTGCACCAGAAGACCCGAAGAAATCTCTCGTGAAGTGATGGAGTCACTCCCCTGCTCCAAGCAGGCACCTTCCAAGGCGATGACCGTACCCTGGGACTCCTCTCACGGCAACAAGCATGCTCCTAAGGACACAGAGGGTGGACATCTTCGACATAGACTGTCCTGAGGTCCTGCTGACGCAATTTGGAGGAGGTAAGACCTTGCCGTCCCTGAGAATGAAGGTACCCCTGTGTATTGTGTCTTCTTTGCCTCCTAAGGCCTCTGAGCACTCTTTGCAAAATTCCTTCGTGCACAACCTGGCCCAGGTCCCCAGCACTCCACCCTGCGACGCTCAACTCGCTGAGTTGTTCTCCGGTGGCGTGGGACCTTCTTTTGTTGTGCTTCATCAACCGCGTTTTGCACCTCTTTTGAACCCGGCTACTGCGGCTTCTGGGGGTGCTGGCTGGCATCTTGAGGGCTCTCTAAAGTGCTGAGAGCCCCCTCTTCGTCCTCACATAGAGTTGAGGCCCCCAGGTCCCTCCTGGATCCATCCAGTGCTATTTTGATGAAAAACGCACTTTTGTCGTAGCCAAGGCTTGTTGGCCCCTTCCACACGAAATCTAGTCTGCAACGAACTTCACACCCTGGGACATCTTTTGCATTATGCAGGAACCCGCTGGCATCTTCCTAGGGTGCATTTCTGCAGTCTTCTACTAACCGGGGACTCTTCTTTTGCACGCTCTTCTGGGTTGGCAGGGGCTCCTGTCCTTCCTGGAACTTCTTTCGACTTCTGGACTTGGTCCTCTTCCTTTGAGGGTCTTCAGGTCCAATAATCCAGCAGTTGTTCTTTGCAAACTTGGTTGGCTGCAGCAAAATCCCCAAAATGAGGTTTAGTGTGTCCTAAGGAAACTTGCAGTACTTTACTCCTGCTTTTCTGGGCTCTGGGATGGGGTAATTTACTTACCTTTACTGTATTCTTACTCTACCAGCGATTCTGCACACACAGCACTTCTCTAGCGGGGAATTCGTAATTCACATTCCACTTTTTTTAGTATATGGTTTGTGTTGCCCCTAGACCTATTTTCTCCCATTGCATTCTATAGGATTTCCTACTGTTTGTATTGTTCTATGACTATTTACTTGTCTAATTTTGGTGTCTAGTGTATATATTGTGTATAATACTTACCTCCAGAAGGAGTATTGTCTCTAAGATATTTTTGGTACTGTGCCACCCAAATAAGTACCTTTATTTTTGGTAACACTGAGTATTGTCTTTACTTGTGTATAAGTACTGTCTAACTATAAGTGGTATTGCATGAGCGTTGCATGTCTCCTAGTTCAGCATAAGCTGCTCTGCTATAGCTACCTCTATCAGCCTAAACTGCTAAAACACTACTACTTCACTAATAAGGGATAACTGGACCTGGTATAAGGTGTAAGTACCCAAGTTACCCACTACAAAGCAGGCCAGCCTCCTACACTTGGTGATCAGGGTAATTCCTGGTGCCTTCTGGTTCAACTATGTCACATTTAATGAGGGTGACACAGTACCCATGGCATACAAATCCCATTGGTACTGCAATGTTGAACTCCCTTTTGCACCAACAGAAAAGATACTGACTGCTGTTCAGATGGCTGGCATTAAGTAGAGGCCACATGCCCAGGCGGACTGCATAACTGTTGTCACCGCGATACCGGCCCTAAAGACTGATACAAAAGCAAACATTCCAATAGCACTGCATTCGTGTTGGATTCAAGAGGCTGTCTCCTTGACTGCCACTGATGTCGACTATGTTTTCGACCCAAAACTTCAGACCCAAGAATTTCTTCAATAGGAACTTGAGTAGCACATGAGTACCCCATGTCCACGAACATCTTGCCTCTTGACCAATACAGGATCATCATTCATACTGATGGTTCAGCGCAACCAGCTGTTGATACCAAAAACCAATACACAGTGGCTTGTGCAGCTGTCAGTGGAGTAAAGAGGGCTGATGAATTCCACCCTCTGCATACCTACATCCAGACTCTAGGGTACTGCTGTAGGAGACTGGCCTGGTTTGTAGTGGGTACCCTAGGTACTTACACCTTATACCAGGTCCAGTTATCCCTTATTAGTGAAATGTAGTCAGTGTTCTAGCAGCGGTAGCTGTAGCAGAGCAGCTTAGCCTGAACTAGGAGACATGCAAAGCTCTTGCAATACCACTATAGTTACACAGTACTTATATACGATAAAAGACAATACTCAGTGTTACCAAAAATAAAGGTACTTTATTTTAGTGACACAGGGCCAAAAATGTCTCAGAGGCAATACTCCTTCTGGAGGTAAGTATTATACACAATATGGACACTAGAGACCAAAATCAGGTAAGTAAATGGTCACAGAATAGTGCAAACATTAGAAAATACCATAGAATGCAATAGGAAGAAATAGGCCTGGGGCAACACAAACAATATACTAAGAATGTGGAATGCGAATCATAAATTCCCTCCTAGGCAAGTGTAGTGTGTAGAGGATCGCTGGGAGTGTAAGAAAACACCAAAGGTAAGTAAAATACCCTACCCCAGAGCCCAGGAAAGTAGGAGTAAAGTACTGCAAGTTTCCTTAGGACACACTACAAATCGTGATTAGAGTTATTGCAAGAACCAAGCAAGACTGCAAGCAACAAATGGTGGATTCCTGGACCTGAAGACCGGTGAAGAGAGGAGACCAACGCCAGAAGTCACAGAAGATTCCAGGAAGGACAGGAGCCCCTGCCAACCTAGAAGATGGTGCAAAAAAGGATTCTCTGGTTGGAAGAAGTCTGCAGAAGAGCACCAAAGAAGATGCCTGCGCGTTCCTGCGTGATGCAAAGGATGTCCCATGGGGAGATGTTGTATGCAGGCGAGTTGCAGCACTGGATTCGTCCAACAAGCCTTAGTTCAAGCAATGTCGCGTATTGTGTCAAAATGGCGCTGCCTGGACGCAGGAGGGACCTGGGGTCCTCAACTCAGACTGAGGGGGCAGAGGGGGTTCCCAACACTGGAGGGAACCCAAAGATGACCAGGCAGCACCCACAGGAGTCTCAGGACACGGGGACAAAGAAGGTGCAAACTGTGGTTGCTGCAGCACTACAAAAGAAGGTCCCATGCCGCCAGAGAACAACTCAGCGAGTTAAGCGTTGCAGGATAGAGTGCTGGGGACCTGGGCCATGCTGTGCACAAAGGATTCTTGTAAATAGTGCACAGAGGCCTCAGGAGCTAGAGATGACGCAGTGCACAGGGGTACTGTCGCAAACCTGGAAGGCAAGCTCTTACCTCTGCCAAATTTGGACAGCTCAACCATAGGACAGTCTGGGTCAAAGGGGTCCACCACCTGTGTTCCAGGGAGCAAGCTCGCCGTCAGGAGAGGAGTCCCAGAGAACTGTTTGTCGTCTTAGAAGGTGCCTGGTGAGCAGGGGAGTGACTCAGTCACTCCACAGGAGATTTCTTCGGTCTTTCTGGTGCAGGGTGAAGATAGGGAGTCATCAGATCGTGCACACCTTGGAAACTGTTGCAGTTGCTGGCTGGAGCTGAAGTTACAGAGTCACAGTAGCCTTCTTGGATACTTTGTTGCAGTTACAGTGGTTCCTGGAGCAGTCTGCGGTTGATCCGACGGTCAGAGGATGAAGCAGGAGTTGCAGAGGATTCCTGGTGGAAACTTGCAAGCCAAATCTGAAGAGGAACCCACAGGAGAGACCCTAAATACCCCTAAGAGGTGGATTGGCTACCTATCCAGATATATAATATAAACCACAGAGGGTAACCCAAATAACCACAGGGGGCTGGGTAGGAACTTCTAACTAAAACTACAGTGCCCCCATAGGAGACCAAATTAACAACAAAAACAACCCTTCACACTAACAAGCAGCATGAGTGCGTTATCAATTAGAAAACGTACTTTATTTATTATATATACAAGCAATGCAATCTAAATTACATAAAAAGCACTCCAAATGAAGCCCCTATCAAAACACCCCAAAACTGAAGGACAGAAAGTGCAAAGATCAAGTGCTCGTGATCAGAAAAGGAAGCAGGAGATAATGAATCTCACAACAATCCATATACCATACATTAAAAAGCAGCCTGTTGGTTAATCTTTTTCTGCATTGAACCAATCTTAAATTAAAAAAACATTCAATTCCCATTTTAGTCCTTCATCAACACTATAAACAGTAACCAAATCCAGGCTGGAGCATCGTCGTCGACATTTCGTCCCCCTTTCGCTCTTGGGCCAATTCTAAGCTCATCAAAGGGTCTTCTTCAGGACTAACCAATAGGGACCTCTAAAAAAATTCAAAAGAATCAATCAATGCAACTCAACATCATACCACTATGATGCAACCAATCACCATACATACTTACCCATTATTTCAAATTGAATGATGTAACAACAATCTACAAATCCAATCAAAAACCAACTCAATTAGTCACCTCATCAACCCCTTGCACAAAATAACCTACAACAATATTTCCCTCCAACTCTTAACCAACATTTGTAAGATTACCTTTTTGCTCCTTAAATGATAATCACACGAAGTACATCCCATGTATCACTTCTTCAATATTCATTTTCTCCTTCAAAAAAATATAAAATAAACTCATTGACTAAATCATGCTTTTCACCAAATAAGATCCCCTCTCCATGGGTCTCAAAAAAAAAAAAAAACATCTAAATTCTCTATTCATTCCTGCCCATTAAATGATCTATAGCCTACAAAGACATTGCCTTTAGCACTCGCAACATCCAGACTACCTCTGGACCGCTAATGTCCTCTTCGTATCTTTTTCACAAGGCCGCTTTCCTCAAACAAAAGACGCAGTGTGTAAAAGACCGCGCTTTTCTAATATACATCAGCACGTCTAATTTACGGCGTCTACAGGCATTTTAGGAATGCCAAACATACTGCCTTCGTCAGTTTTGCCTGTCTCAGGCATCCATTAGGGGAAACAGCAACCAAAGGGAATCGCTCCACCTTCCAGCACATTAAGTAAATAACACAAATTCCCTTTCTGTACCGGCAGTGCAAACCAGGTTTGGCAGTCCCGGGGGTCCATGGTGGAGCCCCTAGGATGCATGGAATTGGCCCCCCAATACCAGATTTAGAATGTGGGACAATTCCATGATCTTGGATATCTTACATGGCCATATTCGGAGTTACCATTGTGAAGCTACATTTAAGTATTGACCTATATGTAGTGCACGGGTGTAATGGTATCCCCTCACTCACGAAGTCCGGGGAATTGCCCCTGGACAGCGTGGGTGCACCTTTGCTAGTGCAAGGGTGCCCTCACACTTAGTAACTTTGCACGTAGCCTTCAGTTAATGAAGATTAGACAAATAGGTTACTTATAAGTTACTTAACTGCAGTGAAAATGCCTGTGAAATAGTGTGTGCACTATTTCATTCAGGCTGCAACGGCAGTCCTGAAGAAAGGTTTGTCTGAGCTCCTTATGTGTGGCAAAAGAAATGCTGCAGCCCATAAAGATCTCCTGGAACCCCAATGCCTTGGGTACCTAGATAATATATACTAGGGAGTTATAAGGGGGTTCAGTGTGCCAATTAGAATTGGTAAATGAAGTCACTAAGCTATAGTGACTAATTTGGAAGCAGAGAGAGCATAAGCACTGAAGTTCTGGATAGCAGAACTTCAGTGACACAGTTAAGCACTACTGACAACACATACATTAGGCCATGAACTATGAGCACTGGGGTCCTGGCTAGCAGGATCCCAGTGAGACAGTAAAAACAAACTGACATACACTCACAAACAGGCCAAAAGTGGGGGTAACCATGCTAGAAAGAGGCTACTTTCTCACAACTGCACAGCACAATTTGCAGAGTGTAAGGCTCTGATTGTGGCATTGGAACATACAGATCCTGAATTTTCAACCTTGATTGTGTGTGATTCGTACAACTGTGTCTAGTCCTTCAATGAATACTTACATTACTGGCACCTTAATGGGTTTAGACATTCCAAGGGTAACAACATAAAATACAAATTATTTTGGGGGAAGGTAGCTGATCTAGTGGAGAACCTACCACTGGCCCATGTAGTCCAGACACTGGGTGAACAACGTATACGAATACACATAGTAAAGACTTTGGCTAATGAAGCTGCCAAACCTACAGTAGCTATAGCTTCTGTTGCTGCTCTCAGACAAGAATGGATGATGAAACATTGGCTGCTGTGAAGGCTTCGGCTGAAGGCAAGCCCTTACCAAAAGCATGGTCAGCAAACTATTCCTACCACTTAAGTGCCTACAACATTGCATTTGCAACAATTCTGGGTGACTGTGTGATCCCAAACCAAGACCAGAGATTAGATCTCATTAAAGCAGCGTACGAAAGGGATGCTTCTGTCCATGCTGGTAAGGGGGCTACCATCTCATTATTACAAAAATGGTACTGGTGGCCAGGTCTATACAAACAGACCAAGCAATTTGTCCTTAATTGTGACATTTACCAACAAATTAAGGTGTCCACCATTAAACACCCACCACAGATGCCCCTCTTAATTTCAACAAACCACCATAATAAAATCTTATTTCGATCACAAAGATCTAAAAAAGTGAATTTCATACAAATACATAATATAAATAACAGTTATAGGTAAAGAAAATAGATTTAAAAATAACACACAAAGCTGCCTTCTGGAGCAAGGAAAAAAAGGACTCAATAAATAAAATAGTATAGTAACAAATGGAAACAAGAACAAAGTACACAACCTCACTCAAACGTAAATGTTTTAGCAGCATGAGGCCTAATCCCTGTAGCATAAAAACCTAAAAAGCACTAAGTATAAAACCATCACATATTATTGGATAAATAATGTCACTCAATACACTTCAAACATCTGATCCAGCGGGCCATCATCAATTGTGAAAATCCAAACACCACAACACGCCTTGTGTCAGTGCTCAAAATTCAGAACACCTCAAAATGGTAACAAACCACTGCACTGTGTGTACCTGGACCACTGTGGTCCTTTACAACCAGATGGTGCATACAAATATATTTTAGTCGCTGTAGATCCATGCTCAAATTTCTGTGGTTGTGGCCACAATGATCGGTTGACACTCAAGGTTGATGCTCAAACTGTTATTAAAGATATGCAAATCTTCATCAGGACATATGCTGTTGCAGCATTCCACTAAGACCAGAGCCCTGCGTTTACCTCAAGGGCATTGAGGGACACCATGGCAGTGATGGGTGTTGGGGTGCATTATTTTTCACCTTGCCACCCGGAGGGAAATTTGGTTGTGGAGAGGAAGAGCTGAGACTATGCAATCTTTAACAATTAGGTTCTGGTCATAGTTGGCTTCATCACCTATATGGGGTCCAGAGAGCAGTAAACAATCTGTCCAGAAGGTCCTTGAAAGGATGTACCCCTTATGAGGTCTTGCTTGGGATACCCATGGATTTCCAAGATCTTGATGGCCCTGGCCTTTTGATATAAATAAACGTGTCACTGTTTTACAGGAAACACAATAGTTCTGTGACGAAAATTCATCTGCATGTGCCACAACCTCGGGGATGAGAGATTTGCCACCATCCACAGGCTAAATTCCTAAACTTGGGGATCTAGTTCATGAAAACATACCTGGGAAGAAGGAATATGGCCCACCATATCAAGCACTGGTTCCAGTCTTGAGAAGACACGGTACCAGAAGTGTCATTCTACCACCTCTACTTGGTTCTAAAGAAAACCGCTTTGTTTCAATTGACAATGTCAAACTGCACCATGCGGACGATCAAGCACAGTAGACCAAGAGGATTCCTGGGTAGTTTCCTTGCCTTTCTCACTACCCACGGATATCCCTCTTCAAGCACTCAACAATGCTACAATTATCTCCCCGAGCTTGGGGACGGTGGAGAATGAACTTTTGTTAATTCCTGTCACCACTTAATCAACAAGAAATGTCCAAGATTTAAATCTGTACTATTCCAATAAAACAGATTCAGTTGTTTATCATGAACCACCACCACCGGGGGCGTCTACTAGTTCTGCACTGGCTCCAGTGTTTTGCACAAACTGCTTCTGGGAATTTTGCCAACATAGAGGCCTTTTCTTCAAACTTCCAGTTCCTGATAGGACTGTTTGGGATAAAGTACTGTATGAAATCTTTGGCCCTACATAAATGATTTAAATTCGATAGGTAGTCAAAATATCTATGAATGATATCATTATACTGGGGGTTGTTTCTGATGACTGGGATGTAAAAACAGTTGATTCCACGCTTTCTAAGCTTGAATATTACACTGTATTTGAAAGTTAAGATGTTCATATGACAACTGCAAATTATAGGGAACGTTTTGTTATCACCATTAGGGACATAATTTTCTGCACTGAGCTGGTGTCCCACAATTAATTTATAACTACACACCACAGGAACACTGTCCCACTTCGCCATTGGGGAGTACTAAAACATACGTAGATAGGTTTTGTAGTTTGTGGCATAGGTGATCTCAGCTTGAGTGGAATGCTCACCTAGCTTTGCCTCAGGCTGAGGTCATCCATGACCTCAGAGTCAAATAACGTTTCAAATGAAATATTATTTCATCATAACTGGTGAAGGAGAGTTTGGATCCAGAATGATGAAACCAATTTGAAACAAAAACATTGATGGATCTACAATGTGAACTAGGACACTTCAAGTTAAATTAACTTTCAGGCTTTATATTAATCCTACACAATGCAGAATATTCCACCACCTCCTTTCTTTCTAACCACACCTAGCGAACCATCAAAAAAATGGTCCAAGTGGAAAAAATTATTTCTCCATTATTCCAGAGTCTGTGGAACGAACTTATCTAATGAAAGAAAAACAGCACTTCTCATGCATTGTCTGGGCTGTGAGGGTCAGGAACTGTTTGAAAACCTACGGGATCCTGGTGAAGAGGCTGCAGACCTAAATGAATTCGAAATGTGTTTGAAGAAACTTGATTTACATTTTGTACCCAAGATCAGTACTATTTTGGAGCGTTTTCATTTTGGCGTGAGGGAGCAGAGACCAGGTGAAAGTATAGAGGAATACGTTACTGCTTTTAGGAAACTTGGCTCTTCATGTAAATTTGGGAGCACGATTGAGGAGAGGATCCGTGATCAATTCATGTTGAAATGTGCAAGTGAAAAGATCAGACAGGGGTTGTGGAGCAAAGACGATCCAACATTACAAGAAGTGATAATCCTTGCTAAGAGTGTGGAGCATACCATGGCTTGTGTGGAAGAACTGGAGAAAGAAAAGAAAGTTGACGTGAACAAAATATCCACAAAGAAAGAACCAGCTAGTGAGGATGACAAAGTTGATCAATGAGTATTGAACAGATACAAGGATGCTAGGTGTTTCCGTTGTGGGAACATAGGACATTATGCATCCTACAAAAAGTGTCCAGCTGTGAACTCAACCTGCAGGGTATGCAACAAGAAAGGACATTTTGGTAAATGTTGCAAATCACAAAAAAGTCAGACTGCGATGAAGGTAGTTGAGGACTGCATTTTGACAGTATCCATGGGCACGGAAAAGAAGAGATATCCTAAGGACGTAGTAACCATTCTAGGAGTTTCGAATGAAATGTTATTCAACTCTGGGGCCTGGTTGACGTTGATCTCCAACTAAGTTTTTGATCAACAACTGAGTCATAAAGTAGAGTTAAAAGATCCTGACATTGTTCCAGGTGGCTATGGAGGTCAACTCATTGATCTGAGAGGTTACTTTGAGGCTGAGATCAGCTTCAAGACAAACACTATTTGCGGGAAGGTTTATATTCCTGTGAAAGGAGATAGTGTCTTAAGCTGGCCTCATCAAAAAGAGTTGAGAATCATTCTGGATCCAAACTCTCCTTCACCAGTTATGATTTAGGAAGACTATAATAATACCTTGCATCGCATATATGAGTTGGAAGTGCAGGAACGTGCGTCTTTACCTGGATTTGTTGAAGAGTTTAAGGAAATTTTCAATGGGAAGTTAGGCTGTTTGAAAAAATATTCTCATCAAATAAGTCTAAGGAAAGGCTCTATTCCGGTGGCAGCAAAGGTGCGTCCTGTTCCCATCTCTCTAAAGGATGATGTAGAGAGAGAGAGATTAAGAGACTGTGCGATGAGGGTATCATGGAGCCGGTAGAGTCAGCTGAATGGATTTCGCCAATTGTAGTAGCAAGGAAACCATCAGGGGAACTGAGACTGTGCATTGACCTGAGGAACCTCAACAAATGTGTTGTCAGCGACCAGTTTCCTTTGCCAAACATCTCAGAAATGGTCACAATGCTGTCTGGTTCCAAATATTTTAGTAAAATTTATTTAACTGCTGCATATCATCAGATTGAATTGCATCCAGATTCACGTAATTACACCACATTCATCACTCAGTTTGGCACTTTCAGGTTCATAAGAATGCCGTTTGGCTTAGTCTCAGCAGCAGCTGTATTCCAACGACTCATGTACAATCTGTTTGGCTCTGAACCTGGAGTGAAGTGTTACCAGGAGGATATTTTGATACATGGGAGCACCGTGGATGAGCATAACACAAGAGTTAGGAAAGTTCTAGGTATTCTCAGAGACCATGTTTTGACTCTCAAGCTAAAGAAATGTTTGTTTGGGGAAACAGGTTGAATATCTAGGACATAAAATTACAGCAGGAGGGTTATGTCCCAAGGAGGACTTGGTAAAGAACATTTTGAATTTGCGTGTGCCAGAGAAGAAAGAAGAATTGTTAAAGTTTTTTGGGATGTTGGAATTTCATGCTAAATTTTTATCCAATTTGGCATCAAAGACAGTCTGCATGCATAAACTTGTTAAGAAAAATGCAGAGTTTGTGTGGGACGAGTGTCTGAGAGAGTTTGAAAAAATCAAGGCAGAGTTATCTTCAATTGGGTCACTGAAGTCGTTTGATCCCAACAAGAATTGTGTGATAATGTCTGATGCATGTGAGACAGGACTGGGGGCAGTATTGTTGCAGGAAATGGATAAGAATGGTCTTAAACCCATAATATTCTGTTCCAGGACACTGCGGGGATCAGAAGTCAACTACTCCACCATAGAAAAAGAGGCACTGAGTGTATATTGGGCGATTAATAAACTCAGGAGTTTTGTGTGGGGAAGAGAGTTTCAGGTACTTACGGATCACATGCCATTGGTGGAGGTGTTTATGAGGAAAGGTTTGGATTTGATATCAAGAAGAATCAGTAGATTAACTCATTCCAAGTCTACAAGATTACAATTATACAGTGCACTATATTCCAGGGTCTTACAACAAGGTTGCGGATTGTCTATCCAGATTGAGTTCAGAAATTGAAGAGGTTCCTGAGAAAGAAAGACAAGAAAATATATGCGTGTGCAGTGTGACGGGAAGTGTGGTTGGACAAGATGAGTGGGTGAGAGCTTTAACTGAGGATAAGATTTTGCAGCAAGTGTGTGAGCAAATCAAGTTTGGCTGGAAGAACAAAGCTAAGCAGGATAGAGATCTATGTGGATTTTGGAGAGTGAAAGATGAATTGTCAGTGGAAGATGGTATCTTGTTACGTGGAATAAGGTTAATAGTTCCTATGGTGTTAAGAGACAAAATTATAGCGCTCAGGCATGAAGGGCACCAAGGTATGAGTAGAACAAAAGCAAGGATTTGTCTTAATTATTGGTGGCCAGGGATGGACTTGACGGTGGGAAAGATTTGTAAGGGAGTGCGCAGACTGTTGCAGCAGTGACAAAATTTACAAGACAAGAGTGCCTCCTATGTGTGTAAGGGACATGCTGCACAAGCCGTGGGAAATAGTAGCAGCAGACGTTGTAGGGCCTGTGCATGGAAGAGGTGGATCCAACTATCTTATAGTTTTAATGGATCAATTTTCTAGGTGGGCGGAAATTGGTATTCTCAGTTCCACTGAGTCTAGAAGAATTATCAAATTTTTTAAGGATGTTTTTGGCCGTGAGGGTTTACCTAATGTTATTGTGACGGACAATGGACCACAGCTTTTTTCAAAGGAAATGGAAGAATTTCTACAAAAAACTGGGATTAAGCATAGAAAGTGTTCTCCATATCATCCAGAAGGGAATGGTTCTGTGGAGAGGTTCAATATGTGTGTGAAAGAGTGTGTGCAGTTGGAGATTGCGTCTAATAGAGACTGGAAAGAAGGTCTTAAAAGATTTCTTCATGTGTACAGAGTCACACCACATTCCACCACAGGTAAAGTTCCATTTGATCTTTTTAGAGGTCGGAAAGCCAATACTTCCCTTTCACCTGCGTGGGTGTCTTGGGTAAGGATATTGATGGACGCAAGAATGTTGTGAGTGATGAAAATGAGTATGAGAAAATATGTGTACAAAAGAGGAAGGAGTACTATGATGACAAGAAAAGTACACATTACTCCGATGTAAAAATTGGTGATCAGATTTTGGTAAGAAAACCAACGTTGTGTAAAGGGGGAAGTACATTTTTGGGACCGTTTGAGGATATCAAACTATTTAGGAATGCTGTGAAAATTAAGGATGGTAGAGTGTGGAATCTTAATAGAGTAGTCAAATCGAAAGGAAAGTAATATTCTATGCTAAGAGTTTCCTATTAGTTTGCATTATTTCTTTTCGTTTTCTTGTTCTTTCAGTTATATACTTTTTATCTCAGTGTATATATTTGTATATAGTTTGCTTTTGAAGTTTCAATGTTAAGAGGGAAGATGTGTAGTATGTGGCTTAGGTGATCTCAGCTTGAGTGGAATGCTCACCTAGCTTTGCCTCAGGCTGAGGTCATCCATGACCTCAGAGTAGAATGTGGAGTGTGTGAGATGGAAAGGCGAGCAGAGAGAAAAGCTTGTTGTTCAGGGCTGCTGGTGGATGGGATGCTCCAATAAAAGGAACTACACCTCATATTGAAAGACTCTTGTAATCCTTACTACAGGTTTACATATTTTACTGGGCATGAGTCGTATTATTTGAAATGACCTTCCTCTACTGCGGGAAAAATATTACTAACTGACTCCAAATTGATTCATTCAGATTCCATTCTTTCCCAGTTGGCTATATAAGGCTATGAGTTTTGGAAGAAATATTTTGATTTAAAGAGTGTGTGGGGAACCCTAGAATGGCAAATACAGGGTAGAGAAGCTCTATTTAAAGCATGCCTTATTCTTTCACAAATTACATTTTTAAATGACCCAGTGCAGCAACCTTGCCTTCGGTTAGCAAATATAAAAGAACTGGACGCGCACAGTATTCCCACCTTTGCAAAATTTGGCAATTGGCAAAAGCTTTCAAACGTCACTGAAGAACTGCTGAAAAGTTGGTTTCAGAATGGTACCTTTAATTCATCACTTTCAAGTCCTGACGGGTGGTTATTATGGCCAATGGACACAAATGGTTGTCATGCACGTTTTGTAAACTCCACACAAGGTTTTGGAGCTAGACAACCGGACCCTTGGTACGTCACTACACAACACTCTGGTTCTGTACAACATACAGCATCGGTAAACTATGCCAATGATGGTTACATTCTGTCACGATTTACTTTTGGCTTACCACCCAGATCAGATGGGGATAGCGTGCGGCCTTGGTTCTTGCAAGTCCTACTCTGGCTGAGGTAGGGGCGGCCCCTTCCGGTAGCCACGGTGCTGCTGACAGTAGTATGCCACCACAGTCCATGCCCTCCAGAAGGAGTCCCAGAGGAAAACCCCGAAGGGAAAAAAACCTCTTAGACAGGAACTCCCTAGAACAGAAATGAGGACAGAAGAGAGTCAGAACTTTGATGCCTGGAAAATCATTCGAAAGATGGAGGAAAAACAGGAGCAAAAACTGGAGTCCAATAGAAGACCAGCCGGAGCGTGACCACAGGAGAAGTGTTGCAATGCAAAGAGAAGAAGAATCTATCCCCTTATATACCCCTTGACAGGAAGTGACATGCAGGAAGAAGTAGGACTGCCATCTTGGATTGGAAAAGGGGCTATAGAACAAGATAGGAAAAGACACCATAGTAGTAAGGGGAACGGATGCATGTAAGGAAGGTGAAGGAGAATTGTATGCTGGGAAAGGGAAATCATGGCTCCTCCAGGAAGAAGAAGGAAAAAGGCCCTAGAATGGGGCACCAGGTAAGTGAAAGGATTGAGGGGGGGCGCAGGCACCCCGTGACAACACCTGCGCTGTGCATTATACGCGACGAGGACCGACGCCCAATCCTGGGCCTCCGGCCTCGCTGTGGTAAAGGAAAAAGAGCGCAGCCGGAAAAAGGGCCGCAGTGGGCACCACGATCCGGAAAACGAACCGCGGCCCCCACCGCGGCCCGAGCGGGAGATTCCGCAGAAGCCCGCGGCATGAGAGTAAGCCCCCCCCCCATGCCCCAGGTTTGTGTGGGAAAAGACAGAAAAAGCGACGGACAGAAGAGGCGCATGAACCGAAGAGGTGTCCTCCCAAGAGCATTCACTCATAGCATAGCCCTTCCAATGGATGAGAAACTGGAGACGTCTACGGAAGAACCAAGAGTCACAGATCTCCTGGACCTCATATTCAGGCACATCATCAACCAATTGAGGAGGAGGAGGACAGGAGAATTGTCTGTGAAAAGGATCAGGTACATAGGGCTTTAGATGAGACACATGAAACACAGGATGTATTTTCCAAGTCAGAGGCAAATGAAGACAAACTGAAACAGGATTGATCTTTTGAAGGATCAGAAATGGTCCATAACACCGGGGTTTAAACTTGTTTTGGGATAATCGGAGAGGTAAGAATTTAGAAGAAATCCAGACTTTATCAAAGATTGGAAAAGACAGGGCATCACAATGTCTTTTATCAGCCATCCTTTTCATGCGTATCTTAGTGGCTTGAAGTTTAGAATGTATAACACGTTGGATACCGCGTAGCTGGCGAACAAATGTTGTGATAGCAGGGAGTGTAGATGATTCTCTGAGTTTAACAGGAAAGGCCTTAGGATGGAACCCATAAGAGCAATAAAATGGAGAGACCTTTGAGGCACTATGCACTGCATTGTTATATGAGAATTCGGCGAGTGGTAAGTACATAGACCAAATACTTTGCGTAGCATTGCAGAAACTAAGTAGATATTGTTCAAGACCTCGGTTTAGGCATTCTGTCTGTCCATTTGTTTGGGGATGAAAACCAGATGACTGAGCCAGGTCTATTTTGAGTGTTTTACAGAATTGTTTCCAAAAGCGTGAGATATATTGGGAACCATGGTCCGAGACGATGACTTGAGGGAGGCCATGAAGCCGAAAGATCTCCTGAATAAAGATTTGACTTAATTCTTTTGCAGTGGGTAGTTTGTTTCATGCAGTGAAATGCGCCAATTTAGTGAATGAGCCAACTGTCACAATTATTACTCGATTCCCAGCTGAGGGAAGCAGAGAACACATGAAGTCAGTGGATACAGTATGCCACGGTGCCGGTGCAACAGGTAAAGGACGGAGCAACCCTGCTGGTCTATTACAAGGTGTCTTCGCTTGTGCACAGATGGGACAAGAAGTCACATAGCTATCAGTGTCTGTTTTAAGTGTGGGCCACCAAAAAGAGCGAAGAAGGAGGTCTTGGGAGGCTTTAATACCATGATGACCTGAGATTGGGGAATCGTGGCACATTCGTAGGGCCTCTGTTTGGACTTGCAGGAACAATACTTTCTTGTGATAATAGTATTCCTTATCTTTACGTAAATGTGGACGTAAATTATTAATTTCAGTTTAATCAAGGTTTGAATACTCAGATTTAACTTTATCAAGAAAAGATTGTACTAATCCGATGATTCTATCAGGGTCAATTACGTTTTGCATAGTGGAATCACTACATTCAGGATAGCGTTGTGACAGGGCATCTGCCAAAATATTTTGAGAACCAGGGATGTAAGTTATGTAGAAGTCGTATTGACTGACAAAGAAAGCCCATCGGGCTTGATGACTATTTTGGCATTGGAAGTTTCTTAAACACTGCAAATTCCGGTGATCTGTTCTTGCCTCAAAGGGTTCTTTAGATCCCATAAGAAACTATCTCCATTCCGTACAGGCTGTCTTTAAGGTGAGCAGTTCTCGTTCTAAAACCGAGTAATTGCGTTCTGAGTCAGACAGTATGTGGGAAAGGTAAAATACGGGGTGTTCTAACCCATCATCACTTTGGTTTTTTTCCGAGGCAGCTGTGAAAACAATGAACTGTTTGGTGGTATCTGGATGCCGTAAAATGTGAGCCTGTGTGAGGGCATGTTTTAATACTCGAAGTGCGGTTTCCGCATCTTTGGTCCAACACAATCCTTTCCGTAGATTTTCTTTCTTAAGACTTTGCGTGATATGACTGGTTTGCTGGGCAAAGTCAGCTATGAATTGATGACAGAAATTGAACAATCCTAGAAAACACTGGGTTACTTTGATGGAGGAGGGGGATGGCCAATCCAGAATGGCTTGGACCTTGTCTGAGTCCATAGCAATACCTACTTGGTTGATATGATACCCCTAGTATTTCACTTCAGTCTGGTCAAATTCACATTTTTCTGGTTTTCAGAATAGATGATGTTGCCTAAGCCTTTCTAGTACTTGGAGTACATGTTTAGTGTGATGTTCTGGGTGAGTGGAGTATATTAGAATATTATCCAAATAGACAACCACTGTTTGGTGTAAAAGCTCAGAAACGATAGCGTCCATAAATCTCTGAAATATGGAGGGAGCGTTGGTTAGCCCAAAGGGCATTACCCGATACTCATAATGGCCAAAAGGAGTTCTGAAGGCAGTCTTCCATTCATCACCCTCTTTTATCCTTAAAAGACGGTAGGCTCCCCTAAGATCTAATTTGGTGAATTTCTCTGCTCCTCTGACGGCTTCTAAAATATCTTTAATGAGGGTTAGAGGATAGCGGTCTTTATTAGTGATCTTATTTAATCCGCGAAAGTCTATACAAGGACGGCAATCCTTTGCCTTCTTTGGTATGAAAAAGAGGGGAGTTTTTGCGGGTGAAAAGGAAGGGGCAATCAGACCACTCTGAATGTTCTCTTTTAGATATTCTTTGGGGATCTTTTTCTCAGGCACGGTAAGAGAATACATTCTCCCACAGGGGACCACGGCATCACGTTCTAAAGGGCTGGCACAATCATATTCTCTGTGAGGTGGTAGTACTGTTTTTTCAGGTTTCTGAAATACGTCTGCATATTCCAGATAATGACTGGGTACTCCTTGAAGGAGGTTAATAGAACAACCTACTTTAGGTGGTGTTATTAACATATTTTTCGGGGACCAATAAGTTCCTGATAAATAACAGTGCTGTTGACAGAATTGGGAAGAAAGTGAAATGGTTCTAGATTCCCAATTAATATAGGGTTTGTGCCGGGTTAGCCATGGAATACCCAGAATCATTACGTAATTTGGTGAAGATATCAGATTGAAAGAGACATATTCTTGATGTTTCCCGAAATGTAAACACAAGGTATGAGTTGTATTAATGACAGGTCCGGAAGCTAGGAGGGAACCATCCACCGTATGAACTTGCTCTGGTATGTCCTTGGGTATCCAAGGGATTTTCCTTTCCAGAGCCCATGTTTCATCTAAGTAGATACCACTGGCCACACAATCCAACAAGGGTAATGCTCTTTCTTCTCGGTCATCGGCTAATTGTAAGGTGATGGGTAAAAGGAAAAGAGCTGTTATTTCTTCTCTGGAGGAACAAATGGAAGGTATCTCGGAACATCCCGTCCTCTCCATTCTCATAGACGAAGGGAGTTGGCGTTTCCCAAGGGCTTTGACGGACGAATGGGGCAGGTATGGATTAGATGACCAGACGCACCACAATAAAGACATAGGGGGTCATTACAACATTGGCGGTATAAGGTGCTTACCGCCGTGCAGAAGACCGCCAATACACCGTCGCGGCAGGCCGCCACAGCTATTATGACACACATCACGGAATCCGCCGAAATTCAGACACCCACACAATACCGCCACACCAAAGGTCAGCGATAAACATGCGGAAACAAATCCTCCACCTCCATGCCAACAGAAACACGCCCAGGCTATTACGACCCACGAATCCACGCGGCAGTCTTTCAACCGCGGTATTTCATTGGCGGTACACACCGCTGCGCCCAAAATACACACACAGCTCCAAAATACCGCCACATTGGACAATTCCAAATACAAACACCTGATACACATACAAACAACACTCCCACACACCCAACACAATATAAAACACACACCCACATCACCCACAAACCCCTACGACCCAAAATTAGAGAGAAGGCCAGAGAGAGACAGCACAGAATAGAGAACCCCATCACACAGAGGCACACTACACTATCACCCACACAACATCCACGCACAAAACACCACATACCACTACACTCACCACACTCATCACCACATACACCACCACCTCACACATCACCCCATGGCACGCCAAAGACACCCCCGCTTTTCCGAAGAGGAGCTCAGGGTCATGGTGGAGGAAATCGTACGGGTAGAGCCACAGCTATTTGGCTCACAGGTACAGCACACATCCATAGCCAGGAAGATGGAGCTATGGCAAAGAATAGTCGACAGGGTCAACGCTGTGGGACAGCATCCAAGAAATAGGGAGGACATCAGGAAGAGGTGGAACGACCTATTGGGGAGGTGCGTTCCATGGTATCCAGGCACCACATCGCGGTTCAGCAGACTGGCGGCGGACCCCCACCTCCTCCCCCACAACTAACAACACGGAAGGAGCAAGTCTTGTCCATCTTGCATCCTGAGGGCCTCGCAGGAGTCGTTGGAGGAACAGAAACTGGTAAGTCAAATCTTAACTATCATATCCCCCACCTTACCTGCATGCTATCACACACCCCCACCCTCACACCCTCCCCTATCACCCTAACTCCTCACTAATGTACCCATAACACCAACCACCCATCCCAACACCAAGACCTGCATGACACAACTAAGCATGGATACCCATCACTAAAGCATGCCCACTGCACATACCCAGAACACCCCCCAACCATCAGCACACAAGCCCCCACACAGGAATGCCTGCACTGGTGTACACGCACACCCAACCATTGCACACCATGAAACACACACATGCAATAATCATGTACTTATACCCCCGCAGGAACCCGGAGGAACGTCACCACACCAGAGGGTCCAGACAACACCACTCCACCCCCAGAAGAGGCCCACAGTGACGAGAGCAGCTCTGCCCTACTGGATCTTGATGACCAGCCCGGACCATCGTGGGCCTCAGGACAGTCGGTTCCCCTTGCCCAGCCACAGCCCAACACCGAACTTCCACCCTCTGGTAACACCAGCACAGCACCCACCCAGCGGGCCCATACCTCCCTACCCAGGACAGGTCAATCAGCGGTGTGTCCACCACTACAGGGCACCCAGGCTAACCCAACACCCCAACAACAACAGGGACCTGGGGGCAGTGGTAGTGGGCACACGGTCCAGGGGACGGAGGCACAGGAACACAGGGGAACTGGGAGGGCTGCTGTGCGACAGAGGGAGGACAGGCCAAGGGAACCTACTCTAAACGAAGCACTCTCCTCCATCATGGGAGCATGCCACCACTCCCAGGAGACGATGGCAACGGTCCTGGACAAGTTGCAGGAGACCCTGCGTCTGCAGGAGGAGCAGTATTTGGGGTTCAGGGAGGAGCTCAGGACCATCGGCTCCGCCCTGGGCACCATTGTAGGGGTGCTGACGGACATTCAAAAGACCTTGAGGGACACCGTGGCACTCCAAGGGGCCCCTGACACTAGCCAGGACGATGAAATGCCCACCACCTCCACCGGCGCTAATGGACAGGACGCCCCGCCACAGGACCAACACACCAGCACCCCACCCCCTGCAGACGGACAACCACCACGAAAGCGGTCCCTGTGATCCAGGAACAGGACAGAGCAAGATGGCACGGCCAACGCCAGGAAATAAGACCACCCTGATTGTCCCCCCACTGTACCACTTTGTTACCCTGTCCAAATCGGAACTGCCCCAGCTCCACTTCCAATGGCCCGATGTGCAATGTACCTGTGAGACTAATAGACTGGACTCTGCCATGGACATTCTTCCACCATAACCCATCCCCATTTCACAACCCCCCTTCATTGTTATGCACTTAAATAAACCCTTGAAACACTAATAAAACTGGAGTCAGTCAATGATTTTGAACTTTGTATTGTCAATTACAGTGTCAAGAATGGTTACCCATTGGAAGGCCAACATACCAATGTCACACATCACAAGCCTTTCAAGGGTGCAAGCTGTTGACACGTAGGTTACTGAAATGGACAACTCAGTTAACAAATAGTGAGTGAAATGTAGGTACAGGATAGAGGTAGACATGTGAAAGTTAATATTATGTTAAACCTGAAAATGTACTCACCTGTGTCTCACTGGAAATATTGCTGTATGACTGACTCCCTGTTGTCGTTTTCTTCTTCATCAGCTTCATCCTCATCACTGTCCACAGGCTCCACAGGCTCCACCGCTGCTACAACACCGTCATCTGGATCATCCTCCTGCAGAAAAGGCACCTGGCGTTGCAATGCCAAATTATGGAGCATGGAGCAGGCGATGATGATGTCGCACACCTTCTCCGGTGAGTAGAATAGGGACCCACCTCTCATATGGAGGCACCTGAACGTTGCCTTCAGGACGCCGAAGGTGCGTTCGATCACCCTCCTAGTCCGCCCATGGGCCTCATTGTACTATTCCTCTGCCCTGGTCCTGGGATTCCTCACTGGGGTCAATAGCCAGGACAGGTTGGGGGTAACCAGAGTCCCCCAATAGCCATACACCGTGCCTCTGGAGTTGACCCATCATATCAGGGATGCTGCTATTCCGCAGGATGTAGGCGTCATGCACTGAGCCAGGGAACATAGCATTTACCTGCGAGATGTACTGGTCTGCCAAACAGACCATCTGGACATTCATGGAATGATAACTCTTCCTGTTCCTTTACACCTGTTCACTCCTGCGGGGGGGACCAGAGCTACATGGGTCCCATCAATGGCACCTATGACGTTAGGGATATGTCCAAGGGCATAGAAGTCACCTTTCACTGTAGGCAAATCCTCCACCTCAGGGAAAATGATGTATCTCCTTACGTGTTTCAGCAGGGCAGACAACACTCTGGACACAACGTTGGAAAACATAGGCTGGGACATCCCTGATGCCACGGCCACAGTAGTCTGAAATGACCCACTTGCAAGGAAATGGAGCACTGACAGCACCTGAACGTCAGGGGAGATTCCAGTCGGATGGCGGATTGGTGACATCAGGTCTGGCTCCAACTGGGTACATAGTTCCTGGATTGTGGCACGGTCGAACCGGTAGGTCACAATCAAATGTCTCTCTTCCATTGTCAACAGGTCCACCAGCGGTCGGTACACCGGGGGATTCCACCATCTTCCAATATGTCCCAACTGACGGTGCCTAAGAAGGACAACAGTGAAGAAACTGTCACCATTCCTCCAGGTATGTACACACAAGACTACAACAGACAATTAACCCATCCGGGAAATGTTTTGAGTGTAGGCCTCGGTATGTGTGAAGCAGTAGTAAATGAAGCCATGTGGGCCCCTGAAACGGAGGCTGTCTGACCTCTAAACTGGGACGATGGAATTGTGGGGTAACTGCGCTGGCGTTGGACACCGTCGCGGTAGGCGGTCGTAGAGCGCGGCGCAATGCTGCATTGGTTAACATTGGACCCTATGGGTCCCAGGAGCCAATGAACAGGTGCGCTGGCGGTGATGATGCGCCCCGCCGCGGACGTCACCGCCGAGGACGTCACCACCATTTTCTATCTCTTCAATCACTAGATACCTGACCTTCGACAGGAGAGGACCTACACTGCTAGTGCTGCTGTGACCTCGGTCTGGAAGCGACGATGGCTGCTGCGTCTGGGGAAAGGGCCCCTGCCTTCACTGCACAGGAGTTGGAGAAACTTGTGGATGGGGTCCTCCCCCAGTACATGCTACTCTTCGGTCCTCCAGACCAACAGGTTAGTACACAGGGAGCACGTTGGATGGGCTAGGCCTGGGTGGACAGGGCTGGGTGGGAGAGGGAAGGGGGCAGAGTTCTTACCACAGAAATGCATGGGGATGAATGGGCCACATGGACATAGTTGGGAGGGGGCCACTCACATTGACGGTGCAGTAGGTAATGACTGTTCCTCTTTCCTTGTGCATGTCATGTAGGTCAGCGCCCACCAGAAGAGGGACATTTGGCGTGCCATCGCCAAGGAAGTCCGGACCCTGAGGGCCCACCAGAGACGGGGCACCCACTGCCGTAAGAGATGGGAGGACATTCGCCGCTGCAGCAAGAAGACGGCGGAGGCTCAGCTGGGGATGGCCTCCCAACGTGGGAGGGGTGCCCGTCGCACCATGACCCCCCTGATGTTCAGGATCCTGGCGGTGGCCTACCCGGAGTTGGATGGGCGCTTAAGGACATCACAGCAGACACAAGGGGGTGAGTACAACCTCATTCTGTGGACTTTGCGTGCAGTGGAGGTGTCTGGGTAGGGGAGGTGGGCTGTGGGTGTCCCTAGGCCAGGGCGAGTTAGGTAGGCAAGGCCCCTCCGTAATGTAGGCCATGTGGGACTCTACCCCAGCTCAGAACAGAGGCAAGTTGATGTATAGTTGCCCCTTTGCCATCCATGTGCGCAGATTTCTACCATTGACATGTAGGCCATATCCCAGAAATTGCATGTGCATAGGGCAGGAGCACGGCGTAATGCATGGGGCTGCTGCGTCTGTCTTGTCCGCCAAAGGTAGCGGTATGCCATGCACTAAAACTCTCTTTCTTCTGTCTCCCCCCTTTTCCTGCTCTCCCTGTCCTTTTGTACATCAGCATCATCAGGCGGAGGTACAGTGGCACCGGAGCACGAGGGAGCTGCATCCCACATGGCCATGGAGGGCCACACCACAGACTCTGAATGCACCAGTGGGACGGAGGGCGAGGGGAGCTTCACGTCGGCCACAGGATCACCAACCAGTGACACGGACTCGTCCGCCGATGTGAGCTCCCCTGTGGTGGCGGCACCATCTGTGCGCCCCACTTCTACAGGTGCAGCTGCCACCTCCCCTACCAGCCCCGCCCTCCCAGCAGCCCCTCAGCGTTCGCCCCGTGCCCGCTCACCCAGGAGAGTGGGCATCACCTTCGCCCCAGGCACCTCAGGCCCTGCCCCAGTCACCCCTGCTGCCCTCAGTGAGGAGGCCATTGACCTCCTCAGGTCACTCACTGTTGGGCAGTCTACCATTGTGAATGCCATCCAGGGTGTAGAACGAGAGTTGCAACACGGTAATGCATTCCTGGAAGGCATTTATTCTGGTCAGGCTGTCCTTCAGCGAACCCTGCAATCTCTGGCCTCAGCACTGATGGCAGCCATTGTCCCTGTGTCCAGCCTCCCCCCTCCAACTTCCTCCACCCAGACCCAATCCCCTGTACCCCAGACCATCCCAAGCACACCTACAGACCAGCAGGCACACAAGTCAACACCCAAAAGTAGCTCAAGCAAACATAGGCACCACACACACCACAGGCACTCACACAAGCATCACACCCATACAGACACAGCAACATCCACTGTCTCCACTGTGTCCCCCTCCTCCTCTTCTCCCTCCTCCCTCCCAGTGTCATCTACACACACACCTGCATGCACCACATCTACAGGCACTAGGACTCGCACCAGGACACCCAGCACCACAAGCCGCTCACCTGCACTCACCACCTCCACTGCCATTTACACGTCCCCTGTGTCCTCTCCCAGTGTGTCTGTGACGCCCCCACCCAAAGTTGTGGTTCTAAAAATTCTGGACCCATGTAATTTACTTTGCCACAGCAGTACGATTTTAGTATCAAAAGACCGATAATGACTAGTACACTAAGCATGAGCATTTTCGCTCAATTCCAGCAGCGTTTTCACCTCGAAATCGCCATTTTCGTCCTGCACTCGTGGCTCCCATTTTATACACGGCAGCCATTTTTAAAAGTTGCCCTCACATAGGCTTATAATACAGTCAGATTTGATTCCAAGGACACGTACACCTTGATTGACTTTTCTCTGACCTGGGCAAGCTGGAACCATTGCCTCAGGCCAAACCTGTTTGGTCAGTCCCTCTCCCAGTGGCCGAATCAGATAGCATCAAGGCACACCATGCCATAAAACCCTTAATATCGCTCACACACCCTGCCTAATCTTGCTCACACCTGCACCCGCTCTTTTCTTCTTCTTACTTTACGAGGGGGAGGTGCCCGTTTTTATTGGGGGTCCACACTTATCTGATGTAAAATACTAGGCCTTGCCGGGTAATTTATTATGTGTTGGATGACATGAAATATGAGGTTTCATCATGACACTGTTTTTTCCTTTGTAGTGAAAACATGTGAATGACCAACCAAAATGTCAAGAATGTTTGCCTGAAGCTTAAAAAACTGTATATAAGGAAACCTGACTTTGCATTGAAACACAGTCTCCTGAGAACATACAAACCGTGCTGTTGTACTTCTAGGACGCTTGTTACTTGGCTGCAGCCAATAAATTTGATCTTTGACTTCACCTAGAAGACTCTGAGTTTCTGTGGTCTGAATCAGGAAAGTACCCGAGGTCTTTGGGTGTACCCTGGCACCGCTGGGTTACCGGATCAGTACCGGTTCTGAAAAACCCAGTACCTCAGTTGGCGCCCAACGTGGGGCGATACCAGCGGTACGGGTCCAAACCTGAGGTCCGTGGGGAGCTTCGTGTGAAAATTCTGGAGGAAGGCCGCCACTTCATCGACCCCTGCATGTCGACGTGGTCCGAAAGTCTTTGCTGCGAGGTTCCCCGCTTCCCGACGGCTATGAAGGACTGCTGCCCTGGCTATCGCCCTGATTTGGACCCTTGATGTTTGGTAGAGCGAAACGATAAGACGAGTCTTCTGGTGACGTCATCGATATTTTCAGTTAAGTATAAGTGGAGCGTCTCCCAGTCCTTAGTTGGACACTTGGTTTGGTCCTTAGTTGGACATTTGGTTTGGTATCCCTTCGGGATCACTTTGATTTGGAACTTGCAAGTACCAAAGCCGAAGGACTCGTGTATTCACGAGACTATCGTAAACGATAATCCTTTGAAGTTTGAAGCTAGACTAGTGAGCGAAGATGCCTGGTCTTAGCAGACTTGGAAATTTGTTTTGTCTTGGTTGTAAAAGGGACTCCCGGTTGGAGGACTCATGTCCGGTTCCTCCGATTGGAACTCCAACCTATGAACTATATGTGAAGCACGGAGTAGGCCCCATCACGTTTAATAAAGTATGGGTCCGCTATTCTTGGAAATAATTGAGAAAAGTTTTCTTTTTTTCTTGTAAATATGACTTACAACTAGGATCTGCAAACGGTTCTGTAAGTAAATTGCGACGGCGCTATTTATGAAAAATGGCTAAAGCGCGCTGTATTATGTGTACTGAGTGTTTTCTGTTTATATCTGAAATGAGCTCAATGTGTGTTTGTGGGTCTTCTTGATGTTTACAGTTTGTTAAGTAAAATGTTGGTTAATTAATATTAAGTAGAAACGTAGAAAAAAATCCAGAAATGAACCATGTGATGTGCTAACATAGCTATATGTTGCTCTTTAATTTATAGAATGAGCAATTGTGCACATATACAAAACTGCCGTTAAATACTTAATAAATTAGAAAACACATTCAATAGATATAAATAGGGCCCCAAACAAAAACGAAATTATCTATTTTTGCAAAAAATAAATAAATACATTTACAGCATTTTTCTTGGATGCATTGTATTAGATGTTCACAGGCAAACTTTTCAGCTGCAGTATATTTGATAGGAATGTTCAATTCAGCCAACACTTTCCCAGTTAAACATGGGTGGAATTTTGCATAACCTTCCTTTTAAATGAAAGTGGCGCAAAAATGTGACGCATTTCAAGTTAGGCTTATGCGCTTAGGCTTGTGAGTTAATGTATCCCAAATAATAGGCAAGGGATGCAGCTTGCTTTTATATGTGGAATTATCACAAAAAAAAGAATAATTGGGTTTTTATTTTTTTATTTTTTAAAAGAAAATTATGAATTATGGAAAAATTATTTAAAAAATAAGTGCCTTTCAAAATCGTTTTTTAATATTTATAAAGCTTAATACCTATACTATGACCTCCTAACATTAAAATTTAATTTAAGTTATGTTGCACCGCTAAAATGACATTTGTATGTGCAATTTTCCCTTGGCGCAGGAGCAAACAAGCACATTTCTATAAAGTATAAGTTAATATTTTCAATGGCTGACTCATGGATTGTGTAATAGACATTCTGGTAATGCATATTATGCAAGAAAATTGTAGGATATTGATTTTTTAATGCCTAAAATATCAAAGTCGATTTTGGGCAAAAGCACTGTTTAAACTGCATTTTCTTTCATTCAGAGTACTTTTTAAAGTGTCTCAGGCTTCAGTAAATGCATACATTTAGGTTTGATATATATTTGCAGGTTGTGCCTTCTTATGATTCAATGAGTCAATGTGCCAGTACAAAGGCTTGTTTTAATATCAAGGTTGAAGGTTCTAACTTCAGCTGGGCCTACTGAGACATTCATTCATTCGAGGTTGATGAAATATGTACCATTGCATGGGATTGCAACAAGCATTTATTCTAACAACTGGTATGTGTGTTATTAAGGTTTGTGAATTATTCACAGTAAATGTAGTTTAATAATCTGGAAATAGAGATAATTTTTTTTTGTGCCTAAAAAGGATTTTTTTTTTTTTTTTTAAATAGAGTGAATTATTGCAGGTTAGAAGGAAAACAGGAAGGCCTACTGTCTTTGACAGATTCAGAGTGGCAGAAGCTAGGAGAGCTACAGAGGCTGGCTCAAGTCACGCTGCTGAGATGCTATCTTTAGTTTTCCCATAAACAATGGAGGAGGCGGTCATGTTGATACTTGTGACCTTTTAAATTAGGGCCTTGTCTCTGTGAAATGCAGAATGACCCTACCAGGCCTCTAAAAGTGGGATTTCTGGTTTCTCCAGAAGAACATCAATACAATTAAAGAACTTAATTCCAAAGGGAAAATATAAAAAAAAGGGGTTTCTTCGAAAGTCCCAACATCATGTTAAATGCTCTGCAGAACTGATACATTTGTGTCTCCGCTCTAAAAAAATAAAATGATGCCTGCTAGTTGCTTTTATTTGACAGAAAACTAAGTGTTGCATTAAGTCTTAGACAGAAAATAAAATGCAGCCCTTTTCTAAAACTTTGAAGGCTACATGCCTTAATGAGAACGATTTACCAATTAAGACTTATTTTTCACAGTGGAAATTGTAGGTGCCAAATTAATATGGAGTGTCAGTGTAACAATTTTTACTTTTAGAAAGGTAAAACTAAGGTGGCTTGATGTTGCGAAGTAACTGACAAGAGGGTAACAGTTAAGTAATGGAAATTTATTTTCATGTATTTGGTCCTATCATGAATTGTTCTTGCTGGTCCTGTATGTTAGAAGAGAAACAGTAAAGTTATATTTGACAGCAGATTTCCATTGCCTGGTGATCTACTGTCAAAAGGAGGGTAAGGATTTTAAACCTGACAAATTAAACAGGCCCAAATATTGGGTTTTGGGCTGCAGGTTTACAGTGCATAAAGTACATGACATGGTGTTGTGTGTCACCGCTTATTCACACATGCTATTGTTTTGTCTATGCTTTTTGTGCTTGATACACAGCAAGTATATCTGATGGCTTGACGTTTTGTGCGTTTTTATTATTTTTTATTTGTTTTTTGCATGTTTGTTGCTGCTTCTGATACTATTACAAGCTCCCCTGTGTTGTGAGGGGATGGTCATGACGATGCCCATCGCTACGCAACAGTTGGTTGAACTTGTTCTGGTTACTAAATTCCACAGATAATGATATTTCATGCTGTGAACATAAGAGACAACACTTCACCAGGGCATGTCTATTTGGCTATAATGGTATTGAAGGAAAATAAAAAGAGATATACAGGATCAAAGTGTGTCACCTGCAGTTAGTCACGTTACTGCCCCTTCCCTTAAAGGAACAGACAGCCCTACATTTATGTAGCCTTGATTGGACCTAAGGATGAAATTATAGATCTGTGACTCAAGGTGGCCTAATTTCTATATTACATTAGTTAATGATGTTCTGTTTCCTAAGTAGCATATGGCTTTTGTTCCTTAAAAGAAAACCAGGTTTTCATTTTTTCCTGAAGAAGGAACTGAAACATTAGCTAGGAGTACCGTATATGGTGTAGTCACCAACGGTAGAGTTAAAATTTGTGTAACTTTGGCCTTTGTGTATCACCCCTACTCTCGGTGTTGTGTCACATGCCTGACTATCACCCAAATAATTTTTTTGTTCTTCCTATAGATTTTTTCTTTTGTTACTTCCCCTGACCAATGTCGCATCATGCTTAGTTATTGAGATTTTAGCTATGTCCTAGTCCCATTTCTCTTTTTCAAATTCCTTTCACCAGTCAGACCTTTTATTATTATTGATGTATTGTTCAGGTTCACATTTCCAGACTGCAGTGATGTACCAGGGACCCCCATGTTATGTATAATTCCCTTTGGTATGACCAGACTGGTTTTCAAGAATTTGCCTTAGGCCTGCTTCAATGTTTTCCAGCCTGACTGTCAGGGTAGCGATAGACTGGTTAACTGACTCAATATTATAGTAAGACAAGTTTTCCATCTCAATAGGAGATATCTTATGTTTACCTTTTTGAACATGACGAATTTTCAATGTCTATTTTAATTTGGTTTTCGGTTCCCTTCTGTTCCTGCTACTTTAATTTTTGTTGGGATCAGATGTGTCCTAATCATGCAAATATCAGGACCCTCTAGTTTTTGTCTTTTTGTTTGCACATTTGACTATTAGCCTGTGTATTGCATAGTGCACCTGATGCACAGTTTTTAAAGGAAGGTTTCTACATGTCCCTGATAATCGGTATCATGTGATTTCTCTATTGAGATGTTCTAAGATAAGGAGGAACACCTAGACTTAATCATTGAGGAAAATATGTGTTTACCCCATTAGACAATGCCACTGTGTGAGGAAATCCATTCAGATAGAATTCTCATGTAGCTATAGATGGCAGAGAATAATGGAGAGAACCCAATTAAAGATGCTAGAGACCCTGTTTTGCCCTTCTGCCTTTGTCTTTGTATTTTATGCCCATGGTGTATGGCTACTCCTTTGAAGATTGCAGACCACCTGCTTGCAGTCCCCTTGTTAAAAACCATGAACTGTTTTTGTACTAAATTGAAGGAAACTAACAACTGTGGCACACTTCATACATCACTAGATTCTGCGGGTATCAAGTCATAATAACCTGCAGGACATTGATTTAAGCCTAATTCCCATCAGTGACAGCTACAGATGAAAGACGGACGTCTTGGCCCTACAGTCTCAGCACCCAGAAAGTAGCAAAGCTGGACAGCGATCGCCAGCGCATGGTATCGTACTTGCTCCATCAGACGGCGTTGGACATCACAAAACCAAAGTTTCAGTGTAAAAGAGCTAAAGAGAAGGATTCCTGTTGTTGATAGCAGAGCTGTTTTGAGGTTACATTTCTCTACCTGTCATGTGCTGGTAACCTCTGACAGTGTGCAATCCCTTGAGCCCCTTGGCCTGAGTTTTGGCCACACACCCCCTTTTCTTTGCTCCAACGGAAGAAGGGCAGTGCACCGGAGATTTCAAGTTTGGAAAAAGGCACTATATTGTGGTGCCCATGAAAGAGCAGCTTGAGCGTCCTCTGACACTAAACAATGAGTGTTGGAGTCTGAAAGTGCTGCTGAGCTTGAGCTATTTCCCAATTAATGGGGCTTGGGTCTGCACGAGATGATTTGTGCCCTTGATCAATGAAGAGCACATTGTTTGTAGTGCCTGCCACAGAGGAGAGACACTGGTGCATTGCTTTAAGACATTGAGACTTTCGAGTGAGCTGTGGGTGTTTGCCAGGAGGGCACTCCAACTAAGCAGTACTTTTCTCACGAAGAGGCCTGAATTGAGAGGCCCATGCGAAAGAAAACAACAAAAGAAAATTTGATGGACAATAGAAGCCTGCCAGAGAGGCTTTTTGAACGGACTCTGGGCATAGTTGGTTTCACAAGAGGTTTCCGTGTGATTGTATAGACTAGGTGTTAGGAGACTGATTGTTTTGCTGGCATTGTTTTAAAGTACTATTCTGTTTAGTAAAAGCAGAATAAAGTCCATTTTCTGTGGAAAGAGTACCCCCTTTTCACCTTAGAGCATTGATGAGAGTCACCACTGTTCCACCTGAACATACCAAAATTACTGAAATGCAGAGGAGCCCTAAAAATGTTACTAGATAATTTTAGGATTTGCTTTTTGGTTAGGGTTGTGAAAAATTATTATTTCATTTGTAATAGTGTTCTCTACTTTCTCCCGTTGTCTATATGTTCTTAATAACGTGTTTTCTAGTGTCTTTTAAACATGACATTGTCATTTATGGGTGGGATTGTTTTTCTCTACTCAATTGACTTCTGCACCCACTTCCCAACCTATGTATTTTCCTACTATTGTTTCTTTGCACTCTTTTCACCCTTTTCCTGAACATGAGCAGGTTAGAAGATCAGAATTCGTAAGCAATTCTTTTGTACAGCTTCTGCATCAACACTAGTTAGTAGTGAACATCACTAATTGTTGGGTGTGTGATCTTATGCCACCTACTGCAGATAGAGGTATTCCTTACTTTGTCCTGCCATATGTGGCCTCTGTGTTACATCATGCATAAGGAAACCTGCACCAAGAGACAAGCTAAATACTAGGATGATGTTACAGCAACATCTCAACGACTTTAGAAACATAGACCTGGACTCAGATTAGCATGAGAATAGGTTTATTGCCTATGTAAGGGCAAAAGGAGGGTTTGTGGTTTTAAAAATTCTGGACCCATGTAATTTACTTTGCCACAGCAGTACGATTTTAGTATCAAAAGACCGATAATGACTAGTACACTAAGCATGAGCATTTTCGCTCAATTCCAGCAGCGTTTTCACCTCGAAATCGCCATTTTCGTCCTGCACTCGTGGCTCCCATTTTATACACGGCAGCCATTTTTAAAAGTTGCCCTCACATAGGCTTATAATACAGTCAGATTTGATTCCAAGGACACGTACACCTTGATTGACTTTTCTCTGACCTGGGCAAGCTGGAACCATTGCCTCAGGCCAAACCTGTTTGGTCAGTCCCTCTCCCAGTGACCGAATCAGATAGCATCAAGGCACACCATGCCATAAAACCCTTAATATCGCTCACACACCCTGCCTAATCTTGCTCACACCTGCACCTGCTCTTTTCTTCTTCTTACTTTACGAGGGGGAGGTGCCCGTTTTTATTGGGGGTCCACACTTATCTGATGTAAAATACTAGGCCTTGCCGGGTAATTTATTATGGGTTGGATGACATGAAATATGAGGTTTCATCATGACACAGTTTTTTCCTTTGTAGTGAAAACATGTGAATGACCAACCAAAATGTCAAGAATGTTTGCGTGAAGCTTAAAAAACTGTATATAAGGAAACCTGACTTTGCATTGAAACACAGTCTCCTGAGAACATACAAACCGTGCTGTTGTACTTCTAGGACGCTTGTTACTTGGCTGCAGCTAATAAATTTGATCTTTGACTTCATCTAGAAGACTCTGAGTTTCTGTGGTCTGAATCAGGAAAGTACCCGAGGTCTTTGGGTGTACCCTGGCACCGCTGGGTTACCAGATCAGTACCGGTTCTGAAAAACCCAGTACCTCAAAGTACCCAAACGCCGGCAATCACTCACCCAACATCCATCCACCTCACGACAGCCTCCAGTACCTGCACCCAAAACACCTAAATTGACACCTCCTACAACCACCTCCTCTACCTCCACTCCCAGACCCCCTCCAGCTACCCATCCCAGTGTCCGTCAGAAACTGTCCCTATGTCAAATTGACCTTTTTGCACCCACCCCCCCCTCCAGTTCATCAGTCCAGTCGTAGCGCCTCAGCCAAAAAGCCTCCAGTGCCAGTGGTGCGTGTTCCAGGTTTTTGGAGTGCACCGTCCACCAGGGCAGGCAGTAGGACCCGGAGCCAAGGCACTGGCAGCCCACCCCCTGTAAACGCTCTGAAATTGGAGAGTGGACGACAGGACCGTGTCAAGACTCCTGGTGGGACAACAACTGAAATGGGATCGAAGGCAATTGGTGAGTCAGCTGTAACTCAAAAGAAGGTGGGGAAGGTCCCGAGGAAGTCTGCCCAGCCTGTTGTGAGTGTCACGGTGGAGAAGTGTGCCATCATTTCCGGCGGTCGAGACACAACCGCCAGCACCGTCGTTACTGGTCAGGAGACCACCGCCAGAGTCACAGCCCAGGAGGGCCCAAGTCTCGTTACTGGTCAGGAGACCACCGCCGGAGTCACAGCCCAGGAGGGCACAAGTATCGTTACTGGTCAGGAGACCACCGCCGGAGTCACAGCCCAGGAGGGCCCAAGTCTCGTTACTGGTCAGGAGACCACCGCCGGAGTCACAGCCCAGGAGGGCCCAAGTCTCGTCACTGGTCAGGAGACCACCGCCGGAGTCACAGCCCAGGAGGGCCCAAGTCTCGTTACTTGTCAGGAGACCACCGCCGGAGTCACAGCCCAGGAGGGCCCAAGTATCGTTACTGGTCAGGAGACCACCGCCGGAGTCACAGCCCAGGAGGGTCCAAGTATTATTACTGGTCAGGAGACCACTGCCGGAGTCACAGCCCAGGAGGGGCCAAGTATCGTTACTGGTCAGGAGACCAGCGCCAGAGTCACAGCCCAGGAGGGTCCAAGTATCGTTACTGGTCAGGAGACCACCGCCGGAGTCACAGCCCAGGAGGGACCAAGATCCCACAGCCCCGCTGGGCAATGATGGAACGTCAAGCCACACACCAATGTCCAGTGTGGAGATCGTCATGCCACACACCAATGTCCAGTGTGGAGATCGTCATGTCACACACCAATGTCCAGTGTGGAGATCATCATGCCACACACCAATGTCAGTATCCGAACCGCCATGTCAGAGCACCGCTGAACAGGGCAAAGACTGCCATGGCTAAGCATCGCTGAACAGGGCAAAGACCGCCATGGTGAAGACCGCTGAACAGGGCAAAGACTGCCATAGCTAAGCACCGCTGAACAGGGCAAAGACCGCCATGGTGAAGACCGCTGAACAGTCCATAGACCGCCATGGTGAAGACCGCTGAACAGGGCAAAGAACGCCATGGTGAAGACCGCTGAACAGTCCATAGACCGCCATGGTGAAGACCGCTGAACAGGGCAAAGAACGCCATGGTGAAGTCCGCTGAACAGGGCAAAGACTGCCATGGCTAAGCACCGCTGAACAGGGCAAAGACCGCCATGGTGAAGACCGCTGAACAGGGCAAAGACTGCCATGGCTAAGCACCGCTGAACAAGGCAAAGACCGCCATGGTGAAGACCGCTGAACAGGGCAAAGACTGCCATGGCTAAGCACCGCTGAACAAGGCAAAGACCGCCATGGTGAAGACCGCTGAACAGGGCAAAGACTGCCATGGTGAAGACCGCTGAACAAGGCAAAGACCGTGTGGGTATGAATAGGCCGCCACATCAGGCATCCTTATCCCATGTGCAGCTGGGACAGTGACAGGACATGAACTTTCACGGGGAGACTCATCCTGTCTGGGCACCAGTCCCACCCAGTACCAGTAGAGAACTGCAGATACTTGCGAAAATGTAGCTTTGCATTCCCCAGGATGGTCTAGTGGGCAACCCATCCACTGTAAAGACTTGTGAGACTGTGGCTTTGCACTCCCCAGGATGTAACAGTGGGCAACCCACCCACTGTAGAGACTTGTGAGACTGTGGCTTTGTACTCCCCAGGATGGCACAGTGGGCAAGCCACCCACTGTAGAGACTTGAGAGACTGTGGCTTTGAACTCCCCAGGATGTAACAGTGGGCAAACCACCCACTGTAAAGACTTGTGAGACTGTGGCTTTGCACTCCCCAGGATGTAACAGTGGGCAACCCACCCACTGTAAAGACTTGTGAGACTGTGGCTTTGCACTCCCCAGGATGTAACAGTGGGCAACCCACCCACTTGTGAGACTTGAGAGACTGTGGCTTTGCACTCCCCAGGATACATCAATGGGCATGGAGCCCCGTTGTGGATCTGGCTTCGCATTCATCTGGCTGAGGTGCCCCCCCTTCCCTTCCCCCTGAGGTGCCTGTAGTGTTTCTATCTGATGCCCCGGCAGTGTTCTCTCGGATTTTGGTCAGGTATCTATTGTGGGCCTCGCCCATGCATTTTGGGACTGTTGGTGCACGGACATTGTTGTGTACATATCTGCACTACTTCTTGTATTGTATATATAATTATGACAGATTTCGAGATATATATCAGTATTTTTTTGTATGACATGTATATTGGCACATTACAATGTTTGACCGAAATTCGCTTTGTCTTTGCATTCTTCCGGGGGGATTGTGGGTTGTTCATGTGATTTTTGTGACTGCATTGTTGTGTATGTTGTAATATGCGAGGGTGGGGGTGGGGGTGTTTGGTGGGTGTCCCCCTAACTTTTGCCTCCCCCGTGTCGTAGATGCAGTACTCACCGGTATCTTCTGTGCCTACGTCGCTGGTGCTCGTAGAGGAGCAGAAAGACAAAGGCAGGTAGGATTTGGAGTTCCGGCTCCATGGAGTCATCGTTCCTCGTGGAGTGTGTTAAGGTGAGCGTTTTCCCATAGCAAAAGCTGTTTCCGCCGTGTTTTTATCCACGGAGAATCCACCCCGGAAAAAGTGGCGGATTGGCCTGTCATAATAGTGTGGGCAGTACATTGACTCCCGCCAGTCTGTTGGCGGTGACCACCGCGCTGTTTGTCTGTACCGCCGTGGCGGGCGATGTGTTAAAGTGGCTGTCTTTGTTGGCGGTTTCCGCCAGGGTCGTAATTCCCTTTTTTTTGTCTGCTGGCCTGTTTGCGGTATTTTCGCAGCTTTAACACCGTCCGCCAGGGTTGTAATGACCACCAGAGACCCTCATTACAACCCTGGCGGTCGGTGATAAAGTGGCGGTAATACCGCCAACAGGCCGGCGGTAATTCTTTTTACAATTTTGACCACGGTGGAAACCGCCAACACAGAAAGCCACTTTAACACACAGACCGCCATGGTGGTAGCAACTAGCACCGTGGCGGTAACCGCCAACAGGCAGGCGGAAGACAATGTACTGCCCACTGTATTATGAGAGGTCAATCCACCACCTTTTCCGGGGCGTTACCAATGCCATCAAAAGCACAGCAGAAACAGTACACAGAAGGGAAACGACTCACCTCTCGACACTCAAGGAAGAACCACAACACCATGGAGCCGAACTGCACATATTTCCCATGCTGGTCTACCTCCTCCTACACCAGGAACACGAACGGCGGCGAAGACGAGCACGGTGAGTACCGCACCTAGCACACAAGGGAGGGGGGAGGAAAAAGAGAGTGACACACAAACACACAACACCCCCACCCCCAACACCATACACACAAACAGATGCAACAACATTACATATCCACCTCGTAATCCTCAGGAATAACGCAAGGACAAAAGGATGTGAGTAAAGCCAGTGTAATAATAAAAACTTAGATAAATACATCCTTAAAGCACAAAACAGTATCCACAATATGTACAAATGGAGGGACAATGCCCAGTCCAAAATGTCCGTGGCCCACAGGGCCATAACACATAGGCAAAGGCCACACTTGACTCCTGCCTCAATACGGAGAGAACACTGCTGGGGCATCAGGTTGAAGATACACAGGCACCTTAGGGGGAAGGGGAAGGGGGGGCACCTCAGCCGGAAGATGGTAAAACACCACTGCTCCTGGAGGGGGCTACATCCCTCTGCGATGTCCTGCGCAGTGCAAAGCCACAGTCTCTCAAGTAGGTCGTTTGCCCACTGCTTGGTCCTGGGGAGTGCAAAGCCACAGTCTCTCTAGTGGGCAGGTTGCCACTGCTTGATCCTGGAGAGTGCAAAGCCACAGTCTCTCAAGTGGGTGGGTTGCCCACTGCTTGGTCCTGGGGAGTGCAAAGCCACAGTCTCTCTAGTGGGTGGTTTACCCACTGCTTGGTCCTGGGGAGTGCAAAGCCACAGTCTCTCAAGTGGGTGGTTTGCCCACTGTTTGGCCCTGGAGAGTGCAAAGCCACAGTCACTCAAGTGGATGTCTTCTTCCACTGGTTTTGATGGGGGCCTTGTGCCCAGAGTGCTTCATCCTGGCAAGGAGAGGATAAGTGGATGCCTTCTTCCACTGGTTTTGGAGAGGGCTTTGTGCCCAGTGTGCTTCATTCTGGCAAGGAGGGGGTGAGTGGATGCCTTCTTCCACTGGTTCATGAGGGGGCTTTGTGCCCAGTGTACTTCATCCTGGCAAGGAGGGGGTGAGTGGATACCTTCTTCCACTGGTTCTTGAGGGGGCCTCCAGAACTCCAGTGTGCTTCATCCTGGCAAGGAGGGGGTGAGTGGAGGCCTTCTTCCACTGGTTCTGGAGGGGGCCTTGTGCCCAGTGTGCTTCATTCTGGGAAGGAGGGGGTGAGTGGATGCCTTCTTCCACTGGTTCTGGAGGGGGCTTTGTGCACTGTGATGCAGATCCTGGATGGTGAAAGGTCACAGTCTCTCACCTGGGTGTCACACCTACAGTTTTTGCAGGGGCCAGGATGCACTACAGCCCAAGTAGTTACGACTACACACTGCTCGCCGGAGGTGACTGCTGCTCAGTGGTGGCAGTTGCGGGGCAGGCGGAGGTGCTGTCAGTGGTGGGGGGAGGCTCCAGCCCTTCCCCTGCATCCTCGGACGGCTGCCCACTGGGGCTGCTGCTGCAGGCAGTGGTGCTGCTGGCAGTGGTGCAGGTGGCGGTGCTGGCAGTGGTGCTGCCAGTGGTTGGGGGAGGCTCCAGCCCTTCCCCTGCAGCCTCAGAAGGCTGCCCTCTGGGGCTGCTGCTGCTGGCAGTGGTGCAGGTGGCGGTGCTGGCACCGGTGCAGGTGGCTGTGCTGCCAGTGGAGGGGGGAGGCTCCTGCCCTTCCCCTGCAGCCTCAGAAGGCTGCCCTCTGGGGCTGCTGCTGCTGGCAGTGGTGCAGGTGGCGGTGCTGGCACCGGTGCAGGTGGCTGTGCTGCCAGTGGAGGGGGGAGGCTCCTGCCCTTCCCCTGCAGCCTCGGACGACTGAAGTGCCATGGCTTGTGTTGTTTGCCCAGATGCTGCTCCAGCCCCAGGCACCAGATCCATCCTGCCTGCGGCGTCTGTTCCTTTTAAGTTGGCCTTGGCAGCTGTTGTTCCCTTCCTGCCCTTGCTAGCTGGTGGTGCCTCCTTGCTTCTGCCAGCTGGTGGTGCCTCCTTGCTAGCTGGTGGTGTCTCCTTGCCCTTGCTAGCTGGTGGTGCCTCCTTGCCCTTGCTAGCTGGTGGTGCCTCCTTGCCCTTGCTGGCTGGTGTTCCCTTCCTGCCCTTGCTAGCTGGCAGCCCCTTCTTGCCCTTGGCAGGTGGAGCAGGCACACTGGCAGTGCTGACGGGTGCCTCCTTGGAGCGTCTCACACATGCAGTAGCTGCAGAAACTACAGTGGCCGTGGACTGGGTGGCTGAGGTGCTGGCCTGGGTTCTGCCCACCCTGGTCTGAAGTAAAGGACGGGGGAGGGACAGGGAATAGGTAAAGGGTGGAGAGGAAAAGCCTTTTAGGGACACTGGGGCTGGAAGAGGGTGAAGCTGATGGGAGTGGAGGAAGAGGGAGTGGTTGTAGGAGGTGTCTGTCTGCTGTGTTTGGGTGCAGGTGCATGAGCTGGATGCTGTCGTGAGGTGGATGGCTGTTGGGTGTCTGAGTGCTTGCGTTTGTGTACTTTGGGAGGAGGGGGCGCAGACACAGTGGGAGAGGACACAGGGGATGTGTGCATGGATGTGGGGGGTGGTGACTGCCAGTGAGGGGCATGTAGTGATAGGCGTGCTGTTGATGGATGTGGTGGATGAGGATGGTAGTGTATGCAGGTGTGAGTGGAGACGCTACTGGGACGGAGGTGGAGGGGGACACAGTGGAGGCAGTGGATGTTGGTGTGTCTGCATCTGGATGGTGCTTGTGTGAGTGCCTGTGGGATGAAGTGTGGTGCTTGTGTTTGCCTGAGCCACTTCTGTGTGTTGATTTGGGTGCATGCTGGTCTGAAGGTGTGCTTGGGATAGGCTGGGATTGAGGGGAATGGGACTGGGTAGTGAAAGTTGGAGGTGGGAGGCTAGAGACAGAGACAATGGCTGCCATCAGTGAGTTGGCCAGAGCCTGGAATGATCTCTGTTAGGCCACCATGCCATTGTGAACGCCCTCCAGGAATGCATTTGTTTGTTGCAAATGCCCTGCTAGACCCTTGGTGGCATCCAGTATGGTTGACTCCCCAACAGAGAGGGATGTCAGGACGTCAACAGCCTCCTCACTGAGGGCAGCAGGGCTGACTGGGGCAGAGCCTGAGGTGCCTGGGGCGAAGGAGATGCCCACCCTCCTGGGTGAGCAGGCACGGGAAACTCGCTAAGGGGCTGCTGGGAGGGCGGTGCTGGTACAGGAGTGGCAGCTGTACCTGTAGTTGGGGTGGCCACAGAGGTGTCTGCCACTGCCAAGGAGCTTCCATCGGAGGAGGTGTCGCTGTCAGAACTGTCCCCTCCTGTCTCCGCCGTGGTGCTCCCCTCGCCCTCCATCCCACTGGTGCCCTCATCGTCGGTGGATTCAGCCTCTAGTCCCATGTGGGATGCAGCTCCCTTCGTCGCTGGTGCCGCTGCTCCTCCGCCAGGTGATGCTAAAACACACAAGGACAGGGTGACAAAACAAAAAGAGGGGGAAAGAGACAGAGGATACACTTGGTCAATGCCAGCAACAACCCTACCGTTGGCGTACACAACTCACAGGGAACAGCCCTATGCACTAGGCCATGCAATACCAGTTACAATGCTAGTCACCAGGCCATGGGGTACAATGCCTAAAGCCATTTGCAGCACACCTGAAACTCACAGGATCCTACCCAGTAGTAGATGCCCACTAGCATTATTGGGGTTGGAGTGCATCTGAGCCTGCCCATCATGGAACCTACCCTGCCATGTTCGTTCTGGCCTAGGAGAACCCACAGACCCACATCCCCCACCCAGGTAACACCTCAACGCACACAACTTCATGATTCTGAATCTGTACTCTCCTCCATGTGGCTGCTGTGATGCCTTCAAGCGCCCATCCAACTCTGGATAGGCCACCGCCAGGATGCAGAACATCAGGGGGGTCTGGGTACAACGGGCACCCCTTCCTCGTTGGAAGGCCATCTCCAGTGGCACAGGTCGTCCCACCATTTACGACAGTGGGTGCTCTGCCTGTCAAACACTCCCCTGGGTCCGCAACTCCTTGGTGATGGCACGCCAAATGCCCTTTTTCTGATGGGCGCTGACCTGCAGAAAAAGATACATAAGAAATATTAGTCTTAGTCATACCATCTGGACTGTTACACTCATGGCCCATCATATCCCTCGCCTCCCCTTACGCACAGACATGGCCCACCAAACATGCAGCACTCTGACCAGGACCCCTCAGCCCCCCCCACGAGGCTTACACACACAGCACTCCATACATTCATGCCCCAGGCATCGTGCTCACAGTGTACTCACCTGTTTGTCTGGAGGACCATAAAGTAAAGGGTACTGGGGTAGCACCTCATTTACTAGACACTCCAACTCCTCCGAAGTGAAGGCAGGGGCCCTTTCCCCAGACACTCGAGCCATGGTCACTTCCAGACACAGGTCACAGCAGCACTTGCAGTGTAGGTCCTCTCCTGTTGAAGGTCAGGTAGCAAGTGAGTGAACAGATAGAAAATGGCGGTCACATCTGCAGCGGTGCGTACCGTCACCGCCGGCGTACATCTCCATTGGCTCCTGGAACCCTTAGGCCCCAATGATAACCAATGATGTGTTGCACGGCGGTCGTTGACCGCCTCCCGCAACAGTGCACGTCGTCAGCAGAATGACCTCATTTCCACTTGTCCATCCTCACAGGTCAGGTGGCTGCCATTTCAGGGGGGGAACAGGCCATGGCACCTAACTGCATCACAGCAGACATAGGCACATCAACGGACCTACACGTTCACATACTGTTTCTGTAAAAAAATGCAAGGCATATTAATCTGAGGATATCTTTGAATATGACCATCGGCTCACTGTTTTTCACCCTAGAGTTCAACCGGTGAAGATGAATAGGAGATGGAGACATACCCCCGTTACAGACCCCCTGGTGGACCTGGCAATAATGGAAGACAGGCAACTATCCTAACCTACAGATTTGATAGGGCCACAATCCATGAGCTGTGTGCGCAATTGCAGCCAGACCTGATCTCAGCTATCTGCCACCCCACTGGTATTCCCCCTCTTGTGCAGGTCCTGTCAGTGCGTAACGGTGTGGGTTTTGGTACCGCCAGTTTATCACTGTCTTTTGGTGTGGCGGACTTGCGTGTGTGTCTGTATAGTGGCGGATTTCGATGTGTGGGTCATAATACGTGTAGCAGTATACCGCCGCGGTATGTTGGCGGCAGTCAGCATAGCGGTAAGCGGCACTTACCGCCAATGTCATAATTAGGGCCATAGTCCTTTCCATCTTCTAGTTTCATGCTCACTAGTCGATAATGGTCCACGGGCCATATCAATTTGCATAGGTTCCTCATCGGTAGATCCTTTAGATTCAGAATGAGTCTCCTCAGAACAATGAGGAATGGCACATGAGGTTCCTGAATGTGATGGTATACGGCTCATTTTCTTCTCCATCCTACGTTCATTAAGACAATATTCTATGGGGAGAGTCAAGTCCATCAAACCCTTGAGGTCCTCCACTCTAGCGGAATGCATTAATTCGTCTTTGATTTCATCCCGAAGACCTCTTCGAAAAAGGGTAAAAAGGGTACGTTCTATCCAAGAGGTATCAGCTGCCAATTATCTATACCGTGTGATATATTGTAAGACATCCTGACTTCCTTGTTGGATGTCACATAGGGCTTCTTCTGCCAAGGATTCAAGTCCAGGACGCTCAAACATCTGCTTAAAGGCAGCGACAAAGGCTGGAAAATTAGGCAGACGGGAATCATTGGAGGTTACCAGAGGAGTTGCCCAGGCTAAGGCCTGACCAGACAGTGCACCGATCAAATATCCAACCTTAGTCTTGTCTTGCACGAAATGGGAAGGTCGAAATGCAAAGTAAACTGTCAGGGCATCTAGGAATTCTCGCAACTTGTTAGGATCCCCAGAGAAACGAGGTGTAGTGGCACAGATGGTGGGAACATCAGTGGTCCTGGAGACTAAGGCTTGTCGTAAAGCTGCATTTTCGGTTCAGAACTGTTGTAGTTCCTGTGCTTGTTGTTGGATAGTCAGGAGCAATGTTTGGCTTGTTTGTTCCATATTTGTCGAGGGAATCTCCATGATCCAGAACCACAACTGTAGTTTTTGGCGTTGCAATCTGTCACGATTTACCTTTGGCTTACCGCACAGATAAGATGGGGATGGCGTGCCACCTTGGTTCTTGCAAATCCTACTATGGCCGAGGTAGGGGCGACCCCTTCCGGTAGCCATGGTGCTGCTGACAGTAGTACGCCACCATAGTCCGTGCCTTCCAGAGGGAGTCCCAGAGGAAAACCCGGAAGGGAAAAAAACTCTTAGTCAGAAACTCCCTAGAACAGAAAGGAGGACACAAGAGAATCAGAACTTCGATGCCTGGAAAATCACTCGAAAGACGGAGGAAAAACAGGAGCAAAAACTGGAGTCCAATAGAAGACCAGATGGAGTGTGACCACCACAGGAGAAGTGTTGCAACGCAAAGAGAAGAAAAAACGAATCCAGTTAAATACCCCTTGACAGGAAGTGACATGCAGGAATAAGTAGGACTGCCACCTTGGATTGGGAAAGGGGCTATAGAACAAGATAGGAAAAGACAACATAGTAGTAAGGGGAACAGATGCATGCAGGGAAGGTGAAGGAGAATGATATGCTGGGAAAGGGAAATCATGGCTCCTCCAGGAAGAAGAAGGACAAAGAAGAATGCCCTAGAATGGGGCACCAGGTAAGTGAAAGGACTGAGGGGGGGAACACGGGCACCCCGCGACTACACCCGCGCTGCACATTATACACATCGAGGACCAACGCCCAATCCTGGGCCTCCAGCCTTGCCGCAGTAAAGGAAACAGAGTGCAGCTGGAAAAAAGGGCTGCGGCGGTACCCGCGATCCAGAAAACGGACTGTGGCCTGAGCGGGAGATGCTGCGGAGGCCCACGACATGACACATTCTTCCACATTAAAAACTGTAAAAAAAACACCTTTATATCCTTTCAGAAGACATAGACATACAAGATTTCTTGTTAGGTCCTAGAAAGCCACGCTCAAAACGTTTCTTATATGCAATATATAATGAAATAGGGAAGCTTTCACAAATGGAAGCTGCGGTCTGGTTAAGTTAGATTGATAAGGAAAACATGGAGAAGGCTCTAGCCTTTGTCGATAATGGTATGAACACATTGTCTAACCGCATTTATACACTAAATAACATTGTGTTATCTGCAATGGACATCATTGAAAATGACATGTCACTCTTAAAGCAAGGACAGAGTCAATTTAGGTCTATTATGCAGCAGAGTTTTACATTGTAAGTTCGCAAAAGTGTCTGCATGCCTTGGCAGCACGTTAACTCTAAGGAGCTATTTGGTGCTTTTAATTTGGGCGCAACAGATAATGGTGAAGAAATATCATGCTTAACATTGAAAAGTTAGAAAAGTTGCCTTTTACTGTGGCGGGAATTCCATCATCTGTATGGTTAATACATGGAGTCAATAATCTGCTCATTTCAACATTCCAATTCACTTTGTGTTTAAAACACTTCCTTGTAGGCAGATCTGGGCAAATAGGCGACAGTTACATCAATGAGGGGTGGGAGTTATCTTTCGATTACAAATGTCAGAATGGCGAGACAGAGGTCTTTCTCAGCGGAAGCAAATGTGAGACTTCTGTAAGTCATTCTATGATTTGTAAACAGGTGTCCTTACACGGCACATGCAATGCCGCTGTGGCAAACTTGGCTTGCTATCTGAAGGGTATTCCTGTTTTTTTTTTATTCAACCAGTGTTTCAAATATCTTTGAGTGCAAGTTATTTATTGCTGAGTGAGGAAGGCTGCTATGGCATGAAATCTGGAATCGCCTACGTGATGTTTGGTTTTTCAAATTGTAATTTGCTGCGGCAATATGTTATCCCCCCTCCACACACATGCAATAAAAGTAGCAGAATTGTGGTCCCACATCACTACTTAAAATGTAAATTTTGACAAGCTGAGCAAACTGAAGGCTCTTTTGTTTAAAAAACATGTGGCTCTTACATCAACTCGAGAAACTAATGACTTCCGAGTAGCAAGGTCATCTGTAGAGATACAGTCCCTATTAAATACCAACCTCCCCAAACATTTTTGAGAATTGGTTAGCAGGATTTTTTATGCATCTAATATTGCTTGGGTTGTGCACTGTTTCAAAACTGTTGGTTATGGGTTTGTTAACACATTCGAGACCGTGTTCGGAGTTATACCTTCAGCTATCCACTCACTTTTTTCGAGTGTCTTAGGTGGATTACCAATCACTTTAGCACTAATTGGCAGTATCCTGTGTTTTTTTTTTTGATTCGCAATGGCTGTACCATCGCAACAAAGCGGAGTGATGGAGGCCCCACCAGCCGAACTGTCTCGTAAACGCATGATGCATTATTTCCGATCATCGCTGCAGTAGGAACACAAATTGAATTTGCCAATGTCATTCAGACTGGTTCTCACTAGTGTGCAGCCAATTTTCTGTTGCTTGTAGTGCTTCTTCAAATGTGCACTAGAAGTGTGTCTTGCTGTGCAACTCATACCTTCTTTGAACAAGGATCTGTTAATGTTCTCAATGAGTGTTCATTCATGGACATGCCCACTGAGACTGTGGTTGTTACAGGAGGCGTTCTATGAGCCTCCCCTCGTGGATGTTATGGCTTCCTATTCTTCTACATCTGGCACTGCATGGAACGTTGCCTCCTCGGCCGGACCTGTGGCTGAGGCACCTGCACATGTGTGCTCCGTGAATCTTACCTCTAATGAGTTGATCGCCTTATCACCTGCCAAAGTAGGGTCCTTCCTGGCTTCTATCTCCATTGATGACATTGGAGATTTCCTGCAGAATCATGACTATTGTTAAATTTGACCTTTGGCATTTTTTTTATTTTTTACAAATGTTCAATTTTCCATTAAATTTGGCCCGCCTTTAAGCCTGATTTGATTGTCAACTCGGACATTTCATCTCTTGCCTGCATATTTTTAATAAGCCTTTAACCTCATAGTTATAAAGTGTCGTTATTTTAGGTCTTTGACCTTGCACTCTTGTCCCGACAATGGAGAGGTTGTCGTGGCTTTATCTTAGCGCCTTGCTTGGGCACACTTATTTTAGCTTAGGCCTGCAGCCTGTGCCTTTTCACCGAAAGACATGCTTCATTTAATTTATTCATTTTAATTCATTTTAGCAGGGCTTGCTTTTAGCGGGGATGTTTTGCTAAAACTAATAACACTATTCTGTGAAAGTGTTGTCAGTTCCTTTACACAACATTTCACTCTGTGCCCCTGCTAAAGGCTGTACTAGTTTATCTAGTATTGCTGCCATAAGAGTATGGAGCTCACCTTCAACACTTAGACGCATTACCACATTAGGCCCTTTTTTCAGAAACATAACTTGTTTCATTTTAAAAACAACACACAGGCCAAAGAAGGTTAGAGAGGGTATTCCAGGCAAAAGAGCCATTGTATGCTGTGTGTCACTTCACTGCAACGTTGCTGACCTCAGTCCTGTCTCTACTGCCTTCGAGGATGTGACAAGCAGACCCCTGTTTTTCAAGTATGGGAGTGGGAGTTCCTTCCAGGGACTAGTACGTGCAGAAAAGGCTTAAACTTCTACTCTCACGCAGATGCTAGAAGTGTAGGTAGTAATTTGTAGGCAAATGTTTATTCCAATATCCTGGGACAGTTTATCTGTGTCTTACTCATGGTAACAATCTTTACTGTGCTAAGTTTAATTCTCCTAATAATTGCAGATCATGTCTTTTATCACAGAATGCAGTCTTTTAAATAAATTAATTGAAAACTGTCCTGCATATCCTTGACTACCTTCGCTTGTGTGAGATGTGTGCAAATGACAGAAAAGGGCAGGATCTGCCAACCATCGACTTCCCTGAGGAGTCAGAGTGTCATGTTTTCTAGGCTGCCACAAATCACCTTTACTTCCTAGGTTTTGGTGAGGTGCTGCTTGCCAGCCGAAATGGTAAGGCCGACCTGGCTGTTCTGAACAAACATCTCATTATCACTCTGAGAAAGTATTGAGGAGCACACCGCTGGGAAACCCACTGTGGGTAGCTGTGCGCTCTAATAAACCCTAATAATAACATCTACCATGGAAGACAATTTACCCGTGCTAAAGACCAAAGTGGCCGGACTGCTCTCCCATACTACTTCTCTTGTAAGGCATGCAGAGGACGTTGAAAATAGATTACGTCGCAACAATCTGGTAATTGTGGGGTTTCTGGAGGGGTCGGAATCATCAGATTCTGCAGAACTCCTACAGGAGTGGCTGCAGTCACGGTTACCAAAGGACACGCTCTTTTGCTGTGGTTTCTGATTGAGAGGGCGCAAAGGTTGTCTGCCCAGTGGCCCCTGCACATAGCCAAGATTCTTAAGTATCACAACAGGGACTCCATCCTCAATGAGACCTGAAAACTTGGGTCACTGACATACAAAGCATCTGAGATCATGAAATTTCCTGACTACAATCGGTAAACACAGACAGCAAAGGTCATCCTACAAAATCAAACAAAATCTCAGAGCGCTCAAATCTCCCACCCAGCAGACAGGAAATCTGTGGGCACCCCTGCCTGCTGAGATCCAAACACAGCCAGTGATCTGATCCCAGTGGCTGTGCGGACGTTCCGCAGACTCTGGAATCTTCGGGGACGGATACCTGGGACTGCACCTGCTCTATCTCCGCACAGCCATTGGGACCCCACTAGAATCAGGAGCAGAGGGCCAGGCAAGATCAAAACCCCAAAGATGCTATGACTGACCCCTAGCTGGTCAGTCACCAATGACAGATCAGCACCTTATGTGGATGCAGTATTCTGGCCTTATAACCCCATCCATTCCACACAGAAAAGCCACCAACCACGATACCCAGGACACTTGCAAGAATCTTCTTTTTCCTTTTCTTGTTTGTTTTATGCTCACTGTTGAGATTAATCTTCCAGGAGCGACAGATAATTTGAGGGACGAAATATGGGATAGGAGGGAGTTGTGGTGTTTGTCTGGAGGTAGGTTTCGTTATGTTGGAGTTTCTGTTTTAACTGTCTCGCCAACCTGACACCCACCACACACACAATGCCTACAAGTCTTCACCTCAAGTTAGCCTGCACAGCCCCAGGGCCCCCTGCAGGCACCAACAGTGGGATGGTGCACCATATTATTATTACTGCAGCTGCACGATGGGTCACACAGCCTTAACTTGGAACGTTAACGGTCTCTTAGACTGCATTAAAAGAACGGCCATTTGCCACTATGCTGCTGCAAAAAATGCACTTTCTGTGTTCCAACTATTCCTTCCTCAAACGCTTTGGCTAAAATGACCAAATGACTCACCTTTGATAACACCTTATCAGGTAGGAACAATATCTAGCGGCAGGTTCCTTACCTTTGAACTTTCCCAGGTGTCAAACTGGATCCGAAAGATTTTTCGTGAGCAGTACCCCTGCACACCGGTAGGTGGCGTTGATCGTCTCTGTGTTACCTAAGTATGTGCCACCTTGGCATGCTGATGTCAGTTACCTTTCAGGACTTTCCATGCCAGGAGTGCAGAGCCATGAAGTACACTGGTATGTCAAAACTAGGGCCCTGAAGGCATCATCCCTAACCCTAGAAATCTGTTCGCCGAGTGCAGAGGTGGATTGGTGTTAGAAATGGGGTTTCTGCTTGGCTAGGGTATGCACCTAAGTTAGGCAGATCCGACCACTCTAGTCAGGGCAAGTATGTTACACACCAAGAATAACCTGTGCTCATCCTCTGGTAGCTTGGCACAGAGCTTATCTCCAGAGTCATGTGTAAAGGGTTTGCACAACACACACCAGTGATACAATAAATAAACCACAAAAGAGACTCCACACAGGATTAGATAAAATATACTTCTTATATTGTACATCTATATCTATACCATAGACCAAAAACGTCATACATAATAAACACTGTGCACATTATGTAATTACTGTCATTATACTTGTGGTCTTGATTGTGCAAGTATCCAAACCGCCTTCATGATGGCATCAGAACATGCAGTAACCATACTGTGCAACACAATCTCCACAATATTCCTCCCCAAATACACAAATTAACACAAGTCACAATAAGTGGGATGGAAACCATGGAATACATTGGGGGCCCTCATGTAAAATGCAGCCACCTTGCAACCAGCACTACAAGTTAGCCAGATTAGGGGTGATCCAAGATAATGCGCCACAGTTACATTGATGATCTCAGGGCGCTCATTGTTCTGCACCACACGCAAGGTGGTAACAAAGTTCCTCGGTGTGAGATAGGTAAATGGGGCCGACTTGGGAGGGATCACATAGATTGCTAAACAATGGGGACTGTATAGCCAGCGTAGGGACGTGATCAAACAGAAGCACTGTTGCATCGGCTCTCATTATACTAATTAGGCTACTGGATTTGGGCGACAGCATCACCTGAATTGTGGGGAACTTAGTTTGACCCCACACCATGTGACAACTGTCGGTCTTCTCCGTTTCTGGCCAGCTAGCAGCGCCTCACCTCTGCTCAAGAGCAGGGATGATTTGTGGTAACCGGACGCATGACACTGTGACTTCTCCGGTCAATCGTGTTGGATCAGATCTCATCCTTTTCTCACAGTTACATTCTTCTCACACATGCAAAGACAATCAGAAGCAGATAATGGATCAATAAGATTTATTGAATCAACTGTGTTTGAGATAAAATAACATGAACTGCAATAATTAGGATGATAAAACATACTAGAAGCAGATTGGCGACAAGAAAAGTGAAACACAAGAAAAGTCCCATCATGCAGTCACTATAAAAGATGTGTGATTCCTACCTACACCACTAATGTTCTATGTTAAAGAGCACAGCAGGATAAGCCCTAATCCGCCTTTCAGGATCCCTCGGGAAGACATCATCCCCCATACCCAAGTATGACAGTAGTGAAGGAGCCTGTCATCTATAAAGACACCATCCTCATATAGACCAGGAAACCAGTGGTCGCAGCAAGCAGCTGTAACGAAGTCAGATAACATGCTGTAGTGGCTGAAACCTCCCTCTAACATGCAGGGGATAGAGAGATGTTTTTATAATAAAACAGCTAGTGTTCTGAGAAAAGTGTCCCCGTATAAAAATATGTATGTTTCTGTGAAATGTTAGTGACGCGATATATCACTTCTGCCGGCAATCCTATCTTGTTGCAGCCTTGAGAAAAGCACAGAGTGAAAGAACATTGTACTAAGAAATGTAAATGCTTTCCTGAGCGAAAGGAAAGCAAGATAAAGGAAAATAAAACATCACCACAAATATGATAGTTTCTAAAAGAATAAAAATTAAATAAAATGAAACATTACTAGGCTAAAGAGCACAGACAGCAGGCATACTTGCTAAAATAACTTGCCAGCAAACATCACTAAATGGTTTCACGGCACCCTCCCCTTGTCCGTTCAGAAGTGGTAAAGCTGCCTAGTCTCTAAGTTAAAAGCAACTAAAATGCAGTACGTTAAACATATATACATAAATGTTAATTATGACAAGTCAAAACATACTTGAGCAGGTGGATTAGAAAATACTGAAACAAACAATTTAAAATCTTAGCAGTGGCGTCAATGAAGCCGAATGTTAAAAGTCAGTGTAGTTTTGAAAATCTCCAATCACAGTTGGGACAGTTAAATCAGGGAAATGTTCCACTTCAGCAGGTTGTAATGTGACCAAATCAGTGCCAAGGAAAACCAAGGAGCACCAATTTTCCAAAGACTGAACTCCAGCTAAGGCAGCAGCATTCCGTGTTGTGCCAGATGTTGAGGCAAGAGCTGCATGATCCATGAAGGGCAGCTCATAAATGGCTTGCTGTAGCAAACGCACCCTCAATACGCATGTCTGGTAAAGAGCCCTCAGCGAGAACATCAACAGATCAGCGTCCAATGAAAGTAAGCGCAAACTTCCAGTGCACATTTGAAAAGGCACCAGAGGCACCAAAACACAGGCTGCACACAATTCAAAATCAGTCTGAATGACAGAGACCAGTTACACTGTAGTGAATCCTAGTTCGTTTTTAATGGGATAACAGGAGTTAGCTTAGCCTCTGGCTTGCAGACTCGTGCCCCCGTCACCTAGTGACTTTTAACCTACTTAGCTTGCTCTGTCTTAGCCCATTTAATTATTTAATTCTTCTAAGATGGCTGCCTTGTTTATAGTTAGGCCACTTGTTATGAGTTACATTATCAGTGTCACCATGCTAAGGCGACAAGATCAAGCAACAAAGACAAACAAACAGTAGGTGTTCACACTTGGGGATTTTCCCTCTCTATACTTTAAAGGGATTGTTTATATTAATTGCCGTCCCAAGCATGTCTCTTATCTATTGTTTGGGAACACACCTACGTCAGGGGTCCTTGTAGATCTGTATAAATACATCGCACCTCAGACAGATAATCAGAGGGATTCCGACCAGAGGGCATCCCCACCATCGCTGATATCGATGCTGCACGTTGTCTTGACGCTGACCCAGTCTGCATGTCCCTGCGGAGTCTGAGATAGAGGCCTCATTCCAAGGTAACAAGGGTTGGGGGCTCCTCTCATGGACATGGCATTGGCAGATTAGGTTTAGAAAACCCAGCTCTCCATTAGGTAGGAGGTTAGGCCTTTCACATTAGGGTGTAAGGGCATATTACATCTCGTATGTCTCTTCTATGCATTGCAAGATGGTGGGGGTCTTTGTGATAATGACTCTCGTCTTTACAATTCTGTTCCTTGCATTATTCATTATCCTAATCATTGCAGCCCATGCAACTTATCGCAAAATTGCAGTTAAGTTAAATAAAAACTATTGAAACTTCACTGCATCTTTGTCATTGCCTGTGTTTGTATGAGACATGAGATATCTGTGAGAAAGGGCTAATCTCCGTTTAACCACGACACTACCTGAGATGTCTTATTCTCGAGTCCATGCGTAAAGGCTGCCACAAATCACCTTTTACTATTGTGTTTCTGGTGAGGTGCTGCTAGTGAGCCGGTAAGGTTGGGACAACAGTTGAGACTTGTTGTAGGATAGGCATAGTCACCTACAAGCAAAAGTACTGTCATCCTTTAACCAGCAGTCTTGCCCAGAGCAAGAGTCCAAACTACGACAACACACCAGTTCTTCCAGGAGTGCTGCTCTGAAATACTGCATCATGCTTTCACGCATTCATGCAGTTGCGCTGGTGGAAGAGACATCAGTTCTGCTTATTGCGATGGGATAGCCATTTCAAATAAAAAACAGCAACAGCAAGATGCCAACTAGTCTAGCCAAAGTAATTGGAAATCCCCCGAATATACTTTAAAATATTAAGTGTATGGCTGAAGGTATTATGTCACATATAGAGGAGAAAGTGCTTACGAAACCAGAACCAACAGCCTTAAATAAATGTACAATCCCTGTAGTACTGGATGCGTTAAAAACCCGTTCCACTAGTTCAAAGTGTCTTGGTAAGTTTGTATTTAAAAGGGACTGTATCTCCGCTGATGACCTTGCCACCTGGAGCTCATAGGTCTTGCTTGCACATGTCAGTGCCACATGTTTTTGGAACAATAGATCTTTTAGCCTGCTTAACTCGTAAAAATTCACATTTGAAGTAGCAGTGTGAGGACAAATATCTGATACTTTTGTCTGTTGCGTGTGGGGAAAAAGTATGTTACTTCAACTGGTGACAATCTGGGATTTGAAGGAAATATCAACTCATCTTCCAAGCGATCAGAATGTCGAGGTAGATGCACTCGGCAGGGCTCTCAATGAAAACTTTGAGTGGGTATTGAACGAAGATGTTGCTCAAAATATCTTCTGCTTGTCGGGCACACTTTCTATCGACCTCTTTGCCACATCGGAAAACAAAAAATGCTGTGACTCTGTGGCCAGCTTTTACCGTCCAGAATCGTTGGGGAATGGCCTGTGGATTGACTGGTCCAACAAATTTGTATATGCCTTTCCACTAATTCCCCTGATCTTGGCATTCCTACTCAAATTCTCAACGACAGCCAGGATAATCCACATTGCACCAGAGTGGCTGAGGTAATGGTGATTCCCGAACCTTCTTCACCGGTCGCTCCGTCCACCTCTCAGGCTGCCATGCAGGCCGGACCTCTTGACGAAATTTGGAGGCCAGAAGAGACACTCCAACCTCTCTTCGAATTTGGCAGCATGGCTCCTGAGCTAGTACAGTATGGGTACCTAAACCTCCCACAAGACTTGTTGAGATCCTGAAAGAAACAGAGCAGCCATCCACTCTATCTGCATATGCTTTCAAATGAAGGAGATTCTGCATCTGGTGTTCCTCCAAGAAGATAGACCCTATATCTTGACAGCTGGTTGTCACTGTCCCCTATTTGTTGCTCCTTGCTAAATCTGTCCTGCAATTCTCTCCCATTAAAGTCCACCTGGAAGCTCTCACCGCATACAGGAAACGTCCTTCACAAACCTTTTTCTTTAAAATCCCGGTCATCAAAGATTTTATAGAGGGGTTAAAGAGGTTCCTCCTGTTAGGCGTCCTACCACCACCCTTCTCCAGCATTGGAGCTCAACGTGGTCCTTTCATGTGTCATGCAGCAAACATTTGAACCCATACACAAGGCATTTCTCAAACACCTCATTTGGAAAACTGCTTTCCTTGTGGCAATTACATCAGCACACAGGGCTAGCGAGATCAAGGCCCTCTGTGCTCATGAACAGTATACAGTCTTCCAAAATAGTTATGAGGACCCATCCTAAATTCCTACCAAACATTATCTCTGATTTTCATGAGAACCAGACTATGGCCCTCATTACGACCCTGGCGGTATAGAACCGCCAGGGCCGCGGCACGCGGGAGCACCGCCGACAGGCCGGCGGTGCCCCGCGGGGCATTCTGACCGCGGCGGCTTAGCCGCGGTCAGTAAAGGGAAACCGGCGGTCTCCCGCCGGTTTCCCGCTGCCCCCAGGAATCCTCCAAGCCGGCGCAGCTTGCTGCGCCGGCTTGGGGATTCCGACTCCCCCTCCCGCCATCCAGTTCCTGGCGGTTCTCCCGCCGGGAACCGGATGGCAGGAGGGGGAGTCGCGGGGCCCCTGGGGGCCCCTGCAGTGCCCATGCCAATGGCATGGGCACTGCAGGGGCCCCCGTAAGAGGGCCCCTACAAGTATTTCACTGTCTGCTTGGCAGACAGTGAAATACGCGACGGGTGCAAATGCACCCGTCGCACCTTCCCACTCCGCCGGCTCTATTACGAGCCGGCATCCTCGTGGGAAGGGAGTTTTTCCCTGGGCTGGCGGGCAGTCTTTTGGAGACCGCCCGCCAGCCCAGGGAAAAACTCATAATACCCTCCGCGGTCTTCTGACCGCGGAGCGGTATTACGGAGGGCGGAATTCTGGCGGGCGGCCTCCGCCGCCCGCCAGAGTCGTAATGAGGGCCTATTTCTTTATAAACTTTCTTTCCAAATCCATCTACTCCTGCGGAGAGAGCACTTCACTCTCTGGATGTAAAGAAGGTTTTGAAGTTTTACCTCAACAAAGCCAAATCTATTCGCTGACCACAACAACTGTTCGTTTACTATGGTCCGGTTCGCACAGCTCTTGCCACCTCCAAACGATCACTCTCTAGGTGGATTGTCCTGTGGATTCTGTACTGTTATCAGCTAGCTAATAAGACTCTCTCTGGCAGACCAAAAGCACACTCTGCCAAGGGCACATCAGCCACGACTATCTTAATGAGAAATATCCCCTTGCAGATATTTGCAAATCTGCTACATGGAGATCAGTCCACACGTTCACTAAGCATTACTGTCTTGATTCTGATGCTAGGACAGATGCTCAAATAGGGCAGGCTTCCCTCGGAGATCTTTTTACTTAACCATCTCCTTATTGTTCTGTCTACTCCACCACTTTCAGTGAGGATGAGCTTGTACTCTCTTCAGCGCTTATGACTATGCATGGAAATCCCCTACGAGAGAAGGTATAGTTTATTTCCTGTAACTCCAGTTTTTTTGTAGGGGTATTTCCATGATAGTCATAAGCAACCTTCCCTCCTCCCCAGTGGACTAGACAAAATAATATTCAGGCTCTTCTGTAAATCATCTAGGACCACCTACAGAAAGAACTGAGGTAGTTCCTTCTGACTAGGCATGATGGGATATTGGAGGTCCCAGTGTTCTTAAAGACACAGCCTTCTTTTTTCTCCCTTTATAATGTCAGCCTATGGGCTAGACTGCCTTGCTCTCCTTCATCCTTATCTTATATTACAAAACAGTGTGTGGAAGAATTTTTCTGTTATTTTACCAAATATTTGTGCATTGGAATGCATGCCTCCTTGATCTATTTCCCTTTTGTATCAACAAGATGAAGAATTTTGGCCACTGTAGCCTAATCCTTCAGGCTGCATAGTGACATTCTTAAGTGCCTATGCAGGCCTTCCTCAAGAAAGGCGAACATAAACACTTAAGAAGATATATTGCAAAAAGTGCTCCAGTGTCCCCACAGGTGGGTGGAACTACTCAACACCTATGACTATACATGGAAATCCCTTATGAGAGAACGTTTTAACCATTGCTGGCATAATATTCCTACACTGTATGTTGTTACTATAACCGAATGTTCTGATGACACATAGCAAGGGTCTGGGCTTCTAGTTCTAAAACTCCCTGTGGCGTTTACAAAACACGCTGGCAACCATTTGTGTCCACTGGCCACACTAACCACCCGCTAGGGCGTGAAAGTGATGTGTTAAATGTTCCATTTTGGACCCACCCTTTGAGCTGATCTTGAGTTGCACTAATATATTTTTGCCATTTATAGATTTAGCAGGAGCAAGGATACTAGGCACTTTCAATTCCTTAATTTTTGCCGAGCCTCAACACCTTGTCTGGTGTACAGTTTCATTTCAAAATATCCTTTGAACAGGTATCAGGCATGCTCTAAATAAAGCTTCCTTTACCCTTATTTGCAAAGTTTTAATTCCCCATACACTCCAAGTCAATCAATTTCAGTCTATTAAACAGTGTGTATTTCCATCAAAGGCAATTTAAATTACTATGACTCAGCATTTTTAACATTGTGCCCAGAAAACTATGCAAACCTTTCAGAGTACGTTTTTGAAATCCCCACTGACGGAGTTGGACAATGTTCCAATGACCCAAGGGTAGGTCGCTCCCCCTGCCGCTTCAGCTCCTCCAGCTCCTCCAGGTTCCTGAGTTCCTGAGACCCACCTCACAGTAAGTACCCCCCACCTCCCAGCCCCTCGCCCTGCCCCGCGCTACTCACCCTCTCTCCTGCTTCTTTTCTTCTTCTCTGTTCTTCCTCCTCGCTCCTCGCCTGTAATCTTCTTCTGTACTCTTCTTCTCCCCGTCTTCTCTCTTCTTCTGTGTGCTTCTCTGCCTCTCCCGTCGCCTCTCTTCTTCTTCATCTTCTTCTGAGGTCTTCTGCCTGTCTTCTGCCTTCTGTTCTTCGTATCTTCATCTGTGATCTTCTGCTGTTCTGTGAACTTCTGCTCTTCTGTGAACTTCTGCTCTTCTGTGAACTTCTGCTCTTCTGAGTTCTTCTGGACTCCTGTTCTTCTGTTCTCCTGTTCTTCCGGTCTTCTGTTCTTCTGTTCTTCTGTTCTTCCGGTCTTCTGTTCTTCTGTTCTTCCGGTCTTCTGTTCTTCTGTTCTTCCGGTCTTCTGTTCTTCCGTCTTCTGTTCTTCTGTCTTCTATCTTCTGTCTACGGCTCCTCTGCCCCCTCCGTCTCCTTCTCCCCGCGCCTGCCCTCCTGCTCCTGCCTCATCCCCCTGCCTCACTCGCCTCCCCCTCTCTATCACCCCTATCTAACCCATTTGCAATCTACCTCCCTCTCTCCTCCTATCCACCTATCTCTCTATCTCACTATCTAACTCCCTCACTCTCCACCTCCTCCTATCTACCTATCTCTCTATCTATCTATTTCTCTATCTATCGATTTCTCTATCTATCCATTTTCTCTATCTATTTCTCTATCTCTCCCCCCTTCCCGCCACACCCTCTATTACCTATTCTTCCTATCCTCTCACTCTACCTCTCACCCTCACCCACCTCTACAACCCCCCCTCCCCTATCTTCACAACCCTACTCCTATCTCTCTTCCTAATCTCCCAAACCTCCTAACACTCTCCCCCTCCACCCTTAAACCCTCCTCCCCCAGCTCTTCTCACTCTACCTGTCCCCCCCCTCCCTCGCCTTTCCCGCCGCGACCTCCTGCACGCCCCGCCCCCCCAGCTCCCATTCGCCCCCAGCTGACCCTTCCCCCCCTCCTACCTCATATGGCGGCCGCTGCGCGACAGTGGTAGCGACCCTTGACCCAAGGGTAGGTCGTTCCCCCTGCCGCTGCAGCTCCTCCAGCTCCTCCAGGTTCCTGAGTTCCTGAGACCCACCTCACAGTAAGTACCCCCCACCTCCCAGCCCCTCGCCCTGCCCCACGCTACTCACCCTCTCTCCTGCTTCTTTTCTTCTTCTCTGTTCTTCCTCCTCGCTCCTCGCCTGTAATCTTCTTCTGTACTCTTCTTCTCCCCGTCTTCTCTCTTCTTCTGTGTGCTTCTCTGCCTCTCCCGTCGCCTCTCTTCTTCTTCATCTTCTTCTGAGGTCTTCTGCCTGTCTTCTGCCTTCTGTTCTTCGTATCTTCATCTGTGATCTTCTGCGAACTTCTGCTCTTCTGTGAACTTCTGGACTCCTGTTCTTCTGTTCTCCTGTTCTTCCGGTCTTCTGTTCTTCCGGTCTTCTGTTCTTCCGGTCTTCTGTTCTTCTGTCTTCTATCTTCTGTCTTCGGCTCCTCTGCCCCCTCCGTCTCCTTCTCCCCGCGCCTGCCCTCCTGCTCCTGCCTCATCCCCCTCCCTCACTCGCCTCCCCCTCTCTATCACCCCTATCTAACCCATTCGCTATCTACCTCCCTCTCTCCTCCTATCCACCTATCTCTCTGTCTCACTATCTAACTCCCTCACTCTCCACCTCCTCCTATCTACCTATCTCTCTATCTATCTATTTCTCTATCTATCGATTTCTCTATCTATCCATTTTCTCTATCTATTTCTCTATCTCTCCCCCCTTCCCGCCACCCCCTCTATTACCTATTCTTCCTATCCTCTCACTCTACCTCTCACCCTCACCCACCTCTACAACCCCCCCTCCCCTATCTTCACAACCCTACTCCTATCTCTCTTCCTAATCTCCCAAACCTCCTAACAGTCTCCCCCCTCCACCCTTAAACCCCCCTCCCCAGCTCTTCTCACTCTACCTGTCCCCCCCTCCCTCGCGCTTTCCCGCCGCGACCTCCTGCACGCCCGCCCCCCCCAGCTCCCATTCGCCCCCAGCTGACCCCTCCCCCCCCTCCTACCTCATATGGCGGCCGCTGCGCGACAGTGGTAGCGACCCTTGACCCAAGGGTAGGTCGCTCCCCCTGCCGCTGCAGCTCCTCCAGGTTCCTGAGTTCCTGAGTCCCACCTCACAGTAAGTACCCCCCACCTCCCAGCCCTGCCCCACGCTACTCACCCTCTCTCCTGCTTCTTTTCTTCTTTTCTTCTTCTCTGTTCTTCCTCCTCGCTCCTCGTCTGTAATCTTCTTCTGTACTCTTCTTCTCCCCGTATTCTCTCTTCTTCTGTGTTCTTCTCTGCCTCTCCCGTCGCCTCTCTTCTTCTTCATCTTCTTCTGAGGTCTTCTGCCTGTCTTCTGCCTTCTGTTCTTCGTATCTTCATCTGTGATCTTCTGCTCTTCTGTGAACTTCTGCTCTTCTGTGAACTTCTGGACTCCTGTTCTTCTGTTCTCCTGTTCTTCCGGTCTTCTGTTCTTCCGGTCTTCTGTTCTTCTGTTCTTCCGGTCTTCTGTTCTTCCGGTCTTCTGTTCTTCTGTCTTCTATCTTCTGTCTTCGGCTCCTCTGCCCCTTCCGTCTCCTTCTCCCCGCGCCTGCCCTCCTGCTCCTGCCTCATCCCCCTCCCTCACTCGCCTCCCCCTCTCTATCACCCCTATCTAACCCATTCGCTATCTACCTCCCTCTCTCCTCCTATCCACCTATCTCTCTATCTCACTATCTAACTCCCTCACTCTCCACCTCCTCCTATCTACCTATCTCTCTATCTATCTATTTCTCTATCTATCTATTTCTCTATCTATCCATTTTCTCTATCTATTTCTCTATCTCTCCCCCCCTTACCGCCACCCCCTCTATTACCTATTCTTCCTATCCTCTCACTCTACCTCTCACCCTCACCCACCTCTACAACACCCCCCCTATCTTCACAACCCTACTCCTATCTCTCTTCCTAATCTCCCAAACCTCCTAACACTCTCCCCCCTCCACCCTTAAACCCCCCTCCCCCAGCTCTTCTCACTCTACCTGTCCCCCCCTCCCTCGCGCTTTCCTGCCGCGACCTCCTGCACGCCCCCGCAGCTCCCATTCGCCCCCAGCTGACCTCTCCCCCCCCTCCTACCTCATATGGCGGCCGCTGCGCGTCCGCGCCGCTGGCGCGCCAGAGGCAAGCCCGTCTGCGCCCGTCCGTGCCTGGCCCGCGTCCAGCGCCACGACCCATGATCCCCAGCTCTCCCAAACCCCGCTGATCCGCTACGACCCCACCACCCTCCTCGCCCTCAACACAGGACGCTCCAACACCTGCTTCCAAGCTCACCCCAAACGCACCCATGGACCCTTCGCCTGCAACTCCTGCAAACGCATCTTCCACCACGCAACTACCACGACCACAAGCCCACGCCCCATCAACCACCTCAAGTGCATCCTGGTCAACGCTCGATCCGTCCACAAGCACGCCGTTGAACTCTGGGACTTCCTGGACTCCACAGCACCGGACGTCGCCTTCATCACGGAGACCTGGATGAACGCCTCCTCTGCTCCAGACATCGCCACCGCCATCCCCGAAGGCTACAAGATCTCCAGTAAAGACCGCACCAACCAAGTAGGAGGAGGTATCGCCATCGTCTTCAAAGACTCCATCAGCGTCACTACCTCCACAGAAGACACCCCTCTCGCCGCTGAACACCTGCATTTTCAGATTCGCACCGACCCGAGGACCACCCTCAGAGGATCCCTCGTCTACCGTCCTCCCGGACCGCGCGCCCCCTTCAGCGACGCCATAGCCGACTTCATCTTCCCGCACGCCCTCGCCTCACCGGACTACATCCTCCTAGGCGACCTCAACTTCCATCTGGAACAAAACAACGACCCCAACACCACCACCCTGCTCGACAACCTCGGCCTCAAACAACTGGTGAACACCGCCACCCACATCGCCGGACACACGCTTGACCCTATCTTCTCCGCCAGCAAACACGTCTTCTTCAGCCACACCTCCGCTCTACACTGGACCAACCACAGCTGTGTCCACATCACATTCCGACGCGAGACCCGCCACCTCCGCACTCAACCCATCCCTCGTCGACATTGGAACAAGATCCCCGAAGAGCAACTCTTCTCAGCACTCGCCGCCAACCAACCCACCCTCACCACCGACCCCAACGACACAGCCCTCAGCCTCACAAACTGGATCTCCAACTGCGCAGACAACCTTGCTCCCCTCAAACGCACGCATCGACAGACCAACACCAAAAAACCTCTCTGGTTCTCTGACACCCTCAAAGAATCAAAGAAAACTTGTCGCGCCCTCGAGAAGGCCTGGCGCAAGGACCACACCGCTGACAACATGACCGCCCTCAAGAACGCTACCCGCGAACACCACCGCCTGATCCGCGCTGCTAAAAAGAACTTTTTCACCGACAGACTGGACAAAAACTGCCACAACAGCAGAAAACTCTTCAGCATCGTCAAGGAGTTCTCCAACCCCAACGCCAACGCCGCCACGCCCTCACAAGATTTGTGCGAATCCCTCGCCACTTTCTTCCATCGCAAGATCAGCGACCTCCACAACAGCTTCGGACACCAGACCCAACATAACACCACCGAACCCGCACCCCCGGCCATTACCCTCAACAACTGGACCCACATCAACACTGAAGAAACCAAATCCATCATGAACTCTATCCACTCCGGCGCCCCTTCGGACCCCTGCCCTCACTTCATCTTTAACAAAGCCGACGACATCATCGCACCGCACCTCCAGACCGTCATCAACTCTTCTTTTTCTTCTGCTACCTTCCCCGAATGCTGGAAACACGCCGAAGTCAACGCCCTACTAAAGAAACCTACGGCTGACCCGAGCGACCTGAAAAACTTCCGCCCCATCTCTCTTCTGCCTTTCCCAGCCAAGGTAATAGAGAAGACCGTCAACAAACAGCTGACCACCTTCCTGGAAAACAACAACCTGCTCGACCCTTCACAAACCGGATTCCGAACCAACCACAGCACGGAAACCGCCCTCATCTCAGTCACTGACGACATCAGAACCCTGATGGACAACGGTGAAACAGTCGCCCTCATTCTCCTCGACATCTCGGCTGCCTTCGACACCGTCTGTCACCGCACCCTAATCACCTGCCTCCGATCCACCGGGATCCAAGGCCAGGCCCTGGACTGGATCGTCTCCTTCCTCTCAAACCGTTCCCAAAGAGTTTACCTCCCTCCGTTTCGCTCAGAACCCACCGAGATCAACTGCGGCGTACCTCAAGGCTCATCGCTCAGCCCGACACTCTTCAATGTCTACATGAGCCCCCTCGCCAACATCGTTCGAAAGCACGACATCATCATCACCTCCTACGCCGACGACACCCAACTTATACTCTCCCTCACCAAGGACCCCGCCAGCGCCAAGACCAACCTACAAGAGGGTATGAAGGACGTCGCAGATTGGATGAGGCTCAGCCGCCTAAAGCTGAACTCTGAAAAAACGGAAGTCCTCATCCTCGGCAACACCCCGTCCGCCTGGGACGACTCCTGGTGGCCCACGGCCCTCGGCACCGCACCGACCCCCACAGACCACGCCCACAACCTCGGCTTCATCTTGGACCCTCTTCTCACCATGACCAAGCAAGTCAACGCCGTGTCCTCCGCCTGCTTCCTCACCCTCCGCATGCTCCGCAAGATCTTCCGCTGGATCCCTGCCGACACTAGAAAAACCGTGACCCACGCCCTCGTCACGAGCCGCCTGGACTACGGCAACACCCTCTACGCCGGGACCACAGCCAAACTCCAAAATCGCCTGCAACGCATTCAAAACGCATCGGCACGCCTCATCCTCGACGTACCCCGCAACAGCCACATCTCCGCACACCTGAGACACCTGCATTGGCTCCCAGTCAGCAAAAGGATCACCTTTCGACTTCTCACCCACGCACACAAAGCCCTCCACTACAAGGGACCGGAATACCTCCACCGACGCCTCAGCTTCTACGTCCCCACCCGCCTCCTCCGTTCCTCTGGTCTCGCACGCGCTGCCGTCCCTCGCATCCGCCGCTCCACGGCGGGTGGGAGATCTTTTTCCTTCCTGGCGGCCAAGACCTGGAACTCCCTCCCCACCAGCCTCAGGACCACCCCGCTTTCCGGAGACTCCTAAAAACATGGCTATTCGAGCAGCAGTAACCCCCCCTTTCCCCTAGCGCCTTGAGACCCGCACGGGTGAGTAGCGCGCTTTATAAATGTTAATGATTTGATTTGATTTGATTGTGGTTAATTAAAAGTAGCCTTTGGGGTACTTGCTCTATGAATTAAATTATGTAGACAATATTTGTAACAGAACATATCTCAATAATTTTGCTTTGATTGATAAACATCTTCAGTTTCAAATACATTAAAATACTCTAGTTAGATAACACAGAATCAACTGTTTTTACATTCCAATCATCAGAAACAACTCCGGGTGTCATAACATCATTCACTGAAAGTTTAAATACATATGGAATTTGAATAACCTCCGTCAGGCCATATATAGCAAAAGATACTTTATCAGAAACAATCCCATTAGAAATTTGTATAGCTGAAATGTGCACTAGGGACAAATCACGAAGGACCCTATGGGAGGAAAAATGTGGTTTTAGGACTTTATCCACCAGTTCAATTGTAGAACGTTGAGGAAGGTAATGACCATGTATTAATAAGAAAAAGACAATGTCAAACCCAATCTAAAGAAGGAAGACAAGTAAGTTAAAAACAGCCACAGATAGTTCCATGGGCGAATTAAACAAATAATTTGGAGCCAAATTATCAGCTTACGTCCTCTTGACAGTCTTGCTGCAGAAGAGGCAGATGAGTTGGTAAAAGAGTTGTTGAATTCAGCAAAATATACAGAATCAGTTTGTGAAAAATAGGAGCTGTGTTTGGATGAGTAAAACTGGGAGAAGTTTCCTTTGGTGGTTCATAATAAACAATTCCATCCGTTGGGAATGAATTTGATAACATTCGCTCATTGTTGTGGATATTACTTGTCGCAGAAGAAGCTAGTGGAACTAATGAAAGACCATTTTCCACCCTCCCCAAGCTCGGGTTACTGCTCAAAACCTGTAAAGGAACATCCAGGTCCATAGTGAGAGGGAGTTGGGTACTGCCCAGGAGTCCTCTGGGTCTACTGTGTTGGATCAGCCATATGGTGTAACTTGACATTGTCAATGGAGACAAAGCGGTTTTCTATATACCCAGACAGCGGTGGTAGAATAACAGCTCTGGTACCATGTATTCCCAGGACTGGAAACTGGTGCACGATAAGAAGGACTGAACTCCTTTTTTACAGCATCTTTTCATGCACAAGATCCAAAACTTTTAGAATCCAGCCACTAGGTGTTATTGGTGCATCCCTTATTTCCAAGGAGGCGGCACTGGCAGATGCGTTGTCATCATAAACTGTTGTAAGTCCTTCAAGACAGTGACACGTTCATTTATGTCAAAAGGTGTATCTGCTGCCTTCGCATCAGAACCGTCAAGATCTGGAACATACATTTGTGTCCCAAAAAGGACTTCATATGGTGTACGCCCTCCCAGGGACCTTCTGGGCAGATTATTAAGGGGGTCATTACAACATTGGCGGGTGCGTGCGACCACCAATGCGGCCGCACTCCCACGGTGCCCATTATGACATCCCCGCTGGGCCGCAACATGGGAGCCGGCTCCAAATGGAGCCGGCGGTGTTGCGGCCATGCGACGGGTGCAGTTGCAGACAGTGAAAAGCCGCATGGGGCCCTGCCAAGGCATGGGCAGTGCAGGGGCCCCGCGACTCCCCGTACCGCCAGCCTTTTCCTGGCGGTTCAAACCTGCTAGGGGGACTCGTAATCCCCTAGGCAGCGCTGCTAGTAGCGCTGCCCTGGCGGATTACTACCGCCGGGGCCATTGTGGCGGTGCTTCCGTCATTTCAGCCCTGGCGGTCCTGTACTGCCAGGGTTGTAATGACCTCCTAAGTGTTCTCTGGACTCCATACAGGTGATTAAGCCAACTACGACCTGTGCCTAATAACCTCTCTCTCTGTTAAGGATTGCTTTAAGTCTCGGTTTCTTCGCTCCACAATACTATTTTCCTCAGGATAATACGGAGACGAATAGTACAGTTGGACCCCTAATGAAGTAAAGGTGTCCCTGAATGCCCTTAAGGCGAAAGCAGGACCCTGGTCTGAGTGAAAGCCGCAACTGCATATGTGCCAATAAAGACTTGCAAATCTTTAATAACAGTTTGAGCGTCAGCTGAGAGTTGGGGCCATTCCCATAGAAATCTGGAGCATGAGTCAACAGTGACTATGATGTATTTGTATGCACCATCAGATGTCAAGGGACCACGATGGTCCAGGTACACACATTGTAGAGATTTGTTGGAAATTAACAGGGGTGTCTATGGTGGATGTTTGACGGTGGATCTTTTTACTTGCTGACAGATGGCACAGCAAAGGACATACTGTTTGATCTGTTTGTACAGACCTTGCCACCAGTAGCGTACTTACAGTAGTGAAATAGTAGCCGCCACATCAGCGTGGCCAGAAGCAACTCCCTCATGCTCTGTTTTAATCAATTAACTTATTTAGTCTTGGTTGGGGATCACACAATCACCCACCCCTGGTATTGTTACTAGGGCAGTATTTAGGCTAGAAATGCAGTAGGAATATTTGGCAGGATATGCCTTTGGCACAGGCTTGCTTTCAGGTAAAGCTTTCACAGCCGTCAAAGTTTCATCATCCAAACTCATCCGTAAACAAGTTATTGCAGCAACAGAAGCCGTAGGTACTGCTGATTTAGTCACTCCATGAGACAAAGTATTGCCTATAACATGTTTTCCAACATGTTGATGACCCAATGTTTAATTACATGGATATTGGGTAGTGTTTCTTTCAGATCTGCTACTTTCTCCACAGTAGTCTGTATTTGATGGTGTTGCCTTTTGAATCTCTGAACCCATTCTGGCACCAGTAATACAGGTATTCAGTTAAGGACTGGACACAGTATTACGAATCACAGACAATTAGGGATAACTGTCCTGGATCTGTGAGTTCCAGTGCATTCAACAGAGCCTTGAGCTCTGCTAATTGAGCAGTGTAGTCCCCTAGGGTCTGCGTGTAGGTACATTGTGGGTGGAATTCACCATCCTTCATGTAGCCATTCACAACCGCACAGGCGGCAGAGTATTGATGTTTAGTGCCCATTACTGGTTGGGCTGAACCATCACTGTAAATGATTGTATGATGTTATTCAATAGGCAAAGTGTTTACTTAAAGTGGGCATTCTAGTTCACTTTGGAGAAATTCTTGAGTTTTTAATTTAGAGTCAAAAACATAATCAATGTCAGTGGCTGTCAGAGATGGTGCCCATCACATCCAACGTGTATGTAGTGCCTTGGTGCTAGGAACACTGGCTTTTGTGACAGCTTCGAGGGCTGGGATCAGAGATACCACAATAATGTGTTTCTACTGGGCTCGAGGTCTCTCTTTAATGACAACCACCTTAACAGCAGTCAGAATTATTTCTGGCGGAGCAAAGTGTTGTTTAGCTGTGGAATACAGATGTGATTTGTATGCTATGAGGATAGAATCAACCTAATTGAACGTTACATAGGTGAAACCAATGGCATCAGCATTTACTCCGATGACCAAATGTGTTTTGTTGTTCCTTGTGTTTAAGTGTTTTGCTGTGAGCATGTCTTGTTGTAGTGCTCTAAGAACTCATTTGTGTTCGCAATATTTACTTGAAAAATCAGGACGTATTAAATCATATAATGGTTTAAAGCATTGTGCATAATATGGAATGTAAGTTACGCCAAAGTTTAAAAAGCCCAACAAGGACTGGAGCTTTCTGATGGTGTTCAGTGGTTGCACTTGTGCACATTTTTCTAGAAATTGTGGCACTAGGCTCTTGCCTCCGTCTGATAATTCCCATCCCAAAAATAGGACACTATGGCAAATGTGCGTGTCTGACTATTTAAATGACTGTAGTGTAAGACTATTCTATATGAACTCAGGGAACAACGGGTTGTTCACTAGTGAGACACAGGGTTCAATTACGCCCTGGCACTCTAAATGCATAAGGATTTCTCTCATGGGTGCTTTAGTTTCGTGTTTGATCGGATATTGGGGTTGAGGTAGTGGGTAGGACCTAATTGGGATCTAAATGGTACTATATTTTAGGGAGAATCTTTATCCCACCCTTCTGGAGGTAAATATTATACACTATATATACACTAGACACCACAATAAGGCAAGTAATTAGACATAGCATAGTGCAAACAATAGGAAATACTATAGAATGCAGTGGGAGAAAATAGGTCTAGGGGCAACACAAACCATATACCAAGAAAGTGGAATGTGAATCACAAATTGTCCCCTAGACAACTGAAGTGTGCAGAGAATCGCTGTGAGAGTAAGAATATAGTAAAGGTAAGATAATTACCCCACCCCAGAGCCCAGGAAAGTAGGAGTAAAGTACTGCAAGTTTCCTTTAGGACACACTACAAGTCGTGCATAGAGTTATTGCAAGAACCAAGCAAGACTGCAAACAAAAGATGGTGGATTCCTTGACCTGAAAAGGAAGGAGGCCAAGGCCAGAAGTCGAAAGAAGTTCCAGGAAGGACAGGAGCCCCTGCCAACCTAGAAGAGGGGTGCAAAAGAAGAGTCTCAGGTTGGACGAAGACAGCAGAAATGCACCCAAGGAAGATGGCAGCGGGTTCTTGCGTGACGCACTGGATGTCCCATGAAGAGATGCTGGATGCAGGCGAGTTTTGGCAATGGATTCGTCCAACAAGCCTTGGTTCTGGCAAAGTCGCGTTTTGCATCAAATTGGTGCTGTTTGGACCAAGGACAGACTTGGGGGCTTCAACTCTGCGTGAGGAGGAAGAGGGGGATCTCAGCACTTCAGAAAGCCCTAGGAAGATCAGACAGCACCCACAGGAGTCCCAGGACACGGGGCAAAGGAGGTGCAAAATGCGGTTGGTGCAGCACAACAAAGGAGGGTCCCACGCCACCGGGGGTCAACTCAGCGAGTGGAGCATCACAGGATAGAGTGCTTGGGACCAGGGCCAGGCTGTGCACGAAGGAATTTTGCAAATATTGCACAGAGGCCTCAGGAGGTGAAAAAGACACGATGCACAGGCGTACTGTCGTTCTCGGGGAAGGCAAGGTCTTACCTCCTCCAAATTGAGACAGCAGGACCTCAGAACAGTCTGTGTCGAAGGGGTCCACCCTCTGTGTTCCAAGGAGCATGCTCGTCACCAGGAGAGGAGTCCAAGAGAACCAGTCGCAACTTAGAAGGTGCTTGCTTGAGCAGGGAAGTGACTCTGTCACTCCACAGGAGATTTCTTCAGTCCTTCTGGTTCAGGGTGAAGACAGGTAGTCCCTAGAGCATGCACACCATGGAAACTGTTGCAGTTGCTGGCTGGAGCTCAAGTTGCAAAGGAAAATAGTCCATCTGGATACTTTGTTGCTGTTACAGCTGTCCCTGGAGCAGTCTGCAGTTGATCTGACGTCAGAAGATCAAGTAGTAGTTGCAGAGGATTCCTGCTGGAAACTTGCAAGTAGACTCTGAAGAGAACCCCACAGGAGAGACCCTAAATAGCTAGAAGGGGTCTCGGACGTCACCTGCTGGCACTGGCTACTCAGAGGCCTCCAGAGTGTCCCCACACCTTGGAAAACAAGATGGCTGAAGTCTGGAACACACTGGAGGAGCTCTGGCCACCACCCCTGGGGCAGTGATGGACAGGGGAGGGGTCACTCCCCTTTCCTTTGTCCAGTTTCGCACCAGAGGAGGGACCAGGGGTCCCTGAACCGGTGTAGACTGGCTTATGCAAGGAGGGCACCATCTGTGCCCTTCAAAGAATTTCCACAGGCTGAGGGAGGCTACCCCTCCCCACACAATAACACCTATTTCCAAAAGGAGAGGATGTAACACCCTGCACCCAAAGGAAATGCATTTTTCTTCCTTCCTGGGACTGAGCTGCTCAGACCCCAGGAGGGCAGAACCCTGACTGTGAGGTGGCAGCAGCTGTACCTGCATTGCAAGCCTCAGAGAGCTGGTTTGGCAGTACTGGGGGGCCATGGCGGAGCACCCAGGATGCATGGAATTAGCTCCCCAATACCATATTAGGAATTGGGGGGGGGGGACAATTCCATGATCTAGACATGTTACATGGCCATATTCGGAGTTACCATTGTGAAGCTATATATAGGTATTGACCTCTATGAAGTGCATGCGTGTAATGGCGTCCCCGCACTCACAAAGTCCCAGGAATTGGCCCTGAACTATATGGGGGCACCTTTGCTAATGCAAGGGTGCCCCCACACTTAGTAACTTTGGACCTAGCCTTCATAAAATGAAGGTTAGACATATAGGTGACTTAAAAGGTACTTAAGTGCAGTGCAAATGGCTGTGAAATAATGTGTGCACTATTTCACGCAGGCTGCAATGGCAGTCCTGTGAAAGGGTTTGTCTGAGCTCTTTGTGGGTGGCAAAAGAAATGCTGCAGCCTATAAAGATGTCCTGGAACCCCATTGCCCTGGGAACCTGGGTACCATATACTACGGACTTATAAGGGGGGTCCAGTGTCCCAACTGAAATTTGTAAATGAAGTCACTAGCCTATAGTGACAAATTTAAAGGCAGATAGAGCATAAGCACTGAGGTTCTGGTTAGCAGAGCCTCAGTTACACAGCTAAGCACTACTTACAACACACACATTAGGCCAGAAACTATGAGCACTGGGGTCCTGGCTAGCAGGATCCCAGTGACACAGTAAAAATACACTGACACACGCTCACAAACAGGCCAAAAGTGGGGGTAACCATGCTAGGAAGAGGGTACTTTATCACACTATCTAGCTGAGGAGGAAATCCTCAATACCATGGACATCTCCGTATATAGTATTGAGGTGCCTTTAGCACGTAGTGAGGCAGAGATACTCAGGAAGATCTGAAAATTAGTGCCTGATCAAACGTTGGCGGCATCATGTCGCGTTTGCTCTCATTATACTAATGAGGCTGCTGGATTTGGGTGGCAGCATCACCTGAATTGTGGGGAACTGAGTTCGATCCCACAACATATTACAACTGTTGGCCTAATCCGTTTCTGGCCAGCTAGCAGCGCCTCAGCTCTGCCCGAAAGCAGGGATGATTTGTGGTAACCAGACACATGACATTGTGTCTTCTCAGGGAAATAGTGGTGGATCAGATCTCATACTTTTCTCTCAGTTACATTCATCTCACACATGCAAAGACAACCAGAAGCAGGGAATGGTTCAATAAAATTTGTAGCAGGAACTGTGTCCAAGATAAAATAACATGAACCTCAATAATTAGGATGATAAAACGTTCTAGAAGCACAATGGTGACAAGAAAAGTGAAACACCAAAAAAGTCCCACTATATTGTCACTATACAAGATGTATGATTCCTACCTACGCCACTAATGTTCTATGTTACAGTATAGCAAAAGACGCCCTAATCCGCCCTTCAGGACCCTCTGGGAAGACATCGCCCCCCATACCCGAGCATTACATTAGCGAAGGAGACTCATCTATAGAGACACCATCCACATATAGGCCAGGGAACTGGTAGTCTCAGCAAGCAGCTGTAACGAAGTCAGACAGCAGGCAGTAGTGGTCATCTGGCTGGAACCTCCCTCTAACGTGCAGGGAACAGGGAGATGTTTTTTATAATAAAACAGCTAGTGTTCTGAGAAAAGTGTCCTTGTGTAAAAACATGTATGTTTCTGTGAAATGTTAGAGAAGCGGTGTACCACTTATGCCGGCAATTCTATCTTGTTGCAGTCTTGAAGAAAGCGCAGAGTGAAAGAATGTCTTGCTAAGAAATGTAAATGATTTTCTGAGCAAAAGGACAGTGAGATAAGGGAAAATGAAACATCACCACAAATGTGATTGTTTCTAAAAGAATAAAAATGAAATAAAATGAACCGTCACTGGGCTAAAACGCACAGACAGCAGGCCTAGTTGCTAAAATAATGTGCCCACAAACATCAGTAAAATTGCTTCACAACAGCACATAGAGTATGGCAACATAGATTATATTTTTTGTGCCCGCAATGAAAACAACAACATATCCTGGTGAGACCACAACATTCGAGTACTCCTACCCGTCTAATGTTACCTCAAAGCACAAGTTCCTTTGGAAGAAGGCCAGGCCCATGCCTCTTAAGCCCAGATGACCCTGGAGCCCTCCGTGGCTGTCGGTTCACGTCTGGTTGAAGGATTGGGAAGCTGCCCTCGTTGCGGGGCAGCAGCCTGATTTACCCAGGCTTACCAGCAAGTCAGAACTCGTCCAAGAAGGCCCACAGACCTCAGAGCAAAACTCACCCTCAGCCGTGATCCTGCGACATGCCCACATTCTCCACCCTTAGCCACACACAGTAGGGCTCGTATCTCAGATGGGGACAACATTAAGAACCCGAAACTCATGCTCCTCCGGGTCTTCTCCCAGTGAGGAGGAGCAGCACCGACAGTCGTGAGGTTGGCCTGCTGGACAGAGTCTGACAGTGCCTCAAAGCAGCTATCGACCTTGTGGGCTCAGGGGAGACGTCAAGGCTTTGCGTAGAGGGCTTACCGGGTCAAAGGATACGCTTGCCTCCTTGGCAACGCATCCGCAAGCACTGTGGTGCCGCCCCTGGGAAAAGCCTGCAGCTAGAGCACTGACACGAGGGGCCGTGGCGTGGCTCCATGGTGCGCCAAACACAGAGCTGAGCCTCTCTGGGTGGCACTCTCTCCTGGCGCAGCGAGGAGCACTAAATGGCCGAGGGGGGAACTCCATGACTTGGCCATCAAAGTAAATGAAGCACTTTCCCCGCAATGTGTTTCCCCCAGCGGAACAGCCAATGTATTGCTTTCCATGCACTCAACAAAGCACTCACCATGAGCTAGTTTGGGAGAGCAGGGGGTCCAGATCCAAGGTTCTCACCACCACACACTAGGGGAACAGACAAGAAGCGTAAGCAGCACTCCCTGGAGAACACTTAGGGCAGTAGGCAGGCAGGCCAGCACATAGAGTACTTGTCTGAATGACAGTCCCTCTAGCAATGTAGCCAGCAGCAGGTCAGCACAACAAAGCAAGTTTTCCAAAATATCGGTTCCTTCTGGCAGCCCAGCAGAACCTAGCGACACCAAAGTCACTGTGCACCTGGCAACATGGCAACAAACAGAAAAGCAATCCAGTGAGTCCTTTATGCCACCCAGCAGCAGCAGCTAGCAGGGCAACAACAGAAGAGCAGTCCAGTAAAGTCCTTTTGCAGCTCAGCAATCCTGCCAGCAGAGGTTCAGTCCCAGTTTCTAAAAGTGCTCTCAAAATGAGGGGGTTTGGGCCCCTGTAATTATACTAAAAAATGCTTTGTTCCGGGGGTGACTTGAAGTGAAGCACAACACTGTTTCAACCCAGCCCTGTCTACAGACATCAGTAGGGGTAATCAGACCATTGTGTGAGGTCATATTATGTACCCATCAATGAGTTCCTGAATATTATGGCGGACTTAGATTGGAAATTAAAAATTACGACAGCCACGCATAGGGCAGGTCACCTGATGGACAGGATATTTGCCCGGAATTACGACTTTGTTTTGTTGAAGAATAGGCTGCTTGACTGGACTGACCACCATCTTCTCATTTTTAGTTTGACTAATGCTCTATCCCCTTAGCATATTAGCCCTACCTTGAAACCAGTTAGACAGTGGAACTGCATTAAGAGTCGACAATTAGGACTGGCATTTGTTTCCGGTTGGGAAGCGGCAATGAATCTTGCTTTGTCAGCAATGGACAGATTTAATCAGGGGGGCAATTTTGCAACTGATCAATTGGCCCCGCTTAGAACCCTTCTCTCCTTAAAGAAGAAAACAGTTAGTTGCCCCTGGTTTACCAATAATTTTAAGTGCCTGCAGAGAAAATATTGCCAACAAGAAAGGAGATGGAAATTAGATTCAAACTCTGAGGAGAAAGAGAAGCTTAGAGCTGCCCTCAATGCCTACAAAGATGCAAGAAATAAAGCTAAAACCGAGTTTTATACTCAGAAAATTAACAAGGCATCAAATGCCCCTAGAGAACTCTTTAAAGTGGTACGCTCCCTTACGGTCCCCTCTACACCCCCAGAGTTGGAGAGTTCTCAAGAATTCTGCAATAAGGTGGCTTCTTTTTTTTTTTTAAATAAAGTTTTAAAAATTCAAGCATGTTTTATTCATTCTGTGGGGATATCAGACCCATCCGACTATTTAAATAGCACTGTAGACAATGACTGCCCCATGCTGACTAATTTCCAGCTATTACAACCGGAAAGGATCAAAGAGATCATGATGGGCATTAAATCAGGTTCCCCCAGGGACCCTTGCCCTCCCCATATATTACAGCTTCTCCCTGATTTAGTATCCACAGCTCTTGCTCCGGTATTTTAGGAGGTTCTGACTACGGGAGTTTTTCCCCCATCCTGAAAGGAATCAACAGTGGTTCCCCTGAAAAAGAAACCAGATGGAGCAGCACATAATCTTAAGAATCTGTGACCAATCGCCCTGCTGCCTTTCCAGGCTAAAATCTTTGAAAAACACATTAACGTAGAACTAGCCAAATTTCTTAAAAATTCTGGTAGACTAGATTCGACTCAACATGGCTTTAGAAAAGCCCATAGTACGGAATCCGCCCTCATTACCACATCAGACACTATCCATAGATTAGTGAATAAGGAGCAAGGAGCCATTTTAGTTCCATTAGATCTATCAGCTGCTTTTTATACTATTTCCCCACATATTATGGCACCTCATCTCCATCAAGCAGGGATTAGAGGTACAGCACTGAATATTTTGAAATCCTTTTTATGAGAGAGATCTACTACGGTAAGTTGTGGGGGTTTTAGATCACCCGCATATCAACTACCTTGTGGTGTCCCTCAAGGCTCTTCACTTAGCCCCAAACTATTCAATCTGTACGTAGCACCATTGGCCAGACTTATTCTATCATTTGGTTTTATGGCCACTTCTTATGCTGACGACACACAACTAATCATTCCTGTTCCTAAGAACTGGGAGGAAGTTGCTGATCGATTCCATCACTGTATGAGTGAGGTTAACAGTTGGATGGGCTTGAACTGGCTTAAGATGAATGGCGATAAAACAGAGATTTTGCTCTTTGGCTCTAGTAAGGAATTGTGGAGCTCACGTTGGTGGCCATCAATGTGTGGCGATTTGCCTGCCCCCATTACTTCCACCAGAAATTTGGGAGTTATATTTGACAACCACCTATCTTTTAAGTCTCAAGTTAACTCCATCACCAAATCCAGTTTTTTGACTCTTAAAATTCTGAAGAAAATGTTTCCATATTTACAAAAGGAGCTTAGAATCACAGTGTCTTTGGCACTAGTATTTTCTAGATTACACTACTGTAATGCTTTAATACTTAACATTGACAAAACCTCGCTTAGGAAACTTCAATTGATTCAAAATACAGTTGCCTGTTTAATATTAGACTTTCCCCGATCAGCTTCGGCTTGCTGAAGTTTGAAACAATTGTATTGGCTACCTGTCATGAAGCGCATTATTTTTAAAACTTTGTGTTTGACACACAAGTCTTTGCATATGCGCCGATCTGAATCTCTCTCCTCAAAGTTACGTTGGTATATGCTGAGCCATCAGCTCAGATCAACAGGATCCCATCGGGTCCATGTTCCTCGTACTTTTAAGGCCAGATGGGGTGATAAAGCATTTATTGTGGCTGCTGCCAAACATTGGAATATGCTCCTATTGACGATTAGGAAGGAACATACTTTTTTGGCCTTTAGGAAGCAGCTAAAGACTTGGCTCTTTACTCAGTAGTTTTATTTTCTCTCTTCCTGTCTCCTCTTCTAGACACTCTACATTCTATTGCTCAGAGCTTCAATGCTATGGCCGGAATGCGCTTTATCAACACAAAAATACACATACAAATATACCAGTTTGCAAGGGACTTACAGGTAAATGAAATAGGCCAAACAGGTCTAAGCCAATTATACCAAGTTTTAGGGGGACAGCACATGCACTTTAGCACTGATTAGCAGTGGTAAAGTGACGAGAGTCCTAAAGCCAACAAAAAGATGGTCGGAAAAATAGGAGGAGAAAGGCAAAAAGTTGGGGGATAACACTACAGAAAGGGCCATTTCCAACAGTTGGTAAGGAATCTGCGGCTAGATATTTTCTTTACCAGATAAAGCGTTACTAAAGAGAAGTAACGTGTTCATCTGGTAGACTTATAACCGAAGATTCCTTACCTTTGAATAAATACCCAGGACAGTGGACACATTTAAACTAGGAAGATCAGCAGAACAGGAAAAATACCCATCTTGCAGGCCTGACTGTAGCAGCCGTAATGTTTGGTAAACATGTGCAGGGATACCCACGTTGCTGCCTGGCAGATGTCCAGGACTGGGACTCCACGTGCTAACGCACTGATCGCAGCTTAAGTTCTGATGGGATGAGCACGTAGGCCCTCAGGAAGCTGCTTCTTCACCAGCGCATAGCAGATTTTGATCCAGAGAATGACCCATCGTGAGATGGTTCATTTCTGCACTGCCCGTACCTTCTTCCCTCCAACATACACCACAAAGAGTTGTTCATCCACCCAACCATGTCTTGTGCAATCAAGGTAAAACGACAATGCTCTTTTTGGGTCCAGATGATGTAGTCACTTTTCTTCTTTGGAGGGATGTGTTGTGGAATGTCGAAAGTGGGCAAACTGACAGATTGGCCCACATGGAATGGTGTTACCACTTTCGACAGGAAAGAAGCCCTAATGCAAAGCACCAGTTTATCTGGAAAAATAGGTAAGAATGGAGGCTTAGATGATGAGAGCCTGCAGCTCACTCACCCTACGGGCAGATGTTATTGCCACAAGAAATGCTATTATGATCGTGAGCAGCTGGAGAAGATAATTGTGTAGAGGCTAGAAAGGAGCACACTTCAAGAATATATGAAACAAATTAAGGTCCCACTGAGGCAAAATAAAAGAAGGGGGGAACATATGTACAAGACCTTTGAGGAACCTTTTAACAATAGGGGGACTTAAATAAAGAGGGTTGGTCAGACAGCTGCAAGAAGGCAGACAGAGCAGTAAGGCAACCCTTCAGAGTACCTTAAGCAGAGCCCTGCTGTGCAAGGGTAAAAATAAAAAGAAGACATCAAAGAGAGAGGCTGAAAGCGGGTCAATAGAGTTTTCTGTTCAATATATTACACATTTTTTCACCAGGAAGCGTATACTGTCTGAGTGGATGGATGCTTTTCTGCCAGAAGAACATTGCGGACTTTGGGAGGGAGGTCGAAAACTGTCAACTGTCACTGCTCAATCTCCATGCAAGACGGAGGCGAGTTGACTGGTTCGGGTGGCGGACCCTCCCCTGCTACAGTGACAGAAGATCCTCCCGAAGGGGCAACCTGATTGGAGGATCAATGCTTATGTTCAGAAGCTCAGGATACAAGACTCTCCATGCCTACTCGCTTTTCACAAGGATGACTTGGGCCCGGTCGTTCCTGATCTTCTTGAGACTCTGGGCAGGAGTGGTATGGGCGGAAAGGCGTACAGGAGGTCTGAACTCTACTCAAGACAGAAAGCACATTTGGGCGATAACCTGCTTGGAAACTCCCCGCTGCTGGAAGAGACCTTGTGCCACTTCCAGATGGAGATGCTACTCGTGATCCGCTAAGCATCAGCAGTTGAGTTTGACTTCTCTGGCCGTTAGAGAACCTGCCAGGTGCTGAACCACCAGGGATATGCCCTGCTGTTCCAGGCATGCCCACAGACGCAGGGCGGGCCACTGGACAAAGGGTCCACGACCACACTGCGCCATGTATGTTGCAGTACCACATGGCAGTGGTGTCCATGAAGACCTGCACTAGCCTTCCCTTGATGGAGAGTAGGAAGGCTTTCAATGCCAGTCGGATTGCTTGGTGCTCAAGCAAGTTGATCTGGAGAATCCTCTGATCTCCACCTCTCCCAGATGGCTGCGGCACCCCAGGAGTAATCCATCTGTCACTACTGTCAGATCTGCTTGGACAAGATGGAGGGGTCTCCCTCTGACCCAATCATGGTTCGTGAGCCACCACTGCAGATCTTGTGCAGTTCTCGCTGAGATCTGGACCATGTGAGAGAGATTCCCCTGATGCTGCGCCCACTGGAACTTCAGGTCCCACTACAGAGTTTGCATATGCCATGTGGCATGAGTTACTTGCAGGATGCAGAAGGCCATGAGGCCCAGCAGCCTGTCAGTCTCACCGAAATCTAGGATAGAGGCTGAAACATCGGTATCTTAGCCTGAATATGCAGGAGGTTTGAGGTAGTCTGGAGGTGGAAGATGAGCTCATCTTCAACATCCAGTCGTCAAGATAGGGGAAGACTGGCATCCCTGATCTCCGCAGATGTGCTGCAACCACCACCATCACCTTGGAGAACTCCCGAGGGGCGCTGGTAAGGCCTAAGGGTAGCACAGTGAACTGAAAGTGTTCTTGGCACACCGTAAACCACAGATAATGCTGATGGGCAGGCAGGACAGGAATGTGAAAGTAGGCGTTCTGCAAGTCCAGCGCTACTATCCAGTCTCCAGGGCAGACAAGACCTGGGCCAATGTGAGCATCTTGAACTTTTGCTTTTTGACGAAGATGTTGAGGGCTGTCCTCAGACCCTTGTTCTTTTTGGGAATCAGAAAGTAGTGGGAATAGAAACCACAGCCTACTTCTGGCTCAGAACCCTCTATATTGCTCCCTTAGCCAAGAGAGCCTACACTTCCTCACGGAGCAAGGACAAATGATCCTCCGTCAGCCGGTCGTACGATGGAGAGATGGAGCGATGGAGGTAGGGGTAGATTCGAAGGGAGGGAGTAGCCCCCCTGAATGATCCTTATGACCCATCGATGTTAGGCAAGATTAGGGTGGCTTAGGGGCTGCTGAGGAAAGAATGGGGATGCCTGTAGTAGACCACTGGGTACCTGACCCACGGGGTCAGTAAGGACCACGCCCTTCTACACACATAGGCTGGGAAGCTTGAGAAGGATGGTGGCCGGGATAGGGTTGGCACTGTTGTACGCCTCTTCTGCAGCCACAAAAACAGCAAAAGGCAGACTGGGGTTGACGTGGGGCAGGGGGAGGCCCAAGGACTTGGCAGTAGCACACAAGTCCTTAAAGCGCTCAAGCGCTGAGTCTGCATTGTCTCCAAACAGACGGCTGCCATCAAAGAGCATGTCGATGAGGGAAGCCTGACATCCCCTGACGTGCTCAGCCAGGTGTAGCGTCTGAGTGCCACCGTCGTGGAATCTGATCTGCCCAGTGAGTCGCCCATGTCTCAACCACAGCTAATTGTGAACTTTGCTGCGTCTCTCCCGTCCTTGACCACTTGGGAGAGAATGCCTTGGGCCTCCACTGGGACCTGTGGCAGCACTTGCACAAACATGTCCCACAGTGTGTGGGAATATTTGCCAAATAAGCATGCAATGTTCATGGATCACAAATCAAGGCTGGTGGAAGAGAATATTTCCTTTTCGAAGCAATCCAGCCTCTTGGATTCCCTGACTGGGGGTACGGCAGGGAACACGCCATGGGAAGTGGAAGCATGGACCACCAAGCTTTCTGGGGTGGGGTGTTGGGTGAGGAAATTTGGGTTCCCTTGGGCAGGGTAATGGCGGCAGGCATTCCTCCTACTCACAGGATGCTGGGCATGGACCAGGTTCCCAGTAGGATGTCTGTCAGTGCTTCATTGAGAGGGAGCAATGGTTCATAGGATTAAGTTCCTGGCTGTAGAACTTGTGTCAAGATGTTAGTCTTGACTGCCACTGAGGACAACTCAAGGTCCGGGACCTCAGCTGCCAAGGTAGGGGGGGGAAAGCATACCGGCATCTGGAGATGTGTCCAGTCCGCTGGCATCACCCAGTTCCTCACACTAGATCAAGTCCTGACCTTCAGACTGGCATTCTAAAGGGTAGGGTGACCCCTCCCATTCTTTTCTGAGGCCTAGCCCTTAAGAATAGGGCTGAGAAACCTACCTAGGAAACACTGGTCCTGCCGGTGCCGGTCAACTCTGCTCCGACGCCATATCTGATTTGTGGATCCAAATGTGGCTGGCGCTACCGCTGTGCACCGGGAGCATCAGCGTCGGGAAAGGTAATTTGTGTTGGCATGACCAGCACCAGTCTGGATCCTTGATCAAATCCATGGAACCGGGTACCTCCCCTACACTGACGCCACTCTGTAGGGGTCGGCCTGCTCAAAGATGAGGTGCATGGCCTCGTAAAACTCCTTGAGTTCAGCGGCGGTTGCTTCAGCTCCTAAAAAAAGTATGGAGGCACGGAGTCAGCCCTGGCACAGGCTTCAAAGTGCTATGCCTCGAACGCTGTTGTTCCTTGGTTGCATCGACCGATGAACGAGGAGAAGTCGAATCACACTTACACTTCTTGTGCCCTTTACCAGAGTGTCCCAATGACTTTGAGTGGGGCGAAGAGGACTTACGGCTCCTGCAGTGGTCCTGGATCCTTCCTCTTGACAGGGACTGAGACCTCTGAGGAGATGCATGATGCTGAGTCACCTGAAGGGAAGCTAGCAGCTTTAGGGACCCCTCCCGCAAAGCCTTTGGTGCCATGGCACGACAGTCAGAGCACAAAGAAGTTGTCATTGTGCTCCAGACACCACAGACACGAGGCTCGGGTCTGTAACCAACATGGCACAATGACAGGCACCACATGGTTTAAAACCGGTCTTCCTCAAAGACATCATTGGCACAACCTCAAAAAAGTAGTTTAGAAAACGTTGGAAAAATCCTGCCAAAAAAAAGCACAGGAATAGCTCTTCTCTGGATCAGTGCTAACTGGCACAGAAAGAAAAGAGCTTATGTCACTACGGTGCGGTGGTGTAAATATAGGTGATGCGGACATGACTTCTGGTGCAGACAGCGCCGCACTGAGCGAATCAACGTCATCTACTGGTGCACAGAAGTACTGCTCACAAAAATTCTTCTGGATCCAGTCTGACACCTGAGGAAATTCAAAGGTAAGGGATCCGCAGCTAGAAATCTCTATCAGACAGGAACTACCACACAGGATTTTCCAGTGGTTTCAGGGGGTGGCCATACTACTAAACAAGTCCTTTTCTTTCTCAGTTACACACTCGATCACAGATCCTCTGGGTCGATAAATAGCATTGGAGGGTCTCCTTGAAGGATGCTCCTACAACATCTTGAGTGTATAGGTTCAACCACAAATGCACACCCAAACACTCACGGCCCTTACCGAGGTGCTCTCTGTTCTTAATACTAATAGCACTGGTAGGTGAAGGCTTCAATGCCACGTTAAACCCTAACATGGAAGCTACTTGACTTCCAACGACACACTGCCTGACTCGGACAAAGAAACTTAAAGGGTGGCCTGACTCCTTAGGTCTTTGTGATATCTGATCTGGAGAGTCTGACATTCCCACAATAAAGAATATACCTATAAGTCAGCAGCACATACAACACTTTCATGCAGGGACCTTTTTCCTTATACCCATGAATGAAGCCCGTGATGTCACACGTCAACATCCTCCTTAGAGGCAACTCCAACCTTTACCCTATCGAGATACGACTGGGCAACTAGAATTGCATAGTGTAGGAGGCTGGCCTGGTTTGTAGTGGGTACCACAGGTACTTACACCTTATACCAGGTCCAGTTATCCTTCATTAGTGAAATGTAGTCAGTGTCTAGAAGCCAGGCTGTCTAGAGGTAGCTGTAGGCAGAGCAGCCATTGCTGAACCAGGAGACATGCAAAGCTCTTGCAATACCACTGTAGTCACACAGTACTCACACACATGAAAGACAATACTCAATGTTACCAAAAATAAAGGTACTTTATTTTAGTGGCACACTGCCAAATATATCTTAGAGGCTATACTCCCTTAGGAAGTAAGTATTATACACAAAATACACACTAGTAACCAAAATAAGGTAAGTAAACAGTCATAAAATAGTGCAAACAGTGAAAATCACAAATTGCAATGGGCCTAGGGGGAACACAAACCATATACTAAAAGAGTGGAATGCGAACATTGTTTTCCCACCTAGGCAAGTGTAGTGTGTAGCGGGGCACTGGGAGTGTAAGAAAACACCAAAGGTACGCAAAATACCTGTAGGGGGCTGGCCTGGCTTATAGGGGATCCTTAGTGGTACTTACACCTTGTGCCAGGTCCAGTTATCCCTTATTAGTAGATTAGAAGTGTTCTAGCAGCTTAGGCTGATAGAGGAAGCTATAGCAGAGCAGCCTAGGCTGAACTAGGAGACATGCAAAGCTCCTACTATACCACTTATAGCACTTAGCACTATATCACAAGAATACACAATACTCAGAGTTACTAAAAATTTCTTTATTTTAGTGACAATACGCCAAAAGTATCTCAGAGGATATACTCCCTTAGGAGGTAAGTAAAATACACAAAATATACACACACAAACCAAATCAGGTAAGTAAACAGATAAAAAAGTAGTGCAAACACTGTAGAACACAATGGAATGCAATAGGGAAAAATAGGACTAGGGGCAACACAAACCATATACTCCAAAAGTGGAATGAGAACCACGAATAGGCCCCAGGCCTAGTGTAGTGTGTAGAGAGTCACCTGTAGTGTAAGAAAACACTAAGGGTGTCCAAGATACCCCACCCCAAGAACCTGAAAAGTAGGAGTAAAGTTACCCTATTACCCCAGAAAGACAGTAAAGTCGGGATAGGGGATTCTGCAGGGACAGCAACTGACTGCAAAGCACTGAAGATGGATTCCTGGACCTGAGGACCTATAAAGGAAGGGGACCAAGTCCAAGAGTCACACAGGAGCCCACTAAACCCGAATGAAAGGTGTAAAAGGGCTGCCTTTCGGGTGTACGAAGCCAAAGATTCTGCAACAATGGAAGGTGCCAGGAACTTCTCCTTTGGTCAGAAGATGTCCCACGGCGTGCTGGAGGATGCAGAGTTGTTTCCACGCAGAAAGACTGCAAACAAGCCTTGCTAGCTGCAAGAGTCGCGGTTGACGATTTTGGGTGCTGCCAGGGCTCAGGAAGGACCAGGGGGTCGCCCCTTGGAGGAGGAGACAGAGCGGGCGCTCAGCAACACAGAGAGCCCACACAGAAGCAGGCAGCACCCGCAGAAGCAGCTGAACAGGCGTTCAGTAGATCTGAGCACGACGGTCGACTCAGCACAACAAAAGAGGGTGCCACGAAGTCAGAGTCCAACTCAGCGAGTTGGGCAATGCAGGACAGAGTGCTGGGGACCTGGGCTAGGATGTGCACGAAGGAAGCCTTGCAGAAGTGAACAGAAGCCCTAGCAGCTGCAGTTCACACAGTACACAGGATCATTGTCTGACGTGGGGAGGCAAGGACTTAACTCCACCAAATTTGGACAGAAGGGCCACTGGACTGTCGGGGACACTTGGACCCGGCTCCTGTGTTCCAAGGACCACGCTCGTCGGGATGAGAGGGGACCCATGATGCAGATGTTTGGTGCCTGCGTTGGCAGGGGGAAGATTCCGTCGACCCACAGGAGATTTCTTCTTGGCTTCCAGTGCAGGGTGAAGGCAGACAGAGCATGCACCACCAGGAAACAATTGAGAAAGCCATCAGGATGAGGCGCTACAATGTTGCTGGTAGTCTTCTTGCTACTTTGTTGCGGTTATGCAGGAGTCCTGGAGCAGTCAGCAGTCGATCCTTGGCAGAAGTCGAAGAGGGAAGTGCAGAGGAACTCTGGTGAGCTCTTGCATTTGTTATCTAGTGAGATGCCGCCAGGAGAGACCCTAAATAGCCCACAGAGGAGGATTGGCTACTGAGAAAGGTAAGTACCTATCAGGAGGGGTCTCTGACGTCACCTGCTGGCACTGGCCCCTCAGAGCTGTCCATTGTGCCCTGACAACTCTGCACCCAAGATGGCAGAGGTTTGGGACACACTGGAGGAGCTCTGGGCACCTCCCCTGGGAGGTGCTGGTTAGGGGAGTGGTCACTCCCCTTTCGTTTGTCCAGTTTTGCACCAGAGCAGGGCTGGGGGATCCCTGAACCAGTGTAGATTGGCTTATGCAGAGAGGGCACCATCTGTGCCCTTCAAAGCATTTCCAGAGGCCAGAAGAGGCTACTCCTCCCAGGCCCTTCACACCTATTTCCAAAGGGAGAGGGTGTAACAACCTCTCTCAGAGGAAATCCTTTGTTCTGCCTTCCTGGGACCAGGCTGCCCAGGGGGGCAGAAACCTGTCTGAGGGGTTGGCAGCAGCAGTAGCTGCAGTGGAGACCCCGGAAAGTTAGTTTGGCAGTACCCAGGATCTGTGTTGGAGACCCAGGGATGCATGGAATTGTCCCCCCAATACCAGAACGGTATTGGGGTGACAATTCCATGATCCTTGACATGTTACATGGCCATGTTCGGAGTTACCATTGTGACGCTATATATGGGTATGGACCTATATGTGCTGCACGCGTGTAATGGTGTCCCCGCACTCACAAAGTCCGGGGAATTTGCCCTAAACAATGTGGGGGCACCTTGGCTAGTGCCAGGGTTCCCACACACTAAGTAACTTTGCACCTAACCTTCACCAAGTGAGGGTTGGACATATAGGTGACTTATAAGTTACTTAAGTGCAGTGTAAAATGGCTGTGAAATAACGTGGACATTATTTCACTCAGGCTGCAGTGGCAGTCCTGTGTAAGAATTGTCTGAGCTCCCTATGGGTGGCAAAAGAAATGCTGTAGCCTATAGGGATCTCCTGGAACCCCAATACCCTGGGTACCTAGGTATCATATACAAGGGAATTAGAAGGGTGTTCCAGTGTGCCAATGAGAATTGGTCAAATTAGTCACTAGCCTTCAGTGACAATTTTAAAAGCAGAGAGAGCATAAACACTGAGGTTCTGGTTAGCAGAGCCTCAGTGATACAGTTAGGCACCACACAGGGAACACATACAGAGCTTACTTTATGAGCACTGGGGTCCTGACTAGTAGGATCCCAGTGACACATAGGCAAAAACAAACATACATACAGTAAAAATGGGGGTAACATGCCAGGCAAGATGGTACTTTCCTACAGCGGTGCACAGGGGTACAATCTGGCACGGGGAGGCAAGCTATTACCTCCACTAAATTTGGATAGCTGGACCTTTGGACAGTCAGGGTCACTTTAGTCCACCACTTGTATTCCAGGATCCACACTTGTCAGGAGAGGGAACCCAGAGTACCAGTCGTCGCTGCAGAGAGGTGCCTGCTGAAGCAGGGAAGTGACTCCGTCACTCCACTGGAGATTCCTTCGGTTCTTCTGGTGCAGGCTGAAGACAGGCAGTCCTCGGAGGATGCACGACCTGGAAACTGTTGCAGTTGCTGGCAGGACTGAAGTTACAAGGTTGCAAAAGTCGTCTTTGCTTCTTTGTTGCACTTTTGTAGAGTTCCTGGAGCAGTCAGCGGTTGATCCGTCTGTAGAAGATGAAGTAAAGGATGCAGAGGAATCTTGCTGAGTCTTGCAATGCGACTCTGAAGAAACACCCACAGGAGAGCTCCTGAATAGCCATCAGAGGGGATTGGTCACCCAACCAGGTATGGACCTATCAGCAGGGGTATCTGACGTCACCTGCTGGCCCTGGCCCCTTTGATGCTCCCAGAGTGCCCCACCGCCTTGGAATCCAAGATGGCAAAACCCAGGGACTCTCTGGAGGAGCTCTGGGCACCACCCCTGCGGTGGTGATGGACAGAGGAGTGGTCACTACCCTTTCCTTTGCCAAGTTTCGCACCAGAACTGGGACTGGGAGTCCCTGAATAGGTGTAGACTGGATTATGCAAGGAGGGCACCACCTGTGCCCTTCAAAGCTCTTCCAGAGGCTCTGGAAGGATACCCCCTCATGCCTGTAACACCTATTTCCTAAGGGAGAGGGTGTAACACCCCTCTCTCTTAAGGAAATGCATTGTTCTGCCTTCCTGGGATTGAGCTGCCCAAGCCCCAGGAGGGCAGAAGCCTTTCTGTGAGGTGGCAGCAGCTGGGACTGCAGTAAAAATCTCAGAAGGCTGATATGGCAGTAATGAAGAAGTGTTTGAGCTCCTTATTGGTGGCAAAAGAAATGCTGCAGCCCATAAGGATCTCCTGGAACCCCAATGCCCTGGGTACCTAGGTACCATATACTAGGGGCTTATAACAGGGGACCAGTGTGCCAATTGGAATTGGTAAATGAAGTCACTAAACTATAGTGGCTAATTTGGAAGCAGAGAGAGCATAAGCACTGAGGTTCTGGTTACCAAAGCCCCAGTGACACAGGCAAGCACTACTGACAACACACACATATTAGGCCACAAACTATGAGCACCAGGGTCCTGGCTAGCAGGATCCTAATGAGACGGGCAAAACACACTGACATATAGGGTTTTCACTATGAGTACTGGGGTCCTGCCTAGCAGTATACCAATTTGGAGTGAAATACTGGGTTACCAGTATGTAAGTACAACTTTGGAACCAGAGAGAGCATAAGCACTGGAGTTCTGATTAGCAGGACTCCAGTGACACAGTCAAGCATACTAACGAAAACAGTGAAACAGACTGACATGTAGGGCACAGACCATAAGCACCGTGGTCCTCACTAACAGGATCCCAGTGACAGTCAAAACACACTGACAAACAGGCCAAAAATGGGAGTAACCATGCTAGAAAGAGGCTACTTTCTCACACATGGCACAACCCGAGTGGCGACTCAATACCCAGTTCCTATAGGACATGCGCTACACGTGGCGTCTTGCTGACAAGCTGCAGACTTACTCTGAGGCCAACACCAGATCGGTGGACTCAGAGAATGCCCTATGCGGCCAGAAAGGCACCATACACAGAGTTGCCAAAGGCTATAAAAGACAGGCTGAAAAGACCAAGAGTCAAAAAATTAGAGATCTAGAGGCTCGGGATACCATGGTGGAGCATCATTACGCCACCCACCCCTCTGAGAACACCAGATGCATGTTGGCACTAACTCGGTCCACGCTCAGGCAGATAGCTTTCGAAGTGGCCCGGAAATGTTGAAGGGTTCGATTCAGTAGGTCAATGAGGCTAGGGACAAAGCCGGCAAACTATTTTGCTGGCTAACCACAAAAGATGCTGCCAAAAGGAGAATCCCAGGCATTCTAGACTCCAATAGTTTGAAATATCAGCAGATTTTGCTAAACATTATTGGGCACAGTACCCTTATCCCCTGTGTAAAAGACATACTACTCCCTCAGATTTCACCGGGAGAACAAGCATATCTCGACAAACCCATCTTGACTGAGGAAACACAAAAGGCCATCTCTGACCTACACTCTGGGGAAACCCATAGATCGGATGGCTACCCAGTGGAATACTACAGCAAGTTCTGAGACCTTCTATACCTCCAGCTATTCAGTCTCTAACCAGAGGCAGCCCAGAAGGCTCGGTTCCTCGCAGAACTGGACAAAGCCAGGTCAGCCATCAGAATGTGGTCATACAGACCCACAGCCATCATCAATACTAAGGGAAAGATCATCGCTACCAGACTCAGATGCATTATCACCAGACTGATTCACCCAAGCCAGTATAGGTTTATGCCCAAATGAGGTACTCAACATTGTAACCACAGACTACGGGTTGCACTAGTCCGAGCCTGTGAGCTGCCCTAACCCTGCGTGCAACTGCTCCTTGGTTTTAGGAAGGTATTTGACTCGGTGGACTGGGACCTTATGAAGGTGGTGCTGGCTCACATGGATCTGGTCCCCTAAATCCGTAGCTACATCGACCTCCTTTATTTTCGACCTATGGCCCGAGTGTTAATCAATGGGCTTCTCTCCAACACCCCTCCCCATAGGTTGAGGGACCCAACAGGGGTACCCCCTGTTGCCCCCCTGTTCCCACTTGCCACTGAACCCTATACATACTTGATGAGATGCGATGCCCAGATTCAAGGCTGGAGATGGGAGGATTCCATAGAATTGAGGATCGTACTCTTTGCGGACAACATGCTCCTTTATTTGGCAGACCCTAGACTAACGGACCACGTTGCCTCCACCTCATTGTGCAGTACCAGGAGGTCTCCTTCCTCAATGTGAACCCTGATAACTTCCGGCTGGTTTATAGGAACAGTGCAACCACGCAGTGGCAATCCTTCATATTGACGAGGCGACTGAGCTTCAAATATCCACTACTGATAACGGAACATTGGTTCTGACACCTCATCACTCTGATCCGTAACTTCCACTGGGCTAATCAACCACCCTGCATAGGCTGGCATAAATGCAGATTATCGATGTACGATGAGGATATGGCAATGGAGGACCTCCAACTCGACTACCGTGCCACACAACTACTACTGATCAATGACTGGCTCACAAGTGGCTAGGACGACCCGCATACAGGGCCGAACTAGCCCTATTATACATAGATAGGATTATGGGCCTGGTCCATGGAGACCCAATCCCCAAACGTCTCCCAGAGGTGACGTGGGTTGTCTTTCTGATTTCATAGGGGGCACTGCTTTCCACAAATTGCCAGAATACTCTCACCGAGCAGACACCACATGGGCAGGGTCGCTAACCTAATTATATCGACTTTGAGTGACATTTGGACAGGGAACTACACTAAGGCCCTCATTACAACCCTGGCGGACGGTGATTAAGCAGGCAGGCTGGCGCTAACTACTGCCAAATTATGACCATGGCAGTGAGAACTCTCATAGACAGTCACTTTACCACACAGACCGGGAGGGCGAAAACAACAGCCACTATGGTGGTAGCTGCCTACAGCCAGGCGGAATCAATGTTCCGCCCACCATATTATGACAACCCAATCCGCCACCTTTTCCGGGGCGGTACCAACAACATCAAAAGCCTGGCAGAAACACTGCACAGAAGGGAAAGGACTCACCATTGGAGACACAGGGAACAACCATGCCTCCATGGAGCCTGAACTTCAGATCTTCCCCATGTTCTTCTATGTCCTGCTCCACCACGAACACCAACAACGGCGAAGACGACCACGATGAGTACAGCCGCCTAGTACACAGGGGAGGGAGGGAGGAAAGAGAGAGTGACACACATGCAACACACACACACACCCAACACCATACACACAATCAGATGCAATAATAAAACATAATCACCTTGTACCCCTCTGGAAAATGCAAGGACTACAGGAATTGAGGAAAAGTGAGTGTAATAATATAAATTTGGTGGAAACCCCAAAAATCGAACTGATGGTATATACACATGTGCAGTTCAAGGGACACTGCCCAGTCCATATTGTCCGAGGGCCACAGGGGCATCATTTGGAAAATAGGCAGTCCCCTTAGGGGGAAGGGGGGCACCTCAGCCGGGAGATAGAATACCACCACTGGTCCTGGAGGGGGCAACATGCCCTGTGCTTTGTCCTGGGGAGTGCAAGGCCACAGTCTCTCAAGTGGGTGACTTGCCCACATACTCTGGAGGGGGCAACATGCCCATTGCTCTTGGTCCTGGGGAGTGCAAGGCCACAGTCTCTCAAGTGGGTGACTTGCCCACATGCTCTGGAGGGTCCAACATGCCCATTGCTCTTTGTCCTGGGGAATGCAAGGCCACAGTCTCTCAAGTGGGTGACTTGCCCACATGCTCTGGAGGGGCCAACATGCCCATTGCTCTTGTCCAGGGGAGTGCAAGGCCACAGTCTCTCAAGTGGGTGTTTTCCTAACTGGTTCTGGAGGGGCGTCGTGCCCTGTGCTTCTTATCCTGGGGAGGGTGGGGAGAGTATGTGGCTTACCCACTAGTTCTGGATGGGGCATCGTGCCCTGTGCTTCTGATCCTGGGGAGTGCAAGGTCACAGTCTCTCAGCTGGGTGTCATTCCCACAGGATTTGCAGGGGGCAGGCCGCACAGCAGCCCATGGAGGCAGGACTACAGACCATCCGCCGGCAGTGACGGCTGCTCAGTGGTAGTAGTGGTGCTGCTGCAGCTGCTGGGGGGGGCTGAAGTCCATCCCCTGCAGCCTCGGATGGCTGCTCACTGTGGTGGTGGTGCTGCTGCTGGTGGGGGAAGCTCCAGCCCATACCCTGCAGCCTCGGACGGCTGCCACTGGTGGTGGCGGTGCTGCTGCTGGTAGTGGTGGGGGGAAACTCCGGCACATCCCCTGCAGCCTTGGACAGCTGGCCACTGCTGTTGGTGGTGGTGCTGCTGCTCCTGGTGGGGGGAGGCTCCAGCCCATCCCCAGCAGCCTCGGACGGCTGCCCACTGCTGGTGTTGGCGGTACGGCTGCTTCTACTGGTGGTGGGGGGGGGAGGCTCCAGCCCATCCCCTGCAGCGTCGGATGGCTTCTCACTGGTGGTGGTGCTGCTGTTGGTGGCGGTGCTGCTGCTACTTGTGGTGGTGGGAGGAGGCTCAAGCTCATCCCCTGCAGCCTCGGACAGTTGCACAATCATGGTTGGTGGTGGGGGCTCTGACTGAGTCACTGCACCAGGCCCCTTGTCCTTCCTGCCTGCTGGTGCAGGACCCTTGCCCTTTCTGGCAGCATCTGGGGATGGCTCCTTGCCCTTCTTGGCAGCACATTGGGGCAGACTCCTTGCCCTTCCTGGAGGCAGCTGGGTATGGCTCCTTGCCCTTCTTGGCATCTCTTTGGGCAGGCTCCTTGCCCTTCCAGCAGCAGCTGCGGATGGCTCCTTGCCCTTCCTGGCAGCACTTGGGGCAGGCTCCTTGCCCTTCCGGGCAGCAGCTATGGTAGGCAAACTTACTTTGAGGCTGGCTGGTGCCCCGGATCCTTTCCCACCACGAGTGGGTGTGGAGACTAGTGGTCCCGTGGACTGAGTGGCTGAGGTGCTTCCCTGGGTTTTTGGCACCCTGGCCAGACGTGGAAGACGGGGGAGGAGGGGTAGGGAAGAGGTCAATGGTGGAGTGGAAGAGCTTCATAGGGACACTGGGGTGGGAAGAGGGAGAAGGTTTGGGAGTGGAGGAAGAGGGAGTGGTTGTACAAGGTGTCTGTCTGCTGTGTCCGTGTGCAGGTGCATGGGCTGCATGCTGTTGTGAGGTGGATAGCTGTTGGGTGTCTGAGTGCTTGTGTTTGTGGAGGGGAGCGACAGACACAATGGGAGAGGATACAGGGACGTGTGCATGTCTGTTGTAGTGGTGTCTGCAAGTGAGGTGTGTGTCTGCTAGGTGTGGTGGTGATGCTGGCAGTGGATGATGGTGCAGTGCATGCAGGTGTGAGTGTAGACGGAACTGGGAGACAGGTGGAGGGGGACACAGTGGAGGCAGTGTATGCTGGTATGTCTGCATCTGGATGGTGTTTGTGTGAGTGTAGGAAAGTGCCATCTTCCTTGGCATGATACCCCCATTTTTACCTGTATGTCAGTATGTTTTTGCCTGTCTCAGTGGGATCCTGCTTGTCAGGCCCCCAGTGCTCCTAGTTTATGGCCTAATGTGTGTGTCTGTATGGTGCTTGAATGTCACCGAGGCTCTGCTAACCAGAACCTCAGTGCTTATGCTCTCTCTGCTTTTAAATTTGTCACTATAGGCTAGTGACTTCATTTACCAATTTCAATTGGCACACTGGACCCCCCTTATAAGTCCCTAGTCTATGATACCTAGGTACCCAGGGCATTGGGGTTCCAGGAGATCCACATGGGCTGCAGCATTTCTTTTGCCACCCATAGGGAGCTCAGACAAACCCTTGCACAGGCCTGCCATTACATCCTGAGTGAAATAACGCACACGTTATACACCTATGTCTAGCCTTCACTTGCTGAAGGTTAGGTGCAAAGTTACTAAGTGTGAGGGCACCCTTGCAATAGCAAAGGTGCCCCCACACAGTTCAGGGCCATTTTCCCGCACTTTGTGAGTGCGGGAACACCATTACACACTTGCACTACATATAAGTCAATACCCATCTGTAGCTTCACAATGGTAACTCCGAATATGGCCATGTAACATGTCTAAGATCATAGAATTGTCCACCCATTCCAAATATGGTATTGGGGGGCCAATTCCATGCAACCTGTGGGCTCCACCATGGACCCCCAGTACTGTCAAACCAGCTCTCTGAGGCTTGCACTGCAGCTACAGCTGCTGCCACCTCACAGACAAGGTTCTGCCCTCCTGGGGTCTGGGCAGCCCAGTCCCAGGAAGGCAGAACAAAGCATTTCCTCTGAGAGCAGGGTGTTACACCCTCTCCCTTTGGAAATAGGTGTTACAGGCTGGGGAGGGGGAGCCTCCCCCATCCTCTGGAAATGCTTTGAAGGGCACAGATGGTGCCCTTCTTGCATAAGCTAGTCTACACCGGTTCAGGGACCCCTTGTCCCCTGCTCTGGCATGAAACTGGACAAAGGAAAGGGGAGTGACCACTCCCCTGTCTATCACCACCCCAGGGGTGGTGCCCGAGCTCCTCCAGTGTGTCCCAGACTTCAGCCATCTTGCTTTGAAGGTGTGGGGGCACTCTGGAGGCCTCTGAGAGACCAGTGCCAGCAGGTGACGTCAGACACCCCTCCTGATAGGTCCATACCTGATAAGGTAGCCAATCCCCCTCTGAGGGCTATTTAGGGTCTCTCCTGTGGGTTCTCTTCAGATTCTGCATGCAAGTTTTCTTCAGGAATCCTGTGCAACTACTTCATCATCCTCTGACCTCGGATCAACCGCAGCCTGTTCCAGGAACCGTTGTAACCGCAACAAAGTATCCACAAGGGATAAATTTATTCTGCAACCGCAGATCCAAATCAGCAACTGCAACAGTTTCCATGGTGTGCATACTCTGGGGACTCCCAGTCTTCATCCTGCACCAGAAGGACCGAAGAAATCTCCAGTGGGGTGAAGGAATCTCTCCCCTGCTCAAGCAGGCACCTTCTATGATGACGACCGGTACCCGTGGACTCCTCTCACAGTGACGAGCGTGCTCCTAAGGACACAGAGGGTGGACATCATCAACATAGACTGTACTGAGGTCCTGCTGATAGAATGTGGAGGAGGTAAGACCTTGCCTTGCCAGAGAGCGACGGTACCCCTGTGTACTGCGTCTTCACCTCCTGAGGTCTCTGTGCACTATTTGCAAAATTCCTTCATGCACAACCTGGCCCAGGTCCCAAGCACTTCATCCTGTGATGCTCAACTCGCTGAGTTGTTCTCCGGCTAAGTGGGACCTCCCTTTGTTGTGCTGCATAACCCGCGTTTTGCACCACCTTTGTCCGCATGTCCCGGGACTCCCGGGGGTGCTGGCTGGCATCCTGAGGGCTCTCTAAAGTGCCGAGAGCCCCCTCTTTCTCCTCTCACGGTGTTGGGGCCCCCAGGTCCCTCCTGGGTCCATTCAGCGGCATTTGACGCAAAACACACTTTTGTCATAACCTAGGCTTGTTGGCCACTTCCAACACGAAATCATGTCTGCAACAATCTTCACGTCGTGGGACATCCTTTGCATCACACAGGAACCAGCTGGCATCTTCCTAGGGTGCATTCCTGCAGTCTTCCACTAACCAAGGACTCTTCTTTTGCACCCTCTTCTGGGTTGGAGGGGGCTCCTGTCCTTCCTGGAACTTCTTTCGACTTCTGGACTTGGTGCCCTTCCTTTGTAGGTCTTCAGTTCCAGGAATCCAGCAGTTGTTGTTCGCAGACTTGATTGGTTGCTGCAAAATCCCAAACATGAGGTGTAGTGTGTCCTAAGGAAAGGTGCAGTCCTTTACTCCTGCTTTTCTGGGCTCTGGGGTGGGGTAATTTACATACCTTTACTGTATTCTTACCCTCCCAGCGATTCTGCACACACTACACTTGTCTAGGGGAGAATTTGTGATTCGCATTCCACTTTCTTAGTATATGGTTTGTGTTGCCCCTAGACCTATTTTCTCCCATTGCATTCTATAGCATTTCCTATTGTTTACATTGTTCTATGACTATTTACTTGTCTAATTTTGGTGTCTAGTGTATATATTGTGTATAACACTTACCTCCAGTAGGAGTATTGTCTCTAAGGTATTTTTGGTACTGTGCCTCCCAAATAAATACCTTTATTTTTGGTAACACTGAGTATTGTCTTTACTTGTGTATAAGTACTGTGTAACTATAAGTGGTATTGCATGAGCTTTGCATGTCTCCTAGTTCAGCCTAAGCTGCTCTGCTATAGCTACCTCTATCAGCCTAGGCCTAAGCTGCTAGAACACTACTACTTCACTAATAAGGGATAACTCGACCTGGTATAAGTATCCAAGGTACCCACTACAAACCAGGCCAGTTTCCTACAGTGAGTGCCTGTGTGATGAAGTGTGGTGCTTGTGTTTGCCTGTGCCACTCCTGTGTGTTGTCTTGTGTGCATGCTCGTTTGCCTGTGTGCTTGGGATAGGTTGGGGTTGAGGGGAATGGGTTTGGGAAGAGGAAGTTGGAGGGGGGACGGAAGAAACAGGGACAATGTCTGCCACCCGAGAGGAGGCTGGATTGATCTCTGTTGGGCCGCCAAGCCAGTGTGAATGCCCTCCCCTGGATGGCATTCAGAACGGTTGACTGCCCTACAGAGATGGATCGCAGAAGGTCAATAGCCTCCTCACTCAGGGCAGCAGGGATAACTGGGGCAGGGCCTGAGGTGCCTGGGACAAAGGAGATGACCACCCTCCTTGGTGAGCGGGTACGGAAAACTCGATGAGGGGCTGCTGGGAGGGCGGGGCTGGTACAGGGGGGTGGCAGCTGTACCTGTAGCTGGGGTGAGCACAGAAGTGTCCGCCACCACGAAGGAGCTTCCATTGGAGGAGGTATCTGTGTCAGAACTGTCCCCTCCTGTCTCCGCCGTGGTGCTCCCCTCGCCCTCTGTCCCACTGGTGCCCTCACCGTCGGTGGACTCTGCCTCTTGAGACCTGTGAGGTGCAGCTCTCGCTGTCGCCGGTGCCTCTGCTCCTCCGCCCGATGATGCAAATGCACATAAGGACAGCGTGACAAAACAAAAAGGGGGGGAGAGACAAAGGATACACTAGGTCAATGGCTGCTCCAACACCACCGTTGGCATACACACCACCATCACACGGAACAGCCCTACGCACAAACCAATGCACTACCAGTGATAATGCTAGCCACCAGGGCATGGGGAAGGGCACATACCACCAATTGCAGCACACCTGGGACCCACACACTCCAGACCAGTAGTGGATGACCACAAGCTAGGTAGCAGGATTATCCCTTCAGAACCCCAGCTCCCAGGGGACCTACTCTGCAATGTCAGGCCTGGCCTAGGGGCATCCACTGACACACATCCCCCACCCGAGTACCCCCCAACCATGTGTAAGTTGTAATGATGGGAACTGTACTCACCTCCTTGTGGCTGCTGTGATGCCCTCAAGCGCTCATCCACCTCAGGATAGGACACCACCAGTAGGCAGACCTATGCCATCTTCCATGCCCAGCGACTTAGGTCCTCCCACCGTTTCCGACAGTGGGTGCTCTGCCAACCGTAGATCCCCAGGGGTCCGCACGTCCTTGGCGATGGCACACCATATACCTTTCTTTTGATGGGCGCTGACCTGCAGATAAATACACACTGGAAAAGTATCAGTCAGACCGTCCTGCCTGTTACACTTATGGCCCACCATACCCCATCACATTGGCATTTGCACACACAGGGCCCAGCTCACAAGCTTGACGCCGCCCAGGGACATCCACCCACCCCCCCACACGAGGCCTTCAAACACACCACTCCATGCATTCATGCCCCATGCATCGTGCTCACAGTATACTCACCTGTTGGTCTGGAGGCCGATACAGCAGCCCATACTGGGGTAGGACCGCATTCACCAGTCTCTCCAACTCCGTCAAGGTGAAGACAAGGGCCCTTTCCCCAGTCACACGAGCCATGGTAGGTTCCGGTCACAGCAGCACATGCAGTGTAGGTCCTCTCCTGTTGAAGGTCAGGTAGCAAGTGGGTGATCAGATAGAAAATGGCAGTCACGTCCACAGCGGTGCATACTGTCACTGCCGGCATACAACACCATTTGCCACTGTACCCCATAAGGCCCAATAATAACCAATGAGGAGATGCATGGCGGTTCCCGACCACCTCCCGCAACGGTGCACAACATCAGCGGAATTACCTCACTTCCACCTGTCTCTCCACACAGGACAGGCAGACACCATTTCGGGGGGGGAGGACAGGCCCTGGATAATAACTGCGTTGCATTTCAAATTTTGACTTACAGGACAAATGCCACTTACACATTGAAATTTAACATCATGCATTGCGCTGTTGTGGCTACGATGTTAAGTTTGTGACCGGCTCCTCACTCTTTTGCCCCATAGATTGCTACTGCTGCAGATGAATAGGGGATGGAGACATCAAACGTACCTTTGGCCTCCTAAATGCCAGGTTTCGGTGCCTCCATCTAACTGGGGGATCCCTGTGCTACTCACCCTAGAAGGTCTGCCAGATAATTTTGCCATGCTGCATGTTGCACAACCTGGCCCTCAGACGCCATGTGCCTTTTCTGCAGGAAGAAGAGGCTGGAGATGGCCGTGTGGCAGCAGTAGACCCTGTGGACAGTGAGGATGAAGAGGTAGAGGATGAGGACAACAGAACTGCAGTGATTCTACAATACTTCCAGTGACACACAGGTAAGACAGTGTTACTTCACATTTCATTGTAATTAATTTTAATTTCTGTGGCACTGACATGCTGTTATTTCCCACTACTATGCCCACTTACTGTACCCTTTGGCAACTCATTTTGAAGATATTGGTGCCCCACTATCGCTCCTGGAGAGAGCACTGCAGCCAACTACAGTTCTTTCCTATTTGAACATTACTGTACATTTAATTGCAATGTTTGAACCTGGTTAAACCAATACATACTGAAATACATTTAAAATACTCCATACTTGTATTTTTTGAAAGTGTGTTTATTTAAGTGCTTAAGAGTGGCAAGTACAATGGGCTGGGGTGATGATGGAGGAAAGTCCAGGGTATTGTTCCACTCTGTTTGTAGCACAGGTGCATAGTCCAAGGGGACATAGGAAGGGGAGCAATGGCAGTTCAAGGTGGAAAGGGTGACAGGAGAGGCTCATTTCCTGGTGGGGTCTTGGCAATAGTCTCTGACTTCTGCATGGATCGCAGGGAACGTTTGTGGGGTGGTTCACCTTCTACAGCGGGAGGGGTGCTGGTGGCCTGTTGGTCCTGTGGTGGGGCCTCCTGTCCACTAGCAGAGATGGAAGGCAGTTCAGATGTCTGGCTAGTGGCAGGGACCCGCTGTTGTAAGACTGCCTTCCTCAAGATGCTGGCCATGTCTGCCAGCACCCCTGCAATGGAGACCAGGGTGGTGTTAGTGGCCTGCAAGTTCTCCCTGATCCCCTGGTACTGTCCCTCCTGCAACCGCCTGCTGGCCAAGATCTGGCCCAGCGTATCCTAGGAATGTTGGTATGCACCCAGGACCTTGGTGAGTACCTCCTGGAAAGTCAGTTCCCTGGGCCTGTCGTCCCCCGGCGCACAGCAGTCCTCCCAGTGTCCCTGGTGTCCTGTGTCTCTGTCTCCTGAACTGTGTGCCCACTGCCACTGACCCCAGGTCCCCGATTGTCTTAGGTGTGAGGTGTAGCCTGGGGTCCATGTAGAGGTGGACACACTGCTGATTGACATGTCCTGGGGACAGAGGTATGGGTACGCTGGGTGTGTGCTGTGGTGGTGTTCCCTGAGGGGGGAGGCTCTGTGGTGGTGTGTGACTGTGCCTGGGTAACCGACTGTCCAGAGGTCCTTGATGGACAAGGTTGGTCATCCAGATCCAGGCATCCAGAGTTGCTGTCATCACTGTGGGCCTCTTCTGTGGGGGGTCTCGATAATGCTGGCACCTCTTCGCCGCTGACATTGGCTGGGGTACCTGTGGGGATGTAATTGCAGTGCTATTGTTTCTGTGTGACATATTGTGCATCAGTGGCTTGCCCTGTTTGGTTGTATTTGCCCTGGCAGCTTTTACTTGGGTAAGTTGGTGTGTGGTGGGCTAGCTGATTCTCTCTAGTGTGCATGCTTTAGTGATAGGTGTCCATGCAGGTCTCTGAGTGGTGTCCATGCATTGGTATGGCATGCAGGGCTTGGCATTGGGATGAATGAGATGTGATGCTGTGGGGTGTGGGAGGTGGTGGAGTGATGGGAGTGAGGGTGGGAGTATGTGATGGCATGCAGGTAGGGGAGTAATAGTAGTAGAGTTGACTTACCAGAGTCCAGCCCTCCTGCTACTCCGGTCAGGCTCTCAGGATGCATGATTGCCAAGACTTGCTCCTCCCATGTTGTTAGTTGTGGGGGAAGAGGTGGGGTCCACCGCCAGTCCTCTGTACAGTGGGTTGGTGTCTTGCTGCAATGGAACGCACCTTCCCCCATAGGTCGTTCCACCTCTTCCTGATGTCATCCCTTGTTCTGGGGTGCTGTCCCACTGCGTTGACCCTGTCAACGATTCTCCGCCATAGCTCCATCTTCCTAGCAATGGATATCTGCTGCACCTGTGCTCCAAACAGCTGTGGCTCTACCCTGATGATTTCCTCCACCATGACCCTTAGCTCCTCCTCTGAGAATCTGGGGTGTCTTTGTGGTGCCATGGTCGTTGTGTAAGATCTGTAGGTGAGGGTGTGCAGGGTAATGTGATGGGGTGTGTGATTTGAGGGATGTGAGTGGTGTATAGGTGTGAGGGGTATGTGGCTCTGGTTGTGTGTGTGCTCTTGCTGTCTCTCTCTGTTGGCAATGGTTTGTAGTCGTAAAGGGTTGTGGGTAATGTGGGTGTGTGTTTTATAGTGGTGAAGGTGGGGTGTGTGTATGGGTGTCAGGTGTGTGTAGTTTGAATTGTCCAATGTAGTGTTGTTTTGTTTGAGTGTGTGTATTTTGAGCGTAGCGGTATGTACCGCCAATGGTTTACCGTCACTGAATGTCCGCCGTGGTGATTCGTGGGTCATAATGTGGTGGGCGTAGTTCTGTTGGCGTAATGGTGTGGATTTTGATACTCCCAGTTTATCACTGACCTTTGGTGTGGCAGACTTGTGTGTGGCTGATTTATAGTGACGGATTGGTGTGTGTATAATAATATGGTGAATGGATATCCACTGCGGCGGTGGTATGTTGGCGTCAGTCAGCGTGGCGGTAAGTGGGAATTACCGCCAATGTCATAATGAGTGCCTAAGTTCTTTCGGGAGCTCCACATACAATACACACTATCCAAAACCCAATATCACAAATACCTGCAAATCAGACATGCTCTTGCCATATCAAGGATGAACTCATCACACTCCCGGAACACAATCTGTTGGAAGCTAAGTTACTGATGGGTAACTAGGAAGGGTGGGGCATCACGTTTTTACAGCACCATGATTAACAGTTCGCCAACGTCTATACCGCCTTAAGGAGGAAGTGGGAGGGCTGGATTGGTCTCATAGACAGCACAGATGGGCAATTAGCCTGCATGGCTCCCTCTGCGATCACTATAGCCTCTTGCTTAAGATTGATTCAGCTGAACTATCTTCACTGTACTTATGTCAACCCCCTTAAATTATGACACATGGGTAGGGTACAGTCCTCCACCTGTTTCCGAGTTTTTATGCAGACTTCTTCCACATGATATGGCTGTGCCCTCTAATCATTACTTAGTGGTAACACATTGTGTCCTCTCGCTCGCAAATCCTGGGGTACACACTCATCCTGATGCCAAAAAAGGCTCTACTGAGGGTCGTTAACATGATCAAAAGCAGGGGTGAAGGATATTTAATTGGGATGGCCACAATAGTGGCACTGAAGATATTGCCCGTAGGTGGAAATAGACCAGTGCACCACCGTTAGTCAAGTGGAGGTCAACCATGGACCCATGAGAAGCACAGGAGGAGCCTCTCTACATGGTAAGGGGTTGTCCTCCTAAGCACAAGTGAATATAGGGGAAACAGTTGGATTATGTTCGACTGAGGGGATGCACATAGGTTGCCCAAATGCATTTCTATATGAAAGAGAAGACTGGTGATGACAATGGTTGTATTCTGCGTTATTGTACGGACACTTTTACAGTCAATAAAGTTGATGATCAAAACAATTGATGCAGCAAGTTTGTAACAGCCGCCCTCCTTTGTGCCATAATCCTTTGCTGTCCAAGAGTGCGGGGGACAATGTTTGACTGTAGATGAGAGTTTCTAGTACACTCCCAATGTTTTCAGGTCACGTGTGAATGGATTTTTCTATCATGTTTGCAGCTGAAGTGGTAAAGACCTTCTTGACCGCAGGCTGACTTTCATGAAATAACGCAGGTCAAATTGCACTTCTATACTCTTTCTCAAGATGAGCTTCGAGGACGATTGGTCAAGCTTAATGTTTTTAATCAATCATTCTCTGTTTCCTTAGCTTTTCTTCTGCCATAGTGGGGGATTGCAAATGCTTTAGAGCAAGTCCTTATATAATCTTCGTAACTCTTCTGTTTCGGGCTCCGATATAGTGTTTATTAGAAGACAGTTCGGTTGTGATTGAGATTCTGACTCAGATTTCTCACCCCCGCCAATATCGCAAATTTCACTGTTGGAAGATATCATGAATGGTTTGCGACAATCATTTCCACTGTTCCCCTACCCATCTCTCTAGGTTTGTCATCTTGAATGAGCATCTGCAGACCATACTGATTTGATTTTTAAAGGTAAGTCAGCCACTCCCTTACATAGATTAGAGGAGGTATTTTCCGACAGACTTTGACGGGCTTGAGGGCCTGGAAACAGCTTAAGTATACTATTAGTTGATCTGTTCTTTTTCTTAAGGAGCTTTTGTTTTCTTTGAGAGGTTTGGCTGCTCTTTTTTAAGATCAGACCCGTTGTCATATACCGTGTCAAGCAGGGCTATCTGTCATTCAGAGGAGCATGCCCTACTATTTGGATAACCAGGGATTTCTTCCTGATAAACCTTACAAATTAACAGTAGCTCCAGTGTGTGTGTTTTGAACCAGAATTCTTAATTTCAAGGACTCAAACATCCTTTCGGTCACTAGGTAATAACTCAGTTCGAGTAGTTTGGCTAGTTTTGCGGCTGCTGGCAATGATCCCAGAAACTGGTACTATTGTTCCTTGATTTGGGCTAGCTGGGCTCACTTCTACGGTGACATGCTTCCTAATTTCTCTTTCAATATTAAGCTAAGCTGTTATCATTGTGTGTAATATATTGGGCAAAGTTCCTAGTTTTTCAATAATATCTGCCCCACAGTGAATACCAGTTGGTTCCAATTCTTTACTTTTCAGTCCTTCAGAAGTCATTATAGACCATTCGCTATCTATCTCTTGGAGGTGAGTTGCTATTTTCAATTTGTACATCTATTTTCTAAGATTGTTTTTTCAATGAGTCTGTTATCAAAGACCAAAAAGATGTAATTGTGTTCAGCGATGCTAATAGAGGATCAGACTGTGTTGCCCACAAAGCTTTATCACCCGTTGCCCATCTCTGCCCATGATGATTTTGTGCAGTTGAGATCTTTACAAAACGCAGGGCTGCACCAAGGCATTCCAATGTTCTCTTCGTTGTCTCTCAATGCCACAATCTCCAGATCGTCAAAGGCCAGGACCGCTGCACATCATCAAAGTTGGAGAATTGGGAAATCTGCTGGCTGCAATTTAAACAGCAGGCAGCAGCAAGTAGCAGCAGATGGGCAGAGGTACCTGTTAGTGACCTCTGATGGTGCTCTTGGGGGTCTAAGTCTTCCCTAGTTCCTATTATGATGTGGAGATGACTGGGGGTGGGGGGAGGTTGCTAGGGGCACCCAAAAGTAGAAGGGGGAAAGAGTTAGGCAGCTGGCAACTGTATGGGCATCTGCGCACCCTCAGCTCCCTAGCAGCTGCAAACTGCTCCGGCCTAACACAACCATTTTCGTGCACCATGGGTTATGTTATATGTTATGTTATATTGATTTATATAGTACAATAAGCACTTAGAAGGGTATCCAGACACTTAGCAGGTCTGTAGGTTTGTGGTGCCTAAGCTGCTTATACTGTAGTGTGGTTAGTTTTACGTATCCTTTGCGCATTAGCTTCAGGCTTTAGGCCTATGTGCACTTTGCCCTGGATGTATTTTATTCATTTGCTTGCATCTTAGAGCCTCTGTGCACTTTGCTCTAAATGCTTTTTATTAGGCTTCGTACTGTTATTTTTCAAATAGCCAGTTCTACGGTCTTGTTTTATATTCATATCACACTGTTTAGCCTACTTCAGCACTGGAGTTCTCCATAACACATTCTTGCTCACTCTGTGCTTCAGTCAAGGATACAGTCTGGTACATTGCCGATAGATGTGGTAGGAGTTTAGTCTTTGGCATTCCTGCGTAGGGACATTTTGTGATCACGCTGACATGTTAGTTATAAAAACACTTCCTTGTCCCAACACACGCAAGAGGGAGATTCCGACCAGGGAACCACAACTAGACGCTGACTGCCTCGTTGCAGATGCTGAACCAAGATCACAGGCCTTTGCTCAGATATAAGGGTTGATGTCTCCCCAGTGATTCAGAAAGGCAAGTTAGAAGCTTAACATGCTGTGCTCGAAAAAGAACAAGCAGAGGGAGAGTAGAAACTATTAGACACCATGTAGCATTGTTCTTATGTTTTACTCTCATAGTGACTATTTCAATCCTACTGTGTTGTGTGGTTCTGGTTATTGCGGCTCACGCCTTATTATCTAAAATGCAGTCGTTTTATTAAAACATTATATAAAACGTATACTGCCTTTGTCATTTGTATATGAGATCATACTGTAAACAAGAGTGTTGGTTTGGATCTGAGTGACCACGACTTCCCTGAGAAGTTCCAAAGATGTCATGCGTTCGGCTGCCCAATCATCTCTTCCCCTTGGGAGAAATGAGGCACTGCTAGTTAGCCGGAGCAAAAAACGGATTTAGGGTGACAGAGTTCCTTACACGTGGGTCAGACTCAGTCCCCCACACCGTGATCGATCCTGCTGCCTAGAAATCCAGTAGTTTCATTTAGGATAATGAGAGCCCACGCGACATGGCGCCGCCAACGATTGGTCTGGCTCTAATTTTTAGGTCCGGCTGACTCTCTCGGTCTCATATATATATTGACTCCTCGGTTCCGTAAGCGGAGATGTCCGTGGGGCTGAGGATTTCTGCCGCCACGGGATAGGTACATCCTATTACTTAGTGGTTGGTTGTTCAAGCTTGAACTTTGAAAGGAAAACCCCGATATTGGTGTGCCTTCTCTGACCTAGTGCTGTTTTTACAAATGGCGAATCCTAATGTAGTGAATATAGCGCTTAATATGCGACAACCGCTCACAGGACATCTGATAGCACATGGACTGACGGTCCAGGGGGGTCCGGTCACTTTTGTGGTGGACGCCCATGCAGCCTATAGAACAGAACTTTTTTATTCTTGGGTCGTGTTTCCAGCAGTTGATGGGGGTACAAACACTTTTCACGAATACACTGTTGCGAATGTCCCTGGACAATAGAGGGCTTATGCATACTTAGAGATACTTTTATCTTATCAAGAATACCATAATTGGCTTGATGGCGCCCTCCCACACACAGTAGCACCGGTTAGGTTAGGCCCCTTAAGTAATGAATGTCCTACCTGGCCTTTATTGGCTACTTACACACCATATCCTGCGGTTGCTAATTTGGTAGTGGCTGACGTGCGTCGTTTTATATGGATTTGGCAGCTACATATAGAAGACTGGTTCAGTTTGTCATGCAGGCATTAAATACTAATGCAGCACGTGCAGCTCCGGCGCACCCACAAGCAGTGGTTCCGGGTAATAATCCGGCCACTGTACACTCAGTTATGGGTAAAGTACCAACTAAACGTGAGGAAACTCCATTTTGGCTGGCGCAAAAAATTAATACGCTGGAAGCAGTATTTCCCCATACGGGACCTCAGGATAAACATAGAATATTGACGATGTGTTTGCCGTATGGGATGGTTCCTCCGGAGGACCTTTGTAATACTTGGGGCACGGTGTTTGCCGCGCTCTACACTACGGCACACGGTACACCGACATTAGCTAATTTACCGGAAGTGCTTAAACAAATTCAGGATGAATATGGGGCTGCCCCTGCCTTAGATTTGGGCATGCAGTTGATGGGCAATTTTGCCGCAGTTTCTTCTATTATTTTGAGTAATCTCAAGGGAGAGGCAGTAGCACTAGCAGTGCGAATGCGTCTTCGGGACATTCCGCAGATTAATCAAGAGCGGGAACTCCCGAGAATAATTGCAGAAACATATTCTAGTATTGGTCGCAATAGCCTAGGGGCTAGACCATAAAAAACCCAATTGCAGGGTAAAAATAATAAAGATAATGCTAAACAACAGCAACCTGAGGGTACTAAAAAGCGCTGGGAAAAGAAACAACAGCAAACACCTAAGAAAGATGGGGGACAGTCTCCGCAACCGGAGACCCCGCAGAATAGGTATAATCTCAGGAATAGGGATAATTTGAAGACGCCTGATAGATATCAATATACTGATACACGCCAATCTCGTTCCTTTCAGGACTCCTCGGACAAGAGAAGTGATAGAGGTGGGCGGTCAGAGCGGAGAACTGAGTACGTGAAACCGAGACAGGAATCACAACGCTCAACGGAGGTTTCTATTAAGCAAGAAGAGAAACCACTCCAACAAAAGCAACAATTTAAAAAGAAGAAAGTGGCAGCAGTCTCAGTTAGACATGCCGCTCAAGAAGAGAGTTCTCTTGACGAACAAGACATGGGCGTTGGCACTGTTAGACAGCGCGGCAGAAGTCACAATAGTTCGCCGGAGTCTTCTAGAGCATCTGGAGGTGAAAGCAACTGATGACTTCATACAAGTCGAAACGGCAGATATGCGAGTCTCTGATCCTGATAGAGTGTATAATGTGACTTTGCAATTGGAAGGGGACATTGACTGCATTGTACACGCCATCTTTTGGGACCATGTGGTAAAATCATATGACGTTCTGCTGGCCGAACAAGATTGGCCGCCTGACTTTGTTCGTGACTGTCCGGTTGGGGAAGAGGTTATTACACCTTCCTTCTCACCACTTGTTCCGAGAGAACTAGCGGAGTCCTATAGTAAAATATGGGCTCTAGCACAATCCCCCGCCCTATATAGAAATAACGTGGGGTGGGATAGACAATCACCTTATCATGTAATTCCAATAAAGGGCGAACCTCAGCCGCAGGCGCAGTATCATATCAAATTTGAGGCAAGGGCATCGGTTAGGAATATTCTTACACAATTGGAGTACCAGGGTGTAATTGAACCCTGTGTCTCGCTGATGAATAATCCCTTATTTCCAGTTGTTAAACCGGACCATTCATATAGGATAGTGGTGGATTACAGACATTTAAATGGACATACACGCACATATGCAATACAGAATTCACATAGCGCAGCGCTTATGAATAATATAGTGCGTAAAAAATACAAAACAACGTTAGATATCTCGAATGGATTTTTCTGCCAAAATATAGCGCCCGAAAGTCGGGACTATACCAGTTTCAGTGCGTTTGGCTCTCAGAAAAAGTTTTGTTGTTTGCCTCAGGGGTATAAGAATAGCCCAGGACTATTTTCGGCTCGTATAACTGAAATTTTGCACGAGTTGGACCCTGAAGCGTTATCATATGTTGATGACATATATTTGACAGACGATGAGATTCTGCAACATCTAAGGTGTGTAGCACGCACTGTTGTGGGGTTTGCTGGAATTGGCTATAAGTTTAATTTTAAGAAATCGAAGATTGCCTTCCTCAGCGTCATTTTCCTGGGATATGAGTTGTCGAGTGAGGGCAAGAGCTTAGCGCCACATTTTTTGGAGAAATGTGCTCAATTGCAGCCTCCTAATACGGTTCGGAAGCTCCAGTCATTGTTGGGGTTTCTGAATTTTGGCAGAACTTACATTCCTGATTATGCTACGTGCATAAAACCTTTATACGAGTTGATTTGACTGAATTTTTCGAGTAGATTTTGGACGATTGAGCATACACATATACTACAAGATTTGCAAACTGATCTCTTGGCAGTTAAACATTTACACACACGGGACAATAAAACTCATTTAGTCATCAGGGTGATACCTGGGGCTGTTGAGTTCACATATGTCACCTTTAATGAGGGTGAGACAGTCCCGATTGCATACAAGTCCCACTTGTATTCTGCTGCAGAACAACGATTTGCACAAACTGAGAAAATACTCACTGCAGTACAGATGGCTGTGATCAAAGAAAGACCTCTTGCCCAGGCCCAATGCATCATTGTCGTTTCCCCGATTCCAGCCTTAGAGGCTGTTACAAAAGCGAGTGTTCCTAATTCGAAAGCTTTACACCCGCGATAGATACAATGGGCTACGTCTTTGACAGCCACTGATGTAGATTACATATTTGACCCTAAACTGCAGACTCAAGAATTTCTTCAATATGAAATGGAATACCCAGTTCCTGCTGGCACATTGCCTATTGACCAATATCAGGTGGTCATGTATACTGATGGCTCTGCGCAACCGGCGGTTGGGACTAAACAACAGTATTCTGCTGCATGTGCGGTGGTGAGCGGCACTATGGAGGGGGAAGTGTTCTGCCCCCGACATACTTATACTCAAACCTTGGGAGATTGTACGGCACAGCTGGCTGAGCTCAAAGCTCTATTGCTAGCATTGGAACACGCGGATCCGGCAACTTTAACCTTTCTGGTCTGTGACTCCTACTACTGTGTTCAGTCTTTCAATGAATATTTACACTATTGGAAGTTGAATGGGTTCAGAGATTCTAAAGGCAACACCATTAAACACAGATTACTGTGGGGTAAGGTTGCGAATCTGAAAGAAACACTTCCTAAAGTCCATGTTGTACATACACTTGGACACCAGCGCGTTGGAATACACGTTGCTGGGAATACTTTGGCTGATGATGCCGCGAAGCCGCAGTGGCTGTCGCCACTGTGGCCGCAGTAACTCGTTCGAGTTCCAAACCAGACACAGAGATTTCGGCTGCCATAAAGGCTACGGCTGATGGCACGCCCTTTCCTAAGGGATTTCCTTCTAAATATAGTTACTGCTTGAGTGGTGCGCTAAATGCTTTTGTTAACATTCCATGCATTGGTGTACGTGAAATGCCCAATAAAATTGAGAGACCTCAATTAATTTCTGCAGCACATGAGGGGGCGGCATCTACACATGCTGGTGTGGCTGCCACGATTTCACTTTTACAGGCTCGTTACTGGTGGCCTGGTCTCTATAAGGAGACAAAGCAGTATGTCCTTTGTTGTGACGTTTGTCAACAAATTAAAGCTTCGTCGGCTAGACGCCCGCAGCAGACGCCCCTTCTGATTTCAAATAAACCTTTACGGTGTGTGTACTTGGATCATTGTGGTCCACTGACGCCAGATAGTGCATACAAATATATTTTGGTTGCTGTAGATTCGTGCTCCATATTTGTGTGGGTCTGGCCACAGCGCTCGGCTGACGCTCGGACTGTTATTAAAGATTTGCACATCTTTGTCAATACATTTGCGGCTGCGGCTTTTCATTCGGACCAGGGCCCTGCTTTTGCCTCTAAAGCATTCAGGGACACCATGGCTTCGTTGGGGGTCCAACTCCAATTCTCGTCTCCATTTCATCCCAAGGGAAATTCTGTCGTGGAGCGTTTAAATCGTGATTTAAAGCAATCCTTAACGGCCAGAGTTATAGGTACGGGTCGTAGTTGGCTAGCCCACCTGTATGGAGTACAGAGAGCACTTAATAACTTGCCTAGAAGGTCCCTGGGGGGTCGTACTTCATATGAGTGCCTGTTTGGAACACAAATGTATGTTCCTGATCTAGATGGTCCTGGTGTGGAGGCGGCAGATACGCCCTTTGACATAAATGATTGTGTCACTGTTTTGCAGGATTTACAACAATTCCGTGAAGATAACTCTTCTGCAAGTGCTGCCTCCTCAGGAATTAAGGATGAGCCAGTAACACCTACTGGTTGGATACCCAGGATTGGGGATCTAGTGCGTGAAAAGGTCGCAGTAAAGAAAGAATCTGGTCCTTCTTATCGAGCACCGGTCCCTGTATTAGGGGTTAGCGGCACGAGAACTGTAATTTTACCGCCGCTGCACGGGGCCAAAGGAAATCGCTTTGTTTCCATTGATAATGTCAAGTTACAACATGTGGCCGATTCTGCACAGCAGACCAAGAGGGACACCCAGTAGTTCCGGAATCCCTCTCACTACTGGGGAAGAAGTGCCGCTGCAGGTGATCTGCACCGATGCTGTTTCCTCTCCGAGCTTGGGGAGGGTGGAAGCTGATCTTGCGATTGTTCCACAAACGATGATTAATTTGGAATCTTTTGATCAAGTCACTGTATGTTCTACTGCTGTTTCTGAACATGTGGTTTACAGTGTGCCAAGGCGAGAGCCTCCATCTGCTTCTTTGTTCACAGTTGCACCTTTTGCAATAACTGCCTCTGGCTGCTTCAACGACACTGATGATGCCGTGTCTGACTCCTCGTCCTCACTATCTTCAATCCGAGGTCCACGTAAGCTGCTGTGTTGGCTTAAACGCACATATTTTGTTTTTCCTTAGAACTATTTGTGGCTTTTTATGGCTGTAATGACTATTTTTTTGTGGTTGGGATTTGTGGTTACTTTTTTTCTAGTAATACATGGTCATTTTCTTCCTGAACGATCTGACATTGAGCACGTGGAGACGGTGTTGAAACCACATTTTTCGTCTCATATGGTTCGAAAAGACTTGTCCAATGTAAACATTTCTGCAATACCGATTCCGGATGGGATTGTGTGGGATAAAGTAATGTTTGATATATATGGTCCCACTGAATTGATTCAAATACCGTATGTTCTCAAATTATCAATGAATTATATCGTTATACCAGGCATTGTTTCTGATGATTGGGATGTGAAGACAGTAGATTCTATGCTGACAGACTTGCAATATTATACTGACTATGACGATGAAGATGCTTACCTATTTAGAGATAATCATGGTGACATGTTTTGCTACAACTATTATGGACACCACTTTATTCATAAAGCAAGTAGCCCTAAGTCCATATTTGATTATGTGCCACGGGAACATTGCCCAACTCCTCCACAGGGGAGTTCTAAAACGTATTATGATAAATTTGCATATTTTTCTGGGCATAATCAACAAAATGCTAAGTCTTACTATTTTAAAGTTACTCCATATGCTAATAAGCAAATGTTATTGACCGATACTAAATTACTGTATTCAAATTTGTTTGTATCTAAACTTTCGGTTGAGGGGTATGAATATTGGTTTAAGACTGTTGACTTAAAAAGTGTCTGGGGAACGAAAAATTGGCAAATGCAAGGCAGGGACACATTATTTAGGGCGTGTATTATCCCCGTGCAGATGATTTTCCTCAATGACACAGTACAACAGACTAGCTGTTTGGGCTTAGCAACGATTAAAGAGTTGAATTTGCCTGGTATACCTATCCCTTCCAAACTGAACAATTGGCAGCGATATGTTAATGCCACGTTTTGTGAGTTTACACACTGGGTCCAGAATGGTACGCTTAACACTTCATTGGTACATCCGGGCGGGTGGTTATTATGGCCTGTAGACACTAATAGGTGTCATCAACGTTTTGTCACCTCTTCAGGGGGGTTCAGGACTAGTAGGGCAGACCCTCGCTACATTTCACCAGAACATGCTGATATCATAACTACATACAGCGTGGGGAAGCTTTGTCAGCAATGGTTAAAATTATCCACACTGGATGCAGTTAAATCACATCTCACGTTACTGTCTAATGATACTGACTTACAAGATTTTTTGTCAGGACCTAAGGTGCCTCAGAAGAAACGTTTTTTATACGAAGTATATAATGAGAATTGGAAGCTTTCACAACAAGAGGCAGCGGCCCGGCTGAGGCAAATTGATCAGGAAAACCTGATACAGGCTTTGTCTGTTGTGGATAATAGGATGCATACCCTTTCTGCCCGTGTTTACACAATTGACAGCATCGTTTCCTCTGCTATAGACATTATTAAATCGGATATGTCTTCTTTATATCATGGGCAGAGTCAGACGCGGTCCATCATGCAGCTGGGTTAGACTCTACAGACCTTGAAGGCAGGTCGCGTTCCGTGGCAGCACATTCGTGCCAGAGAGATCTTTGTTTCCTTTAATTTGACTCGTCAACAACAGCTGATGGCTAAAAAGGAAGCAACGTATGTCATGTTAAATATTGAAAAATTGGAGAAACTGCCTTTTACGGTTGCTGAGATTCCGTCAGCTGAGTGGTTGATTCATGGGGTTAATAATTTGCCTATCTCCACTCTGCAATTTACTTCTTGTTTGAAGCACATTCCGGTGGGTAGATACGAACGGTTGGGAGACAGTTACATACACGAGGTGTGGGAGCTTCCCTTTCTAAACAGATGTATTAATGGTTTGAGGGAGGTTTTTCTTAGCGGTAGTGAATGCGAAACTTCTGTCAGCCATTCCATGGTTTGTAAACAGCTGTCCTTGCACGGGGCGTGTAACGCTTCGATTGCTAACTTAGCTTGTTATCTGAAGGGAGTTCCAGTCACGGTTATTAAAAACACTTTCCAGGTGCTTTCTAACGGCAGTTACATTGTTCTTAACAGCGAACGCTGCTGTGGCATGTGTGCTGGAATAGTTTACGTGGTCGTTGTCACCGAGGCCGTTACGTGCTGCGGGAATGTGTTGTTTCACCCCACTCAAATTAGGGAGGTAGCAGACATCTGGCCTCATATTGCTACTTCCACAGTAAATTTCGATAAGTTGAGTCGACTAAAGGCTTTATTGTTTCAAAAGCAAGTGGCCCTTACATCTGCTAGCGAGACCTACGCACTTCAGGTGGCAAAGTCGTCGGCAGAAATACAGTCCCTTTTGAATACGAACTTTCCGAGTCACTTCGGTGAACTTGTGGGACGTATATTTAATGCGTCCAGCACTGCTGGAATTGCACATTTTTTCAAAGCCGTTGGTGTTGGTTTTGCTCACACCTTCTCTTCCATATTCGGTTTAATACCTTCGGCTATACACTCTATTTTCGGAAGCATTTTTGGGGGTTTCCTGATTACTTTGGCTTTATTGGCTGGAGTCTTGCTATTGCTGCTCTTCTTCCGCAATGGCTGTCCCGCCACGACGAGATCCTATATTGATGCTCCCGTCAGCGCAGCTGTGTCGTGAACGCATGATGCAGCATTTTGGAGCAACACTCCTGGGACATTTGGAGTGTGACTGGTCTTTGTCATTCAGACCAGTTTTGGATTGTGTGCAACCCGTGTGTCGGTGCCTTTGGTGCTCGTTTGAACATGCACTGGCTCTCTGTCTCTCACTGCAGCCCCCTCCAGTGGTCGATGCTGATCTGTTGATGTTCCCGATTAGGGCTCATTCCCAGACTTGTGCACTACGGTTGCGTTTGCTTTGTAAGGCGGTTTATGAGATTCCCTTCCTGGAGGAAGATGGTATTGTCTCATTCATAGGCCCTGCACGGGGTGCCGCCCTGAATGGTTTTGGGGCTTTGGAACACACCTGCTCCATGGTACTTTTTGGCGTGGATCTTCCGATATTGACATATATCGAAGTGGAGGAGCTCCTGCTTTCTATTGCTTCTGTCTGACAATTGGATATTTTTTTTTTTTTCCAGAAATTGACATTATATTGAATTTGGCTTTATCGTCACATGCTTCCCAAATTTATGACTTTGTTGTCCTCTGACCTTGTCGAAATATATATTTTTATGTATTGTTTATATCTGGGGCATACTTTTATATTATTAGAACCACTTTCTACCAACAAGGGGAGGGTGTAGTGTGGTTAGTTTTACGTATCCTTTGCGCATTAGCTTCAGGCTTTAGGCCTTTGTGCACTTTGCCCTGGATGTATTTTATTCATTTGCTTGCAGCTTAGAGCCTCTGTGCACTTTGCTCTAAATGCTTTTTATTAGGCTTCGTACTGTTATTTTTCAAATAGCCAGTTCCATGGTCTTGTTTTATATTCATATCACACTGTTTAGCCTACTTCAGCACTGGAGTTCTCCATAACACATTCTTGTTCACTCTGTGCTTCAGTCAAGGATACAGTCTGGTACATTGCCGATAGACGTGGTAGGAGTCTAGTCTTTGGCATTCCTGCGTAGGGACATTTTGTGATCACACTGACATGTTAGTTATAAAAGCACTTCCTTGTCCCAACACATGCAAGAGGGAGATTCCGACCAGGGAACCACAACTAGACGCTGACTGCCTTGTTGCAGATGCTGAACCAAGATCACAGGCCTTTGCTCAGGTATGAGGGCTGATGTCTCCCCAGTGATTCAGAAAGGCAAGTTAGAAGCTTAACATGCTGTGCTCGAAAAAGAACAAGCAGAGGGAGAGTAGAAACTATTAGACACCATGATAGCGTTGTTCTTATGTTTTACTCTCCTAGTGACTATTTCAATCCTACTGTGTTGTATGGTTCTGGTTATTGCGGCTCACGCCTTATTATCTAAAATGCAGTTGTTTTATTAAAACATTATATAAAACTTATACTGCCTTTGTCATTTGTATATGAGATCATACTGTAAATGAGAGAGTTGGTTTGGATCTGAGTGACCACGACTTCCCTGAGAAGTTCCAAAGATGTCATGCGCTCGGCTGCCCAATCATCTCTTCCCCTTGGGAGAAATGAGGCACTGCTAGTTAGCCAGAGCAAAAAACGGATTTAAGGTGACAGAGTTCCTTACACGTGGGTCAGACTCAGTCCCCCACACCGTGATCGATCCTGCTGCCTAGAAATCCAGTAGTCTCATTTAGGATAATGAGAGCCCACGCGACAATACGAAGAGCCAAGTCTTCAGCTTCTTGCAGAACTCAGGAAGTGAGAAGTAGGCTCATATGTGTTGAGGGAGGTTATTCCTTGTCTTGGGTGCGATGTAGGAGAGTGACCTCCAGTTTTGCTTTTACAGATGTGAGGAATGTGTGCGAGTGAAAGTGAGGCAGAGAGTAGGTGTCTGGTTGATTGGTGAAAGTGTATGCAGCTGTTCAGGTATTCTGATCCTGTGTTGTGGAGGGCTTTGGATGTGCACTTGGGCTGTTTGAATTGGCTGCTCTTGCGAATGGGGAGCCATTGAAGCTTCCTGAGGTGCGTCGTGATGTATGTGCAGCGTGTGAGACTTGCAGCAGTGTGCTGGATGGTCTGGAGTCTGTGTAAGAGTTCTTTGGAGATTCCAGTGTAGAGAGTGTTGCTGTAGTCCAGCCTGCAGGTGAGTAGGGCTTGCATGACGGTCCATCCGGTGCTCTGAGGTAACCATTTGGAGATTTTTTGCAGCATTTTTCTTAGGGTGTGGAAGCAGGAGGAGCATACTAAGTTGATTTTAGCCGTGAGGTTGTGCTTGTTGTCTAGGATGATCCCTAGATTTCTTGGGTGGTGTGTGGATGTTGGTCCTAGCTCCGACAGACCCCAGGTGGACTCCCAAGGTAAAGTCTTGTTGCTGAAGACTAGTACTTCTGTCTTGTCGGAGCTGAGCTACAGGCAGTTAGTTCACATCCAGTCTGCTACCAAGGTTATGCAGTTGATGAAGTTGGTTCGGGCCGTGGTTGTTTTGTCTATCAGGGAGAGGATGAGTTGAGTGTCATCGGCGTAGGAGATGATAGTGGTGTCTTGTGATGGGATGATGTCGGCGAGCGGTGTCATGCATATGTTGAAAAGGAAGGGGCTGAGGGACGATCCCTGTGGCACTCCGCATAGCAATTTCTTGGTCTCTGATGTGAAGGGCGGCAGCCTGACCCTTTGGGTTCTTTCCAAGAGGAAGGAAAAGAGACATCTGAGAGCAGATCCTTGTGTACCAATCTTATGGAGGCTTCCAATGAAGGTGCTATGGAAGAAAGTGTCAAAGACAGTACAGAGGTTGAGGAGGATGAGGGCTGCTTTTTCTCCTCAGTCCAGAATGATTTGAATCATCAGTTGCAACGATTAATATTTTTTTTATGTTGTGGTTCTTTCTGAATCTTGATTCAGTGTTTTCTAGAAGATTGTGAAGTTTGAGGTTGGTTGTAAGTTGCTTGCTGATGGCCATCCCAATCACTTTGGCTGGATACGGGTTGGCTGTGGGCTTCTTGAGGAGGGCGTTGATTTCTGCGGTTTCCATTCATCCAGGAAAGTGGCAGACATGATGGAGGTGTTGATGATGTGGGACAGGGTGGTGCTCATTGGTGATGTTCCCAGGATGTAGATGTGTTGGGGGCATGGGTTATTTTGTACCCCTGAGTGGATGGTCTGCATGACTGACACTGTGATGTTTCTGGTGAAGGTTGTCCATTCGGTCAGGTTGCCGTCTTGGTTGGTGGTGGCTAGGTTAGCAACAAGTTCTCTGCGGTAGGTATGGTGTATGAAACTGCTGTATTGAGATTTTACTGTGGAAGAAGTTGGATATGTTGTCACAAGGTTCCTGGTAGGTAGCTATGTTGGTGGCAGTGGCTGAAGGCGCAGTGAAATCCTTAATGATCGAGAAGATCTCCTTGCAGCATTGGAGACTTGTTCAATGCGGTCCACTACGGCTTTTTTCTTGGTGTCTCATTTGCTGGTGATAGCGTCTGAGTGCAGACTTGTATTTAGTTATGTTGGTGTGTTGTGGCTGGCTCTTCATTCCTTTCTGGCTGTTTACAGTGTTGTTTGGTATCTCGGAGGTCTTCTGTGTATCAGATGGCCTGCTTCTATGATCTACTATGCTTGTTGGGTATAATGAGTGCAAGGGAGTCTACACAATTCTTGATCCAGTTGTTGAAGTTGTTAATGTCCTTGTTGAAGCTGTCTGTGGGGCTAGGCTGTGCTGAAGACGCTGAGCCAATCTGCTTCTGTGATATTGTCCCAGCTGCAGCCTGGAATGCTGACCCTGGTAGGGGTGTTGACTTGAGGTATGTTAATTTAGAAGTGGAGGATGGAGTGATCAGTCCATATTAGCAGTGTATTAAAATTGTATTTGATGAGGTCCTTTTTCTCTATACATGGGCCAAGCCGTGCTCCCCTCCACCTCCTACTCATGTGCTGGATTTCAATCTCCTGCGGCTTAAACGACCCGCACTTCTCTCTGCGAGAAAACAGGCTCTAAGATCTAGCTAGGCCAGGCTCTTCTGCTTCCTCCCCCATGGCCCCCGCCTTAGTCTGTGGCTTGCTCAGCAGCTAGGCATGGAGAGAGGCAGCTCCGTCAACCTCCTCCTCCCCCTCTGATAGGATCGCCACTATACGTCTATGGATATTGTGCATCTGACTGCAGCTCGCTTCACAAGAACCCCTCCCCCATGCTGATTCAAGGGGGAGGGCTTCTTGAGGAGATTCATATGACATAATCGTGTTGGGAATCATATTGCAAAATGCTGGTTCCCAATCATATCTGGGAGGCTGACTTTGATTAATTTAGTGGAGGAACAGTTAAGCTTCATAATGTGGGATTGGCTTGGATTCATATGGTTCAGTTTAAGATTCATGCTAAGTGCAGGTTGTCAAGATAAAAGCAATTATGACCAACTTAGGGAAGTGTTGGTTAGGATTCATACTGTGGAGATTGTTCACAATTCATAATAAGGACTGGTTACAATTTACATTGTGGTATGTGGTGGGCTAGGATTCACTTTGAGAAGTGGCAGATTAGGATTTGTATTGTAGCGCTGGTTATTATTCATGTTAGGTTGTGTTACCATACACAAGTGTTTGTGAAGATTCCAAGGCGTTGATATGGATATGATCTGCAAAATTCTCACCTGATCCGGCTGCTGCGGTTGACACTGATCCCTGCTTCTGGTAAAAGACGAACCCATTGCATGCTTGATAGTTTAAGGGACCGGAGGGTTTCAATGCCTTCCTCTAGCAAGGCCTTCACCTTGGATGTGCGGGAATACCTCACCTGTGACACACAACCCGCATCAACATATCCTGAAGAGGAAGAAGTGTGAGATTTAGAAACAATAAGAGAAAACATCCTAAAGGGAGTGCTACAGTGAAAGGAATTGTCATGAAGGGAAAAGTAACTTAATTGTAACACTGGTTATCAATCACATCAATCTTCAAATAACTTATGAAAAGTAAATAGCTCTTCCTGTGAGAAGTAACACTTTTCACAAGACAATTTCTTATTATAAACACATGCCTACCAAAAAGAGTTTGCTAGATAGAAAACAGCAAATTAACCTGTAAATTAACAAATTTGTCACTAGCCGCAGAAGATTTCTAATGCTTCCTTTTTTTAACCGAAAAAAGTGAAGTAATCAAACAGACAGGTAGCACTGATTTACAGAGACAAATACTGCAGTGCCTTTTAGCCTCAGGGCAACCCACCTATGCAAGATGACCCAGCCTTAGCAGTTGACGGGCAGTTCATTTAAAAGCTCAATTAAGGCACTGCCATCTTACCTTAGAACAGTCCATCTAAGTTCACTCTCCACATTCCCAGAAAAGATGGTGGGTTGTTCATGATTCTGTATGGGTCAGTAAATCCAATTTTGTACGTCGGAAATGCTTTTCAAACTTGCAAAAAAGGTTCCAAATATATCAAAAAAGCTGTTTTGCAGTTAAAAGCTCTGCGATTTTGTGATTAGCAGGGTTTCCAAACCACAAAGATCTGGTCTTTGAGAACCCCAATATAGCTTGGGCCCACATACCTGTAGGAAAGTACCATCTTTCTTGGCATGTTACCCCCATTTTTACCTATGTGTCAGTATGGTTTTGCCTCTCTCACTTGGATCCTGCTGGTCAGGACCCCAATGCTCATAGTTTATGGCCTAATGTGTGTGTTTGTATAGTGCTTGACTGTGTCACTGAGGCTCTGATAATCAGAACCTTAGTGCTTATGCTCTCTTTGATTTTAAATTTGTCACTGTAAGCTAGTGACTTCATTTACCAATTTCAATTGGCACACTGGACCGCCCTTATAAGTCCCTAGTATATGGCACCTAGGTAGCCAGGGCATTGGGGTTCCAAGAGATCCATATAGGCTGCAGCATTTCTTTTGCCACCCATACGGAGCTCAGACAACCCCTTGCACAGGCCTGCCATTGCAGCCTGCGTGAAATAAAGCACATGTTATTTCACAGCCATTTTCACTGCACTTAAGTAACTTATAAGTCACCCATATGTTTAACCTTCACTTGCTGAAGGTTAGGTGCAAAGTTACTAAGTGTGAGGGCACCCTTGCACTAGCAAAGGTGTCCCCACATAGTTCAAGGCCACTTCACAGGACTTTGTGAGTGCGGGGACACCATTACATGTGTGCACTACATATAGGTCACTACCTATATGTAGCTTCACAATGGTAACTCCGAATATGGCCATGTAACACATCTAAGATCAAGGAATTATCCCCCATTCCAAATCTGGTATTGGGGAGCCAATTCCATGCATCCTGGGGGCTACACTATGGACCGCCAGTACTGCCAAACCAGTTCTCTGAGGTTTGCACTGCAGCTACAGCTGCTGCCACCTCACAGACAGGGTTATGCCTTCCTGGGGTCTGAGCAGCTCAGTCCCAGGAAGGCAGAACAAAGCATTTCCTCTGAGAGCAGGGTGTTACACCCTCTCCCTTTTGAAATAGGTGTTACAGGCTGGGGAGGGGTAGCCTACCCCAGCCTCTGGAAATGCTTTGAAGGACACAGATGGTGCCCTCCTTGCATAAACCAGTCTACACTGGTTCAGGGACCCCTTGTCCCCTGCTCCAGCATGAAACTGGACAAAGGAAAGTGGAGTGACCACTCCCCTGTCCATCACCACCCTAGGGGTGGTGCCAGTGCTCCTCCAGTGTGTCCCAGACTTCAGCTATCCTACTTTGTAAGGTGTGGGGCACTCTGGAGGGCTCTGAGTGGCCAGTGCCAGCAGGTGATGTCAGAGACCCCTCCTGATAGGTCCTTACCTGATAAGGTAGCCAATCCCCCTCTCGGGGCTATTTAGGGTCTCTCCTGTGGGTTCTCTTCAGATTCTGCTTGCAAGTTTCCTTCAGGGATCCTCTGCAACTACTGCTTCATCCTCTGACCTCGGATCAACTGCAGCCTGCTCCAGGAACCTCTGTAACAGAAACAAAGTATCCACAAGGGATACTTTTCCTCTGCAACTTCAACTTCAGCTCCAGCCAGCAACTGCAACATTTTCCACAGTGTGCACGCTCTGGAGACTCCCTGCCTTCATCCTGCACCAGAAGGCTTGAAGAAATCTCCTGTGGGGTGGCAGAGTCACTCTCCTGCTCACGCAGGCACCTTACAAGATGACGACCAGTACCCTTGGATTCCTCTCACAGCGACGGGCGTGCTCCTAAGGACACAGAGGGTGGACATCATCGACATAGATTGTCCTGAGGTCCTGCTGACGCAATTTGGAGGAGGTAAGACCTTGCCTACCCAGAAAGCGATGGTACCCCTGTGTACTGCGTCTTCTTCACCTTCTGAGGCCTCTGTGCACTATTTGCAAAATTCCTTCATGCACAGCCTGGCCCAGGTCCCCAGCACTCCATCCTGCAATGCTCAACTTGCTGAGTTGTTCTCCGGCGGCGTGGGACCTTCCTTCGTTGTGCTGCACTAACTGCGTTTTGCACCTCCTTTGTCCCCGTGTCCTGGGATTCCCATGGGTGCTGCCTGGCATCCTGAGTGCTGAGAGCCCCCTCTTCCTCCTCACACAGAGTTGAGGCCTCCAGGTCCCTCCTGGGTCCAGCCAGCGTCATTTTGACACAAAACGCTTTTTTGTCGTAACCAAGGCTTGTTGGCGACATCCAACACTAAATCACGTCTGCATCCATCGTCACTTCGTGGGACATCCTTTGCATCATGAAGAAACCCGATGGCATCTTCCTAGGGTGCATTCCTGCAGACTTCGTCCAACCAAGGGCTCTTTTTTTACACCCTGTTCTGGGCTGGCCGGGGTTCCTGCCCTTCCTGGAACTTCTTTCAACTTCTGGACGTGGTCCCCTTCTTTTGCAGGTCTTCAGAACCAGGAATCTAGCAGTTGTTATTTGCAGACTTGGTTGGTTACTGCAATATTCCAATCACGAGGTGTAGTGTGTCCTAAGGAAACTTGCAGTACTTTACTCCTACTTTTCTGGGCTCTGGGGTGGGGTAATATATTTACCTTTACTGTATTCTTACTCTCCCAGCGATTCTGCACACACTACCCTTGTCTATGGGGGAAGTCATGAATCACATTCCACTTTCTTAGTATATGGTTTGTGTTGCCGCTAGACCTATTTTCTCTGATTGCATTCTATAGCATTTCCTATTGTTTGCACTATCCTATGTCTAATTACTTAGCTTATTTTGGAGTCTAGTGTATATATAGTGTATAATACTTACCTCCAGAAGGAGTATTGCCTCTAAAATATTTTTGGTACTGTGTCACCCAAATAAACTACCTTTATGTTTGGTAACACTGAGTATTATCTTTACTTGTGAATAGGTACTGTGTAACTATAAGTGGTATTGCATGAGTTTTGCATGTCTCCTAGTTCAGCCTAAGCTGCTATAGCTACCTCTATCAGCCTAAGCTGCTAGGACACTACTACTTCACTAATAAAGGATAATAGGACCTGGAATAAGGTGTAAGTACATAAGGTAACCACTACAAACCAGGCCAGCCTGCTACAATAACCTTGAGATCTGGCATGCCATTCTGCTAATGATTCTGTTAACCTTAAGGGATGCATTACGAATACTTCCTTCCTAGGTTTGTTAGCAGCCAACATTCCCCTCTCTAGAGGAGATTCTTCCACAGTGTTTTTGTCAAGTCTGATACTTGATAACAAAATAAGTTTTAGATGCAGATGTCTATAGATCTGCGTTAGGTCAGTGTCTTATTTGGCCTGCAGATGTATGAATGGCACCATGCCTTTTGCATCCCACACTTCATGCACTTTAAATATCCCAATGCTTTCCATTTGCCTAAAACCTGTTAGGGAGGCCACCACCTTTAGCTTGGTTCCTAACCACTTGTACTGTGGGGATCAATCTGCTATTACACCTCATTTATCTGTTAAGCTTATTCCAGACTCCTACCACCACATCGGTCACAGTTGGTACGTTCTCTCTCTTCGGATCTGTAAAGAGCACGGCTGCCCCAACCTTAAATATATATGGTCCAGAGTAAGTCAAAGCTTTGTGTATATAGCATAGCGCCTCAAATTGAACATGTTTAGCTTGGGGGCCAGTGCTACTGCCGAAGATGGAGGGACACAAATGCAGGTTTAGGTTTGTAACCTAAAAGGTATGCTGCAACATTCTGAACAATCTGGCCTCTTCGTTAATGATTTAGTAGCGCCAAGGTGAAGAACATTGCTGTATTTAAGCCTGGAAATACATCAGGCCTGCGCAATCATTCTCTGAGTGGAGGAAGGTAAAAGCCAAAGTATTTCCCTCAAGCATCCAAGGATGTTAAAGCAACAGGCCTTAAACCGTTGTTCATCCATAGTACGTTTATCACCCAGCCAGAAGCCAAGATCTTTATTCGCTTGATGGGAGCCGAACAAGAGCCCAATTCATCCGGCTAGCAACGGGGGCCCAAAAAACAAGGCTGATTACCCACTAGTAGAACATCGGTCGTTTCCATTTAGTTTTAAGCAGTTGTTCCTCATCCAGCTCGCAACCTCATGAAACAAGGAACAAGCTGAGGTGATGCAAGGTCATCCTCAGCAGAAAATGATATGACTTGTGTATCATTTGTATAGCAGAAAAGTATCAGGCCTTGTACTTCTGCTATGTCTGACAGACGGCGGACATATATATATTAAACAAAGTAGGCCTCAAGGAGGAGCACTGAGGAACTCTTTAAGGTAACATTAGAAACGGATATTCGTGGGGTTTCGAGATCACTTAAAAGGAGCAGTCCTTAAAAAAAACTGAAAACATGAATGGGTGAGGCCCGGTGTACCAAAGTCAGATAAACTTTGGAGGAGCATCTGATGTGGCACTATATCAAATATGGCGCTTAAGTCCAGAAGCATAAGAGCAGTTGTTCTACCTCTGTCCTCTGTAGTTTGAAGTGCTCAGTTACACCTAGAAGCACAGTTTACATGCTAGTTCAAGCCAGAATCCTGATTCGAGAGGTAAAGCAAGTTGTTAATCTCCAAAAAAGCTGACAGTTGGCGATTAATATGCTTTTCAAGGAGCAGCGAGGGCGACAATTAGTCCAGTCTGAAACCTCCAATTTCAGTGAGGGTATCACCATCGCATGATTCCAAGGCCCGTGGAACAGAACCATTTGACAGGGAGATGTTAAGTAGATTTACCAGAAATGGGGAGACAGTGGAGTTCACCATTCGCAGGATTCCAGGTGGCAATGGATCCGAAAGAAAACCTGACTTAATAGCATTTAAAAGAGCCAAGAAATTGGTGCAGACTGACTGGTGCTGTCAGTGGGATGGAAGGATATCAATGAAGATTCAGAGAATTTAGAATAAACTATAGTGTCTTCTTAAGTCAAAGTAGCATTTAAGGAAGCCTGAACATATGGCACCTTTTTATATTTAAAAAAAAAAAAAGCATCAGCGCGTTTGTTACAGTATTTCTGAGAGAGAGAAGGTAGTGGCAAGGCAAAGCTGTAGCAAAGCTGTAGCTGAAAACAACGAAGACTCCACACTTCAAAAAATTCCTTTAGAAGAATTTTGGGCTGGGGCAATTTTATCAGAATAGTAAAACTGCCAGCACGAGCATCCCATCATGTCTTATGGTAGTCCCTCAATGCCTTCTTAAGCTTTGCTTTATCCTCTTGAGAATAGTGCTTGTGACAAGCGTATTCCAAATGTTTCTAGTTTTTCTTTAAGGCTAATCATGAATCATTTAATAAGTGTGCCGGGAAGGCGAGATTTGAATTTATTACTAGGCAGGGATGTGGAATTTCTATCGTCTGACGCCCGGGGCATATTGTTTGGGGTCAAGGGCAGCAAGTTTTAATGTTTATTTTGTCCTTAGGACAAGTAGGCACAACCCCCTGCAGCACAAACCCTTAGGTGGCCAGTTTTGTTTTGGAAAATCTTTTTTATTGACATTTTCAGTACGTTACATATATTACATTAGGCATTTTTGCATGAAAATAGACATAGATCCAGCCCTGCTGGCCGCACAAGTGACTTTGAGAGCTAACATTTCAGGTTTGGTATATAAAGTCCTCCATTTGATACAGTATAAGCTTCTCAGCTGTGAAATGGCGCACATTAGTCTGCCATAGTATGTAACCTTTAATCATCATGTTCTACCATTTATCTGATTTGGTTTCAACTTTAACTTATTAAACTTAACCTAAATCTGATATCAACGATCTTTTCTATGAGGGATAAAGTGTATGTACCTTTACTTTGACCACTGCTTTTGGTTATATCTTGGGATAATGTGTTGCATGTGCTTGTTTAAGCATACATAACTGTCACCTGGGGGAAGCATTCTAGGATTAAGAATTTTGCGTCGCTCATTGTTCATTTATCTAGAGGCATCACTATGTAGTAATTTCAAATCCTTCTGTTCTGCATATTGTAACAAAATTCTCTAATATTTCATCCCATTCGTCAGCCAAGTGGTAATTTCTCATTCCTCTACTTTCTTCTCTTTTAAGAGCTGTACTTTCTGCTTTTCCCCAGTCTAGCATCTCTGCACACCACTGTGTCACCTGGGGGGGGGGGGCGCTGCAGCTTTCCAGCGTTTGGTTAGTAAGCGTTTTGCTAGTATGAGTGCTAGGTTTGTTAGCCGTGGTAGTGCCTTTACCTTCTTTGGACGTGGGAACAAACCCAGCAGGCAGGCCTCCACTGTCTGGCACATAGGTGCGCCCGCTACTTTTTCCAAAACATTTGTTACACTGCTCCAATAATGAGCGATAGCTGGGCAACTCCAAAGCATGTGTAATAAGTCTGCCTCTTCAGTACCACGTATGGGGCAGCTTGGTGATGCGTCGGGATATAGCAAGTGTATCTTGTGCGGTGTGAGATATGCCCTGTATAAAATAGCATACTGTATAAATTTAAATCTGGTATTCCGTGGTATTTGACTAGGGTATTTCAGTATTGTCTCCCAGTCATCCTCTGAAAGTTCTTTGCCAACATCTGTCTCCCATCTAGTCTTCAGTTGGGCTAGGGGCGATGATAAATGAGTCCTCAACCTACGGTACAGCCATTTTATTAAATGTCTACCATGTCCTACTGTGTAAACAGCGTTTACAAGTTCATGGGTAGGGGGTTCTTTATTGTCTTGGGCCCAGTGATTTTTAATATAATGCAGTATGGTGGCATGTAAAAGAAAAAGCGATGCAGTCAAGTTGTGTTCATGTGTGAAGTCCGTGTGTACTAATAATTGCTGGTCTTTGAAGAATGATCCTACTGTGTCTACGCCTTCCTGTGACCACTTCTGTAGTTGTCGTTGGGATAGTATACCTGTGTTTACTGGTAGGCCCAGAAGTGGAATAATGGGGGAGTACGGGATTGTTTTAGTTGTATTTGAGTGCTGTTTTCCAGTATTGTAGAGCTATTCGTAATAAGAGTGGTAGCTGCCTCGGGGCTTGGAAGCCAGGACATAAAAGGGCATGCATATGCCCTTTATCTAACATTTCTTGGGTGTACTCGATTTCTTGTAAATTTCTTCCGGCTAGCCAATATGCCAGCCATTGCAGTTGACCTGCCAAACAATAAGCCTTAAAGTCAGGCGCGCCCATGCCTCCTCTCTCTGTTGGCATCTGCAGTTTGGTTAGGCCTATACGGCGTCTACCCCTCCCCAGATCAGGTCGATTAGCATTGAGTTGAGGGTTTTGAAGTGTATTTCTGGGATTTTCATTGGTAAATTCATAAAATAATATAGCAAGCGGGGTAGCATTACCATCTTGGCCAGGGCGAGCTTACCCGCGACTGATATTGGTAGTGATGTCCAAAATTGTATCTGTGATCTGAGTGAAGCCATCGCTTTTAGTAAATTACCTTCCATTAGATCTATTGGGGTGCGATACATTTGTATGCCGAGGTATCGGAATGTATCTGAGGCTAGCTGTAGTTGTTTGTGGCCGAATGTTATTGTATTTCTCGGATCTGGGCCAGTGAGGGAGAACGCCACTGATTTGTCAAAGTTTATAGATAGTCCTGATAGTGGTGTGAATTTTTGGAATATTTATGCTATAGTGCCCAGGTTCTGTCTCATATCTTTCACATAAAAAATAATGTTGTCTGCATATAGTGATACTGTGTGATTGGTCCCAGGTGTGCTTATTCCCCAGTCTATACCGTCTTGTCGTAGCCTGCAGGCTAGTGGTTCTATCGCCACAATGAACAGTAAGGGGGATAGTGGGTATCCTTGCCTGGTGCCTCTTTGTACATGTTAGGTATCTGAGATGTTCTATCCAGTGCGTGCCCTTGCTGTCGGGGAGGTGTATGATAACCGAACCCAGCGTATGTAGTCATGGGGGATGTTGAACCTCTCTAATACTTTAGGATCAAATCAGTTTATTGTATTTAAGAAAAGGAAAATAAAACATACAAACATAGCTCATCGTAGGACATAAATGCACATATCAGCACAATAGTAGTCTCAGATCTTCCCGCAATAGTCTCTATCGTAATCAGAGGATCACACCCCGTGGAACCACCCAGCCAGTCTTCTCTTTGCAGAATCGTGTATCCACCGGTAATGCCCCATATCCTCCGAAATACCAGCCCCACAGATGAAAACACATAAAATTACAAACATGAACACTTCAACAATGCCTCCCTCCAATAAATCATGTCAGCTTCCTAATTCTCCTCACTTCGACACTTTTCATCATCCAAGCTCATCTCCCTCATCCAACCTCCCCCCCAGCACTCCAACCAAAATTCAAATCAGCCTCAACACTTTCAGGTATAACGGGTATGTCACCTCGGTAAATTCTGCGGAGAGAATCCGAAGGAACGGCCTCCACAACTCGCCCAAATCTCCAACCCGCTGCTGGGAGGCTAGCGTAATTTTCTCCATGGCCAAGATAAACCACAATTTCTGGAACCATGAGATACGTGTCGGAACTCTATCTGTACCCCAGAGACCTAGGATCAGTTGCAGTGCTGCGTTAAGTGCTAAGGCTATCTGTCTCCCTTTTAAAGACCGTAACGGGGAGGTAAGGGGATCAGGCAACCCCAATAAAATATACGATGGGAATCTCGGGATCTTAACTTGGAACGCTGCATCAATATCATCGATTATGCTTTCCCAATAACGATGCAGCTTAGGGCAGTGCCAAAGCAAATGTGTGAGCGGACCCGTAGCTCCACACCCCCTCCAGCAAAGATCCGACTTATCACGATTCCATGCATGCACCTGCGCTGGAGTATAATACCAGAATGAAGCTACTTTATATGATGTCTCTGTCCCAGCTGCTGTGTGGTGTGTTCTATAGAATATACTATCCCATTCTTCATCTGAGAGTTCTCTCTCCAGCTCCTTCTCCCATCGCAACTGCCCTTTTGACTTAGGCGGGCGGCCCTCCCCTTGCAAGAGCCGGTAGAGCTCCGAAATAAGTCTCTTATCATCCTTCTTTAGGAACAGCCCTTTCTCAAATGGTGTAAGAGGCCTGTCTACCAGAGATCTATTCGCAGGCAAGAGAGCCCAGTGTCAAACCTGATAATACATCAATCTATCAGCCTCCAATAGGCCATATGCCTCTCGCATCTGGTCGAAGGACAACACCCCTTGTTCGTCAAAAAGACGCCCTACTCTCCTGCAACCCCATTCACACCAGCGACTCAGGCTCTCTAAACGCAGTCCAGGCTCAAAGTCAGGGTTCGCGCCTATGGGGGTGATAGGGGACGGAAAGGAAGTCAGCCCTAACCGACTAGCAACCGCATCCCATACTCGTAACGTTGATTCAGTAATTGGGGAAGAGTAAAGGCCTCCCGCCCTGTGCCGGCGCCTGAGCCAAGGCTCCTTCCATATATGAGAACCCGCCACCGCTTGGTCCATAAAACACCAATGTTTCTCTGTGAGAGCGCGACTCCACTCCACCAGAAAGAGCAGCTGTGTAGCCTGAAAATATCTCAGAAGACATGGTATCGCCAACCCCCCCTACCCTTGGGATGATATAAAACCTGCCGCGGAAGACACGCCGGGCGGCCCTCCCATATAAATCTCAAGACCGCCAACTGCAGGGTGGCAATCGTCGGAGGAGGTGGGGCTAGCGGGAGAGCCTGAAACATATGCAGTATCCGCGGCAAGATTGTCATCTTGACCGCAGCCACCCTGCCCAACCAAGACAATTTATGGCTCCCCCACAACTCCAGGTCCCATTGCACATCGCGAACCAGCTTCGCGTAGTTCACCCTTTCCGTTTTAACGGCAGACGTCGCCAACTCAATCCCGAGATAGGAAAGGCGTGAGGGCGACCAAGTAAAGGGATACCGAGCCCTCAGAACCTTCTCATGATCAGCGCTCAGGGACAAACCAAGGACCTGAGATTTCTGCATGTTCAATTTAAATCCCGATACCTGGCTAAATTCAACTAGTATCTCCATAAGCGCAGGCAGAGAGGTTGCAGGCTCTGCGAGTGTAAGGATAACATCGTCAGCATATAAAGTAATAAGATGGTGGTCCCCGACAAATTTCACCCCAGAAACCAAGGGACTATCCCTCAAGTGCTGAGCCAGGGGCTCCATATATAGCACAAACAAAAGGGGGGAAAGCGGTCACCCCTGCCTGGTCCCGCGCTCCACCAGGAACGGCCCAGAAAGCACACCATTAACTCTAACCGCAGCTCTAGGGGACCGATAAGCACACTGGATCCAAGACCTAAAGCCCGGACCCAGACCGAAACACTCCAGGACCCGGAATAAGTATGGACAATGAACCCTATCGAATGCCTTTTCGGCGTCGACAGAGAAAAAAAGCGACTCTCTACAGGATCTCTCAATTTTATCTAATAAATGCAGAAGGCGCTTCGTATTGTCGCCACACTATCGATTCGGAATAAACCCAGACTGATCCAGATCAATGAGACCCGGCATATAAGGATTAAGGCGGTAAGCAAGGATCCCCGTAAATAACTTAGCGTCAATATTCAGAAACGAAATCAGCCTATATGAAGCGCACTCCTCTGAGTCTTTGCCCGGTTTATGTATAACACTAATGGTAGCGTCTAGCATACTCGGCGTCCGGATTCCCGTCGTCCGAAAGGAGTTAAAAAGCCTCACCAGGAGCGGGGTGAGCTCAGCACAAAAGGTTTTATAAAACAGTGCTGTGAACCCATCAGGACCAGGGGATTTCCCACTCTTTAAGCGAGAGATAGCCGATATAACCTCCTCCGGTCTTATCTGTTGGTCCAGCAGAGACGCCTCCCGCTCCCCAAGAGGAGTAATTGCTATGCCCTCTAAATAAGAATCCAGGGGCGCATCATCCCGCTCATCCGCCGCATACAACCCCCAGTAGAATCCCGCAAATGCCTCTGCAATCTGATCGCTCGTGCAAACCTCTTCGCCCAAAGAAGACCGGATCAGCTTGACCGCCGACGCCTCACGCTGTGATCGTAGCCGATGCGCCAATAGCTTCCCACATCTATTGCTCCCGATATAGTATTTGTGCTTAAGTCGTGCTACTGCATACTCCGCCCTGTCCCAGTCCAGTCGCTTCCGCTGCTGCCGTACCTTCTCTAATTCGCGCCAAATCCTAGGCGCCCCAGTGGATTTATGGGAACGCTCCAGGACAGCTTCCCTGCGCTCAAGCCTCTCCCTCACCTCCCTTCTCGCTCTATTATCCCTCGCCGATAATGCCATCACCTCGCCCGCACTACCACTTTTAGCGCCTCCCACACTGTCTCCACAGAAGTACTGCTCTCATCGTTAAAGCTGATATACTCCCTAATCGCACGACGAAGCGAGTCCACCACTATCTCGCTCTGGAGCAGGGAGTCCCTAAAGCGCCAGCTCGGAGTTCCAACGCGACCTATCTCCATGGCCAGTTCAACCATGATAGGTGCATGATCTGTCAGAGCCCTAGGCTCAATCGTAACCTCCTGAACCCGGGACATAAACTCATGCGAGGCCAAAAAAAGATGAAGCCATGCATATGTCTTGGTCGCAGCTGAGAAAAAGGAATAATCCCGGAGCGTGGGATGCAATTTCCTCCATACGTCCTCCAACCCACACTCCGCCAGCCACTGACGCCGACAAAGCTCCAGTCTGCCCAAAACGCTGACCGAGTGGTCAAGCTCGTTATCCATCACCAGATTAAAATCTCCCCCTACCAAAATGGCACTATCCGGCAAACTGAGTATAAGGGAAACAGACTCTCTCAGGAAATTCTCCTGCTGGGCATTCGGAGCATAGAGGGAAGCAATAGTAAAAGAAAAGGCCCCGAGTCTAATTCTAATAGCCAGGAACCTACCTGGGACTTCATGTACCTTCCCCACTATCTCCCCAGCAAATGATCTCGAGAGCAATATTGCCACCCACGCATGTTTCGTAGTTGCTGAGGACCAGAGCTGCCTAGGGAACCCTCTGGATCGCATACGGAACGTATCTCTATATAACAAGTGGATCTCTTGTAGTAGACAGATATGGCTCCCCGATTTCTCCAGAGCGGACAGTATCGCTAACCGCTTAGTTGGGTTGTTAAGCCCACGGACATTCAAACTTAAGCACTTAATTGTCATACCATCAAGGGGAGAAAATCGCTCAGAAGGGGAGAGAAACCACTAAGGAGCCGAAACTCAGAACAGCATTTCCACCACTCCAAGTAACATGACCAACCCGATAGAGCCCATGATGACCTATCCCACAGGGAGGCATTTAAACCTATATCTAAAATGCACAACAGGTGCTCATAACAAAAAAGTCCTCTCGCACCCATCCCAGAGAGGAAAGTCTCCATTGGGCCGTAGAACCACACCAGATCGCCCGTTGAGTCCACCGCCTCCGCCACCCAGGCCCTCCCACAAGGGCACAAGCCCGCTATAATGACCCCTTGCTGAGCAAGGGCCCCCCGCCTTCTCCCCCTAGGCACTTGTCCCCAGCCGCTACACTGCTCAATGCCGACTGACGTTGCAGTATCCACTCCGACTCCGTGGGGCGCTGCTGCTTCCTTCTTCTCTCCTTCCTCCTCCAGCGCGGGCGATCTCCTCCTGTCAGACCTAGGCTCATGTCCGAGCCCCTAGCATCTCCTTCCAGGCCCAGGATCCGGCAAGCCTCCGATACCGTCTTCACCTGACAAAGCTGGTCCTCCCAGCGGAAAACAAGACGGAACGGATGACCCCATGGATAGGACACGGCCTGCGCCCGTAAGTGCTCTGTGATGGACTTAAACTCTTGCCGCCGCTGTAAGGTCCGAATCGACAGGTCCTGGTATAAATGCAATTGATAACCTCCAAAGTGGACCTGCGGGATAGTGCGTGTCCGCTGCAAAATGTTTTCTTTCAGTCCATAGTTATGGACACATGCCAGAATATCCGGCGGGCGATCCCCACCTCCCGCAGCGCGGCCCACACAATGTACTCTGTCCAGGACAATCTCCTGAGACGCCTCCAGGTCCAGCACTGAACGAAACAACGGCACCACAAAGTCTCTAATGTCATCCTTCTCCGCTCCAGTCGGCACTCCTCTAATGCGGATATTGTGTCTTCGCGAGCGGTTCTCCAGGTCCTCCACTGTCATCTGGAGAAGGTCCTGCTGCTCCCACAGACGCAGAACCTCCTGCTGCAGGACCGCAACCTCCTCGCCACGGGCCATCTCTCCATCCTCAACCTGGGTTATCCTCTCACCCAGGGACGAGAGCTCCACCCGCAACTCCTTCACCTCCTGCGATATGTCTTTACGGAGCTCCTGCAGGTCCCTGCGGAGCGAGTCAAACAGGGAGGTGAGGAAGCCCTTCGTAACCGGGGCCGCGTCCTCCTCCGATGATTCCTTCCTTGCTTAGGGGGACCTTGCGGCCCTGCGAGTCTTCAGGGCCCCCCCCCCAGCATGTCTCGTACCGTCCGGTCTCACTTAGGTTTGGAGGTCGCCATACCTGTGACTTCTAACAGCCGCTGCTCAAGAGTTCAGTCAAACCTCTGTGCTCCAACACCGGACTCCGTTCCCCCAAAATGGGCCCCTCACCAGCAGCCGTCGGCCTCCGCTCCGCGGTGCGCTCCCCGGGGTCACTCCCAAATGCAACTCGCTTCTGTGCCAGGCGAGGTCACCACAGGCCGTCCACACCTCCAGCCAGAGTCCGGGTCCCCAGCGTCACCACTGTCTCTATGCGAAGTCACTAAGGGCCAGATGTAGCAAGAAGGCAAATTGCGAGTTGCAATTTGCGAGTTCTTCCGACTCGCAAATTGCAACTCGCAATTTGCTATGCAGAACGGTGTCTCAGACACCGTCTGCGAGTCGCTATGGGGTCGCAAAGACCCACCTCATTAATATTAATGAGGTGGGTCGCAATTTGCAACCCCATAGCGATTCAGGGCACTCACGGGGATGGAGGCCTGCTGGGAACAGCAGACCTCCATGTCCGTGACTGCTTTTAAATAAAGCAGTTTTTTTTTTCAAAGTGCAACCCGTTTTCCTTAAAGGAAAACGAGCTGCACTTTGAAAAATAAACCGAAACCTTTAGTTTCGGTATTTTTCAGGGCAGGTAGTGGTCCATTGGACCACTGCCTGGTCTGAAAAATTATTTTTTATGCTAGACACAAAGGGGAAGGGGTCCCATGGGGACCCCTTCCTGTTTGCGACTGGGTTACTATCCACTTCAAGTGGATGGTAACTGTGAGTCCATTTGCGACCGCATTCGCGGTCGCAAATGGAATTACATCGCATTGCGACTCGCAAATAGGAAGGGAACACCCCTTCTTATTTGCGACTCCGAAATGCATTTTGCGAGTCGGTTCCGACTCGCAAAATGTATTTCAACATAGCAAAGTGGCTTTAGCGACTCGCAAACGGCGTTTTTCGCCGTTTGCGAGTCGCTAAACCTTTGCTACATCTGGCCCTAAAAGGGATCCTCGCCCCACCGTCGTCCTCTCTTAAGGGCCAGTTCTCTGGGCCCAACCAGCAGGCCCGCCGTTTCCCCTCTCTGGCGCCGCCCACCAGAGAGGTCTCGCCTCTGGCCCGTCGTTCAGGGGAGCTTATACCCCGCTGAGGGCCCCGCAGTATCTCCACTGCCTCCTGGCGCACCTCCCAGTTCTGGGCCCACTGCCCTGCAAGGGCCGCCGCCACGATCAGCCACCAGCTCTGGCCCAGGAGACGCAGCCCCACACGCACCACCAGCGATCTTGGGGCGCCTTCAATGTGCAGGCCCTGGGCGCCCGACAACTCCATGCTTCCTGCCGGGACACCGCCCGGGCCTCTCCACACAGGGTCGGACCGCTAAATCAGGGCCTAGGCGGCGGAGTACGGACCAACGCGTCCGCTCACGCCGCCATCTTGGCCACACCCCATCTCTCTAATACTTTAAACATATATTCCCAGCTCAGGGAGTCAAATGCCTGTCTGAGATCCAGTAACAGGCATCCTGCGTGTGGATAACGACTTTTAGCAGCATCCATTACATGGTACAGTCGACGAATGTTTAGGGAAGTGTTACGGGACGGGACAAATCCGCATTGGTCTGTGTGTATCAGGCTATCTATGTAATTAAGCAGTCGTTGCACTAGTATTTTTGCTAATATCTTATATTCTCTATTTAACAGAGATAAGGGTCTGTAAGATGACATATCAGTCGTGGCTTTTCCTGGTTTTAATAGTGAGGTGACTATTGCCTGTTTAGTTGTGTCTGGAAGAACTCCATGTTTTAGAGAGGCATAGTCTAATTTTTCTAACTGTGGGGCAAGTTGTGAGCATTAGAGGGAGTAAAATTCAGATGGTAACCCGTCTGAGCCCGGTGCTTTATTTCGCGCCATGCTTTTAATTGTTTCCTTTATTTCGTCTTGTATTATCTGTGCGCTTAATTGCAGCTTGGCCTCCTCTGTCAGTGTTGGTAGTCTAATGTCAGCTAGGAAGACATCGATCTCGGCTCTATTTATAGTTGTAGGGGCTGAGTATAATGTTGTGTAATAATCATGGAAAGCATTATTTATCCCCAGTTGTGTATTTATTGTATCTTGTTGTGGCGTAATAATCTGCAGGATAGGAGTGTGGGGTGGAGGGTTCAGCTTTAATCAGGTGTGCCAATAGAGTTCCTGCTTTGTCTCCCTCGCATTCGCGGTATTTTACATAGTCTATTTTCCGTAATCTTTCCACAAGCTCTGTGTGTTTGACTCTTGCTTCTTGCAGCTGCTGAGTCGATGAGGGTCTTAATATCGCCTCTTTTTCTAGTGTGTGTAGCCTGTTTTCTATTAACTTTAATTCCCTGGTTAGTACTTTATGTACTCCAGTTGTCGCTCCCATCACCACGCCCCCTTATTACCACTTTAAATGCTTCCCATTCGAGTAATGGAGAGGATGCTGAGCTCGTGTTGTCGGCGAAGAAGTTTGTGATTGCTTGGCCTATTTCTATTCATAAGATATCATCTTCTAGTATTGATGGCTGTAAACGCCATGTGGGGATCGGCGTAGATTACCGCCCCCACAATAGCACTATCTTGAGAGGGTTATGGTCTGACAATGCTCTTCCTAAATATGTGGCTTGTGATATCTGAGTCTGCACTGAAGTAGTGCACACTACACAATCTAGTCTTAAGTGTACTTTATGCGGATGCAAATAAAAGGAGTATTCTCTTATATCTATGTTTCTAGCTCGCCAAATATCCGTCAGTGACCAGCCCTGTAGCCAATTACGCAATGCTTCTGCCTGTCGTTGTGCATTAGTTCCTGACAATGGGGGCGTGGTGCCGTCTGTAGTGATATCTAGTACCGCGTTAAAGTCTCCGCCTATTATCCATGGGATGTGAGCCCATTGCAGTAGTACCCTCGACAAACGCTCCAGGAAGTTATCCTGTGCAGTATTCGGGGCGTATATGCTTCCTAGTATTATATGTTTCCCATCTAGATTACCTTTGACCAGTGTATAACGGCAACGGCCTTCATCATCAATTTTGGTCTCTAGTATTTCAAATGGTACCCCAGCACGTATCCATACCGCCGTTCCCCTTGCGAACGCAGAATATGTTGTGTGTAGGAGTTGGCCCCGCCACTTCTTACGGAGTTTCGTCGCTTCATGGGTAGTGAGGTGCGTTTCTTGTAAATAGGCTATATCAGTGGTTCCCAACCTTTTGACCTCTGTGGACCCCCACTTTATCATTACTGGAACCCGGGGACCCCCCCTGAATCATTATTGGAATCTGGGGACCCCCTAATGAGTCATTACTGGAAGCTGGGGACATAATTAGTTAAAAATATTTATTTTTCTATGCAGTCGTGGACCCCCTGATTAGGCTTCACTGACCCCCAGGGGTCCCCGGACCACAGGTTGGGAACCACTGGGCTATATGTATATTCCGACGATTTAGTTGAGCTAAAATTCTATGTCGCTTTTGAACGGATCCCATTCCCTGCACATTCCAGGTAATAATATTGTATTCACGTAATGCAGTCATGTTGAGATATTAATGTAGTGGTCTCTTTAGTAGTCTGTGTTACTGTCTGTCCCTCTTTGTATAACATATAAGACATGTGTGTTAAGGTCAGTGTTCTAAATCTACTTTCAACTTTACTTTTTAAACTGAATACTGGGCGAAGCTCAAACTGGCTTTGCCAAACCGTTGTGTTATATAGAACCATTATCGTTGCTACCAACAGGGAAGCATCTATAAAGAAAGGGGGCCTGCACTCTGGGGTTCTATTTGGTGTACTGTCAATAGTTCTCGTCTGTGGCCAGCTAATTATTTGGTAGATGACGAGGAGTACAGTTCTCGACCGTCCGGGCCCGTCCTGTATAAAGGAAGAAGTAGATTCCGCGAGCATTGGGTGCCCAGTCGTAGCTATGGAATACTATGTCTTTTTTCAGAGGTCGTGGGCCGACTGCGGGGTAACAGCAGTGAACAACGCTGAGCTACCCTCTGAATCAGATGCCGCGGCACTGTCTATGGATGAAGGAGGTCCGTGTGGGGAGGAGTCTGTGCCTTGTAGGGAATACGCTGATTGCAGTGCCTCATTTTGGCCCTCCAGGACCTGCAACATAGTTGGGCCAGTCTTTTTTCGAGTCGACTGTATCCTACCACGTCCGCTCCTACGTAAATGATGGGGCTGTCTTGGGGGCAGGGCATCACTACGCTCTTCGTTCCCCAGGTGAGGAAAGGTCGCATCCAGCCAGTCGCATGCGGAGTCTGGTGTTTCAAAAAAATGTGTTTTCTAATTAAATGTGACACGCAACCAGGCCAGGAATAATAGTGCATATTTCAGTCCTTCAGTTCGTAGCCTCCTTTTCACTACTTGGGAAGAGGATCTGCGCTTCTGGGCCATTAGTGTGTAGTCGGGGTATAGAGAGATTCGAGTGTTGTCTACTGTGATAGGGTCTAGATCTCTTGCCGCTTGTAGTATGATGTCTCTGTCCCTGTAGTTTAGAATCCGGGCTATCAAGGTGCCTGCTGGCGCGCCCGGGGGGGGGGGTCTCTTTCCTGGCAGACGGTGTGCCCTCTCCACTGAAAAGAGTTTGATAGTTTGTCCTCCGTTATTTTCTTTAGCCAGTGTTCTATGTATTGCGTAGAATTCTTGCCCTCCGTCCCCTCCGGGAGACCTATTATGCGTACATTATTGCGTCAGGATCGCCCCTCTGCATCCTCGACACGTTCTTGTAGAGTTTGCACCTGTTGTTGGAGGCGTTCAATGGCATTCTTGTTTTCTTTGTGGGTCAGAAGGATCTCAGCGACATTGGATTCTGCCTGTTTCAGTCTGTCTGATCATTTTTTCTGGTCATCCTTCAGGATATTTAACTCGATTGTTATTGATCCTAGTTTTTTCTATATTGCTTGCCTTGAGTCTCTAATCTCCTGGAGAATAATGTCCAGTTTGTCTGCTTGATTCACAGGTGGCGTTGCTTGCATTGGGTCATCAGGGGATGGTCTTTCCATGTCTTCTAATTACTTTCCCTTGGTGCGGCCCATTGTTACTTGTTTCTATGCTAGCATTTGCGTAGAGGGGCACTTGTTATATGGGGTGATTGTTAGCTGTAGACTGTAGTCTGCGGGCCTTCCGTCTGTGTGTGTCTTCAGCTGTCAGGCTCAGCGGGTGTGGTCTTGTGGCCGGTCCAGAACTTTGTGTTTGGCTCCGTTGGTATTGGGCTGTGCGAAGTTTTAGTTACACCTGTATTTCCCTCTCGGGCTGACTGGTCCCCTCTGTGTGCCGGTAAGGCCTTCTGGTAGGGGGCCAATTAAGTTCTGAACAGGGACTCGACCGTCAAGCGAGAGTAGGGCTCCAGTAGTTTCACGACTCAGCGCTCTCCGTCAGAGGGGTGCTGCTGCTCCCCTGCTTCTGTTTCCCGTGCACGGACTGGCCGTTAGTGTGCTTGTTCCCTGGGCCACCTCCTCGCTTCTCACCATCAATTCACGCTCTCGGTAAGACCCAGGGCGCGGAGGGGGGGGGGCAGCCGAGGAGCAGACTCCCCAATTTCTCCAGGCACGCCGCGTCGACCCCCGCACCCGCCACCAGCCTCGGCTCGCTCTCCTCCCCTCACTCACCGCGGTGCGGCTTCCTCCGGTCGCCGTCTCATCTACGCGGCTGCCGCGGCGTAGGCCCAGATCAGGGCCAGGTCTGGTACTCCATTTCCGCGCCCAGCTGGGTGCTCCGATCGCTCCCCGGTTGTGTGGTCCGCCGGCTCCCACGCGCTCCGAACAAATTATCACCACACAGCAGTCCAATTTCGCAGCAGAATCTGCATTTTAGGCGGGCCCGGGACGGGAGCTCCGGGATTAGACGGCCGCCATCTTAGGCGGTAGACCACGCCCCCTCCTTAGGTAGCCAGTTAACACAGAAGGGAACTGTCTGCAGTTGAGGTAATATATGTGTCAAATGTTAATGCTGTTCAAACTTGTATTTATGGTTCATTAATGAAAAACCTTTATTATTACGGTGAGCGCTGTAAATAAACAATGGTTCGAGTTAAAAAAAAAGTGTACATACATGTTTGAAAAGTTTAACAATATGAGGCTAAGTATAATACTCCCAGAATGCTCTCTGATTAGATGCAAATGTTTGCAGAAGCTTGTAAGCAAGAGTGATGATTCTTTGCTTTCAAAATAAAATGTTCAGAAAAAAATGCAAGTAGGAGAAAAATGTTTTGCTACTAAGAAATTTTAGGTGCTATTTCTTTGAAACTTCATTTAGTAAAATGTGTTGATGCATGTTAGTATCTCAAAAAATATTTCTAATGGGAAATCAGTGTAACCATTTTCAAAAAGATTATGGGAAGCACGAAAATAAACAAGCACTGGCAAAGCCAACTGATCCAACATTTTTTGTGAGTCTTTTGGTTTCGTCAATGCGTGTCTCGTTTTGACATGGCCTTTGTAACCCTTTATTGTTGTGGGAGCTGCCAGGCCCTCACCATTGTAACAAACATTGGGAAAAAGCGAAAAAAAGTTTTTGGGTCTCAAAAAGCACACATCGCCATCAGTGGTGTAACAAAAGCCCCACAGCCCCCCTCCAGGGGGGCCATCTCCAGTTTCGTTACGCCACTGATTGCCACAGTAGTTCCTGGCACTGAACAAAACTCCTTTGTGTGCCAATATGGTCCTTGTGGAAGAGTAGACTGCGATCGTTCACTGTAAAGCCAGCCGATAGAGAGAGAAATAGAAGTTTAATAAAAACAAAATGTCTTTGTTAATGCCAGACATAATTAGGGACCCAATTCTTAAAGAAAGTCAGGAAAGTGCACCCATGATATATGTCTTTGAATTAGTAGCTTTCATGAATTCACAAAAACTTACAGAAGTAGATCAGGAAATCGTACTCCTAAAAAATATTTGTGAACTGTATTTTAGCACGAGCAAATATGCATGTGCAGATTTGCTCATGTGAAAATCTATTGAATGTTTACAAGTTCACTTTCCCTCCAACCAATTTTTTTCACAACCATTGTCAGGAGTACATTTCCAACCTTTCTCATTATAGAAAAAGATTAGAGATTTAGATATTAAGATTTGGTGAAAATCCTTAAAGCATACAAGTTAGTAGGTTTGCAGACTCAATGGAATTCCAATTCCAGCCCTGGAACTATTGCTTACTGCTTCCTCCAGCCCCAGTATGTAGATCTGCGTAATGGTGGCAAAATAAGGAAATTCCTATAGTAAGGATTGAAATTGCAAGTATTCAAGCCCTACTAAAGATGTAGCCCTGGCATAATCAGATAGGCTATTATCAGAGTTCTTACATAATGAGATTGCTGCCATAATTTGTCGCCGCACTACATGGCACCAAAGGGACAAGCCGATTTTTTTACAAGCAGATTTAGGAAGCAACCTGTCCCATGGGCAAGTAGATATTTTATTAAATTCGACACCCCTGACCGAGTATCAAGGGGAGTACTGAGACGAAAGTGAAGCTGATCCAATTGTCAACAATGCTTGGAGGAGTGTTCAGAGTCCCTTTTAAATTGGGCGTAGAATCTTGGAGATAAGCACAGAAGACTGTGGGGTTGAATTTGGACCCTCTAAAAAGGGTCATGCAACCCAAACAAGACTCTCTTGCCGCAATACCCCAAATTAGGACCAGCACCGCAAAATGATCAGACCAAATAAGGGATATCGGAAAATCTACCAATGCATTTAATAGGTTGGAAAAAATAGGATCTAACAAATGTCCCACTCTGAGAGCGAGAGCATTGACCAGAAGCTGAACCTTAAACTCTCCAATAAGGGAGGAGGGTAAACTGCAATTAGGATTGTCATAATTAATATATTAACCTCCTAAAATATAACAATTGGTACTTTTGGGGAAGAAAGGGGAATAAATCCTTCACCACCAGAGAGCTCCACCTACCAACAGACTCTGGTGGACCATAGATCAGCGAGGCAGATCAATACAGTAAAACAGGGCAAGCAATGCCAGTTAAAAAAACATAAAACACTTAAAAAAGTTAATAGTTCTCCCCTACTCTAACAAATAGCAATACTACTGCCTCAGTGCGTATATTAGCTGGTTTGTTGAATAGGTAGAACCACATTTATGGAGCATGTAGATTGCCCTTAGTTCTCAAAATGAACCCATCCATTCTAAAAGTAGACTCTTCCGGGTGATCAACGGCCCAGTCTTTCACCACACACAGCAGGATTGTTTCATATTTATTTTTATTTGGGGTGTGCTTTCCCATTCATAAGTGAATCTCTAAAGCATCTTCAACACAATCCTTGGGGCACCTTCTGTCCAGAGCAGCTACCAAACAATGGCATCTACATTTTAGAAGAACCAGCTGTCTGGTTTGCTAAAGAAATCTCAGGGACATTCAGAAAGCTGAGCTAGGAATAAACTCCTCCTATTGCTTCCCATTGGCATTGCAATTCACATTTTCATGCTTTCTATTTGCTGTTTATTTTTTGCTTTAGACTGTCCAGCTTGAGTTTGTCCTTATTTTTGCCCAAATATTGTGTGCTGTATTCTTCCATTAACTCGTTTTCAGTAAACAAGCCTTTAAATCTTGTTCTTATCTTGTCACATTTGCTGTGCATTCGAAGACAGAGGTCAAATATCAAGCTCTCTCTTCCCAGGGAGTTTGGTGTTTACGTTTCTTTCTCTGACTTCAAAGTGAGAGAATTTATGTGACAATCCTGCTGAGAATCCATGTAAGAGGAGAGGGTGTAGGATGTTTTTTTTCCTAACCAACATAAAAATGAACTGCGCTGTTCAAATCTACCCTATTCTGCTCCAATCTTCCCCAGTCTACCCCACTCCATAACAATCCACTCCAACCTACCCCAATCGACCCCACTCTAAGGTTACCCAATGCAACCCACTCCAGTCTACTCCACTCCAATCTATCCACTCCATTCCAATGTACCCCAACTACCCACCCACCCCACTTCGCTACAGTCTATCCCATTCCACCCCACCCAATCTACCCCACCCAAATCTACTCCATCTTAATCTAACCCACTCAATCCCACTCTACTCCAATCTACCCCAGCCCACTCCACTACGATTCAATCTACCCCACTCCACTACAATCTACCCCTCTCCACTCAAGCCTCCCCAGTCCGATCTAATCTGTCTCTCCACCCCACTACAATCTAACCCAATCCACCCCATTTCAATGAACCTAAACGTAACCCACTCCAATCTACCCAACTCCACTCCAGTCTACCCACGCCACTCCAATCTTCCCCAGTCCAATTTACCACACAGCATTCCAATCTACTCCACTGTACCCTAACCCCAATGCAATCTATCCAACTCCTCTCCACTCTAATCTACCTGGCTCTACCACAATCTACCCTACTCCAATCTACCACAATCTTCCACATTCCACTCCAATCTAGCATACTGCAGCCCACCCAATCTACCCCATTTCACTCCACTCCAACCCAAGCTACCCCACTCCACCTCACTCCAATCTACTTCACTCCACTCAAATCTACCCCACTCCGCTCCAAAATCTACCTCACTTCAAAAGCTACTCCAATCTACCCCACTCCACCCCAATCTACCACACTCCTCCTCTGCACTCTACTCCAATTTACCCCAATATATCCTACTCCACTCTACCCTGATCTACCCCACTCCTACGTATTCCAATCTATTCCACACCAATCTATTCAAACTAACTCACTCCAATGTACCCCACTCTAACCTACCCAACTCTACCCCATTCTATCCCACTTCGATTTAACCCACCCCATCCCAATCTTCCCCACACTACTCCACTCTACCCCACTCCCACAATCTACCCCATTGCAAAATACGTCAATCTACCCCATTCCATTCTACCTTACTATTATAATCCACCCAACATACCCTGCTCCAAGCCACCTGACTCCACTACAGTCTACTCCACTCCACCCCAATACACCCTACTGTACTTCACCCACTCTAACCTACCCCAGTCTACTCCATTCCAAACTACTTCACGTCAGTCTACCCCATTCTCTTCCACTACAATCTACCCCAATCTACTCCACTACAATCTACTTCACTTGAATCAACTCCACTCCAATCTACTTCACTTCAATCTACCCCAATCTACTCCACTCCACCCCAATGTACTCCACTCTTCCCGACTCCAATCTACCCCACAACAAAATCTACTCCACTCCAATCTACCCCACTACAAGATCTACTCCAATCTACCCCACTCTATTTTACCCCAATCCACTGCACTCCACTCCAGTTTACCCCAATATATCCCACTCCACTCTATCCAGATCTACCCCACTCGACTCTACCCCAATCTATCCTACTCCAATCTACTCCACTCCAATCTAATCTACTACAATTTACCTCACTCTACCCCAATCGCGCCTCCTCAATCTAATCCACCCCAATCTACCCCACACTACTGCTATCTACCCCACTCCCACAATCTATCTCACTCCAAAATACCCCAATCTACCCCACACCATTCTATTCTACCTTACTATAATCCACCCAATCTACTCCACTCCAAACTCCCCCAATCTACTCAACTCCACCCCAGTTTACTACACTCTTTATACCCCACTCCGATCTACCCCAATCTACCCCACTCCAGTTTACCCTAATCTACCCCACTCAGGTTTACCCCAATCTACCCCACTAGGGTTTACCCCAATCTACCCCATTCACATCTACCCCACCCCAATCTGCCCCACTCCACCCCAATGTATCTATAATCGAACCCACCCCATCCAAATGTACCCCTTACTACTCTAATCTACCCTACTCCCACAATCTACCCAACTCCAAACTACCCCAATCTACTCCACTTAAATCTGTTCTACCCTACTATAATCCACCCAATCTACCATACTCGAATCTACCTGACTGCACTCCAGTCTACCCCACTCTACTCCACTCCAATCTACTTCCATCCAATCTACCTCAATCTACTCCAATATACCTCAATCTACTCCACTCCAATCTACTCCATTCTAATCTACTCCAATCTACGCCACTTGCTAATCTACCCAACTCTCCCGCTCCCAGCTATCCCTCTCCAATCTACCCTACCCCAACCTATCCCACTCCAGCCCACTACATTCTACCACACAGCAGCCACAATGGTGTGCATAAGAACTAAAGCACAATGCTAAAGCCAGCAACTCTCACATAGTCAAGACCTATTGGCTTTGATAATGCTTGTTGTTTCCTCAATGTGATGCCCAAAGTAAATTAAATATGCCCAGACATTGTTCTGGGGTTCTTTGCGTTCCCATCTGGAAGGGTCCTGATCTGGCAGTTCGGGCTGAACTGATCCTACTGGAGAAGAACCAAAGTTGATTTGCACATGGCTGATGTATTTACAGGGATGCATAATGGGCAAGTAAATAATGGACTGTAATAATGTACAAGTCAATACCCCCCTGATGTTGAAACCACTGTCTTCCTGTTACACCTGTTAACATTTTCTGGTGCTCTCCTTCTCTAACTGGAGACTGTACTATTTTGGCAATGTTAAATCTACTTTGTAGAAAATCAGGCCTCCCACTAAAAAAAAGATTATGATTTTGGATTTTTCAGATGAACATCAGAACAGCGTTCATTCCACCTAATTTTTCAAACTCTTCCAGTCATTCACACATAACCTAATTTACAGAAACTAGTCATTGCCTCTAGTGGGTTGCTTACAGCACCTACGCAGGGCATCCTTATTTGAGCATTATGCCTGTAGCATGTGTCTTTCATTCAGACACATTTTATTAATTTCATATTTTGTTTTAGCACAGACAATTTTTAGCTACTTGTTTTTATATTTTAATCATTGCTTCTTTACAAGTAGACATAGTTGTTTGTTGTGCACATTTTATCAGCCCTTTGTACACAATGCATTCTGTGCTTTGCTCAAGGCTGTCATGTACAGTACATGATATTCTACTGTGTACTGCCACTCCGGGAGCTCAGGAGTCAGACCCCGTTTTCTAGAAACATCAGTACGTCATGCTTGTTCTCAGCTTTATGATAGATTGGAGCCAGGTGGGAGATTACATATCTGTGGTGAAATTACATCGTCCTTTCTTTATACTTGAGTAACTGATGAGCGTTGGATCTCCCAGATGAAAACAATTAAGCAGTACTTTTCTAAGAAATTGATACAACAATTATTGTGATTTAATCCACTTTGCACATTGTCTTGAGGGTGGTCTTATTGACGGTGTGTGCCTTGGGACACCAAAACGTCGACCTTATAGTCTCCATGACGCAGTTCTTCACAAGAGCTACTGGAGTCCGTTAAGAGTGATTTCTGATTATTTGAAAGACTGCACATAGGACTCAAACCTTTTGTGGTTGGAGAGTCAGGAGGGTTGGTGATCTCCTTCTGTCCCTTCGATGTAAAGGGATTGTGGACTAGAGGGGTGACCAGTGTGTTTTCATACAAACACTAAAAATTGTCTTTGTTGCTTTGCTATATTGATGAATATATTATTAGTGAATATATAAAAATTATTCATTTTTCAAGAAACTGTTTGAAGAGTTATTCATTTATGGAATTTGATTTATGGTTAATTACAACATTAATAGTATTTAATATCGCTAAAATATTTGCATGTAAATGATTCCTCCATGAACAGTGTGTGCTTTACTGTTCTTAGAACTTTTCACAAGTTATTATAAACAACACATAGGCCTAAAGGGGGCAGAGGGCATTCCAGTCATGGACGTCCTGGGACCCACATCATTCCACTGAAAGCTCTGCTGATCCTGACAATGACTCTTCAGCTTGCAAAGAGGCAGGCAGACCCTTGCTATCATATTCAGGTATGTTGGGGTTATTTCATTAGATCGGGACAGGAAGAAGGAAGGGTTATCACTGCCTTGCTCTCAGACCGAGACATAGGGTGTAAGAAGGAATCTCTAGACTCTCTAGAATTGTACAATATGGTTGAGTTGTTTATCTTCTTTACATTGATTGTAATGATGCTCACCATACTATGTTTCATCTGCCTAATTATCCCAGATAATGCTTTTTATACTAGGATGCAATTGCTTCAATAAATGCACTGAAATCCAGTTTGCATCTCGCGTTCTGCCTTGACCTGTGCGAGTTTCTAGGTAACTGAGCGAAAGGGGTGTACTCTGTTCACCATAACGTCCCTTACGAGTCAGAGTGTCATGTTTTAGGTTGCTACAAATCACCCTTTCCTTTCTAGGGTTGGGTGAGGCACTGCGAGCTAGCCAGGAATCAGATTGACAGCTTCCAAAGTGGTGTGGAACTAACTCAGCCACCCACATTCGGTGGTGCTGCCACCCTAAACATGCAGTCTTATTACCATAATAGGAAGCACATGACATGGTGCCCAACATTGGTCAGATACAAATTTAACGGCTCTCCTGAGTAACTCTCTCTCTCATGCCAAAGGTTCCCTAATCACCTTTTATACAGAGATATCCGTGGGATTATGGAAAAGTTCTCCTCAACTAAACAGGCTTAGTCTGCAGGCTTTTCAAGCTTAAACCTTAGACGGATACCCCATTTGGTGTTTTGATCTCTGAATCTTGCCCTTTAAAAACGGCACAACTTGTGGTAATTCCAGTAAATTGTAGGCAACCGGTCACACCACATTTACTTACAAATGGGCTTCCTAATGGGAGTGGAGATGTTACATTTGTGGTTGAAGCTCACAATGGGTATAAAACAGAAGTTTTCTATCCATGGGTCACCTTTCCTGCAGTTGATGCAAATACACACTCCTTTCATACATATACTGTAGCAAGTCCACCTGCACAGTACAGAAATTATCAATATCTAGAAATACCACTAAAATATCAACAACACCAAATGTGGTTTCAAGGCACCCTCCCACAAGTAAATGAACATGTTAGGTTAGGCCCCCTAAGTAATAATGGACCTACATATACATTATTTCCAAATACACAGAATTTACAGGCAGTAGATCTGCACCCATTATACAATAATTTAGTAAATCTATATAGACGCTTACTACAATTTGTAATGCAGACGCTAAATACTGGCCCACCGAGGGCTGCTCCAGCTGGCCACAATTGGCTACATCTGGGATAAAGCAACATCACAAAACAAAATAAAATGATGGACGGAGTGTTGAAACTTTTCAAACAATCACCCCAAGTCACAGATCTGGGTTTAATCCATTGTTATTTTGCTCACCACGTCACCCCAGTTTGGACCCAGCCATATGCAAATCAGTCTTGACCCTGTTCCCCATGGGAACAGTCCAGCCTGAACTGCTAGGCCAGGTCCTACCTGGACAGAAAAAAGCAATCTGGCACCGGTTTCTGGGTTTCACCCTTCATCAGACAGGCTAGCTTGAATCCAGTGGCGCAGCGAGCAAGGGACCCACGTCTGGGCATACCGCTGCCACTTAGGGCGCACAAAGCAACATCACAAAACAAAAAACCTTGTTACTATTAATACAATTATGGGTAAGGCTCCCACCAAGCGTGAAGAAATTCTGTTTGGATTGCACAAAAAACAAATCAACTGGAAGCAGTGTTTCCCCATACAGGACCCAAGATAAACACAGAATTCTCACAATAGACTTGTTATTTAGAATGGCTCCCTTCATTGATGACTGCACCACTTGGGATATGGTATTTGCTAAACTTTACACTACAACACATGGTAAATCGACACTGGCACATTTACCGACTGTGTTAAAACAAATTCAAAATGAACATGGGGGAGCCCCTGCCCTGGATTTGGGAATGAAACTGATGGGCAATTTTGACACAGTCTCCGCAATCATTTTAAGTAATAAAGGGGGAGCAGCAGCATTGGCAATACGCCAGCAGCTCAGGGACGTTCCACAAATAGATCAGGAACGTGAGCTGCCAAAGATTATCATCAAGATTTATACTAGGTCAGGATAATCTGGGGGCGAGACCAACTAAGCCACAGCTTAAAGGTAATTCCGAAATGATATTGCCAAGCAAGCAGAGGAAGGTTCTAAAAAATGCTGGGACAAACAAAAATCAAATCAAGATAAAGTAAACCAACGAAAGTAATCTCTGCATTAGGAGGCCTTAGAGAAACGCTATAATCTTAGAAATCATGACAATTTGAAACATCCTTAAGGATTTCAGTACACTGATACACACCCTTGTTGTGCCTTTCAGGATTCATCCAGCAAACGGACCAAGAGAGGTGGGCGGGCAGAACACAGAAACAAGTATTTGAAACCAAAAAAAGACTTGCAACGCTTCTCAGATGTCACAATAAAAAGGAAGAGAAACTTCCACAACACAAATCCCAATTAAAAAAAGAAGGTGGTTGCAGCACGTTCTGCTAAGCATGCCACGCTTATTGAGAACACTACTGACAAACATGATGTGGGCAGTGACTCTGCTAGACAGAATGGCAGAGGTCACAATAGTTCACCAGAATTTTTAAGATCTTCTGAATGTGACAGCAACTAAAAACTACCTTGAAGTCGCAACCCAAGACAGGCAAGTTACCCCACCCGACGGGGTTTACAAATTGAAAATCCAAATTGAGGGTGACATTAAGCACGCAATTAATCTTCTGGGAAAGATTAACGCTAAGCTATGACATTCTTCTGGCAGAAAAATATTGGCCATAAGAGTTTGTCCAAAAAGCCGCCACAAGAGTAAGGTGGGATTTTGCCTTCTTTCTCAGTCATTGTTCCATGACCAGTAAAGAAAGCCTATCCCGCAGAGTGGGCTCTGGTACAGGCTTCAGCACTGTACTGCAACCACGTGAGTTGGGGTAGGGATTCTCCTTATCATGTCAAACCTATATGGTCCAATCCACAAGTACAACCTCAGTACCCAATAAAACATGACGCTAAAGTTCCAGTAAGGGAGATTTTCTTACAACTAGACTACTAGGGAGTAAATGCACCCTGGGTATCAGCTTTGAATAACTATGTTTCCTGTAGCTAGGCCAGACCATTCTTACAGAATAGTCTTAGATTACAGAATTTAAACAGTCATACAACCACATTTGATATTTAAAATTCACACAGCACAGCTCTCATGAACAACCCTGTGCGCAAAAAACACAATATGACCCTGGATATTTCCAATGGGTTTTTTCTGCCAAAATCTAGCGCCTGAAAGCAGGGATTTAAGCACATTCTCCACGTTAGGCTCTCAGTGTCATTTTTGTCGACTTCCCCGGGGGTACAAGAGCAGCCCAGGATTATTCTCAGCCCATGTGACATCAGTATTACATGATATTGGTCCTGAGGTGTCATCCTATGTAGACAATATCTATCTGACAGATAACTTTAACACACATTTGGACAGGGAAGATCGCATTGTACTGGGATTTGTCTAACATGGCTACAAATTAAACTTTAAGAATACTAAAATAGCTTTCCTCAGTCTCCTATTTCTGGGATAAGAGCTAGCAAATGAGGGGAAAAGTCTGGCACCGCACTTCTTAGAGAACTGTGCACACTACAACCACCAAACAATATTAAAAAACTGCAATCCTTGGTAGGATTCTTTAATTTTGGCAGAACATACATTATGTTCAGCACATAAAATCACTTTATGATTTGATCTGTCCTCATTTGTCAAGCAAACATTGGACACCACAACATACACAAGTTCTCAGATCGTTCCAGACTGACATGCTAGAGCAAAACACTTATACACATGTGAAAACAAAACAAATTTACTGATCCAGGTAATCCCAGGTGCCATCGGATTTACATATATCACATTCAATGTACAAATCACATCTATACTCCAATGCTGAAATACATTTTGCACCAACAGAAAAAATACTGACTGTAGTTCAGATAGCGCTCATCAAGGAGAGACCACTCGCCCAGGGAAAATGTATTATGGCTGTTACCCCAATACCAGCCCTTGAGGCTGCTACCAAAGCTAGTATTCCAAACATCAAAGCATTACATCCACGTTGGATAAAGTGGGCTACCTCCTTGACTACTTCAGACCCAAGAATTTCTCCAATACAAACTTGAGTACCCCATGCCCACTAATGGCCTGCCTTTTGACCATTACAGATTCATCATTTACACTGATCGCTCAGCTCAACCAGCTGTAGGTACCAGACACCAATACTCTGTGGCTTCTCAGCCGATTGAGGAGTTACGAGGGATGGTAATTTCCACCCTCTAAAAACCTACACCCAAGCCACTATGGGATTGCATTGCCAAATGTGCTGAGCTTAAAGCTTTGCTTTTGGCACTGGAACATACAGATCCTGAACTTTCAACACTTACTGTGTATGATACGTATTATTATGTCCAATCCTTTAATGAAAACTTACATTACTGGCACCTTAATGTGTTTAGAGATTTCAAAGGAAACTCCATAAAACAATTTTTTTTTCTGGGGACGGTGGTGGCTCAAACTGATACCGGCTCATCTAATACTTACACAGGGCCACCAATGTGTTGGAACACACGCTGTAAGAAATTCACTGACTGATGAAGTTGCCAAATCTGCAGTTGCTATGGCTTATGTTGCTCTGATAACTCGTTCTCACACAAGGGTTGATGATGACATTCTGTCTGCTGTGAATGCTTCAGCTGATGGCAAACCTTTACAAAGCATACCCTATCAAATATTCCTACCATTTAAGTGCCCAAAATATTGTCTTTGTCAAGATACCAGGGGTGGGTGATTGTGTGATTCCCAACAAAAGATCGTAGGCTAGAACTGATCAAAGCAGATTATGAGAGTGTTGCTTCTGTCCATGCTGGTGTGGCAGCTACCATCTCACTACTACAAAAACATTATTGGTGGCACAGGCTATACAAACAGACCAAGCAGCATGTTTTTAGCTGTGACATCTGTCAATAAATTAATAGTTAATAAGCCTCTGCAATATGTGTACCTGGACACTGCGGTCCCTTAAATTCAGATGGTGCATACAAATACATTCTACTTGCAGTAGACTCTTGCTCCAGATTCCTATGGTTGTGGCCAGAACAACTAATAAAGTTTTGCAAGTCTTTATCAGGACATATGCAGTTGCAGAATTGCATTCGGACCAAGGCCCTGCTTTTGCTTCTAGGGCATACAGGGACGCCATAAGAATGATGGGTGTTGCAGTGCATTATTCTAGCCTCTATCATCCCAAGGGAAATTCTTTAGTGGAAAGAAAAATCAGGACTTAAAGCAATCCATAACAGCTAGGGTACTAGGCTCCGGTCATATTGGATACATCACTTGTATGGACTCCAGAGAGCATTAAATAATATGTCTAGAAGATTTTTGGGAGGTCGTACCCCCTATGAAGTCCTGTTTGGCATTCCTACATACGCCTCAGATTTTGATGGTCCTGGCAGAAATACCCTTTCACATAAATTAGCACATCACTGTCTTGCAGGAAATACAACAACTCCGTGATGAACACTCATCAGGACACACTGCCTCCTTGGGAATAAGGGATTCATCAACAGGTTGGGTTCCCAAAGTTGGGTACCTAGTCCAAGAAAAGATACCTGTGAAGAAGGTATTTGGCCTCTCCTACCGGGGACCTCTGCCGATACTTGGAATACAAAGTACGACAACTTACTTTCTACCACTGACTCTTGGTTCTAAAGACAACTGCGCTGTCTCCATTGATCACATAAAGTTGCATCATGTGGCCGATTCTACATAGTAGACTGTGATAATTTGTGGGTAGTTCCCTTGCCCCTCTCACTACCATACAGGAGATACCATTTCAAGCATGAAATAACGCCAAAATTATTTCCCAGAGTTTGGGGAGGGTGGAGAATTAACTTTTGTTGATTCCAGTGACCGCTACATCAACAAGAAATGTCAAAAAGATTAATCTGCAATTAACACATGCAACACAAACAGACAAACCCACTTTGGATTCATCTAGCCAGTACCCTTTCACCTGCACCGGTTCCAGTTTTTGCACAGGTGATTTTGCCAACACTGATGTTTTTTTCTTCAACTTTTACAGCACCCGCTATTACACCAGCACATGGTATACATAGGCTTTTTAATTGACTTAAACACAATTATCGGATCCTATCTGTGGAGCATATTGGCATTGCTTGCTTTGCTTCTATGGACCGGATTTGTTATTGCCTTCTTTCTTGCTTAAACATGGCCTTTATTTCCCTGAGCACTCTGATGTCAAACTTGTGGATGAGGTTTCAAAGCTGTATTTGTCTTCCCACAAAGTGCGAACAAACTTGCCCCTTGTGAATATTTCTACTGTAGCAGTTCCTGATGGGGTAAAGTGTTGCGTAGGCTCTCATTATTCTAATGAGACTACTGGATTTTTGAGAGGCAGAATCGCCTGCGGTGTGGGAGACGAAGTCTGACCCACTACAAGTGACACCTGTCGCCCTAATCCAGATTTTGCTCCGGCTAACTAGCAGTGCCTCATCTCCACCCAAGGACAGGGATGATTGGGCATCTGAGCGCATGACATAATTGATTTCTCAGGGAAATCGTGGTCACTCAGGTCTCATCCGTTTCTCTCAGTTACATTAGTCTCACATACACAATGACAAACAGACGCAGTATATGTTTCAAAAAGATTTTAATGAAGCGACTGCATCTTAGATAGCAAAGCACGGGCTGCAATAACCAGGACGATACATCATGACAAGATTAAAATGGTGACAAGGAGAGTAAAGCATAGAAATAACGCTACCATATTGTCACTAGAATCAATAGACAAATTCCTGTGTAAGGAAGACATATCTGTTTGTATAATGTCTATAGCAGAAGAGATGATGTTATTTAAGGTGTATATCCGGTCGGACAAGGTATTAATCCCATTATCTACAACAGCTAATGCCTTCTGTAAATTTTCTTGATCTATTTGCCTTAACCGGGCAGCAGCTTCTTGTTGGGAAAGCTCTAAATTTCATTATATACTTCATACAAGAATCGCTTTCTGTGTCGTTTTCTGGGGCCTAACAGGAAGTCCTGTAAATCAGTGTTAGTAGACTGGAGACTGAGGTGTTCTCTAACCGCATTTATTGAGGAACTCTATGATTATTGCTGGCGTAGTTTCCCTACATGGATGTTGTTAATATACCCGCATGTTTGGATGATATATAGCGAGGGTACGGCCAACTGGTTCTAAAACCCCGTGGAGTTTATAAAACACTTATGACACCCCTTGGTATCTATTGGCCACAATAACCACCCGCCAGGACGTGACAGTGAAGCATTAAACGTGCAATTTGGACCCAATCATCAAGCTGATCTTCAGTTGTATTTATATATGTTTGACATTTATGAAATTTTGCAGGGGCAGGAATACTGGACTTGTTCAATTCCTTAATCTTTGCTAAGCCTAAACAACTTGTTTGTTGTACAGTTTCATTTAAAAAAATCATTTGAACAGGTATCAGGCATGCTCTAAATAAAGCTTCCTTCCCCCGTATTTGCCAATGCCTAGTTCCCCACACACTTTTTAAGTCAATCGACTTAAGCCAATATTCATAGCCTTCTATTGTCAACCGGGAAACAAAGGAATCCGAATAAATGAATTTCGTATTTGTCAATAATATGCGTACGTTTTCTGTAGGTGGCAATTCAAAATAATATGACTCAGCATTTTTAACATTGTGCCCAGAAAAATATGTAAACTTTTCTAAATATGTTTTAGAACTCCCTTGTGGTGGAGTCGGACAATGTTCCCATTGTGTGTAATTAAAAATAGTCTTTGAAGTACTTGCTCTGTGGGTGAAATGGTGCCCATAATAATTATAGCAAAACATATCACCATAATTCTCTTTAGATTGATAAACATCTTTGTTTTCAAATACAGTATAATACTGCAATTCAGTCATCATAGAATCAACTGTTTTTACATCCCAATCATCAGAAACAACTCCGGGTATTATTATATTGTTCATTGAAAGTTTAAACACATATGGTATTTGAATGGCCTCTGTGGGGCCATATATATCAAATGTTACTTTATCCCAAACAATCCCATCAGGAATTGGTATAGCGGAAATGATCACAAAGGACAGGTCTCTGCGGACCTTGTGAGAAGAAAAATGTGGTTTTAGGATCTTATCTACCAGTTAAACGGTTGATTTTTCAGGAAGAAAATGACAACGTATTAATAAAAAGAATGTTATAAAAAAAACAATCCAAAGTAGGAAAGCCAGTATAGTCAAGGAAAGCCACAGATAGTTCCATGGAAGAATAAAGTAAGTTGCTTTAAGCCAATTTACCAGCTTACGTGTTTTTGACAGTTCAGGTATAGAAGAGGCGAATGAGTCCGAAACGTTTTCATTCATGTCGGCAAAGTATCCAGAAGCAGTTCGTGCAAAAGCTGGAGCCGTGTTTGTCGGTGGAAAGGGTGTTTCCCTTGGTAGCTCAGAATAAATGACGCCATCGGTTTGTGTTGAAGTTGAGTCAAATCGATCAATTATTTCTGTATTGTTAGATGTCAGTAGAACAAATGCAAGATGATTTTCCAGCCTCCCCAAGCTGGGAGAGGTTTCAGTGTTGCTGCTCACAACTTGTAAAGGAACATCTTGACCAGTAGTGAGAGGGATTCGGAAACTATTGGATGTTCCTGTTGGTTGGCTATCCAGGATCGTCCACATGGCGTAGTTTGACATTGTCAATAGATACAAATCGGTTTTCTTTGGCACCTGCCAACGATGGTAGAATGACAGTTCTCGTGCCGTGTATTCCCAGGACTGGGACTGGTGCACGATAAGAAGGACCAAATCCCTTTTTCACAGCAACCTTTTCACGTACTAGACCCCCAACTTTAGGAATCCAGCTTGTAGGCGTTACAGGTACATCCTTAGTTCCTGTGGAGGCAGCACTAGCAGAAGCGTTGTCGTCACGGAACTGTTGCAATTCCTGTAAGACAGTGACACGTTTATTTATGTCAAAGGGTGTTTCTCCCATCCCACGCCAGGACAAACAAGATCTGGAACATACATTTGGGTTTCCAACAGGCACTCATATGAAGTACAACCCCCAGGGACCTTCTAGGCAGATTGTTAAGTGCTCTCTGGACTCCATACAGGTGGTTAAGCCAACTACAACCAGTACCTAAGTCTCTGGCTGTTAAGGACTGCTTTGAATCATGGTTTAGTCGCTCCACGACACTATTTCCCTCGGGATGAAATGGAGACGACTACTGGAGTTGGACCCCCAATGAAGCCATGGCATCCCTGAACTCCCCTGAGGCAAAAGTAGGGCCCTGGTCTAAGTGGAAAGTCGCAACTGCATATGTACCGATAAGGATTTGCAAATCTTTAATAACAGTCTGAGCGCCAGCCAAGCATTGTGGCCACACCCATAGAAATCTGGAGCAGGAGTCAACGGCGATTAAGATATATTTGTACGCACTGTTCGGTGTTAGGGGACCACAATGGTCCAAGTACACACATTGTAATGGTTTGTTGGAAATTAGAAGGGGTGTCTGCGGTGGGCGCTTAGCAGTGGAAACTTTAATTTGTTGGCAGATGTCACAACAAAGGACTTAGGGGGTTATTCTAACTTTGGAGGAGTGTTAATCCGTCCCAAAAGTGACGGTAAAGTGACGGATATACCACCAGCCGTATTACGAGTTCCATAGGATATAATGGACTCGTAATACGGCTGGTGGTAAATCCGTCACTTTTCCGTCACTTTTGGGACGGATTAACACCTCCTCCAAAGTTAGAATAACCCCCTTAATGTTTGGCCTCTTTGTATATGCTTGGCCACCAATAACAAGCTTGTAACAATGATATTATAGCCATCACACTAGCATGGGCAGATGCTACCCCTTTATGCGCTGCTTTGATCAACTCTGGTCTTATATCTTTGTTGGGAATATCTCAAACCCCTATGCCTGGTATCTTGACCTCAGCATTTAGGCAGCCTCCCATTTGGTAGGAATATTTAGCAGGGAAGGCTTTTGGATAGGGCGTACTTTCATCAGTCGTAGCTTTCAGAGCAGCCCATATGTCTTCGTCTGGTTTCGCACCTGAGCGTATTACTGCAGCAACAGTGGCGACTGCTGATTTTGCTGCTTCATCAGCCAGTTATTCCCAGCAACGTGTATTCCAACGTGCTGATGTCCAAGTGTATGTACAACATGGACATTTGGTAGCGTTTCCTTCAGATCCGCTCCTTTCCCCCACAGAAGTCTGTGTTTAATGGTGTTGCCTTTAGAATCTATGAACCCATTCTGGCGCCAGTTATGCAGGTATTCATTAAAGGACTGGACAAAATAGTACGAATCACAAACAATCAGTATTAACTGTGCCGCATCTGTATGTTCCAATGCCATCACCAGAGCCTTTAGCTTTAGCAAGCATTGCAGTATTGATACTTTGTGCCAACTGCAGGTTGCACTGAGACATCGGTGTACATGACTCTTTGATATTTATCAATAGGCAGTGTGTTTGCAGGAACTGGGTATTCTAGTTCATATTGCAAAAATTCGTGAGTTTGTAATTTTGGGTCAAAAATGTAGTCCACGTCAGTGGCTGTCAAAGTCGTGGCCCATTGTATCCAACGTGGATGTAATGCTTTAGCATTTGGAACGAAGGCATTGGTGACAGCCTCAAGGGCTGGGACTGGAGAGACGACAATGATGTGTTTGCCCTGGGCTAGAGGTCTTTGTTTAATGACAGCCATCTGAACAGCAGTGAGAATTTTCTCAGTGGGAGCAAAGCGTTGTTCTGCTGCTGAGTACAAGTGTGATTTGTATGCAATCGGGACGGACGGTCACACCCTAGTTAAAAGTTACTTAGGTGAAGCCAATGCCACCAGCAATTACTCTGATGACCAAATGTGTTTTGTTGTCCCCTGTGTGTAAATGTTGTGCTGCAAGCATGTCTGTCTGCACGTCTCTGAGAATGCGTGTATGTTCGACTGTCCAAAATTTACTTGAAAAGTCAGGATGTATTAAGTCATATAAAGGTTTTATGCATAATTTGGAATGTAAGTTCTGCCAAAATCTAGGAAACCCAATAGAGTTTGGAGTTTTTTAATGGTATTTGGAGGTTGTAATTGTGCACATTTTTCCAAGAATTGTGGCGCTAGGCTCTTTCCTTCACTCGATAGCTCATATCCCAGAAACAGGACACTAAGGAAGGCTATTTTTTTTTTTTTATTGAATTTGTAGCCAAATTCAGCAAATCCCAAAACAATGCGGGTTACCTGTCTTAAATGTTGTAGCAATTAATCATCCATGAGATAGATATCATCTACATAGGACAATGCTTCAGGATCAATGTCATGCAAGATTGAAGTCACACGAGCCGCGAACAGTCTTGGGCTGTTCTTTTACCCCTGGGGTAAACAACAGAATCTTTTCAGGGTGTCTGGTGTGCTGAAACTTGCTAAGTCTCTACACCCAGGCACTATATTTTGGCAGAAAAAAACCCATAGGAAATGACCAGTGTTGTTTTGTATTTTTTGAGTTCTATGTTGTTCATCAGCACTGTGCTATGGGAGTTTTGTATCGCATATGTGCGGGTATGACTGTTTAAATGTCTGTAGTCTAAGACTATTCTTTATGAATGGTCCAGTTTAGCTACTGGGAATAAAGGGTTAGTCACTGGGGAGACGCAGGGTTCAATTACGCCCTGGTACTCCAGTTGTGTAAGAATGTCTCTCACAGCGCTTTAGCATCATGTTTTATTGGATACTGGGGTTGAGGTTGAAGTTGATTTTTAATAGGAATTACGTGGTAGGGGAATCCTTGTCCCATCCTACGTGGTTGAGATATAAAGTGGGTGCCTGCGCCAATGCCAGATCGATGGCGTAGGATTCTGCAAGCTCTTCGGGAACAAGAGGCGAGAAAGAAGGTACAATAACAAATTCCCCATATGAGCAGGTACGGACAAATTCAGACGGCCATTCTTGTTTGGCCAACAAAATATCATATATATTTATCACGCGATCCCAAAAGATTGTGTCTATTGTGCGTTCAATGTCTCCTTCTAACTGTAGCGTTACTTTGTAAACCCCATCAGACGTGGAAACACGCATGTCTGCAGTTTCTACTCGTAGAAAGTCATCAGTTGCTTTCACCTCCAGATGCTCTAGAAGATTCAGGCAAACTATTGTGACCTCTGCTGCGCCTTCTAAGAGCGCTAGTGCCTACTTCTTGTTCTTCAATAGAGCCCTCTTCTTGAGTGGCATGTCGAACTGCAACTGCTGCCACCTTTTTGTTTTTAAATTGGGGTTTTTGTTGGGGAGGTTTCTGTTTCTTTTTAACAGAAACCTCTGTTGAGCGTTGTGATTCCTGTCTCCGTTTCACGTACTCTGTTCTTTGCTCTGACCACCCACCTCTTTCACTGCGTTTTTCCAATGAGTCCTGAAAGGAACGAGATTGGCGTGTATCAGTATATTGATATCTGTCACATGTTTTTATATTATCTCTATTTCTGAGATTTTATCTATTCTGCGGGGTCTCCGTATGAAGAGATTCTCCCCTTTCTTTTTTAGGAGTTTGTTGTTTCTTATCCCAGCACTTCGTATTACACTCAGGATCTTGCTTGGTAAAATCTTTATTAGATTTACCCTGATATTGTGGTTTTGTTGGTCTGGCCCCCAGACTATCTCAACCAATACTAGGGTAGGTCTCTGCGATAATCTTTGCCAGCTCACTTTTTTGATATTGTTGAGGAACATCCCGGAGCCACATGCGCACCATTAGTGCGACCGCTTCCCCTTTAAGGTTACTTAAAATAATTGAGGATACTGTGGCAAAGTTGCCCATTAATTGCATCCCCAGGTCTAGGGCCGGGGCAACCCCATATTCATCTTGAATTTGTTATAACACTTTCGGTAAGTTGGCAAGTGTCGGTGTGCCGCATGCGATAGTATGGAGCGCAGCAAATACCGTAACCCCCCCACGTATTACAGTTATCTACTGTGGGAACCATCCCAAATGGCAAGCACATTGTTAGTATCCAATGTTTATCCTGAGGTCCCGTATGGGGAAATACTGCTTCCAGTGCATTTATTTTTTGGGCTAACCAAAATGGAATTTCTTCTCGTTTGGCAGGTACCTTACCCATAATCGAATGTACAGTTGCAGGGTTAATACCTGGCATCACTGCATGTGGTTGCGCTGGAGCAGCACATGCTGAGTTTGTATTTAATGTTTGCTTTACAAACTGTACTAATTGTCTATATACTGCCGTCAGATCAGTATACAAGCGAAGGACTTCAGCTACCGCTAGGTTTTCTACTGCAGTGCATAAGTAGCCAATAAAGGCCAGGTAGGACCATCTTTAGTTAGAGGCCCTAACCTAACAGGTAAAATCGTGTGGGGTAGGGCGCCATCAAGCCAATTATTATGTTCTTGATAGGATAAAGGTATTTCAAATATGCATATGCTCTGTATTGTTCAGGTACGTTTGCAGGTGTATAATGAGGAAATGTATTTGTGTTCCCATCAACTGCTGGAAATGTGACCCAAGAGTAAAAGAGTTCTGTTCTGTAAGCTGCATCTGCGTCTACGACAAATGTGACTGGACCCCCCGGGCAGTTAGGCCATGTGTCAATAAATGTGCAGTAAGGAGTGGTCTCATATTAACTGCAATTGCTACCTGCTGCCGATTCGCCATATTAGGTGGTAATTTTGTTCAGAGATAAGCACACCAAATGGGGATTTTCCTTTTAAGGTTCAAGCTTGAACAACCTCCAGCGTAAGATAGGTGTTCCCTACTTAGCTGAGGAGGAAATCCTCTATACCACCAACTTCTCCGTATATAGTACTGAGGTGTATTTGTATATAGTGAGACAGAGATACTCCAGACGACCCGGAAATTAGAGCCTGACCAAACGTTGGCAGCGCCATGTTGCATAGGCTCTCATTATTCTAATGAGACTATTGGATTTTTGAGTGGCAGAATTGCCTGCAGTGTGGGAGACTAATTCTGACCCCACTACAGGTGACACCTGTCGCCCTAATCCGGGTTTTGCTCTGGGTAACTAGTAGTGCCTCATCTCTACCCAAGGACAGGGATGAATGGGCAGCCGAGCGCATGACATAATTGATTTCTCAGGGAAATCGTGGTCACTCAGGTCTCATCCATTTTTCGCAGTTACATTAGTCTCACATACACGATGACAAACAGAGGCAGTATATGTTTCAATAAGATTTTAATGAAGCGACTGCACCTTAGATAGCAAAGCATGGGCTGCAATAACCAGGACAATACAGCATGACAAGACTAAAATGGTGACAAGGAGAGTAAAGCATAGAAATAACGCTACCATATTGTCACTAGAATCAATAGACTAATTCCTACCTAGGCTATAATAGAGCACAGCATGTTAAGCTCTAAATCTGCCCTTCAGGTTCCCCTTGGAAGACATCATCCCCCATACCTGAGTAAAGGCCTGAAGTCTGCATAGGCAGCTGTAGCAAAGCATTCAGCAATCAGCATACAGTTGTGGTTCTCTGGCTGGAATCTCCCTCTAACGTGTAAGGGACAGGGAAGTGTTTTTATAATAAAACAGCTGATATTCTGAGAAAATGTCCCTACGTCAGGATGTGTGTTTTTCTATGAATGTCAGAGACAAAACTGGTACCACGTTCACCGGCAACCTATCTAACTGGAGCCTTGAAAGAAGCACAGAGTGAGCAAGAATGTCTTGTTTGAGAACATAGTGTTGGCCCAGGCAAAAACAGCTAGATAGAGAGAAATAAAACAAGACCGCAAAAGTGGCTATTATAAAAATAATAACGAAGCTGAATAAAAGATGTCTAGTTGAAAGTGCACAGCAGCACGCCTAATATGCTAAAATAATGTGCATGGAGCTGTAAAAATGGCTATACAACCAAAGTATCTTTTAATATATCTGGACCCACTAATATGATACAAACACCAGAAGTTTTTTTATTTTTTATGAATTATGTTATTATACCTGGTGTTGTGCCCGAAGACTGGGATGTTCAAACAGTTCATTCTATGCTTTCTGAGCTTAAATACTATACTGTGTTTGAAAGTGAAGATTTATATCTCAACACTGCAAATTATGTGAAAATGTTCTGTGATCATTATTATGGACACTATTTGGTTTTTCCATTGAGCTAGTACTTCCAGGGTAGGTTTAATTATACACAATGGGAGCATTGTCCAACTCCACCAGTGGGTAGCTCTAAAACATGAGTAGAGAAATGTACCTATTTTTCTGGGCATGATGCCACAAATGCTGAGTCATATTATTTGAAATTACCAATATAAAAGAAAGAAATGTATTGCTAAAGAATACTAAATTAATTTATTCTGGAATGTTTGTTTCCCAGATAGCCATCCAAGAATATGAATATTGGAAAAAAAAAAAATTGACTTAAAAACTGTTTGGGGAATAAGAGACTGTCAGCTTTATTTAGAGCATGTTTAATTCCATTACAAATGATTTTCTTGAATGGCGCTGTTCAGCACACAACTTGCCATGTGTTAGCAAAAGTAAAAGAAATGAATGTGCCCAGTATCCCCCCCCTTAGCTAAATTTGACAATTTGCAGAAATTTGAAAAAGTTTCAGAAGAACAGCTCAGTTGTATGATACAGTACTTTGAAGCATCTCTGTTGGAGGAACTCAATAAAGACTGGCCATTGTCATTTTGACCAGTATTCCACTATGCTCAGCCTGTTTTCCGTTGCTTCTGGTGCTCTTTAGAACATGCACTGGATGTGTGACTTGCTTCGCAACAAGTACTTTCAGTGGACATAAATATGATGATGTCCCCAATGAGGGTTCATTGCCGGAGTTGTCCAATGAGATTGCGGTTGCTAAGTGATGCCTCCTATGAGCCTGCCTTCTTGTTATGGCTAAGATTACGGATCATGTGTGCTCATTTCATGTTCCAAGTAAGGCTTTGGAGGTCTTCTCACCTGATAAAGTGGAGTCTAGCCTGGACTCCATCTCTGTGACTATGCTTGATGACCTCATGCAGGATTCTGATGACTTAATGGGCGCATTTTTTTTCCTTCAAACAATGCATTGACCTTATGCTTTGGCTTGTTCTGCTTGTCGACATGGATATCCTTTTCTATTTTAGGTTTAGATTTCTAGACTTTAGTATTATTACCATTTAAAGTTTTATATATTTTAGCGATTTTCTAAGTCTTATATTAGCTTTTTTTTTTGTATTAGACTCTTCACGTTCCGGCAAGGTGCAAGTGTTGTGGGTTGCCTCTAGCACCTAGGTTGGGCACCCTTACTTTAGCATTAGGTCTGTAAGCCTGTGTCTTTTACATTCAGACACGTCATTCTTTTCATATTTATTTTAGTACAGCCAGCTTTTAGCTCCTTTTTTTATTTAATTGTAGCTTCTTTCCAAGAAGACATAATTGCTCGCACTGCATATTTTATCAGCCTTTTGTACACAATGCATTCTGTGCTTTGCTTCCAAGAGCTCAGGAGTCAGTCCCCATCTTCTAGACACATTAGTACATCAGGCCTGTTCTTAGAACTCTGTATGAAATATTATATAAAAAACACATAGGCCTAAGCGGGGCAGAGGGCATTCCAGTCATCGCCGTCCTGTGATGCACATCATTTCACTGACAGTTTTGCTGATCCTGATGCTGCCTCTCCAGCTTCCCAAAGAGGACTGCCACCCAGACAACAAACATACCATTGCTATCACATTCAGGTATGGGATTGGAGTTACTCCCTTAGATCAGGACAGGCAGAAGGGTTACCCCCGCTATGCTCTCAGACCCAGACATAGGATGTAGGAAGGAATCACGCCAGCAGCTTCCAAAGTGGTGTGGGACTGACTCAGTCACCCACACTTGGTGGTGCTTCCGCCCTACACATCCAGGCTTATTACCATAATAGGAACCACACAACAAGCCTACTTAAAACGAAGTGTATGACATGTACTCAATTGCCTCAATTTGATTTTCTTTACTGAATGCAGATGAAGAAAATAAGTTACTTACCTGTGACTGTAGTTCTCTACTATTGATATCTTATTTTCTTCTCCAGTATTTGAACTTTCATCGATTCACATGCCTGAATCCGAATAGTTAACAGTTACCGTTTGCAAATAAAAAGCATTATAATTACATTGCGGAAGGTGGGAAAATAAACTGGCTCACTTTAGTGAAATGGAAGGTGAAACACTGCTTGTTCCACTGCTAAATCACATTTGTCAGGAGAATCCAGGAAATAATGCTGGATAAAGGTGTATCTGCTCAACTATGTTGCTGCTCGGCATATCTGTTGAATCAGTGCACCAGCAAAGAGAGCCATGGTAGTAGAAACAGCTCTAGTGGAATGAGCCTAACTGTGCATTAAGGGTTTTCTTGCTTGTCTGTGGCAGAATGGAATGGCTGTTGCAATCTATCCTGCTATAGTCTGTTTTGACACTGGATACCTTTTCCTTAATTTCCGTAAGCCACAAATAACTGGTCCATTTTCCGGAACTGTTTCGTTTGTGTAAGTAAAATTTGATACATCTTTTAGGGGGTTATTCTAACTTTGGAGGAGGTGTTAATCCGTCCCAAAAGTGACGGTAAAGTGACGGATATACCACCAGCCGTATTACGAGTCCATTATATCCTATGGAACTCGTAATACGGCTGGTGGTATATCCGTCACTTTACCGTCACTTTTGGGACGGATTAACACTCCTCCAAAGTTAGAATAACCCCCTTAATGTCTAAGCTATGCCATTGTTTGAGCATTGAGAAAGAGTGTTCTTAACAAGGTGGAAATCCGAAGGGATCTTTGTATGAACTTGGGGTTGCCTCTTGAATGACAGTTTTGTTTGAATTGAATGAATGGATCTTTTATTGTAAACACTTGTGTGTGACTAACTCTTCTTGCTGATGATAATGCAGAAGTAGTGCTGTCTTCCATGTGACATACTTTATGTCGGTATTGTGGACTGGCTCAAACAGAGGTTTCATTAATTAGCTCACTATAACGTAGAGATGCCAATTATGGGGAAGTTTTCTCACAGGAGCGAAAACTCTGAAAAGACCATTGAGGAACTGTTTGATGATCCTCCTCGACCAAAGGTCGTTTATCTGATCTCCGAAAGCAAGATATCACCGTTAGATGCATCTTAACTTATGAGTCAGCAAGACCAGATTGTTTCAAATGTAGGAGATAAAGTAGGATGTGTTCTGGGTTTGAGGAGATTGGATGCACACCCTCCTCTTGGCACCAAATACAAGCATTGACATAGTACATGGTACCTTATAAGTGTTTAGCCAAGCAGCACATTATCAGACTTCCCATTGTGTCACAAACGTAATACTGTGTCTGCCTGTAGCTGAAGATAAGCATAAGTTGCTGGATTGCCTACACCCCCCTGTCGGAACAGTTAGGTCTGATGCTGTTACAGACCAAACAATCCACAGACTAAACTAAAAAACCATTTGTATATCACGTATTACTAATGTGTAGGGGCGCTGAAGCATTTATTCACATAGAATGCAAGGTATACTGTATGTGTGTGGAAGCAGCCAGATTTAACGCTCCACATAGCGCATGCTTAAGTTTCAACAAAGTTTAGTAGGTTGACTCTCAGATTTTCAAACACTGGCATCAGTAAAAGATTGTGAAACTGTGTTATAAGGTACTCCTATGAATGAAGCGAACAGCACCACTAAGTCACCTTATTATACCTTCTTACCCTTGGGTAATTTGTTGTGCAAAACCTAAATGAAATAAAAAATACAAATACCACAGTAAAGTGATAAAGAAAGAGCGTCTGTGTATGTGCGTTGAAGTGAAAAAAACAAAAAACAGCATTTGTCGAGAGGCAGCTCGCCGGTAGGGGCATGATGGCGTGTAGAGAAAGTATGAATGGCTGGGGCTTGAGTCCCCCTTTGTTCCTCCCAGCTACTGGTGGGAAGGTGTTAAACTACCGCAGCTGCCTGGATGAGCACTTAGGTTGTAGAGAGGCCCCTAAGTGCCATCCCGCCCAGCAGTGACAGTACAGGAAACAACCAAAAGTGCATGTGCAATGTAAATAAAAGTAAAGTTAGGCACACAGCCCTCATGCAAGTAAAACAATCACCCACAAAACCCCAGGCCCTCAAACATATTTTGCTTTTTAACCAATTTGTTACTGTTTGTCCGGGTCTTTTCTTTCATTATCTGCACATCTGAGGGTGTAGATTTGATATTTAACCAGCATCCTTCATATACACCGGCCAAATCTCACCATAAGACTCACATTTGTTTGCGAAAAGAGTCATACGGTTATACGCCAGGCCACCAAAAACTGCTCTGTGACCCAGAAGAAATGACTGCCACTTCTGATGTACGAACATGCGTTATAGAAATATTAATCATGTGAAGCGTCAAAAGCATTTCTGTTCTTGAATGCATGGTTGTACAATACTACCACACTCCTTCTCCTTGCTCAGGATTTATACTATTTTCCTTGCCATGAAACATAGGCATTTACTATAACGACATCCAGGATCCATTTGTCTGTTTCCTTGAAAGTGGGAGGGTAACAGGCACAGAGGAAAGGTTACTGCTTTCTAGCGGTGTCTCGGCATCTGGGAGACCATTTCCCTCTTGTTGGTTGCTTGTATGCCGCTGATGGCAATTGCCAATATTGTTGGGTGTACTGGGAGTGATATTGAACCTCTGCCCTTAGTTCCTCAAAAGGGCGGTCTTCTCATCTGTAGAGTTCCTACAGACTTGACGGTGTCTGATTCAGCTTTAATAGCTTGTAGCGCATCATCAATATGTTTTCTGAACAAGACTTCTCCATCGTACGGCATATCCAAGATCTTACTTTGGACTTCTGGTCTGAAGGATGTTGCTTTCTGTCAGCCTTGTCTTCTGAGCACATCTGCTCCGGCTAATTGCCTGAATACTGTTGAAGAGATATCTATGCCACAGTAAATTATCTTAGCTGAGGCTTGTTCTCCCTCTAGGAGAGTTTTCTTGGCGTCAACCCTTATATGTTCTCGTAGGCAGTCTACATTTTGAGCCATATCAGACCACGTTTGTTTGTTGAACCTTCCTAAGATTGCCAGAGAACTGGCTGCTTGAACCATATTGGCTGCCATTCTAGAGAAATGTTTGCCTATGTTATCTAGTCCGTGTCCGTCCCTATCTGGTGGTGTTGTGAAAGGGGTAGAAGGCTTTTCTGAACACCCCTGGGCTACTTGTGTGATGACAAAATCTGGTTTGGGGTGACCCACTAGACATGCCAGTGAATCATGCGGTGCCTTGTATTTTTTGTCTAGTCAAGGCACTACTGCTGAGACCATGGCAGGTTCTTTGTGGTTTTTATTCCTTCCTACCAAGATGAAATCCATGATAGAAATAACCCTTATGGATTTTTTCATGAGCTCCTTCAAATCGTAAAGAAAGCAGTCTATGTGTTTGGTGGTAATAAGAAGTTGAAATCTAGCTGCCCTCTTCACGATGTTGTGGAAACCAACAACGGCCTCTGGTGGGGAGTGTAGGAAATCATATATAGAACTTCAGCTCTTATTTTTAATTTACATATGCTAAACATGGAATTGGTTTAAGATAGGTCATTTGGAAAAAATTAAGATGATGAGTAATTTTTCAGCTTGCCATTAACTGAGGATTGAAAAGTAAGAAAGGTTTGTCCTTTTGGACATGTGGTGTAACTGAGACGTTTTTGCTCATAACGTAATGAACGAGAATATGATAATGCATCTATGCACGTCAGAAGGGATATGCCCCATAGATAGAGTCTGATATATGGTTCTCTCATTTTAGGTGCTACCTACAACAAACACTGTGTCCTGATGATGACTCCTAGTTGATTGAATCTTTCGGTTGGGCCTAAACATCAACAAAAGCTTCAATGTAGACTATTTTTATGAATGGGGAAGTGGCTTTCAGACACGTGGATTGAAGGGGTCACTTTGAAGACCACTTTTATGATTTTTAGCCACATTTGTGTAAATATTGTACATAAAATTGGTGTGGTTTATTATTTCTTCACTTTAATCGCTTTCACTGCAACGCTATTTTAGGAGCTCCGTGACAAAATGAATATAATACTTTCTGATTATGAACCAATATTGAATTATATATGCAACAAATTGTATGACTAACAATCTGTTCAGGTTGAGAAATTGATAAAATACTGCCAAGGGAGTTAAGGGCTACACTTCCCCCTTGAGGACCAAGATTTTTAGTAATATAGCTATACACTCACGTCTGAGGGTTACTGGGTTTGCCCCTTTTTTTCCCCAAAGTTCCAGGGTTTGTGGGCAGCCCACTCTGCTGCAACCTCCCTGACACGTTTCTACCCTCCTGCTGCTTGACCAGCTCAGGCAGGGGAAGGCAGAACAAAGGATTTCCTGTGGTAGATGGAGTCAACACCATCTCCCTTGGAAATAGGTGTTACATGGCTGGGGAGGGGTAACTTCCCTGTGCCACCGGCTTGCTTTGAAGGGCACATTTGGTGCCCTCCTTGCATAATCCAGTTTACATCAGTCCCAGGACCCCCGGGCCCTGCTCTGGTGCAAAACCACACAAAGTAAAGGGGAGTGACTACTTCCCTGCCCATTACCACGCCAGAGGTGGTGCCTAGAGCTCCTCCAGGTGGCCACATGGTGCTGCCATCTTGGAAACAAGATGTGCAGAGGCCCCTGGTAGCATCAGGTTGGTAAGGTCAAGTGACTGACATCAGGGACCCCCTCAGATAGGTGATCACTCTGCAGAGTGAACAAGCCCCCTGTTAGGGCTATTTAGGGACTCCCTTGCGGGTGGGTCCCCAGATTCGGCATACAAGATTCCACCTGGACTCCTTTGCATCGGCCTCTTCTGCTCCTGGCCACCGGAACCGCTGCTGGACTTCACAGGAATCAAACCAGCCAGTAACTTCCGAGATGACCTTTGTAAGAAATGGGGTCTTTAGTTGACAGTCAAGTTACCCCCTGTTCAAGCAAGGACCCTCACTCTACTCAGGGTAAAAGAGAATCACCCCCCTCAGCTAACCCCTGCTTACCCTCTTTGTAGCTTGGCAGAGCAGTAGGCTTAACTTCAGAGTGCTAGGTGTAAAGTATTTGTACCAACACACACAGTAACTTAATGAAAACACTACAAAATGATACAACACATAATAGGAAATATTTATCTAAACAAAACAAGACCAAAACGACAAAAATCCACCATACACAGTCAAGTTATCAATTGAAAATCAAAAAGAGTCTTTAAGTAATTTAAAAAACACACTAGCGCTGCTAGAGTGAAAATGTACCTGGTGTGCGTCAAAAATAACCCCGCACGGGCGGGTATGCGTAAAAAAATAACTCCGCACAGCGGTACTTGAGTCAAAAATCCAGCCGCACGATGATCCGAAAATCCTGCAGCGCAGGTTGTGATCTCCCAGCCTCCGCCAGCGATGCTGCGTGTCGTTTCTCCTGCTCCGTGCATCGATTCTTCGGTCGCGTTTCCTGCAAGCGCTGTTTCTCAGCTGCGGAGCCAGCAGTGCGTCGTTTTTTTCAGCCGCAGATCGGATTTGCGTCAATCCTTTCCCCGCACAGCGCTCTGTGCGCGGATTTTCTTGTCTTTAGGGCTGCCAGCTTCTCCTTTCAGGGTCCCAGGAACTGGATGGGCACCACAGGGCAGAGTTGGAGTCTCTCCAGAGACTCCAGGTGCTGGCAGAGAGAAGTCTTTGCTGTCCCTGAGACTTCAAACAACAGGAGGCAAGCTCTAGATCAAGCCCTTGGAGATTTCTTCTCAAGATGGAAGGCACACAAAGTCCAGTCTTTGCCCTCTTACTCTGGCAGAAGCAGCAAATGCAGGATAGCTCCACAAAGCACAGTCACAGGCAGGCCAGCTCTTCTTCCTCAGCTATTCCGCTCTTCTCCAGGCAGAGGTTACTCTTGGTTCCCTAAGTGTTTCTAAAGTCTGTGGTTTTGGGTGCCCTTCTGATACCCAATTTCTCCTTTGAAGTAGGTCTACTTCAAAGTAAAGTCTCCTTTGAATGTGAAATCCTGCCTTGCCAAGGCCAGGCCCCAGACACTCACCAGGGGGTTGGAGACTGCATTGTGTGAGAGCAGGCACAGCCTTTTCAGGTGTGAGTGACCACTCCTCCCATCCCTCCTAGCACAGATGGTTCATCAGGAAATGCAGACTACACCCCAGCTCATTTTGTGTCACTGTCTAGTGTGAAGTGCAACCAGCCCAACTGTCAAACTGACCCAGACAGGGAATCCACAAACAGGCAGAGTCACAGAAATGGCATAAGCAAGAAAATGCTTACTTTCTAAAAGTGGCAATTTCAAAACACACAATCTTAAAATCAACTTTACTAAAAGATGTATTTTTAAATTGTGAGCTCAGAGACCCCAAACTCCACATGTCCATCCGCTCCCAAAGGGAATCTACACTTTAATCAGATTTAAAGGTAGCCCCCATGTTAACCTATGAGAGGGACAGGCCTTGCAACAGTGAAAAACGAATTTAGCAATATTTCACTGTCAGGACATATAAAACACATTACTATATGTCCTACCTTACCATACACTGCACCATGCCCTTGGGGCTACCTAGGGCCTACCTTTGGGGGGTCTTACATGTATGAAAAGGGAAGGTTTAAGCCTGGCAAGTGGGTACATTTGCCAAGTCGAACTTACAGTTAAAACTGCACACACAGACACTGCAGTGGCAGCTCTGAGACATGATTAAAGAGCTACTTATGTGGCTGGCACAACCAGTGCTGCAGGCCCACTAGTAGCATTTGATTTACAGGCCCTGGCACCTCTAGTGCACTTTACTAGGGACTTACTAGTAAATCAAATATGCCAGTCATGGATAAACCAATCACATACAATTTACGCAGAGAGCATATGCACTTTAGCACTGGTTAGCAGTGGTAAAGTGCTCAGAGTTCGAAAACCAACAGCAACAGGTCAGAAGAAATAGGAGGCAGGATGTAAAAAGATTGGGGATGACCCTGCATAAGCAAAAAAGTCCAACAACTTGCCTTGCAACAACGTTTTTTGCGGTTCCTTCCAGTAATTGCAACATTTCCATGGCTTTGCATCCTTTGGAGTCGGCAAGACTTCCGCTGCACCAAAGAAGCAAGAAGGAATCGCCCCTGGAGTGAAGGAGTGACTCCCCTGCACTTGCAGGCACCTAAGGCAACGACGACTGGCTGCTGGGATCTTCTGCCATCCAGCTCCAGGAAGAATCTCCAACACAAATGGTGGTTTTGCATGGTCCTCTTGGTCCTCACTACCCGCTGTCCAACTTGGGAGAAGTTGAGCCCTTGCTTCTTCTTTCAGGACAATACCCCTGTGCACTGCAACTCTTGCAGCAACCAATGCTTGTTGACTCCTGCTCCAAAGGATTTTCAGGCTCTAAAAAGCCCTGGCCTCCAGCACTTCATCCTTGCAAGGACAGTCTCTCCTCTGCTGCTCCAGCGACGCTGGACTCCTCTCCAGGTGTTCTGACTAGGCATCTCTGCAACTTACTGTGCCTGCTGCCAGTGGGTTGCCTGTGAGCTTCTGCTGGCTCTTCTGAATGCTGAGGGCCAGCCCGTACTCACCTCAAAGGGTCGAGTCCCCTGGACGTTGCTGGTCCTCCTCGTCTCTGCAATACCTCTTCTGTCCAGATTTGCATTTGCCAAGGCTTTTTGGTGGTCCTCCTGACTAATGACCATCTCTATGACCTGGCGACTGGCGTGGGATATCATCTGCATGACTCCAATGACTTCTCTGGAGCTCCTGGGCTCCACAGCTGATCTTCATCTTCCCTCGTCAACACAGATCTTTATCCACAGAAAGGTAGGTAGTGGCTCCTGCCTCGCCGGGAAACTCCTGTGTGGACTGAACCTCTTTCCTTTGCAGGTCCTCTTCTTCTGGAATCCACCTTTTGGTTCCACTGGACTGATCCTGGTCTTGTAATCTTCCTTCTTCAAGTCCCCTTGTTAGTTTCTAGGGAGACCAGGTAACTTACCTCTGCTCTCCTGGTCGCAGGGGGTCGTTTAGGTACTCACGTCTTGGGGTCCTGAGTTCTCCCAGCTTCCTTCTAACTATTCTACATACTTGGGTGGGGGAACCTAACTTTGCATTCCACTATTTTAGTATATGGTTTGCCCCCCTCCCATAGGGCTCTAGCTATTTTCTGTTATTATGTCCCAATACTTGTCAACACCAGGGCAGTGCGTGCTCTGTTGACGACCAGAATGCAAAAACCCAGCACTCGCAAAACAACGTAATTTATGCATTGTGCTGATATGTTGTTGTTTAACCTTTTGCATTGCAGAGTTTAATCCTGAAGACTTATTTTTAATGTGTTCCAAATACTGTTAATTTGCAATGTATTGCTGCAGACTTTCAGAGTGTGTTAGGGTGTGGTCCCTTTCCAGGGCTTTCCAGAGACTTTCCCTGCAGCATGCCTGGGTGTGGTTGTGGGCTGCGCCAAGACTCTATAAAAGGGAGCCAGCCCAGCTCCAAGTGCTCACTATTCAGAGGTCCCGGTGCAGAGCAGCAGCTACTTCCTGAGCTCCTGTCCCGGTGGCCTATTAGATCTTCCAGGCCTCTGCCCTTCATTTCTTCATTGGTGATCCTTGTTCTGGGCGGTAAGACGGTGGTTGGGCTGGCCTCCCGACACCATTATAGAGAACTTTCATATTCTTGGCCTAATTCTTTAATGATTAACAAATTACTTTGTGCGCTACCATTTCTTGACATTTGTATGGTGGCTTGCGAATCGGCAAGACGCGCAATTTGTTTCATGATGTTTTGACTTTGTTATTTATTGCGCGCTGTTATTTCTTGACATTTGCATGGTGGCTTAAGAATCGGCAAGACGCACAATTCGTTTCATGGTGCTTTAATATTGTTGTCCATTGCGCACACCTATTTCTTGACATTTACATGGTGGCTTAAGAATCAGCAAAAGACGTGCGATTCGTTTCATGGTGCTTTATTCATTGCGCGCTGTTATTTCTTGGCATTTACATCATGGCTTACGAATCGGCAAGATGCTCGATTCGTTTAATGATGATTTAACCTTGACGATCATTGCGTGCTACCATTTCTTGATATTTTACATGGTGGCACTCGAATCGGCAAGACGCACGATTCTCTCCTCGAGCTTAATTCATGATGTTCATTGTATGCCACTATTCTAAGACATTTATTATGTGATATTCGAGTTGACAAGTTGTGTGATTTGTTTCCTGAATCCATATTGTGTTATTCATGGTGAACAATCCTTTTATGGTGCTTAATATATATATATATATATATATATATATATATATATATATATATATATATATATATATATATATATATATAATCTGCAATATCTGCAATTTGTGTTGAAACATTTTAAGAGAACACAGAAGGCCAGAGTTTCTAGATGCAATATTGTATGGTCCTAGTATGCATTCTCAAATAAGGATTCATATGACTGGTTTAGAATTTATTCAGAATGTTTTTCTGATTCTCATGTAAAGGAAAGTACTTGAATTAGAAAGTTTCATTTAATCCAACTTGATTCCCTTACAGGTATCCGGCCATCTTGAAACTTACTCATTTTAAGCCTAATTCTTAGGTTGTTCATGTTTTCAGAATGACTAGGTTTAGAGTCATAGTCTAGTATTGATTTCAGGAGATACAATTGTCATATTGTGTGTTTTAACCTTTTTCTTACTACAGGTCTCCTTCCCAGCTGTTCCCTTCCTAATCCCCTCTTCCCCTCTTGAACTCTCCTAGCCTCTGTGATTTAACTATCAGAGTCTTGGAGCTGTTTAGTTGTGGACGTGTTGGGAACGTGCGCAAACCCTGAGGATCTGGTGACTCTAACAGAATAGTGAGCCCACAAATTATTTTCCTCCTGGTTTGTGGATGTTCTCAGCATGGCCACGCTGGACGAGTTAGTCAAGGCTATCACCCAGCTCCAGGCAGAGGTGGTATCATCCAAAGAATTGACAACTAGCCTAGCTGAGAGAGTGAGTCAGTTACAAGATAAGGTAGAGAAGAAGGAACAAAGTCCCACAAGTGTGTCTTGGCCAGGTACTTCTTCTCAGACTTCTGGAAGTAATCTGACAAGTATTTCCCTCAATGTCCCTACCGCAATTCCTTTAGCTCCCCCAGAACGTTTCTAAGGTGACCCTTTGAAAGCACAATCTTTCCTGGTTCAAGTGGAACTACACTTCACCTGTAGACCACATACTTTCCCAGATGCCCAGTCCAAAGTAGCTTTCTTGTGATCATATCTGTCTGGGGATGCAGCTACCTGGGCAATTCCTCTTGCGCGAAAGATAGTCCCTTGTTGTACAACTGGAGAAATTTTGTTCGTGAGTTTGAGAGAGTTTTTGATCGGAGAACTGTAACACAGTCAGCAGATCGTGAATTATTAGATTTACGCCAAGGGAATCAGGACCTAGTGGCGTATTTAGCCAACTTTAACCGGCTGGTTGCCGAGACATCCTGGCCTGAAGAAAAACAAGCGGTCTTGTTTTACAAGGGACTCAAAGAGGAACTAAAAGATATCTTAGCGCAAATCGATCCACAACCTACAGACTGTCAAGAATGAATAAACCTTGTCTTGAGGCTTGATCATCGTTTAACAGAACGTAAAGGAATGCGCAAAAAGACTGAAAAATATTCATGGCGTGTTCATGATAACAGAGACTCAAGAACTCAGAAAGAAAGAACGCCGGAACCGATGGAAATTGGAACCATCAGAAGACCTTTGACCAAAGATGAAAAGGACCTACGCAGAAAAAATGGACAATGTCTTTATTGTGGGTGGAAGGGTCATTTTGCCAAAGATTGTCCAATCAAACCAAAGAGCAAGCAAGGTCCAGTTCAGAAGGTCGCAGCCAATGCACCAGTCGAGTTGGAAAACTAAAACACCCGAGATGCAGAGGAGGGTTGTTCTTGGGTGTCACCGTGGACCCTTCACAATCTAGACATCTTAAACTGGAAAGAGTTCAGGTGAAGAAAAAGATCTATTTAAAAAAAGCTCTAGTAGATTCTGGGGCTACTAGGAACTTTGTTGACACCCAATTGGTTTGTGCATGGGGGATCCCATGTATTGAAAAGAAGACCCCAGAAATCATCCAGGCAGTCGATGGAAAACTCTTGACTGGAGGTCCAGTAACTCTTCAGACTACTCCCTTGTCGATGATTTGTGAAGATAAGAATCAAAGAAACATAAAGAGAAAATCATCCTTGATGTGATCCATGCTCCCCAATATGGGATTATCCTTGGCTTGCCATGGTTAACTCATCACAATCCAGAGATCAATTGGGCAGAACGAAAAATCATGTTCTTATCTGCGCTATGTAAAGAACAATGTCTCCAAAAGATTCAAGTACCAAAAGTCTGCAACTCTTACATAGCTACTGCCGCGGAGAAAGAAATTCAGCTGCCCAAACAGTATTCATCTTACAAAGATGTATTTGATGAGAAAGGAGCAGAAACCCTACCTCCTCATAGATCTTATGACTGTCAAATTGATCTAGCCCCAGGTGCGATGCTTCCCAACTGTCGTGTGTATGCCCTGTCAGAACATGAAAATCAACATTTACGAAAATACCTAGATCAATTTTTGGAGATTGGTTTCATTCGCCCCTCTAAGTCTCCTGCAGCTTCGCCTTTGTTTTTTGTTCCAAAAGCTAATGGAGAACTTCAAACTTGTATCGACTATAGGGGATTGAACAAGGTCACCATCAAGAATAAATATCCCTTACCCTTAATTCCGGTCTTATTGGAACAAGTAAAGAGAGCAAAAATCTACACGAAGCTTGACCTTCGAGGTGCTTATCATTTGGTCAGAATGAGAGAGAGTGACGAATGGAAAACAGCGTTCAAGACAAGATATGGCCTTTTTTAATTCACCGTCATGCCTTTTGGTCTGTGTAATGCTCCAGCAGCATTTCAATTTTTCTAAGAGAGCACCTCGACATATTTGCCATAGTATACATCAATGACATTTTGATCTACTCAGACAATGAAAACGAACATGTCCAGCATGTCAGGAAAATTCTTACAGCCCTTCGAAAACACCATTTATATTGCAAACTAACCAAGTGTGAGTTTCATGTTACCACAGTTGAGTTTTTAGGGGTTATTCTTACCCCTCAAGGTATGGTGATGGCAGAAAAGAAAATAAAAGCTGTATCTGATTGGCCCACCCCAAAGACTGTTCGTGATGTACAATGTTTCCTGGGGTTTGCATATTTTTACCGGAGGTTCATAAATCATTTCTCCCAGACAGTGGCTCCAATCACTAAGCTATTAAGAAAGAAAGAAAGGTTTGTATTATCCCCAGAAGCTGATCAAGCCTTCTCTACTTTGAAGGAAGCTTTCTCCACTGCCCCAGTCTTGACTCATCCTGATGCGAATAGACCTTTCATAGTGGAAGCTGATGCTTCAGATGAAGCAATAGGAGCCGTCTTATCGCAACGAAATAAAGACACTGGTCAACTCCATCCTGTAGCTTATATGTCTCGGAAGTTGAACGAAGCTGAACAGAACTATGTCATTGCTGAAAAAGAGCTTCTGGCGATTCGACCTTTAAAGAATGGAGACATAATTTGTTGGGTGCCAAATACACTATCACAGTATATACTGACCATCGTAATCTTCAATTCATGTGTTCCGCCAGACTTTTGACTCCTCTGCAATTACGCTGGATGCTGTTTTTTGCAGAATTTGATTTTGTAGTAACCTTCCGGCCTGGTAAAGATAATCGCAAACTGACGCCTTGTCCCGCCAAGAGTCTACCACGCTGCCTGCATTTCAAGCCTCCAGAGCTAACATTGCTCCTGACAAGGTTCTATGTATCATAAAAACTGAAGATTTCTTTGAAGAAATTCGCAACTCTTTCACTGTTGAGAAATGGCAAAAATGGGCCCCAGCAGACCCCAAAAGGTCAATCAAGCAAGGACTAACTTTTCATGACGCTCGTTTGTTTGTACCCACTACCAAACTTCGCGAGATAGTGTTTCATTGGTTGCATGTTATACCTACGGCAGGTCACCCAGGTATTCCTAAAACTCTTGAACTGATCCAACGCTATTTTTGGTGGCCTACCCTAACAAAAGATGTAAAAGCAATGGTAAACAACTGCGAAATCTGTGCTCGCACTAAAACAAGTCATTCAAAACCAAAAGGGTTGTTACATCCACTTCCAACCCCAAGTCGTCCATGGGAACACATTTCTTTAGACTTTATTACTGGTCTGCCAGTGGTTCAACAGCATTCAGTAATTCTGGTGGTAGTAGATAGTCTCACGAAATATGGACATTTCATTGCCTGTAAGAAATTGCCCACTTCTAGTGAATTGGCAACTATTTTACTGAACAGAGTGGTTAGTTATCATGAAATGCCAAAAGTTATCCCCTCCGATCGGGGGTCGCAATTTGCCTCCAAATTCTGGAAGACATGGTGTAAAACACTCCAAGTGACATCTACACTATCTACTAGTCACCATCCTCAAACAGATGGTCAAACGGAGAGACTAAATCAGACTTTGAAACAATACCTACGTGCCTACGCTGAAAAGGCACTTCATTCTTGGACATCTATGCTATGGTTAGCTGAGTTAGCCTACAATAACTCATTCCACACTTCTTTCGGCGTTACACCCTTTTTTGGTTTATTTGGCTATCATCCTGACACCTTGCCCATCACAATTCCTCAAGAAAGTTCTCTTACTCCAGCTGTGTCAGAAACCATTCAGCATTTACATCAAACCCAGAAACTGATTCAACAGCATTTAAAAAAAGCCAAACAAAAATACAAAAGGCATTATGACAAGAAACATTGTGAGGGACCACAATATCAACCAGGTGACAAAGTGTGGCTTTCCACAAAACATATAGATTTCAAGAAGAAGCACATGTTTAACCCCAAATTCATAGGTCCTTACACTGTCTTCCAGCAAATCAATCCAGTGACCTATAAACTACAATTGCCCAGATCCTTACGATTCATCCAGTGTTCCACACTTCTCTCTTGAAGAAGGCAGTCCAAAAGGTCCACCCTCATCCAGCTCCTGTTTTAGTACAAGGGGAAGAAGAATCCGAAGTTAAGAAAGTGTTGGATTCTAAACTGAGAGGGCGTAATCTATGGTACTTAATCTCATGGAAAGGTTATGGTCCTGAAAGTAATTCATGGGTTTCCGCATCTGATATTCATGCTCCAGTACTTGTGAGACGTTTTCATCGTCTTAATCCAGGCAAACCAAGCTCTAGAGCGCGTCTGGGAGTACTGTCAACACCAGGGCAGTGCGCGCTCTATTGGCGACCAGAATGCAAAAATCCAGCACTCGCAAAACAACGTAATTTATGCATTGTGCTGATATGTTGTTGTTTAACCTTTTGCATTGCAGAGTTTAATTGTGAAGACTTATTTTTAATGTGTTCACAAATACTGTTCATTTGCAATGTATTGCTGCTGACTTTCAGAGTGTGTTAGGGTGTGGTCCCTTTCCAGGGCTTTCCAGAGACTTTCCCTGCAGCATGCCTGGGTGTGGTTGTGGGCTGGGCCAAGACTCTATAAAAGGGAGCCAGCCCAGCTCCAAGTGCTCACTATTCAGAGGTCCCGGTGCAGAGCAGCAGCTACTTCCTGAGCTCCTGTCCCGGTGGCCTATTAGATCTTCCAGGCCTCTGCCCTTCATTTCTTCATTGGTGATCCTTGTTCTGGGCGATAAGACGGTGGTTGGGCTGGCCTCCCAACACCGTTATAGAGAACTTTCATATTCTTGGCCTAATTCTTTAATGATTAACAAATTACTTTGCGTGCTACCATTTCTTGACATTTGTATGGTGGCTTGCGAATCGGCAAGACACGCGATTCGTTTCATGATGTTTTGACTTTGTTATTTATTGCGCGCTGTTATTTCTTGACATTTGCATGGTGGCTTAAGAATCGGCAAGACGCGCGATTCGTTTCATGGTGCTTTAATATTGTTGTCCATTGCGCGCACCTATTTCTTGACATTTACATGGTGGCTTAAGAATCGGCAAAAGACGCGCGATTGGTTTTATGGTGCTTTATTCATTGCGCGCTGTTATTTCTTGGCATTTACATCGTGGCTTACGAATCGGCAAGACGCGTGATTCGTTTAATGATAATTTAACCTTGATGATCATTGCGTGCTACCATTTCTTGATATTTTACATGGTGGCACTCGAATCGGCAAGACGCACGATTCTCTCCTCAAGCTTAATTCAGGATGTTCATTCTATGCCACTATTCTAAGACATTTATTATGTAATATTCGAGTTGACAAGTTGTGTGATTTGTTTCCTGAATCCATATTGTGTTATTCATGGTGCACAATCCTTTTATGGTGTTTACTATATATATATATATATATATATATATATATATATAAATCTGCAATATCTGCAATTTGTGTTGAAACATTTTAAGAGAACACAGAAGGCCAGAGTTTCTAGATGAAATATTGTATGGTCCTAGTATGCATTCTCAAATAAGGATTCATATGACTGGTTTAGAATTTATTCAGAATGTTTTTCTGATTCTCATGTAAAGGAAAGTACTTGAATTAGAAAGTTTCATTTAATCCATCTTGATTCCCTTACAGGTATACGGCCATCTTGAAACTTAGTCATTTAAAGCCTAATTCTTAGGTTGTTCATGTTTTCAGAATGACTAGGTTTAGAGTCATAGTCTAGTATTGATTTCAGGAGATACAATTGTCATATTGTGTGTTTTAACCTTTTTCTTACTACAGGTCTCCTTCCCAGCTGTTCCCTTCCCCTCTTGAACTCTCTTAGCCTCTGTAATTTAACTATCAGAGTCTCAGAGCCGTTCAGTGGTGGACGTGTTGGGAACGTGCGCAAACCCCGAGGATCTGGTGACTCTGACATACTTATTGTTTCTATATGTGAATTCCTAGTATTTACTGTGCACATATATTGTGCACTTACCTCCAGGAGGTGTACTACCCATAAGTAATCTAGTTCAGTGCTACTCTAATAAAATGCCTTTATTTTTGTAACACTGTGTGGTTCCTTTCATGGGTGCTAAGTTACTGTGTGACTGCTGTGGTATTGCAAGTGCTTTACACTCCCCCTAGATACGTCTTGGATTCTCACCACAGCTACCCCTAGAGACCCCAGGGTTTCTAGACACTGTCTCACTAACTAATAGGGGTTGGCTGGACCTGGTATAAGGTGCAAACACCATAGATGTCCACCACACACCAGACCGGCTTCCTACAGGGAGTCCACAGGTGGCTATGGAGGAGTAGATGGTGTCTGTATTAGGTAGTCGCCCCACTCATTGGATACTGAAGCAGAGTCCCTTATTTTTCCTTTCTCTGTATCATCATCCGAGGTAGGTGGTTGTAGGAGGCTGGCCTGGCTTATAGTGGGTACCTGATGGTACTTACACCTTGTGCCAGGTCCAGTTATCCCTTATTAGGAGATTAGTCGTGTTCAAGCAGCTTAGGCTGATAGAGGTAGCTATAGCAGAGCAGCTTAGGCTGAACTAGGAGATATGCAAAGCTCCTACTATACCACTTATATCATATAGCACTATATCACAAGAAACACAATACTCAGAGTTACTAAAAATAAAGGTACTTTATTTTAGTGACAATATGCCAAAAGTATCTCAGAAGATATACTCCCTTAGGAGGTAAGTAAAATACACAAAACATACACACAAACCAAAATCAGGTAAGTAAACAGTTAGAAAAGTAGTGCAAACACTGTAAAACACAATCAAATGCAATAGGAGACAATAGTCATAGGGGCAACACAAACCATATACTCCAAAAGTGGAATGCGAACCACAAATGGACCCAAGGCCTAGTGTAGTGTGTAGAGGTCGCTGGGAGTGTAAGAAAACACTAAGGGTGTCCAAGATACCCCACCCCAAGACCCTGAAAAGTAGGAGTAAAGTTACCCTACTACCCCAGAAAGACAGTAAAGTCAAGATAGGGGATTCTGCAAAGGCAACAACTGACTGCAAAGCACTGAAGATGGATTCCTGGACCTGAGGACCTGCAAAGGAAGGGGACCAAGTCCAAGAGTCACGCAAGTGTCCAGGGGGGGCAGGAGCCCACCAAACCAGGGATGAAGGTGCAAAAGAGCTGCCACTGGGTGGAAGAAGCAGGAGATTCTCCAACAACGGAAGGTGCCAGGAACTTCTCCTTTGGTCAGAAGATGTCCCTCGGCGTGCTGGAGGATGGAGAGTTTTTTCCACGCAGAAAGACTGCAAACAAGCCTTGCTAGCTGCAAGAGTCGCGGTTGAAGATAATGGGTGCTGCCCGGGCACAGGAAGGACCAGGAGGTCGCCCCTTGGAAGAGGAGACAGAGGGGGCACTCAGCAGCACAGAGAGCCCACGCAGAAGCAGGCAGCACTCGCAGAAGCACTTTAACAGGTGTTCAAAAAATCTGAGCACAGCGGTCGTCTCAACACAACAAAAGAGGGTCCCACGAAGCCGGTGGTCAACTCAGAGAGTTGAGCAATGCCGGACGGAGTGCTGGGGACCTGGGCTGTGTTGTGCACTAAGGAATCCTTGCAAAAGTGCACAGAAGCCCTAGCAGCTGCATATCACGCAGTACACAGGATTACTGTCTGGCGTGGGAAGGCAAGTACTTACCTCCACCAAATTTGGATAGAAGGACCACTGGACTGTCGGGTCACTTGGATCCAGCTCTTGTGTTCCAGGGACCACGCTCGTCAAGATGAGAGGGGACCTAGAGGACCGGTGATGCAGAAGTTTGATGCCTGCGTTAGCAGGGGGAAGATTCAGTCGACCAAAGGGAGAATTCTTCTTGGCTTCCAGTGCAGGGAGAAGGCAGACAGCCGTCAGAGCATGCACCACCAGGAAACAGTCGAGAAAGCCGGCAGGATTAGGTGCTACAATGTTTGCTGGTAGTCTTCTTGCTACTTTGTTGCGGTGTTGCAGGCGTCCTGGAACAGTCAGCTGTCGATCCTTGGCAGACGTTGAAGAGGGAGATGCAGAGGAACTCTGGTGAGCTCTTGCATTCGTTATCTGACGAGGAACCCACAGGAGAGACCCTAAATAGCCCTCAGAGGAGGATTGGCTACCTAAACAGGTAAGAGCCTATCAGGAGGGGTCTCTGACATCACCTGCTGGCACTGGCCACTCAGAGGTCTCCATTGTGCCCTCACACTTCAGCATTCAAGATGGCAGAGGTCTGGGACACATTGGAGGAGCTCTGGGCACCACCCCTGGGGTGGTGATGGACAGGGGAGTTGTCACTCCCCTTTCCCTTGTCCAGTTTCACACCAGAGTAGGGGCTGGGGGCTCCCTGAACCGGTGTAGACTGGTTTATGCAAGGAGGGCACCATCTGTCCCTTTCAAATAATTCTCAGAGGCCAGGAGAGGCTACTCCTCTCAGGCCCTTAACATCTATTTCCAAAGGGTGAGGATCTAACACCCTCTCTCAGAGGAAATCCTTTGTTCTGCCTTCCTGGGACTGGGCTGCCCAGACCCCAGGAAGGCAGAAACCTCTCTGAGGGTTGGCAGTAGCGGCAGAGAAAACCCCAGAGAGCTAGTTTGGCAGTTCCCGAGGTCCATGCAGCTGCCCCGGGGATGCATGGGATTGGCACCCCAATACCAGATTTGGCTTGGGGGGGACAATTCCATGATCTTAGACATGTTATATGGCCATGTTCGGAGTTACCATTGTGAAGCTACATATAGGTATTGACCTATATGTAGTGCACGTGTGTAATGGTGTCCCCGCACTCACAAAGTCCAGGGAAATTGCCCTGAACAATGTGGGGGCACCTTGGCTAGTGCCAGGGTGCCCACACACTAAGTAACTTTGCACCTAGCCTTCACTAAGTGAGGGTTAGACATATAAGTGACTTATAAGTTACTTAAGTGCAGTGTAAAATGGCTGTAAAATAATGTGGACGTTATTTCACTCAAGCTGCAGTGGCAGTCCTGTGTAAGAATTGTCTGAGCTCCCTATGGGTGGCAAAATAAATGCTGCAGCCCATAGGGATCTCCTGGAACCCGAATACCCCTGGTACCTAGGTACCATACATTAGGGAATTATAAGGGTGTTCCGGTGTGCCAATCAGAATTGGTGAAAATAGTCATTAGCCTGCAGTGACAATTTTAAAAGCAGAGAGAGCATAAACACTGAGGTTCTGGTTAGCAGAGCTTCAGTGATACAGTTAGGCACCACACAAGGAACACATATAGGATACAAACTATGAGCACTGGGGTCCTGGCTAGCAGGATCCCAGTGACAGGCAAAAACAAACTGACACACAACTAAAAATGGAGGTAACATGCGCGGCAAATTGGTACTTTCCTACAGTGGTTCATCTGCCGGTGGGACGGCCAATGCGTGCGTCAGTGATGTTAAAGGGGACACCGTTAATTGCAACATGCGTGGACAAGGAATCAGTGTGTGTACTTTTGGCGATTACATAGACGTCTGTGGTTTTGGTGCAGGACCAGATGTTGCTGGTTCAGGGAATGGCTTACAATAATCTTGTAGCATATTTTGGAGATTGGAAACTAACTCCAGTGGCATCTGGGCTCAATGTTCCTGCTGTTGTGGCTACAAGCTGAGTGCTGTTCTCCATAATGTTGTGGCTGTTTGCCTGTATAACATATATCATCATAATACTGATTGTCATCATCATCATTATCATGGCAGTGCAGCTCAGAAGGGCTACTGGGCACCACAAAGAGACCTTCATCCTCTGATTCTTCATCATCAAGCAAATGCGCATGTTGAAACAGCAAAACGTTGCTTGGCGACGTGTGGGCAGGAAGAATTACATCTTTAGGTGATGTCTCAGAAAGTACCATTAATGATCCAGGCATCAATGGTGTTAATAGTGCCTTCATAGATGGTGTTAATGTTGCCATGAACTCAGGTGTCTTCATTGATGGTAGGGCTATCAACGGTATCTTTGACTACGTCTTTGTTGGTGTTTTCTTTGACAATGTTGTCATCGGTGGTGTCTTTGACGACAGAGAGGTCGTCCATGGTGTCCTTGTTGACGGAGCTGCTGTTGATGAGGTCTTTGTTGACGAGGCTGTGGTCAACTGTGTCTTCGTCGACAAGGCTGATGTCGACGGTGTCTTTGTCAATGGGGCTGTCGTCAACAGTGGTTCTGTCGATGATGGTGTCATCGGAGGACGTTTCGATGGTGGTTTCAGAATCATGGCTGAAGACTGAAAAATCTCTTCAAGCACCCTTTTAGAGGATGGTGCCGTCGTCAACAATAGTCTACATGTAGAAACGGACCTCAACGCTGCTGGAGATGTTGAAAGTATCATCTGTGACAGCACTAAGGTAAATGTAGAAGTGATCGACAAAGCTGTCATCATCGACGACAGTTATAATGTGGATGAAAATTGGAATATTGGCACAGTACGTGATTCCGTCGTCACTGGAAGAGAATTTGAGGATCTTTTCAGAGAAAGTTCCTTTACAGATGGAGTTGTGGGCTCTGATGGAACCTTTGAGGGAATGTTCTCTTTCCTTGCCAGCAGTAAATGCTCCTCAGATCTCTTGTGGTGCCCAGAGTGCTCATGATGAGTTTTCTTGATAGGCTTTTTAGGTGGTTTAGAAGGCTCTTTCGCATAACATATACTCTTGTGGGATTTTTCAGTTTTAGAGGAGTTATCACTATCGTCCAGACAGAGTGGTTCTTGCTGAGATTTCAGTTTTTGTACCCACAATAATAATCTCCCCTTTCTGTCCTTCAAACTTTTCAGAGAGAAAATCCAGCAAATTTTGCAGTCTTTCACTGTATGTTCTTTGTGAAGACAGTAAATGCACTGTTTAAGAGGGTCTTCTAAGTGCAATCTCTTTTTGCCACAAGTACCATTTGGTCTAAATAATTCTTTCATAGGTTGGTCTGATGTAGTCAGGCAGTCCAAAGCTATATAATATAGATATATACATCTGAACTGAAGAGAATATTCCTGGATGTAGATCTAATAAAGGAAAAACTGAGCAGAGCTCTGAGAGAGTCCCATCACATGAAGTGCAGTAGAAAATCTGAGAGACTGAAGCCTCTGTGGTGAGGGTTCTAAAGGGTGTTGTTGCCTGATAGGCTGGACTTTGCATCTTTTGAACTGACATTAGAAATAAGTCACTTGTTTTTTTTCCGAATTAACATTTTCTAGATTCTTATGCTATGTATTGATTATGTAGCAGTACTAACCCTTATGGAAGAGGCGTGAAGTATGTTCGCAAACAAATGCTTTAAATCTCCTGTTCCACTTATGCCTCATTTCTGGAGTACTCATTCTCACATTTTTTTTTTTGTGAAGGTGTATTCTGAGAACCATGTGGCTACCGGCATACATAATTTAAGGAGACATGCCAGAGATCTCCATTCTTCTTGGTGGATTGAGTCCTTGACGTTGTATCCCTGTCAAAAAATAATATATCTGGATGATTTGTACAATTCATCTTGTTAAAGTTCCTTTAGTCTCCAGCCCTGTGGTGCAAATACTACTAAAAGTGATTTTTTCTACAAGTGATTTGCTTTCCTTTATATCAAACATAACTGATACCCTTACGTATAGTGTGTAATATTCTTTTTGCAAGTGTTTAGCAGCTGAAAGAAAAATGGTAGCTGTATTGGCTGGGTGAAGTGAAATTGTGGTACTGCTATTGGGACGAATTATGGGTTAATTCCCAAGGCTCCTCTATGCCTGTGTACTTGTCAGTAAAGAGTCCTAATGATTAGTGCTTATATAACCCACTCTTAACTTAGTAGGAACTTTGCATTAAATGTGTTAGATTAGTCTTATGTATTTGTTCAAACAGTGCTTTCATCAGTTGCAAAAAAGCAATATTCAAGTTCCACTTCGAAGCAGGAACTGGACATGTCTGCCCTTTCTAAAAAATCTCTTTATTAGTGGTCTTGAGAAAAGGCTCTTGTTTGTCGTTTTCATTATATATGTCACAATAGCTCACAAGTGTGCCATAAAAGATCACATTGAAGTTTACAATCCAATACGTTCGTAAGGTACTTAATATTGTGTGTTTCATTTGCCATTTCACCCCTTATTCCTTACCAACATCATTGACTGTGCCGATTTTGCTGCATAACACTTTTGAGAGGCTGATTTGCTTGCCTCACTTTCAAATATTAATTTGTCAATTGTACTTGACCAAAACCTTAGGTTTTCAGGAGGCATGCTGCTAGGTTCAGGCTTTGGGATCTGGCTGGTAAACATTCCCAACCTGGAATGTTAACAGGGTTGGAAATTGTGGTACATGTATCTGTTGTTGTTTGACATTATCATTAGAGGCGTGTAACACATTTTGTCTGACTGTTGTGGTGCTACATCATGTTTGTTTTCTGCATTTGCTGAGTGCTCTCAGTATTAGTAGTAATTTGCAATGACTGATAACCTTTCATTTGAGACGCTTAGGGTATAAAGACAAAGACAACGTTGGGAAGTGAGTGCATGTTTTTAGGTGAACGCCATAATGGTAATGTGCATTATTATACTGAAATGTATGAACCTGTTGTTGAAAACTATTCGAACTACAGAAAGTATTCGTTTGAAATTGAAGGTAGTTGTCTATGATACAGAAAGCATATTACCTCAGAATACTCTATGCATGTATAACATGCATTCTAGTTCACATTTCAGGTCTAGGAAGGCAGGTTCAAAAGACAACAGACAGTTATCAGTATTTGGTGAAGTGAGGGTGATAAAATCAATAAAAGCTTCGACTCGTCTTTCAAAACCAGTGCTCCTATATGTAGTGCAGGCCATGCCGAGCTGAGAGACCAGACAGAGTGATGATATCTAGTGTGTTTACTTATCTTTCTCATCCAAATGATTTTTCCTATGTCTACTTCCTACCAACGTATTCTCAGTGTATGGCTAGCAGTGGGTACGGAGGAGTGTGAAAGCACTCATCACTGCAGTTATTGTATTTTGACAAGACCCATGCACTAGAATATAGTTGCCAGAGTGATGGAATGGGATGGTATCCGCGGTCTAGCCAGAAGGACCAATATGAATTTAAAATCAACCAAATTAAATGCTTTTGCTGCATTTAAGAAAGCAATTGTACCCTCCCTATGTTTGTCTGTAATATAAGAAACCTCTATGAGCTTCATTATTTACAAAACCATCAGTGGCTACAAGTTAGTGGCATGGCATAGAGTAGAGTAACGTAGATGGGGAGTGGCAGAGTAGAATGACAGAGAGAAGACTGGCATAGGGAAGAGTGGCTAAAAGTTACTGCATGGCATAGAGTGGAGTCACGAAGAGTGGTGTAGAGTGGAGTCACATGGCATAGAGCAGAGTAGAGTGGCAAAGGGAAGAGTGGCATAGAGAAGAGTAACAGAGTAGAGTAGCATAGAGAAGAGTGGCATGGCATAGAGTGGCATGGCGTAGAGCAGAGTGGAGAAGAGTGGTATAGAGCAGAGTGGCATACGGAAGAGTGGCGTGGTGTAGAGTGGCATGGCATAGAGCAAAGTGGCATACAGTAGTGTGGCATGGCGTTGAGTAGAATGGCATGGCATAGGGTTGAGTAGTGTGCTATATGGTTACCTAGAGTGTCGAAGAATGGGGTGGAGTGGAATGGGGTGGAGTAGAGTGGCGGAGAGTAGACTGGCGTGAAGTGGTACAGAACAGCATGGAGTGGAGTAACGAGAAGTAGAATGGCATAGTGTGGCATAGAGTGATAGAACAGAGTGTCACTGAGTGGCGTGGAGTGGTATAAAGCAGAGTGGAGTAGAGCAGAGTGGCACACAGTATAGCGGAGTAGCGTAGAGCAGAGTAGTGCAGAGTAGAGTGGCTCAGAGGAGAATGGCACAGAGTGGAGGAGTGACAGAGTGCAGTTGACGCTGCATAGACGGCGTAGTGGTGTAGAGTATATTGGTGATGAGTAGAGTGGCACTGAGTAGATTGGCATAGACTGGTGTGGTGCAGAGCGGCACGGCAGCACAGAGTAGAGTTTCACGCAGTACACAGAGTATAGTGCCTAGAGTATAGTTGAGAGGAGTAGCATAGATTAGAGTGGTGTAGAGTAGAGAGGAGTGGCTTGGAGTGGAGTGGAAAAGGGTAGAGTGGAGTGGCAAAGAGTGGATTTAAGTGCTTTAGAGTGGAGTAATGTACACTCTAGTGGAATGAGAGAGTACAGTGGAACGGCGCAGAGTGGAGTGGCATAGAGTGTAGTCGCGTGGAGTGGCTTAGAGTAGAGTTAAATGGGATAGAGTGGAGTGAAGCAGAAGTGAGTAGAGTGGCATACAGTAGAGTGGAGTGGCACATAGTGGAGAGGTGTAGAATGTAGAGTGGAGTGGCACATAATGGAGAGAGGTATAGTGGAGTGGCAGCGGGAGGAGTGCATAGAATGGAGTGCCACAGAATTTAGTGGCATAGAGTGGAGCAAAGTGGCAAAGAGTGGAGAGAGTGGAGTGGTGTAGAGTACAGCTGCATTGAGTGGCACAGATTGGAGTGGCCAAGTGGCATGGCACAGAATGGTATTTAGTAGAGTGGAATACAGTGGCACAGAGTAGCGTGGTGAGGAGTATAGTGGAAGCTGCAAGGTGATGCAGCATTCCACTGTGGTGTAGAGTATCATAGTGTAGAGTGGCGTAGAATAGAGTGGAGTAGAGCAGATCGGCATAGAGTGGAGTGGCATAGAGGAGAGTAGAGTGCCATACAGCAGAGTGGAGTGCCGTATAGTGGTGTACAGGAGTAAAGTGGCCTAGAGCATCACAGAGTGCTGCACAGTGTTGTGGTGTGCTGTAGAGTGGACCAGAGTGGCATGGAATGACGAGGGGTGAAGTGGCATGGAGTGCCATAGAGTACAGTGGCAAAGAAAGGAGTAGAGTGGCACAGGGTAAAGTGGCATAGAGAGCATAGCACAGAATGGAGTAGAGTGACCCAGAACTGACTACAGTGGCATGCAGTGGCACAGAGTAGAGTGGCGCAGAGTAGAGAGGTGCAGAGTGGCGCAGGGTAATGTGGCGCAGAGTAGAGTGGAGTGCCATAGAGTTGCAGTTGAGTAAAGTGCTATAAAGTGGTGTAGAGAAGAGCAGCGAGGAGTGGGCTAGAGAGGCAAAGAGTGGACTGGTATAGAACTGAGTGACGTGGAATGGATCAGAATAGAGTGGCATGCCGTAGTGGCGTTCAGTGGAGCATTGCAGAGTTGAGTAGATTGGCGTGGAGTGCCAGTGGCCTAGAGTACAGTGGCATAAAATAGAGTACAAAGGTGTAGAGTGGCATGGAGTGGTGTAGAGAGGCGTGGAGTACTGTAGAGTGGTGTGGCATGGAGTGACATGGCCTGGAGCTGAGTGGCCTGAAGTAGTGGCCTGGAGTACAGTGAATTGGAGTACAGTGGTGTAAACAGGGTACAGTAAGGTGGAGAGAGTGGCGCGGCACTGAGTGGCGTGGCATACAGTTGTGTGGAATGGTGTAGAGTAAGGTGAAGAATGACATGGGGTAGAGTGGCATGCCGTGGAGTGGCAAAGAATGGAGTGGCACAGAACTGAGTGGCGTAGAATAGAGTGGTATAGAATGGAGTGGCACTAAATGGAGTGGAGTAGGGTGGCATGAAGTGGAGTAACGCCGAGTGGAGCAGAATAGAGTAGAACGTGGTTGAGTGACGAGCAGTGGCTTTGAGTGGAGTGGCCTGCAGTGCTGTAGAGTATAGAGGCAAAGAGTGTAGTAGAGTGGCATAGAAAAGAGTGGCATGAAATAGAGCAGGGTTGCGTGGCATGGTGCAGAGTGGAGAGGCACAGCCTTGAGTGGCTTAAGTTACAGTAGCAAAAGTAGAATGGCATAGAGTAGTTTAGAGTGGCACAGAGTCGAATAGAGTGGCGTAGAGTGGAGCAGCATAAAGTGGAAAAGCATAGAGTGGGGCAGCGTAGTGTAGAGGGACATCGAGTAGAGTGACAGTAGAGTTCTATTGACAAAAGATTGAGTGGAGTAAAGTGGCATGGTGCACCATGGAGTGGCGCAGAGTGGAGTAAAGTAGAGTGGAGTGGCATTAAGGGCTGTAGAGTACAGTGGCGAAGAGAAGAGGGGCATAGAGTGGCACAGAGTGGAGTGAAGTATGGTACAGTGGAGTGTGGTAGACTCAAGTGGAGTGGTGTAGAGTTCAGTGGAGCTAGGTAGAGCACAGTGGGTTAGAGTGGAGTGGAGCTGAGTGGCACAGAGAATGTTGTGGCGAAGAGCAGAGTGCTGCAGAGTGGGGTGGCGTGGAGTGGAGCAGAGCGGAGTGGACCACAGTGGAGTGGCACAGAATGGAGAGGAGCAGAGTGTTGCAGTGGTTTAGAGTAGCGAAGAGAATAGTGGCAAAGAGTGGAGTAGAGTGGGGTACAGTAGAGTGCTACAGAGAAGAGCAGAGTACCGTAGAGCAGAGTGGAATAGAGCAGCATAGAGTTGAGCACAGTGGCATGGCGTAGAGAGGAGTAGTGGCTTAGTGTGGAGTGAAGTACGGTAGAGTGGCCTACAGTAGAGCGGGGAAGATGGGGACTAAAGATGAGTGGCACAGAGCAGAATGGCATAGAGAGGAGTGGCAGACTGGACTGGCATACAGTGGAGTGGCACAGAGTGGATTGAAGTAGAGTGCCGTAGGATGGTGTGGAGAGTTGCAGAGTGGGGTGGAGTAGAGTGGTGCGGCATAAAGTGGCGTGGAGTGGCATAAAGTAGAATGGAGTCACGAGGAGTAGAATGGCATACAGTAACGTAGAGTTGCAGAGAAGAGTGGCACAGAGAGGCACTGAGTGGGGCAGGAAGAGGGGCAGGTAGAGGGGCGTGAGCAAAGTGGCGTAGAGCAGTGCAGAGTAGAGTGGCGCAGAGTGGAGTGGCCTGCAGTAGAGAGAAGTGGTGTAGAGTGGAGCAGCATAAGGTGAAGTGGTAAAGAATAGAGTGATGTAGAGTGGAGTGGTGAAGAGTAGAGTGGTGTGGAGTGATGAGGAGTGTAGTGGCGTACTGTGGAGTGGTATGGGGTGCCGTATAGTATAGTGGCAAAATGTGGCATAAAGTAGTGCAGTGTAGAGTGACGTGGCATAGAGTGGGGTGGCATCGAATTGAGTGACGTGGGGGTTGAGATGCATGGAGTAGAGTGGTTTGGATTAGAGTGGCATGGAGTAGAGTGGCAGAGTGGAGTGGAGTGGCAGAGTAGAGTGGAGTGGCACAGAGTGGAGAGGTATAAAGTGTAGTGACACAATATAATGGCATAGGATGGAGTGGCATAGAGTGGAGTGACATGGAGTGCCATAGAGTTTAGTTTAGTGGAACAGAGTGGCATAGAGTAGAGGCATGGAGCGGCCTACAGTAGAGAGTCATGGAATGGTCTAGAGTAAAGTTGCATACAGTGTAGTGGCAAAAAGTAGAAGGGAGTGGATTAGGTTGGCACAGAGTGGTATAGAAAGACAGAGTTGAGTGGCACAGACTGGAATTGTGTAGATTAGAGTGGTGCAGTGTACAGTGGCACAGAGTGGAGTGGCATAGACTGGAGTGGGGCAAAGTAGCGTGGATGGAGTAGAGTGGTATATCGTGAAGTAGAATGAGGTGGCAGAGTGGTGTGGCATAGAGTGCCATAGAGCGAAGTGGAGTTGCTTGGTACAGAGTGGGGTACAGTGGCAAATAACAGAGTGGAGCGATGTGGAGAGGAGTGACGTAGAGTGGAAAGAGTGGTGTAGAGTCGAGTGTTGTAGACCAGTGTAGCGCAGAATGTTGTGACAAAGTAGGGTAGCACAGAGTGGAGTGGCATAGATTGAAGTGGGGTGGTGCAGAGTGGCACTGTGTGGAATGCCATTGTGTGGCATGGTTTGGAGTGGCATTGTGTGGTATCAAAAGTTGCCTGAGTTGCCACTGAATTGCCCTATAGCCATTCAAAATCCTCGTCAAGGCAAATGACTGCTATATAAATACAAATATAATACAACAGGTTACCGATTATCTAGACCTACAATCTATGTAAACAAACGATACCTTGATCCAATATAGGAGCTTGTTAGTATGTACAACGCTTCTGCGACAACTAGCTTGTTCACAAATAAATCTATATTAATCCAGGACGATCTAAGCAGCGAGGGAGCAACGTATATTGAACCGTTTCGGGATAAAGGAGATGGAGCCAGATAATGGCAGTGAAAGAAACAGTACCTGAATGACAGTGTGATTAGTGGACCGACACCCAGTTGAATGAACCTGTGCTTGGTTTATGCTCCACAGAAGGAAGGAAGTGACACACAGCATGCGCCGGTCAGCTAGAAAGCAGCATAGAAGAGTGACAACAAAGCCAACAAATGATAAGCAAAGGGCAGGATTCAAACCCTTTATTGTAAGCAATACTACTCCCAAGCGTAGGGCATGCGCTGTGTAGGCAAGACCTGAACACAAGATAATAGGCCTTTTCCATCTATGCAACCAGCATCTGGAACATTCCCATATTCATCAGGACTGCCCCACAGCTGCTCCAATTTAGGAAAGAGCTGAAGACACTTCTTTGAGAAGCACTACATCATAATGTGTTAACCATTCATAATCTACCTGCTTCTTCTATTAATTGTTGACTTTAAGATTGCCTTTGATTATTGTCAGCACTCCACTACATCTTGGCAAGGTTTGCTCTATAGAAATGCCATACATGTACCTACATATATATTAAGAAATTAGCATGGATATCCACAAATCATGAAGGTACAAACCTCATCCGGTCCAGACACTCCTTTATTGCAAATAACGATAGTCAAATGGTTCATCAAAATTCGAATTACTATATTATCTGTATTTAAAAATGTAATATGTCAGTAAGAGCCTAACTCAGAAAAATCTTTATACGGTTCAAGAAAATACATAGGTTTCTTTTCTAAAATGTTTCCACTTATTGGCCAAATTCCAGATATGATTCAAAAGTCTTACTAAGTAGGCACTGAGCAATTTAGGGGTTGGAGCACTGCCGCTGATACCTATGTGCGGCAACACAAGAGAAGTTCGGAAGGGCAGCACAGAGGAAAATCAACACTATCGGCACAGCAGACACCCCTGCCGCTGTGGCTGACTGCACAGCTGAAGCAGGGCAACAGGGGGCGAGGCTGGTGCCTGCCTGATTGGTCTGACCCAGAGTTGGAGAGCCGGGAGATCGGACATGTGACCCGACAGCGCCTGACGTCTGTTGAGCGGTGAAACAGACGCTGAGCGATGGCCCTGGCTGAGTGAGGACGACAAAGCCAGAGGATTTGGAGGAGACCACACGCTTGAAGCAGGGAGAGACAGTGTACGTGAGGCTCAGGAGTGTGCCAGGGACCATCGTTGTGGAGGCCCGGACTGAGCAGTGGGTTGCTCCCTATGACGGGCCCTTCCCGGAGTCTGGGGCACTGCTGCGAGACTGGAGCCTTGCTTGCAACTGGAGACACATCGCTGCTGACCTCTGGGCCCTCTTCGATCCCATGAGCTCTGACCCACCTGGCACTCCGACGGCGCTACATTGTATTCTTTACTTCTGAGGCCCTCAACCTGACGACGTATTCCTGAGTTCATGATTCGTTGTGTTGGAGACTGCTGATGGGGTGGCCCGCCCGAAGACCTCCATATCCCATAAAACTCTGGTGAGTTTAATGTAAGGCGCTACCCATGAATTAATTGCCAAGTGATGGAGTCATACCCTTGGTCCTTAAACATGAGAGAAACTTTATGAGCCCATGCAGACAAACACAGCTCTTGCATTGTCTCCACTTTGTTCTCGGGGAGTCCCATGGGGCGGGACTGGCTGAGATGTATCCTCCCTCTACGATTCTGACTATCTGAGCTGCCTTCTCCTTAAACCTTATCAGAATTGTTTGATCCTCTGACTATCATGGGCACGCAAAGGGCAAAACAGCAGATATCTGGCATGCACACGGCCCAAATCCACTCCATCGTAGGGCTCGCCTGCAATGACAACTGAGGATTGCATTCCTCCCACGAATATAGATCCTCCACAAGACAAATTGGACATTATCCTGCGTGAAATAAGCAAGTCCAGAATGGCTCTGAAGCAGCGATTGGGGACCATCACCACTGACCTTGGTCTCCTGCAAGACGACCATAAGTAACTGGTAGATAGGGTGAAAAACAACATATCTGCCCTCTCTACTCTTATGCCCTGGAAGTCGAAATGCTTAGGCAACCTCAACAGCAAGTAGAACTGTGCAGGAGCAGGCAGAAGATGCAGAGGGTCGGGTACAATGGAACAACATCCATATTTTTGGACTATAAGAGGGAACTGAGGGCCCTGCTGCTACTCACTACATAGATACTTGACTAAAAACTGTGGTGGCACCGTCAGGGCTATCCCCTCTATTCACAGTCAAGAGGGCACTTTGAGTTCCTGATAAGAAACTCCCACCTGGGGCACCGCTGCAGCCAGTGGTAGCCAGCATATTGAATTACAGAGACTGCGATGCCCTCCTCCGTGGTGAGATGGAGGTGGCACCATCCTGATAAGTATTGACAGTCTATCCTTATTTCCTGATTACACATGGATGGTCCAGGTGACAAAGAGCCTCCCTTCAAGCAATTAAATCGAAACTACGAATGCAGGGCGTCTATTATCCCCTAATATTCCTGGCTAAGCTCAAGCTGATGTAAGACAACAGGAGTCATTTCTTTGATACACCACAGCGGCATGGAACTGGCTAGAACAACATTCCCTTGATGTGCGCAGGCCTGGACACTCCCATTCCTAACCACCCAAACAGCCAAGACCATCCCGTGGCCAATGTCGTGGTGGGGGCAGAGGGTGAGGGCTGCACTGACTCCATTGCCGCAACAAGTAGTGGATGGACAAAAGGCTGCACTCATCTTGGTGACCCCATTCAAAGACACCTAACCACCCTTCAGTGCTACTTCATCGCTCAACTGAGCCACTACATCAGAGGGCAGTGCCACATCATTCCCCTCCATTCCCCAACAAATAGCCAATGACTTATGAAGATTGCAACTTGATGAACATTGCTGCAACAAAGGGGGTGTAGGGTACAGTAATAGATATGCGAAGAGGAGATTTGTCTGGGACACATTGCCTGATTTTCTGTTAGTACATCGACCTATAGTCTATATAGAAGGGGGCAACAGGGCTGTATCGACCAGAGACCCCTGGGATGCAGGTAACCCAATGCTTTGTATGCAGTATAGGATTACAAATGTACTACTTACTGAGGCACACTGTGCAGGAGTCGCTCTCCTCCCTCTTGGAAGGTGCAGATTTTCTCACAGATTGGGTAGAACTTTGGGCCTGCAGGCCCTTAAGCCCTGCTTGACCTTAACAACCCACTAAAACCATTGATATTTTTGTCTGGCTTCACGCCCCATGGGCAATTAGATACTCAGTTATGATGTTAATATGCATTTCGTTAAAATTTTGGTCGAAGGAGTAGTATACCTTGCTGGACTCTGTCTTGGGAAATGTTATTGTTGGGGTTGTTTTGTTCAATTGACATTACCCAGAATGAGGTCTGTGTTTATGATTCTTCTGTTTTCTGGCATTTATGTGCATATCGTCCCATTATAAGGATACATGGAAATGTCGGTAGTACAGCACTATAATGTTCTCACTTGAAATGTGAGGGGTATGGGTCCATTGCATAAAAGACATAGAATACTTACCCACCTACACCGCATAAGGCACAAGTGGTATGCCTACAAGAAATGCATCTGACTGCCCACAAGGCCCTAAATTGCACAAGAAATGGAGGGGACAGCTTTTCCACCCCTCATACTCTGCCTTCACCCAGGGTGGCCACAAAATAAATACATTCAGGGGTTCCCTTCTTGACTCAAGATACAAAGATTGATACACATAGGAGATACGTTTAACTTAGAGGTACATTAGACGGCACACCTATCGTGTTCAGCAGTATATACGACCCAAAAATAAAGAGTAAGATGTATTCTTAACCTACATGTCAACAGTATTGATGGAATGGGCACACTGCCCCTGTGTTCTGGTTAGGGATTTTAATGCAGTCCTTAACATAGAGCTTGATTGCTCAGCACCCCCCCCCCACTACCTGGCGCCAGTTCAGTAAAACAAGCTAAGACCTTCCAGTGTTTGGTACAGGGATGGACACTGATAGATGAGTGGCGGAGCCACAATATAGGTATTTGTGAATATTCATTTTAATGCCCACATAATATACTTAACATGCAACAAGATTACATGCTGTGTGCAGAGTCTCTCCAGACACACTTTACACATGCCACATATCTGATCACAACCCCTTAGAAGTGACATTAACATGGGCAGGGTGCCGACACCTGTGCCTATGTAGAAATTGCAGCCACGGCTCCTACAAGATGGAGCATTCCGTGAGACCCTAGCCCATGAATTGGCACAAGTACAGGACAGTTTAGGACGTTCATAGACACTGTGCGCTCCCCGACCTTACAGCAGGCCAGGATAGAATACCCAGAACTACTGGAGAGACTACAACTACTAGATTACAGGAAATATGGGAAGAAAACGCACAGTGAAGTGGACAAACCCGGCACACTCCTAGTCTGCATGATACGAGCAGTTCCCTCCCCCACTCCAGTCCTTCAGGTGGACACCCAAAAGGGACCAGCACTAGCACCTAACTTGAAATATGCAGCGCCTTTTGTGTTTTTTATGAAACCATATAGACATCCACCCCCCCCCCCCGGCTTGCCCCGAGATGCTTAATGCATTCCTACGAGATCTGACTTTACCACACTTGCAGAGAGCTGATAAGAAAACACTAGCAGCTCCACTGATGGCAAATGAGATACAAGAGGCCATAAAAGACTTTGCCCGCAATAAGACCCCAGGGACGGATGGCCTCCCTGTCGAGTCCTATGCCATTTATATTAATCGCCTAGTCCCATTTTTAGAACGGTTATTTAAATCCTCCTTGGAAGAGGGCATACTACCCACCATTACCAGACAGGCATTGGTGACCTACATATTGAAACCTGATAAGGCCTCAAAAGACATGGCCTCCTACAGGCCATTGTCACTATTAAACACAGACTATCCAAATTTAAGTAAGGTCCTAGCACATAGGCTTCTTTCAATGTTGCCCAAACTCATGCATACTGACCAGAATGGATTTGTCTCCAATTGTAATACATCCCTCAACATCAGCAGACTATGGTGGTCATTCTGACCTCGGCGGTAAAAGGCGCCTACCGCCGGTCAGAAATCCTCCATAATCCCGCCGCGGTCGCGGAAACCCGCCACGGTCATTCTGACCCGCAGAAGGCAAACCTCCGAAAATCCGACCGCCACAACAGACCGCCAGACCAGCGGTCGGCGGAAAGGTGGAGGTGACCAAACCTCCACCGTCACGCCAACAGAAATACGCCCATGCCATTACGACCAACGAATCCACGCGGCGGTCATTCAAACGTGGTATTCCATTGGCGGGACACACCGGCGCGGTCAGAATACACACAAACGAACAAAACTCAGCCACATTGGACGATTTGAATCCCACACACCTGATACACATACACACACCACTCCCACACACACAATACAATATAAAACACACACCCACATCACCCACAAACCCCTACGCTTAAAAATTCGTAAAGAAGACAAGAGCGAGACACCAGCATCCAAAACATACCAGCCACAGCCACTCAACACCATCACCCACACACTATCCACACACAAAACAACACACACCACCACACTCAACTCACTTAAATACACATACTCCACCCCGCACATCATACACACCACCCCATGGCACCCCAAAGACAACCCCGCTTCACAGACGAAGAACTCAGGGTCATGGTGGAGGAAATCGTTCGGGTAGAGCCCCAGCTGTTCGGCACACAGATACAATACACCAGCATTGCCCGGAGGACGGAGCTATGGCAGAGGATTGTCGACAGGGTGAACGCAGTGGGACAGCACCCCAGAAATCGGGAAGACATCAGGAAGCGATGGAACGACCTACGGGGGAAGGTGCGTTCCATGGTATCCAGGCACAACATCGCCGTGCAGAAGACTGGCGGAGGACCCCCACCTCAACCCCCACAATTCACATCATGGGAGGAGGAAGTCTTGAACATCCTGCATCCTGACGGCCTCGCAGGAGTCGGCGGAGGAATGGATACTGGTAAGTTGAAGCTTCAATACTGCTTCCCCCCCCACCTGCATGCCAAATCAGACCCCAACCCTCACCCCCATCCTCGAACCCCACCCTCACCCCCACCCCCATCCTCACCCCCACCCTCACCCCCACCACCATCCTCACCCCCACCACCATCCTCACCCCCACCACCATCCTCACCCCCACCACCATCCTCACCCCCACCCCCAGCACACCTATTCCCCGCCAATGTCTCACCATCACAACCCACACATCCCAAAACCTAGGCCTGCATGCGTCCACTAAGCATGGACACCCATCACCAAAGCATGCCCAATGCATATACACATCCCCCCCACAAGCCACCCTCACCAAAGCCCCCACACACGAATGCCAGCACTTGGGGACACGGGAACCCACAGTTACACCCATATGCCACACATTGAAACTATAACCATACCTCTATACCCCTGCAGGACCCGACCGTCAACACACCGCGGCGGAGGGGCCAGAATTATCCACACCCCCCACCCAAGAGGCCGTCAGTGATGACAGCAGCTCTGTCGATCTGGACACCGATGACCAGCCCGGACCATCGGGGACCTCTGGACAGTCGGTTCCCCTCACACAGGCACAGGCCACTACAGACCCTAACCCCTCTGGGAACACCAGCACAGCTCCCACCCAGCGGGCCCATGCCTCTGTCTCCAGGGCGCGTCAATCTGCGGTGTGTCTACCACTACAGGGCACCCAGGATAACCCACCACCCCAACAACAACAGGGACCTGGGGGCAGTGGTAGTGGGCACACCGGCCAGGGGGCAGAGGCCCAGGGAAACAGGGCAACTCGGCGGGCAGCTGTGCGACAGGGGGGGGAGGAGAGGCCCAGGGAACCCACTCTCCACGAGGTCCTCACCACCATCATGGGAGCATACAACCGCTCCCAGGAGACGATGGCGACGGTACTGGCCCGGTTCCAGGAGATCCAGGTGCTGCAGGAGGAACACTATCGGGGGTACAGGGAGGACATCAGAGCCATCAACACCACCCTGGTTACCATGGTAGGGCTGCTGCAGGACCTCGTAAACAGCAGGGCGGACACTGAACAACACCCAAGGGCCCCTGCCACTAGCCTGGACCAAGAACAGCCATCCACCTCCGCCGGCGCTAGTGGACAGGAGGCCCCCGCACAGCAGCAGCCCACCAGACCCCCACCTCCTGCAGGAGAAGAACCACCCCGCAAGAGGGCCCTGAGATCTCGCAAGAAGACAGAGTAGGATGTCAAGACCCCCGCCAGCAAAGGATACCACCTGATGTCATCCCACTGTCCCACATTGTCACCCTGTCCATCCTTGAACTGCCCATGCTCCATCTCTCCACAGGCCTCTGGACAATGCACCTGTGTGACTGTTACTCTGGACTCTGCCATGGACATTCCTTCACCATAGCCCCCACCCACTTGATACCACCCATCCCATTTTGAGCACTTCAATAAACACCTATTTTGCACCAAAATATCAGGAGTCTGGCTGTGATTTCAATAGATTGTAATTGACATGACAGTGCAAATATGTCCTTGTACATGGTGAAGTCAACAAACAGCTGCCACAAAGCTGTAGTCCATGGGGAAACGAAGCACAGGACTCGTAGTGGGGACCCCAGATCTGAAATAGGGAGGGAAAAGCCAAAACTCAGTCATCATACACTGGGGCAAATAGACAGGCAGCAGAGATGCTGCAGAGTAGTTAACATTTACTAAATTATCTTTGAAATGTTACCTGTGTCCTATTGGAAGTACTGTTCAATGATTCTGTCCCTGTTGTCTGTTTCAGCCCCGTCGTCTTCCTCCTCGTCACTCTCCTCAGGTTCCACCGCTGCCACAACACCACCGTCTCGACCATCCTCCTGCAGGAAAGGCACCTGGCGGCGCAAAGCCAGGTTGTGAAGCATGCAGCAGGCCACGATGATGTGACACACCTTCTTAGGTGAGTACATTAGGGATCCACCGGTCATATGCAGGCACCTAAACCTGGCCTTTAGGAGGCCAAAGGTGCGTTCGATCACCCTCCTAGTACGCCCATGGGCCTCATTGTACCGTTCCTCTGCCCTGGTCCGGGGATTCCTTACTGGGGTCAGTAGCCACGACAGGTTGGGGTACCCAGAGTCCCCCACTAGCCATACACGGTGTCTCTGTAGCTGTTCCATCACGTAAGGGATGCTGCTATTCCTGAGGATGTAGGCGTCATGCACTGACCCTGGGAATTTGGCATTTACATGCGAGATGTACTGGTCAGCCAAACACACCACCTGGATGTTCATTGAATGGTAACTTTTTCTGTTCCTGTACACCTGCTCCCTGTCTCTTGGGGGAACCAAAGCCACATGGGTCCCATCAATGGCACCAATTACGTTGGGAATATGTCCAAGGGCGTAGAAATCACCCTTCACTGTAGCCAATTCGCCCACCTCAGGGAAAATGATGTAGTTCCTCACGGATTTCATCAGGGCAGACAACACTCTGGATAACACCTTCGAAAACATGGGCTGAGACATCCCGGAAGCAATTCCCACGGTTGTCTGAAATGACCCACTTGCCAAGAAATGTAGTACTGACATGACCTGCACCAGAGGGGGAATCCCTGTGGGTTGGCGGATGGGGGACATCAGGTCGGGCTCCAGCTGGGCACACAGTTCATGGATAGTGGCACGGTTAAGACGGTAGGTCAGGATAATGTGGCGTTCTTCCATTGTCGACAGGTCCACCAGCGGTCGGTACACGGGAGGATTCATCCGTCTCCTCGCCCAACCCAGCGGACGGTGCCTAGGAAGGACAACATGGAGCACACAGTCAGGCAACCCACAGGTACGTACTCACAGCTAGCACAGTATACGATTCTCTATGCAGTGAATGGCGTGTCTGAGTGGCTATGCAAGGCCTAGGCCTGTGTGACGCAGTTGAAATTGAGCCATGTGGGCCCTGGAAATGGCGGCTGCCTGACCTGTGAAGTGTGACAATGGGATGTGAGGTCAATGCGCTGGCGTGGCACACCGCGGTGGGCGGCGGGCAAAGACCGCGGCGCGAAGCCGCATTGGTTAACATTGAAGCCTATGGGTTTCAGGAGCCAATGGCGAAGGGCGCCGGCGGTGGCGGGACGCACCGCCGCGGTACGCACCGCCGCGGACGTGACCGCCATTTTCTATCTACTTATCCACTTGCGACTTGAACTTTCACAGGAGAGGACCTATACTGCAAGTGTTGCTGTGACCTCGGTCTGGAAGGGACAATGGCTGCTGCGACTGGGGAAAGGGCCCCTGCCTTCACTGGAGAGGAGTTGGAGAAACTTGTGGATGGGGTCCTCCCCCAGTATGCGCTACTCTACGGTCCTCCAGACCAACAAGTGAGTTTAATTCAATATGGATTTGGGGCCACTGGCTGGCTTGGGGGCCTGGCGGGGATGGGGGACATGTTGGGGCTGGCGGGGGGCCTGGCGGGGGGCCTGGCGGGGATGGGGGGCATGTTGGGCATGGCGGGGGGCATGGCGGGGATGGGGGGCATGTTGGGCATGGCGGGGGGCATGGCGGGGGGCCTGGCGGGGATGGGGGGCATGTTGGGCATGGCGGGGGGCATGGCGGGGGGCCTGGCGGGGATGGGGGGCATGTTGGGCATGGCGGGGGGCATGGCGGGGGGCCTGGCGGGGATGGGGGGCATGTTGGGCATGGCGGGGGCATGGCGGGGATGGGGGGCATGTTGGGCATGGCGGGGGGCCTGGCGGGGATGGGGGGCATGTTGGGCATGGCGGGGGGCATGGCGGGGGGCCTGGCGGGGATGGGGGGCATGTTGGGCATGGCGGGGGGCCTGGCGGGGATGGGGGGCGTTGGGCCACTGGAAAGGAAAATGCTGAGAAACTTGAACGTGGTATTTCTCCCTCCCTGTACGTGTCACATAGGTCCGCGCCCATGAGAAGATCGGGATTTGGCGTGCCATCGCCAAGGAAGTCCGGGCCCTGGGGGTCCACCATCGACGGGGCACCCACTGCCGCAAGAGGTGGGAGGACATCCGCCGCGGGACCAAGAAGACCGCCGAGTCTCTGCTGGGGATGGCCTCCCAACGTAGGCGGGGTGCCTGCCGTCAACTGAGCCCCCTGATGTTCCGGATCCTGGCGGTGGCCTACCCTGAATTGGATGGGCGCGTGAGGGCAGCACAGCAGACACAAGGGGGTGAGTACAAGCATTATCTACTCTGTTGTCGCGCAGTGGAGGTGTCTGGGTGGGGGAGGAGGGCTGGGGGTCCCCCTAGGCCAGGGCGATATCTGTAGGCTGGGCACCCCCGTAAGCCCCTGTGTCCCCAGCCACCACCCTCAGTAGTTTGTCAGTACAGCCATCCCTGGGCCGTGTCATCCATGGGTGCAGTTGTCAACTCTAGGCGTGTAGGGCATGTTCCACGGAATGCGTAGCGGACCCCAAGTGCGCAACTTAGTGCAGGGGGCATCTGTGTCTGTCATGTCCGCTAACTGTACCGGAGATCCATGTAATCAATATCCCTTTATTTCTCTCTCCCCCCCTTTTTGTTTGTCTTTCTGTGCTTGTGTGCATCAGCATCATCAGGCGGAGGAGAAGTGGCATCGGGGCAGGAGGGAGCTGCATCTCACATGGCCCAGGAGGGCCATGCCACAGAGTCAGACTGGACCAGTGAGACGGAGGGCGAGGGGAGCTCCACGACGGGGACGACTGGAGCCTGCAGCGACACGGACACGTCCTCGGAAGGGGGCTCCCTTGCGGGGGTGGCACCATCCGTGCCCCCCGCCATTACAGGTACAGCCGCCACCCAGCGCACCATCTCCGCCCTCCCAGCAGCCCCTCAGCGTTTGCCCCGTGCCCGCTCTGCCAGGAAGCCGGGCATCTCCTTCGCCCCAGGCACCTCAGGCCCTGCCCCTGTTACCCCCGCTGCCCTCAGTGAGGAGGTCATTGACCTCCTCCGAACGCTCATTGTTGGGCAGACTACCCTTTTGAATGCCATCCAGGGGCTGGAGGGCATTCATTCGGGTCAGGCTGCCCATCAGCGATCGTTCCAGGCTCTGGCCTCAGCACTGACGGCAGCCATTGTCCCTGTCTCCTGCCTGCCTCTACTAACTCCCTCCTCCCAGTCTCCTGTTCCTCTGCCTGTCCCACCCACACCATCAGACCAGCCTGCACACACCTCAACACCCAAGAGAAGCTCATCCAAACATAAGCACCACAGATCACGCAGACATTCACACACGCAACATTCCGATGCAGACATGCCAACAGTCACTACCACCTCTGTGACCCCCACCTCCTCGTCTCCCTCCTCCCTCCCTGTGACGTCTACACTCACACCTCCATTCACCTCACCATCAGCCAGTGTTTCCATCACCAGCACACCCTCCACTCCAGTCCGCACACGTGCAGTCACCACCCCCACTGCCATTTACACGTCCCCTGTGTCCTCTCCCACTGTGTCTGTCACCCCCTCTTCCACACCACACAAACGCAGCCACCCACCCACCCAACAGCCATCCACCTCACGACAGCCTATCCCTCCTGCACCTGCACCCAAAGACAGCAAACGTGACTCACCTACAACCACATCCTCTCCCTCCACTCCCATTCCCACTGTACCTACCACTCTCCATTGTCCCAAGAAGCTCTTCCTCGCCACTACTAACTTCTTTCCTGACCCTGAGCCCCCCCCTCCTTCTCGTCGGGGTAAGAAGAGCACCTCAGCCACCACCAGCCCTGCAGCCCCCTTGACAAGGGTGCAGGGGTATTGGAGCCCGCCAGCCCGCATGTCTGGATCTTCGCCCAGCAGCAAGGGGACAGCCAGCCCACCCCCTGGGAAGAGGAGCAGAAGGCGGAAGGGGCGCCGCAGGAGCCCGCCTTCTACATCCCCCCCGGACACCACCCAGAGACAGTCACCAGCCACAGCTCCAAAGGGAGGAAAGGGCCACAGGCCGACGACTAAGGAGGGCAAGGGCAGCAAGTTGGAGAGGTCAGGCAGCAGGCCTGCTGCCCAGGAGGAGCCCACAACCCCCATAGCCGCTGCCCCGGGAGGAACCGGCACAGCTGCCCCGGGAGAGCCCACCACCCCCATAGCCGCTGCCAAGGGAGGACCCAGCCCAGCTGGCCAGGAGGGCCGCACCACCCACAGCCCAGGTGGGCAGTGAAGGAGCACCATCCCCGCTGCCCAGGAGGGCACCACCAGGCAATTAGCAGTTGGCCATAGACCGTCCGCCGTCTCAAGAACCGCTGAACTGGGCCCCGCCGTCTCAAGAACCGCTGAACTGGGCCCCGCCGTCTCAAGAACCGCTGAACTGGGCCCCGCCGTCTCAAGAACCGCTGAACTGGGCCCCGCCGTCTCAAGAACCGCTGAACTGGGCCCTTCAAGGCAAGAACCGCTGAACTGGGCCCCGCCGTCTCAAGAACCGCTGAACTGGGCCCCGCCGTCTCAAGAACCGCTGAACTGGGCCCCGCCGTCTCAAGAACCGCTGAACTGGGCCCCGCCGTCTCAAGAACCGCTGAACTGGGCCCCGCCGTCTCAAGAACCGCTGAACTGGGCCCCGCCGTCTCAAGAACCGCTGAACTGGGCCCCGCCGTCTCAAGAACCGCTGAACTGGTCCCTTCAAGGCAAGAACCGCTGAACTGGGCCCCGCCGTCTCAAGAACCGCTGAACTGGGCCCTTCAAGGCAAGAACCGCTGAACTGGGCCCCGCCGTCTCAAGAACCGCTGAACTGGGCCCCGCCGTCTCAAGAACCGCTGAACTGGGCCCCGCCGTCTCAAGAACCGCTGAACTGGGCCCCGCCGTCTCAAGAACCGCTGAACTGGGCCCCGCCGTCTCAAGAACCGCTGAACTGGGCCCCGCCGTCTCAAGAACCGCTGAACTGGGCCCTTCAGGGCAAGAACCGCTGGCCCTTTGGCAGACGTGGCAGGGCAGGATCTATCTCGGGCAGGGCTGCAGGATGTCCTCTGGCCAACTTGCCTCCTCCAGTGGCAGTGGGGTCTGTTATGGACTGTATGGACTGTGGCTTTGCTCTCCCCAGGATGGCCCAGTGGGCAGGCCACCCACTGTATGGACTGTATGGACTGTGGCTTTGCTCTCCCCAGGATGGCCCAGTGGGCAGGCCACCCACTGTATGGACTGTTTGGACTGTGGCTTTGCTCTCCCCAGGATGGCCCAGTGGGCAGGCCACCCACTGTATGGACTGTTTGGACTGTGGCTTTGCTCTCCCCAGGATGGCCCAGTGGGCAGGCCACCCACTGTATGGACTGTATGGACTGTGGCTTTGCTCTCCCCAGGATGGCCCAGTGGGCAGGCCACCCACTGTATGGACTGTATGGACTGTGGCTTTGCTCTCCCCAGGATGGCCCAGTGGGCAGGCCACCCACTGTATGGACTGTATGGACTGTGGCTTTGCTCTCCCCAGGATGGCCCAGTGGGCAGGCCACCCACTGTATGGACTGTATGGACTGTGGCTTTGCTCTCCCCAGGATGGCCCAGTGGGCAGGCCACCCACTGTATGGACTGTATGGACTGTGGCTTTGCTCTCCCCAGGATGGCCCAGTGGGCAGGCCACCCACTGTATGGACTGTATGGACTGTGGCTTTGCTCTCCCCAGGATGGCCCAGTGGGCAGGCCACCCACTGTATGGACTGTTTGGACTGTGGCTTTGCTCTCCCCAGGATGGGCCAGTGGTCATGGAGTCCCCTCGTGTATCTGGCGTCGTGTACTCAAGTGGCTGAGGTGCCCCCCCTTCCCTTCCCCCTGAGGTGCCTGTCCTATTTTCTTTCTGATGCCCCTGCAGTGTTCTCTCCGTGGAGTTCTTGTCGTGGGACTGGGCCTTGCCCCTTTGCACAGGACCCCTGTGATCCACGGACAGTGGTTGGACTACATTTAGTAGCTGTATATATTTTGTACATAGTTTATTTATTTATTGGGATTAATGGTGTACATATTTCAATATATCTGCCCGTTTATGATCTCTTCTTTTGGTCTTTGCATTATTTCGGAGGGGGGTGGTTTGTGGGTTGTGACAGTGATCTGTGGGAATGCATTGATGTGTGTGTTGTAGTGGGTGTGGGTGGGTGGGTGTGTGCCGGTAATCTTTTCCCTCCCCTGTGTCGTAGGTGCCGTACTCACCGATGTCTTCCGCGCCGCCGGGCGTGCTCCTGGTATATGAGGAGGAATAGGAGTGCGGGGATGACCTGCAACTCTGGCTCCATACTGCCGGAATCTCGCGTGGAGTGCGTAGAGGTGAGCGTTTTCCCGTTCGTAGTCTGTTTCCGCCGTGTTCTTATCGGCGGTGCTCCCGCCCCGGAAAAGGTGGCAGATTGGTGGGTCGTAATAGGGTGGGCGGTACTTTGTCTGCCGCCGGGCTGTTTGCGGGAACCGCCGCGCTGTTTGTTTGTACCGCTGTGGCAGGCGGAGTGTTAAGTTGGCGGGCTGTGTTGGCGGTTCCCGCCAGGGTCAGAATTGCATATTTTAGACCGCCGGCCTGTTGGCGGCTTGGCCGCCGCTTTATCACCGACCGCCAGGGTCAGAATGAGGGCCTATATCATATAATGGCATCCGCTCTGGATCATTACCCCTGGTGTGGCAATTTCATTATGCGCTGATGATATAATTTTGTATACAACAGACCTCTGCCAGGACCTTACCAAAATGGTGCAAATATTTACTGACTTTGCGTCTTTCTCAGGATGTGTTAATATAAATAAATCATATGCCTTTGAAGGAACTTACACAAACGCAGCTGTACCATTTGGAAAGACAACAGCACCGGTGGCAGCTGATGCATTTCCCTACCTGGGGATTCAGGTCTATAGGACACTACAAGATTTAACAGAAGGAAATTTACAGAAGACAACTGCATTTCTCCAATCTCAGATACAGTTCTGGATTACACTTCCAATATTGATGGCAGGCCGGTTGGCACTTGCCAAGATGGTGATGTTGCCATGACTTCTTTATTATTTTGTGAACTTGCCAGTAGAGGTCTGACTCGAAATTTGAGACTTTGAACTCTCTGCTTATAGATCTGAGATGGGGCACTGGCAGAAGAATAATTAGTATAGCTAAACTACAGTTGCCCTCCAATAGAGGAGGTATGGGAGCCCCAGACTTTATAGCCTACTGCACTGCATGTCAATTACAGTGGCTCTCCTATTGGCTGGCGGGCAGCAACCTACATGAGATAAGTTATACTACAAGGAAGCTAAATCAGGGTAACCTCTACTGTACGATTTGTCCCGACCTTACCACCTACCCTCCCCATGACTCATTTTTCTGCTAAGGATTGAGTTAGCCTGTAAGAAGTTAGCCTTGCGATACACGGCATCAACAATGCCATACTCCCCATATATACCCCTACTAGGTCGGCCCACGACAGCTGGCGTCCTCACAAGTGGTCGAATACATCCCTGGAAACAGGGTGGAGTAATGACTATTGGAGCATTTTCTGGCTACAACACCCTCTTGAGCCTTATTGACTATAACACACAGAACGTACCAGAGACCTTATTTTTGACATACGAGAGTATGACTAAGTACATAAAACAACATTAGGCCCCGGACAGAACTAAACCCCTCCTCCTCCCAAACACATGAATTTGTGCAGGCAACATACACAATGGGCCATGGTAAACACTTAAAAAGCTGGTTATATAGGGGGCTCCGAGAACACTAACAGACATCATTAACCCCTCTATGGGCTAAATGGGAAAATTATCTGGGCCGAACACTCTGAGATTTGGAGTTGATGTTTACGCTTGAATACCCTAAAAAAAAAATCACATAATTCCCATTTTAAATTTACACAGTATTCAATACTACACATAGCTTTTCTCACACCCTACAGACTTAATGTAGTGTATCCTGATATATCAGCGACGGCCACCCCGCTGTCATGCCGAAGAAGCTGATCTTCAACACATGTTGCAGGCCTGCCCTACTTTGACCTCCTATTGGGTACAGATTCAGGGGATACTGACAGACCAGACCGAAAGGGAGATTTGGCACACCTTTGACACCTGTATCCTGGGATAATTTCCACAACCCAGGGGTACAGAGGTGATGGCCAGATTTGCAGATCTGGCATTGCTGTTGGACCAGTAGATGGAAATCGGTGAAACCCCCCATGATACTACAATGGAAAGAAGAAGTGGACAAGTGAGGTTTGGATAAAAGCACTGCCCTACGCAGAGAGGAATATAGGGGACTGCGGAAACGGCCTACAGCAATGGAATGGGATGCACTATTAAAATCTTTTAAGACCCGGGAGGAGAAAGGTAATTAAGACCAAATTAAATGCTAACTTCTAGGAGAGTAACATTCCGCTATTCATAAATTAGCGAGTACCTCCTGCTGGATTACCAGTGCTGAAGAGTACTTTCTGAAATGTATTGCTTCTGTTGCCATTTGATATTGCTGTACTACACTTAATGTATTGCAATGGATGATGGGAGTAGCATTGCATGACAGCAAGTATATAGTTTATGTGTGATATCAGAAAAAGACAACGTCAAGGGTGATGTCTAGGTTTGGGAAGGGAGGGAGGGAACTGAAACTAATTGCACTCGGTGTCAATCTGGAAACTGCTGGTATGTTTAAAATGCTGCCAAATCCACCCTACTGTTCTACATTAGATTAACCAAACTATATATCCAAGACAACTGTAAATCCGTTCAATACTGTGGTGACCTAAATGGTGTAATACATCGCTCAGCAGTGTGGAATATAAGTAACTATTGATTGTGTATGATAAAACCAATAACATTTGTGTTAAAAAAAACCTCAATATTGGAGCTGTGAACAAAATGATGTTTCTGAATGCTTTTAAATAGGAGAAAACTAAAATGACAAGTTACCTTCATGCTTAAGAGAACTCTTCATTTGAACTGTCTCCCATTTCAAAGTTTTAAAAACAACAGGCCTCTAGCTCCTAGGTGCCAAAAGACACTGTGCCATAAGCATAACTGAAAAATACAACCATTTTTTAAATGAGAGAAATTTAAAGTGCAGAACAACGTTCCATATTATCAATATTTTTGCTGAACATTTTTCTGCATTATAAATTTCTCTCATATGCACTCAAGTTCATACATTCCTAAAGACCACACTCTCACAGACACATATGGCAGCCCTTTCATAGTGCCTCCAGTCAAAGTATTTTGTTCAAACCACAGCATCTGGCTTTTTTAACATTAGACTTAAAGTTGATGAAGCTAGGTGTGGGGGTGTCTGGTAACAATGTGAAGTTGTTTAGCCTTCTGTAGCTTATGATGATTTTCACTGATCAGAAGTAGCTCTCACTTCAGAAAAAGTTGGAGACCTCTGCTCTGCACATCAGGGCACAAATTTTATCCAACGGAAGGCACATACCGTCTTGGTGGAGGGACGCCTGGATTCCAGAATAAATTGACAGACTTCAGGAGGAAGGTCGAAAGCTGTCAAGTGCCACCACTCAATATCCATGCAAGAAGGCAGAGAATGGACATGTTTGGGTGAAGAACCTTCCCCTACGGCTGTGACAGAGATCCTCCCAAAGGGACAGCATGATCAAAGGATCGATGGCCTTGCTCAGAATACCAGGCTCTCGTGCCCAGTCCAGAGCCACCAGAATGACTTGGGCCCCGTTGTGCCTGATCTTCTTGAGCACTTTGGGCAGGAGTGGTATGGGCGGAAAGGCATACAGGAGGCCAGAGCTCCACTTGAGACAATAAGTGCCTCTGAGTGAGAGCTGCCTTGGACACTCCAGTGTGCAAAACTGCTGACACTGCACATTCTCGGTAGAAGCAAACAGATCTAACCAAGGCTCTTACCACTGCTGAAAAACTTTGCACCACCTCCGGATGGAGATGCCATCCGTGATACACTAAGCATCAGCAGCTGAGTTCGTCTGCCCTGGTGTTCAAAGACTCCACGAGGCTGTTCCAGCCAAGTCCAGAGACGCAGTGCCTCTTGACAGAGTCCAAAACCCCACAACGCCCAGTTTGTTGCAGTACCACATGGCAGAGGTATTGTCCGTGAACACTTGCAATAGCCTTCCCTTGATGGAGGGTAAAAAGGTTATCAATGCAAGTCGGATCACTCGCAGCTCTAGCATGTTGATGTGGAGTGCTGGCTCCGCTGGAGACCAGAGTCCTCTGATCTACTCCTCTCCCAGATTGCCTCACCATCCAAGGAGTAGTGCATCTGTCACTACTGTCAGATCTGGTTGGGGAAGGCAGAGGGGTTCACCTCTGATCCAACTGCGGTTCATTAGCCACCACAGCAAACTCTGTGCAGTTCCCTCCGAGATCTGGACTACATCTCAGAGATTTCCCTGATGTTGCGCCCACTGGAACTTCAGGTACCACTGCAGAGCCCGCATATGCCAGTGTGCCTGTGTCACTAGCAGGATGCAAGGATGCAGGAGGGCAAGAGGCCCAGCAGCTTCAGAGTCAGTCTCACCAAAACCCAGGATGGAGGCTGAAAAATCGGTATCATAGTCTGAATATCCTCTGCTCGCCGTTTGGGAGGATATGCCTGAAACTGCACTGAATCCAGAACAGCTCTGATCTCTGATGAAAGGGAGTGTCTGAGAGGGAGTAAGGTGTGACTTTGGCACGTTGATAGTGAACCCCAAAGAGTTCAGAAGGTTTGCTGTAGTCGGGAGGTGGGAGACAATAGCCTTAGGCGAGCCTGCCTTCAAAAGCCAGTTATCAAGATATGGGAAGAATGACACCCCTGATGCCTGCAGATGGGCTGCAGCCACCACCATCACCTTGGTGAACACCCAAAGGTTGCTAGTAAGGCCAAAAGGGAGCACAGAGAACTGAAAATACTTGTAGCCCACTGTAAACCACAAACAGCATTGGTGAGCAGACAGGAGGGGAATGTAGAAATAGGCGCATGGGTGTGGAATTTTATAATATGTCTACTTGTCTATGGGACAGGTTGTTTCATAAATCTACTTGCCCTGTTAAAAAAATCCACTTGTCTTTTGGTGCCACGTAGTGTACTTGGCCAAGAGGGCTGTCACTTCCTGGAAGAGAAAGAAAAGGTGGTCCTCAATCAGTCTTTTGCAAGTGGGTGGCATGGGTTGAGGGGAGGCCAAGAAGGGGAGGGAGTAGTCCCTACCCCTTTGCTGACAGCATAACTGCTGCAGGCATTGATATGACTGGGGCTGTGTCACCTGGAAAGTAGTCTTTGGTGTACCCCCTGTACTGCTGCCCATGGTGGGTGGCTTCTGGAGGGCCACCGTGCTCTTAGCTATTTCTATTTTTTTTCATTTGATCCACTTGTGGCCCAAAGAGGTGTTCACCAATAAGGGGTAGATTAATCAGGTGCTGCTTCACCTCAGACTTAAGACAAGAAGTAAGGGGCTGTGAGTGCCTACATGGGGTTTTAGAGGTGTTAACCTCTCTAGGTGCTGTATAGGCATCACCCAATGCACACGAAAAGGTGGAATTTGAAATGATTTTGCGTTGAAAACAATTTATTTCACTCTACTCCAAAACTGTTCTGAGAGGTGTTGTAACAAATCCTCCCAGATTGTCCCACTAAGCCTTGTGACATCGTGAGAGTAGACCCACAGAGTTAGTGAACCTCTGTGCAGCAACTTACACTGCTTCTTGCAGCTTTGATTCATTTTCTTTCCTTGTTTGGGGGGCACCCTTCTGGGCTGTGCAGAACTCAGTTTATGGGGGTCTGCACCACCAACGAGTCTGGAAGAACATTTTCCTTGATGTAAATAGATTATAAGGGAATAGGTTTGAACATTTTCTCCATTCTTGGAGTAGCTTACTGGGTCTTGACAGACTCTCTGAAGGTGTCTGTTGAAGTCTTTGGCATCCCTATAAGCATGGTAAGGAACTCCATAGAACGTTGTGATCTTTAAAGTGTTTCCACAAAGAATTCCTCAAGGATGGTGTGCATATCTACCTTGTGGTAGGATGCAGCTCTCTGTATGACCCCCCCGGTATGTAACTGTGTCATCAGAGTGGGACTGACTCAAGGTTTGGGTTTGCTGGAGGATCTATGTCATAATTCATCCATAAGTTTTCTGCAGGCTGAGGATAAAACAGTGGTTCATAATCCTCAGGGGGGGGAGTGGTAAGGAGAGGTGCTCCCTGTGTCTGAATGAGATTGTGGAGACTCCAGTGGGGACTGTGAAAGGGGTGACAGTACTGGAGGTGAAGGAATCTTGCGGAGGTGGTGGTGGTGAAGGCAAAGCTGTATGTAGAGGCGGACTGGTGGGTGCCTCCCTGATCCTCTTGGGTTGTGGTGGAGCCTCTGAAGGGGAGTCTGCCAAGGGTTCGACCTTGAAAGTTAATGTCCTCTTCTTTGGCAAAGGCTCCAGGGCCTTTGGGTCCTTAGCAGCGATTTTCTTCTTTTGAGATGGATAAACATGTTGTGAGAAAGTAGCCTCTTTTTAGCATGGTTACCCCCACTTTTGGTCTGTTTGTGAGTGTGTGTCAGTGTGTTTTTACTGTGTTACTGCGATCCTGCTAGCCAGGACCCCAGTGCTCATAGATAAAAACCTATATGTCAGTGTGCTTTGCCTGTCTCACTGGGATCCTGCTAGCCAGGACCCCAGTGCTCATAGTTTGTGGCCTAATATGTGTGTTGTCAGTAGTGCTTGATTGTGTCACTGATGCTCTGCTAATCAGAACCTCAGTGCTTATGCTCTCTCTGCTTTAAAATTTGTCACTATAGGCTAGTGACTTCATTTACCAATTACAATTGGCACACTGGACCCCCCTTATAAGTCCCTAGTATATGGTACTTAGGTACCCAGGGCATTGGGTTTCCAGGAGATCCATATGGGCTGCAACATTTCTTTTGCCACCCATAGGGAGCTCAGGCAAACCCTTGCACAGGCCTGCCACTACAGCCTGCGTGAAATAACGCACATGTTATTTCACAGCCATTTTCACTGCACTTAAGTAACTTGTAATTCACCTACATGTCTAACCTTCACTTGCTGAACGTTAGGTGCAAAGTTACTAAGTGTGAGGGCACCATTGCGCTAGGAAAGGTGCCCCACATAGTTCAGGGCCATTTCCCGGGACTGTGTGAGTGCGGGGACACCACTACACGTGTGCACTACATATAGGTCAATACCTATATGTAGCTTCACAATGGTAACTCCCAATATGGCCTTGTGAGGTGTCTAAGATCATGGAATCGTCCCCCCATTCCAAATCTGGTATTGGGGAGCCAACTCCATGCATCCTGGAGGCTCCACCATGGATCTCCAGTACTGCCAAACCAGCTCTCTGAGGCTTGCACTGCAGCTACAGCTGCTGCCACCTCACAGACAGTGTTCTGCCCTCCTGGGGTCTGAGCAGCTCAGTCCCAGGAAGGCAGAACAAAGCATTTCCTTTGAGAGCAGGTGTTACACCCTCCCCCTTTAGAAATAGGTGTTACAGGATGGGGAGGGGTAGCCTCCACCAACCTCTGGAGAAGCTTTGAAGGGCACAGGTGGTGCCGTCCTTGCATAAGCCAGTCTACACCGGTCCAGGGACCACTTGTCCCCTGCTCTGGCGCGAAACTGGACAAAGGAAAGGGGAGTGGCCACTCCCCTGTCCATCACTACCCTAGGGAAGTGCCCAGAGCTCCTCCCGTGTGTCCCAGACTTCAGCCATCTTGCTTTGCATGGTGTTGGGGGCACTCTGGAGAGCTCTGAGTGGCCAGTGCCAGCAAGTGACGTCAGAGACCCCTCCTGATAGGTCCTTACCTGATAAGGTAGCCAATCCCCCTCTAAGGGCTATTTACGGTCTCTCCTGTGGGTTCTCTTCAGATTCTGCTTGCATGTTTCCTTCAGGAATCCTCTGCAACTACTACTTCATCCTCTGACCTCGGATTAACTGCAGCCTGCTCCAGGAACCATTGTAACAGCAACAAAGTATCCACAAGGGATACTTTTCCTCTGCAACTTCAGGTCCAGCCAGCAACTGCAACAATTTACACAGTGTGCACGCTCTGAGGACTCCCTGTCTTCATCCTGCACCAGAAGGACTGAAAAAATGTCCCGTGGGGTGACGAAGTCACTCGCCTGCTCACGCAGGCACCTTCCAAGATGACGACCGGTACCCTTGGACTCCTCTCACAGCAATGAGCGTGCTCCTAAGGACACAGAGGGTGGACCCAATCGACAAACTGTCCTGAGGTCCTGCTGTCGAAATTTGGAGGAGGTAAGACCTTGCCTTCCCTGAGAACGACAGTACCCCTGTGTACTGCGTCTTCTTCACCTCCTGAGGCCTCTGTGCACTATTTGTAAAATTCCTTTGTGCACAGCCTGGCCCAGGACCCCAGCACTCCATTCTGCAACGCTCAACTCGCTTATTTGTTCTCCGGCAGCGTGGGACATTCCTTTGTTTTACTGCACCAACCGCATTTTGCACCTCCTTTGTCCTCGTGTCCTGGGACTCCCGTGTGTGCTGCCTGGCATCCTGAGGGCTCTCTAACGTGCTGAGAGCCCCCTCTTCCTCCTCACACAGAGTTGAGGCCCCCAGGTCCCTCCTGGGTCCAGCCAGCGTCATTTTGATGCAAAACGCATTTTTGTCGTAACCAAGGCTTGTTGGCGACATCCGACACTAAATCACGTCTGCATCCATCTTAACGTTGTGGGACATCTTCTGCGTCATGCAGGAACCCGCTGGCATCTTCCTAGGGTGCATTCCAGCAGTCTTCGTCCAACCAGGACTCTTCTTTTGCACCCTCTTCTGGGTTGGCAGGGGCTCCTGTCCTTCCTGGAACTTCTTTCGACTTCTGGACTTGGTCTCCTTCTTTCGCAGGTCTTCAGAACCAGGAATCCAGCAGTTGTTGTTTGCAGACTTGGTTGGTTACTGCAATAATCCAATCACGAGGTGTAGTGTGTCCTAAGGAAACTTGCAGTACTTTACTTCTGCTTTTCTGGGCTCTGGGTGGGGTAATTTACTTAGCTTTACTCTATTCTTACTCTCCCAGCGATTCTGCACACACTACACTTGCCTACGGGGGAATTCGTGATTCGCATTCCACTTTCTTTCTATATGGTTTGTGTTGCCCCTAGACCTATTTTCTCCCATTGCATTCTATAGCATTTCCTATTGTTTGCATGTCTAATTACTTGCTTTATTTTGGTGTCTAGTGTATATATTGTGTATAATACTTACCTCCAGAAGGAGTATTGTCTATAAGATATTTTTGGTACTGTGTCACCCAAATAAACTACCTTTATTTTTGGTAACACTAAGTATTGTCTTTACTTGTGTATAAGTGCTGTGTAACTATAAGTGGTATCGCATGAGCTTTGCATGTCTCCTAGTTCAGCCTAAGCTGCTCTGCTATAGCTACCTCTATCAGCCTAAGCTGCTAGAACACTACTACATCACTAAGAAGGGATAACTGGTATAAGGTTTAAGTACCCAAGGTACCCACTACAAACCAGGCCAGATTCCTACACATGTGCTTCTGTCTTTCAACAATCACTTCCTGCAGTCTCTCTCCAAGATTAGTCTCAGGGCTTCAACAGAGGCAGCACTGGAGGATGGTCTTAGCTTCGATAACAGTTTTGGCTCAGAGATCAGCTTCAGCAGTGGTCATTTGAGGACTGGTAAAGATGGTAGGGGTGTCTTCCTCCGGTTCTTCCTCCTCGGATGTACCAGAATCTACTACCTCTGGGTTCAGTTGGTGTGCAGACATGCCTTGCGTTTTAACATCATCCCCTCTGCTTCCTTGGAGTCAAGCCTGTCAAGGTCGCTGGCAATGTCAGGTGTAACAACTGTGGAAAGCTGATGCATGCTGATGTGCACCCAGCATCAATCCCTTCACCTCTGGAGTGTTTTCTAGCAGTGAAAAACTTAACGGAAGGTACACTTGATGACCTTGTGGACTGGAGTAAGACACAAATTACACACCCTGTGTAGATAGGTCTAGGGATTTTTGCGTCAAATGGATGGACAATTTAAAGGATCCACATTCCGTTACCCTGAAAGTAGCTCATTACTTGGAGGCAATGGGACGCAGAGCCCAGAAGGGGCATGGGCACCCCAACAATTGGAAACTCTGTCTTCTCCCGTTGACTCTGACAAGTCAAAAAAAGCATACACAAAAAAAAACAAATAGTGATGCTGATAAAGTTTTTTTCCACATTAAGAATGGAAGTTTTACAGCACAGGCCCAAAGCAGATACCTACCCAATGACGGAGGAAAACAATCAAATAATTAAGTTCATCCCCATGTGTACTGCAAGTTAAGGGAGGAATCATATTCTACCTTGGCACTCGAAAAGACTTCTTTGAACAAAAACATCTTGCAATGTCCAAGCTCAACATTAGTTGACCAGAGTACGCAGAATAAGTGTATCTACAATCATGCAGGTAACCAACAAATAGTTTTGGTGGCCATCTGAATTCGCAGAATAGCTGGGAATATCATGGCATATTCTGAATTGCATTTCCTGAGTTGGTGTTTGATCTGTCTGTAGAAGGTTTGGCGACCCCTCTTTATATTTTAAATAAAATACTACTTAAGTAATCTTGGCAAGTGGTCTAGGAAACCTTTCTGAAGTACTGTCTCCCAGTGGCAAATATGTACAAATCAGAGCTGAACACTGCGGACCTTTGCATAGTGGAGCACCATGTTTAGGAGAGACAGTGAGGATCTTGTGTACAAATCAATGATTTAACAAAGCATAGGTTTGGAGAACATCTATTTGGATCAGTTGAGGTCAGGCGTCTTATGAAATCAGTCATATCCCCAGATTCTCAGGTTACCCAATATTTCCAATGCCATGAATGTGAGGGCTGACAGTTTGTACTGCTGGGAGTCATCTATGTCTAGGTGTTTCAACGACTGCTCATGGACTTAGGCAATATCCTCTGTATTGTATTGCATAAACATTTGTAAAGCACACTGCAACCAAAAAAACTGGTATCCTGGCGCAGCAGCAATCTGTTTCACAAAAAAAGAGAACAGGTAAAACCGGGGGACAGCTACTAATTAGGAAAAAACATGTTTTCAGAGCTTTCCTGAAACTCAGCGGCTCAAGATGCCCTCTCAAAGTCGTTGGGAGCACATTTCACGTATGTGCTGCTACAACAGAGAATGAACAGCCATCTAGGAGAGCTCTAGGGAATCTGAGTACCTGTAGAAGGTTGGCAGATGCTGAGCGCAAGGCTTTCCTCGCCACATATCTTTTTAATCTGTGCTGGATCAGACCTGGCCCCTTCCCTTGTAGACCTCTTAAGACTATGCACATTCATTTAAACTGAATCATCTGTTTAAATGGGAGCCAGTGCAGTTCTCTAAGGGCATTTGAGGCCGATGATCTTCGAGGCCTATTGAGAGCCACTTTGCCGTCGCCGATTGGACTCTTTGAAGTCGCTTATCCAAAAGATCAGGGGCTCCCGGCAGGATGGCATTACAATAATCCAGCCTACTGAGTATAGTGCTTTGAACAATTAATGGTTTGGCAGATGAGGGTAGGAGCGAGAGAAGTTTCCTTAGGCCCCACAGCAGGGTAAAGCAGACACCAACAACTTTGCTTACATGTTTCTTGAGAGTTAAATGAGCGTCAAAAGTTACCCCTAGATTACGAACTCTGTCAGACACACACAACTGTGCTTCAATAGGAGCTAGCCAAAAATTAGACAGTAGTGATGTTGAATCTTAAGTGAGGAGCAGCAAAGAAATTCCATTTTGTCCCCATTTAATTTTAAAGAATTGATTTTCATCCATTTTATTATATCGGCCATACAGTTCTGAAAAGCAGTGGTTGAGTCCTGCTGATTAAGGTATCAATTCAATTGAGTGTCGTCAGCATAGTTGATCACAGAGATAGTATGCTTCTTTATTAATCAATGGCTTCAGATACGCATTAAACAAAATTGGGCTAATAGCTGATTCCTGCGGTATGCCATGTTTGATATATCTAAACTCAGAACAAAAAGGGGGTAGGGCCACTATTTGCCAATGATCTTTTAAATAAGACTGTTGGAAAATGGGTTATTGGTAAGGGCAGGTAGGTACCTACACCTAGCAACAAGCCACTAACCTCCACTTAGGTCCAGTTAGGTCTCAGTAAATTAACCCCAGCTCAACCCTTGGTAGCTTGGCAACGAGCGTCAAGGCTTAACTTAGGAGACAGTGTGTAAAGCATTCAAATATCACAAAACAGTAATTAAATAAAACACAGGAAACAGTTTAAAAATCCAAAACCAATTTATAAAAATAGTTTATATTTTTATCTTTAAAATGACACCAAAACGAATAAAATCGGATAAAGGGAACCGGAGATATGAATTTTTAAAGAATTATTACTTTTCTAGCGCTTAGAAACAAAAAGCACCAATCGGGTCATCTGGTTGCACCTCGACCGGGGCAAAGTCAAACTTTCAGGCCGACCGCAATGGAGCCCTGCTCGGCTACAGGTCGCGGGAGGCCTCGGTTAAAAAGTTACCTTCTGACTTAGTCTTTATTTTGAAGATTTTCTTCAGCAGGACGAACGTGCCAGTCCTATCCGACCTCCTGGAGCCCTTGTCCGGATACGCGATGCTGGATTCCTCGGTGGAGATTTTTACCTTCGGACTTAGTCGTTTTTTCGAGGTGAAAATCCTTCGACCAGGGTAAACCTGGATCTTGATCCAACGTCGATGGAGCCCTTCTCGGATACGATGGCTGGGAGGTCCCGGTCAACTTTTTACCTTCGGACTTAGTCTCTTTTTCTGAGATTTTTCTTTACCGGGACGAACCACCAAATCAGGCCGGGTCGCGGTTGAGGCAAGCCGGCTAGAATTTCCGCGGCGGGTCGGTCCCTCTATGGAGCTTTTTTACAAAAATTCTCAAATCTTCTCCAAACTTCTGGGGCTTCACCCAGATGTTCCTTTAAGGTTCTTTTGGGGTCCACAGCTCACCCCAAGGGTCCAGAAGTTCTGAGATGGTCCTTGGGGGGTGCGGACTACCACTCCCAGAATGCACCTGGCGCAAACTCCTTTTTGGCCACTGGACAGTGGTCAGCTGGTCACTTTCTTCAGGAGTTGGTGCAGGGGACTCTGGATAGCAATTTTTCACCTGTAGCAAACAGGGAGTCCCTCCTTGAACCAGTTGAAGCCAGGCAAAGTCCTTCTTGTGGTGAAGCCCAAGTGTGCAGCTGGTGCAGTCCTTCTGAGTGCAGGTTCCAGGTGCAGGCCAGGGGTCCAGCAGGGCAGTCCTTCTTCTCCTTTAGTTCTTTTCTTGTTGAAATCTGGTAGGGATCTGAGGTGTGGGTGCAGGTCTGCCAGTTTTATCTTTGCTCCTGGGTGAAAAGCAGGGGGGTCCTGGTTCTCCAATCAGGTACAGGGTCGTCCCCCTGTGATGACCACTTCCTGGGAAGTGTGGCAAAAATCCATCCCAGTGGGCAACATTCTCTAAAAATCCAACATGGCTGAATCTGATTTTTGGAGGTTACATCTGGCTGAGCCCACCCACTGGTGTGGCTAAAAATCATAAACACACCCCTCTCCTGCCCTCTCCTAATCTAATCAAGGGGGCACCTAGCTGTCTGGGGTTGCAGGATGTGGGGGTGTTGCTGGTTGCTCCAAATGTCCTTCTCTGCCTTTGAAGACCAGTTTGGCAGCCCTCCCCCTTCCTGCCTCACCATCTGCTGAGGGGAGATTCTCTCCCACAAGCACATTCCTTTGTGTGAAGCCAGGCCACTTCACACCTCATCAAGGCAGCTTGCCTAAGCTGCTACAGGCTGGCCAATCAGAGCACAGCAGCAAAAACAATGCAGGGCTGAAATTGGCAACTTTTTAGGTAAAGTCTATAACTCTTTACCTGAACAAGTTATATTAAATCCAACAACTGGAAGTTGTGGGATTTATTACAACAATGAATTTGATACCAAATTCTTGGTATGCAACATTTAAGGAGACTTTAAAATTTAAAATAAAGTCTCCCTATTCTAGCCTATGAAGGCCATTTACTTCAATGAGGGAAAAACGAATTTGGCTGTTTTTACCTCACCAGGGTTTATAAATCTATTTTTATAAAGTCCCTGCTTATAGTTACATGGCACCCAGCCCTAGGGGCACATAGGGCACACCTTAGGGGTGACTTATATGTAAAAATAAGGTAGTTTAAGACTTTGGAAGTACGTTTAATTCCAAAGTCGAATTTGCATATACCTTTAATTTAAAAGCAGCCAGCAAGGCAGGCCTGCCTTTAAAATGACACTGGGCACCTCAGCAGTGCACCTAGGTGTGCACCACCTATGCTGTGGTCCCTAAACCTACATGCCCTACCATATACTAGGGACTTATAGGTAGGTTAACTTAGCCAATTATAATTAGCCTAATTTGCATATCCATTTTACACAGAGCACAGGCCCTGGGACTGGTTAGCAGTACCCAGGGCACCATCAGAGTCAGGAAAACACCAGCATAAAGTGGAAAATGGGGGCAAAAAGTTAGGGGGCCTCTGCAATCAGCCCTGTTTTCTCACAAAGACTGTATCCAATTTAGCACTGTACCATCAATACCCATTGAGGACAGCCTGTATGTTCAACTTTATGATCCTGTAAACAATTTTCCTTAGCACGCAACCACGGGCTGGTGATTAAGGTAGAGAGATCATACACTATAAGCATCACCTATTTATGGCTGTATTTAGGTTCAAATATTTTCATAAGCCAATAATGCAGGGTACAATAGTTAGACAACAACACACTCCCCTCACACTCTCAGGACATGGAAGTATATTTCAGGACACTGATTTATATTTCTAGTCCATTAACTTGGCATCCCTGCTGGACCATTGTCCAGCAAGAATCTTCAGACGTATTGCTCCTACAATTACCCCTGTAATCACAGCCATCTGGAATAAATCCCTTGATATGGTTCAGGTTCCACTTTTATTTAAAACAGCGCTTATAGGTCCACTTTTGAAGAAACCCTCCATGGACCCTAGTATCCCTGCAAATCATTGCCTTATTTCTCTTCTCCCCTTTATTACCAAGATCCTGGAATGCTGAATCAGTTCCATATATCATATTATACAGAAGATAACAAGATCCTTAATCTAAATCAATCTGGTTTTAGACCCACTAGGAGCACAAAGACCGTGCTCATTGCTGCTGCCAATGACATCTGTAGGATACTGGACTCAGGGGGCTCTGCGATCCTTATTCTTCTTGTTTTGTCTGAAGTATTTGACAGAGTCTCACACTCCATCCTGCCAAATGGTTGCAACAGAGAGGCATCGAAGGAAAAGTACTAAGATGGTTTGAATCTATTCTAGAAAACAGACAGTTCAATTGCCACCTTTTTGTTCCAAGAGACTTGGGACACAGGGTCCCACAAGGCTCTGCTCTTAGCCGTACATATTTAACGCATAAGTGGATGCCTCGGTAAACCTGTTTGCCTCCAAATCCAGATTTCGATTTTATATCTATGCAGATGACTTTCCGATTGAATCAAATCAGTTTTTATTCAGGAGTCAGAGACATTCATAAAAGAGCATGTAAAGCTTAGACATTTCTAATTAAAACAACAAACAAATACTTCTGCATATAATAATACATGAAAAATAGATCATAAATTAGTAATTACCATAGAATTGACTTTCGTGAATGACCTGCTGATTTTAAAGAAGGTCCTACCCTAAAATACACTTCCTCATCATTTAATAACTGCAGGCATCTGAGCGCTATTATACAAACTGATGTCTCTTTAAAAGCTGGATTAACAACCTTTTAGTATACATAGCATAAAATCTGCAAAAAAATAAAAATAGAATGCAATACTAACTGCTTGATGGCTTAAATTATTAATATACCAGATAAAGAAGAGGGCGGAAAGAACGCACCCCAGTGGACACTTTGGTGGTCATTCTGACCTCGGCGGTAAAAGGCGCCTACCGCCGGTCAGAAATCCTCCATAATCCCGCCGCGGTCGCGGAAACCCGCCACGGTCATTCTGACCCGCAGAAGGCAAACCTCCGAAAATCCGACCGCCACAACAGACCGCCAGACCAGCGGTCGGCGGAAAGGTGGAGGTGACCAAACCTCCACCGCCACGCCAACAGAAATACGCCCATGCCATTACGACCCACGAATCCACGCGGCGGTCATTCAAACGCGGTATTCCATTGGCGGGACACACCGGCGCGGTCAGAATACACACAAACGAACAAAACTCACCCACATTGGACGATTTGAATCCCACACACCTGATACACATACACACACCACTCCCACACACACAATACAATATAAAACACCCACCCACATCACCCACAAACCCCTACGCTTAAAAATTCGTAAAGAAGACAAGAGCGAGACACCAGCATCCAAAACATAACAGCCACAGCCACTCAACACCATCACCCACACACTATCCACACACAAAACAACACACACCACCACACTCAACTCACTTAAATACACATACTCCACCCCACACATCATACACACCACCCCATGGCACCCCAAAGACAACCCCGCTTCACAGACGAAGAACTCAGGGTTATGGTGGAGGAAATCGTTCGGGTAGAGCCCCAGCTGTTCGGCACACAGATACAATACACCAGCATTGCCCGGAGGACGGAGCTATGGCAGAGGATTGTCGACAGGGTGAACGCAGTGGGACAGCACCCCAGAAATCGGGAAGACATCAGGAAGCGATGGAACGACCTACGGGGGAAGGTGCGTTCCATGGTATCCAGGCACAACATCGCCGTGCAGAAGACTGGCGGAGGACCCCCACCTCAACCCCCACAATTCACATCATGGGAGGAGGAAGTCTTGAACATCCTGCATCCTGACGGCCTCGCAGGAGTCGGCGGAGGAATGGATACTGGTAAGTTGAAGCTTCAATACTGCTTCCCCCCCACCTGCATGCCAAATCAGACCCCAACCCTCACCCCCATCCTCGAACCCCACCCTCACCCCCACCCCCATCCTCACCCCCACCCTCACCCCCACCACCATCCTCACCCCCACCACCATCCTCACCCCCACCACCATCCTCACCCCCACCCCCAGCACACCTATTCCCCGCCAATGTCTCACCATCACAACCCACACATCCCAAAACCTAGGCCTGCATGCATCCACTAAGCATGGACACCCATCACCAAAGCATGCCCAATGCATATACACATCCCCCCCACAAGCCACCCTCACCAAAGCCCCCACACACGAATGCCAGCACTTGGGGACACGGGAACCCACAGATACACCCATATGCCACACATTGAAACTATAACCATACCTCTATACCCCTGCAGGACCCGACCGTCAACACACCGCGGCGGAGGGGCCAGAATTATCCACACCCCCCACCCAAGAGGCCGTCAGCGATGACAGCAGCTCTGTCGATCTGGACACCGATGACCAGCCCGGACCATCGGGGACCTCTGGACAGTCGGTTCCCCTCACACAGGCACAGGCCACTATAGACCCTAACCCCTCTGGGAACACCAGCACAGCTCCCACCCAGCGGGCCCATGCCTCTGTCTCCAGGGCGCGTCAATCTGCGGTGTGTCTACCACTACAGGGCACCCAGGATAACCCACCACCCCAACAACAACAGGGACCTGGGGGCAGTGGTAGTGGGCACACCGGCCAGGGGGCAGAGGCCCAGGGAAACAGGGCAACTCGGCGGGCAGCTGTGCGACAGGGGGGGGAGGAGAGGCCCAGGGAACCCACTCTCCACGAGGTCCTCACCACCATCATGGGAGCATACAACCGCTCCCAGGAGACGATGGCGACGGTACTGGCCCGGTTCCAGGAGATCCAGGTGCTGCAGGAGGAACACTATCGGGGGTACAGGGAGGACATCAGAGCCATCAACACCACCCTGGTTACCATGGTAGGGCTGCTGCAGGACCTCGTAAACAGCAGGGCGGACACTGAACAACACCCAAGGGCCCCTGCCACTAGCCTGGACCAAGAACAGCCATCCACCTCCGCCGGCGCTAGTGGACAGGAGGCCCCCGCACAGCAGCAGCCCACCAGACCCCCACCTCCTGCAGGAGAAGAACCACCCCGCAAGAGGGCCCTGAGATCTCGCAAGACAGAGTAGGATGTCAAGACCCCCGCCAGCAATGGATACCACCTGATGTCATCCCACTGTCCCACATTGTCACCCTGTCCATCCTCGAACTGCCCATGCTCCATCTCTCCACAGGCCTCTGGACAATGCACCTGTGTGACTGTTACTCTGGACTCTGCCATGGACATTCCTTCACCATAGCCCCCACCCACTTGAAACCACCCATCCCATTTTGAGCACTTCAATAAACACCTATTTTGCACCAAAATATCAGGAGTCTGGCTGTGATTTCAATAGATTGTAATTGACATGACAGTGCAAATATGTCCTTGTACATGGTGAAGTCAACAAACAGCTGCCACAAAGCTGTAGTCCATGGGGAAACGAAGCACAGGACTCGTAGTGGGGACCCCAGATCTGAAATAGGGAGGGAAAAGCCAAAACTCAGTCATCATACACTGGGGCAAATAGACAGGCAGCAGAGATGCTGCAGAGTAGTTAACATTTACTAAATTATATTTGAAATGTTACCTGTGTCCTATTGGAAGTACTGTTCAATGATTCTGTCCCTGTTGTCTGTTTCAGCCCCGTCGTCTTCCTCCTCGTCACTCTCCTCAGGTTCCACCGCTGCCACAACACCACCGTCTCGACCATCCTCCTGCAGGAAAGGCACCTGGCGGCGCAAAGCCAGGTTGTGAAGCATGCAGCAGGCCACGATGATGTGACACACCTTCTTAGGTGAGTACATTAGGGATCCACCGGTCATATGCAGGCACCTAAACCTGGCCTTTAGGAGGCCAAAGGTGCGTTCGATCACCCTCCTAGTACGCCCATGGGCCTCATTGTACCGTTCCTCTGCCCTGGTCCGGGGATTCCTTACTGGGGTCAGTAGCCACGACAGGTTGGGGTACCCAGAGTCCCCCACTAGCCATACACGGTGTCTCTGTAGCTGTTCCATCACGTAAGGGATGCTGCTATTCCTGAGGATGTAGGCGTCATGCACTGACCCTGGGAATTTGGCATTTACATGCGAGATGTACTGGTCAGCCAAACACACCACCTGGATGTTCATTGAATGGTAACTTTTTCTGTTCCTGTACACCTGCTCCCTGTCTCTTGGGGGAACCAAAGCCACATGGGTCCCATCAATGGCACCAATTACGTTGGGAATATGTCCAAGGGCGTAGAAATCACCCTTCACTGTAGCCAATTCGCCCACCTCAGGGAAAATGATGTAGTTCCTCACGGATTTCATCAGGGCAGACAACACTCTGGATAACACCTTCGAAAACATGGGCTGAGACATCCCGGAAGCAATTCCCACGGTTGTCTGAAATGACCCACTTGCCAAGAAATGTAGTACTGACATGACCTGCACCAGAGGGGGAATCCCTGTGGGTTGGCGGATGGGGGACATCAGGTCGGGCTCCAGCCGGGCACACAGTTCATGGATAGTGGCACGGTTAAGACGGTAGGTCAGGATAATGTGGCGTTCTTCCATTGTCGACAGGTCCACCAGCGGTCGGTACACGGGAGGATTCATCCGTCTCCTCGACCAACCCAGCGGACGGTGCCTAGGAAGGACAACATGGAGCACACAGTCAGGCAACCCACAGGTACGTACTCACAGCTAGCACAGTATACGATTCTCTATGCAGTGAATGGCGTGTCTGAGTGGCTATGCAAGGCCTAGGCCTGTGTGACGCAGTTGAAATTGAGCCATGTGGGCCCTGGAAATGGCGGCTGCCTGACCTGTGAAGTGTGACAATGGGATGTGAGGTCAATGCGCTGGCGTGGCACACCGCGGCGGGCGGCGGGCCAAGACCGCGGCGCGAAGCCGCATTGGTTAACATTGAAGCCTATGGGTTTCAGGAGCCAATGGCGAAGGGTGCCGGCGGTGGCGGGACGCACCGCCGCGGACGTGACCGCCATTTTCTATCTACTTATCCACTTGCGACTTGAACTTTCACAGGAGAGGACCTATACTGCAAGTGTTGCTGTGACCTCGGTCTGGAAGGGACAATGGCTGCTGCGACTGGGGAAAGGGCCCCTGCCTTCACTGGAGAGGAGTTGGAGAAACTTGCGGATGGGGTCCTCCCCCAGTATGCGCTACTCTACGGTCCTCCAGACCAACAAGTGAGTTTAATTCAATATGGATTTGGGGCCACTGGCTGGCTTGGGGGCCTGGCGGGGATGGGGGGCATGTTGGGGCTGGCGGGGGGCCTGGCGGGGGGCCTGGCGGGGATGGGGGGCATGTTGGGCATGGCGGGGGGCATGGCGGGGATGGGGGGCATGTTGGGCCTGGCGGGGGGCCTGGCGGGGATGGGGGGCATGTTGGGCATGGCGGGGGGCCTGGCGGGGATGGGGGGCATGTTGGGCATGGCGGGGGGCCTGGCGGGGGGCCTGGCGGGGATGGGGGGCATGTTGGGCCTGGCGGGGGGCCTGGCGGGGATGGGGGGCATGTTGGGCATGGCGGGGGGCATGGCGGGGGGCCTGGCGGGGATGGGGGGCATGTTGGGCATGGCGGGGGGCCTGGCGGGGATGGGGGGCATGTTGGGCATGGCGGGGGCATGGCGGGGGGCCTGGCGGGGATGGGGGGCATGTTGGGCCTGGCGGGGGGCCTGGCGGGGATGGGGGGCATGGGGGGCATGTTGGGCCTGGCGGGGGGCCTGGCGGGGATGGGGGGCATGTTGGGCATGGCGGGGGGCATGGCGGGGGGCATGGCGGGGGGCATGGCGGGGGGCCTGGCGGGGATGGGGGGCATGTTGGGCATGGCGGGGGGCCTGGCGGGGGGCCTGGCGGGGATGGGGGGCGTTGGGCCACTGGAAAGGAAAATGCTGAGTAACTTGAACGTGGTATTTCTCCCTCCCTGTACGTGTCACATAGGTCCGCGCCCATGAGAAGATCGGGATTTGGCGTGCCATCGCCAAGGAAGTCCGGGCCCTGGGGGTCCACCATCGACGGGGCACCCACTGCCGCAAGAGGTGGGAGGACATCCGCCGCGGGACCAAGAAGACCGCCGAGTCTCTGCTGGGGATGGCCTCCAAACGTAGGCGGGGTGCCTGCCGTCAACTGAGCCCCCTGATGTTCCGGATCCTGGCGGTGGCCTACCCTGATTTGGATGGGCGCGTGAGGGCAGCACAGCAGACACAAGGGGGTGAGTACAAGCATTATCTACTCTGTTGTCGCGCAGTGGAGGTGTCTGGGTGGGGGAGGAGGGCTGGGGGTCCCCCTAGGCCAGGGCGATATCTGTAGGCTGGGCACCCCCGTAAGCCCCTGTGTCCCCAGCCACCACCCTCAGTAGTTTGTCAGTACAGCCATCCCTGGGCCGTGTCATCCATGGGTGCAGTTGTCAACTCTAGGCGTGTAGGGCATGTTCCACGGAATGCGTAGCGGACCCCAAGTGCGCAACTTAGTGCAGGGGGCATCTGTGTCTGTCATGTCCGCTAAAATATCCCTTTATTTCTCTCTCCCCCCCCCTTTTTGTTTGTCTTTCTGTGCTTGTGTGCATCAGCATCATCAGGCGGAGGAGAAGTGGCATCGGGGCAGGAGGGAGCTGCATCTCACATGGCCCAGGAGGGCCATGCCACAGAGTCAGACTGGACCAGTGAGACGGAGGGCGAGGGGAGCTCCACGACGGGGACGACTGGAGCCTGCAGCGACACGGACACGTCCTCGGAAGGGGGCTCCCTTGCGGGGGTGGCACCATCCGTGCCCCCCGCCATTACAGGTACAGCCGCCACCCAGCGCACCATCTCCGCCCTCCCAGCAGCCCCTCCGCGTTCGCCCCGTGCCCGCTCTGCCAGGAAGCCGGGCACCTCCTTCGCCCCAGGCACCTCAGGCCCTGCCCCTGTTACCCCCGCTGCCCTCAGTGAGGAGGTCATTGACCTCCTCCGAACGCTCATTGTTGGGCAGACTACCCTTTTGAATGCCATCCAGGGGGTGGAGAGGGAGGTTCATCGCAGCAATGCGTACCTGGAGGGCATTCATTCGGGTCAGGCTGCCCATCAGCGATCGTTCCAGGCTCTGGCCTCAGCACTGACGGCAGCCATTGTCCCTGTCTCCTGCCTGCCTCTACTAACTCCCTCCTCCCAGTCTCCTGTTCCTCTGCCTGTCCCACCCACACCATCAGACCAGCCTGCACACACCTCAACACCCAAGAGAAGCTCATCCAAACATAAGCACCACAGATCACGCAGACATTCACACACGCAACATTCCGATGCAGACATGCCAACAGTCACTACCACCTCTGTGACCCCCACCTCCTCGTCTCCCTCCTCCCTCCCTGTGACGTCTACACTCACACCTCCATTCACCTCACCATCAGCCAGTGTTTCCATCACCAGCACACCCTCCACTCCAGTCCGCACACGTGCAGTCACCACCCCCACTGCCATTTACACGTCCCCTGTGTCCTCTCCCACTGTGTCTGTCACCCCCTCTTCCACACCACACAAACGCAGCCACCCACCCACCCAACAGCCATCCACCTCACGACAGCCTATCCCTCCTGCACCTGCACCCAAAGACAGCAAACGTGACTCACCTACAACCACATCCTCTCCCTCCACTCCCATTCCCACTGTACCTACCACTCTCCATTGTCCCAAGAAGCTCTTCCTCGCCACTACTAACTTCTTTCCTGACCCTGAGCCCCCCCCTCCTTCTCGTCGGGGTAAGAAGAGCACCTCAGCCACCACCAGCCCTGCAGCCCCCTTGACAAGGGTGCAGGGGTATTGGAGCCCGCCAGCCCGCATGTCTGGATCTTCGCCCAGCAGCAAGGGGACAGCCAGCCCACCCCCTGGGAAGAGGAGCAGAAGGCGGAAGGGGCGCCGCAGGAGCCCGCCTTCTACATCCCCCCCGGACACCACCCAGAGACAGTCACCAGCCACAGCTCCAAAGGGAGTAAAGGGCCACAGGCCGACGACTAAGGAGGGCAAGGGCAGCAAGTTGGAGAGGTCAGGCAGCAGGCCTGCTGCCCAGGAGGAGCCCACAACCCCCATAGCCGCTGCCCCGGGAGGAACCGGCACAGCTGCCCCGGGAGAGCCCACCAGCCCCATAGCCGCTGCCCAGGGAGGACCCAGCCCAGCTGGCCAGGAGGGCCCCACCACCCACAGCCCAGGTGGGCAGTGAAGGAGCACCATCCCCGCTGCCCAGGAGGGCACCACCAGGCATTTAGCAGTTGGCAATAGACCGTCCGCCATCTCAAGAACCGCTGAACTGGGCCCTTCAAGGCAAGAACCGCTGAACTGGGCCCCGCCGTCTCAAGAACCGCTGAACTGGGCCCTTCAAGGCAAGAACCGCTGAACTGGGCCCTTCAAGGCAAGAACCGCTGAACTGGGCCCTTCAAGGCAAGAACCGCTGAACTGGGCCCTTCAAGGCAAGAACCGCTGAACTGGGCCCCGCCGTCTCAAGAACCGCTGAACTGGGCCCTTCAAGGCAAGAACCGCTGAACTGGGCCCTTCAAGGCAAGAACCGCTGAACTGGGCCCCGCCGTCTCAAGAACCGCTGAACTGGGCCCTTCAAGGCAAGAACCGCTGAACTGGGCCCTTCAAGGCAAGAACCGCTGAACTGGGCCCCGCCGTCTCAAGAACCGCTGAACTGGGCCCTTCAAGGCAAGAACCGCTGAACTGGGCCCTTCAAGGCAAGAACCGCTGAACTGGGCCCCGCCGTCTCAAGAACCGCTGAACTGGGCCCTTCAAGGCAAGAACCGCTGAACTGGGCCCCGCCGTCTCAAGAACCGCTGAACTGGGCCCTTCAAGGCAAGAACCGCTGAACTGGGCCCTTCAAGGCAAGAACCGCTGAACTGGGCCCCGCCGTCTCAAGAACCGCTGAACTGGGCCCTTCAAGGCAAGAACCGCTGAACTGGGCCCTTCAAGGCAAGAACCGCTGAACTGGGCCCCGCCGTCTCAAGAACCGCTGAACTGGGCCCCGCCGTCTCAAGAACCGCTGAACTGGGCCCCGCCGTCTCAAGAACCGCTGAACTGGGCCCTTCAAGGCAAGAACCGCTGAACTGGGCCCTTCAAGGCAAGAACCGCTGAACTGGGCCCCGCCGTCTCAAGAACCGCTGAACTGGGCCCCGCCGTCTCAAGAACCGCTGAACTGGGCCCTTCAAGGCAAGAACCGCTGAACTGGGCCCTTCAAGGCAAGAACCGCTGAACTGGGCCCCGCCGTCTCATGAACCGCTGAACTGGGCCCTTCAGGGCAAGAACCGCTGGCCCTTTGGCAGACGTGGCAGGGCAGGATCTATCTCGGGCAGGGCTGCAGGATGTCCTCTGGCCAACTTGCCTCCTCCAGTGGCAGTGGGGTCTGTTATGGACTGTATGGACTGTGGCTTTGCTCTCCCCAGGATGGCCCAGTGGGCAGGCCACCCACTGTATGGACTGTATGGACTGTGGCTTTGCTCTCCCCAGGATGGCCCAGTGGGCAGGCCACCCACTGTATGGACTGTATGGACTGTGGCTTTGCTCTCCCCAGGATGGCCCAGTGGGCAGGCCACCCACTGTATGGACTGTATGGACTGTGGCTTTGCTCTCCCCAGGATGGCCCAGTGGGCAGGCCACCCACTGTATGGACTGTTTGGACTGTGGCTTTGCTCTCCCCAGGATGGCCCAGTGGGCAGGCCACCCACTGTATGGACTGTATGGACTGTGGCTTTGCTCTCCCCAGGATGGCCCAGTGGGCAGGCCACCCACTGTATGGACTGTATGGACTGTGGCTTTGCTCTCCCCAGGATGGCCCAGTGGTCATGGAGTCCCCTCGTGGATCTGGCGTCGTGTACTCAAGTGGCTGAGGTGCCCCCCCTTCCCTTCCCCCTGAGGTGCCTGTCCTATTTTCTTTCTGATGCCCCTGCAGTGTTCTCTCCGTGGAGTTCTTGTCGTGGGACTGGGCCTTGCCCCTTTGCACAGGACCCCTGTGATCCACGGACAGTGGTTGGACTACATTTAGTAGCTGTATATATTTTGTACATAGTTTATTTATTTATTGGGATTAATGGCGTACATATTTCAATATATCTGCCCGTTTATGATCTCTTCTTTTGGTCTTTGCATTATTTCGGAGGGGGGTGGTTTGTGGGTTGTGACAGTGATCTGTGGGAATGCATTGATGTGTGTGTTGTAGTGGGTGTGGGTGGGTGGGTGTGTGCCGGTAATCTTTTCCCTCCCCTGTGTCGTAGGTGCAGTACTCACCGATGTCTTCCGCGCCGCCGGGCGTGCTCCTGGTATATGAGGAGGAATAGGAGTGCGGGGATGACCTGTAACTCTGGCTCCATACTGCCGGAATCTCGCGTGGAGTGCGTAGAGGTGAGCGTTTTCCCGTTCGTAGTCTGTTTCCGCCGTGTTCTTATCGGCGGTGCTCCCGCCCCGGAAAAGGTGGCAGATTGGTGGGTCGTAATAGGGTGGGCGGTACTTTGTCTGCCGCCGGGCTGTTGGCGGGAACCGCCGCGCTGTTTGTTTGTACCGCTGTGGCGGTCGGAGTGTTAAGTTGGCGGGCTGTGTTGGCGGTTCCCGCCAGGGTCAGAATTGCATATTTTAGACCGCCGGCCTGTTGGCGGCTTGGCCGCCGCTTTATCACCGACCGCCAGGGTCAGAATGAGGGCCTTTGTGAAAGATCAAAGAAGTCAAATAGTTCCCCACTGGTGTCAAATCCGAGCTTTGCCGAAAAAATTTCATAACATTTAAAAGGTAGAGAAAGCAGACTAGTGCCTTATCCAACCCTAATTTAAGGAGGATCAGCCAATACTTGGTTCGATTTACACAGTCCAATGCTGTTAACAGATCTATAAATGCTAGGTACAGCGGGCAGCTTTTGGCAATAGTATATTTGTCTATGATGAGATTAAGATCTAAATACTGCTCCACTGTACCTTGCCACTCTTTAAAGCCGTATTGGCAAGAGTCAAGTACGTTGTTATCGGCCCAGTCCAACATCCTATTATAAATTACTGTACCAATAATTCTAACTGATTTTTTTAACTGTTGTATCAGTGAGAGATATTTAACAATAACATTTCGGCTCAGAGTGAATGCCCTTCATAAAAACTGGCATAATGATCGAAGTATAACATGAGCTTGGTAGTTGCTTTCTATCAAGAATATTAAAAACCATCAGTAAAGGTGCCCACAAATCTAAGTTGCATCACCAGATCAATTGGAATCCCATCAGGCCCTGGCACCTTACTTACCGTGATCTAGGAAATTGCACTGATCACCTCATGTAGTGAAAAGATTAATGGACTCTTTGATTAAAATGAATCCCTAGATCGTTTGACAAAGGGCTGCTACCAAAGGAGCCATTCAAATCTGAACAAATATTAACTCATTATTATAATTAATAGGCTACTCATTAAGTTATTAGAATTAACCCTTGATCTAAGCAAATTTACATCAGACCAAAAACCCTTAAAATTATTTTGCTTTGCAGCTGTTACTAATTGCCCCCAATTATCTTTATTCACCTTGTTATTTCTTGTTTTCAATGCAGCTTTAAATCTAAAGCAGGACAAAGACAATCAGATTATTCTGCATTTGAATGGCAAAACGAATTCTTTGTAGAATTGTTTAGAAGTTGTCTGGTTGAGGTGGTAAGCTGGATGAACACCAATTCTCTATGTCTTAATTCAGACAAAATGGAGGTCTTGGCATTTGGAAGCCCAAAAACACCTCACTTGATCTCCTTCCTAGTGGACAGCAGCCCTAGACACATGTCCCACCTCAGCTGCCAGTGCTCGAAACCTGGGAGTCATATTTGTCCCCAAGATACCCTTTGAACCTTATATCAGAAAACTCATAGCAACTTGTTTTTTTTCCACCATGAAGGTACTAAAGAAAATTCTTCCTATTACACCACAGACTTCAAAACACCTACTAATTCAATCAGTAATTATCAGTAGGCTAGAATACAGTGAGGCATTAGTTGTAGACCTCTCCACATACTCAATCCACAGACTGCAGTCAATTCAGAAAATTGCAACTATACAAATAGTAGGAGGCCGTAAATAAGACAGCATCTCAGGTCACCTTAAAACTCTACACTGCCTTCCTGTTCTGAACCAAATCAAATCAATCCAAATCTAGTTGAACCCTTCATTAAAGACAACATCACACCAAGAAAATGGGCAGTCCTTGCGTGGAACCCATAAGAAAAAGAGGAAAGCAGATAACACTGCATAATATATGGGAACTTTCCCCTGAGTAAACCTCTTACTACTCCACGAGGAACATACCTCGATCTACCTACCTGGCTCAGGATACCAGTGCCCATGCCCTTTCTAAGGTACACATCCTTAATTTCAGACAACAATTGCATGGTGAAAGAGTCAACTGAGCTCAGACCACCCTCCTGAGTTTTAGATGACTTCACTTGTGTGAAGGCATATTTTCTCTCTAGGGTTCCCACCTTATGTTTCACTGAACAATCCGCAAGGCCAAAAGTTAATAAGCCACCACCTCTTTTTTATTCCCACTAACCCATTTACCAGGCAGAAGTATCAAGTGCAGCGATGAAACCGGTTTTGTAACTTGAAACTTTTTTACATTCAGATGCATAATTCCGCCATCCAGAAAAAACATGTATAAAAAGGTTTTCCATTTGGGCATCAACAATAGACAAAGTCAGTATAACTCTTTATAATGGCAACAATAGGTCCACAATGCTCAATTATGTGACCACCATCTTCCGTTTTGTTTCTCCAGACAATATGTACTATGCTCCACTTCTGTGATCATTATATCAGGGTGGACATAGTCGCTATATATTCAGAGCTGCAGGAACCCCAGAATAACAACCACACCACTAGTGATAGTTATATAGAACACAACACAGGAAATGTATGTGGTAGTCTAATAATTGATTTCAAGTAACACGAGGCAAGATTTGCAAAAAAAATCAGATGGCTTTCATAAGGTTACAAAATGTCTAGTGTTGATCCCCTTGGCAATGGAAGCAAAAATATTACCACAATGCTTTCTCCTTCACCACAGTATTTACTGTATGCATGACTGCAGGAAAGTACCATCTTTCTTGGCACGTTACCCCCAATTTCTGCCTGTTTGTCAGTATGTTTTGCCTGCTAGCCAGGACCCCAGTGCTCATAGTTTGTGGCCTATATGTGTTGTCAGTATGCTTGACTGTGTCACTGAAGTTCTGCTAACCAGAACTCCAGTGCTTATGCTTTCTCTACTTACCAAATTTGTCACTACAGTTTAGTGACTCCATATACCAATTTTGATTGGCACACCGGACCCCACTTATAAGTCCCCAGTATATGGTACCTAGGCACCCAGGGAATTGGGGTTCCAGGAGATCCTTATGAGCTGCAGCATTTCTTTTGCCACCCATAACGAGCTCATACAAACCTTTCTTCAGGACTGCCACTGCAGCCTGAGTAAAATCGTGCACACTATTTCGCAGCCATTTTTCCACTGCACTAGCTAACTTATAAGTCACCTATATATCTACCCTTCATTTACTGAAGGCTAGGTGCAAAGTTACTGTGTGTGAGGGCACCCTTGCACAAGCAAAGGTGTCCCCACGTCGTCCAGGGCCAAATCCCCAGACGTTGTGAGTGCGGGGACACCATTATAAACGTGCACTACACATATGTCAATACATATATGTAGCTTCACAATGGTAACTTCAAATATGGCCATGTGAGGTGTCTAAGATCATGGAATTGACCCCCAATCCAAATCTGGTATTGGGGGGCCAATCCCATGCACCCTGGGGCTCCCCCATGGACCTCCAGTACTGCCAAATCAGCTCTCTGAGGTTTCCACTGTAGTCCTAGCAGCTGCCACCTCACAGACAGGTGTCAACCCTCCTGGGGATTGAACAGCTCAATCCCAGGAAGGCAGAACAATGAATTTCCTTTAGGAGAGGGGTGTTACACCCTCTCTGTAGGAGGCTGACCTGGCTTATAGTGGGTACCTTGTGGTACTTACACCTTGTGGCAGGTCCAGTTATCCCTTATTAGTAGAACAGAGGTGTTCTAGAAGCTTAGGCTAATAGAGGTAGCTATAGAAGAGCAGCTTAGGCTGAACTAGGAGACATGCAAAGCTCCTACTATACCACTTATATCATATAGCACTATGTCATAAGAAAACACAATACTCAGAGTTACTAAAAATAAAGGTACTTTATTTTAGTGACAATGGGCCAGATGTAGGAAATGATTTGCAACTCGCAAACGGCAAAAACTGCCGTTTGCGAGTTGCAAATCGCATTTTCCTATGCAGAAATGCATTCTGCGAGTCGGACCGACTCGCAAAATGCATTTCAGAATCGCAAATAGGAAGGGGTGTTCCCTTCCTATTTGCGATTCCTAGTGGTATGCAATACCATTTGCGACCGCATATGCGGTCGCAAATGGTGTTGCAGTTACCATCCACCTCAAGTGGATGGTAACCCACTCGCAAATTGGAAGGGGTCCCCATGGGGCCCCTTCCAGTTTGTGACTGGACCCAAAAAAAAAATTTCTCCCTGCCCTGAAAAAATACCGAAACTAAAGGTTTCGTTTTTTTTTTTAAGTGCAGCTCGTTTTCCTTTAAGGAAAACGGGCTACACTTAAAAAAAAAAAGAAACTGCTTTATTGAAAGCAGTCACGAACACGGAGGTCTGCTGACTACAGCAGGCCTCCATGTTTGCGAGTGCCCATAGTCGGTATGGGGCCGCAATTTGCGACCCACCTCATTAATATTAATGAGGTGGGTCATTGCGACCCCATACCGACTCGCAGACGGTGTCTGAGACACCGTTCTGCATGACATTTTGCGAGTTGCAAATAGCGAGTCGCTAAGACTCGCTATTTGCAACTCGCAAAATGCTTCTTTAGTACATCTGGCCCTAGATGCCAAAAGTATCTCAGAGGATATACTCCCTTAGGAGGTAAGTAATATACACAAATTATATGCACACAAACCAAAATCAGGTAAGTAACAATTAGAAAAGTAGTGCAAACAATGTAGAACACAATAGAATGCAATAGGGAGAAATAAGTGTAAGGAAATGCCTCCTTGGCATGGTTGCCCCCTGACTTTTTGCCTTTGCTGATGCTATGTTTACAATTGAAAGTGTGCTGAGGCCTGCTAACCAGGCCCCAGCACCAGTGTTCTTTCCCTAACCTGTACTTTTGTATCCACAATTGGCAGACCCTGGCATCCAGATAAGTCCCTTGTAACTGGTACTTCTAGTACCAAGGGCCCTGATGCCAAGGAAGGTCTCTAAGGGCTGCAGCATGTCTTATGCCACCCTGGAGACCTCTCACTCAGCTCAGACACACTGCTTGCCAGCTTGTGTGTGCTAGTGAGAACAAAACGAGTAAGTCGACATGGCACTCCCCTCAGGGTGCCATGCCAGCCTCTCACTGCCTATGCAGTATAGGTAAGACACCCCTCTAGCAGGCCTTACAGCCCTAAGGCAGGGTGCACTATACCATAGGTGAGGGTACCAGTGCATGAGCATGGTACCCCTACAGTGTCTAAACAAAACCTTAGACATTGTAAGTGCAGGGTAGCCATAAGAGTATATGGTCTGGGAGTTTGTCAAACACGAACTCCACAGCACCATAATGGCTACACTGAAAACTGGGAAGTTTGGTATCAAACTTCTCAGCACAATAAATGCACACTGATGCCAGTGTACATTTTATTGTAAAATACACCACAGAGGGCACCTTAGAGGTGCCCCCTGAAACTTAACCGACTGTCTGTGTAGGCTGACTAGTTTTAGCAGCCTGCCACAAACCGAGACATGTTGCTGGCCCCATGGGGAGAGTGCCTTTGTCACTCTGAGGCCAGTAACAAAGCCTGCACTGGGTGGAGATGCTAACACCTCCCCCAGGCAGGAATTGTCACACCTGGCAGTGAGCCTCAAAGGCTCACCTCCTTTGTGCCAACCCAGCAGGACACTCCAGCTAGTGGAGTTGCCCGCCCCCTCCGGCCAGGCCCCACTTTTGGCGGCAAGGCCGGAGAAAATAATGAGAAAAACAAGGAGGAGTCACTGGCCAGTCAGGACAGCCCCTAAGGTGTCCTGAGCTGAAGTGACTCTAACTTTTAGAGATCCTCCATCTTGCAGATGGAGGATTCCCCCAATAGGGTTAGGATTGTGACCCCCTCCCCTTGGGAGGAGGCACAAAGAGGGTGTACCCACCCTCAGGGCTAGTAGCCATTGGCTACTAACCCCCCAGACCTAAACACGCCCTTAAATTTAGTATTTAAGGGCTACCCTGAACCCTAGAAAATTAGATTCCTGCAACTACAAGAAGAAGGACTGCCTAGCTGAAAACCCCTGCAGAGGAAGACCAGAAGACGACAACTGCCTTGGCTCCAGAAACTCACCGGCCTGTCTCCTGCCTTCCAAAGATCCTGCTCCAGCGACGCCTTCCAAAGGGACCAGCGACCTTGACATCCTCTGAGGACTGCCCCTGCTTCGAAAAGACAAGAAACTCCCGAGGACAGCGGACCTGCTCCAAGAAAGGCTGCAACTTTGTTTCCAGCAGCCTTGAAAGAACCCTGCAAGCTCCCCGCAAGAAGCGTGAGACTGGCAACACTGCACCCGGCGACCCCGACTCGGCTGGTGGAGATCCGACGCCTCAGGAGGGACCCCAGGACTACTCTGATACTGTGAGTACCAAGACCTGTCCCCCCTGAGCCCCCACAGCGCCGCCTGCAGAGGGAATCCCGAGGCTTCCCCTGACCGCGACTCTTTGAACCTAAAGTCCCGACGCCTGGGAGAGACCCTGCACCCGCAGCCCCCAGGACCTGAAGGACCGGACTTTCACTGGAAAAGCGACCCCCAGGAGTCCCTCTCCCTTGCCCAAGTGGAGGTTTCCCCGAGGAATCCCCCCCTTGCCTGCCTGCAGCGCTGAAGAGATCCCGAGATCTCTCATAGACTAACATTGCGAACCCGACGCTTGTTTCTACACTGCACCCGGCCGCCCCCGCGCTGCTGAGGGTGAAATTTCTGTGTGGACTTGTGTCCCCCCCGGTGCCCTACAAAACCCCTCTGGTCTGCCCTCCGAAGACGCGGGTACTTACCTGCAAGCAGACCGGAACCAGGGCACCCCCTTCTCTCCATTCTAGCCTATGTGTTTTGGGCACCACTTGGAACTCTGCACCTGACCGGCCCTGAGCTGCTGGTGTGGTGACTTTGGGGTTGCTCTGAACCCCCAACGGTGGGCTACCTTGGACCAAGAACTGAACCCTGTAAGTGTCCTACTTACCTGGTAAAACTAACAAAAACTTACCTCCCCCAGGAACTGTGAAAATTGCACTAAGTGTCCACTTTTAAAACAGCTATTTGTCAATAACTTGAAAAGTATACATGCAATTTTGATGATTGGAAGTTCCTAAAGTACTTACCTGCAATACCTTTCGAATGAGATATTACATGTTAAATTTGAACCTGTGGTTCTTAAAATAAACTAAGAAAAGATATTTTTCTATACACAAACCTATTGGCTGGATTTGTCTCTGAGTGTGTGTACCTCATTTATTGTCTATGTGTATGTACAACAAATGCTTAACACTACTCCTTGGATAAGCCTACTGCTCGACCACACTACCACAAAATAGAGCATTAGTATTATCTATTTTTACCACTATTTTACCTCTAAGGGGAACCCTTGGACTCTGTGCATGCTATTCCTTACTTTGAAATAGCACATACAGAGCCAACTTCCTACATTGGTGGATCAGCGGTGGGGTACAAGACTTTGCATTTGCTGGACTACTCAGCCAATACCTGATCACACGACAAATTCCAAAATTGTCATTAGAAATTCATTTTTGCAATTTGAAATTTTTCTAAATTCTTAAAAGTCCTGCTAGGGCCTTGTGTGTTAAGTCCCTGTTTAGCATTTCTTTTAGAGTTTAAAAGTTTGTAAAAGTTTGAATTAGATTCTAGAACCAGTTGTAGATTCTTAAAAAGTATTCCAACTTTTAGAAGCAAAATGTCTAGCACAGATGTGACTGTGGTGGAACTCGACACCACACCTTACCTCCATCTTAAGATGAGGGAGCTAAGGTCACTCTGTAAAATAAAGAAAATAACAATGGGCCCCAAACCTACCAAAATACAGCTCCAGGAGCTTTTGGCAGAGTTTGAAAAGGCCAACCCCTCTGAGGGTGGCAACTCAGAGGAAGAGGATAGTGACTTGGAGGACAATTCCCCCCTACCAGTCCTATCTAGGGAGAACAGGGTCTCTCAAACCCTGACTCCAAAAATAATAGTCAGAGATGCTGGTTCCCTCACAGGAGAGACCAACACCTCTGAAATCACTGAGGATAACTCCAGTGAAGAGGACATCCAGTTAGCCAGGATGGCCAAAAGATTGGCTTTGGAAAGACAGATCCTAGCCATAGAGAGGGAAAGACAAGAGATGGGCCTAGGACCCATCAATGGTGGCAGCAACATAAATAGGGTCAGAGATTCTCCTGACATGTTGAAAATCCCTAAAGGGATTGTAACTAAATATGAAGATGGTGATGACATCACCAAATGGTTCACAGCTTTTGAGAGGGCTTGTGTAACCAGAAAAGTGAACAGATCTCACTGGGGTGCTCTCCTTTGGGAAATGTTCACAGGAAAGTGTAGGGATAGACTCCTCACACTCTCTGGACCAGATGCAGAATCTTATGACCTCATGAAGGGTACCCTGATTGAGGGCTTTGGATTCTCCACTGAGGAGTACAGGATTAGGTTCAGGGGGGCTCAAAAATCCTCGAGCCAGACCTGGGTTGACTTTGTTGACTACTCAGTGAAAACACTAGATGGTTGGATTCAAGGCAGTGGTGTAAGTAATTATGATGGGCTGTACAATTTATTTGTGAAAGAACACCTGTTAAGTAATTGTTTCAATGATAAACTGCATCAGCATCTGGTAGACCTAGGACCAATTTCTCCCCAAGAATTGGGAAAGAAGGCGGACCATTGGGTCAAGACAAGGGTGTCCAAGACTTCAACAGGGGGTGACCAAAAGAAAGGGGTCACAAAGACTCCCCAGGGGAAGAGTGATGAGACAACCAAAACTAAAAATAGTAAAGAGTCTTCTACAGGCCCCCAAAAACCTGCACAGGAGGGTGGGCCCAGAGCCTCTTCACAAAACAATGGGTACAAGGGTAAAAACTTTGATCCCAAAAAGGCCTGGTGTCATAGCTGTAAACAGCATGGACACCAAACTGGAGACAAGGCCTGTCCCAAGAAAGGTTCCACTCCAAACTCCCATCCAGGTAACACTGGTATGGCTAGTCTCCAAGTGGGATCAACAGTGTGCCCAGAGCAAATCAGGGTCCACACTGAAGCTACTCTAGTTTCTGAGGGTGGGGTGGATTTAGCCACACTAGCTGTCTGGCCGCCTAACATGCAAAAATACAGACAGCAACTCTTAATTAATGGGACTAGAATAGAGGGCCTGAGGGATACAGGTGCCAGTGTCACCATGGTGACAGAGAAACTGGTTTCCCCTGGCCAATACCTGACTGGAAAAACTTACACAGTCACCAACGCTGACAATCAGAGAAAAGTACATCCCATGGCAATGGTTACTTTAGAATGGGGAGGGGTCAATGGCCTGAAACAGGTGGTGGTCTCCTCAAATATCCCAGTGGACTGTCTGCTTGGAAATGACCTGGAGTCCTCAGCATGGGCTGAGGTAGAACTAAAAACCCATGCAGCAATGCTGGGTATCCCTGAACTGGTGTGTGTGAAAACAAGAGCACAGTGCAAGGCACAGGGTGAACAAGTAGAGCTGGAGTCTGGAAGAATGGCCCAGCCTACCAAGAGGAAAGGAAAGTCAGTTGGGAAACCAACTGCAACACAGCAAAAGAAAGGGAACCTCTCTTCTCAGGAAGAAGTTCTGCCCTCTGAGGGAACTGAGCCTTTGGAGCTTGAACCTTATCAGGTTGAGCTCTTGGGCCCAGGGGGACCCTCAAGGGAGGAGCTGTGTAAGGGACAAGAAACCTGTCCCTCTCTTGAAGGCCTTAGGCAGCAAGCTGCTGAAGAGTCCAAAGGCAAGAAAAATGGAACGCATAGGGTCTATTGGGAAGATGGACTCCTGTACACTGAGGCCAGAGACCCCAAACCTGGTGCCACTAGGAGAGTGGTAGTGCCTCAGCTGTTCAGGAAGTTCATCCTAACATTGGCCCATGACATTCCCCTTGCTGGACATTTGGGACAAACCAAGACGTGGGAGAGGTTAGTCAACCACTTCTACTGGCCCAATATGTCCAACATGGTTAAGGAGTTTTGCCTCTCCTGCCCCACCTGTCAAGCCAGTGGTAAGACAGGTGGGCATCCAAAGGCCCCCCTCATTCCACTTCCAGTGGTGGGGGTTCCCTTTGAAAGAGTGGGTGTGGACATAGTTGGTCCACTAGAACCTCCCACAGCCTCAGGAAATATGTATATCCTGGTAGTAGTGGATCATGCTACCAGGTATCCTGAAGCTATTCCCCTTAGGTCGACTACTGCCCCTGCAGTAGCCAAGGCCCTCATTGGTATCTTTACCAGAGTGGGTTTCCCTAAGGAGGTGGTGTCTGACAGAGGTACCAACTTCATGTCAGCATACCTAAAGCACATGTGGAATGAGTGTGGAGTGACTTATAAATTCACTACACCATACCATCCACAAACTAATGGCTTGGTTGAGAGATTCAACAAGACATTAAAAGGCATGATCATGGGGCTCCCAGAAAAACTCAAAAGGAGATGGGATGTCCTCTTGCCATGTCTGCTTTTCGCTTACAGAGAGGTGCCACAGAAGGGAGTAGGATTCTCACCCTTTGAACTTCTGTTTGGACATCCTGTAAGGGGACCACTTGCCCTTGTTAAAGAAGGCTGGGAGAGACCTCTCCATGAGCCTAAACAGGACATAGTGGACTATGTACTTGGCCTTCGCTCTAGAATGGCAGAGTACATGGAAAAGGCAACCAAAAACCTTGAGGCCAGCCAACAGCTCCAGAAGTTTTGGTATGACCAAAAGGCTGCACTGGTTGAGTTCCAACCAGGGCAGAAAGTCTGGGTTCTGGAGCCTGTGGCTCCCAGGGCACTCCAGGACAAATGGAGTGGCCCTTACCCAGTGCTAGAGAGGAAGAGTCAGGTCACCTACCTGGTGGACCTGGGCACAAGCAGGAGCCCCAAGAGGGTGATCCATGTGAACCGCCTTAAGCTCTTCCACGACAGGGCTGATGTGAATCTGTTAATGGTAACAGATGAGGATCAGGAGGCAGAGAGTGAACCTCTCCCTGATCTTCTGTCATCAGACCCAAAAGATGGCACAGTAGATGGAGTGATCTACTCAGACACCCTCTCTGGCCAACAGCAAGCTGATTGTAGGAGAGTCCTACAACAGTTTCCTGAACTCTTCTCCTTAACCCCTGGTCAGACACACCTGTGTACCCATGATGTGGACACAGGAGACAGCATGCCTGTCAAAAACAAAATCTTTAGACAGTCTGACCATGTTAAGGAAAGCATCAAGGTGGAAGTCCACAAGATGCTGGAATTGGGAGTTATTGAGCGCTCTGACAGTCCCTGGGCTAGCCCAGTGGTCTTAGTCCCCAAACCTCACACCAAAGATGGAAAGAAAGAGATGAGGTTTTGTGTGGACTACAGAGGGCTCAACTCTGTCACCAAGACAGATGCCCATCCAATTCCAAGAGCTGATGAGCTCATTGATAAATTAGGTGCTGCCAAATTCCTAAGTACCTTTGACTTGACAGCAGGGTACTGGCAAATAAAAATGGCACCTGGAGCAAAAGAAAAGACAGCATTCTCCACACCTGATGGGCATTATCAGTTTACTGTTATGCCCTTTGGTTTAAAGAATGCCCCTGCCACCTTCCAAAGGTTGGTGAATCAAGTCCTTGCTGGCTTGGAGTCCTTTAGCACAGCTTATCTTGATGATATTGCTGTCTTCAGCTCCACCTGGCAGGATCACCTGGTCCACCTGAAGAAGGTTTTGAAGGCTCTGCAATCTGCAGGCCTCTCTATCAAGGCATCCAAATGCCAGATAGGGCAGGGAACTGTGGTTTACTTGGGCCACCTTGTAGGTGGAGGCCAAGTTCAGCCACTCCAACCCAAGATCCAGACTATTCTGGACTGGGTAGCTCCAAAAACCCAGACTCAAGTCAGGGCATTCCTTGGCTTGACTGGGTATTACAGGAGGTTTGTGAAGGGATATGGATCCATTGTGACAGCCCTCACTGAACTCACCTCCAAGAAAATGCCCAAGAAAGTGAACTGGACTGTGGAATGCCAACAGGCCTTTGACACCCTGAAACAGGCAATGTGCTCAGCACCAGTTCTAAAAGCTCCAGATTATTCTAAGCAGTTCATTGTGCAGACTGATGCCTCTGAACATGGGATAGGGGCAGTTTTGTCCCAAACAAATGATGATGGCCTTGACCAGCCTGTTGCTTTTATTAGCAGGAGGTTACTCCCCAGGGAGCAGCGTTGGAGTGCCATTGAGAGGGAGGCCTTTGCTGTGGTTTGGTCCCTGAAGAAGCTGAGACCATACCTCTTTGGGACTCACTTCCTAGTTCAAACTGACCACAGACCTCTCAAATGGCTGATGCAAATGAAAGGTGAAAACCCTAAACTGTTGAGGTGGTCCATCTCCCTACAGGGAATGGACTTTATAGTGGAACACAGACCTGGGACTGCCCATGCCAATGCAGATGGCCTTTCCAGGTTCTTCCACTTAGAAAATGAAGACTCTCTTGGGAAAGGTTAGTCTCATCCTCTTTCGTTTGGGGGGGGGTTGTGTAAGGAAATGCCTCCTTGGCATGGTTGCCCCCTGACTTTTTGCCTTTGCTGATGCTATGTTTACAATTGAAAGTGTGCTGAGGCCTGCTAACCAGGCCCCAGCACCAGTGTTCTTTCCCTAACCTGTACTTTTGTATCCACAATTGGCAGACCCTGGCATCCAGATAAGTCCCTTGTAACTGGTACTTCTAGTACCAAGGGCCCTGATGCCAAGGAAGGTCTCTAAGGGCTGCAGCATGTCTTATGCCACCCTGGAGACCTCTCACTCAGCACAGACACACTGCTTGCCAGCTTGTGTGTGCTAGTGAGAACAAAACGAGTAAGTCGACATGGCACTCCCCTCAGGGTGCCATGCCAGCCTCTCACTGCCTATGCAGTATAGGTAAGACACCCCTCTAGCAGGCCTTACAGCCCTAAGGCAGGGTGCACTATACCATAGGTGAGGGTACCAGTGCATGAGCATGGTACCCCTACAGTGTCTAAACAAAACCTTAGACATTGTAAGTGCAGGGTAGCCATAAGAGTATATGGTCTGGGAGTTTGTCAAACACGAACTCCACAGCACCATAATGGCTACACTGAAAACTGGGAAGTTTGGTATCAAACTTCTCAGCACAATAAATGCACACTGATGCCAGTGTACATTTTATTGTAAAATACACCACAGAGGGCACCTTAGAGGTGCCCCCTGAAACTTAACCGACTGTCTGTGTAGGCTGACTAGTTTTAGCAGCCTGCCACAAACCGAGACATGTTGCTGGCCCCATGGGGAGAGTGCCTTTGTCACTCTGAGGCCAGTAACAAAGCCTGCACTGGGTGGAGATGCTAACACCTCCCCCAGGCAGGAATTGTCACACCTGGCGGTGAGCCTCAAAGGCTCACCTCCTTTGTGCCAACCCAGCAGGACACTCCAGCTAGTGGAGTTGCCCGCCCCCTCTGGCCAGGCCCCACTTTTGGCGGCAAGGCCGGAGAAAATAATGAGAAAAACAAGGAGGAGTCACTGGCCAGTCAGGACAGCCCCTAAGGTGTCCTGAGCTGAAGTGACTCTAACTTTTAGAGATCCTCCATCTTGCAGATGGAGGATTCCCCCAATAGGGTTAGGATTGTGACCCCCTCCCCTTGGGAGGAGGCACAAAGAGGGTGTACCCACCCTCAGGGCTAGTAGCCATTGGCTACTAACCCCCCAGACCTAAACACGCCCTTAAATTTAGTATTTAAGGGCTACCCTGAACCCTAGAAAATTAGATTCCTGCAACTACAAGAAGAAGGACTGCCTAGCTGAAAACCCCTGCAGAGGAAGACCAGAAGACGACAACTGCCTTGGCTCCAGAAACTCACCGGCCTGTCTCCTGCCTTCCAAAGATCCTGCTCCAGCGACGCCTTCCAAAGGGACCAGCGACCTTGACATCCTCTGAGGACTGCCCCTGCTTCGAAAAGACAAGAAACTCCCGAGGACAGCGGACCTGCTCCAAGAAAGGCTGCAACTTTGTTTCCAGCAGCCTTGAAAGAACCCTGCAAGCTCCCCGCAAGAAGCGTGAGACTGGCAACACTGCACCCGGCGACCCCGACTCGGCTGGTGGAGATCCGACGCCTCAGGAGGGACCCCAGGACTACTCTGATACTGTGAGTACCAAGACCTGTCCCCCCTGAGCCCCCACAGCGCCGCCTGCAGAGGGAATCCCGAGGCTTCCCCTGACCGCGACTCTTTGAACCTAAAGTCCCGACGCCTGGGAGAGACCCTGCACCCGCAGCCCCCAGGACCTGAAGGACCGGACTTTCACTGGAGAAGCGACCCCCAGGAGTCCCTCTCCCTTGCCCAAGTGGAGGTTTCCCCGAGGAATCCCCCCCTTGCCTGCCTGCAGCGCTGAAGAGATCCCGAGATCTCTCATAGACTAACATTGCGAACCCGACGCTTGTTTCTACACTGCACCCGGCCGCCCCCGCGCTGCTGAGGGTGAAATTTCTGTGTGGACTTGTGTCCCCCCCGGTGCCCTACAAAACCCCTCTGGTCTGCCCTCCGAAGACGCGGGTACTTACCTGCAAGCAGACCGGAACCAGGGCACCCCCTTCTCTCCATTCTAGCCTATGTGTTTTGGGCACCACTTGGAACTCTGCACCTGACCGGCCCTGAGCTGCTGGTGTGGTGACTTTGGGGTTGCTCTGAACCCCCAACGGTGGGCTACCTTGGACCAAGAACTGAACCCTGTAAGTGTCCTACTTACCTGGTAAAACTAACAAAAACTTACCTCCCCCAGGAACTGTGAAAATTGCACTAAGTGTCCACTTTTAAAACAGCTATTTGTCAATAACTTGAAAAGTATACATGCAATTTTGATGATTGGAAGTTCCTAAAGTACTTACCTGCAATACCTTTCGAATGAGATATTACATGTTAAATTTGAACCTGTGGTTCTTAAAATAAACTAAGAAAAGATATTTTTCTATACACAAACCTATTGGCTGGATTTGTCTCTGAGTGTGTGTACCTCATTTATTGTCTATGTGTATGTACAACAAATGCTTAACACTACTCCTTGGATAAGCCTACTGCTCGACCACACTACCACAAAATAGAGCATTAGTATTATCTATTTTTACCACTATTTTACCTCTAAGGGGAACCCTTGGACTCTGTGCATGCTATTCCTTACTTTGAAATAGCACATACAGAGCCAACTTCCTACAATAAGCCTAGGGACAACACAAACCATATACTCCAAAAGTGGAATGCGAACCACGAATGGACCCCAGGCCTAGTGTAGTGTGCAGAGGGTCGCTGGGAGTGTAAGAAAACACGAAGGGTGTCCAAGATACCCCACCCCAAGACCCTGAAAAGTAGGAGTAAAGTTACCCTACTGCCCCAGAAAGACAGTAAAGTCGAGATAGGGGATTCTGCAAGGACAACAACTGACTGCTAAACACTGAAGACAAATTCCTGGACCTGAGGACCTGCAAAGGAAGGGGACCAAGTCCCAGAGTCACGCAAGTGTCTGGGGGGGCAGGAGCCCACTAAACCCTGGATGAAGGTGCAAAAGGGCTGGCTCCGGGTGGAAGAAGCCGAAGATTCTGCAACAACAGAAGGTGCAAGGAACTTCTCCTTTGGTCACAAGATGTCCCACGGCGTGCTGGAGGATGCGGAGTTGTTTCCACGCAGAAAGACCGCAAACAAGCCTTGCTAGCTGCAAGAGTCGCGGGTTGAAGATAATGGGTGCTGCCCAGGTAGGACCAGGAGGTCGCCCCTTGGAGGAGGAGACAGTGGGGGCGCTCTGCAACAGAGAGAGCCCACGCAGAAGCAAGCAGCACCCGCAGAAGCACTCGAACAGGCGTTCAAGAAATCTGAGCACGGCGGTCGTCTCAACACAACAAAAGAGGGTCCCATGAAGCCGGTGGTCATCTCAGCGAGTTGAGCAATGCAGGACGGAGTGGTGGGGACCTGGGCTGTGCTGTGCACAAAGGAATCCTGGCAAGAGTGCACAGAAGCCCTAGCAGCTGCAGATCACGCAGAACACAGGATTAGTGTCTGGCGTGGGGAGGCAAGGACTTACCTCCACCAAATTTGGACAGAAGGGCCACTGGACTGTCGAAGACACTTGGACCCAGCTCCTGTGTTCCAGGGAACACGCTCGTCAAGATGAGAGGGGACCCAGAGGACCGGTGATGCAGAAGTTTCATGCATGTGTTAGCAGGGGGAAGATTCCGTCGACCCGCGGGAGATTTCTTCTTGGCTTTCAGTGCAGGGTGAAGGCAGACAGCCCTCAGAGCATGCACCACCAGGAAACAGTTGAGAAAGCCGGCAGGATTAGGAGCTACAATGTTGCTGGTAGTCGTCTTGCTACTTTGTTGCAGTTTTGCAGGCATCCTGGAGCAGTCAGCGGTCGATCCTTGGCAGAAGTTGAAGAGAGCGATGCAGAGGAGCTCTGGTGAGCTCTTGCATTCGTTATCTGAAGAGAAACCCACAGGAGAGACCCTAAATAGCCCTCAGAGGAGGATTGGCTACCTAACCAGATGAGAGCCTATCAGGAGGGGTCTCTGACGTCCCCTGCTGGCACTGGCCACTCAGAGGTCTCCATTGTGCCCTCACACCTCTGCATTCAAGATGGCAGAGGTCTGGGACACACTGGAGAAGCTCTGGGCACCACCCCTGGGGTGGTGATGGGCAGGGGAGTGGTCACTCCCCTCTCCTTTGTCCAGTTTTGTGCCAGAGCAGGGGCTGGGGGATCCCTGAACGGGTGTAGACTGGCTTATGCAAGGAGGGCACCATCTGTGCCCTTCAAAGCATTTCCAGAGGCTGGGGAAGGCTACTCCTCCCCAGCCCTTAACACCTATTTCCAAAGGGAGAGGGTGTAACACCCTCTCTCAGAGGAAATCCTTTGTTCTGCCTTGCCCAGAACCCAGGAGGGCAGAAACCTGTCTGAGGGTTGGCAGCAGCGGTAGCTGCAGAGAAAACCCCAGAGAGCTAGTTTGCCAGTACCTGGGGTCCATACTGGAGCCCTGGGGATGCATGGGATTGGCAACCCAATACCATATTTGGCATGGGGAGACAAATCCATGATCTTAGACATGTTACATGGCCATATTCGAGTGACCATTGTGAAGCTACATATAGGTATTGTCCTTTATGTAGTGCACATGTGTAATGCTGTCCCCGCGCTCACAAAGTCCGGGAAAATTGCCCTGAAGAATGTGGGGGCACCTTGGCTAGTGCCTGGGTGCCCTCACACTTAGTAGCTTTGCACCTAACCTTCACTAAGTGAGGGTTAGACATATAGGTGACTTATAAGTTACTTAAGCGCAGTGTAAAATGGCTGTGAAATAACGTGGACGTTATTTCACTTAGGATGCAGTGGCAGTCCTGTGTAAGAATTGTCTGAGCTCCCAATGGGTGGCAAAAGAAATGCTGCAGCCCATAGTGATCTCCTGGAACCCCAATACCCTGGGTACCTGGGTACCATATACTAGGGAATTATACGGGTGTTCCAGTGTGCCAATCAGAATTGGTTAAAATGGTCACTAGCCTGCAGTGACAATTTTAAAAGCAGAGAGAGCATAAATAATTAGGTTCTCGTTAGCAGAGCCTCAGTGATACAGTTAGGCACCACACAGTGAACACATATAGGCCATAAACTATGAGCACTGGGGTCCTGGCTAGCAGGATCCCAGTGAGACAATAAAAAACACCCTGACATACACTCACAAACAGGCCAAAAGTGGGGGTAACAAGGCTAGAAAGAGGCTACCTTCCTACAAAGACTCCTCCAGGAATCCTCTGCATCCTGTGCTTCAGCTTCTAACCGTCGGATCAACCGCAGACTGCTCTAGGAACCGCTGTAACTGCAACAAAGTATCCAGGACGACTCCAGTGACCTGGAACTTCAGCTCCAGCCAGCACTTGCTATAGTTTTCAAGGTGTGCACGCTCTGAGCACTGTATCTTCACCCTGCACCAGAAGAAAGGAACGAATCTCCTGTGGAGTGACTGCTTCAGCAGGCACCCTTCTGCGACAACAACCAGTACTCTGGGACTCCTCTCCTGATGACGAGCGTGCTCTCTGGAACACAGGTGGTGGACCGAAGTGACCCAGACTCTCCAAAGGCCCAGCTGTCCAAACTTAGTGGAGGAAAGAGCTTGCCTCCCTGCCTCCCTGTGCTGCGACAATACCTTTGCACCACGATTTCTGTAGCTCCCTGGGCTTCTGTGCAATTCTTCCAAACGTTCTTCGTGCACAGCATAGCCCAGGTCCCCAACACACCATCCTGCGACGCAGAGCTCTCTGAGTTGTTTTCCAGCAGCGTGGGACCCTCCAGTCCAGTGCTGCGACGACTGCACTTTGCATCTCCTTTGTCCCCATGTTCTGGGACTCCCGTGGGCGCTGCCTCGTCTTCTGAGGTCTCTCTGAACTGCTGAGAGCCCCCTCTGTCTCCTCAGTTGACACCCCCAGGTCCCTTCTGGGTCCAGGCAGCACATCTCTGATGCAAGCCGTGTACTTGCATGAACCAAGGCTTGTTGGCGGAGACCAGCAACACAAACAGCCTGCATCCAACCAACAACTCAACGTGGGGCATCTCTTGCACCAAGCAGGAATCTGCAGCTATCTTCTTTGGTGCATTTCTGTACTTTTCTTCTAACCGGAGAATCCACTTCTGCACCTTCTTCTAGGTTGGCAGGGGCTCCTGTCATTCCTGGACTCTTCTTCGACTTATGGGCTTGGTCTCCTGTCTCCACAGGTCTTCAGGTCCAGGAATCCATCGTTCGTTGCTTGTAGTCTTGCATAATCCTTTATCACGACTTGTAGTGTGTCCTGGGGAAACTTACTGTACTTTACACTTGCTTTACTGGGCTCTGAGGTGGGGTATTTTACTTACCTTTGGTGTTTTCCTACACTTCCAGCATCCCTCTACACACTACACTTGCCTAGGGGGGAATTCGACATTCGCATTCCACTATTTTAGTATATGGTTTGTAATGCCCCTAGGCCTATTGCAATCTATTGTATTTTCTACTGTTTGCACTATTCTATGACTGTTTATATACCTGATTTTTGTTACTAGTGCATTGTACTAGGAGTATTGCCTCTAAGATATTTTTGTCCCTGTGTCACTAAAATAAAGTACTTTTATTTTTGCTAACATTGAGTATTGTCTTTTATTTTGTATAAGCTCTGTGTAACTATAGTGGTATTGCAGAAGGTTTGCATGTCTCCTAGTTCAGCCTACGCTGCCCTGCTACAGCTACCCCTAGACAGCCTAAGCTGACTGCATTTCACTAATAAGGAATAACTGGACCTGGTATAAAGTGTGAGCACCTTCGGTACCCACCACAAACCGGCCCAGCCTCCTACAATGACTGTATCAGGATAATGAGGGTTTACCAGTGAGAAAGTTGATCACTCCATCCTTTAAGGACAAGTACAGAGAAGCTTAACACACTGCTGAAATGTTGGTAGATAGAAAAAAATGTTTTGATTAAAACATCCTCATCTACCGACAGAATGAGAACACGTCTCATTCAAGTAGTGGGAACATGTGGGGAATTAGATTCGTATGTGAAGGGCACTTACAGATAACGTTTTATGAATATTTAACTCTAATCCTATCCTCTATCAAAGGTACTTGGAGTTTCAAGTTTCTTCTATTAATTATGAAGGCTGTCTCTAGCACAGGAGTTAAATGTGATGTTCGAGTAGTTGCCCCCATGAAGTAATAATGGCATTTTCACTCATTCCAGGTAGAGTTTCCTTTATGCCTTTGTCACCGTACGTAAACCCTGCCTCCATAGCCCACTTGGACACATCTACAGTATCAAATCTAATTATGTATCATTATGGTGACTTCACAAAAGATTTCAGAGTGAGTTTTCTCAAACTGTTTTAAGAATGGTACAACAGCCCCAGCCTGAAGTCAATTCCTTGGACTCAAATGTGTTTAGGTTTAAACACAGTTTACCTCTCTGGGAATGTTCACAGACCCTTAAGAAGTGTCTTACCCAAAGGTCAGATCACTCCCTACTTTCTCTCTAGTTTCAGGACCATGGAAGGGAATTATGAATCTAAGCAGTCACAAGCAAAGGGTATGGGCTTACAACCCAGTGATAGCCAACTTTTATTGACCTACAGAATGTGGCCCATCTATGCAAAATGGTATCCTAGTACACTATTCAGATGCCCTAAAGCACAGACCATGCTGATCGGACACTTACAGCCAACAATACTCTCAGAATTTACCGCACCTTTGGGTGTGAGTCGGATATCTGCATTGTCAGGACGCAGAGACATGCGGAACTCAGCTCGGCTGGTGAACATTCGATATGGCTCATTTGTCCCGAGCGTGGTGAGGTCATCGATAAGCACTCCAATGTAACCCTCAGTACGACCTACCGTGAACGGGCCTTGACTCTTAACATGAAGGGCAGCGTTAATGCCGGCTATCAGCCCCTGAAAGAAAAACATTATAGTGTTCCTGTCAAAGATAGCTTGCTTTTTCCTTATTAATTAGGAGAAAATGCAATAAACAAAATTAAACATAATTAATTTAATTAATTAGTAAAATACAGTTCATGAAATTCAGACCGAGTCTATGAAAGGTTGAGTAAGGCAACAATTACAACAGGAATGAGGATCCCAAAAGCAGTATTTCACTTTAACTAAATACAGCACAGCAGCCTAGGAAAGGAAATAAGAATAAATCTTATATCAGATTAAAATATAAACTAAAAAAAAGACGAACACAGAATGACTCTCTGGACAAAAACATGAGACATATGAAAAATAACTTACCTATAACACCAATTTTCTAAATGGGTGCCTTTGTTAAAATTCATAAATACTGAACAGGCCTGCTGTCTGATCTGGGTCAAGGATCTATGCTTACTTTTCTGTGCCTATCGAATGAACGACGATAACACTATGAACTCACATTAATTACATTTTTTCAGGGATGGGAAGTTTGGCAGTGCACTCAGAACACTGATGTTAGTTGTCTTTGAGTGTCTTATGGGCACACTGAGCATAGGTCTTTAAACTCAAAATCAAAAACTCAATCCCCATGAAGCCACAAAACTCTAATGGCATGTTGGAAATGGCGGAATCCATCTTAAAGAAATTAAGTATAAGTTCTCTGTGGCCCAGAGAGACTTTGCTAGGCAAGCAAGTTACTTTGTTGTTGCAGCCAGGGCTCTATTACCAGACAATTGTTTAAAGCCTTAGAGATTGTTTCTGAGAAAGGACGTTGAAGCTAAATTGAGAGAAGTTGACATGGAATGTAGGTCAAGTTTGCAAACAAACTTGATTTAGTTGAAGTACTGTTCAAAGAAAACCCTTGCTGGAGTATAAACCCTATCTTTTCTTTTTCCACTTGGATTCCAAAGTTACTTAAGGTGTGGGAAGGATCCTCAGACATATATATATTCCATCTAAATTCTGAGACATTTTGAGATGTATACATATACTTGTGTCTAGGACAGCAGTACATGATTGAAAAGTGATTCAATAGTGTAATAGCATACTTAGGATTTATAATGTTCTGATAAATGTTTTTTGCATTTCTGTTTTAATGAATAACTCACATTTACATGAAGAACAGAGGTATGTTAATTGAGAACGTTAGGTTCTTACATTACCAGAGGAAAGAAAGTGTATGTTTGCAACACAGATTATGGGACTGATTTAGATCAATTTTAATGCACCAGTGAAATAGGGAGCAATTTAAGGGCTCTGCTGGGGACACAGCTCCATATTAAATTTCTACAGGAAGTTAATTTAGGGAAAGGTGACGGGGGCACATGAAACACAAGCTGCTACCAAAGGGTTATTACTTTTTCGCACATTGGAGAGTTCTTCCCCTAGTGGTAACCGGCACAAAAGTGGACAAGGTAGGTAGATCTTTGAATAAGTGGGGATAACTGGATGGGCATCTGGAAACTATTATATATACTAAGGGAGGCGTAGGAGACATTCTTAAGAAAATGCATTGCAAAACTAGCAGAGGTTGGGTCGAGGGCTATCACTCAAATTAGATACTTCAACTTTGCGTGGGAATTACACTGGCATAGATCAGGTGGAGGGCAGAATCTTTATGGGGGCTTTCTCCAGAAAATTTAAGGGAACCCTGCAGGGTAGCAACAGCTCTACCTTGATGATAATATGGAGTACACTGATTTTCCAAATGTCCACTGGTCAACATCCCACACTGATTAAATAATGGTAAATAGTTCTTTAACACTGCTGATTGATGAGGGGGAGCTAGGAATGCTGGCAGCATCAGATAATGGGCCTGTGACACTAAGTTTAAATAGGAGACTGAAATAACCTCGTTCTCAGGCATAGAGACTGCACTTAGTGATGTTGAAGGGTGCAATTTTTAAAGGGACAATTGTTAAACAGATAGATGAATACTTTGTTTTTAATGAAGATATAGAGGTAGCTATGGAAGGGGTATTTATCACCTTCAAAGCTATGGTAGAGAGGAAAAAGCATCATTCTGGAGGCTGGAGTAAGAAATTAAAGGTTTGAAATGAGAATACAGTGAGTGGTCATCCCTAATGCTCTTTGCAAACTCACATCCACTAGAGGATGACTGAGATCAGATATATCCCTAGTATATGGTACCTAGGTACACAGGGCATTGGGGTTCCAGGAGATCCTTATGGGCTGCAGCATTTCTTTTGCCACCCATAAGGAGCTCAGACAAACCCTTCCACAGGCCTGCCATTGCAGCCTGCGTGAAATAGTGCACACGCTATTTCACAGCCATTTTCACTGCACTTAAGTAACTTATAAGTCACCTATGTGTCTAACCTTCATTTACTGAAGGTTATGTGCAAAGTTACTAAGCGTGAGGGCAACCTTGCACTAGCAAAGGTAGTTCGTAGTTCAGGGCCAATTTTCCGGAACTTTGTGAGTGCAGGGACGCCATTACACGCATGCACTACATAGAGGTCAATACCCATATGTAGCTTCACAATGGTAACCCCGAATATGGTCATGTAAGGTGTCTAAGATCATGGAATTGTCCCCCCATTCCAAATATGGTATTGGGGAGCCAATGCCTTACATCCTGGGGGCTCCACCATGGACCCCCAGTACTACCAAACCAGCTCTCTGAGGCTTGCAATGCAGCTACAGCTGCTGCCACCTCAAAGACAGGGTTCTGTCCTCCTGGGGTCTGAGAAGCTCAGTCCCAGGAAGGGGGAACAAAGCATCTCCTTTGGGAGCAGGGTGTTACACCCTCTCCCTTTGGAAATAGGTGTAACAGGCCGGGGAGCTCTAGCCTCCCACAGCCTCTGGAAATGCTTTGAAGGGCACAGATGGTTGCATAAGCCAGTCTACACCGGCTCAGGGACCCCCAGTCCCAGCTCTGGTGCAAAACTGGACAAAGGAAAGGGGAGGTGACCATTCCCCTGTCCAACACCACCCTAGGGGTGGTGCCCAGAGCTCCTCCAGAGTGTCCCAGACTTCAGCCATCTTGTTTTCCAAGGTGTGGGGACACTCTGGAGGCCTCTGAGTGGCCAGTGCCAGCAGGTGCCGTCAAAGATCCCTCCTGATAGGTCCATACCTGATAAGGTAGCCAATACGCATCTCAGGGCTATTTAGGGTCTCTCCTGTGGGTTTATCTTCAGATTCTACCTGCAGGTTTCTAGCAGGAATCCTCTGCAACTACTACTTCATCCTCTGACCTCAGATCGACCACAGACTGCTCCAGGAACCAGAAGGGCTACTTTTCCTCTGCAATTTCAGCTCCAGCCAGCAACTGCAACAGTTTCCACAGTGTGCACGCTCTGGGGACTCTCAGTCTTCACCCTGCACCAGAAGGACCAAAGAAATCTCAAGCGGAGTGACGGAGTCACTTCTCTGCTCACGCAGGCACCTTCTGAGTCAACGACTGGTTTTCTTGGACTCCTCTCCTGGCGACAAGTGTGTTTCTTGGAACAGAGGTGGTGGACCCCTTCGACACAGACTGTCCTGAGGTCCTGCTGTCCCAATTTGGAGGAGGTAAGACCTTGCCTTCCCTGACTACGACAGTACCCCTGTGCACCGCGTCTTCTTCATTCCCTGAGGCCACTGTGCACTATTTGCACAATTCCTTTGTGCACAGCCTGGCCCAGGTCCCCAGCACTCTATCCTGCGACGCTTAACTCGCTGAGTTGTTCTCCGGCGGCGTGGGACCTTCCTTTGTAGTGCTGCACCAACCGCAATTGGCAACTCCTTTGTCCCCGTGACCTGGGACTCTCGTGGGTGCTGTTTGGTGTTCTGAGGGCTCTCTAAAGTGCTGAGAGCCCCCTCTTCATCCTCACATAGAGTAGAGGCCCCCATGTCCCTCCTGGGTCCAGATAGCACCATTTTGATGCAAAACGCGACTTTGCCGTAATCAAGGCTTGTTGGACGAATCCAGCGCCAAAACTCGCCTGCATCTTCGTGGGACACCCATTGCATCATGCACGAACCCACTGACATCTTCCTTGGGTGCATTTCTGCAGTCTTCGCCCAACCGGGGACTCTTCTTTTGCACCCTCTTCTGGGTTGGCAGGGGCTCTTGTCTTTCCTGGAACTTCTTCAGACTTTTGGACTTGGTCTCCTTCCTTTGCAGGTCTTCAGGTTCAGGAATCCACCATTTGTTGTTTGTAGTCTCGCTTGGTTCTTGCAATAACTCTACTCACGACTTGTAGTCTGTCCTAAGTAAACCTGCAGTACTTTACTCCTATGTTCCTGGGCTCTGGGTGGGGTAATTTACTTACCTTTACTGTATTCTTACTCTCCCAGCGATTCTCTACACACTACACTTGTCTAGTGGGGAATGGTTTGTGTTGCCCCTAGACCAATTGTCTCCCATTGCATTCTATAGCATTTCTTATTGTTTGCACTATCATATGTCTAATTACTTACCTTACTTTGGTGTCTGGTGTATATAATGTGTGTAATACTTACCTGCAGAAGGAGTATTGCCTCTAAGATATTTTTGACCTTGTGTCACCCAAATAAACTACTTTTATTTTTGATAACACTGAGTATTGTCTTTGCTTGTGTATAAGTACTGTGCAAATATAAGTGGCATTGCAGGAGCTTTGCATGTCTCCTAGTTCAGCCTAAGCTGCTCTGCTATAGCTACCTCTATTAGCCTAATCTGCTAGAACACTACTACATTTCACTAATAAGGGATAACTGGATCTAGTATTAGGTGTAGGTACCCAAGGTACCCACTACAAACCAGGCCAGTCTCCTATAGGAATGGGTTGAAAATATCCATAATCCTCTTTTTTTAATGATTTTCCGAGCCGCAGGGCTCAGCGCAGCCCCCGGTTGAATCCAGAGGTGGATCTGCGGATCTTGAAAAAATGTTTAAAAAAATGAAATAAATACTAGTGCACACTCTCAGGCATCAATAGAGACACTCTCACACTCAGTCAGAGTTACTGCCACGACCAGTTTCACAGCCAAAGACACACTCACATCCAGCGTCACAGAACCCAATTTCACACTCACTTTCACACCCAGACACACTCTTTCACCCACACTCTGGCATTCAAACACATCCTCTCACACCCACTCACACAGAGGCACTCTCACACTCAGATAGAGAATCTCACTCGCACACCCTTTCAAACCAAGACAATCACACGCACTGTCACAATCAAGACAGACAATATCATACCAATACTCACACCTACTCTCACACCCCGACAGATGCTGTTACACCCAGACTGAGATAGATCCATCGAACACTCTCACACCCAGTCTCAGACCCAGACACACTCCACCCAGTCGGATACTCTAACAGCCAGTCTCATATCTAGTTACACACTTTCACATGTACCCTCATACCAGAAGATACTCATGGAGTGTTCGCCGGCCACAACCCGAAAAGGAAGGTTGCAGCTGCCATATTGTTGTCTTGGGTAAGGGTCACAGGGCTAAATTTATGGGCAGCAATGCATATGAAGGGGTTAGGGTAGAAATTCCCTGACCCCAGGAGTTGATATCAAAGTGGCAGATTACTTAATAATGGGTTGCAAATGTGTAAAATATTTTTGGGGGGCCTTTGAGATTAATGGATGGATCAGCAGATCCCCATGATATTTAAAAAAAAAAAAACAAGGAATAAATAATTACAAATTTTTATCTATGGTAAAAAGGGTTGGCTGTGAAAAGAACCTTTGTGTTTATGGGGTGTACTTGATAACTACATACGTAAAATAATGCAGTCTCTCAAGTTCTACAGGAACACCTCGTTGCCTGTTAAGTGAACTCCATCATTTCTGTATATACCATCCACATCAAACTGTACATTATTGTGGTATATAGAGCCCATTTTATGGTCTCTGAGGATTTCAGAAAGAGTTGTATTAACATGTTTCTTGGATTTGTCTATTTGTGGACAGAATTCACTTTACCACTTCCACTTCTGCCTTTGGCAAATGCTAGAAAGAACAAAGGCAGTGTGTGGGAAAAGTGCCATTTATTTTCCAAGGGTATCCTTCATGAGGATTTCAAGTCCTCCCCCAGTAACTGTGCCTAGGTCTTTGCCACCACAGCGCACAATTGTAAGGTCTAGATGTTGGCAATCCTTAATGATTTCTACCAAAGGGAGCAATTGATGCCCCTCAACCCTCTCTGGCTAATCCAAGTAATATCCACATTACATAAACACAGGTCAATGTCACTCTTTTGTGCTGAGTCCCACAATCCACACTCCAAGCATTCTGGAGTGAAGCAGGAGTACCACACAGGACAAGGCTATAGCTGAATGAGGCAGTGTTGAAATGAAATGCAGTTGAAAATGGAGGGTACTAGTTAGAATTTGAAAGAACAGTTTTTATTGGTTGTTGTAAATATGTTGGTGCATTAAAGGTAGGTAGTGATTTTGTGAGAAAATAAAATAGATGTGGCATTGGCTTTTGAGCAAGCAGAAAAAGTGTTGCTGTTTGTGATATGTGTATTATTTAAAAAATTCAACCATACCTGCTATTTTTCAGTTAAAAGTAAGCATGGTGCTTGCAGAAACTGTTATGAACTTGTGACTTACTGCTCCAAGAGAATGTTACAAAGTACATACCATGGTAGCACAGACAGAAGAGCACGGGGGGCTATAAAACAAGACTAGACAGTAACTTTGTAGTTACAGTTCAATTGGGGGAAATATTGTTTATAAGTATGTTTAGGTGAAAATACATTTTTTATTAATCTAAGAGGAATATATATTCCATTATTTAAGAATATATACTAAAAATAAATGTCTTTCCACATGGATCCAGGAAGCTAAGTGGGGAGGCGCTGAGCGCTGCTGTGGATCCAGCGAAAACTGGTATGGAATTGGGCTATCTTTGGAGGAGTGTTGGAAAGTGTTAACTATGAGATCCAGTCAGAAGATGTGTAGCAAAAGTTAAATACAGTATATTCTGATTTGCTTTGTGATTGAGTAAACTTGAATTCAAAGTTGAAAAGGTTGCCATTAATGGTTCCCTAGATTTACAGTGATGTACGATTCTTCTGTTTGGTTTTTGCGCATTTTCACTGTAAAGAAATTCTAACTAATACTGAGAGACAAATATACAGACCAACAAAACACCTAACAGGAATGTGTGGTATAATGTGCTTTAATTTAAAATGTGTTATTACAAGGGTAATTTTAGATAAGATGAATGAGAGTGAGTAGCATGTTCATAACAGGTAAAAAGGAATATAAATAATACCTATATGATAACAATAAAGAAAGGTATAATAATCATGAAAGAAAGATTACAGTTCCCTGATAACACACAAGACTCAAGCCTTAGGTAGGGTATAGGTAGGCAATAGAGCAGGGTAGTTTGTTATTAAGAAGTGAAACATTTTTTTAAAAGTTTAACTGAGTTACATGTGGCCTTGTGGACCCTTATGCCCAAATATCTATAAACTCCGACATAGATACTACAACTCTGATTCCTATTAACAGAGGAATGGAGCCACTGACATGGCCTCTTATATACTTACAGGGCTGATTATACATTCATGCATATACCTAAATAGTAAGTAGTTATGTTTACAACAGTATTGGTGCCACTTACACACACACTTACATACTTCTCTATTCACCATATTTATTTAAACATTTGGTGGATACTCACAGATGTACTGATACACTCAGTCTGATATATATACTGATACAACCTACTCACCTATCTACACAAGTACTACTCTAAAGATGGGTGCAGACTCTAAGTGTTCACTTTTACTGTTATGTCCAGTTCCCATTAGAAAAGCTGCTTAATATACCTTACTGTAGGAATTGAGCACTCAGCTAGTTTGTGAGTAGGTGATGGAGAAGGGTGCTTTACTGTTAGAACATTAAACATGCCCTTGTAAGTTTCACTGAGTTAGACATGCACTTGCAGACTACTATGCTCACTTTTATATATAGTGTGAGGACAGTACTTGTATCTATATACCTATTATCAGAAGGTCACAGCCACAGACACAGCCAGTCTGACTCTGAAAGGGATGGTTATACATTTATACAGACACCCAGGCAGCAGTTATGCTTTCATCAGTAGTGTAGCCAGTTGCACACAAAGTTACATATCTGTGAATTTACCATATTCATTTAAATATCTGGTGGGATTCTCATAGATGTATTAATACAGTCAGTGCGATATGTAGTCAGATATTGACACAACCTACTTATCTATCTAAATAAACAAGTACTGCTTCAGATATGTCTGACACCTACAAGTAAACAGTTTGAGTGTACACCTTTCCTGTCAGTTCGATTTCCCATTAGAAAGGGTGATTGACAACCCTTAAACTATCCTTTTACTGAAAACCTCAGCACTCAGTCTGCAGGTTAGTGATAGAGGAGGGTGCTCTATGGTTAAAACATTAATAAAGTCCTTCTAAGTTTCACTGAGTTAGACATACAGTTGCAGACTTCTATGATAAGTTTTATATGCAGTATCGAATCCATACTGCAACTCATATCTACTAACAAAAGGATAGAGCCACTGATACACCCAGTGAGACATTGGCACAGTCACTTATACATTCATGCACACGCCCACACATTAGTTATGTTTCCAGCAGTATTGGATGCAGTTGCAAACATAGTTACATACCTCTGTACTCTACATATTTGCTTAAACCTCTGGTACAACACAGATCCAAATCTAGTCAGTCAGATATGTGGTGAAATACTGCCACAACCTACTCACCTATCTACACAAGTACTACTTTAAACATGAGACAGGCCTACTATTGCAGACTCTAAGGTGGTCATTCCGAGTTTGGCGGTCTTTACTGAAGACAGCAGTGCAAACGGCAGCCGAAAGACCACCATTGATGGCGGTGTGAAGACCGCAACATTACGACTCACCCACACAGCACTGCCATAAATAGACCCAAAAAATTAAACCGTCGGTCGAAGAAACGGCGTGAAGGAGTCGGCTACACCACCAGCACTGCCATGCTGAAAAACATCCCGCCCAGCAAATAACGAGTCGCAAATCAGCACCTCGATCCCAACACAGCGGAAATCCATTGGCAGTCCGAACCGCTGCGGGAAAAAGGTACCACCACCACCAGAACACAACACCACATTGGACAATACCATTACCCAACACCTGAGACACATACACACACATGTCGACAGCACTACAAAACACCCCCCCACACATACCCAGAACACTTTGAACCAGGAACTTTGACAGAGCGAGGCAAGAGCTCACTGAAAGGAGGCACTGCACATAGATATCACAGGCACCATCACACTGAGCACGCATCACACAACTGCACACAAACACCACAGAGCTCACGCACATACCACTACCCAAACTCACACCAACAAGCAGTACACCCAGCATCCCCACACAACATACACCCCCACCCACAACCCAACCGCATTGGCACCACAAACAAAAGACGATTCACAGACGAGGAGCCGAGGGTAATGGTTGACGAAATTGTCTGAGTGGAACTGCAACTGTTTGGAGCACAGGTCCAGCAGACATCCATAACACGGAAGAACGACTTATTGCAAAGGATAGTCGTCAGGATGAATGCAGTGGTGAACCATCCACGCACAAGGGAGGACATTAGGAAGAGGTGGTACGACCTACGGGGGAAGGTACAGGCTATGGCCTCCAGGCACCAAATCGCCATCATGGCGACTGGTGGTGGGCCCCCACCGCCTCCCCCAGAATTGTCATTGTGGGAGGAGAAAGTCCTGGCCATTTTACATCCAGAAGGGCTATGGGGATTCCTTGTGGAATGGACACTGGTAAGTCAACTGCACTCCTCAGCCAACATGTCCCCGTGTACAGCATGTACCCCCACTACCCTCTCACACCACCCTAACGTGCACAAGCCACCATGGACCCAATACCCACCTTTGCATGCCACAGCTCCCTACTGACACCATTCCCTCACAGGCCCACCTAGTGCAGGGATACCCAACATTGCAGTAAGTACCACAACTACCAAACATCCCCTACCCTTGCATGACTACTATATCCACTTCACATCTCTGCAATTGCATGTGTCACTCCCCATCACCAATAAGTATAAGAAATGGCACATTAGTACATGGCAATGACGGTAGCAAGACAAACATTAACTATTCTCCAAACATAGGTCCACTGCAACATTCCACTGATGACAACACAAGCAGTGGACTAGTAACTGTCAATGCCATTACTGCCCTGCAAATCCAGTCAATGATGGTATACAACAATGTGTGTCACTGCTACAATACCATCATCTGACACAATACCTCTCATTCCACAGGTCTCCCAAGTACTGCCACACAGCAGGGGAGGCCAGTGACAGAAAGCCCAGACCTGGAAGCATGTCCAATAGGGGAGGACTCCACTGGAAGGCTGAATACGGACGACAAACCTGGCCCCATCAGGCATGAGTGGTCTGTCCACCACCACCAGCCTCACCCTGCCTACAACTGAAACCACCTCCACTGTGGCAGCCAATCCTCAGCAGAGCCCACCTTCCCATATCAGTGTTCCAAGGTCACATCAAACATCAGTGTGCCCCACAGGACAAGGGTGGGAGTCAATGGTGCAAACCGAAGACAATGACGGTCCTGGTGTCAGTGTGAGGGGGCACACTGCACCAGGGGCACAGGCATAGGGTCAAGGGCCAGTGGGAGGGCAATCATGGGCTAAGGAATGAGGCAGGTACAGGACACGACCGGCCAGTAGGCTGTCTCTAGAATCCTGGGAGCCTACCAGCAAACCCAGGACAAGATGGGCCAGATACTCACCACCTTGCAGGACACCCAAAGGCTGCAGGGGGAATGCCACCGGGAGGCCATGCAGCAGTGGCATGCACTCAATGCCACCATGGTCTCCACATTAGCGAAATACAAGGAATTGAACAATATCCTGCGGACATCCACCACCCAACTGCAGGCCCCATCCAGTAATCAGGCGAAACCACTGCCATCAATTTTAGCACCTGCTATTGGAATGGTGACCCAGAAGGAGGACCCACAGGCTACCAGCATCCCTGCTCCTGCAGCTGAGGAACTTCTTCGTAAAAGAGGTCACCCATCCAGACATTCTGCAGGACCTGAGGCCAAGCCCAATCCCCCCAACAGGAAGTGATCCCTCTTCTGAACTGTCACCCTTGTGTGCCATTGTTACACCCTGTTGGGTGTCCAAAACCAAGTTCACATCATACCGGGCAAATGGATACAGGACCTGTGAGACAAACAGCTGTACCACCCACTCTGATCAGCACCTAGACCATTACCCCACTCCTCTGGACTGTGATGTCATACACTTAATAAACACAAATTAACACAAGTCATGGTCCATGTCTCTTCATTGCACGTAGTGGCAATCCTGTTTCCAAGCAGCATCTATATACACGTCAGCACCACAATAATGTTGAAGTGACAGATGTAGTGGGACACTCCAGCAGGTGTTTAAGTACATCCAAACTGTAATGATATCCCGTGTCAGCGATGGCAACAGGCAATACAGTAATCAGCTTGAAGACAGAGATGTGACCTGAAGAGGGAAAATGAAATAGAATCAGGCACAATGTTGTAAGACATGTGAACCACAGTCATACATCTAGAGCATTTGAATACATAAACAGGATAACTGGCCCAGCAGCTATGATTCCACATATATAAGGGCCTGCAAAGGCACTCACATGTGTAGGACAGGAAAGATATAACATAGGTAACATACTCTATTGTTAACCTCCCTGAGTAGTCAGGAACGGGTACTTGCCGCACAGCAGCTGACAATGCAGCATGACATGCCTACGCAGCAGGAGAAGACTGCTAAGTCCCCTTTACATTTACCCAAATAGGCAGACTGAGGACTCTAAACCTTTGGTAGAATTATAAGGCTGTACCGCAATGGCACCAGATGTCCTTAGCAGCAGTGCATTTACACTACCCCTCATGGTAAGTCTAGCTTCCTTACAGAGTCGGAAACCAAGATAGAATGCTGTAGTCCCCACACACACCCTGATGCATGCAAATACTGGCTGCAGACTGGCTTCAACAATACATTTTCCATGTGCAGATGACATACAAATCACACATACATGTACATCATTGAAAGTAGTGACAAATCAGGTCAGTCCCGTTGTCATGTGCCTAACCCTCGTCTGCCTCCCCCTCAGCATCAGAGTCACCGGCTCCAAACACTGCTCCAGCATCAATGTCCCCCTACTCCTACAGTGGGATGTGCCTTCTGAAGGCCAGATTATCGAGCATGCAGCATGCAACAATGATCTTGCAGACTTTCCCTGGTCAGTACTGTAGGGCACCACCGGACACATGGAGCCAACGAAATCTAGCTTTCAAGAGACAAAGTCCGCTCAATCACTCACCTCGTCCTGGCATGTGCCTCATTGTACCTGTTCTCCCCTCCTATAGATGGATGTCTCACAGGTGTTTGGATACCCTAACCTGCCCTTGCTCCTGAGTCACCCGTGTGGAAAAGGGAACATGACTATTGGTAACAATGCTAGGCAGAGTGCAGACTGTGTTTGGAGGGGTACAAACGTCTGACATGGAGAGCAGTACACATACCTGTGAGCCAGGCCCTTCCCCCTGTGGCTGTGACATCATTGCAGGGACACTGCTGTTCCTCAGGACATAGGAATCATGTACTGTTCCTGGGAATTTTGCATTTACATGTGTTATGTACTCGTCTACAAGACACACAACTTGTACATTAAGCGAATAAGTACCCTTCTGTTTTCTGTATACCTGTTCATTGGTCTTCGGAGGTACCAAGGCGATGTGAGTCCCACCAATGGCCCCAATTACATGTGGGACATTTGATATGTTGTAGAATGCTGGTTTACAGTGGGCAATTCAGGATGTTGTGGGAGCCTAATGTATCTGTGCAAATGCTTGCGTAGGGCATCCAGAACATCCTGCAACACCTTACTAAACTGGGGCTGTGACAACCATGCAGCCAGTCCCACTGTAACCTGAAAAGAGCCACTCACCAGAAAATGCAGGAATGAAAACACCTGGACTGTTGGAGGAATGGCATGGGGATTTCTCAAACCCGGCAGGAGGTCTGGGTTCAATTGGGCGACCAGTTCTCTGATGCTCAAACGGTTCAGTCGGTAGGTCAGGATGATGTGGCGCTCTTCCATGGTGTCAAGATCTACGAGTGGCCGGTAAACTGCTGCATTTTCATCACTCCATTGTGGCGATATCTGGGCGGGGACACAAACAACAATCTGGGAGCCTCTCACAATGTTGTGCACCAAGTATGACATACGACAGTCACAAAGTTTTGTTCATGTAAGTTGGCTGTCATGTTGTGAGAAGACACATTACTCCACACTCCATTCCTAACCAGACAATGGCACATAATCCCTGTGACAATGGACGTATACAGGACATGTAAACATACACCTTCCATGTGTTCAACTACACAGATCATAAATACTGACAACTGTAGTGACAAGTGTGGTGATGTCACCAGACACTCACTACATATGTCATTATCTACAATGTGTGACCTAATGTCTCAATTTGTGACGACATTCAGGTAATTACGCAGTGTGAACCCAGGACAGTCATGTTACATACTGATATGGCATCCGCCTGTCCGGCATGCATTGGACAGCTGGAAGTGACCTAGTTCTGCCGGCGGAAGTCGCCATGCGGAAGGCAGTCTGAATCGTCGTGCAACTCCTCACTGGTTAACATTGATGTCTATGAGAGACTGGAACCAATGACGATCACTGCTGGAGGTGACGGTCATGACCGCTGCGGTCGAAAACGTCATTTTGTATGGGCCAGCTCACTTGACTCCCAGCATTCGGGCAAGACAGACCTCCACTTCATGTGCTGCTGTGTCCTGTATCTTGGAGCAACTATGGCACGCACTGCAGGGGATAGGGGCCCAGCCTTCACTACAGAGGAACTGGAGAAACTGGTGGAAGGGGTCCGACCCCTGTATGGGCAGTTGTGCAGTGCTCCAGGGCAACAGGTTAGTACAATGTCCTTTGTCCCACATGTCGGGTGGCGTTTGACAATGTATGTGTGTGCACATGGACATGTCATGACTGATCAGGTGTTTTGCATGCACGTTATGTGTGGTATATTGGCAGTGTGCATGGTCCAGGTTTGTTGTGTGTCGCCAAAGGTTTCACCTGGATTGGTATTAATTACATCATGTTCCCCATTTTCGGAATGTTTGCCATGCAGGTCAGCACCCACCAGACAAAATGGTTATGGAGAGCCATCGTCAAGGAAGTGCAGACCCTGGGGGTCCATAGCCGGCGGAGCACCCACTGCAGAAAGCGGTGGGAGGACCTGAGACGCTGGGCCCGGAAAGCTACAGAGTCCCAGCTGGGGATGGCCTCCCAACGTGGGAGGGATGTCCGTCGGACCCTGACCCCCCCACAATGGCCTGCATTCCGGCTGTGGCCTGCCCAGAGTTGGATGGATGCTTGAGGGCAGCACAGCAGCCACAAGGGGGTAAGTGTTGACTGTTAGGTGACTTCTGCATGGTTGTATACTGTGACCCTCACTGGGGATGTATGTGGTCAAATGAGATTTAGGGAATGTACAGTCCTGGTTGTCACACCTATCATATAGGAGTGTGACATGTTAGCTATGTTCGCCATGCAGGAAAAGAAGTGGTGGTACTGTGACACATGTTCACCTGTATGTATGGGTCGCTCAGGTATGCTATCATGCCACTGGCTGCATCCTCCATGTCTGTGTGTACAGTAGTAATACAAGGGGATCATATTGGCACTATATTTGGGTAATGACAGGCATGTTTCATGAACATTGCAACTGCTTCAATTGCTACATCAATGGACCTCTGTACCACATGTACTCCAGACATTCCTGTCAGTTAGTTTGTGTGCTCAGTTCCTGTGAGCTTAGATTTGTCTCATCCTGTAATGGATGACATATGGTTGGGTGTGTTCCTGGGCTGGATTGATGGATCAGTCATTTAGCCAGTTGATAGGCATGTAGTAGTCTTCATTCAGGTGTATAGGCTGCATGGTTGAGGTGATCACTGATGAGTTTGGGTATCACTTGCATGACTCAATTGTAATTGATTGCAAAATGGTCGCTTGTTTACCCGGCAGGGGCTGAATTATGTATTATTTGTATGTGAAGTGGATGTGTATGCTATCACTATTACCTCCCTTTCTGTCTCTCCCACCCTCCGTCTCTGTGTGCATTAGAATCATCTGGGGAAGGAGGAAGGGCACCGGAGAATGGGGATGCAGCAGCCCACGGGACCCAGGAGGCTGGCACCAATGAAGCCGAGGGAGCAAGTGGGACGGAGGGGAGCCCCGCGGGGGAGACTGGAGCAACTACCACATCCAGCACTGCCCTCCTTGTAGCACCCCACACAGTTTCCTGTGCCCGCTCACCCAGGAGGGTGGGAGTCTCCTTTGCTGCAGGCAACTCTGCCTATGCCCCAGTCAGCCTGCGGCCCTCAATGAGGAGGCTATTGATCTCCTGAGATCCATCTGTGTGGGGCAGACAACCATTGTGAATGCCATCTAGGGACTGGCATCTCAGATGCAGCAGTCCAGTCTGTTCCTGGAAGGCATTCACTGTGGCTTGTCTGAACTACAGAGAACATTTCAGGCTCTGGCCTCCTTGCTGACATCAGCCAGTGTCCCTACATCTTCCGTCCCCCCTCCAGCTACCTGTTCCCAATCCACAACCCCTCTCTCTACACCCGTCTGAAGCACACCTACAGACCAGCATACACCCACTACAAGAGACAAGGTGTACAAAGACAGACATAGGCATCATAAACGTTCCCACAGGCATGCACACACACAACACACATCTGCATACACAACAGACACTTCCCCCTCCACCTCCTCCCTTACAGTCATCACATCTCCTGTGCTTCCCATGCCACTGGATTCAAGCTAGCCTGACTGATGAGGGGTGGAACCCCGAAACCGGTCCCAGGATGCTTGTTTCCAGTCCAGGGAAGACCTGGCCTAGCAGTTGGGGCTGGACTGTTCCCATGGGGAACAGGGTCAAGACTGATTTGCATATGGCTGGGTCCAAACTGGAATGGCATGGGCAGCAACAAAACGATGGATTTAGGCCAAGATCACTGTACTGGGGGTGAATGTTTGACAATGTTCAGCATTCCGTCCATCACTTGTTGTTTTTGCATTTGTCGCCCTAAGTGGGAAGGGTATGCCTAGACGTGGGTCCCGTGCTTCCCATGCCACTGGATTCAAGCTAGCCTGGCTGATGAGGGGTGAAACCCCGAAACCGGTCCCAGGATGCTTGTTTCCAGTCCAGGGAAGACCTGGCCTAGCAGTTCGGGCTGGACTGTTCCCATGGGGAACAGGGTCAAGACTGATTTGCATATGGCTGGGTCCAAACTGGAATGGCATGGGCAGCAAAAAACCGATGGATTTAGGCCCAGGTCACTGTACTGGGGGTGAATGTTTGACAATGTTCAGCATTCCGTCTATCACTTGTTTTTACATCTCCACTCAAACCTGCCAGCACTGCATCATCACACACTGGTCCTGCTAGCATTCCTGTAATACCCTCAATCACCACAACAGCAGACTCACATACACCAACCACACACCATCCGCACTCACAACTACCATCTCTGCCACCTGCAGCACATCCACCTCACTTGCACACACCACTGCAACACTCAATCACACATCTCCCATTCCCTACTCGCAGCTCTATCCCGCCTCTCAATGAATGCACACACACCCACTCACCCGCCCAACATTCACCCACCGCACACACCAGTATCCATGTACAGCACACCAACACTTCAGATGAGCACTCCCTCTACCACCAATCTCAACCCTCAATCATGTGACTGCCCGTGTACCTAAGAAAGTTTCCCTTGCCACCCATGACCTCTTCCCCACTCCTCTTGCCACCCTTTGTTCCCTGAAAATGTTGTGTCCTCTGGCCCATCCCAAGCCCTTCCACCTCCCATTCGTCGGATGCCCTCTCTGGTGTTTCCCCTGCTCCTCTAACCAGCAAAAAATCCACCCCACCCAGTGCCAAAGTCACCCCTCCCAAGCCCAAACTCAAACATGCCCTTTCCAAATCCAAGCGACCCCACTGCTCCCACACCCCTGAGGTACCTGCCTGTCCCATTGATGCCCCTATGATGTGGAGACCGATTTGCTGTCAGGAGTCAAGTTGGGGCCATGATATATGGACAATGTGTCCTGCATTTCTGGACACTGGACTTGCCATTTGGCACACATTGTATATAGTTAATTTTTATATTTTATTGTACAAAACAACTGCCCACAGTGCTGTGGTTGGCAAGTTGAGATGGTTGTCCTGGTTTCCTTCTACATGGTGGTGTGACATCTGTGTGCAACGGTGTGTGAGGTCTGTGTATGGGTTGTATCTGTGTTGTTGCATGCGCTGGGTAGATGAGTTGTGCCACGGGCATCTTGTAATGTGTCTGACTGCTTGCTTGTGGGATTGTATGGGGTCTAGTGTGCATCCGTGTGTATGTGCTGCATGTGTGGATTTCCTTGTTCGTTTGTTTTACGTGATGTGTCATTAATTGGATGTGTGCTCACTGCTATTGATTGTGTGTCATTGCCACATACGGTTCATGGTATGTATGTGTGGTGTTACACAAGGTGCCTGTCTATTCCTGCGTTGAGGTGTTTGTGGTCTAGTTGTCGTTGTGTGGTTATGGGGTGTGTTGGTGGTGTTGGTGTGCGCTGTGCTGTATGTTTGGCACGTATCTGCTTGGCTTTGTGTGTGTATTGGGTACTTGGCATTGATGTATTTTGTGTCTGCCTGTGTGTGACCTTCGCTGTCTGTGCGAGGAATGTGTGGGAGTGTATCACTTCCATTTCCTCCACTTTGTGCTAGGTGTTGTCATCTGCTCTCTGTCGGTGGCGCTGAAGGTGTATGGCGAGATACAACGCTGGGAAGACTAGCACTTCATTTGCCATGGCGGCCGTGGCCGCATCTCTGTGCCTGGAGGTGGGTGTCTCCTTTTGTACTTTCAGTTTCCGCCAGGTTTTTCGTCGTGGCCAGCCCGCTCTGGATATCCTGGCGGTGTGGTGACTCGGAATATGGTGGACGGGACATTGGCTTCCGCCAGCCTGAACTTGGCTTCAGCCGCTGGACGCTGTTCGTTCGCGGTGGCGGTGCTAGCGGTGAGTTTTCTGTGTTGCGTTGGGTTCTCTGCCTTACTCGTTATATGATCAAAACACCACCGCCAGTGTGGCAGTCAGGTTACCGCCAAACTCAGAACAAGGCCTAAGTGTATACTTTTACTGTGAACTTGATTTGCCATTAGAAAGGCTGCTTGACAATTTTTAAAGTGTCCTTTTACTATAGAAAACTAATCACTCAGCTACAATGTAGGTACAAGATAGAGCATGATGCTTGTTGTTAAAATATAAAACATATATTCTAAGTTTGACTGAGTTAGACATGCAGTTGTAGACTCCTATGCCCACATATAATGAGTGTCCAACTCAGACACATTCAGTCAGACACTGAGAAAGCTACATATATGCTTATACACATACCTAAACAGTAGATATATTTTCAGCAGTACAGGACCTTGTTGCGCACACAGTTACATAACCAAGTATTTTCCATATTTATTTAAACATCTGCTGGGATACTCATCAAGGAAGTGATACACTCTATCAAATATCTAGCCAACTATTTAAACAATCTACTCACCCATCCAGAGAAGTATTTCTTTAAACACAGTTGAGGCCCAGAACTACAGAGGTTGAGTGTGCAAATTTACTGCTGTTTTGAGCTCCCATTAAAATCCATTTTCTATCTTTTAAAGTCTATTTTACTACAAAGAACTCATCGCTCAATTATAAAATTAGTAAGAGACATGTACTTGGCAGTGAACACACTAGCATACCTAATTAGTTCTATGTAATTTTATACTGTTTTTGTAGAGCTAAATATATTTTTATTTGATTTGCAGATATCCTCTGGTAGTAAAAAAAAATATCAGAATGCCTGATAAGAGAAAGAGAAGAAAGAAACAGAGGTAACAAAACTACCAAATTGAAACTGACAGTAAAAAGACAGATAATGTGGAGAATGTGGACAAGAAAAAAAGAACAGCAGGTCAGAGCACTAATGACTTTCTAAAAAAAATAAAGTATGTCGAAAATTGCAAACTGAAAAAAGTTGCTCAATAAAAAGAGGAGCTGTAAATCAAATGATATAGAGGAAGGAGTACATTCTTGCAAAAGTAGAAAATATAATAAGAAAAGAAAGATGACTTGGAGACAAAAAAAGTTTAAGGAGATAAGAGTACAAATGTTTGGAACTAGACTAATACAGAATTTGCTAAACAAAGATGAAGAAGTATAAGAGGAGAAGTGCTATAGTGAAGCAAAAGCGACTTATTGAGAGTATATAGGACAAGGCATTTGTTCTGAAAAGGAACATTTTTATTTTGATCTTAATATTGAAGAGAATGAAGACACTAGACAAAACAGTAGCATGCATGAGGAAAATAACATAAAGGAAACAGCTTATTAACAAAGGCAATTTTTGTAAAGTTTTTTTTAAATGTGAATGGATGCACACATCTAGCACAGAACCATGTTGTTAATGAAGAAAGCTACTCGCAAGAGAACACATTAGTGCATGGAATTGACGCAAGTGGCCGTTGCTATGAACTGAAGGATGGTACTCCCGTAGACAAAGAAGAAATTGTTCCTAGGAATGTAGAACAAGGAATAGCTGTAGAAGTACAAGGAAGCAAAAAACAAGCTCCTATGTACAAGTGCAAGTGTAGCAGTATTTGTACTGTATGTCAGTAATCAATTGATAAATTCAAAACTTTCATGGAGAAGACGCAACTGAAAATTAAAACGCTTCAAGAATTAGATCCATGCAAAGTTAGAAAATACACTAAGTTACACGGTCATTCATTGGCATGTCTTTCAAAGAAAGTGAGTAGAAGCATTGTTCATCACTTTAGAATGTTAGCTGTGCATCATTCAAAAATGCACAATTAAGTTAGGAGACTTGGGGCCATATTTATCATGCATTTTTTCTGCAAAATGCATACTGGTATGTATGAATTCCAATTTCCGATTCGGAAACATGTTACCAAATCGCACTGTGGAACTACGAATACATACAGATTCTGTATTAGGACGGGGCCTGTCAAGGGCGTCTCTTCCTAATACCGAATCGCAGCGGTATGTAGGAATGTTTTGTCAGTGAAATAAGGTCACAAACATTCACATTTTACCACCTACTTCAAGTAGGTGGTAACTCATTCACAAACGGGAAGGGGTCCCCAAAGGACACCTTCCCCTTTGTGAATGCATGCTAGAATGTTTTTAAACATATCCTGTTTTCATTTCAAGAAAATGGGCTGCATTAAAAAAAAAAATTGCTTTATTTAAAAGCAATCACAGACATGCTGGTCTGCTGAGCCCAGCAAACCACCATCCCTGTCATTTTAGCGTTTCCTAATGGGTTGCAAATTGAGACCTACTGATTTGCAATGAGGCAGTAGTGAGAAGAGCTGTAGAGGAAGTGGATACAGAGATTAGTATTGAAAAATGTACGTAGGAGATAGGAAATTTCAATACAATGTGTTCTGAAAAACCTGAGTTTTATTGTATTTGTTATTATCGCACTCACTACAGAAACAATACATGTAATGTAGTTGTCTTTTCTAAAAATGAACAAGACAACAATGATGAGTGTCAGGAAGTTAGTACATATCTATTTGTAGAACAAGATTTTCATTTAGGCACAAAGAAAAGTACATGTAAGTATTATTATGATAAATTAAAGGAAAATACACTGCCAGCTAGAGCAATTCATAATAGATTAGAATTGGTACAATACCACAAGAACTTGATCAATTAAATGTGTATGAATCAATTCTAGTGCAAACTGTTCATCCATTTCAAGCAATCATCCAAATGGACCAAGACAGGGAAGCTGCCACCAACAGAACTATAGAAAGGACTTAAAGGAAGAGCTGTTTACTTACCGTTAGATTAAAAAAAAAATGCAGACACCTGAGTTTTGAGAAAGATGTAGATCAACCACTCATTATTCTAGTAAATGGAGTGCCTACAAAAAATGAAAAAATCTGGCAGGAGTTAGTGGATGTAAAACAAGTACAAAAAAGCGAGAAAAAATACTTGATGGAAACTAATGTTTTTTACAAAAATAGTGATATTATTGAAATTGTAAGTTGTATTGATGATAAAGTACTACTATCAAGTGGACAAATAGAAAAAGTGGATAAGGAGAAATCCGAAAAAAATATATAAGCACTATAGCATTCATCCACTTCATTCAAAAGAAGTTGTTGGGGATGCTATTGATCTCTTTTAAATGAAACAAGCTAGAGAAGCTCCATTGAGTGTGTGGGGAAAAAACTTTAGCGGCTAGCTGTTTTCCACAGCTATTTCCCACAGGAGTAGGTAGGCGCTAAGATGAGTGACCCATACAAATATCAGCAGCTGAATACAGGTCAACAAGACTATATTTAGAGGACCCTATGTTTCGACAACGTATTCCCTATATATTACATCTATTATTTGAGAGTTCCTTGTCAGAACTCTCTTATGCTGTGAACCATATTCTTAAGGCAGGAGTCTATGTGCAAAATCTTTCTGCGAGGCAGTTTGTTGATAAAATACAAGCTAAGGATGAAAATCTGGAATACAACTTAATTTGATGGCATGTCAACGTGGAACTAATGAATACTGGTAACGGCGTCATGGAGAACTTAATGATTTACTAGAATTTCTAAGACAAGCAAACTCTAACATTACAAAACTTTGCTCTTTGGATCCTGCTAATGTATGTAGGTATTTCAATCAAATGTTTCAATCGATGCTGGGTTTTAAATGCAATAAAACAAATCCTCCTCTTGGAGAAGTTACAGAATTTTTGGGGTGAAAAGAATACCAGACAAAAGGTGCTCTTCATATACACATGCTCTTATGGATAAAGGATAAACCAAAATTTGGAACCGATACTGCTGAGTGTGTGCTGTCTTTCATAGAACACTTTGGCCCTGATTTTGACCCTAGCGGCCTTTTGACCGCAAGGGTTAATGTGGCGGTATCACCGCCAACAGGCTGGTGGTGTATACCGCCACATTATGAGTGTGGTGGGTTTGCCGCTGCCAACCCACCACATCTCCACTCATAGCGCCATGCCGGTATGAACCACAGGGCCAGAGTACACAGAAGGCGTCCGCCACCATTATGAGCCAGCCTACTGCCATGGTTTCCGCAGTAGTAGCACTGCCACAAAAACCATGGCGGTAGGGCTACCAGTGACAGGGAATTCCTTCCCTGTCACCGGTAGACGGCTCCCCCGAGCAATCACCTGACCCCCTATCCCCCAGCAATCAACTGAACCCTCCCACCCCCCCTACAGTCACAGCGCCCCCCACATACATGTACACAAACAACCACATGCACCACACATACACCCATTCACCTACACTTACAGACACGCATTCACTCACACATCCATACACACATTCACTCACATACTCACAAGCATTCAGGCACACATCCACACTAACCTGCCCACACGCATACTCTCATGCATACACACTGACATGCAGACACTTACTCACTGAAACATTCATACACGCATTCACTCACGTGCATACAAACATTCATACACCACAACACTCACAGACGCATTCACACACACATTCATACACACAAACGTTGATACACACATGCAGACATCACACACAACTCATTTGAGTGCTATGAGAGGTTGAGTTCAGCTAGCTTGTTCTGAAAGTCTAGAGGAATTGTTTGGGTTAGTCTAGGTCTTGCCAACATGCAAAATAGTCTTGAAATCTTTTCCAGAAATTCAGTACCTAGCAGAGTTTGATTCGGAGAAGAAGTGCACACCTCGCAAATATGTGTCTTTACAAAATTCTGCAGCACTATAGGTACAAAAATAATGTTTCAGAAAACATTGATGAAGGCAAATATGGTGTAGTTGGTTGTGACAGTTGTTTGGTATGGCATACAAAAGGTAACTTAATAAACCATAGAAAAAATACTTGTCAAACTGCTGAGAATTTCTTTTTTTTTCTACTTAGCACTTCTATAGCCATTCAAACCTTGGAGTTCTGAAACATAGTTGCTTGGACAGTATGCTCTTTCAATGCTATAAAGACAGCATTGAGTGTCCAATATTCCACAACTACCTAAAAATGTTATATGAAGAAACTGAACAAGAGGAAACAATTGCTACTGAGATAGCAAAGGATAGTTCATAAAGCAGTCAGAGTTCCGGACCTCTCAGTCAAGATCCCCTATGACAACCAATAATCACGAAGCTGCCATAGCGATGAATGAGGTGCAGACAGCAATGCAATAAGCAAGAGAAGAAAGTGTTCCCTTCGAACAGTTAGTAGAACAAATCAATAATGAGCAGAAATAAATATTTACAGAAGTTAAAGAAAAAACAGAACATGGACTCATCCACAAAAACATCAATGTAAATGTTCCTGTTTTAAGCCGATTTCTTTGTATGTCAGCGGACAAGCTGGCACTGAAAAAAGATTTTTAATGCAAGTTCTAACCACTTATCTACACAAAACTCAATTTTATAGTGTGTTGTACTAGCCCCTACTGGATGCTACCTGTTGAACACAATAATAAACTGGAGTACCAAAATTTATCTGGAGAAGCTTGCCACAAAGTTTCAAGAGTGTTGAAGAAATCGAAACTTTTAATCATCGATGAGGTGAGCACTGTCTCAAACTTAATGCTTGCCGTTTTACATTTAAGAATGCAACAGATATTGAAGACAGAGTATGATGTCCTTTTTGGAGGAAAGCATCTAATTGTTTTTGGTGATTTATTACAACTCACACCTGTGAAAGGGCAACCTGTGTTTAAAACACTCTTACATAAAGAAACCTGTGAAAGGATAGTCTGTGATTAAGACACTCTTACATGAAGAAACCTGTAAGTATTTATGAAGCATTGGAAATTAGAATATTTGGTTGAATTTTCAGTACAAAGAAATAATTAGAAACACGTATCAAGCATCTGATATGTAATATGGAAATATTCTGTAGCATATTAGACTTGGAATGCTGTCAAAAGAAGGAAAACGTTGCTTGGAAACCAAACTTATAAAGAACATATTTCCTTCTAAAACATCTGCAATATAGCTAATGTTTGAATTTATTCAACAATAAAAATCCATTGTGTCTCTAATGCCTACTCTTCAAGAATGTGCCTATTTCAATAAATAATTACTACAAATGGAGAAACAACAAACATTGGAATTAATATCATTTGATTATATGGAACACCAAGGAGTCACAATACTGTTGAGTGAAAAACTACAATCAAAACTCAATTCTTTGGAAAAACTGTTTCCAAATCTGCAGGGTTAAAAAGTGTGTTGTTTGTAAGAACTGTAGGGTGATTTTGCAGCATAATTTAAATATTGAAGAAGGATTAGTTAATGGAACGACAGGTAAAATAATTGATTTCATTTTGTAGCCTATCAGAAATAATGTTCAATATCTAGCAATTCAAGTTGATTATCTTAAAGGTGTAAAACAGGTCTGTTGCACGTTTATTGCTTGCAAAAGACGTGTATATTATCAGAAAGCAGTTTCCAATATGTTTAGCAAATCCTGTAACAATACATAAGTCTCAAGGTCTAAGTGTAGATGAAGCATTTATTAATATTAGTAGCACCATATTCAAGGAAGGCATGTCTTATGAGGCACTGTCACAAGTTAGAACTTTGTCTCATCTCATAGAGTTTGATGATAGTAAAGTAAATACTGATTCCACTTGTACAGTGGGGTATAGCCATTTGAGAAGCCTGTATGCTTCTCACCCAGAGCAGTACCCAGTTTACAAAAAGCCCATAATCTTACCAAAACAAAAGAGTTCAAAGGATCACAGTGACATTCCTGAGAAAAAAAAGAAAGTAGTGTTGGAGAAAACCAATACTAAAAATGGTGGTGAAATTATAGGTTCCCAGTTCTCAAACATCTCTGCAGTCAACTGCTATGCCAATGTAGTTCTCAATGCACCATTATCTTTACATACTCTAGTTCATGAAATTAAACAGAAAAAAGATACACGATTGTGCTCTGGACTCTTTAGTTTGTTAAAACGCTTGTGCAGTAATAGAACAAAAACATATGCTACATCTTTTATGAGAGATCTTTCTAATCTGTGCACTGGATGTATACACTTCACTCAAAAAACTCAAGAAGATGCACAAGAATTCTTGATGGTCCTACTTGGTATCTTAGAAGAAGAGATGGTATCAACTGATGACCTATTTGGACTAAGTTACTCATGGCAGCATGATTGTGAAAATAGTTTTTTTTTTTCTTCAAAAACAGAAATAGATTCAAAACAATTTATCTACTTCACTCTATCAGCCTTTAAAACCTGCAGTTTTTACAAACTGTTCAAGGGTGTGCCACAGAATAGTACCTGCACAAAATGCTAGTCCGCTCTGTTATCAACTTTGAACATAAGAAAAACTGGTAAGTGTATCATCTTAAAGCTACAGCATTGCAATGCAGATGGAACTAAATTAGAAAACTCAAATTAACAATTTTAAAACTGGAAAAATCTCTATTTGAGGAAAACCACATACCTGTGTAGCCATTATTTTTCATGAAGGAATAAATGTTGCATCTGGACACTACACCATATACTTAAAAAATAAAACTTGATGGACAGAGTGTAATAATAGCAACCTTATAATCAAGCAGGTGTTACCCTATAAATTGCCAAATTCTTACATTCTGTTTCTTGAACCAAAGTTCTAACCGGGATTACTACATAAGAATTGAATACTACAGTTCTGGGATTTTTAATATAACATGTCGAGACTTCATACTGCCTACCAGGGGTGATTTCTTTATAACGGATTTCAAATTTTCAAATCTAGTTACTTTTGCAAGGAAACAAAAGACATAACAGTAAACTGGAAACACAGACTACAAACCAGGAGAAGGATCTACTGAAGAGAAAATGGAATACTGCTAAACTTCTGTTTCAAGAACACCTGCAAAACTATAAATGTATTAACACCACTGATATAGTCTACTCCTCCTGAACGGATTACTATATTTTTACGACATCATGCTGACTACCAAGGGAGATGTTTTATATGCATTTTCAACTACCACTATGACACAGTTACACACCCATGCACACAATGATGCATACACTTACACACCTAGGCATGCTCTGATCCATACACTGACACACCCATGCACACACTGATGCATACACTGACACACTTAGTCACACACTGATGCTCACATTGACACACCAAAGTACACACTGATGCACACAGTGACACACCCAGGCACACACAGATGCATACACTGACACACAGGTACACACTGTCATATACATAAACACATCCAGACACACACTGATGCATACTCTGACACACCTAGGCACATATTGATGCATACACTGACACATCCAGGCACGCACTGATTCACACAGTGACATAACCAGACACACACTAATACATACACTGACACACCTAGGCATACACTGATGCATACGCTGAAAAACAAACATGCACACACTGATGCACAGTTACACTCAGGCACACACTGAGGCATACACTGATACACACACAGGAACACACTGATATATACACAGACACACCCAGTCACACACTAATGCATGCACTAACACACCCAAACATATGCTGATGCATACACTTAGACACCTATCATAAGAAAGAAAAAGACAAACACAGCTCATCTTTTAGTGAATGGAATGGTTCTAGTAAGAACCTTTTTTACTTCAACAGTTTTTTGGAATTTTTTACTTTTTGATATTTTTGGGAAAAACTAGCTCTAAAAGAAATGAGCTCAACAAGTAACCAAGAAGCAACATGCTTCAGTCTGTAAAAATTAACGCACCGGAGTATGTTCTGTCGAAGCATTAGACTTAGGGAACCTCTTGAAATAGTAATTTTACATACCAGTGAAATCGGTACACAGTAATTGTACCCTCCTGCAAGCTTTTTGTTCCTAATAAGGTTTCTCATATGGTAAGGTTTCTAGAAACAGTCATAATGATGTGAGGCATATTGCTGTCCATATTGAAAAGAGAAATCTTCTTCAATGTAGACTGAACTGTCTTTTCAAGGTTTGTCGTCATCAGTATCTTGGCATTTGACTTTAAGTTGCGTAGGACTATAAGCTGGCTAAAATGGTCCTTCATCACCAGATTCGTCCATCTCCAGGAGATGTACATGAGGAAGTGGTGAAACTCTACTTGAAGATGTCTGTTGGGGCGTAAAGCCACTGGAATCCCTTTTGCAATACTTAATATGGCCTCCTTTTGTGATGTTGACAGGCTTGTCAAAGGTGCCGACAATGAGGACAGAGCTGTCTTCTTAGGAACTGCCTGCAAGTGTGATGTTGGATTTGTCATGGTTGACGAAAATGCCCCAGTCAAGGCAATAGTCGTTGTCGGCTTTATTGAGGAAATGGTCATCTTCAATTTACGCGATGACAAAGAACATGTCATCGTTCTTGTCAGTGTCATTGACGCTGTAGTTGTCACTGCTAAGGTGGTTGATGATGTTGTTGTTGAAGATTTCCTTGTCAACGCATCAACCGTCAACTAAATGACTGTCAATGGCAGATCCATGGAAAAACTACTGTTCCTTGATGAGGATTCCTTAGAAGGAGTTACAGGCACTGATGTAGATAAGGAAGACCATTTATGAGAGGAAGGAGAACCGGAAACTTCCTTATTCACTGACTTTTCTGTCCCAGAGTCTCTGTTGTGAGACTTTGTTTTTTTTATTCCTTTTCATATGAGGCTGGGCCCTTATTTTTATACTTCCTTCCTGGTGAAGAATGACTCGTCTTCACAAGAAGGGTCAGAATGAGCCTTTTTGTTTTGAAGCCTGTGACAGGGCACGAGTGACAGCAGAAATGGCGGTGGATGCGGAGTACCCCTGGGGCACTCCGAAGAGTGCCGGAGTATATCTTCAACTGGAACGGCTTGACGTCAGAGAGGACCCGGGAGGAGCCGAGAAAGAACCAGGAAGAGAGGGAGCCGGCGTGGGGAGAGCAAGGAGGAAGTCGTGAGTCGCGGAGGAGCAGGGAGTCTCTCCTCCAAGGGAAGCCGTGCAGGAGACGACGGGACAGAGACAGCGCAGGGAGCAGAGAGCGTCCACCGACAAGAAGACGAGTGAGAGAGACAGGCGAAGAAGCCAGCCACATTCCTGGAGAGGCATGGCTTATAGAGATTTTGCAGCTTTTGAACCACTTACCTGCGGAGGAGAACAGAAGGTATATATGTGAGAGACTCACAAGGAGAAAAGAAGCACACCAAGGACAAACAAAGACTGTAGAATTATAAACAATATAGACATATTTGGATTAGAAAATAAGGACAGAGAGAAAAGAATTAAACACGTATATCAGAATTCAGATAAAAAGGGAGAAGTATCCTGCCATATTACTTACCTGTCACAAAGCCACAGAAGTAGCCTGGCTTCTGGGTCTTTTACAGTTTTAACAGAAAATGTTCTGCAAACCTTACACTCCTTTGACTTGTGGTGAGTGTGTTAGCAATAAAGGCATTTCTTATGGGTGTCCTCAGAAAATAAGAAAATTAAATGAGCTGCTTACCTGTAACTGTAATTCCCCAGTATTGGTATCTTTCATAGAGTCACATGCTTGAATCATTCTCCATTGTGGAAGTGGGGGTCCCACAGAACCATAATAAAGCAGTAAGTGTCATTATCATAGGCCATGATGGATATGAATAATCACGTAAATAGCCTATCTATTTCCTTTTAAAAAAAGGAACCAAACTCCAGCCAATCAGGCGACAGCACCCTCTAGAATACTCCAAAGAGAGGCAGAGACCCTCAGATTTTCTAAGCAAAAGTGGGACTATTAACCCGAGCCTCTCAGGGGTGGAATTAGGTCCCATGTGAATCTATGAAAGATACCAATACTGGAGAACTAGAGTTTCAGGTAAGTAACTCATTTTCTACTCCAGTATTGAATCTTCATGGATTCACATGCTTGAATCAGAAGAGCAAGCAGTCTCTGTATTTGTATTTTTTATAGCACGAGCACAAATAGCGGATGGTGGGCAGGAAATATCCATATGCAATCAAATAGACAGGTCATACCCTATCATTTATTTATATAAATAAATACATAAGCAAACACATGTAACCAAAAGAGATTCACCTTATTGAAATAAGTGGGTGGTACAGCCTGTGCAACAGCTGCATCACTGTGCTGTGCCAACTACATGTAATAATGCTGCATGAAGCATATTCTTCAAAGTCACAGCATGAGAGATTTTCATGTGGCAGAACTGGATTGAGGCTGAAATCCATTGAGCGATAGTTGCTTTTGTGACTGGGGCACCCTTACAAGAGTGTCCATATGATTTGTTTTGTGCAATATAAGTAGAATTTTAGACATCTCTTAATATCCAGCGTATGCAGAGATCTCTCTGCTGGTGATGTTGGATTTGGGAAGAAGGTTTGCAATACTATAGGTTCATGGAGATGAAAATCTGAAGGAACCTTAGGAATAAACCTTGGATTGGTTCTGAGAATGACAGAACCACCCATAAGCACAAGAAAGATTCCTAAGTTGTAAGAGCCTGTATCTCACTTACCCTTCTGGTGGAAGTCAGAGCTAGTAGCAGTGCGACCTTCCATGTGAGAAACTTGAGGTCTGCTCTATGTATTCGTTCGAACGAATCCTTCAAAAGCTGAGACAGAACTCTATGTACAGGTGCCAGTCTGGGCAGGAACCCTTACTGGAGTAAAGACTCTGAACAATCCCTTCAAGTAATGTTGATGATTCTGCTTGAGCACAAAGAGAGAGGATGTGATGAGAGTCTGTATCTTGATATTGCAGCGAGATGCACTTTAATAGATGCATGCACCACCCTGTTCAGGTGATGCTTGTAGAGGACGCAAGTTCGATTTCTGGCACCATAAACAGAAACTTTTCCATTTGAGCCTGTATGTTTTTACTGTGGCATATGCCCTTGCCATCGAGAGAATGACCCTGCAGGCCTGAGGTATTTTCAGATGTTAAAACCCATTGAATTCAGGAGCCATATGCATAAGTGACAAGAAGGGCCTTGGTTCATCGTCAAGAGTGTTCAGGACCGTTGCAAGTGAATGTGGTTGTATTCTGAGAGTAGGAGAACTCCATGACCCAATGTTGCCTGGGCCGCCTGAGGATGATGCAACACCACTTTGCTTTCATTTTGCTGAGAACCTTTGGTATAAGAGGTACCAGGGAAAGAGTATGCATAGATCCTGGACCATTGGATCGAAAAGACATTCCCCCACGACCCTGGATGCTGATGCTGAGTTGCTTAGGACTAGCATTTACGGTTCTCGCTGGTTGCGATGAAATTCAATGCTGGTTTGCCCCAGAGAATGAAGATCCTGTTCAGGGCCAACTGATCCAGCTCCCATTCGAGACACGTGTTTTTAGTTCTGCTTAGCGTGTTTGCTAAGAGATTGCTTGCCCCGGGAACATGTTCGGCTTGAAGAGTTATGTTGTGTGTTGACAGCCAGGTCCAGATTTCTTGAGCATCAGCGATATTGTGCCCCTTTGTTTGTTGACATAGCGCATGCTTGTCTGTGCGCACTAACACTTAGGACCCTGCTATCCTTGGCAGGAAAGCTTGGAGACAGGTAGAAGGCTCTGAGCTTCAGGCGACTGATGTGCATGTTCTCCTCACCACCTTCCTCAAATTTGCAGATCTTGCAGATGACCACCCCATTCTTCTAAAGAAGCATCTGTAGTTATCACAAAGTCGGGTGTATGATAGGGGAACATGAAGTCCTCCGACAGGTGAGTGGCTTGGGACCACCAGGTTACTGCTTCCATCATGGATGGTGGGATCATCACTAGATCCTCGAAAGATCCTTCTGTTTGAATCTATTGTTTTTGTAACTCTTCTTGCAAGGATGTCATTTTCGGGCGTGTGAGAGGCACCAGGTTGATCACTGGGGACATCATGCCCAGGAGCGATTTGAAGAGATGTACTGAAACAGACGTTCTTCTGGAGAACTTGAGAGCTAGTTCCTTGAGCCTTTGTTGCCTTTCCTGGGGTAGAAAGGTCTTGTCCTGGACAGCATCAAGGCTGCTCCCAGGAATATTATCCTCATAGACTAAATAGTTGACGATTTTTGATAATTTACAATGAGACCTAATTTGTGAAACAATTGTGAGAAAGTAGCCTCTTTCTAGCATGGTTACCCCCACTTTTGGCTTGTTTGGGAGTGTGCGTCAGTGTGTTTTCACAGTCTCACTGGGATCCTGCTAGCCAGGACCCCAGTGCTCATAGTTCGTGGCCTAATGTGTGTGTTGTCAGTAGTGCTTAACTGTGTCAATAAAGTTCTGCTTACCAGAACTTCAGTGCTTATGCTCTCTCTGCTTCCAAATTAGTAACTATAGGCTAGTGACTTAATTGACCAATTCCAATTGGCAAACTGGACCCCCCCTTATAAGTCCCTAGTATATGGGTACCCATATACTACCTAGGTACCCAGGGCAGTGGGGTTCCTGGATATCCTTATGGGCTGCAGCATTTCTTTTGCCACGCATAAGGAGCTCAGACAAACCCTTTCACAGGCCTGCCATTGCAGCCTGCATGAAATAGTGCACACACTATTTCACAGCCATTTTCACTGCACTTAGGTAACTTATAAGTAACCTATATGGCTAAACTTCCTTTACTGAAGGCTAGGTGCAAAGTTACTAAGTGTGAGGGCGCCCTTGCACTAGCAAAGATGTCCCCACGCAGTCCAGGGCCAATTCCCCAGACTTTGTGAGTGTGGGGATGCCATTAAATGCGTGCACTACATATAGGTCACTACCTATATGTAGCTTCACAATGGTAACCCCGAATATGGCCATGTAAAGTGTCTAAGATCATGGAATTGTCCCCCCATTCCAAATATGGTATTGAGGAGCCAATTCCATGCATCCTGGGGGCTCCAACATGGACCCCCAGTACTGCCAGACCAGCTCTCTGAGGCTGGCACTGCAGCTACAGCTGCTGCCAGCTCACAGACAGGGTTCTGCCCTCCTGGAAGGCAGAAAAAGCATTTCCTTTAGGAGGAGGGCGTTACAGCCTCTCCCTTTGGAAATAGGCGTTACAGGCTAGGGAAGGGAAGCCTCCCCCAACCTCTGAAAATGATTTGAAGGGCACATATGGTGCACTCCTTGCATAAGCGAATCTACACTGGTTCAGGGAACCCTAGTCCCTGCTCTGGTGCGAAACTGGACAAAGGAGAGGGAAGTGACCACTCCCCTGTCCATCACCACCCCAGGGGTGGTGCCCAGAGCTCCTTCAGAGTGTCCCAGACTTCAGCCATCTTGTTTTCCAAGGTGTGGGGACACTCTGGAGGCCTCTGAGTGGCCAGTGCCAGCAGGTGACGTCAGAGACCCCTCCTGATAGGTGCATACCTGGTTAGGTAGCCAATCCCCCTCTCAGGGCTATTTAGGGTCTCTCCTGTGGGTTCCTCTTCAGAATCTACTTGCAAGTTTCCAGCAGGAATCCTCTGAAACTACTACTTCATCCTCTGACCTCGGATCAACGGCAGACTGCTCCAGGAACCGCTGTAACAGCAACAAAGTATCCAGAAGGGCTACTTTTCCTCTGCAACTTCAGCTCCAGGCACCAACTGCAACAGTTTCCTTGGTGTGCACACAATGGGGCTCCCTGTCTTCACCCTGCACCAGAAGGATCAAAGACATTTCCTGTGAAGTGAAGGAGTCACTTCTGTGCTCCAGCAGGCACCTTCTAAGACAATGACCGGTTCCCTTGGACTCCTCTCCTGGCGACGAGCATGCTCCTTGGAACACAGGTGGTGGACCCCTTCGACACAGACTGTCCTAAGGTCCTGCTGTCTAAATTTGGAGGTGGTAAGAGGTTGCCTTCCCCGTTTGTGACAATAGCCCTGTGCACTGCGTCAACTTCACCTCCTGAGGCCTCTGTGCACTATTTGCAAGAAGTGCACAGCCTGGCCTAGGTCCCCAGCACTCTATGCTGCGATGCTCAACTCACTGAGTTGTCCTCCGGCGGCGTGAGAACTTCTTTTATAGTGCTGCAACAACTGCAATTTGCACCTTCTTTGTCCCTGTGTCCTGGGACCTCCGTGGGTGCTGCAAGGTCATCTGTGGGATCCCTCCAGTACTGGGAGCCACCCCTCTGCCTCCTCAGTCCGAGTTGAGGCCCCTAGGTCTCTCTTAGGTCCGGACAGCGCCACTTTGATGCAATCCATGACACTGCTTGAACCAAGGCTTACTGGACGAATCCAGCGCTGAAACTCGCCTGCATCCAACATCTCCACATGGGACAGCAGTTGCATCATGCAGGAACCCACAGCCATTTTCCCTTGGTGCATTTCTGCAGTCTTCTTCCAACCGGAGACTCTCCTTTTGCACCCTCTTCCAGGTTGGCAGGGGCTCCTGTCCTTCCTGGAACCTTCTCCGACTTCTGGACTTGGTCTCCTCTCTTTGCAGGTCTTCAGGTCTAGGAATCCACCATTTGTTGTTTGCAGTCTTGCTTGGTTCTTAGCAATAAGTCTAATCACAACTTGTAGTGTGTGCTAAGGAAACTTGCAGTGCTTTACTCCTACTTTCATGGTCTCTGGGGTTGGGTATTTTACTCACCTTTGTGGTTTTCTTACACTCCCAGCGATTCTCTACACACTACCCTTTTCTAGGGGAGAGTTTGTGATTCACATTCCACTTTTAGTGTATGGTTTGTGTTGCCCCAAGACCTATTTTCTCCTATTGCATTCTATAGCATTTCCTATTGTTTGCACTAACCTATGTCTAATTACATATCTTATTTTGGTGTCTAGTGTATATATTCTGTATAATACTTACCTCCAGAATGAGTATTGCCTCTAATATATTTTTGGCCTTGTGTCACTAAAATAAACTACCTTTACTTTTGGTAACACTGAGTATTGTCTTTACTTGTATATAAGTACTGTGTAACTATAGTTGTATTGCAGGAGCTTTGCATGTCTCCTAGTTCAGCCTAAGCTGCTCTGCTACAGCTACATCTATCATCCTAAGCTGCTAGAACACTACTACATTTCACTAATAAGGGATAACTGGACCTGGTATAAGGTGTGAGTACCCAAGGTACCCACTAGAAGCCAGGCCACTCTCCTCCAACAATGCCAGGCAAGCTTCTGTGGCTTTCGGTGCTTGAGAAGCCGTCAATGCTTTTATCAGCCAGTCATCGAGGTAGGGGTAATACCTGATGACCGTCCTTCTTGAGAGAGGGTGCCACAGGGGATAGGAATTTCATAAAAATGCAGAAAGCTGACTTGAACTCATATGGGAGAACATTGAATTGATAATGGTGCTGGCTACGGTGAGAGGGAGGAATTTTCAATGTTTGGGGTGTATGGGAATGTGGAAGTATGCATCCTCTAAATCTAGAGCTGTCCTATAATCTCTGTGGTTCAGGAACTGCAGGATGTCTGGGGTGACCATGCGAAAGGACTGCTTCCCTAAATAATTCTTTAATTTTCTGAGATGCAGAATGGGTTGCTATTCCCCTGATTTCTTCTTGATTAGGAAAAAACGGGAATAGAAACCCATACCCTTCTGTGGATGGGAACATTTTTCTATTGCTCCTTTCGTTAGCATGGTGAGTGCTTTCTTTCTGAGTAATTGAAGACGAGGTGTGTGAACTCCGAGATATGACCGAAGGTGACAAGATCTACTACCCGTTTGTCTGATGTTATCTGCTGCCATTGCTGGTGGTAGTTGGAAATCTTTGCACCCAGAGTTTCTGAAGTGTTGGGGGAAGCAGGCATCTGTGTGAAGTCACTGTTTGCGGCTGGTATGAAAGCCGTGGGGAAGGTGTCTGTTTTCTTCTCTGCCCTTGTTTATTGTATGCTGCTGCTGTGGCTGGCAAAAGGGGTGCTGTTGTTTGGAGGACCTATATTGTTGTTGGAAGGGCTGGTATTGCTGAAAATTGCTGAAAAGGGCTGGTATTCTATGTAGGATGAGAAGCTTTTTCTGCATGCTCCCCCAAAAGGGCACTTTCCAATACTGCAAGGTGCCTAGTGATTTGGCTGTGTCCGTGTCCATTTTGATGGTCAGTAGAGCATCATCTACATGTTTGCCAAGCAGGATTTCTCCATCATTGGATATATCCAGTACTTTTGACTGCAGCTCTGGCAGGAAAGAGATTGCCTTGAACCAACCTTGATGTCTTAAAACTGCAGCTTCCACTAGCTGCCGAAATCCATTCAAGGCTATGTCCATTTCACAGTCAATGATTTCTGATGACGTACGTTCTCCTTCCTGAAAGATCTTTCTTGCCTCTGATCTTCTGTCCTCAGGCACCAGGTCTATGATGTCACTGAAATCAGATGACATTTGTCTCTCATACCGACCCAATATGGCCAGAGAGCTGGCCACACGAACTGTGATGGCAGACATGGAAGAAAATCTCTTCCCTATATTGTCTAAGTGCCTGTCCTGTCTGGTGGAGCAGAGATGGGCATAGAGGGGTTCCTAGAACGATGCGGAGTCGCATGAGAGATTATGGAGTCCGGTTTAAGATGTCTGATTAGGCAAGCCGGAGAGTCCTCTGGTGCCACATATTTTTTATCTATACATAGTAATACCGCCGCTACAGAAGCCGGGTTTTTCATAATTTACGTGCCCTCTTACCTTATGTAGTCAACAATGGGTATGGCTCATACTTATTTCTTTGCCATTTTTTTTTTTTAAATCATAGAGAAAGCAGTCGGACTGCTTGATTGATATCGGTAGTTGAAACCGTTTTACAGCCCTCTCCATTAAACTGTGAAATCCGCCTATGACTTCTGTCAGTGAGACCACAGGCTGCAGTGCAGGTGATGTAATAGGAATCAGGTAATTGTCTCATTGATTATAGGCAGGCTGAGTCTCAGGGATTTCTTCCTCCTCTCTGTCATCATCTGATGACGATGGATCCTCTACAGGAGGCATTGGTATGTTTGACACAGGCGTCATCCTGGGTGTAACAGCAGGCGGCCTGGGTTCCGGTGTTCTGCGAGACAGAGGTGGAGCAGCAGGCTGTTCTCTAGGAAGTTCCGGGAACTTTTTTGGTAGTCTTTTAACATTACCTGGAAGCCTTGAAATAGATGTATGTTTGTGGTTGTGGACTGTAGTATTCCCCATAATATTGTTCATATGCTTCCTCATCCTCCTGCTCCTGATATTAGACATGGAGTTCTGATGGGCTATGGGCTGTACAATGAGGTCTTCATCCTCAGACTCCCCCACATCCAGAAGGTGGCTTGTGGGGAAGAGGAGACACCTTGCTCAGTGAAGTATGCTCTGGCCAGGGGAAAGTTTTTGGAACTTTCAGTGTCATCGACGCTACAGACATAGGTAGCAACTGCTGTTGGTGTTGAGTGACTTTCAGCATTGTCAGTCTAATTCTCCTCATCAAAGTCGTTGACGGTATCAATGGTGTAGTCGTCGACAAAGCTTCATGGACTATGAAATTCTCACCAACAGGATGCGGATGCGGAGAGGGAAGGCGTCGATGTTGCAGTCTTCGACACCGTCAATGTGACTGTAGTAACCGTCGACAATGTTGCTCTCAGCGGTGATGTGAATGTCGACAAGAGTTGTAAAGTGGTTTTAGGCTTCGTTGTCACCGGTTCTGCTGGAGACCTTGGAGGATGAGCTCCAGCTTTTATAGATGGAGTACTGAGCTCAGATATTGCAGTCTCTGAGATTTTTTTTTTTCCTTTTAGCACTTTCTTGAGCTGCCCTTGGCAGACCCATGATGAGGTCCTCTTAAGTCCCTTACTCATGGGATCCTTCCCTATTATGAGATCTCTTCTGAGATGTGGAAGAGGTGTCACTATCTTCCTCAGAAGTAGGAGATCTATTAGACTTGGCCTCCTGTAGTCATAGAAGAAACCTCCCCTCCCTTCAAAGTTTTGGAGAAAAGTACGAAAGACTTCACAATCTTTTACCTTGTGCTGCGCGTAGTGGCAGTGCAGGCAGTCCTTGTGGGGATCTCCCACATGAATTATTTTCTTTCCACGTCTTGCAGGGTCTGAAGAACCCTTTCTTAGATGTCATAGACATAGAGGAAGTAGAGTAGCATTGTAAAGCTGGTTTTGAAGAAATGTGAGCAGAGCTCAGGGAGACTCCTTTCACATGCAGCAGGAGAAAATCTGAGGGACTCAGCCGCTCTTGGGAGTATTCTACAGGGTGTTGTCACCCGACTGGCTTTAGTTTGGTTCCTTTTTTTAATAGGACATAGGCTATTTATGTGACTGTTTATTGTGACTATGGCCTATATATGATATGATATGATGCAGCCTGATTTAATATGGTACCCCAGGATTCCCACTTCGACAACGGGGAATGATTCAAATAAGTGAATGAAAAATCCAATACTGGAGAATATTTGTTTCCCACATGATTTTTGCCCGGGACATCCTGTTTGGGGTCAAGGGAAACAAGTTTTTATGTTTACTTTGTCCTTGGGACAAGTAGGCCCAACCCTCTGCAGCACAAACCCTTTGGCTGCCTGTTTACAGAGAGCAAAACTCTCTGCAGTTGAGGTAATGTGTTTCCAAAAGACAATGCTGCTCGAACTTGTATTTATGGTTCATTATTTGAAAGCCTTCATTATTAGGGTAAGAGCTGTAAATAAATGTTTTAAGGTCACACTTCACTACTGACGTTGGTTCCAGTACAAAAAAAACAAACGTGTATACACATTTTTGAAAAGTTTAGGCTATGAGGCTAAGTATAATGCTCACAGAATGCTCTCTGATTAGATGAAAATGAAGTGTCATTTAGTAAAATGTGTTGATGCATGCTAGTATTTCCCAAAAATATTTCTAATGGAAAATCAGTGTAACCATTTTCAACACGATTATGGGAAGCATGAAAATAAACAAACACTGACAAAGCCAACTGATCTGACATATTTTTATAAGTCTTTTAGTTTCATCAATGCGTGTCTTGTTTTGACATGGCTTTTGTAACACTTTATTGTTGTGGGGTCTACCAGGCCCTCAACATTGTAACAAACACTGGCAAAAAAAAAAAAAAAAGTTTTTGAACTCTAAAAGCACACGTTGCCACCAGTGGCATAACAAAGGCCCCGCAGCCGCCCTCCAGGGGGCCCCTTCAGCACAGCACCTGCCCTGAGTGAGTCTGGAGAGGGGGCTCCTCCATGTTCTATGCAAAGGGGCACCCTCCAGTTTCGTTACGTCACTGATTGCCACTGTAGTTCCTGACACTGAACAAAACTACTTTGTGTGCCAATATGCTCCGTGTGGAAGAGCAGAATGCGATCACTCACAGTAAAGCCAGCCGAAAGAGAGAGAAATAGAAGTTTAATAAAAACAAAATGTCTTTGTTAACACTAGACCTAATTAGGGACCAAGACCCACATGTAGGTAGCTTTTCGCATGTCGCAAACTGCGACTTTAGCTGTTTGCGACGTGCAAAAAGCACATTGCGATGCACAAACCCAGTTTTGCGATTCGGTAACCTGGTTAATGAATCGCAAAACGGGTTTGCGACTCGCAATTAGGAAGGGGTGTTCCCTTCCTAATTGCGACTCGCAGTGCAATGTAGGATTGTTTTGTGACCGTGAACGCGGGCGCAAACCAATCGCAGTTTGCACCCATTTCAAATGGGTGCTAACACTTTCGCAAAACCATTGTGAATGTCACTGCGGACCACTGCCTGCTCTGAAAAAATGAAACGAAAACGTTTCATTTTTCGTTTTTGTAATGCATCTCATTTTCCTTTAAGGAAAACGGGCTGCATTACAAAAAAAATAAAAAAATGCTTTATTGAAAAGCAGTCACAGACATGGTGGTCTGCTGTCTCCAGCAGGCCACCTTCCCTGTGAGGGCCGCCATTCGCAAGGGGGTCACAAATTGCGACCCACCTCATGATTATTCATGAGGTGGGCATTTGCGAAGCCCTTGCGAATCACAGATGGTGTCAGGGACACCATCCTACATTCGGATTTGCGACTCGCAAACTGCGAGTCGCTCTGACTCGCAATTTGCGGGTCGCAAATCTGAACCTACCTACATGTGGCCCCAAATTCTTAAAGAAAGTCACAAAAGTGCACCCATGGTATATGTCGTACCCCTATAAAATATTTGTAAACTGTATTTTAGCATGGGTAAATACGATGTGTAGATTTGCTCATGTGAAAATCTATTGAGCATTTGCAAGTTCATTTTCCCTCCAGCCACTTTCTTCCCAACCCTGGAAGAAGTTCTAATTCTGCCATTGTCAGGAGTAAATGTCCAACCTTTCTTATTATGGGAAAATATTAGAGAGAAGCTGGTGAAAATCTTTAAAACATGCAGGTTAGTAGGTTTGCAGATTCAAAGGCATTCCAGCCCTGGAACTATTGCTTACTGCTTCCTCCAGCCCCAGTATGCAGATCTGCAGAAAGGTGGCAAAATAAGGAAATTGCTACAGTAGGGAGTGAAACTGCAAGCCCTACTATGGTAGAAGCCCTGGCATAATCAGAGAGGCTATTATCAGAGCTCTTACATAATGAGATTGCTGCCATAATTTGTCGCCACACTACATGGCACCAAAGGGACAAGTAGATCTTTTTACAGGACAAGTAGATTTGAGAAGCAACCTGTCCCCTGGACAAGTAGATATTTTAATAAATTCCACACCCCTGAGAGTGCTTCAGGATCTCTGTTCTGATTGGTTGAAATTTGGTTCTTATAAAACAACGTGAATTGGTTACCCATACCAATGTCACTTAGCTTCTCTATGGTTCTCAATCTTTTGTTTGGCACTGCTTGTTATTATTATTACTTAGGGAATTCCACCATTATAACGGGGGAGATTCAAGCATGTGAATCTATGAAAAATTCAAGAAGCATGGAATATCTCTGAATCACGGTTTCCAACAAAATCATAAAGTGGACAAATGTGGCAAATAATTACTTGAGTTCCATAAAATATCTGGTGGAGTCAGTCTGTGAAGAGTTGAGTCCATTATTACCACCGACCCACTAGAAGAGTTCCTCAATAACAGACTATGGGCCTCATTACGAGTGTGAAGGTCTTATGACCGTCACACTTGGGGTGGCGGTCCGCCCTCCATATTAAAAACCCTGTCGATCCAACCGCTAGCTCTGCCAGGATCTTCGATCCCGGCTGTCTGGCAATGGCAGAGATCCCAATCCGCCAGGGCAGCGCTGCAAGAAGCACTGCCCTGAAGATTACGACCTCATTCCCCGCCAGCCTTTTCTTGGAGGTAACACCGCCATGAAAAGGCTGGCGGAGAACAGGTGCAGGGGTGCCCCTGAACTGCCCATGCACTTGGCATGGGCAATGCAGGGGGGCCCCTGCCCAGCACCGTTGGAAAGTTCACTGTCTGCTTTGCAGATAGTGAACATTGCAAGGGTGCTGGTGCACCCTGCTGGTTACAGAATTGCCACTGGCTCAGTTATGAGCTGGAGACAAAACTGTAGCCTGTTTACTACTAGGCCAGCGGGCGGAAACTTAGGTTTCCGCCCATCAACCTAATGGGAACATCTTAATGACTACGGCGGGGGCCACCATGTTGGGGGTTTGGTGGACGGAGTTTTCCGTCTGCCAACCTCTAAATGAGGCCCTCGTTGATTTCAAATCCTAATTTATTTAGTTTAATTTCAGAAGTAAATATGCTACACCATGAATATCGTGACCATGAAATTCTCCATGTCACTATGGAGTTTCTGCTGCAAAATAGTTCTGATTAGTCCTTGGAGATCTGTTACGGCCAGACTGATGTTGACTCAAAACACGACAACTGCAGTGGAACACCACTAACATAAAAACATGTAATAAGTTGACTATAGCCAGTGCTGGAATTGTAAAAACTTAACTCCGGAAATCCATAAATTGGGGGACAACCTGTGGTAACCAAGTGGTGGGTGGAGTCATGAATTTGAGGGCAAACTTTATTTTTTTTTAAAACTCTCCCACAATGAAATTGGCAACAAGAAGAAATGTGGCAGTATGTCTAGTCTAGTTTAATCAATTGCAAAGGCCGCATTTTGAAATATCTTCTAGGGTTAAGGCTTCTGAGGCCGAGAGCTTATGGGACCAGTAAATCTTAGGGAATGGTAATAATGGGAAGATAACTGTGGTTAATGAGCTCACTGGCGAGGTCTGTCTTTTGTCTAGTTACTCCAGAGATATAGCTAGGTAAGTGGGTTACTGCTTTTAATACAGAAATCCTTTTATTATTTGCAGTTCATAAATTGCAATCCTAATATAGCACAATGAGCTACAAACCGGCATCATGGACTTGCACGCGAACTACAATGCATGGGTTTCGAACCTTATTTTTTTTCCTAAATCAAAAACGTTAAAAGTGTTTATTTGGATAATAATAAAGTCTTATTAGTGCAGTCAACCCCAAGCACTAGATTACATTACAAATCCTGACTTTGTGTTTCTCCAAGCCATGCACTCTTAACATATAATCCCTTCCAGTAAAGATGATATGTTAATCTTACACCCTGAAACCCCCATTGTCTTATGTAACATCCTCTACATTGATTTTCAAACTTGTATGATTGACTGTCAATGTATAATGTGTGCCTGTCATGTAAAGCACTTCAACACCCCACAATGGGATGGGTAGCGTTATAAATGAATTACATCAAAACAAGTGCTATTTGAACTATTATTTGTGTAAATACTCCTAAAGACTGATACATCTGATATTCTTACAGGAGTGGTTCCTACCTTTGGTCCTGGGACCCCTGCAGTTCCGCAAAGCCTCCTCATGGGGGTCTGTGACTGCTTAAAAAATTAAATAATATTAACGAAAACTAAAGTGTATTTAAATAAAGTGGCTAAATGTACAATTGAAAAATTAAAAAAGTACTGTAAATGTCAAGGAGTTTGAAATTGGAGGCTAAAAATTTAATTAGTATCCTCAGATTGATTTGCGAGAGCTGGTGCAGGTGCGTCAAACAGAATATAGTATGGTCGATATGTGGCCTCAATTGAATTTAGAAAATCTCCAACCTGCCTATTAAACTTTTTTATTTATTTATTTATATTTGTTTGCAAATTAAATAAAATGTGATATCATTTGCGTATGTGTATGATGGAATGCTTTCTTTATTTTTTGTGTGTTGTTTTACAGCTCAAACCTTCAACAGTGTTTAGGCCAGGGTCCCCGGTTTCTAGTAATGACTCAGTGGGAAGGGTCCTTGGATTCCAATAATGATTCAGTGGGGGGTCTCCAGGTCCCAGTAATGATAAAGTGGGGGTCCACTGTCGTACAGTGTATGCATATCTCCTATGTACAGAGCTTGAACAAAGTTAAAAGCTTGCCTCCAATCATAGATTCTCTTAAGTACTTGGGAAGTTATAACATGTGTGCCTTTGTTTTCCCTCCATTGCATTGGCATCTGGGTGTTAGGCTCCAGATAGCTCCCAGCCAGGATCATGCTCTAACAAAAGGAGGGCTGATGGCTCTTTGAATTTGACCTTTGTTTTTGCCCCATCTGGAAGAGAAAATAAGAAACCCCCTCGCTGCCTGCAAGTTGCTGTCTGACCAGAAAGCAGACAACGTGCACGTGCTGCTGAATTGTGTCCCAATGTTGTCAAATAACATCGGAACAAATTCTGCATATTTCACTGGGGCCAAAAAGATCCCAAATTTGGCTCAATATTAGCTGTCAGTTCCAGGATCCAGCTGGATCACCAGCACTTATGCAAGTTTGGACCTGTCAAATGTTGCTGATGTCGACCTAATTACAGAATATGAGAAAACTGCAAATTGAATGTAACAAAGGCGATGGAGAGATCAACAAAATCACAAAAAAGTAGAATGCAGTACAAAAGGTACCAACAATGCTAAGCTTTCATCTGTGATAAATTCACATGGAAACAATTATTGCACTACTCCATAATCCAGATTAAAGAAATTCAGTAAATAAAGAAAGAAGGAAAAGGCATTAAATTACAAAAAAATTAACAAAACTGACACAAACTACATCAATCTGCTACTAGGAAAAACTTAAGAAAGTTAAGGAGAAAAGCCGGACTAAACTGTGGGACAAACGCACTTCTCAGTCATCTCAATTCCACCCTAGGTACAAATAAATTACATCATCAAGTCATATGCAGTAAATATAGTTTAATATGCAGAAGAAACAGCTACTGACTCCTCTTCATCTCAAAATCAACATTCTGAGATGATCTCTCTCCTAAATGCAAACAATTAGCAAACTATATCAAAACAGTTAGACACTCAGGAGCCATGGGCCAGATCAAATACTGATGGTAGTCATGAAAGGAGATACAGAAGCATGGGGTGAATTCCTGATTCTCTTATACTTGCACTGCTATAAAACTATAGATCAGATCACATACCAAGCTCCTGGTCAGGGAGCATTGTGATACTACTGTTCAGAAATGGCAGCCACACAAACCTCAGTAATTATAGACAAATAGCTCTCCCCAACACAACAGGAAAGAATACGTTACATACCCTGTGAGCAATTATTCATATTGTGTAGTGCCATAGATTCACATGCTTAGTGTAGGAAAGTCCTTTTTTTTTGCCTGATCACCCCCACTCTTTCTGGATAGGTACTGGTGGTTACTGACTCTTGGCTGTGCCCTGGGTACTGCTTACCAGTCCCAGGGCCAGTGCTCTGTGTAAAATGGATATGCAAATTAGGCTAATTATAATTGGCTAAGTTAACCTACCTATAAGTCCCTAGTATATGGTAGGGCATGTAGGTTTAGGGACCACAGCATAGGTGGTGCACACCTAGGTGCATTGCTGAGGTGCCCAGTGTCATTTTAAAAGCAAGCCTGCCTTGCTGGCTGCTTTTAAATTAAAGTTATATGCAAATTCGACTTTGGAATTAAAGGTACTTCCAAAGTCTTAAACTACCTTATTTTTACATATAAGTCACCCCTAAGGTGTGCCCTATGTGCCCCTAGGGCTGGGTGCCATGTAACTATAAGCAGGGACTTTATAAAAATAGATTTATAAGCCCTGGTGAGGTAAAAACAGCCAAATTCGTTTTTCCCTCATTGAAGTAAATGGCCTTCATAGGCTAGAATGGGCAGACTTTATTTTAAATTTTAAAGTCTCCTTAAATGTTACATACCAAGAATTTGGTATCAAATTGATTGTTATAATAAATCCCACAACTTCCAGTTGTTGGATTTAATATAACTAGTGCAGGTAAAAAGTTTAGACTTTACCTAAAAAGTTGCCAATTTCAGCTCTGCATTGTTTTTGCTGCTGTGCTCTGATTGGCCAGCCTGCAGCAGCTTCTGCCAGGCTACTTTAATGAGGTGTGAAGTGGCCTGGATTCACACAAAGGAATGTGCTTGGGGGAGAGAATCTCCCCTCAGCAGATGGTGAGGCAGGAAGGGGGAGGGCTGCCAAACTGGTCTTCAAAGGCAGAGAAGGACATCTGGAGCACCCAGCAACACCCCCACATCCTGCAACCCCAGACAGCTAGGTGCCCCCTTGATTAGATTAGGAGAGGGCAGGAGAGGGGTGTGTTTATGATTTTTAGCCACACCAGTGGGTGGGCTCAGCCAGATCTCTCCTCCAAAAATCAGATTCATCCATTTTGGATTTTTAGAGACTGTTGCCTTCTGGGATGGATTTTTGCCACACTTCCCAGGAAGTGGTCATCACAGGGGGACGACCCTGTCCCTGATTGGAGAACCAGGGCCCCCCTGCTTTTCACCCAGGAGCAAGGATAAAACTGGCAGACCTGAACCCACGCCTCAGATCCCCACCAAATTTCAAGAAGAAGGAACTACAAGGAGAAGAAGGACTGCCCTGCTGGACCCCTGGCCTGCACCTGGACCCTGCACTCAGAAAGACTGCACCAGCTGCACACTTGGGCTTCACCACAAGAAGGACTTTGCCTGGCTTCCACTGGTTCAAGGAGGGACTCCCTGTTTGCTACAGGTGAAAAATTGCTATCCAGAGTCCCCTGCACCAACTCCTGAAAAAGTGACCAGCTGACCACTGTCCAGTGGCCAAAAAGGAGTTTGCGCCAGGTGCATTCTGGGAGTTGAAGTCCGCACTTCCCAAGGACCATCACAGAACTTCTGGACCCTTGGGGTGAGCTGTGGACCCCAAAAGAACCTTAAAAGAACATCTGGGTGAAGCCCCAGAAGTTTGGAAAAGATTGGAGAATTTTTGAAAAAAAGCTCCATAAAGTGACCGACCCGACGCGGAAATTCTAGCCGGCTTGCCTCAACCGCGACCCGGCCTGACTTCGTGGTTCGTCCCGGTAAAGAAAAACATCCAAAAAAGAGACTAAGTCCGAACGTAAAAAGTTGACCGGGACCTTCCAGCCATCGTATCCGAGAAGGGCTCCACGGACGTCGGATCAAGATCCAGGTTTACCCCGGTCGAAGGATTTTCATCTCGAAAAAACGACTAAGTCCGAAGGTAAAAATCACCACAGAGGAAACCGACTTCGCGTATCCGGACAAGGGCTCCAGGAGGTCGGATTCAACTGGCAGGTTCGTCCCGGTGAAGAAAAACTTCAAAATAAAGACTAAGTCAGAAGGTAACTTTTTAACCGAAGCCTCCCGCGACCTGTAGCCGAGCAGGGCTCCATCGCGGTCGGCCTGAAAGTTTGACTTTGCCCCAGTCGAGGTGCAACCAGATGACCCGATTGGCGCTTTTTGTTTCTAAGCGCTAGAAAAATAATAATACTTTAAAAATTCATATCTCCGGTTCCCCTGAACCGATTTTAATCGTTTTTGTGTCATTTTAAAGATAAAAATATAAGCTATTTTCATAAATTGGTTTTGGATTTTTAAACTGTTTCCTGTGTTTTATTTAATTACTGTTTTGTGATATTTGAATGCTTTACACTTTGTCTCCTAAGTTAAGCCTTGACGCTCGATGCCAAGCTACCAAGGGTAGAGCTGGGATTAATTTACTGAGACCTAACTGTACTTATGTGGAGGTTTGTGGCTTGTTGCTAGGTGTAGGTACCTACCTGCCCTACCAATAACCCATTTTCCAACATAATTGGAAGCAGCGACGGGATCCTGTACTTGTGTTCAATATCACGTTACAGTTTTAGATAAAACAAATTAAAAATCCTTTAAATTGTCCTAGTGCAAAAATTGTTTTTAATTTTTAATTTTTTTTTTTTTTTTTTTTAAATTAATTTGGATTAATTTCAATTATTGAATTTTTGTAATTTTTCTAAATTCTTGTTTCCAATTTTTGCAAAAAGTTTTTGTTGACACAAAACTAGGGAACCATGGAGCTTGATCTGGCTAGCCTACCCACACTGACAGTAGTCCAGCTTAGGGGGTTGTGTATTGAGAGGGGGTTGCCTGCAACCCCTGATCTCAGGAAGCAAATCCTGATTAAATCCCTGACAGCATGGGCTGAGGCCCAAGAGGTAGAGACAGAGGAAGCTCCAGAGGAGGAAGAAAAAGAGGAAGATGCTAACTCTAACCACTCAGGGGAGGGAAGGCATCAGACCCCAAGTGAGGAAGAGGAGGAACGGTCCTCAGTGGATACAGTCACTAGGGGCAGACCCAAAGCTAGTGGTAGGAAGAGGGTCCTTTCAGGAGGAGAGAACCCATCCATCAGGGAAAGAGAGCTGGAAGCCCAGCTAGCCTACATAGCTTTGGAAGCAGATAAGCTTGCCCTAGAAAAGAAAAAGTGGGCAAGCAAAGAAAAAAAAGATGAAGGCAGCGAGAAAGAAACTGAGGTGTCCCTGGGTGGGGGTTTTGCCCCCAGATTACCCAAAGGGGTGGTTCCTGCTTATGTAGAGGGGGATGACATAGATAAGTGGCTGGGGGCCTTTGAGAGGGCCCTCCAGATGAGGAAAGTCAAGCCTCAGTACTGGGGTTCACTCCTTTGGGAGTTAGTTCCCAACTCTGGGAGGGATAGGCTCCTAACCATGAGTGGGGAGGATGCAGACTCATACCCCAGTATGAAGAGTTGCTTGACTAAAAAGTTTGGTCTAACCCCAGAGCAGTATAGGCTTAAGTTTAGGGACACCCAAAAGACAAGCACCCAGTCCTGGGTGGACTTTGTGGACATTTCAGTAAAAGCACTGGAGGGCTGGATACAGGGCAACAGGGTAAGTACCTTTGAGGGGCTGTACAATTTGATTATGAGGGAGCACCTTCTAACTAATTGTGTCCAAGAGAAGCTCCGCCAGTATCTAGTAGACTCTAGGTTGACCAACCCCAGAGAGCTGGGGGAGACAGCAGATGACTGGTTAAGAACTAGGGTTAACCAGAGACCCCCAGGGGGTGATCAGAAAAAGGGAGGACATGGTTCTTCTCAGGGGAAGAACCAGGGGAAAGATGACAAAAAACCCAAAGAGTCCTCACAAGAGTCCCCAAAAACTTCTCAGGGAGGGGGAACCCCGAGCCAATTCACTTTTAAAGGGAAAGGGTATCAGGGAAAGAATTTTGATCCTGCTAAAGCAGGAAAGTTTCAGGAGCTTGCTAAGGCCGGCAAGTGTTTTGACTGTTATCAGCCAGGACATAAAAGAGGAGATGCTATCTGCACCAAGAGGCCCCCCACTGGTGGGCAATCCCAGGGGATTGCTAGTGTAGGGTTGGGGGTGGAAGTTGGCCCAGGGGTGGAATCAGGGTACACTGAAGTCACCTTAGTATCCGTGGGTGGGGTGGACATTGCAACTATGGCCACCTTACCTCCCATCATGCAGAGGTATAGGCAGAGGCCTAAAGTCAATGGGACTGAAGTGGAAGCTCTGAGAGATACAGGAGCCAGTGTGACAATGGTTGCAGAAAAGCTGGTTTCTCCAGAGCAGGTCTTACCTAGTGTCTTCCACCAGGTGACTTATGCAGATACCAGAACCAAACTCCATCCCATGGCTATGGTGAGTCTGGAATGGGGAGGTGTGACTGGCCCTAAAAAAGTAGCTGTAGCTCCTGCCCTCCCAGTAGAGTGTCTGCTGGGAAATGATCTTGAAGCATCTGAATGGTCAGAAGTGGAGAGAAGGGTCCATGCACAGATGCTGGACCTCCCTGAATGGGTGTGTGCTGTGACCAGGTCACAGGCAGCACAACAGGGGAATGCTGGACACTTGGACCCTGGAACAATGGGCCAAGCCTCCAAGAGAAAGAGAAAAGGCACTGGGTCTGGCTTGCCAGCCCCAACAAGTACAGAGGGTCAGGAAGAATCCAACCCTGAGGGGGAGGATCTGAACTCTGAGGGAGGGACACCTTCCCTGCAAACTCTGCCTGACTTGGCAGAACTGCAAGGGGCAGGTGGGCCCACCAGAGAAGATTTGTGCCAGGGACAAAGAGAGTGTCCCACTCTTGAGGGCCTGAGGCAGACTGCTGCCAGGCAAGAACAAGGGGATACCAGTGGTACCCACAAGGTTTACTGGGAGGATGGAGTTCTCTACACTGAGGCTAGGACCCTTAAAGAAGGAGCTACTAGGAGAGTAGTGGTCCCCCAAAAGTATAGAGAATTCCTCCTTACCTTAAGCCATGATATCCCCTTAGTTGGTCATTTGGGACAGACCAAGACCTGGAGCAGGCTGGTCAACCATTTTTTTTGGCCTGAAATGTCAGAAAAAGTCAGGGAGTTTTGCAGCTCCTGTGTCACCTGTCAAGCCAGTGGCAAGACAGGGGGCAAACCAAAGGCTCCCTTGATTCCACTGCCAGTGGTTGGGACTCCCTTTGAGAGGGTGGGGATTGACATTGTTGGTCCCCTAGACCCACCAACTGCTTCAGGTAACAGGTACATTGTGGTGGTAGTGGACCATGCCACCAGGTACCCTGAGGCAATACCCCTCCGGACAGTCACTGCACCCACAGTGGCTAGGGCCCTACATGGTGTGTTCACCAGAGTGGGATTCCCAAAGGAGGTGGTCTCAGATAGGGGCACAAACTTTATGTCAGCCTATCTGAAAGCCATGTGGGAGGAGTGTGGTGTTACTTATAAGTTCAGCACACCCTACCATCCACAGACCAATGGTCTGGTGGAAAGATTCAATAAGACCCTGAAGGGCATGATCATGGGTTTGTCTGACAAACTCAGGAGGAGATGGGATGTCCTCCTCCCATGCCTGCTGTTTGCCTACAGGGAGGTGCCACAGAAGGGGGTTGGATTCAGCCCCTTTGAGTTACTGTTTGGGCACCCTGTAAGAGGCCCATTGTGCTTGGTGAGAGAGTCTTGGGAAAAGCCTCTCAAGGAATCCAAGGAGAATGTGCTGGATTATGTACTAGGCCTGCGGTCTCGCATGGCTGAGTATATGAAGAAGGCAAGCAGAAACCTGGAGGCCAGTCAGGAGCTCATGAAGCTCTGGCATGATCAAAAGGCTACCATGCCTGAGTATCACCCAGGACAGCTGGTGTGGGTTTTGGAGCCCATGTCTCCTAGGGCACTACAGGCCAAATGGACTGGGCCCTATCCAATTCTGGAAAAAAAAGGTGAGGTCACCTACTTGGTGGACCTTGGCACCCCCAGGAATCCTCACAGGATCCTGCATGTAAACAGGATGAAACCCCACCAGGACAGGGCAGACATGACCATGCTGATGGTCACTGATGAAGGGAAGGAGGAGGAGGGTGAACCTCTGCCAGACCTCCTGTCCTCAAAGGAAAAAGATGGGTCAGTGGAGGGAGTGGTACTCTCTCCCAAATTGACAGATCAGCAACAACAAGACTGTAAGCAAGTCTTGGGACAGTTTGCTAGTCTGTTCTCCCTGACCCCTGGACTCACCAATTGGTGTGTCCATGATGTTGACACTGGTGACAGCTTGCCTGTCAAGAACAAGCTGTACAGGCTGTCTGACCAGGTCAAGGCCAACATCAAAGCTGAGGTGGCTAAGATGTTGGACCTGAAGGTAATTGAGCCCTCTGATAGTCCTTGGTCCAGTCCAGTGGTACTGGTGCCCAAAGCTAATCCCCAAGGTGGGAAGAAAGAATTAAGATTCTGTGTGGACTACAGAGGTCTAAATGCAGTCACTAGGACTGATGCTCACCCCATACCTAGAGCTGATGAGCTCATTGACAGGTTGGGGGCTGCCAAATTCCTGAGCACATTTGATCTGACCTCAGGATATTGGAAGATTGCCTTAAGTCCAAGAGCTAAGGAGAGGTCAGCATTTTCCACACCAGAGGGCCACTTTCAGTTCAAGGTGATGCCCTTTGGCATGAAAAATGCTCCTGCCACCTTCCAACGGTTGGTGAATAGAGTCCTATCTGGGTTGGAATCTTTTAGTGCAGCTTATCTGGATGATATAGCTGTATTTAGTTCCACCTGGAGGGACCACCTGGTCCACCTGAAGGAAGTGCTTCAGGCCCTGCTTCAAGCAGGCCTGACTATCAAGGCAAGCAAGTGCCAGATAGGGCAAAGTTCTGTTGTGTACCTGGGCCACCTTGTTGGTGGAGGCCATGTACAACCTCTCCAGCCCAAGATCCAGACTATCCTGGATTGGGAGGCTCCAAAAACCCAGACTCAGGTCAGTGCCTTTCTTGGCCTGACTGGGTATTACAGGAGGTTTGTTCAAAATTTTGGGACCATAGTGGCCCCTCTAACTGAGCTTACCTCCAAGAAACAGCCCAAGAAGGTCATTTGGACCCCAGAGTGTCAAAAAGCTTTTGACACCCTAAAACAGGCTATGTGTTCAGCACCAGTGTTACTGGCCCCTGACTACAGCAAGGAATTTGTAGTGCAAACAGATGCTTCAGAGGAAGGGATTGGGGCAGTGTTAGCACAAGTTAATGAAGAGGGCCATGATCACCCAGTTGCCTTCATCAGCAGGCGACTACTCCCCAGAGAGAAAAAATGGAGTGCCATTGAGAGGGAGGCCTTTGCTGTGGTTTGGTCCCTGAAGAAGTTGAGGCCTTACTTGTTTGGCACTCACTTCCGTGTACAAACTGACCACAGACCTCTCAGATGGTTGATGCAGATGAGGGGGGAGAACCCAAAACTGTTAAGGTGGTCCATTTCCCTACAGGGGATGGACTTCACAGTGGAGCACAGACCTGGGACTGCTCATGCCAATGCAGATGGCCTTTCCAGGTTTTTCCACTTAGCTGATGAGGACTACCAGGGTGTAGGTTAGTACCCATCACCTTTCATCTGTGGGGGGGCCGTGTAGGAAAGTCCTTTTTTTTTGCCTGATCACCCCCACTCTTTCTGGATAGGTACTGGTGGTTACTGACTCTTGGCTGTGCCCTGGGTACTGCTTACCAGTCCCAGGGCCAGTGCTCTGTGTAAAATGGATATGCAAATTAGGCTAATTATAATTGGCTAAGTTAACCTACCTATAAGTCCCTAGTATATGGTAGGGCATGTAGGTTTAGGGACCACAGCATAGGTGGTGCACACCTAGGTGCATTGCTGAGGTGCCCAGTGTCATTTTAAAAGCAAGCCTGCCTTGCTGGCTGCTTTTAAATTAAAGTTATATGCAAATTCGACTTTGGAATTAAAGGTACTTCCAAAGTCTTAAACTACCTTATTTTTACATATAAGTCACCCCTAAGGTGTGCCCTATGTGCCCCTAGGGCTGGGTGCCATGTAACTATAAGCAGGGACTTTATAAAAATAGATTTATAAGCCCTGGTGAGGTAAAAACAGCCAAATTCGTTTTTCCCTCATTGAAGTAAATGGCCTTCATAGGCTAGAATGGGCAGACTTTATTTTAAATTTTAAAGTCTCCTTAAATGTTACATACCAAGAATTTGGTATCAAATTGATTGTTATAATAAATCCCACAACTTCCAGTTGTTGGATTTAATATAACTAGTGCAGGTAAAAAGTTTAGACTTTACCTAAAAAGTTGCCAATTCAGCTCTGCATTGTTTTTGCTGCTGTGCTCTGATTGGCCAGCCTGCAGCAGCTTCTGCCAGGCTACTTTAATGAGGTGTGAAGTGGCCTGGATTCACACAAAGGAATGTGCTTGGGGGAGAGAATCTCCCCTCAGCAGATGGTGAGGCAGGAAGGGGGAGGGCTGCCAAACTGGTCTTCAAAGGCAGAGAAGGACATCTGGAGCACCCAGCAACACCCCCACATCCTGCAACCCCAGACAGCTAGGTGCCCCCTTGATTAGATTAGGAGAGGGCAGGAGAGGGTGTGTTTATGATTTTTAGCCACACCAGTGGGTGGGCTCAGCCAGATCTCTCCTCCAAAAATCAGATTCATCCATTTTGGATTTTTAGAGACTGTTGCCTTCTGGGATGGATTTTTGCCACACTTCCCAGGAAGTGGTCATCACAGGGGGACGACCCTGTCCCTGATTGGAGAACCAGGGCCCCCCTGCTTTTCACCCAGGAGCAAGGATAAAACTGGCAGACCTGCACCCACGCCTCAGATCCCCACCAAATTTCAAGAAGAAGGAACTACAAGGAGAAGAAGGACTGCCCTGCTGGACCCCTGGCCTGCACCTGGACCCTGCACTCAGAAAGACTGCACCAGCTGCACACTTGGGCTTCACCACAAGAAGGACTTTGCCTGGCTTCCACTGGTTCAAGGAGGGACTCCCTGTTTGCTACAGGTGAAAAATTGCTATCCAGAGTCCCCTGCACCAACTCCTGAAAAAGTGACCAGCTGACCACTGTCCAGTGGCCAAAAAGGAGTTTGCGCCAGGTGCATTCTGGGAGTTGAAGTCCGCACTTCCCAAGGACCATCACAGAACTTCTGGACCCTTGGGGTGAGCTGTGGACCCCAAAAGAACCTTAAAAGAACATCTGGGTGAAGCCCCAGAAGTTTGGAAAAGATTGGAGAATTTTTGAAAAAAAGCTCCATAAAGTGACCGACCCGACGCGGAAATTCTAGCCGGCTTGCCTCAACCGCGACCTGGCCTGACTTCGTGGTTCGTCCCGGTAAAGAAAAACATCCAAAAAAGAGACTAAGTCCGAACGTAAAAAGTTGACCGGGACCTTCCAGCCATCGTATCCGAGAAGGGCTCCACGGACGTCGGATCAAGATCCAGGTTTACCCCGGTCGAAGGATTTTCATCTCGAAAAAACGACTAAGTCCGAAGGTAAAAATCACCACCGAGGAAACCGACTTCGCGTATCCGGACAAGGGCTCCAGGAGGTCGGATTCAACTGGCAGGTTCGTCCCGGTGAAGAAAAACTTCAAAATAAAGACTAAGTCAGAAGGTAACTTTTTAACCGAGGCCTCCCGCGACCTGTAGCCGAGCAGGGCTCCATCGCGGTCGGCCTGAAAGTTTGACTTTGCCCCGGTCGAGGTGCAACCAGATGACCCGATTGGCGCTTTTTGTTTCTAAGCGCTAGAAAAATAATAATACTTTAAAAATTCATATCTCCGGTTCCCCTGAACCGATTTTAATCGTTTTTGTGTCATTTTAAAGATAAAAATATAAGCTATTTTTATAAATTGGTTTTGGATTTTTAAACTGTTTCCTGTGTTTTATTTAATTACTGTTTTGTGATATTTGAATGCTTTACACTTTGTCTCCTAAATTAAGCCTTGACGCTCGATGCCAAGCTACCAAGGGTAGAGCTGGGATTAATTTACTGAGACCTAACTGTACTTATGTAGAGGTTTGTGGCTTGTTGCTAGGTGTAGGTACCTACCTGCCCTACCAATAACCCATTTTCCAACACTTAGCATACTCCTGCTGTATAGTGTTGGGCTCAGATGATTGCAACTTGTTTTTCTTCAAAGAAGTCTTCATAGTGACTCCTCCTGCACATATTCATAGGCTCCTTTGTTAACATTGTTTTGTGGCTCATTGGGTGAGCTTAGGACAGGGATAATATATTGACAGAAAGGATGAGCATGCAGGTAAAGTCAGGATAAGGTTGCGTGTTTTAGTAGAGAGGTGAGAAAGCCAGCCAGTAGCTTCCGGGGAGGAGGGTGGGTGCGTATGAATCTATCGCACTACAGGCTACAAATAGATGCTTACAGGGTAAGTAACATATTCCATTCATACCATATGTTGGTTGTAGATACATATACTTAACAACAAGAGTAAGGCAGTGCTCCCCAAAAGCAGTTGTTAGCTGGCGGTTAAAGTAGATGTTTGAAAAAGTGTTCATAATACAGCTTGACCCACTCTAGCGTGTTGATTAGCTAAATCATCAACACAATAATGTTTTGAAAATGTATGTGGGTTATTCCATGTAGCAGCTTTACAGATATCCGCTAATGGGATGTTTCCTAGGAAAGCCATGGAGGCTCCTTTTTTGCATGTAGAGTGAGCTCATGGATGTACAGGCAGTAATTACTTAGCTTTCTGGAAGCACGTCTGAGTACATCTTACTACCCATCTTTTGATTCCAGCTTTCGAGAAAGGAGAACCCTTTTGTGGGTTTGAAGAGGCAACAAAAAATTGTGTTTCACAAAAGGGTTTTGTTCTCTCGATGTAGAACATTAATGCTCTTTTAACATCAAGGGTTTGTAGAGCTCTTTCTGCAACTGAATCTGGTTTAAGAAAGAATACTCAACTATTTGATTAGCGTGGAATATGGAAACTACTTTAAGGAGGAATTTAGGGTTTGTTTTAAGGACTAATTTATCTGGATTGACTTGGAAGAAAGGTTCTTCTAGAGTGAGCACTCGAAGTTCGCTTATTCGCCTAAGATGTGTGATAGCTACTAAGAATGCTACTTTCCATCTGACAAACTGCAAATTACTTAAATGTAGTGGTTCAAAAGGTGGACTCATGAGGTGAACTCATGAGTCTGGTGAAAACAATATTGAGGTTCCAGACTGGTGCTTGTGGGATGAAGGGTGGAATGACTCTTAGTCTGTCCTTCCATAAATGCTTTGATTACTGGAATTTTGAACAGCAGCATATGTTACCTCTTTTGCATATATGCAGCAAGTGCTGCTAACAGTAGTCTAATTGAGGTATATGCCAAGCTTGCTTTTGTAAATGAAATAGATAAACAAGGTCTTGCAATGTTGGAGAAAGTGGATGGATTTGTTTGGCTAGGCAGTAATGGACAAATCTCTCCCATTTGGCTGTGTAGCAGGCTTGTGTGGTTGGCCAGAAAGCTTTTCGAATGGTCATGCATTCTTGTGGTAGATTGAGGTATCCGAATTCAGGGACTTCAGGAACCAGATTGCTAGAATCAGCTGCTTGGGGTTTGGCTGTATGACCGTTCCCTGTTGCTGAGTCAGAAGACGTGACCAAAGTGGCAGTTTCTCCTGTGGCACAACCAACAGCTCTAGTAGGGTTGTGAACCATGCTTGCCGTGTCCCTGTTGAGGCTATTAGGATTAGACTGAGGGATGTGTGTGTGTGAACTACTGAACCACATAAGAAATTAGCGCGAGCGGGGGAAAAGCATAAGTAAATATCCCTGACCAGTTGATCCATACGGCATTGCCTTTAGAGTGTGGGTGAGGAAACCTGGAGGCAAAGCTTTGGCATTTTGTGTTCTGTTGTGTTGCAAACAGGTCTATCTCTGGGGTTCCTCACCATTGGAAATATGAGTGGAGCAGTGTTGTGTCATCTCCTACTCGTGTATCTGCGGATGCATTCTGCTGAGCATATCTGAGAAATCGCTGGCCACCCCTAGTAGGTATTTGGCTAAGAGGTGTATTTTGTGATGTATGGCCAGGTCAATATCTGTTCTGCTATGCATAGGAGCTGTATGGAGTTTGTGCCTCCTTGATTTTGAATGAAGTACATTGTGGTGCTGTTGTTGGTAAAGGCTAGAACTTCTTTGTGGTGAAAATATTGCTAAAAAGCTTTGAGAGCTAAAAGAATTGCAAAAAGCTCTAGGTGATTAATGTGTAAGTGTTTCTGAGTTAGAGACCACAGGCCACGCACTGTGAGTTCCTGCATATGTGCCCCCCAACCCGTAATGGTTCCCACTGTGAGTGAAGACAGTGTTGAAGGAGGTAAATGTTTAGCCATGTGTGTGGCACTATGGAGATACAGGATGCCTCATTCCACTCAACTTGACAATGTTACTGAAAAAGAGGCAATGCTAACAAACTTTTCTTGCAGGACTGGGATTGTCTTTGACTGCAATAGAGTCTAGGGTTGCTCCTAAGAATGGCTGCACTTGCAAGGGTTGAAGGTGAGATTTTGCTGTATTAAGAGTGAAGCCTAATTTGTGTAGAAGGTTGATGACCTTTTAAGTGTTCTGAGGATATTGTTGTTTGCTTGCACTCTTGATCAGCCAGTCATCTAGATATGGGAACAAGTTTGTCCCCCCATCTGAGATGTGCTGCTACTACTGCAAGACAGTACTCTCAGTGTAGTAGTTACTCCGAATGGCAACACCTTGAACTGGTAATGCTGGCCACTTACTTGAAATCGGAAGTAGCAGCCATGAGCTGGATGTATTGAAATACGGAAGTAGGTGTCTTTGAGGTCTATGGCGGTCATGAATTCTTCTTGCTGTAGTAATGGTATTACTTGTTGGAGTGTTACCGTAGGAAAATGCTCCAACAGGATGTACTTGTTGAGTGGCCTGAGGTCTAATATAGGTCCTAAAGTTCCAAGTTAGAATTAGGAAGTACAGTGAGTAACCTACTGTCCTTGGTGTTGTTTTGAGGCCTGCTTTATGGCCTCTTCTTGAAGCAGAGCTTGTATCTCCTCTTGCGGGAGTTATAGGTGTTCTGGTGACATAGATTCTGTACGTAGTGGTATAGTGGGTGCGGTAGCTGTGAGTCCTAGACAGTGCCCATCTTTTATGATAGAAAGGACCCTCTGATGTGCAGTATTCCTGCCCTGTCTTTGTGGCAGTGCTGCTGCCGTCCCCCTACTAATGTTAAGTGTGGAGGCATAGAGAGTCACTGCTTAGTGGGAGTCGTCCTTTTGGAGGCAGATCCAGGACCACGGATTGTATGTCCATCTGGTGTATTGGGACTGATAGGAACCTTGCTGCAGCTGCACAGTGGCTGTGTCTGTGGGGTTGTTTTTGATGCCCCTCTACAGTTTCCTTTACAAAAGGAACCCCATTGTTGGTAGGTTTATAGTGCACCCATGGCCTTGGGAGTATCAGTGTCTTTCTTTTCTGTGGCGCCTGATAATGACACTGGTATTAATCCCCCTTGCTCTTCAATCTGCTGCATCAAAAACACAGTTTGCCTTCCTCCACTAGCTCGGTCCCTTTTTGCCGGTATTGGTCGAGGAGATGACGAAGTAGTCCCTGCATCTCATCCCACTGTTGTATCTTGAGAGGAGGCCTACAGAATTTGCTATTCTGAGATGGCTGGTTGCTTGTCCCGCCACACGTTTTCCTGTCGCATCATACTTTTTTGCTCTCCTTATCGAATTGCGAATTGGCCTGTTTTCTGGTAGTATGTACCACCAAAGAATCTGATGTAACATGGCCTTTGATGTATTTTGTTTCGGAAGGAGACAGCCTTAATTTCATGTCTATGTTTGGAGTTAGGACTCTAGATTTTACCAGTTGCTTAAAGATTTCTACTGTGAGCTTAAGCATACCTTTTAGCATGGGCAAGAACTGTACTGTTTGATGAGACCTGCTTAATGTTTAATTTGAGAATTCATCCTCATCCGTTAGTGTGTGCATATCTACTTTATGGTAATGTGCAGCTCTATGCAAGACTTCATAATAAGCTGTTGTGTCATCTGGCAGTGGGGCTTTAGAGGGGTATAGATTGGGATCAGTTTAATCGAGGGTGTCTATATCGCAATCTTCATCAACATTCTCTGAATCACCCTCTGGATTAGGAAAGTATGGTGCCTCTTAGGGGGCAATGTTATCCCCTGTGCTAAGGTCCACTATAGATGATGGTGTGAGGATGCCTGCAGTTGGTCACAAGGGGAGTGTTGAGGTTATAGTAGATGAACTGGTGGTGCAACAGGTGTTGGTAGCATGGGAATGATAGGTAGAAGAGGAGAAGGTAGAGCAGGTGGTGTAGTAGCAGGTGGAGGAGGTGGAGATTGAAGAAACAGTATGGAATTAGTATGCCTCTGTCTTTACTTTTCTTTTGTGGGGCATTGAGTGGTTCTCGCCCCATGATCTCTTCAAAGGTCTTCTTCCTTTTAGGGACTATGTCTGTTGGTGAGAGAGGTGGTTTTGCAACTATTCTTCCAGTGTCCAAATTGATGAATAAAACGTTTTGTTTGGCATTGAGTTTTTCCAGCAGTTTTGCAAGTACTGGCTTAACAGGTCATCGTTTCATATACAACTGTGTTTTTGCTGTTTTCGAAATCAAGAGTAACTTTGGCACAACAGTTTAAGTGTGGAAGGGATTTTTAGTGCTGATGATTTCTTTGGCTGGAGAGCGGCTTTCAGCGATAAGGGTGTTTTCGGTTCTGAAGGTCTTATTTTTGTGTCTGATGTCTTTTGGCGTCAAAGTTTGTGTTTTTGACGCTGGCACCAAGGATGACTTTGACTTTGGCGTGGTCAGTGCTTTTGGCTTTTCCACACCTTTCAGTGCCTGCTTAGGCAGGGGGATGTGTGTCTGCTCCTTTGCCTGTTTTCAGATACCTTCTTGGGCCAAGGGCAGTGGGTTTCCGTGGGCAATTGTTGATGGTTTAGTGGGGGTCTGTACGGCTTTCATCAGAGTACTCATGTGCCCTTTGGATGTTGACAGCTCATAGACGGAGCTTTCCCTGCTGGCAATAGTATGGGGATGTCCATAGGACGATCTTGTGCTTCAGCATCCTCAAATTCCTTTTCCGGTTGGAGCTCAAACGACAGCTCACTGAAGATATCAGGCACATCTTCTGCTCGGTGTGGCTGAATGGTGGAAGGGCCCAGCAGCCTTCCCCTAGTTGCCAAAGAATCTTTTTAGACCAGAAGGCCAGGCAAGCTTCACAAGACGCCTTATCATGTTGTGGGTACAGGCAGAGGTTACAGAGCTTTGATTCTGCCTGGAGCACTTGGGGCAGAAACTGTCTTTTCCATCACTATGTGTCGTCAAGTGAAAGATGATGGTGGCTTAGTTAGAAGCCAAGGTTAAACCGAGCCCGGGCAGGCGGATAGAAGTATGTGAAGGAAACCGGCAGTTGGTTATCAGTGTTGTGTCCTCTGTTGAAGGGTTATGAATTGGGGCCTTGGAAAGGCCTTGTGGCAGAAATCAAAGCTTTGGTCTCTGAGCTCCAAGGTCAACAACGGAATCCAATGGACGAGAAAACTAATTCAACAAGGAAGACACTGAACATGCGCAATACAGACTACAGGATGAATCACAATACTTTGGGGCATATTTATACTCTCTTTGCGCCGGAACTGCGTCGTTTTTTTTTACGCAAATCCGACGCAAAACTAACTCCATATTTATACTTTGGCGTTAGACCCGTCTAGCGCCAAAGATCTTGGAGTTTGCGTCATTTTTTAGCGTGGACACCTACCTTGCGTTAATGATATGCAAGGTAGGCGTTCCCTTCTAAAAAATTACTCCAAGGCATGTGCGCCTTATTTAAACTCCCGTGCAAAAATGACGCACGGGAGTGGGCGAGTCAGAAAAAATGACATCCAGCCGATTTTGCATCATTTTTTAACGCCTGGTCAGGGCAGGCGTTAAGGGACCTGTGGGCTCGGAAGGAGCCCAGAGGTGCCCTCCCATGCCCCCAGGGACACCCATCCCAGGGAACTTAAGGTAAGTTCAGGTAAGTATTTTTTTTTTTTTTTTGTGGCATAGGGGGGCCTGATTTGTGCCCCCCTACATGCCACTATGCCCAATGACCATGCCCAGGGGACAGAAGTCCCCTGGGCATGGCCATTGGGCAAGGGGGCATGACTCCTGTCTTTGCTAAGACAGTAGTCATTTCAATGGGGGTTGGGAGTAAAAAAAAAATGGCGCAAATAGGGTTGAGGCCAATATTTTGCCTCAGACCTGACTTGCCCCATTTTTTGACACCCAAGCTCCATTTTCCCCTACGCCGGCGCTGCCTGGTGTGGGTCATTTTTTTTGACGCACACCAGTCCGCAGCGCCGGCTAACGTCATTCAATAAATAAGGTGCTTGCATGGCGCTTTGGAATGGCGTTAGCTGGCGTTAACTTTTTTGACGCACAACTGCGTTGGCGCAGTTGTGCGTCAAAAAGTATAAATATGGCCCTTTGTGTCTCAAAAGATTTCCAAGGAAAACAAGTTGCAAACATCACAACCCAACACTAGATGGCAGGAGTATGCAAAGCATATGTACCTATGGCCCACACAAGCTATGAACAGATCGTTGTAAGAAGTACAAGTTACATTTTGACTGGGCACACACAAAATAAATTATCCCCATGAATAAAACAGGTTTTAGACATTAGCACTCAGTAACTGATAGCATTACCAATGCACAAACTTCAATTGATAAGTACAAAATCTTTTAATCTCAGATAATGTATACTTGCTTAAGTAGATAGGCCACAGTGTGGAAAAAACTATGCCTTTTACCAAAGCCATTAAGAATAATAATTGCATCCCATACATCTACATGGTGTAGAGTACTGAGGGGAGGGAATAAAGGTCTTACATCCAGGATAAAAACTAAACAGGGTTGTATATTGGCACCTTTTTTATTCTCCCTTTACCTATACAATCAACCACCTCAATTTTCCCAAGTTAAGACCACCCGCTTGCCTCAGTCTAATACTAATTTGTTTTCTTCAAAACAGTCTTATTTTAGTTTAAGGCAAGATTAAACAGGGTGTGTGGCATACAATATTACCCGGTTTATTAGAATCAACATATAACAGCATTAGACAGAAGTCTGGTAAGCAACATTGGTAACAGTCGATCGGCTACATTGTCAAAAACTGCATCATTTAATAGCATGTGCCTCTACTCTGCTGAATATGGGCGCAAGGCATGGGTAGAGTAGAGAGTTGTATGGCAGTTAGAATTATAACTGCGGGAAGCTAGGAAGGGAAAGGGGTACTGCAGCTACAAGACGCATTTAAGGGGTCTAGTGTCACTATGGTCGTCAGGTGGCATCAAGCATGGTGCAGCAGTGGATATGGGACGAGAGGCAAGCTGGGGGGGTATTGTCAGACTACCTGCCCTGCCCCAGGGCAGGGGAAGAAGGCTCCTGCAAGGGTCCAGGGTCACCCATTGGCATCTGAGGCTACCCCAGCACCGGAGGGCCTGAGGGAGGGGAATAGAGCACGGGGTAACCCAATCTTACGGTGGCATAGTATCATTGAATCTGCTCTGCTAGAAGTGAGTGAGGATCATCGGCAAGTGTGTGGCAATGGGGTGTCGGTAGAGCCTCGTATCGCCTCCTTGTGCAGGATGTGCTCCTCTGCCACCCCCACTTGCGTACAGCCTCCCTCCATGTTTCTACCGACGGGGCAATCGGAGACCGCCAGTGTAAGGTGAGCGTCCAGATTGCTAACATGAGCGAAAGCATCACGAAGTGGGATCGCCCTTGGTGTTTTCTTGCGTTTGAAAATGCAAAGAGCGCAGGCTTCCCACGTGGAGAGATCAGGACGTTTCACCACATCCTTCAGGGTAGTGTGGAACGTTAACCAATATTGATGTAGTGCTGGGCAAGATCACAGCATAGGACTCGGAGATCACCAGCAGGCCCTTACCCCAACACCGGTCATACACAGACCAACAACTTTATTTGGTTGGAAGAAGTTTTATTTAACTTTTACTTTGTTAATACCACAACACACGTTTAGTCATAAATCACTTCAAGAAACTTCAAAACATATTTACAAGAACACAACTGTATTCATACCTTTTTCTGTAACCATAAATCATTGTGACAGGATCCCTTCCTGTCCTGAACCTCCCTTGGACCACACAGATGAACTGTACCTCACCTGTATCCATAGGGGGTTCGTCTCCCCTGACTTCACCATTCCCTGCCCACACGCTCAGGGTTCCGCCCCCTCTCCAAACACCAATCTGCCAAGGGGTGTAACTGGGCAGCCAGGAGCGGGAGCCCCGTGGCAACCCTGGCAATCTGGGCTCCCTACCCCCTAATCTGGTGTGTACATCTGCAGGTTGGTCCAGGACTTCAGGATCCTATCCCTGGTGTTATCCCGGGGCCCCAGCCTTGGGGACCCCTCTGTTGCTTCAGGTTACTTTAGTACTTCTTCTCCTGTCACAAGGGCGACCAGGGCCCCAAAAGTCCTTTGCCCTCCCCACACGCAAACAAGCTGCGAGAGCAGAACCACATATCAGACATAAACTAGTCTGTACCCGCATCTGACAAGTGCACCATATCCTTATGGAACATAATGGGATCCTTCAAAAGTTTATGTGGAATGTTTCATAATCGTCCGGGACACGGGCATAGTTTGGGCATCTCTGCGTTGAGCCTCCGAACTGACACGTTGATTGTTCTTGATTTGATGCCTGGGCCCCATTTGCGGCGAGGCACCATGTGAGACAAAGCAAAGGCCGCATTCGGAAATTGTTTAGACAACTTGGTGATTTCCAAAAAGATTGTTTCCCTAAGTGCCTTCCTGCCCATGCGTACCAAGTCATTGCCACCAAGGTGAATAAGAATGAGATCCGGGAACTGGAGTCCCCTGTATCCTCTAGCCAGTGTGACAATTTGTTGAGGCTGTGTGATTCTCAATCCGCCAACCCCACACTATCAAAAGGCCACGTCTTGGCTTGCTGCCGGATTAGGCTTACAGAGCTGATGCAACCTGTAGGCCGCCTGCCGGACAAACGAATGCCCTAAGACCCAAACCACATGTGGCGCCATCAAACTGTAATGAAAGAAAATTGAATGAGAAATCAACACTTAGATTGCGGATGTAGCGAAGGAACACTGCTCATACTGATTCAGGTCTGATGTAACGCTTGTGACAATTCAATGACCATCTCCCAATGGATTTCACACCCGATACTGACAAGCCAGTGCCGGCTGCTAACGTAGCTGCACTGATCCTGAATTAATGGGGTTAATAACCCAGCAGGTCCACCCCTGCTGCCCTTAGAGTAACTTTCAATACCTCAGCGAACTGGTAGCGCGACAGGCATTCCCCATTCGCAGGTAGAAAAAGAGCGGTAGACCCTGCGAGCGAGCGGGCCGCCAAGTAAGTTTTTAAATGACCCACTGGGCATAATGGAGACCCGTGAGCCGCGCTGAGTCTAATGTGAGCACCCCTGCTAAGCTGATCCGTTTTTGACTTACGCAGCTGTATTATTATGAACTATGGACTGAGATGCACATCAGCTCGCTGAAGACCGCCTGAGTGGTCTCTCTTAGAAGCGCCTATTAACTCACTAATGCAAAATGCGCCATAAAAAGCCACAGAGAAAGCTGCTGCGAATAATGCAGCCTCAAAAGGCGAAGACGCCACTGAGGAGATTGAGTTCAAGAGCTTCTCCAGTAAGGATGCTGTTACGGGGCGTCTAGCATCAGACTTAGGGCACTCTACTCTTGCCCACCCAGCCACCGCCCACTTAATAACAAAGGTGTTTAACTGGGACACTTGATTACAGAGTTTCGTGAAAAAAAAAAAATGGCGGCCAGGTTAGCTTTTGCGCAGGAAACTGGTCTACCCCTGTCTTTCAAATGCTGTAAAAAAGCACAGATAGCTTCTGCAGAAAACCAATCTGAAATGTGCTGAGACTTTAAGTAATGTCTGTATTGTTGAAAAGCCCTCTCGTATGCCCCCCTCGTATAGGTGGCTAAAGATGTTGCCACTAGAGCTGGGAGAGCGGGACACCAATCTTCCACAGAGATGCGGGAACTCCGTCATCTTCTCCGCTGCCTGGGGGTGAAACCTCAGAAAATCCTGCATTAATGATCGAGATAGAGCGTCAGCAGCATTGTTACGAACCCCTGGCACATGCTTCGTATGAAAGGTAATATTTAACTTCAAGCAAGTCAGCACCAAGTTCTTAACAAGGAGGAGTACCATTCTACATGTAGCCTTTTGCCTATTGATCACCTCAACCACAGCCATGTTGTCAGACCAGAAAACCACTGATCTGTTAAATTCTTTATCCCAGATGGTGACGGCGTAAATAATGGGGAACAGCTCTAGGAAAGCTATATTCTTAGTAACTCCTAAGGCAACCCAATCTGCTGGCCAGTCAGCTCTGCACCAGGAAGGGCCCAGGATGGCGCCTAAGCCCACACTGCCAGCTGCATCTGTGAATAATCTCAGGGTGGGGCTAGGAACCGGAGGGTAAGGCCAAATGACTGCCCTGTTCAAATCCAGTAGAAATACATCCCAAACCTTTAAGTCATCCCTAACTTCCAGTGACAGTCTAGTGTGATGGTGTTTCTCGGTCAAACCAGCCATAGACCTAGCAATGGACCTGGAGAAAGGGCGAGCCATGGGAATAATCCTCAGAGTGAAATGCAGCTGTCCCACCAGGATCTGTAACTGGTGCAAGCTGACCTTACTCTGTGCCAACATAACCTTAATGGACTCCTTAAGTACATGTAACATGTCTGCCGGTAAGCGACACTCCCCAGCCACCGAATCAATCTCAATCCCTAAGAAGGTAATGCAAGTAGAAGGGCCTACTGTCTTGTCCGGGGCCAAAGGGACCCCAAACTCCCTGAACATAGCAGTCAAGGCTTGAAGGGCCCACAAGTACCTCACCGAACGTGTGGGGCATAGTACCAAAAAATCGTCCAAGTAATGTATCATATCTTTGTGACCGGTGCGTCTGGTAAAAATCCACTGCAGTGCAGAGCTGAACTGTTCAAAATAACTGCAGGACACACTACAATCCATGGGCATGCACTTATCGTAGAAGTAATCCCCCTTAAATTGGAATCCTAGTAAATGATAATCATCAGGGTGGACTGGGAGAAGCCTGAAAGCTGATTCAATGTCTGTTTTTGCTAACAAAGCACCGTGCCCCAAAGCCCTCAACTTCGCCAAGGCCTGGTCAACAGTAGCATAGCGGACTGAGCACAGTTGAGGGTCGATAGCCTTGTTCACAGATGAACCCCGAGGAGCAGACACATTTTGAATTAACCTAAACTGGCCTGGCTCCTTTTTGGGAACCACTCCCAAAGGGGAACAAACAAAATCTGACATTGGGGGAAAAGGAAAAGGGCCTGCTAATCTACCCAGAGCCAGCTCTTTGACAATCTTTGCAGCACCCACTCCTGGGTTCCTTAAAGCAGACACGAGGTTCTTGCAATGCTCTATAGGGGGGACTCTGCCCTCAGGTATCCTAAAGTCCTGTGAGAAGCCCTCAACTAGTAATTCAGCCGACTCTTTCACTGGGTAATCTTGCAACCAAGGGATTAATGTGTCAATATTTATGGGGGAAGGCAAAGTTAATTTAATTGCCGGGCTTACTCCCCTCCTTGCCTTTTTCCCTGGATTTGTTAAGGCACTTAAACTCGGGGTGGGAGGGATGTCCGCAAAAGGCGCAGGGATGCCTGAATTTGCACAACCCGGGGGAGCGCAAGCATATTTTCCTATTAAAAGCCCAACATGACCCTTTTTTAACACTGGAATATTGCGAACGAAAGGGCTGCTTCCCGGGTAATTTGTTATTCACGCATTCCGACCAAAGGTTCACTTCTGTCTGATCCCACCCTATTGTTGGGTCCTCCACTTTTGACCATCTGAAATCTCTGTCATACTCCAACCAGGAGTTCCCTCCATACATGTGGTGCGTTCCGACAGGGAAACGCTCGCACCTCCGATGCAGACAGGATACGATGGTGGTTCTCTCGGCCACAGCGACGATGCTTCCACAACGATGACCGGCCCAGTCGAACTCCCCGCTGCGCAATAGGAAGGCCAAGCTTTTCTGTGGGGGCGCTTATATAACCCCCCACTGGCGTGAGGCAGTTCCAACCGGACCAGTGATCGCAGCCGCAACGTCCTCCATTATAAGCTACTTCCGCCCCTATACCTCGCGGGGTGTGAGGGCGGAAGTACCTCATCAGCCTGCCACACAACTAGTGCTGAGGGTCCAGCCCACGGCGGCCCTGACCTCTAAGGGGCGGCGCTCCCCCCATACTGGGGGGGGGCACTCTTCCATATGTTATAGGTCCGCCTCCTTTTGGGAGCATCGTGGGCAGGCGAGCTGCGCCATGGGGTAACATTTGTTCAACTGGGCTGGTGTTACGTACGCCCTATGAAGTAAATGGAATTAGATATTTTTAATACAGGAGTTATGGGACACTCTCTTGGGGTTGGATAATGCCATCTCCCGTTCTTCTTCGCTCAATGCCCTGCCAATGTCTGCCTCCCACCGGTGTCTCAGCGGGGTTACAGTGGGACAGAGAATATCTATTAAGCTCTGTAGAGCCAATTTATAAGGTCACGGCCTGGGCCCATAGTGTATATCGACTGTATCACGGGGTGCAGTGGTGGCTCGGTGTCAATGAGACCCCATAACATCTGCATGAGTGGCGCAATTGCTGGCAGGTGAGGGACTGTCCTGGTGGGATATTACCATGTGCAACAAGTTATTCAAAGGCAAGAAGCTGGCCATCTGAGTACAGGTCCCCTGTTGTAATAATGTAATTGATCGACCATCATAGTTCTAACTGCCATGCTGTGTAATGACCGGGGGTGGGGAAGGCCTACTGAGGGGATATTAGGCACACACCAGGGTCTGCCCTGGGAGAGCCAGTACACTTGTAACATGAAAGTACAGGCTATCGTCACCTGGAGGGGTCAGGGGAAGACAGGTCTAGACCACAGGAATAGGAGGCCTTGTATCATGGCCACCAAGATGGTACGCCGAAGGCCTCACCTATGTAGCAGACGGCTCTCCAGCGCAACAGCCACTGCAGCTGTGCTGTCAAGAAATAGGCCTCAAAGACAGGTGCGCCCAAGCCACCAGGATCCTTTGCCAGTTGCAATTTCAAGAGTGCTACCCTGTGGTGCTGCCTGCCCCAGACCAGCACTCCGATCAGGGCATCTAGTTCCCTGAAAAAGGCTGGTGGGGGGGGGGCGCAAGTGGGAGGTTGGCAAAGAAGTATAACAATCTTGAAAGGATGGGCATCTTGGTGAGTGCTATCCTGCCTATGGGGGCAAGGAGGAGGGATTGCAAGTATGTCATCTGCGCTCTAATGCTAGCTAATGCTCTGAGCGGATTGCCCTCATATCGGTCTGTCGCCGTGTGGTAGAGGCATATTCCAAAGGTATCGGACCGCTTCTGAGCTCCATCATAGAGGCGCAGAGCCCAGCATAACCACCCTGGGAGGGGCATTTCGGTGCAGAGGATAAACCTCTGATTTGGCCCGGTTAACTTGGAGGCCTGAGACTGACGCAAAATCCTCCAGAGTATGATGCAGTGAAGTGAGAGGCATACTGATGTCCCGGTGATACACTAACATATCGTCAGCATACAACAATTTTGCATGCACTCGATCCACCAACCAGATCCCTCTGTCTCTGCCCTCCTCCTGCAGGCGGATCGCCAGCAACTCCACTGCTGAAGCAAACAGGAGAGGGAATAATGGGCAGCCGTGGCGCATGTCCCGCTGGACAGGACATGAGTCAGAGATCAGCAGGCCCAACGGTTTTCGGGATGAGGGGCCCTGATAGAGAAGGTGAATATAGGCCATAAGACAATGTCCAACACCTGTATAGGCTAACACCTAAAACAGGTAATCCCATGACAATGTTTCGAAGGCGTTCTCCACATCCAGTAAGAGGGCAGTGGCACAGGAAAGGCAGCTGTGGACCTGGTCCTAAATGTGAAACAGGCGGATAAGGTTTTGTGAGGTGTTTCGTCCCAGGACAAAACCATTCTAATCTTCATGCACTAGGGTAGGAACTATGGATGAAAAGCGACCAGCTAGCATTTTCCCCAATATCTTGTAGTCCGCTCCCAATAGAGCTATTGGTCGATAGGAGCCCAGGAGGGTTGGGTCCTGGTCAGGTTTGATGATTAGGGTTATCAGGGATTCTCGAAAGGAGCCCGGGAGGGTGCCCGGTTGTACAGCCACCTCGAACACAGCCTCTACGCGCGGGGTCAATTTGGAAGCAAAGGGTGAGTAAAACTCTAGGGGGAGGTGTAGGAAGTTGGCTCTGTATGCACTATTTCAAAGTAAGGAATAGTATGCACAGAGTCCAAGGGTTCCCCTTAGAGGTAAGATAGTGGCAAAAAGAGATAATACTAATGTTCTATTTTGTGATAGTGTGGTCGAGCAGTAGGCTTATCAAAGGAGTAGTGTTAAGCATTTGTTGTACATACACACAGGCAATAAATGAGGAACACACTCAGAGACAAATCCAGCCAATAGGTTTTGTTATAGAAAAATATCTTTTCTTAGTTTATTTTAAGAACCACAGGTTCAAATTCTACATGTAATATCTCATTTGAAAGGTATTGCAGGTAAGTACTTTAGGAACTTTGAATCATTACATTAGCATGTATACTTTTTACATAAAACACAATAAGCTGTTTTAAAAGTGGACACTGCAATTTTCACAGTTCCAGGGGGAGGTAAGTTTTTGTTAGTTTTGTCAGGTAAGTAAATCACTTACAAGTCTCAGGTTTGGGTCCAAGGTAGCCCACCGTTGGGGGTTCAGAGCAACCCCAAAGTTACCACACCAGAGCTCAGGGGCGGTCAGGTGCAGAGGTCAAAGAGGTGCCCAAAACACATAGGCTTCAATGGAGAGAAGGGGGTGCCCCGGTTCCGGTCTGCCAGCAGGTAAGTACCCGCGTCTTCGGAGGGCAGACCAGGGGGGTTTTGTAGGGCACCGGGGGGGACACAAGTCAGCACAAAAAGTACACCCTCAGCAGCGCGGGGGTGGCCGGGTGCAGTGTGCGAACACGCGTCGGGTTTTCAATGGTTGTCAATGAGAGACCAAGGGATCTCTTCAGCGGTGCAGGCAGGCAAGGGGGGGGCTCCTCGGGGTAGCCACCACCTGGGCAAGGGAGAGGGTCTCCTGGGGGTCACTCCTGCGCAGGAGTTCCGTTCCTTTAGGTGCTGGGGGCTGCGGGTGCAGGGTCTTTTCCAGCCGTCGGGAAATGGAGTTCAGGCAGTCGCGGTCAGGGGGAGCCTCGGGATTCCCTCTGCAGGCGTCGCTGTGGGAGCTCAGGGGGGACAACTTTGGTTACTCATGGTCTTGGAGTCGCCGGAGGGTCCTCCCTGAGGTGTTGGTTCTCCACCAGTCGAGTCGGGGTCGCCGGGTGCAGTGTTGCAAGTCTCACGCTTCTTGCGGGGAGTTGCAGGGGTCTTTAAGTCTGCTCCTTGAAACAAAGTTGCAGTTCTTTTGGAGCAGTGCCGCTGTCCTCTGGAGTTTCTTGTCTTTCTTGAAGCAGGGCAGTCCTCAGAGGATTCAGAGGTCGCTGGTCCCTTGGAAAGCGTCGCTGGAGCAGGGTTCTTTGGAAGGCAGGAGACAGGCCGGTAGGACTGGGGCCAAAGCAGCTGGTGTCTTCTGGTCTTCCTCTGCAGGGGTTTTTCATCTCTGCAGTCTTCGTCTTCTTGTAGTTTCAGGAATCTAAATTCTTAGGTTCAGGGGAGCCCTTAAATACTAAATTTAAGGGCGTGTTTAGGTCTGGGGGGTTAGTAGCCAATGGCTACTAGCCCTGAGGGTGGGTACACCCTCTTTGTGCCTCCTCCCAAGGGGAGGGGGTCACATCCCTAATCCTATTGGGGAATCCTCCATCTGCAAGATGGAGGATTTCTAAAAGTTAGAGTCACTTCAGCTCAGGACACCTTAGGGGCTGTCCTGACTGGCCAGTGACTCCTCCTTGTTATTCTCATTATTTCCTCCGGCCTTGCCGCCAAAAGTGGGGGCCGTGGCCGGAGGGGGCGGGCAACTCCACTAGCTGGAGTGTCCTGCGGTGCTGGCACAAAGGGGTGAGCCTTTGAGGCTCACCGCCAGGTGTGACAGCTCCTGCCTGGGGGAGGTGTTAGCATCTCCACCCAGTGCAGGCTTTGTTACTGGCCTCAGAGTGACAAAGGCACTCTCCCCATGGGGCCAGCAACATGTCTCGGTTGTGGCAGGCTGCTGGAACCAGTCAGCCTACTCAGATAGTCGGTTAAGGTTTCAGGGGGCACCTCTAAGGTGCCCTCTGGGGTGTATTTCACAATAAAATGTACACTGGCATCAGTGTGCATTTATTGTGCGGAGAAGTTTGATACCAAACATCCCAGTTTTCAGTGTAGCCATTTTGGTGCTGTGGAGTCCGTGTTTGACAGACTCCCAGACCATATACTCTTATGGCTACCCTGCACTTACAATGTCTAAGGTTTGGCTTAGACACTGTAGGGGCACAGTACTCATGTACTGGTGCCCTCACCTATGGTATAGTGCACCCTGCCTTAGGGCTATAAGGCCTACTAGAGGGGTGACTTATCTATACTGCATAGGCAGTGTGAGGTTGGCATGGCACCCTGAGGGGAGTGCCATGTCGACTTACTCGTTTTGTTCTCATCAGCACACACAAGCTGACAAGCAGTGTGTCTGTGCTGAGTGAGGGGTCCCCAGGGTGGCATAAGATATGCTGCAGCCCTTAGAGACCTTCCCTGGCATCAGGGCCCTTGGTACCAGGGGTACCAGTTACAAGGGACTTACCTGGATGCCAGGGTGTGCCAATTGTGGAAACAAAAGTACAGGTTAGGGAAAGAACACTGGTGCTGGGGCCTGGTGTAGGAAAGTACCATCTTGCCTGGCATGTTACCTCCATTTTTCACTGTATATATGTTGTTTTAGTTGTATGTGTCACTAGGACCCTGGTAACCCAGGGCCCCAGTGCTCATAAGTGTGCCTGAATGTGTTACCTGTGTAGTGACTAACTGTCTCACTGAGGCTCTGCTAATCAGAACCTCAGTGGTTATGCTCTCTCATTTCTTTCCAAATTGTCACTGACAGGCTAGTGACCATTTTTACCAATTTACATTGGCTTACTGGAACACCCTTATAATTCCCTAGTATATGGTACTGAGGTACCCAGGGTATTGGGGTTCCAGGAGATCCCTATGGGCTGCAGCATTTCTTTTGCCACCCATAGGGAGCTCTGACAATTCTTACACAGGCCTGCCACTGCAGCCTGAGTGAAATAACGTCCACGTTATTTCACAGCCATTTTACACTGCACTTAAGTAACTTATAAGTCACCTATATGTCTAACCTTTACCTGGTAAAGGTTAGGTGCAAAGTTACTTAGTGTGAGGGCACCCTGGCACTAGCCAAGGTGCCCCCACATTGTTCAGAGCCAATTCCCTGAACTTTGTGAGTGCGGGGACACCATTACACGCGTGCACTACATATAGGTCACTACCTATGTGTAGCTTCACAATGGTAACTCCGAATATGGCCATGTAACATGTCTATGATCATGGAATTGCCCCCTCTATGCCATCCTGGCATTGTTGGTACAATTCCATGATCCCAGTGGTCTGTAGCACAGACCCTGGTACTGCCAAACTGCCCTTCCTGGGGTTTCACTGCAGCTGCTGCTGCTGCCAACCCCTCAGACAGGCATCTGCCCTCCTGGGGTCCAGCCAGGCCTGGCCCAGGACGGCAGAACAAAGAACTTCCTCTGAGAGAGGGTGTGACACCCTCTCCCTTTGGAAAATGGTGTGAAGGCAGGGGAGGAGTAGCCTCCCCCAGCCTCTGGAAATGTTTTGTTGGGCACAGATGTGCCCAATTCTGCATAAGCCAGTCTACACCGGTTCAGGGACCCCTTAGCCCCTGCTCTGGCGCGAAACTGGACAAAGGAAAGGGGAGTGACCACTCCCCTGACCTGCACCTCCCCTGGGAGGTGTCCAGAGCTCCTCCAGTGTGCTCCAGACCTCTGCCATCTTGGAAACAGAGGTGCTGCTGGCACACTGGACTGCTCTGAGTGGCCAGTGCCACCAGGTGACGTCAGAGACTCCTTGTGATAGGCTCCTTCAGGTGTTGCTAGCCTATCCTCTCTCCTAGGTAGCCAAACCCTCTTTTCTGGCTATTAAGGGTCTCTGTCTCTGGGGAAACTTTAGATAACGAATGCAAGAGATCATCCGAGTTCCTCTGCATCTCTCTCTTCACCTTCTGCCAAGGAATCGACTGCTGACCACGCAGGAAGCCTGCAAACCTGCAACATAGTAGCAAAGACGACTACTGCAACTCTGTAACGCTGATCCTGCCGCCTTCTCGACTGTTTTCCTGCTTGTGCATGCTGTGGGGGTAGTCTGCCTCCTCTCTGCACCAGAAGCTCCGAAGAAATCTCCCGTGGGTCGACTGAATCTTCCCCCTGCAACCGCAGGCACCAAAAAGCTGCATTACCGGTCCCTTGGGTCTCCTCTCTGCACGACGAGCGAGGTCCCTCGAATCCAGCGACTCTGTCCAAGTGACCCCCACAGTCCAGTGACTCTTCAGTCCAAGTTTGGTGGAGGTAAGTCCTTGCCTCACCTCGCTGGGCTGCATTGCTGGGAACCGCGACTTTTGCAGCTACTCCGGCCCCTGTGCACTTCCGGCGGAAATCCTTTGTGCACAGCCAAGCCTGGGTCCACGGCACTCTAACCTGCATTGCACGACTTTCTAAGTTGGTCTCCGGCGACGTGGGACTCCTTTGTGCAACTTCGGCGAGCACCGTTTCACGCATCCTCGTAGTGCCTGTTTCTGGCACTTCTCCGGGTGCTACCTGCTTCAGAGAGGGCTCCTTGTCTTGCTCGACGTCCCCTCTCTCTGCTGGTCCAATTTGCGACCTCCTGGTCCCTCCTGGGCCTCAGCAGCGTCCAAAAACACTAACCGCACGATTTGCAGCTAGCAAGGCTTGTTGGCGTTCTTTCGGCGGGAAAACACTTCTGCACGACTCTCCACGGCGAGAGGGATCCGTCCACCAAACGGGAAGTCTCTAGCCCTTTTCGTTCCTGCAGAAACCTCAGCTTCTTCTGTCCAGTAGAAGCTTCTTTGCACCCGCAGCTGGCATTTCCTGGGCATCTGCCCATCTCCGACTTGCTTGTGACTTTTGGACTTGGTCCCCTTGTTCCACAGGTACCCTAGATTGGAAATCCACAGTTGTTGCATTGCTGGTTTGTGTCTTTCCTGCATTATTCCTCTAACACAACTTCTTTGTCCTTAGGGGAACTTTAGTGCACTTTGCACTCACTTTTCAGGGTCTTGGGGAGGGTTATTTTTCTAACTCTCACTATTTTCTAATAGTCCCAGCGACCCTCTACAAGGTCACATAGGTTTGGGGTCCATTCTTGGTTCGCATTCCACTTTTGGAGTATATGGTTTGTGTTGCCCCTATCCCTATGTTTCCCCATTGCATCCTATTGTAACTATACATTGTTTGCACTGTTTTCTAAGACTATACTGCATATTTTTGCTATTGTGTATATATATCTTGTGTATATTTCCTATCCTCTCACTGAGGGTACACTCTAAGATACTTTGGCATATTGTCATAAAAATAAAGTACCTTTATTTTTAGTATAACTGTGTATTGTGTTTTCTTATGATATTGTGCATATGACACTAAGTGGTACTGTAGTAGCTTCACACGTCTACTAGTTCAGCCTAAGCTGCTCTGCTAAGCTACCATTATCTATCAGCCTAAGCTGCTAGACACCCTATACACTAATAAGGGATAACTGGGCCTGGTGCAAGGTGCAAGTACCCCTAGGTACTCACTACAAGCCAGTCCAGCCTCCTACACCTGGTTAGCAGGCCTCAGCACACTTTCAATTCAAAACATAGCAACAGCAAAGGCAAAAAGTCAGGGGGTAACCATGCCAAGGAGGCATTTCCCTACAGGAGGCCATCTAGGCCAGGGGATTTACTATGGGCTAGGTCCTTAATAGCTTGTCAAATCTCCTGAGATGGAATCGGAGCGCCAAACTCTTTGCTAAGGGTGGCGGGAATGCAAGGGACATTTAAACGTCTGGGGCCTGCGCTGGGGTCGTGGGCAGGACTTTGTATATCTGTGTATAACATTGTTTGAACTCTCGGAGTATCAGCTCCTGATCACAGAGTATTTCATCGGACTGGGAGAAAATCTCTAATCAGGGGTGTAGTAAAGTCCTGTCGTACTAGCCAGGACAATAAGTGTCCAGCTTTGTCCCCTTCTTAGTGTGTGCGATTGGCATGCGCTGTGAAGTTGAAACGCTGGAGGCATTCCATTTGATGTGCTAGTGTCTACCGGACCTGGATGATTTGCGTGGTGGCAGTAGCGTGAGTGGAAGGACGTTTGTCCAGCGCCTCCAGACGCGCTTCAGCCTTTCTTATCTCACATTTCATCAGAGCGCAAGTGTCCAAGATCTCTTTCATACAAATACCACGGGTGTCGACTCTAAAAGCATCCAATTCTATGGCACAGCTCCCGTTTGTGTTCTGATTATCAGTGAAGTCATGCTGTATGTGTGTATCTAAGGTGTACCGGAAAGCGGAGTCCTCTAGCATGTCAGGTTGGAGATGCCAACTTGGGACAGGGGGTCGTGGAGGTAGCCAATTTACATCTAGCACTTGCGCCGCATGGTCTGATAGAAACCTGCCCAAGTAGTCAGTGTGTCCTCTTAAGGAAAGAAGGGAGCAGCTGCCCAGAGAGTGATCCAGCCAGACATACAGTTGTGGTGCTGAGTGAAAGGGGTATAATTTGTCAGTGGGAAGTATAATGCACCACATGTCCACAAGAGCCCATCACTCGGTCCAGGCACGGAGGAGCGCCGCCAACGGTATGGCAGTGTATGTGGCAAGGGCGGATGCGATCTGTCTAGGGAAATATCCAGGAAAGCATTGAAGTTGCTACCTAGGAGCCAGAGAAGGTGTGTTTTATGAGCTAAGAGATCTGATAAGCGCTCCCATAGACAGTACTGGTCTACATTAGGGTCACAGATATTGCCAATGAGTAATGATTCATCATTTAGTCAGCCCTCCAGTAACACATAGCATCCCTCTCTGTCAATAATGACCTTCGTTTCCTGAAAGGGGTGGGGGGGACGTACCCAGATCAGTGTCCCGCGGGCATAAGCAGAGTATGTAGTGGCATACACGGTTCCATGCCAACGGCGACAAGGCATTGCAGCTCCTCAGCGGTGGTGTGTATCTCTTGTAGGAGTGCAATGTTGGCATTCTGACGACGCAAGTAAGAATAAATGATGAAGCGCTTCCTCACGGTATGCATCCCCGGTACGTTAAGGGTGAGGAACACGACCTGCGCTATTGTTGTCATATAAGGGGTACATTCCTGGGGGGGTGGGGGGGGCATTAGTTCCCCAACCTATGTCTCATCCTGTCAGCATGGCCATGTGATGCCAATGTGCATGCTGTGTAGCCGCTGAAGGGTGGAGGGTGTATGCATTGAAGTGAAGATGATGGTTTGGGAATAATATAACAGGGAGGAGTACTACGCAATAGGCAACATGTCCAAACTATAAATGTGTGACGCCAACTAATGCAGTAGTAGGGGACCCAGGCGGTTGGAGCTGGGAAGAGGAGCTGCCTGTGGGCCGCATATACGTACATTTGAATTGGTGTGATGAGCAAGGTTAGTGTGTCAGCAGGGGATGCCAGCCCCTGATGGGCGGACGGGTTGTAAGTGAGGAAGAGAATGGGAGCAGTGTCCAAGAGTCTTAGAGGAGGCCATCTGCCGTTTGCGGCTTGACAACAGGGAGCTTGGGAGTGTCCTGAGAGGTTATGTTCGAGTTCATCGAGTCTTCATCTGTTGAGAAAAGGTGGAGGCCTATATCATCATCTGTAAAAGGGGTTGCATTGCCAAAGGTAGCCGCAGCTGTCAGCGCAGCTTTACATTCCTGGAAGATCTGTTCCGGAGATGTCACTGGGGGTCCCCGCGGGTTTAGTCTTTTGCGTGGTTGTGTACCCAATAAAGATTCCTACGGGTGGAACCAAGGAGCTCTCTCAAGGCTCCCGGGAGCTCGCCATCCCCATGGCTATTGAGCCACCGTGTGACATCTGCCGTGTTGGTGAAGAAATGGTTTTTTTTGTTCGCAACCACCCTGAGGCGTTCTGTGAAGAGCAGCAAATATGAAAGTCTTAGCTGCTGCAAGTGACCACCTGGTTGGTAGGAGCTGCGTTTTTGCCCTACCTGCTTCGTGTAATCTGGGAATAACATCACAGTTGTGTCCTCAAACTGCAATGGTGCTACCCGTAATGTGGTATCTCTGTCGCGGAAATGCAACAGTTTAGCGAGCATTGGATGGGGCACCGAGCCAGTAGGTAGGCACTGGGCCGGGACTGTATGGGCTCTTTTCAGGGTGTAGAAGAATGGAAGGTCCGCGTTGGGGTGAAGGATCTGAACCAGGTCTCAAAGAAGGCAAGGGTGTCCTGTCCCTCCGTCCCCTCTCGTAGTCTAATGAGTCTAACATTGCTTCTACGGGGCATCCTCGGACGGCATCTCTAGCTGCTGGACGTGGCTACAGAGACTCCGCAACTCTGCATGATGGTCTGCCACCTGGGGCTGTAACTCAGGAACAATTTTTCCTACCTCTGAGACTTTATCTACCAACTTACGGTAGTCATCATGCAGGAGGCTGAGTTACATGGTCAGGGTGCCCAGCTGCGACTCCATGGACTGATTAACCTGTGATATAACCACCAATACCTGGTCCAACTTGGCAGACAAGGAGGAAGTGGCTGTTTCGGGTTGCGCTGAGGTGCCATTGGCAGAGATCACTGCAGTGCTCTCAGTCACAATTTGCGAGGTCTGTGCAGGAGGTCTTTGCCTTCCCATCTTCCTCTGGAGGGCAGCGGTAGCTCCCAGCCACCTGGTTGTTGGTGCCTCCAGGGGAGTCGAGATGCAATAGCAGGGGAGCTCAGCACCAGTCTCAGAACAGGGGCGCAATTAGCAACCAGTGACCCGGGCAGGGCACAGGGCCAAGGCCGGCCACCCAAACGGACAATCTGGATGGCTGCTAGACGCTCTCTTCAAGGCCAGCGCCGCCCAAGGTCGCCCAGTGCCACACAACCCCAGGGCCAGAGGCAGCCTCTACGCACAAGCCCCAGAGGATGCCCCCGCAAAAACACAAAGGAACCACCGCAAAGTTGCTGCCAGGGCTCCACCAGGTGCAGTACTTATAGAGCCAGTAGTGTGGTGTACATGTCCTTGGCGTGGGTATGGGGCCCTGATGGGTCCCAGCAGGCATCCAAAGTCGCCTCCTCATGGGCAGAAAGTGTGGAGTCACCACCGCAGCCTCCCCACCTGAACTATAGCACCTTCACACACCATCCAACTTGTGGGGCCGGCCGATCTACCAGACACGGACCATCCAATTAGCCCGGACCCAAGAGTTTTCACCACGGCGCGCACGGTACCAGAGCAGGCCAGGCCCATCCGCATCCAAACAGTGTCGACCTCCAGGCCCGAGGGGTCAATTATACAGGGGGAACCATAGTCAGAACGGCCTGAGGACCACAGGCCAGGTCCCAGCCTCCCTCGCATTCTAGGCCACGCAGGCAGTTGGAGTCACGGTCAACCGGGAGGCCGATCTAGCCTGACCCGCTGCAGCCAGCCATGCGCTTGCGGAGGCCCGTACCTTTGGCCACACAGGTGCTCCTAGCCACCTACCTCCGCTCTGGCGCCACAGCTCCTCAGTGGTGCACTCCCGGGGGGGGATCCAAGCACGTCGCACGGACCCACCAGACATCTCTGGGGCGCGTCCCCTATCACTGCAGCCGCACCACTGTAAACAATTGCGGCAATGTTGTGCCCTTCGCTCCCCGCCTCCAGGGCACTCTGAGGCAGTGAACAGAGCTGGATGATGTCATCAACACAGGGAAATTACAGGATCAAGATGCGACCCACAGCAGAGCGACATTAACTTGCGTCTGCCATGTTGGCTGGTTAGTCACCCCCCCCCCCAGTCTAATCCTTCATACATTACATTTGCTAATGCATGCAGATGATGTGGTCAGAGTTCACCTCACGCAAATTGGCCTTCAAAGCAGCTTAAAACACTTATCACATACACTGAAAAACATACCTTTAAAATTAAAATTTTTAAAACAGGTGGTTGCTTTTATGGATCAAATCTGTTTATTGGTATATAACATTTATATGCAAACACAAAGCCCACTGCCTGCGTACTGAATCGGGCAACAGGACTATGGGGGAGAACCACTTGTTACACATAAACAATAAAAGGAGTCTCATCAACACAGTTCATTGTTTCGAAGCCCCATTCTCAACGGACCACATCCCCACTTCTATTGAAAATCGCCAGACTATACACAGGATGCTCGACACAAATAGAAATTGTAATACATTCAACATGACAATAACATAACTGTGCTTCCCCTCGTCACGCCCATCAGTGCCGCCAATTCTGCCCCCCTCCCACTGCCAGTTCTCCTGAACACCTCAGCGTACATCCCCCTGCCACCCGAGCTGTCCCCCATCATCCATCGACCTCTAGCATCCTCAGCACCCTCAGGTAGACAGGGCAGGTCAACTCATTAAATTCCATTGAAAGTATCTGTATGAACGGCTTCCAGATATCCCTCAACTCTTCCACCCTCCGAGCCGCAACCAAAGACAGTTTCTCCATTGCCAAAATGAACCAAAGCCTGTGGAGCCAGGAGGCGTACGCTGGGATCCTATCCGTGCCCCAATGAGCTAGGATGACCTGCAAGTCAGCATTAAGGGCCAACGCCATCTGTCGGCCTCTACGAGAACGGAGAGGAAAGGTGAGGGGGTTAGGTAAGCCCAGTATGACATATGCGGGAAACCTAGGAATCTCCGTCACAAACACCCTGTCAACATCGTCCAAAACCCCTTTCCAAAACCCGTTTAACATGGGACAGTGCCATAGAAGGTGAATAAGTGTGCCTGTACTGTAACAACCCTTCCAGCAGAGATCAGATTTGGCAGGGTCCCATGCGTGCACCCTAGCCAGAGTGTAATACCAATACGAAACCAGCTTGTAGGCGTCTCCGACTGGGACGCATGGTACGCTGTGTGATGCAATCTATAGAAAACACTCTCCCACTCCTCCTCTGATAGCTCCCTCCCTAGCTCAGCCTCCCAACGTCTCTGCCCCTTAGATTTAGTGGGGTGCGCCTCCTCCTGGAGGAGTCTGTGCAATTCTTATATTATCCTTTTGTCATCCTTCTTTCCCATAAGCCATTTCTCGAACGTTGTCAGTGGCCTGGAAACCAATGGCCTAATCTCTGGTCTAAGAACCCAGTGTTGCACTTGATAGTACACCATCCTGTCCGCCTCTGCCAGCCCATAAGCCTCCCTGAACCAGTCAAAGTCCATAATCCCATTCTCATCGAATAGACAGCCCACAGATAACCACAAATCGGGGACATCGGGGAGGGAAAGGACATCAATCCCTTCTTCACCGCAACTGCATCCCATACCCTGAACGTCGCTCCTGTAACCGGCAAAGAGTAAAGTCCCGGTGCCCTGTGTCTACGCCGAAGCCACGGTTCCCTCCAGATGTGAGACCCCGCTACCGCCTGATCCATGAAACACCAATGATTTTCGGAGAGCGGCCGACTCCACTCCAATAGGAAGCGGAGCTGAGCCGCCTGGAAATATCTTAGTAGGCATAGAACCGCGAGGCCACCCGCATCCTTAGGGCGGAACAGCACCCCCACCGCAGCCGGGCCGGCTTACCCCCCCCATATGAATTTCAAGATCGCTGACTGAAGTTTCCCAATAGTGCGAGGCGGAGGGGTCAGGGGGAGCATCTGAAAGACGTAGAGAATGCAAGGCAAAACAGTCATCTTGATCGCAGAAACCCTCCCAAACCAGGAGAGGCCTTGCTTACTCCACTTCTCCAAGTCATTCAATATCTCTCTAGATAGGGAAGCATAATTCATGCTACAGGTTCTAGCCACTGATACGGCCAGGGCAATCCCCAGGTAAGGCACATGTGACGAGGACCATATAAAGGGGTATTGAGCCCGCAGGGCTTGCTCGTGCTCCGGTGTAATTGACAGGCCCAGGACTTGAGATTTCTGCATGTTAACTTTGAACCCCGACACCTGGCCAAAATCATTGATGGCCTGCATAAGTGCCGGCAAGGATATCATGGGGTCCGCCAATGTAAGGATCACGTCATCAGCGTATAGACTAACAAGATGATGGTCTCCCCCGAAGCGAACGCCAGAGATCTGGGCATCATCCCGAAGACGATGAGCAAAGGGCTCCATGTACAGCGCAAATAATAGCGGGGAGAGCGGGCACCCCTGCCTCGTCCCCCTACAATCCGGAAAGGGGAAGATGACGCCCCATTCACACGGACTGCCGCTCTCGGAGCGCTATAAATACATTGAATCCAGGTCCGGAACGCCGGGCCGAAACCGAAGTGCTCTAGCACCCGGAAAAGGTAGGGCCAATGCACACGGTCGAATGCTTTCTCCGCATCTATGGAAAGGAGAAGAGTCTCCCTACCGGACCTATTAGTTTTGCCACCAGATGCAAGAGCCGCTTCATGTTGTCTCCACATTGTCTATGGGGGATAAAGCCCGACTGGTCTGGGTCAATGAGCCCGGGCATCAAGGGGTTAAGACGCTGCACAAGGATGCTCATGAATAGCTTTGCATCAATATTTAAAAGTGAGATGGGCCGATACGAGCCACCTTCCTCGGGGTCCTTCCCCGCCTTATGGATGACTGTAATTGTCACTTCCAACATACTAGGTGGTAGGGTCCCGGTGGATAGAAAGGAATTAAAGAGCCTGACTAACAGTGGGGCCAGCTCAATACAAAATGTCTTATAGAGTAGCGCAGTGAACCCATCTGGGCCCGGGGCCTTACCGACGGCGAGGCGCGATATTGCCTCTATTACCTCCTCTATTGGAATAGGCTGGTCAAGCAAATCGGCGTCTTTCACAACGTTACAGTCTGCTAAATAGAAGGACGGTTCTGCCCCACCCCCGCAGCGTATAAGTTGCTATAGAAATCTGCGAACACCTCTGCTATCTGCCGGTCTGTCTGGGCCTCCCCCTCATAGGGGAACGTACCATCTTTACAGCATTGGCTGACCGTTGGGGCCTCAACTTGTGAGCAAGCAGTTTCCCACATCGATCCCTTCCTACATAGTATTTGTGTCTACTCCGAGCCATAGCATACTCCGCCCGGTCCCAGTCAAGCCTCCTCAACTGAAGGCATGCCCTCTCCAGTTCTCTCCATACCCTGGGGGCACCCGTGCGTTTATGAGCATGCTCCAGGGCTGAGACTTTCTGCTCCAAGAGCACCCTGAGCTCTCTCCGAGTTTTATTCTCCTTAGCCGAGAGAGACATCACTTCCCCCCGGACAACAGCCTTCAGCGCTTCCCAGAGCACTCCCAACCCAGTCTGACCGCCATCATTTTGTCTTAGATAGTCAAGAATAGCCCACCTCAACGACTCCTCCCCTGACTTAGACTGCAAAATAGTATCCCTAAAGCACCAACTAGAAACTCGCCTAGGACCCCCATCCAGACGGACCACCAGAGTGACGGGAGTATCATCCGACAAGGCCCGAGGCTCAATCGTACATTCCATAACTCTGGAGTCAAACTCCGAGGAGGCCAAGAAAAAATCTATTTGTGTATACGTCATAGAGGACGCCAAATAGAATGAGTAATCCCGCAATGTGGGGTGCACCCTTCTCCAGATGTCCTCCAAATCACAGTCCACCAGCCACTGCTGTCCCGCCAGAGTCAAAACCCCAGTCTGCCCTACGCGATGACCAGAACAGTCCAACTCATTGTCCATAACCAAATTGAAGTCTCCTCCAACCAAAAGTGCTCTATCCGGTGAGACTAGCATCGGAGATATTGCCTGTTTCATAAATGCTTCCTGCCGCTCATTAGGGGCATATAAAGTGGCAATTGTGAAATGAAAAGACTCTTTACGAAGTCTAATGGCCAGGAACCTGCCCTTCACCTCATGTACCTTCGCAACCACCTCCCCAGGGAAAGCTCTAGAAATCAGAATCCTGACCCCAGCATGCTTCGTGGGAGCAGAAGACCAGAACTGCCTGGGGAACCACCTGGAGCGCATGCGATGAGTGTCCGAGGGCAGCAAATACGTTTCCTGCAACAGACATATGTGTCTCTCAGACGTTCAAGAGCAGAAAGAACGCCAGCCACTTGGCGGGACTATTAAGCCACCGAACGTTAAGACTCAAGCACTTAAGCGACATGAGTGGCTAGGAATTAATCCTATGACTCTGAGGGCACCCCAAAGGCCGCCTACGCATTTTACGAGGGAGGACCCACACACCTAGGCCCATCCACCGTGCCAGGGCACTCAAGCATTTCAGAGGAAGCATCACAGCATGAAACCATGAAACACAACCAATGAACATCTAACTCACACAGAACTTCAGTCAATTGTCCAGGATTAAGTAAGTTCAAGATAGGGGATGTCCGTACCTCACAGGGTTGACTCACCGCACCCGGCAACCCCTCCGCCCAGACCCCACCCCAGCGACATAACATCACTCTCAAACGACCCCAGACGAGGCCCCCGCAGTAGTGTAAAGCTAGGCGCTTGGCCCCGCGACCAAACTGTTCAACACAGACTGTCTCTCCAGCGCCTGTTCAGACGTAGACGGTCCCGGGCGCCTCCTTCTCTTCACTTTCCGCCGCCATCTCGGGCAACCCTTGGGAGCCATGTCCCCACGCGGCTCAGGACTCCGCTCAGACTCCTCCAAACCAAGAATCAGGCACACCTCCTGCATCGACTTCACCTGACGCATCTGATCCTCCCATCGGAACACCAGATGAAAAGGATGACCCCACGTATAAGGGGTAGAGTGTGCTCGAAAATGCTCCGTGATGGGTTTGAATTCCCTCCTTCTTTGCAGTGTCCGGACCGAGAGGTCCTAAAACAGCTGCAGCGTGTATCCTCTAAGTTGAACCTGAGGGAGGTTGCGCGTTTTCTGCAGGATATTTTCTTTTGTCATATAGTTGTGCAGGCAGACCAAGATATCTGGAGGGCGCGGATTATCTCCTCCCAGCCGACCCACCCTGTGGGCCCGATCCAGAATGATCTTCTGGGTGTCTTCTGGACCTAGGATGGAGCGGAACAGCGCCAGAACAAACTCTCTAAGATCTCCACACTCCGCCCCAGTTGGAGCTCCTCGGATCCGAATATTATGTCTTCTTGAGTGATTTTCTAGGTCCTCAGACGCCATCTGGAGGAGTTCCTGCTGCTTCCGGAGCCGCACAATTTCCTGTTGCAGTTGCTCGATCTCCTCTCCCCGGGTAATCTCATTGTCCTCCATACCCGACACCCTTTCCCCCAGCGAGGAGACATCCGCTCGTAGATCCTTCAACTCTTGGGAAATGTCTCTTCGCAGATCCTGCAAGTCCACTCCGAGGGAGTCAAATAAGGAGTTGAGGAAACCTTTCGTGACCGGCGCTCCCCTATTGTCCTCACACTCGCTTCGGTCATCTGGACCTCTCGCCGAGGCCGAGCCCTCTGTCAGTTTGCTTTGTGGCAGGTGGTACCGAGTGAGCATCTCCCTCACCGACTGGTCCCTCTTGAGTTTAGAAGACGCCATCACGACCATGCACCACAGCCGGCTACAGAAGAACCAGGACCCACCACGGCCCTTCACACTGCCCGTCAGGTGTCGTCCTCTCCGAGGCACCAGGACTCCTCAGTACGGGCCCAGGATCCCGCCAGGCCAGGAAGATGTAACTGACCTCCCTTCTCTTGCCACAACAAACTTGAGCCTGCTCTGCTTCTCCCAAGGCTGGCACACCACAGGACCGTCCAGCCTTCACGAGGCCCAGGGGGTGCCCCGCCCGACCACAATATAGCCTGCGCAAGGCTCGCACTGAGCCTGCTGTCCACCGGGCCTCTCTTCAGGCAGGGGCCCCGTCTCCCGGTCTCAAGTGGGTTGCGGGAGGTCCCAGCCCCACAAGCCGCTTCAGTCCAGCCCGCGGCGGTGCCCGCCGAGCCACCAGGCCCCCGCGGACTAGGCCACTCCACCCGCTGCTGCCATTCTCGGGCGTCCCGGCTCCCAGGTCCGGCCCTCCGCGGCACGATCCGTGCCGCCGGCTTCCTGGAGGGACCGCGAGCGCCCGCGTTCACTCTGGGCACGCGGTCTTCTCTCCTCCTTCCTCTGTGGCCGCACGGCCGAGAGGCCGCCTGCCACGCGCGCAATGCTCGGCCGGGGCCTAGACACTTCGCCGGCCGGACATGCCAACCGGCCGGCAGTCTCCGAGCCCCGTCCACGGGGTGCCTACCTGCACGTCAGACGCCAGGAAGTCCCCCTCTGAGGGCAGCTGGGCCCATTAAACAGCCGGAGAAGGCCCAGACGCAGAGCTCCGGATCTGGCGTCCGATCACGCCGCCATCTTGCCCACGCCCCGTGGTTGCTTTTAAGGACAGGAAACAATGCAAATCATTTAACAGGTTTTTAGGTGATGACACATTAGAAATCGTAAAGATATAAAGTAATCTCAGTAGAACCTCTTCTTAAGACCTGGGCAATGAACAGCTGCTGGATAATAAACAAAACTTTTATAGAATTGGCAGTAAAGTTAGTCCATGCTGGTGCATTCAATATATTTTACAAGTCCTTGTGGAAAAGACACTTTATTCAATTACATAGAGTTTATAAATTTGAAATCACCCTGCCTTAAGTTATGCTCTACAGTATACCCCCAAAAACAGTTGTTTTATATGAATGTCTATAAAGGTAATATTCAGCGAAAAATGTGTACAGGAAGTTCTATTCCAATTCAGGCACCGTGCTTGGAAAAGTACCCATGCCCAAGTAATCACAAAAATAATTTGTTGGGACTACTATATAATACACCCTTCAAGGGGCAGACAAGAGATTTGCTGAACTATGAATACTTAATAGTCCCAAATAAGAATGACACCTTTTCAGTAAATTGTAATATGCACTAGACAGATAGGAGTGCAGAATGAATGTCTCCAGTCATGGTCCCTCTAGCAATTACAAATATTTTTGAAAAATGTTATCCCAAAATTATGTTTTATATTGGTTGGTGAACACTGCACTAATTTAAAATGGTACAAATCTTTTCCTAACAATGTTATAGCTATACCTATCTCTGCAACATAGTGTTAGCAGGTGTGTAATATTAGGAGTAGGAAATTTGCCTATTAATGCTATTTCTGCACATGAAAAGATCAGACAACTGGTCCATTCATGTGCAAACACTGTTATGGATGAAAACAAGATTTGTGTCACGTATTAAACATTCTTCAAGCACTTGCAGCATCACAGAGACATTTTTAAGTCTGCTATATTTTAAGCACAAGATAACAAGATCAGATTAATTAATTGTTATAATGTTCCCATCGAATGAACAAGTATGTTATAATTATAATGAAAACGTTTGCCTGCTGGCACCACTCTTTGAAACACTAAATAATGTGATTAATCTAGGCAATGGCAAATTTGCAAGCGAAGTAGGACACAAATCCCTGTCACCACTAGACAAATGATTGGAAAACGTTAATGAGTTTTATTGAGCCACACCACACACTAGGTAGAATTAGTCGAACAATATTGTAGCATTTCTTTTTAGTGTTTTATGCTGAGACCTGCTGGTACCCGAGAATCCTGGCCATACAAGCTGAGCAAAGGGGAGAGCTGGGAACTTGATGACCAATCAAGTTTAATTTACAAAAAAATCCACCTAAAACTTAAACAGATTTTTAACATTTACTAAAGATATGAGACAGCTTCCATGTGTCTCGTTCCTTTGTTTCTTTTGCTTTTCACACCTCCTGCTTCTCACCAGCTGCTGTCAAGCCATTTAGCATGGACCTAGCACAACTTCATGTTTGCTCCAGTGTCCTTTCACTGGCTGCGTGCAGTTCCAGGTACTATTTTTTAAATGTGTGCAAGAGTGCATGGCACTGTACAGTTTCCCAACCCTTCCGCCTCCCGCTGACCAGTGTTGCTTCTCTCTCAACCACTGCATACTAATGTTTCTTCCCCTACACTCCTCCGCTGTTTGTTTTGTTCCCCACCGAGCCCTCCTTCCTGTCGCTGTCCATTTAGTTTCCCATCACCCCACACTCCTGCTGTCTCTTTTGGTACCCACCTGCCCTCCTCCAGCTGTCCATTTCGTTACCTCACATACCCCCCCCCCCCCCAACATTGTCCACATTGAAACGTTGACACAGCCAATAGATCTCATATAGGCAAAACATACTGGCTTTGCCAATACTTGTTAGCTAACTAATTCACTAATGGGGCCACTTTTATTTTAGTGCCTGGGACTATTTTCTGTCCCAGCCCGACCACGGACTTGCACAGTCCTTAGTGTATATTTTTATTAAGTGATTTTCTGCCCCTTAAGGGAAATCCCATTTCTAAAGCTGGTTATCCCTACACTGAGGAGGCTAGTTTTTTTACGGATTTGAAACTAATTTGAGTAACAAAATTGTTAACTGAACCTTCGGGAGACGTTTCTGCATAGCAGAATCAACCATGTAGTGACTGTGCTGCCTGCGTTGAGATAGAGTCAGGGGCAGATTTACGAAGTTTTGACAACAAGCAGTGGAACAATTAAGTTGCAGCACTGCATTGCTTCAAAGTGTGAGAGAAAAACAACCTCATATCTACTAAGACACGATGCTGTTTTTCTCTTCCCCTAGTGCTGACACACTTTAGGCTACCAAGAGCCAACTCACATACCCTTCCACCACAATGCAAGGGTGTGTGCATTCTGTAAAGCATAGGTTTTGTACTGTAAGGAGACCCTCCCAGTTCAAATACTGTGCTTCACAACTTTTTTCCAATTTGTATGTGCAGTGTACAGTGCAACACACATGCAGAGCTTAAAAAATGTGGGGCATTTTAAAAGTTGTGCCACCATTATGTCTGCTTCAAGGAGGTGCCATTTTTTGCTTCACGTCCCTGTCTACAGAAGTCAGTGGATAGGTATTTTCCTCTAGCTAATCGGTAGTTGCATGGCGCTAAGTAAAGAATATCACGATTTGCACTGGAATTTAAATTCCACAACACTTTCTGCAGGGTTTGAGTCATCTTTGTGGCACAAACACAGCGCAGCGTTAGTAAACTTGACCAGAATCTTTAAACTGGTCCGTGTCAATATTATTATGACGATTTTTGTTCTAACTGCTAGTTTACCAAAGAACAAAAACAGAGCAAATGTTGCTGTACTGTGTGAAATCAAAAGCACCAAGAAAGCCATAGAGCAGGTGATCCTAAAGTATCAGAGAAAATTGCTTTTGCTTGGTTTGAGCATGCTAGATTTCTGTAAACATTTTCCAAGTTTTTAAGAAGGTCTTCTCGCTATTTATTTATGTTTCAGAGTGTTAAATCATCATCTTAAAATTTTGCAAACACCTAACATTTCAGTGGTAACTTAAAAATATCTCCGACAATTCACCTAATTGCACATTGTTTTATCTATATGTCAGCACAATTGTCTCATGTTCTGCAGCACCTCATACTTGATGAATTCAGCTATGTTGATAGCATCATGTTTGAACTTCGTGCTCCTCATCCAACACCTTTAATATCAGCCATACCACAAGGAACATTCCCTTCAATCACGTAGTCCAAAAAGATGCCCAGGATCACAATGCACATCACAATACATTACAGTTTTGACTTCGAGTATTAACCACTATGTAGATACAAGATACCCAAACAACCACATCTGAGTTCCTCTTCTATAGCCATCAGACGTTTTAAGGTGCGGATGAGGGCCTTTTAGTGACAGCAACAGTGAGGGCACCTGGCTCTGACCAAGGTGTCCTCCCCCATTACCTTGTGAAGATTGTTGAGGTTAGACAAGTGTGGCATTGACATTAGAGAGTGCCTCCTTGTTCCAGGATCTAAACATGCGATAATTATAGTCACTAGTGGGGATATTTTGACTGCAGCTGGCGCAAAGGCGCCAGGGCCTAGTCATAAGAGAGGGACGGTCTGCTCTGCACTGGCTGCAGTTTATTTAACAGACTTTTATAAAAACAAAAAATTGGGGAGTGACTCCCCGGGTTTAGCTCTGTGCAGACTCTTCGACAGGAAGGGGCTGGGGGAAAGTAATTGTCACAGAAGCTAAACAGTTTGCAAGCAGGTACTGGTGAACCCCGAACAGAGGCTAAACCGGTGAAAAGGCCATATGTTGTATTCAATGGTTTTGTGCACAGGGCTCTCTCTTCATGAGGCAGAACAGAGGTCAAAGAGACAAGGTGAAAAGTGATTAATGTGGTAAGAAAGCAGCAGACGTTAAAAAAAAACAGATAGGTGGAACATAAAACAAATGGCTACAAAGAGTTTGGAAGGACACAAGCAGCTATAGAGGTGAGATATTAAGGAGAGAAAGAAAGGAGGAACATGGAACAGTAGAGGAGAATGGAATGTGAAGTAGAGGTAATAAAGAAAGAAAAGAGAAATTGAGAGAAAATGCACGAAGGAGATAGCATAGAGAATACAAAGAAAGATGGGAGGGCAGAAATACGGAGAAAATGTAGGATCAAGGAATGGAAATAAAGAAAAGGCAAAAGAGAGGAAATGAGAAAAGTAGGAAGAATAGAAATAATAATTACACAAAAGGATGATGGACGGAGTGCCGAACAATGCAAACACTCACACCAAGTCACAGATCTGGGTTTAATCCATTGTTCTTTTGCTCACCATGCCACCCCAGTTTGGACCCAGCCATATGCAAATCAGTCTTGACTCTGTTCCTCATGGGAACAGTCCAGCCCGAACTCCCGAGCCAGGTCCTCCCTGGACCGGAAACAAGCATCCTGGAACCGGTTAGAGGGTATCACCCTTCATCAGCCAGGCTAGCTTGGAACCAGTGGCACAGTGAGCAAAGGGACCCACGTTTGGGCATACCATTTCCCACTTAGGGCAACTTCAGCAACACGAAAGGACGGAGTGCAGAACAATGCAAACACTCGCCCCCAGTCACAGATCTGGGTTTAATCCATCGTTCTTTTGCTCACCATGCCACCCCTGTTTGGACCCAGCCATATGTAAAACAGACTGATTTGAAAATGGCTGGGTCTAAACTGGGGTGACGTGGGGAGCAAAATAATGATGGATTAAACCCGGATATGTGACTGAGGGTGAGTGTTTGAAAAGTTTCAACACTCCGTCCATCATTTATTTTGTTTTGTGATGTTGCTTTGTGCGCCCTAAGTGGCATGGGTATGCCCAGACGTGGGTCCCTTGCTCGCTGCGCAACTAGATTCTAGCTAGCCTGGCTGATGAAGGGTGATATCTTGAAACCAGCCCCAGGGTGCTTGTTTTCTGTCCAGGGAGGACCTGGCCTAGCTGTCGGGCTGGACTGGGAACAGGGTCAAGACTGATTTGCAAATGGCTGGGTCTAAACTGGGGTGACGTGACAAGCAAAATAACGATGGATTAAACCCAGATCTGTGACTGGGGGTTAGTGTTTGAAAAGTTTCAACACTCCGTCCATCATTTTGTGATGTTGCTTAGAAATAATAAAAGAAAGATGGAGAGGTGGGACGATTAGAGGAGACAGGAGAGGATAGATTTGAGAGTAGAGCGAAAAAGGGGCATGTGTGGAGAGGTTGAGCTATGAAAGTGAGATAGAAAATGGAGGAACTGAGTAAGCAAGAAACGGAGAGAAAAAGAAATAAAGTGGAGTGAATACAGCAAGGAGAGGAAAAAAAGGGAAAGAAGGAAGGAAAGGAAAGAAAATAAGAACAAAAATGGGATAGGGAGACAAAGAAGTGACAAACAAAGAGGTAGAGACAAGGAGAGGAACGAGGTGAGTTAGAGAGAAGCATAGTCAAAATATAGATTTAACAGAGTAAGGGTGGAATCAGACAGAACAGGGAGATTAGAAGGATGTTGGGGAGAGAGAAGAGTAGGACAGATTGAAGAGAGAGAAGACAGAATAAGGGAGAAGTGGAAGAGAAGGGAAAGGCTGAAAGAAAAATGGGGAAGGTGAAGAGAAAGGAGAAGACTTACAAGCATTGTCAAAGTCAATAGGTCTCTTCTAAGCACCAGCTTGGGTGCTGTTAGGCATGCGTAAAAGTTAGTGGTGTAAAGGAGAATGGCGTGGAGTGGAGGGTTGTAAGAAAATAAGTTACTTACCTGTACCTACAGTTCTCCAGTATTGGCATCTTTCATAGAGTCACATGCTTGAATCATTCCCCGTCGCTGAAGTGGGAGTACACGGTACTATAATAAGGCAGTAAGTATCATTACCATAGGCCATATCGGTAACGAACAGTCACTTTAATAGCTTACCCACGTCCTCTTAAAAAAAAGGAACAAACTAGAACTATAACCAATCATGTGCCAGCACCTTGTAGAAAACTCCTAAGAGAGGCTGAATCCCTCAGATTTTCAAGCACAGAGTGAAAACGATCATCTCTAGCTATATAAGGGGAACCTCTCAGGGGAGGAGGGTGGGTCGCATGTGGATTAATGAACGATACCAATACTGGAGAACCATAGCTATAAGTAAGTAACTTATTTTCTTATCCAGTATTGAATCTTTCATAGATTCACATGCTTGAATCAGAATAATCAGAATAACAAGCACAATTGTAGTTAAACATTGCAGTAACATAACTACCCTTTTAGGATGGTGGATAACAATTTGATACATATCTATACATCAAAAGTATAATGACTGTATATATAATAATGCAATCATGTATTATACAACATTATATGAAGTAATACATAAAATCAATAAAATACCACTATGAACAGAGGCTTACCTTATTGGAAGAGATGACGTAACGCCGCCTGTCCTACAGCTGCATCACTGCTGTGCTCAGATTCCAGGCAGTAGTGCTGCATGAAAGTGTGGGTGCTCTTCCATTTTGCAGCACAGCATATCTTTTCCAACGGAAAGCCTGCAAACAGAGCAGCCATAGTAGATGCTGCCCTTGTGGAATGCGCCTTAATCTTAACTGTAAGTGGTTTGCCAGCCTTTGCATGGCAAAACTGGATGGTAGAAGAAATTGAATTTGCGATAGTTGCTTTTGTGACTGAAGTACCATTTCTGGATTGACCATAAGACACTAACAGTTGTTCAGTTTTTTCGAATTTTAGTAAATTTTAAATAAAGAGTAAGACATCGTTTGATGTGTGGAGATACCTTTCAGCCAATAAAGTGGGATTTGGGAAAAAAATATACGAAATACCATAGGTGTGATGAGATGAAATTGCGATGGAAACTTGGGATTGAACGTTGGATTCGTTCTGAGAAGCAAAAATCAATCAATGAACTGCAGAAAAGGCTCTTGTGTTGTGAAATCCTATATTTTACCAACTCCTCTAGCGGAAGTGAGAGTCAACAAAAAACCGACCTCCCATGTAAGAAACTTCAGTTCTGCTTTGTGGATGGGTTCAAATGATGGTTTCATAAGCAGGGAGAAAACTACATTGAGATGCCATTCCGGAGGAGAGGCTCGTAATTGGGGGGAAAGCTCTGAGTAACCCCTTCAAGAATTGTTTGATTATTCATGTAGAACAGAGGTGTAAAGATTGCAAAGAACATCTGTACCTTGAGATCCCTGCGAGTGAACCTTGACAGACACATGCACTAATTCTGATCTAGTGAACAGTAGGAGGTAAGGTAGAATCTGCTCAGGTGATGCTTCCAACAGATTATGTTGTTGACACAATGAGCAGAATTGCTTTCAATTCAACTTGTATGTCTTGTTTATGGATTCAGCTCTTGCTTTGGATAGGATGTCCCTACAGTCCTGAAGAATGTCTAGATCCTTGAATTTGTAGATTTCAGAAGCGATGCATACAAGTGGAGAGAGGCTGGATCTGGATGTAGAACCTGACCTTTCATCATGCTCCACAGTGCTTGCATTGCCGGAAGGTGAATGGGATCGGATTCCAAGAGCAGAAGAAGCTCCGTGAACCAATGCCGTCAGGACTACTGTGGATCAATTAGTTATCAGCTGGCCTGCTTCCCTTTTTATTTTCCTGAGAAACCTGGGAATGAGGGGGAAAGGAGAAAAAAGTATGCATAGATCTCTAACCATCTGATTGAAAACGCATTTCCCCATGGCCCCCTTTGAGGTTCCCAGCTTGCGTATAACCGGCATTCTTGATTCTCCTGAGAGGTGAAAAAGATCCAAGTTTGGTTTGCCCCATCGTTGGAATATGGTGTTGAGAACGGATTAATTGAGCGCCCATTCGTGACAGGACTGACTGCTTCTTCTCAAGTTGTCCATTATAATGTTGCTTACACCTGGCAGATGTTCTCATGGATATCTAGTACAGTAAAGCCCATTTCCATATTTTTTGCGCCTCCTGAGACAGGATGTGAGAGCTCGCACCTCCCTGCTTATTGAGGTAGTGCATACTGGTGGTGTTGTCTGTCCATATTAATATGGATGACCCTTATATTCTTGGTAGGAAGAAATGAAGGCCTAGAAAAATCGTTCGAGGAAGCTTATGTGCATCTTGGATAGTAAGAAATTCTATTTACTACTTGTTCAGAGACCTTGAAGATGGGCTATCCAGCCCTCTAGAGAAGCGTCTGTTGTGATTATCTATTTGGGGATCGGAGACAGGAACGTTAGCCCGGATGAGAGATTCATGGAGACTTGACACCAAGTAAGTGCCTTTCTCAGATTTGGTGTGGTCCAAACGAGATTGTCAAATAAAGCAGTTAATTGGACTTATTGTTCACCCAGCTCTTCTTGAATGGATCTCATTCTGAGATGGGTGCAGGACACCAAAAGAATGGCCAATGACATCTTGCCGAGAAGTGGTTTGGGAAGACAGACAGAAGCAGCTCTTTTTAAAAGATTGTGAGCCAGCGTCTTGATGTTTGTTCATCTTTCTGTGGACAAGAATGCTCTGTCCTGCAACGTAGCCAGGGTTGCTCCTATAAAGGTTAACCTGGTTGTGGGAGAAAGTAAAGACACTTGATAGATGACCGTGAGTCGCAGGGATTGAAACAATTGTAGTCAGGATGATATAGCCTCGGATGCTTGCTGAAGGGATGGTGCCTTTATGAACCACTCATCGAGGAACAGAAATACTTGCAGGCTTTTTTTGTCTGAGATGTGCGGCCACTTGAGCAAAACATATGGTGGAAATCTGGGTAGCTGTTCTGAGACTGAAGGGAAGCACCTTGGAATAATAGTGAGTGCCTGCTACTGAAAAGCAGAGGAACTTCCAATGTTGGGATGGATAGGGACATGAAAGTAAGCATCCTTCAAATCCAGGCTGGCCATATAATCTCCGTGATTGAGGAGCAGTAGTATTTCTTGGAGTGTGACCATACGAAAGGATTTTTTCTGCAGGTATCTGTTGAGCTTTCTGAGATCCAGAATGGAATGCCGTTCTCCCAATTTTTTCTTTACTGTGAAAAAACAAGAGTGTGGAAGTTTTTCTATGGCACCTTTGATCAACATGGCTAGTGCCTTTTTCCTGAATAGGTGGAGATGGGATGGAGGTGCTCTTTGTGATGGAGTAGTAGGTGGAATTGCTATGAACTCCAGAGTATGACCATTGATAAGATTAAGGACTCACTTGTCTGTTATAATTCTTTTGACATTAATGGCAACACTGAGAAATTTGTGCTCCCAGAGAACGAGGTGCCAGGAGGGGGGGGGGGGGGTTTCAGAAAACAGGAGACAAGCTCAATCTGAGCCCTTGGAGAGCACTTTTGGGGAAGGCAGAGTCCTTCTCAGCACAATCAGAGGCAAGCAGGGCAGCAAGGCAACAGCAGGACAGCAGTCCTTCTCAGCAAAGCAGTCCGTTGGGCAGTCAGGCAGTTCCTCTTGACAGGTTGGAGGTGTAGATCCAGAAGTGGGTGGGGTCAGAGATTTTATATTCCCAAGAATGCCTCTGAAGTGGGGAGACTTTAAAGAGTGGTTTTGAAGTGCACAAGTTCCCCTTTCAGTTCAGTCCTGTCTGCCAGGGACCAGTAAGGGGTTTGGCAGTCCACTGTGTGAGGGCAGGCCAATGGCCTTTAAAATGTGTCAGGCCTTCACCCGTCCACCCGAGGAAGACCCATTCAATATGCAGATGAGCGCAGGTGTGACTCAGTGTCCTGTGTTTGTGGTTGTCTGGGTGAAATGCACAATTGGGCTGTCAACTAGCCCAGCCCAGACGTTGATCGGAGACAGGCTGTAAGGCACAGATGTTTTTTAAGTGCAGAGAAATGCTCACTTTCTAAAACTGGCATTTCTAAAATAGTGATATAAAATCCAACCTCACCAATAAGCAGGTTTTTTCTTTTACCATTCTGGCCATACTAAACATGACCTGGTTACCCCCTTCAGATCAGAATCTACCACTTAAAAAGTATATGAAGGCAGTCCTAATGCTAGTCTATGAAAAGAGGAGGTCTCACAGGAGTGGAAAACGAATTTAGGAGTTTTCCACTACCAGGACATATAAAACACATTTGTACATGTCCTGCCTTTTACCTACATAGCACTCTGCCATATGGGTAACTTAGGCCTACCTTAGGGGTGACCCATATATAGAAAAAGGGGAGTTTAAGGGTTGGCAAGTACTTCTAAATGCCAAGTCAAAGTGGGAGTTAAACTGCATACACCGGCCTGCAATGGCAGGCCTGAGACATTGTTAAGGGGGTACTTATGTGGGTGGCACAATCAGTGCAGCAGGCTCACTAATAGCATTTAATTTACAGGCCCTGGGCACAAGTAGTGCACTTTACTAGGGGCATATAAGTAAATCAAATATACCAACTGGGAATGAACCAATGTTACCATGTTTAAGGGAGAGAGCATATGCACTTTAACACTGGTTAGCAGGGGTAAAGTGTGCAAAGTCCTAAAACCAGCAAAACAGTGTCAGAAAAGTGGAGGGAGGCAGGAAAGAAATTGGGGGATGACCACCCTAAGGATGTAGGTGTAACAACTGCTCTTTGAAGTCATATAGAAACAGTCAGATTGCCTCACTATGATCTACAAGGTTGTCGTCGTCCATGTTGTCAACGGGATGTTCGTTGTTGATGGAGCAGTTCTCGTCAATGAGATGGTCGTCATCAACGGAATACATATATCTATCATCATCAGTGATTTCATTTTTGTCGGCATCAACTATGGTTTCAATGGTGCTGCTGTCATCGACGAAGGCTTCATGGCTACTTTGATATTTAGTAAGGGATATCCTGAGGAGAATTTTTCAGGCTTTAAAGCCAATGCTGAAGATGGAGTTGAAGGGTCGGATTTTACCTCAGAAGAAACAGTATTCTTTTTGTGTGAACCTTTGGAAGATTCATGATGCGTCTTTTAAAAGGCTTTTTTATGACCTTCTGGGATCCCTGCCACCCTTCCTTCTTTTTAGATTTTTCCTGTGAGGTGGTGGAACTCTCACTGTCATCCTCCTCAGAGACAACAACAGTCTTAGTTTTCATTTTTTGTAGCCACAATCACCACCTCGCCTCTCTATCCTTGAGTGTTTTAGAAGAAAATGTTCTGAAAATTTTGCAGTCTTACCTTGTGCTGTGGATGTAGGTAATACATGCAGTCTCTATGTGGAGTAGTCTCTTCTTACCAAAAGTTCCACAAGGTCTAAAGAGTCCCTTCTTAGACATTTCTGACATTGTGACACAGCATCAGAAATCTGATTACACCAAAACTGAATAAGAGCTGAGGAACTGAGCAGAGCTAAGGAAGACTTGCTCTCACATGATGTGCGGTAGAAAAACTGGGAGATTCTCTTGAGAGTGTTCTACAGGGTGCTGTTGCCTGATTGGTTATAGTTCAAGTTTAGTAGTTTTTTAAAAGGGACGAGGGTAAGCTATTAAAGTGACTATTCATTGTCATTATAGCCATGAGACTTACTGCTTTATTATGGTAGCGTGGACTCTCACTTCAACGACAGGGAATAATACAAGCATATGAATCTATAAAAGATCCAATACTGGAAAAATTAGAGTGTTGTGGAGTAGAGTGGAGTTTTATGGAGTGGCCTAGAGAGCAGTGGAGTAGTGTCGAGTGGAGGTGAGTAGAGTGGAATAGTGTAGAGTGGAGTGGCGTAGGTTCATGTAGTGTTGTGGAGGGAGCAGTGTCAGAGTGGAAAGGCGTTGAGTGTGGTTGAGTGGTGTAGAGTGTTGTGGAGTAGCACAGAGTGCTGTGGAGTTGTGTGGATCAATTGAAGTAGTATGGTGAGTGTTGAGAGTAGTAGAGTAGTAGAGTGGAATGGCACAGTGTTGTAAAGTGAAGTGGCAGAGTGTCACAGAGTGGAGTAGTGTATCATAGAATAGAATGGAGTAAAGCGGCATGGATTGGCCTGGAGGGAGTAGTGTACAGCATTGTGAAGTAGTGTCGTAGAGTGTCACAGAGTAGAATATTGTAGATTGGAGTGGCATAGAGTGGAGTAGAGTGTCACACAGAGTGGAGTAGAGGTTAATTGATTAGCATGTCAGAGTGGATTGTTGTAGAGTGGAGGAGAGTGGCCTAGAGTGAAGTGGCCTAGAGTACAGTGCTGCAAAGTAATTTGGTATCAGCGTACAGTGGCGCAGAGTGCGTTTGGTTTTGAGTAAAGTGGTGTAGAGTGCATCTGCAGAGAGTGTGGTGACATAGAGTAGAGATGTGCTGAGTAGAGTGGAATAGCATAGCATAGATTGCAGCAGCTTAGACTGCAATGGTGTAGAGGGGAGTGGCATAGGCTGGAGTGCAGTGGCATGTAGTGGAGTAGAGTAGATTGTTTCAGAGTTAGGTGAAGTGGTGCAGGGCAAAGTGGAGTTGCGTAGGACAGAGAGCAGAAGAATAGAGTGCTGTAGAGTGCAGTGGTGTGGAGGGCTGTGGTGCAGAGTAGGTTAGCATAGCGTAGAGTACAGTGGCTTAGAGTAATGTGATGCAAAGTGTAATGGCATACAGTGCATTGGCCTAGAGTTGAGTGGTGCAGAGTAGAATAGAGTTCAGTGGCAGAGAGTGCAGTCTTGGAGAGTGGAGTGCTGCAGAATGCAGTGTACAGTGGACTGTTGCAGAGTAGAGTGCTGTAGAGAGAAGTGGCATACAGTGCAGGTGCAGTGTAAAATAGAGTGGCATGGAGTGCAGTGGAGTAGAGTGCAATGGCGTAGAGTGGCATAGCATGCAGTGAGAGTGTTGCAGACTATAGTGGTGTAGAGTTCAATGGTGCAGAGCAGCTGGAGTAAAGTGTTTTTTGGTTTTGAGTAAAGTGGTGTAGAGTACATTGGGTAGAGTGCATTGGTTTAGAGTAGTGGAGTAAAGTGCAGTGGCGTAGAGTGGTGCAGAGTAGAGTGGTGCAGAGTAGAGTGGCATAGAATGCAGTGTCAGAGTGCTATGATGTAGAGTAGATTGTTTCGGAGTAAAGTGAAGTGGCGTGGAGTGGTGAAGGATAGAGTGGAGTGGCATAGTGTAGTAGAGTAGAGTGCACTGGCATGAAGTGGTGTAAAGTGGTCTAGACTGGTGTGGTGTAAAGTGCACTGGCGAAGTATGCAGCGGTGCATAGCAAAGTAGAGTGCATTGGCATAGAGTAAAGTGGAGAAGAGTAGAGAGGTGTAGAATGCAGTAGAGTATAGTGCAGTGGCACACAGTGGAGTGCATCAGAGTTCCACGGCAGAGAGTGAGGTGTTGCAAAGTAGAGTTTCAGAGTGCAGTGGTAAAGAGTGCATTGGTGTAGAGCATAGTGGCAGAGAGAAGAGTGGTGCAGAGTAAAGTGGTGCAGAGAGCAGTGGTGCAGAGTACAGTGGCGTAAAGTGCAGTGGCATAGAGTGTTGCAGAGTAGAGTACAAGTGGCTTACAGTGCAGTAGAGTAGAGTGTATTGGTTTTGAGTAAAGTGGCATGGAGAGCACTGACGAGTGGAATCATGCAGAGTGGAATTGAGTGGTGCAGAATGCAGTGGCATAGAGTAGATTGAAGAGTCATAGTAGAGTTGGAATGAGTGAATTGGCATAGTGTAGAGTGATGCAGAGTAGAGAGGTGTGCAGTGAAGTGGAGTAGAGTGGAATAGTGCAGAGCAGAGTGCCCTGATGCGGCATGGAGTGGCGTAGTGTGGACTGGTGCAGAGTACAGCACAGTAGCATAGTGGTGCAAAGTAAGGTGGATTGGGGTAAAGTGGAGTATGCATGGTGTGGTAGCACACTGCCATTACAGAGAACACATCTTCAATTTAAATGATTACTACATTTGCACAGACATACAATTTTACTGATGTACAAAGCGAACAAACGATAATGTGTGGAAATGTCATTACTAGCTTAATGATTTGTTTTGATTGTAGTGTAATATTTGTTTCTACCACACTTCAGAATTACCCTCAACAGCCAGCATGATTGTTAAATAAATCCTCTCACTTTGAAGTCAGAGAAAGAAAAGTAAACACCAAGCTCCCGTAGAAGGCAGAGCCTAACATTTGACCTCTATCTCTGAATGCACAGCAACTATGGCAAGTTAAAATCACAATCTGTGCATTAAGAGGGCTTGAGATTAACACAGCAAAAACAAAGTTCATGGCGATCAATCCACATAAGTCATATATAAGAGGCCTTCTCTGGGTGGACTAAACTTGAACAAGTTAATACCTTTGAAAATCTAGGTATCAAGTTGTCGGACAGAATGTCATGGCATGTGAACTCGATGATTCTGAAGTTTAGACAATTGGTTGGAGTTCTGCATAGGAAGCACCATCTATCCGCTAGTAGACCAATAGCCGCTGCCCTTCACATTTATGATTTGAAATCTGGAGGTGGGGCCCTCTACCAGGCAGAATTACGGGGATTTGAGAATCTAAGAGAGCTTGTTAACATCAAATATATGTTTCTGAGAAAGCTTGTGTGTCTACCTGCAAGCACTCCACTTCTTCCCTTGTATTTGGGTATGGCTCGTAAATCTTTTTTTGAGATAAAGCCAAGCTAAGACAAATGCTGTTTTGGAGGAGAATTATGGCAACATCAGAAGTGTCCTCCTATGCCAATGGGTTCAAGGAAGTATGGGCCAGATGTAGCAAACGATTGCGACTCGCAAACGGGCCGAATCGCAATTTGCGACAGTGCAAAATCGGAAATGGGATGCAAAAAGCCCATTTCCGACTCGCAAAAAGCGATGGGACCCGTTTGCGAGTCGCATCCGGTGCGACCCCATTTTGCGACCCGCAATTTGCGAGTCGCAACCCATATGCAATTGCAACTCGCAAATTGCGACTAGTCGCAAAAAGCCCAGTTTGCATGTCCCATTTACCACTAACTCAGAGCAGGTGGTAACCATTACCAAAGTATAAAAGGGGACCCAGAAGGCATCTGGCTTACTCAAGATGGCGGAGATATACCTGATAGCAGTGAGGAGGAGAGTCTACGCAGCCCAGCAGAGGAGGAGGAGGGGCCACAGACAGGAGAAGATATATAGAACCAGGCAGACTCTTTTTCAGCAAACTGAAGAGGAGATCTATGACAAATACCGCCTTAGCAGCGCAGCCATTCTAGAATTAATAGATTTACTGAAACCACAGCTAGAACACAAGACTCTGCGTGGCTGCGCCATCCCTACGCATGTGCAAGTACTATGCGCACTGCACCTCTTGGCCTCAGGGAGCTATCAGGGGGTCATTGCCGTGGCAGGTGGGGTATCCCAAAGTGCAGTGTCAAGGTTCCTCAGGGCATTCCTAGATGCCTTAGTCACGCACATGTCTCACTTCATATACTTACCAAGGAATGAGGCAGAAACTAACAACACCAAGCTGGACTTTTACCGCATTGCCCACTTTCCTCATGTCATAGGGTGTGTAGATGGGACACACATTCAAATATGCCCCCCTGCTAATCTGGAACACATTTTCCGCAACAGGAAGTGTACCCACTCACTCAACATACAGGTTGTTTGTGATGCCCATTATGTCATCACGGACATCGTAGCTAAGTTTCCTGGCAGTACCCATGACTCATACATTTTTAGGCATAGTGGGATACATCAACGCCTGGAACGTGGGGAATTTGGAGACGGTTACCTCCTAGGTAGAGCCACAGACACTTGCAGACATACACACAGGTCACTGTGCACGACTATCTGGACTTCCTAACAGTGTACTTTTGTGCCCAACAGGTGACAGTGCATATGCTCACAGGCCTTGGAACATGACTCCGTTTTTAACAGCCAGAACTGAATCAGAGGACCAGGAACCTGATTGAGCGCACCTTCGGACTGCTGAAGGCAAGATTCAGATGCCTCCACCGCAGTGGAGGCGCCCTCCAATACACCCCCATTACCGCTTTCAAAATTGTGGTTGCATGCGCCATCCTCCACAACATAGCCACCCGACGTGGGCTACCTCTCACCCCTGCAGACCCAGATCCTGATGATGAAGAGCAAGAACAACCATCATGGGGATAGGAGTCTAGCTAATCAAGGCAGACTGAGACGGGACCACATTGCAACGCAATATTTTGGACGGTACGTGTCAACTCCCACCATACTCACCTATTAACCAAAAACTCCATTTGTTAAGTGGAACAAAAATAACTGTTTTATTAATGTCATGAAGAAACTATATACAAGTTGAAATTGTCCATGGGCAGGAAAATGCCAACCAGTCATGTGGCACATTAACGCCATGTGCCACATTAATCTGTCCTGGCTGTTGTCTATGATCTCCTGCCCCTCCTGCCAGCCTGGCTGGTCCCTGCTGCGTCCATGGTGCTGTGCCTACCACTCCTCAGCACCCTACTGTCAGTGGCAGAGACACTGCTCACTGTTGAGCCCTCCTCACTGTCTTGGGGTGTTTCCCCGGTGGCCCTCGACATCTCCGTGTCTCCATAAGTTCAACTATGTGGGTGAGACGTCCCAGGCCCCTGGCAACCTTTCCAGAGTGTTCTGGTATGCTTTCTGGAGTGTTCTGCTGCACCTGCAAGCAATTTTGAAGGTAATCGCAATTTGCGACACCCACTCGCTAATTGCGAGTTTGTTTTTTGCACACTCGCAAACAGCGACCTCGCAAACTGCGGACTCGCACACAGCGTTGCGAGTCCGGCTGCGAGTCGCAAAATCGGATCGCTTTTTTTTCTGACATTCCAATTTGCGACTCGTATTTTGCGAGTCGCATCAACTCGCAAAATGCGAGTCGCAATTTTTATTTTTGCTACATCTGGCCCTTTGTTCCTTAGATCGCTCACACAAGATCTTTGGGATAAATAGAGTGAAGAAACTACTTACCGCTGCTGGGCTAGGAGAGACGTGGAATTGTTCTTTTCCAGGGCCCATGCCTTCCAAAAAAAAGATGAAGATGTGCTACTGGGTGTGGGTAGCACTGACTGCAACAGCTCCTTCCACCACATGGCAGATAAGAAGTGAGTTTTGAATTTCAAATACACCAAGTTCCTGGAGCCTTACCTCACCAGCATTACTGTGCCAAGCAACAGAAAGCTCTACATGCAGTTCCAGTTCGGCTCCCCTCCATTAAATTCCCTGATGAGCAGCTGGCACTATAAAGGTCCACCACACTGTGCCCTAGCTGTAAAGTTGGCACGGAATCAATTGTAAATTTACTTTTTGATTGCCTAACTTATGTACTACCTTGGGCAAAATGGTTGTCCACAACTTGTAAGCAGTTGGGGACCCATGATTACGCCATAGCACTGAGGATTTTAAAATCGGATAACAGTTTATCTACTGCCATTGCAGTTGCTAAGTTTCTGGGGGGTATGTGGTGTATTAGGGGGAAGCTAGTGAGGGCCTTAGAAGTTAACAATCTCTTTTATTGTTTTGTACTACAATCTCTGTGTATTCAATTGAATTTTAGTTTAAATTCTTTTTTCAATGTCTATGAGTTGCATATTTGAGCTGCATTGTTGCACTTTTATGTGTTGCTCAAACTTTGTTGATTATGGTGTTCAGATCTTATTCTTTTTAAGTTTTTTATGACACTATTTCTTTTTTATGTTTATCTATTTATTCAAATTGCTGTCTGGAAGACTTTTATGGCACTGGATGCGAAATAAAGTTATTTGATGATGAAAAACACAATTTAAAGTCTTGTTTACAGAAAGGGAGCACTCAGAAGGATAGTGTAAATAAGGTTTGGGCAAGTGAAGGGACAAACTCAAGCTGGACTGCCTAAAACAAATAAAGCCAGGAAATAGAAAGGAAGAAAGGAATATGTTACTTACCCTGTAAATATCTGTTTGTAGCATGCAGTATTGTAGATTCACATGTTTTGCATACTCCTGCCATCTAGTGTTGGTCCGGATGTGTACAAGTAGTTTTTCTTCGAAGTCCTCTGGGTGATAGTGGGCATCATTTCCATTTGCTAGACTGTTTTTTCGCAAGAGGGTGATAATGGAGTGTATAAGTGTAATGAGATTTCCATGTGAACATAATGAGAAAACTGCAACGGCCACAGCTGTCTGGAAAGGAGGGTGGGCGCATGTGAATCTACAGCACTACATCCCACGAAAAGATGTTTACAGGGTAAGTAATATATTCTGTTCCGGGCATGTGTGGCTGTAGACACAGATGCTTTGCATAGACTGTAAAGCAGTCCCCCTTCAACCTGTGGAAGTTGTAGTTGTTTGAAAAAGTGTAAGTAGCACTGCCTGACTTACACTGGCTTGTTGGCATGCTAAAACATCCACATAATATTGTTTTGTGAAGGTGTGTGATATGGAAAATGTAGATGCCGTACACACTTATTGAAATGATTCCTAGGAAAGCATTGGATGCTCCTTTCTCTCTAGTAGAGTGTGCTCTAGAAAGTGTAGGTAAACTTATTTTGGGTTTAACATAATATGTCTGAATGCACTTGACTATCCACCTGTATATGCCAGATTTGAATATAGGGTCCCCCTTTATGTGTAGCAAGTAGTAGACAATGTCTTGCACATCATCTTTGAGAGGGTCACTATCTTTTGAATGACAATAGCAGACAAATATTTTCCCCTTTGCTGCATAGTAAGCTCTAGTGCTAGGTCTCTGGGCTTCTTTAAGAGTGGCCATACACTCAGGTGGCAAGTTAAGGTACCAGACTCTATGACCTCAGGATCCAAATCGCTAAGTTGAGAGTTTTAGGATCTGGGTGCTTGATTTTTCCCATGGTTCTGAGTGAGAAGGTTCAGCCTATTGGGAAGTTTTTTGAGGGAAACTACAAAGAAGTCTAGTAGTGCTGTAAACCAGGGCTTGTGAGCCCAAGTGGGAGCCACTAAAATGTTTGCCTAAGATGTTTGCCTAAGCTTCCGAACCTGAAATCGAAGGAAAGGGAGAGAAGGAAAAGCATAAGCAAATACTTCTGACCAACTCATCCATAGTATGTAGCCCATGGAAAGTGGGTGTAGGTACCTGCAGGCAAAGTTTGGGCATTTTGCATTTTCTGCTGTTGCGAAAAGGTCTATCCACGAGAACCTCCATTTGTGGAAGTATGGGAGAAGAACTTGTGGTTCCCATTCGTGGACTTGTTGCTGCATTCTGCTGAGGAGGTCTGCAAAGTTGTTGTTTGTGCCTGGGAAATATTCTGCCAAGAGGTGAATGCTGTGATGTAGTGCCCATCTTCAAATGGTCTGTGATGGACTGGATAATTGTGGAGACTGTGTCCCCCACCCCCTCCTCTTTTTTAGGTAGTACATGGCTGTCATGTTTTCAGTACAGATTAACACAACCTTGTGAGTGAGGTGAGGTAGGAATGCTTTCAAGTCTGAGTGAACAGCTTGAAGCTCCAGGTAGTTGAAATGGAGACCCCCGTGTTTGTTGTCCTATATACCCTGTATTGTGAGATCCTTTAAAAGTGCACCCCATTCATTGAGTGATTCATCCGTCGTGAAAATGAGTTGGGGAACAGGGTCACGAACAGTCCGCTCGCTCAGCAGATTGTTGGTATTCCACCATTCCAGAGAGTGATGAGTTTGGTGGTCATCAACACTAGATCATCTAAGTGACCCTGTGACTGAGACCACTATCGGGCTAAACACTCTTGTAACAGGCGCATATATAATCGGCAAGTGGTACTATAGCAATGAAAGAGGCCATAATCCCTAAGAGGCGCATGACTGTCCTGACTGTGAGTTGTTCATTTTCCTGAAATTGAGGTAACAGTGTCTGAAAATTCTGGACTCTTGAAGAATTGGGTTAGCTAATTCTATTTGTGTGTTTAGAATAGCCCCTAGATATGGCTGAACCTGCAAGGGATGTAAGTGAGACTTGGGAACATTGATGGCGAATCCTAAACGGTGAAGCCTTAGTGTGTTGTTGACACTGTTTGTGAGTGTTGACTTTGATAAGCCAATTGTCCAGATATGGAAACACGTGTACTTTTTGTCTGTGCAGATGAGCTGCTACTACTCGTGAATACTTGAAGTGCAGTGGTTACCCTGAAAGGAAGGACTTTGAACTGACAATGGTTGCTGCTCACCACAATCTTAAGATACTTGCGATGAGCCAGGTGTATTGATGTGTGAAAGTAAGAATTTTTCAGGTCTAAAGTAGCCATAAAGTCACCCTGTTGAGGACGTGGAATCACATCTTGCAAGGTGACCATGTGGAAGTGCTCTGATAGGATGTACTGGTTTAGTGACCCGAGATCTAGGATTGGTCACAGAGATCCGTCTTTTTGGGGGGTTAGGAAGTATAAAAAGTATACTCCTGAGCCCTGGTGTTGAAGAGGGACGGGTTCTATAGCTCCTGTGAGAAGAAGGGCGTGAAATTCTTGTTTGAGTAATGTTTGATATTAAAGTGACAACCTGTGAATGTGAGGCAGAATGTTGGGATGTGTAATACCGAGCCCCAGACATTAGCCATGTTGGCTAACGGCTAACACCCACTGGTCTACTGTAATTTCTTGCCATGCGGTTTGAAAATCTTGTAGTTGGCCCCTAACAGGTGGTATGCGATCGGTGGGCAGGAACCCTTACCTGTTTCTTTACTTTTGTTGCCTCTGCAGCAACCACAATAATAGCTCCTTGGGGATGAGATTTTGCCTTACTGTCTTTGATAGGAAGTGTATGTAGGAGGCTGGCCTGGCTTATAGTGGGTACCTTGTGGCACTTACACTCTGTGCCAGGTCCAATTATCCCTTATTAGTAGAATAGAGGTGTTTCTAGCAGCTTAGGCTGATAGAAGGTAGCTATGTCAAAGCTTAGGCTGAACTAGGAGACATGCAAAGCTCCTACTATACCATTTATATCATATAGCACAATATCATAAGAAAAAACAATACTCAGAGTTACTAAAAATAAAGGTACTTTATTTTTATGACAATATGCCACAAGTATCTCAGTGAGTACCCTCAGTAAGAAGGCAAGTAATATACACAAGTTATATGTACACCAACCCAAAACAGGTAAGTAAGAGTAAGAAAAGTAATACAAACAGTGTAGAATTACAATAGGATGCAATAGGTGAACATAGGTCTAGGGGCAACACAAACCATATACTCCAAAAGTGGAATGCGAATCACGAATGGGCCCCAGACCTATGGGAGCTTGTAGAGGGTCGCTGGGACTATAAGAAAACAGTCAGGGTGTCCAAGATATCCCACCCCAAGACCCTGAAAAGTAGGAGTAAAGTAAACCTACTACCCCAAAAGGACACAATAGTCGTGATAGGGGGATCCTGCAAGAACCACAAACACCAGCAAAGCACTGAAGACGGATTCCTGGACCTGAGGACCTGCAAGGCAAGGGGACCAAGTCCAAGAGTCGCAACAGTGTCCGGGGGGGCAGGAGCCCAGGAAACCCCGGATGAAGGTGCAAGGAAGCTGCCTCCGGATGGAAGAAGCTTAGGATTCTGCAACAACGAAGAGAGCTAGGAACTTCTCCTTTGAATGAAAGATGTCCCAAGGCATGCTGATGGTTGCAGAAGTGTTTCCACGCAGAAATACGGCAAAGAAGCCTTGCGAGCTGCAAGGGCCGTGGTAGAGGTTTTTGGGTGCTGCTGGGGACCAGGAAGGACCAGGATGTCGCCCCTTGGAGGAGGAGGAGACAGAGGGGGCGCTCAGCAACTCAGAGAGCCCCCACAGAAGTACCGGAGCAGGCACTTATAAGATTTGTGAACTGGAACTGGCTCAGAGTCACAAAGGAGGGTCCCACGACGTCGGAGTCCAACTCAGAGGGTTGAGCACTGCAGGACGGAGTGCTGGGAACCCAGGCTAGGCTGTGCACAAAGGAATCCTTGGAGAAGTGCACAGTAGCCGGAGCAGCTGCAAATCACGCAGTACACAGGTTTGCAGTCTAGCGTGAGGAGGCAAGGACTTACCTCCACCAAACTTGGACTGAAGGATCACTGGACTGTGGGAGTCACTTGGATAGAGTTCCTGTGTTTCAGGGACCACGCTCGTCAGAATGAGAGGGGACCCAGAGGACCGGTGATGCAGTCATTTGGTGCCTGCGTTAGCAGGGGGAAGATTCCGTCGACCCACGGGAGATTTCTTCTTGGCTTCCAGTGCAGGGTGAAGGCAGGTGACCCCCAGAGCATGCACCACCAGGAAACAGTCGAGAAAGCCGGCAGGATTAGGCGCTACAATGTTGCTGGTAGTCGTCTGGCTACTTTGTTGCGGTTTTGCAGGCGTCCTGGAGCAGTCAGCCGTCGATCCTTGGCAGAAGTCAAAGAGGGAAGTGCAGAGGAACTCTGGTGTGCTCTTGCATTCGTTATCTGAAGAATACCCCAGAGGAGAGACCCTAAATAGCCAGAAAAGGAGGTTTGGCTGCCAAGAAAGGAGGATTTGCTACCAAGAAAGGTAAGAGCCTATCAGAGGGGGTCTCTGACATCACCTGCTGGCACTGGCCACTCAGAGCAGTCCATTGTGCCCCGAACACCTCTGTTTCCAAGATGGTAGAGGTCTGGAACACACTGGAGGAGCTCTGGGCACCTCCCCTGGGAGGTACTGGTCAGGGGAGGGGTCACTCCCCTTTCCTTTGTCCAGTTTTGCGCCAGAGTAGGGCTGGGAGATCCCTGAACCGGTGTAGACTGGCTTATGCAGAGATGGGCACCATCTATGCCCATCAAAGCATTTCCAGAGGCTGTGGGAGGCTACTCCTCCCCAGCCCTTCACACCTATTTCCAAAGGGAGAGGGTGTAACACCCTCTCTCAGAGGAAATCCTTTGTTCTACCTTCCTGGGCCAGGGCTGCCTAGACCCCAGGAGGGCAGAATCCTGTCTGAGGGGTTGGCAGCAGCAGCAACTGCAGTGGAAACCCCGGAAAGGCAGTTTGGCAGTACCCGGGTTCTGTGCTAGAGATCCGGGGAATCATGGAATTGTCCCCCCAATACCAGAATAGTATTGGGGTGACAATTCCATGATCTTAGACATGTTACATGGCCATGTTCGGAGTTGCCATTGTGACGCTATACATAGGTAGTAATCTATGTATAGTGCACGCGTGTAATGGTGTCTCCGCACTCACAAAGTCCGGGGAATTTGCCCTGAACAATGTGGGGGCACCCTGGCTAGTGCCAGGGTGCCCACACACTAAGTAACTTGGCACCCAACCTTGACTAAGTGAGGGTTAGACATATAGGTGACTTATAACTTACTTATGTGCAGTGAATAATGGCTGTGAAATAACGTGGACGTTATTTCACTGAATTGTCTGAGCTCCCTAGGGGGGGCATAAGAAATGCTGCAGCCCATAGGGATCTCCTGGAACCCCAATACCCTGGGTACCTAAGTACCATATACAAGGGAATTATATGGGTGTACCAGTGTGCCAATGAGAATTGGTAAATTTAGTCACTAGCCTGCAGTGACAAATTTAGAAAGCAGAGAGATAATAAACACTGAGGTTCTGGTTAGCAGAGCCTCAGTGATACAGTTAGGCCCCACACAGGGAACACATCCAGGGCACATACTATGAGCACTGGGGTCCTGCCTAGCAGGATCCCAGTGATACAAGGGCTAAAACAACACATACAGTGAAAAGTGGGGGTAACATGCCAGGCAAGATGGTACTTTCCTACAGTGGATGCATCTGAGGAGGTGTTTTATGAGCTCCCACAATTAACAGGATAACGAAAGGTGATACGAGGAGCAGGTGTCTGAAAGGGCCCCCATTGCTTTCAACGTCTCCATGTTTTTTTTTTCTCTAATGTGGTGTGTTCTTGAGGCATATTCAGTACACACAGTTGTACCTCTGGTTTAAAAAGACAAATTCTAAGCCATACTAGGTACATAAGGAATACACTGGTGTTAATACCTCTATCTGCGGTGTCACCAGCATCTGTGGTGGAGTCACAAATGTGCCCCGTGGCCCACCATACCCAGCAGTGTCTGACTGAGGAGACCCCTGTTGCGATATGTCAAGTGGATCTTCTCCATAGGATGGTGATGAAGGTGAGGCTGGTGGTGTAGGTGTTGGTGGAGGGAATAGTGGTGGTGGTGAGGCAGGTGGAATGGGCAAAGGGCTGGTAGTCTTGTCCACCCTTTTCCTCTGTTTGGGAGGAACAAGCATGTCCAAAGCCTCTTGAAAAGTCAGCCTCCTTTGAGGTGGTGGTGGACGCGCCTGAGTGGAAACCTTTGCAACGATGCGTCCAGTGAGAGGTTGGATGTGAATCTGTTTTGCCTCACATCCAGCTGTCCTAAAGTCTGTGCAGGATCGGCTCCACTGATGTTTCAGAACTGGACTTGGAGGTTGGCTTCGAAGATCTCAGCTGCAAACTAGATTTTGGCTTCAATATCAAAGCTCTGCTCAGCGTCGAGGTGGTGGATGTCCACGGCAACAGTCAGAATCAATCATTGAGTAGGCGCTGGCTGACGGTCCACGGCTGAAGTACTCAATGCTGAAGGCTACGTCTTCATTGGAGGTTTCAGCGCTGAACCAGAATGTGGGGCATCCAAACCAGTTACTCAGTGCCAACCATGGTCGGAAGGTAGTAGTGGACTGAGGGCCTCTGAGTGTGGATCCAGAGGAGCTGAGTGCCTCCTGATGGGATCTGGGCAATGTATGAGGGCAGCGGAGGCCGGGCTCACGTCTTGCTGAGCCGGCATCATGTCCTCCATTTCCAGGTTGACTTTAAAGTTAGAGCTGGAATTGCCCTTGAGAGAAAATGCCTCTACCTCTGTAGCCAACAGTTGAGAGCAACTTTCTTCCTCCTTAGTGTGCTCTTCACCAACGATATCTGGAGAGTCATCAATGGTTCTATACAACAATTTCAGGTGATGCACTCAAAGGTGTTGAATAGTCTTCTTCGAGCAGAATGATTTACGGGTGTCGAATTCCACTACCCTGTGCTCGGGGTGTATGGACTTTCTCAGGGAGGCTAGGAGACCTTCCACTAGACGGTCATATGCATTTAAATGGAAGATGTTTTATTTATGGTGTACACAGAATAACCACAATCTAAATTCCAGCCAAGAAAATGTAGTCATCCCGTATCTCCCACACTTGGCTAAATCAGGGCTGCAGTTTTCCCCAATTAGGGTACTCCTTGAAGCCATTACAGCATATAGGAAATTTCACTCACAAACATCCTTTTTCAGCATTCCAGTGGTGAAGGAATTTCTCAAAGGGCTTAAAAAGATGATCTCTCCAGTTAGGAATCCCTCTTCTCTATGCGAATTTACCATGGTCCTTTACAAATTGATGTGTCCTCCATTTGAACTAATTGATAAAGCCCTTTTGCAACATCTCACCTAGAAAGCTGCTTTTCTGGTGGCCATCACTTCAGCCGGAAGCATAAGTGAAATTCAAGCCCGGTCTTCAGCGATACCATATACTGTGTTTCACTCCATTAGAGTGGTGATGATAACTCATTCCTGTTTTCTCCTATAGGTAGTCTCAGAGGTTCACATAAATCACAATATCTCTCTATATACTTTCTTTCCTAATCCTTCAAGTCCAGCTGAAAGGTCTCTAAATTATCTGGACACTCAGAGAGTGTTAAAATTCTACTTGGACAAGACCAAGAGTATCAGGAAATCGGATCACCAGTGAGAACAGTTTTGGCATCAGCTAAGCAATCCATTTCAAGATGCATTGTTTCCTGTATTCTACTCTCATACCAGCTAGCTAAGAATTCATTACCTGCTGGACCTAGAGTACCCTCTACAAGAGGGAAAACTGCTACTGCAGCTCTGTTACAAAATGTACCCATTTCTGAAATGTGTAAGGCTGCTACATGGAAATCTGCGCATACCTTTACTGGGCATTACTGCCTGGATTCATATGCTAAAGCAGATACTCAGGTAGGACAGGCTTCAATAAGGAATCTTTTTGGTTAAATGTTGGAGTTGTTCTTCGCTTCAAAGTCTGCGCTTTGCCAGCTGGGCTTGCTATTCTGTTTAATGCTTATGACTATTGATAGAATTCCCTGGAAGATAAGGATAAATTGCTTACCTGTAATCCTAGTTTTCTTCCAGGAGAATACTCATCAAAGTCATAAGCAACCCACCCACCACCCCAGACGGAAGCTATTGCAGCTCTCAACAAGTTCTGTATCAGGATTACTTAGTTTTCCAGAACAATGACCTGAGCTGTCACCTGTGGGGCATGGTGGATACAGGGGGTACTGTGAGGTCCATAAAGGCACAGTGGAAGTTTTTATGATTACTCTTTTTAATGGCAGCCTATTGGTTAACAGCGTCTCATATTCCCTTTTTGTTTTTAAACATAAGTTTTACGGAAGGCTTCCTGTGGTCAATTTTTTACATTATTAACATGAATTGTACTGATTTATGTGGTTTTAAAAGAAAGGTAAATGTAATGTGGCAATTGTTTACCTTTTCTAATGGCTGCATATATATTTTTTTTTTCACTGAAAGGGACATTATAGTTAAGTTCTGAATTTACTTGTACAACACCCTAGAAATTCACCTGCTAGAGTTATCTGAAGTAACTATAACTCGCGCCCCCATCATGCACAACTATCTTATCAATAATTTTACTGCAGATGTTACATTGTCTTTATCAATGTCATGAGTGCTGTAATTTGTGGGGTGTTAGCAGTGCATTGTGAGGACACAAGTTATAGATATTGAGAAACGAATCTAGGAGCGCTTGCTTTTTTTTCTTTTTTTAAGTTTTACTGCAAATTTGCGACATCACTGCGATTTTGCTGTGAAAACATTCTAAAAAGCCTTTTAGCTCTGAGGGGTCCGCACCAGTAGAGCTAAGGGGTCATGGTGTCGTTACCCTGGCCCCTTTTCTCTGTTCTGCGTTTTGTTCTGGGACTCCACTGAAGTCCCAAGAATGGCTGCAAAGACTTCCTGGTTTGAAGTGTTGGCAGCCAATCAGAGCTGTGCATTTCCCTGCTATTCACAAAGTCGTCACGGCTAGAGATATCTAAATTTATTTTATTTTTAATATCTCCAAAACTACTGAATGGATTTACACCAAATATGCGAAAGCACAATTTGCATACCGAAAGCTAGCTTTGTGCCAAATTTGGTGTAATGCCATCTAGCGGTTCAGGCTGTAGTTGTATCTAAAGGTCCTATGGGAATTAACATAGGAAACACAACTTTTCTGACAGCCCCACCTTCTCTCCCCACTCCCGTCTTCTCAGTCCTTGCTTCAAGGATCACCCCAAAACTTTCTGTGTACAACAAGAATCATCGGGGCATTTTTTGGGGAAAATTGTGTGAAGGTTCGTCAAATGTGCCAAAGATATAGGCAAGTCAAAAAATGCTTTTTCTATGGAAACATGGTCCTAACTACAGTATAACTACCTGATGGTGGGACTATTCAGTGCTTATGGCTATTGATGATTATTTCCTGGAAGACAAAATTACTTACCTTCAAATGCAAGAATGAATATGGAAACCCCAGCAATGGCTCTTCAGCGCCACCAGGTGAAGCCATGCTGTCTCAGTATCGACTCCTCTTGAACCCTTTGATTGATTGATATTCTTTATTTGATCATAAGAATAGATCAAAAAAGATAACACATAGAGAAAAACTACATTACGTAAAATAATGAAAACAAATATATATGTGCAAATAAAAGCTATAAAAGGGCCAAGCTACAATGAATTAGGCTTTTGAACATGATCCTTCACCAGAGAACCAATTCCTATAAAATAATAAAATCACTATCATGTAACAAAAAATTAAACAGCATAGTCCTTCTCAGTGTTAAAATACCTTTAAAAAAACAGACAACAGTGAAGCAGGTTTCATGATATTTTAGATGCTGGAGGAAAAGTAAAGCAGTCCTATACTTCGTAACCTCATAATTTCTCAATAATGATAATAAAAAATGCCTTTTGTAGGGCATGTGATATTTACAAAAAAGACAAAATGCAGTAAAGACTGAGATGGTTGCTCATCACACGGACAAAGACATCAGCAGCTGAAAACTGACCTTGTAGAAAATACAACATCCAACGAATAAACCCTAATCTAAATTGCTTCATTAATGTTCGTTCATAAGCATTCTGTACATACAACACATATGGTGCAATCCCGATTGACATCTTTATCAGACAATACTCTCTCACAGTGGGTTTCATTATCTCTACAGCTTCCCTAGCAGACTGTATAAGTTTAACAAAGCAGTCCCAAACCCAACTGTTATACTTTTATGTAATAGATTCTGGTTTGTCAAACAAATGGGCACAACCCAGGGATGAAGTGGTGTCCCCAATATATCTTATCATGGAATATTTACCCCAAGATCACAAGAATGGTAGTCCCCCTAATGATTGACCGTTGAGTTCTGCTTCTTTGTTAGCCCGGATCGAGCACCAAAGTACCAATAATGCATTAATTATATTTTGGACGTAATCTAGGCCTAATTCCAGGTGTGAAGGAACATGGGATGTCGATGAAGGGATCCCCAGCAGCTGATGGCATAAAGGATTCTCTTCTACCTGAATGGAACTGACATCTCTGTAGCCCCAAACCCCATTCCAAATCTACAAAGCAGGAAACCAACTTCTTTAGCCCATTTCCTGTTCTAGCAAGCAAAACCACATCGTCGGCATACAGAAAGGTGGGAATAGCCCTTTTATTAATACAATGTATGTCTGCTCCTGCAGACACCAAAGTTCTTTCCAGATAATCAATATAAAGTAAGAATAAATTTGGGGAGAGAACACACCTATGCCGCGCACCACGGGTGAATCTGAATGGAGAAGTACTCACACCATTGGCCCCATATCTAACTGTGTCATAAGGCCTGATGGAAAAGACTTGGATAGGAAACAAAACCCACCTCAAGGCCCATAGTCAGAAGGATATCCCAGAGCTTTGATCTGTTCATTCCATCTATCGCAATTGTTAGGTTCATAAATGCAAGATGGATTGAAGTATCCATCTCGTGTTTATATTTAGCTATGAGTAGATGTAGGTTGAGGTGCTGCTCGATTGTTCCTAGGCTCTTCCAAAAACCATATTGCACCTGGGAGTGTTAGTATGGTGCAACCAGGAAACCAATTGTTCCGAAATCACTCTAACAATAATTTTAGAAGGAGAACTGAGTATAGATATTGGGCGATAACACCGTGGTTCATGGGCATTTCTATTTTTAAAGATAGGTACGCCAAGAGAGCAGTGGCCCCACTCGACAAACAGAGTTGAAAATGCTAGTAAGACCAGAACCCTGGATCCTCCAAATCAAGGGACATCCCATCCCACCCCGGGGCCTGTTTAGAGGGACTGTTAAGGATGGCCTTAAGTACTTCTTCCTTTGAAAAACAGAGGCTCTCATTTGATGGCAAATCAACCTGCCCCTCTTCTTGGGGCTCAGTACTGGAGCCATAAATACCAGAGAAATGCTCAACCCAGTCATCAGGGGTAATATGGACAGTGACTGTCTGGAGATCGTCCCAGGTCTAAACCAACCTGGACTACTTTCCAGAATGCCTGGGGATCCTTATTTTGACAAGCAACTATAATAGCTTCCCACTGCAGTCTTTTAGGCTGGAATTTTCTTTCCAAGGCTATGGCATATGCCTTCCTACAGGCTGAAATGGCACCACGATCCCTAGGAATTTGCTTTAGGGGTTGTCATAGAATAGTATTTGCTTCTCTAAAGTCTTTGTCAAACTATCATTTGCAAAAGGCAGGAGTTTTTCCAGCAGGTCTTATCAACATGGCTTAATGCGAGTCAGGAGTTCGGCAAAGCTGTGTAAGGGAATGTTAGAGTCACCTCCGTCGGAAAGACAGAGCGTTTCTAGATCCATGCAATTACTGTGGACCTGATTCATAACTGAGGTCATATCGACAGAGTGCCAAACCAGCCTCTGCCCATTGTCCTTAGTATTTAATACCTGGCAAGGCCTAGCAATGCTTTGCTGATGCTTCAAATGGATTAAAGGGATTATGACTGGAAAGCAAGGGGATTGTGGTCACTATAAATTGTAGGAATTACCTCACCCGCCATAATCAATGGTTGCTTCCGTGAAGCAAAGATGTACTCAACCATTGACCCCCCCATCCCCCCATCCACAGTAAATGTAGGAATTGTCGATGTGTGGGGATTAGGAAACACACTTTCTAAATCATACGACACTAGGAATGAATATAAATGGTGACCCCTCACGTCTATAGCAGCGAAATATGCAACCTGATTATCAGGGACTAAAGGAGGAGATGTCTTTAGTGGAATTTGGTTGCTCAACCTAACATTAAAATCACCTACCAAGAGGAGATTAAATGATGTCCCTGCATGTATCTCCTTCTCGACTAAGGAACCAATTAAGAAAGAGAGTCCCATAAAATTCGAGTTGTTCCCCTGGTTGCGAAATCATTATTGTAAACATTTAGCACTAGAACCCTAAAACTAGCTCCCCAAGGTAAATCAAAGGCCTGAACCCCTTCCATTTCAGTTGTGATGGGAACAATTTTACATCCAATATTGACCTTAAAACAGGCCATCAAGCCCCCTTTGGCACAAGCCACAGTGGACGAAATAGCAGGGAAATTAAAATATATAAACACATGAACCCATCAAAAGAAATTTTAAAAACTGCCCAAGTTTCTTGCATGAACACAATGTCATAATTGTTTATAAATGTCTGGCAGCCCTCGATTTGTAATTTAGAAGCCAGGCCAGCAATGTTCCAACTAAGGAACTTTAGACTTGTGCCATCCCTGCCTGTGGGAGTCCTAGTCATACCTACATTTATTTGATCACCAGCCAGTATTGATATATTACAATAAAAATCTCGATGTGGAGAGCCATAGGTTGTTGACAAGGGAGAGGTGGTTGCACGACCCATGGAATATAAGCTCGTACTGGGGTTGATCCTAATAGCGTCAGTGCTACCACCAGGCTCATGCTCCATTTTTAATTGTCAGCCAATAACTTCCAAGGCCATAAGTGCTGAGAATCTGTTTGAAGAGGGAATTGACAGTTTCATGGCGGCCTAGTGGGGACTTGTTTAGGAACTAGAGGCCCAATATTACTTACAGGAGCGACAGCTAAATGTTTCTAAAATAAACCGAGTGTTAGGATCCAGATCGAACTTGTTCTCACCACACTACTCTGGCTAGGGCCAACAGCTCACCCGCAACTACAGGATTGCGCACATTGATAACAATAAAATCACCAGGGAGTTGCCTTGCCGAAGAATCTGTATCCCCACCCGCCATGCAAACAAAATCTCATTAAAAAGGTCTCATTTGCTGCCCACATTGGTATTCATCCCAAAAATTACTTTGTTTTGAAGCGCTGATGTCGTTTGTCGTTTCCACTGAGCCCACTATAGGCTGGGTACACTAGCTAAAACAACACAATAAGGGCAGGAGGCAAATTTATCACGGGGGCAGATTTGGCCAGTTAGACAGATGACTTGCAAGCTGACTTGTAGGACTATTAGGGGCCTATTGTCTGCCCTCCTGAGGCAGATATTGCAATAGTTGCTGTAGCCTGGTTGAGAATGTTAACGTTACCACTTTAGCCGGCTTCCCCACTAACAGCTGATGATTGGATGGTCGATGTTGGAGGAGTGAAGACGTGGACTTAGTGAGATTGAGACAATGAGTCCTGGTGATGGACAAGGCAACTTTCTGCCGTTTTAGTATAATTGGCCCCAATAGCAGTGAGACGGTTATAAACTGGGCACAACTTAGTGTCCAGAAGCTCGCTAAGCAGGACACTCGGGTTGTCCCAGAGGTCGGCACTCGTAGGAGGCTGGGTTAATGAGTCATCAGCTTTATGGGGCTCGATGCCTGCGTAGATTTGAGCTGTTTAACTCTCTGTAGCGCCTTCCTCCTTTTGGTTGTTGGCCCAACATCCGGGGAGCAAACAATGGTTGCCGTGGCATTAGTAGAAACTGCCCCCTCCTCTGGATTGATACTTGCAGGACCACTCGCGCCCATACAGTTCCTCATGGATGAAATATGCTCATTTGGAGAATGGGGCATAGCACTAGTAAGAACAATAGCGCATAAAATCGGGGGCCTTGGGGCCCTGAGAAGGGACAAAGTATGAAGGTCCTCAGACGCAAGTGAGAGTCTTTCCTCTGCCAGCTTAATTTCATTTGAGACAAGGTCCACCGCCTGCACTAGAAAGCTGTCAATTGATGAGGCGGGTGAGTTTGTAGTCCCAAAGTGGCTCAACTATTGGCCTTTCTTTTACCCATATCAGGAAGCGATCACCAATTCTCCCAAATTCTCAGAAACAAAAAAACAACGATAATCGATTGCACACATTACCTTCAGAAAAGGAGGGCAAGTAAGTCAGTCTTTGCAGGTCCAAAAGGAGGGAGTAAAGAGGAGGGCCCGACCTGGCCTCTACTGCTCTATAATAGGCCTTCTTAGCCCGGTCTTCAACCAGGTACATGCCCAGGCACGACCCTTGCGCATTCCACGCTGTGGGTCCCGGGCTGGCCTGTAGGCACCTCCTGGTGCAGGAAGTGCGTTGGTGGCTCTTCACTGCCTCAAGTGTGGCAGGGGCAGGCATGGTCCCCTGGTGAAAGTCCCCTGTGTGATGACATTGGAGTACACAAGGAGCCAAACAATGTGATAGTGTCAGCTGCTGCCATTTTTCCACACCACTTCAAGGAGTGCAGAGACAAACTGAGAGAGACATGACAGCGACATTAGAGCATATGATATGTGCGGATAACTTGGAGTCTTATTAATCACAGTACTATATCAGAAGGTTGGTGGGAAGTAGAGAAAGACAGAATCTGGAGGAGGATTTAGTATCCACCAAAAACACTAATACCCAAGGTAAGTAACTTTTCATTCTGATATAAATTCCTCCCCTTAACCAAGGGAGTCATGTCACACAAAACTGGCGTAGTATAAGCTATAAGGCTGCAATATTTAACAAAAATATGTAAGGAGGACCACCAGGCAACCCAGCAAATGCCAACCACCAGAAGAAGACTGATGAGAGCAGTGGGACCAGCCTTGGCCACGGTGGAGTGGGCACCAATGGCAAGAGTATCTTTCAAGAAAGACGTTTCAGATTTATATACAAGGTGTAGGCCAAGGTGAAATGATGTGCTTGGCCACTGCTTTGCCCATCATGGCTCCGTCAAAGCCTATAAAGAACTAAACATCTTCTCTGTTTCACTTTGGGATGGAGTTTCCACTCACTGTCCTCCAAGGAAACGTAACTCAGACTCAGGATAATGTCCTGTTGCTGGGCCCATCAACACAGTCAAATCACCTCAAAACACAGGCTCCACAAACCCATTCACCTTAATATCTTGATGTAAAGGACAGTGATGATGTTGTCTGACAGAACTTAAATAGCACTCCAAGAGATGGAGGAAAGACTTCATGGCAAGTCAAGTTGCCTCAGGTCCAATACATTTAGGTGTTGGTACTGCTCAGAGGTGGACCAAAGGCCAGCATCACAGGCCTGTTCAGATGAGTTGCCCAGTTCAATGAGGAGGCGTTCACAAAAACAGTAGCCTGCAACTGCAGAGGACTGAAGGAACTACTCACTGAAGAACTGGAGGAGTACACACATGAGCGAGATCCTGGAGGACAAAATCAGAAAACTATACCTTTGTCAAGAGACTACCCTGATAATACAGCCACTACCTCTTAAACACCAGTAACGTGCTCTCATCTATTTTGTGACATGCAGCACCAACAGGATTCATAAGAAAATCAGGCCTAACAGCAACAGAATTTACCGACCTTGGATCAGTGACCGAGTCACAAACATCAGAATCCTATTCAAATACCTGCAATAATCTGAGCAGGATAGCCCTTCACAAAGGTTGTTTTGCATCTGTCCCATTAACTGAAGCCTTAGTGTGTTGTTGACACTGTTAGTGAGTGTTGACTTTGATAAGCCAATTGTCCAGATATGGAAACACGTGTACTTTTTGTCTGTGCAGATGAGCTGCTACTACTGCTAGCTACTTCGTGAATACTTGAAGTGCAGTAGTTACCCTGAAAGGAAGGACTTTGAACTGACAATGGTTGCTGCTCACCACAATCTTAAGATACTTGCGATGAGCCAGGTGTATTGGTGTGTGAAAGTAAGCATTTTTCAGGTCTAAAGTAGCCATAAAGTCACCCTGTTGTGGACGTGGAATCACATCTTGCAAGGTGACCATGTGGAAGTGCTCTGATAGGATGTACTGGTTTAGTGACCCGAGATCTAGGATTGGTCACAGAGACCCGTCTTTTTGGGGGGTTAGGAAGTATAAAAAGTATACTCCTGAGCCCTGGTGTTGAAGAGGGACGGGTTCTATAGCTCCTTTGAGAAGAAGGGCGTGAAATTCTTGTTTGAGTAATGTTTGATATTACAGTGATGACCTGTGAATGTGAGGCAGAATGTTGGGATGTGTGATACCGAGCCCCAGACATTAGCCATGTTGGCTAACGGCTAACACCCACTGGTCTACTGTAATTTCTTGCCATGTGGTTTGAAAATCTTGTAGTTGGCCCTAACAGGTGGTATGCGATCGGTGGGCAGGAACCCTTACCTGTTTCTTTACTTTTGTTGCCTTTGCAGCAACCACAATAATAGCTCCTTGGGGATGAGATTTTGCCTTACTGTCTTTGATAGGAAGTGGATGTAGGAGGCTGGCCTGGCTTATAGTGGGTACCTTGTGGCACTTACACTCTGTGCCAGGTCCAATTATCCCTTATTAGTAGAATAGAGGTGTTTCTAGCAGCTTAGGCTGATAGAAGGTAGCTATGGCAAAGCTTAGGCTGAACTAGGAGACATGCAAAGCTCCTACTATACCATTTATATAATATAGCACAATATCATAAGAAAACACAATACTCAGAGTTACTAAAAATAAAGTTACTTTATTTTTATGACAATATGCCACAAGTATCTCAGTGAGTACCCTCAGTAAGAAGGCAAGTAATATACACAAGTTATAGGTACACCAACCCAAAACAGGTAAGTAAGAGTAAGAAAAGTAATGCAGTCGTCTGGCTACTTTGTTGCGGTTTTGCAGGCGTCCTGGAGCAGTCAGCGGTCGATCCTTGGCAGAAGTCAAAGAGGGAAGTGCAGAGGAACTCTGGTGTGCTCTTGCATTCGTTATCTGAAGAATACCCCAGAGGAGAGACCCTAAATAGCCAGAAAAGGAGCTTTGGCTACCAAGAAAGGAGGATTGGCTACCAAGAAAGGTAAGAGCCTATCAGAGGGGGTCTCTGACATCACCTGCTGGCACTGGCCCCTCAGAGCAGTCCAGTGTGCCCCGAACACCCTTGTTTCCAAGATGGTAGAGGTTTGGGACACACTGGAGGAGCTCTGGGCACCTCCCCTGGGAGGTACTGGTCAGGGGAGGGGTCACTCCCCTTTCCTTTGTCCAGTTTTGCGCCAGAGTAGGGCTGGGAGATCCCTGAACCGGTGTAGACTGGCTTATGCAGAGATGGGCACCATCTGTGCCCATCAAAGCATTTCCAGAGGCTGGGGGAGGCTACTCCTCCCCAGCCCTTCACACCTATTTCCAAAGGGAGAGGGTGTAACACTCTCTCTCAGAGGAAATCCTTTGTTCTACCTTCCTGGGCCAGGGCTGCCTAGACCCCAGGAGGGCAGAATCCTATCTGAGGGGTTGGCAGCAGCAGCAACTGCAGTGGAAACCCCGGAAAGGCAGTTTGGCAGTACCCAGGTTCTGTGCTAGAGATCCGGGGAATCATGGAATTGTCCCCCCAATACCAGAATGGTACTGGGTGACAATTCCATGATCTTAGACATGTTACATGGCCATGTTCGGAGTTGCCATTGTGACGCTATACATAGGTAGTAATCTATGTATAGTGCACGCGTGTAATGGTGTCTCCGCACTCACAAAGTCTGAGAAATTTGCCCTGAACAATGTGGGGGCCCCCTGGCTAGTGCCAGGGTGCCCACACACTAAGTAACTTGGCACCCAACCTTGACTAAGTGAGGGTTAGACATATAGGTGACTTATAAGTTACTTATGTGCAGTGAAAAATGGCTGTGAAATAACGTGGACGTTATTTCACTGAATTGTCTGAGCTCCCTAGGGGGGGCAAAAGAAATGCTGCAGCCCATAGGGATCTCCTGGAACCCCAATACCCTGGGTACCTAAGTACCATATACAAGGGAATTATATGGGTGTACCAGTGTGCCAATGAGAATTGGTAAATTTAGTCACTAGCCTGCAGTGACAAATTTAGAAAGCAGAGAGATAATAAACACTGAGGTTCTGGTTAGCAGAGCCTCAGTGATACAGTTAGGCCCCACACAGGGAACACATCCAGGGCACATACTATGAGCACTGGGGTCCTGCCTAGCAGGATCCCAGTGATACAAGGGCTAAAACAACACATACAGTGTAAAATGGGGGTAACATGCCAGGCAAGATGGTACTTTCCTACAGTGGATGCATCTGAGGAGGTGTTTTATGAGCTCCCACAATAAACAGGATGACGAAAGGTGATACGAGGAGCAGGTGTCTGAAAGGGCCCCCATTGCTTTCAACGTCTCCATGTTTTTTTTTCTCTCTAATGTGGTGTGTTCTTGAGGAATATTCAGTACACACAGTTGTACCTCTGGTTTAAAAAGACAAATTCTAAGCCATGCCAGGTACATAAGGAATACGCTGGTGTTAATACCTCTATCTGCGGTGTCACCAGCATCTGTGGTGGTGTCACAAATGTGCCCTGTGGCCCACCATACCCAGCAGTGTCTGATTGTGGAAACCCCTGTTGCGATATGTCAAGTGGATCTTCTCCATAGGATGGTGATGAAGGTGAAGCTGGTGGTGTAGGTGTTGGTGGAGGTAATAGTGGTGGTGGTGAGGCAGGTGGAATGGGCAAAGGGCTGGTAGTATTGTCCACCCTTTTCCTCTGTTTGGGAGGAACAAGCATGTCCAAAGCCTCTTGAAAAGTCAGCCTCCTTTTAGGTGGTGGTGGACGCGCCTGAGTGGAAACCTTTGTAACGATGCGTCCAGTGAGAGGTTGGATATGAATCTGTTTTTGCCTCACATCCAGCTGTCCTAAAGTCTGTGCAGGATCGGCTCCACTGATGTTTCAGAACTGGACTTAGAGGTTGGCTTCGAAGATCTCGGCTGCAAACTAGATTTTGGCTTCAATATCAAAGCTCTGCTCAGCGTCGAGGTGGTGGATGTCCACGGCAACAGTCAGAATCGATCATTGAGTAGGCGCCGGCTGACGGTCCACAGCTGAAGTACTCGATGCTGAAGGGTACGTCTTCATTGGAGGTTTCAGCGCTGAACCAGAGGGTGGGGCATCCGAACCAGTTACTCAGTGCCAACCATGGTTGGAAGGTAGTAGTGGACTGAGGGCCTCTGAGTGTGGATCCAGAGGAGCTGAGTGCCTCCTGATGGGATCTGGGCAATGTATGAGGGCAGCGGAGGCCGGGCTCACGTCTTGCTGAGCCGGCATCATGTCCTCCATTTCCAGGTTGACTTTAAAGTTAGAGCTGGAATTTCCCTTGAGAGAAAACGCCTCTTCCTCTGTAGCCAACAGTTGAGAGCAACTTTCTTCCTCCTTAGTGTGCTCTTCACCAACGATATCTGGAGAGTCATCAATGGTTCTATACAACAATTCCAGGTGATGCACTCAAAGGTGTTGAATAGTCTTCTTCGAGCAGAATGATTTACGGGTGTCGAATTCCACTACCCTGTGCTCGGGGTGTATGGACTTTCTCAGGGAGGCTAGGAGACCTTCCACTAGAAGGTCATATGCATTTAAATAGAAGATGTTTTATTTATGGTGTACACAGAATAACCACAATCTAAATTCCAGCCAAGAAAATTTAGTCATCCCGTATCTCCCACACTTGGCTAAATCAGGGCTGCAGTTTTCCCCAATTAGGGTACTCCTTGCAGCCATTACAGCATATAGGAAATTTCACTCACAAACATCCTTTTTCAGCATTCCAGTGGTGAAGGAATTTCTCAAAGGGCTTAAAAAGATGATCTCTCCAGTTAGGAATCCCTCTCCTCTATGCAAATTTACCATGGTCCTTTACAAATTGATGTGTCCTCCATTTGAACTAATTGATAAAGCCCTTTTGCAACATCTCACCTAGAAAGCTGCTTTTCTGGTGGCCATCACTTCAGCCGGAAGCATAAGTGAAATTCAAGCCCGGTCTTCAGAGATACCATATACTGTGTTTCACTCCAATAGAGTGGTGATGATAACTCATTCCTGTTTTCTCCTATAGGTAGTCTCAGAGGTTCACATCAATAACAATATCTCTCTATATACTTTCTTTCCTAACCCTTCAAGTCCAGCTGAAAGGTCGCTAAATTATCTGGACACTAAGAGAGTGTTAAAATTCTACTTGGACAAGACCAAGAGTATCAGGAAATCGGATCACCAGTGAGAACAGTTTTGGCATCAGCTAAGCAATCCATTTCAAGATGCATTGTTTCCTGTATTCTACTCTCATACCAGCTAGCTAAGAATTCATTACCTGCTGGACCTAGAGTACCCTCTACAAGAGGGGAAGCTGCTACTGCAGCTCTGTTACAAAATTTACCCATTTCTGAAATGTGTAAGGCTGCTACATGGAAATCTGCGCATACCTTTACTGGGCATTACTGCCTGGATTCATATGCTAAAGCAGATACTCAGGTAGGACATGTAGGAGGCTGGACTGGCTTGTAGTGAGTACCAAGGGGTACTTACACCTTGCACCAGGCCCAGTTATCCCTTATTAGTGTATAGGGTGTCTAGCAGCTTACGCTGATAGATAATGGTAGCTTAGCAGAGCAGCTTAGGCTGAACTAGGAGACGAGTGAAGCTCCTACAGTACCACTAGTGTCATATGCACAATATCATAAGAAAACACAATACACAGATATACTAAAAATAAAGGTACTTTATTTTTATGACAATATGCCAAAAGTATCTCAGTGAGTACCCTCAGTATGAGGATAGCAAATATACACAAGATATATGTACACAATACCAAAAATATGCAGTATAGTATTAGAAAACAGTGCAAACAATGTATAGTTACAATAGGATGCAATGGGGACACATAGGGATAGGGGCAACACAAACCATATACTCCAAAAGTGGAATGCGAACCACGAATGGACCCCAAACCTATGTGACCTTGTAGAGGGTTGCTGGGACTGTAAGAAAACAGTGAGTGTTAGAAAAATAGCCCACCCCAAGACCCTGAAAAGTGAGTGCAAAGTGCACTAAAGTTCCCCAAAGAGCACAGAAGTCGTGATAGGGGAATTCTGCAGGAAAGACACAAACCAGCAATGCAACAACGATGGATTTCCAGTCGAGGGTACCTGTGGAACAAGGGGACCAAGTCCAAAAGTCACAAGCAAGTCTGAGATGGGCAGATGCCCAGGAAATGCCAGCTGTGGGTGCAAAGAAGCTGCTACTGGACAGTAGAAGCTGAGGATTCTGCAGGAGCGACAAGGGCTAGAAACTTCCCCTTTGGAGGATGGATCCCCCACGCCGTGGAGAGTCGTGCAGAAGTGTTTTCCTAAAGAAAGACCGCAAACAAGCCTTGCTAGCTGCAAGTCGTGCGGTTAGGGTTTTTGGATGCTGCTGTGGCCCAGGAGGGACCAGGATGTCGCCAATTGCGTCAGGGGACAGAGTGGGCGCCCAGCAAGACAAGGAGCCCTCTCAGAAGCAGGCAGCACCCGCAGAAGTGCCGGAACAGGCACTACGAAGAGGAGTGAAACGGTGCTCACCCGAAGTTGCACAAAGAAGTCCCACGCCGCCGGAGGACAACTTAGGAGGTCGTGCAATGCAGGTTAGAGTGCAGTGGACCCAGGCTTGGCTGTGCACAAAGGATTTCCGCCGGAAGTGCACAGAGGCCGGAGTAGCTGCAAAAGTCACGGTTCCCAGCAATGCAGTCTGGCGTGGGGAGGCAAGGACTTACCTCCACCAAACTTGGACTGAAGAGTCACTGGACTGTGGGAGTCACTTGGACAGAGTTGCTGGATTCAAGGGACCTCGCTCGTCGTGCTGAGAGGAGACCCAGGGGACCGGTGATGCAGTTCTTTGGTGCCTGCGGTTGCAGGGGGACAATTCCGTCGACCCACGGGAGATTTCTTCGGAGCTTCTAGTGCAGAGAGGAGGCAGACTACCCCCACAGCATGCACCACCAGGAAAGCAGTCGGGAAGGCGGCAGGATCAGCGTTACAGAGTTGCAGTAGTCATCTTCGCTACTTTGTTGCAGTTTTGCAGGCTTCCAGCGCGGTCAGCAGTCGATTCCTTGGCAGAAGGTGAAGAGAGAGATGCAGAGGAACTCGGATGAGCTCTTGCATTCGTTATCTAAGGAAATCCCCAAAGCAGAGACCCTAAATAGCCAGAAAAGAGGGGTTGGCTACTTAGGAGGGAAGATAGGCTAGCAACACCTGAAGGAGCCTATCAGAAGGAGTCTCTGACGTCACCTGCTGGCCCTGGCCACTCAGAGCAGTCCAGTGTGCCAGCAGCACCTCTGTTTCCAAGATGGCAGAGGTCTGGAGCACACTGGAGGAGCTCTGGGCACCTCCCAGGGGAGGTGCAGGTCAGGGGAGTAGTCACTCCCCTTTCCTTTGTCCAGTTTTGCGCCAGAGCAGGGCTGAGGGGTCCCTGAACCGGTGTAGACTGGCTTATGCAGAAATGGGCACCATGTGTGCCCATGAAAGCATTTCCAGAGGCTGGGGGAGGCTACTCCTCCCCTGCCTTAACACCATTTTCCAAAGGGAGAGGGTGTAACACCCTCTCTCTGAGGAAGTCCTTTGTTCTGCCTTCCTGGGCCAAGCCTGGCTGGACCCCAGGAGGGCAGAAACCTGTCTGAGGGGTTGGCAGCAGCAGCAGCTGCAGTGAAACCCCTGAAAAGGCAGTTTGGCAGTACCCGGGTCTGTGCTAGAGACCCGTGGGATCATGGGATTGTGCCAACAATGCCAGGATGGCATAGAGGGGGCAATTCCATGATCTTAGACAAGTTACATGGCCATATTTGGAGTTACCATTGTGAAGCTACACATAGGTAGTGACCTATATGTAGTGCACGCGTGTAATGGTGTCCCCGCACTCACAAAGTCCGGGGAATTGGCCCTGAACAATGTGGGGGCACCTTGGCTAGTGCCAGGGTGCCCACACACTAAGTAACTTAGCACCCAACCTTTACCAGGTAAAGGTTGGACATATAGGTGACTTATAAGTTACCTAAGTGCAGTGTAAAATGGCTGTGAAATAACGTGGACGTTATTTCACTCAGGCTGCAGTGGCAGGCCTGTGTAAGAATTGTCAGAGCTCCCTATGGGTGGCAAAAGAAATGCTGCAGCCCATAGGGATCTCCTGGAACCCCAATACCCTGGGTACCTCAGTACCATATACTAGGGAATTATAAGGGTGTTCCAGTATGCCAATGTAAATTGGTGAAATTGGTCACTAGCCTGTTAGTGACAATTTGTAAAGAGAGAGCATAACCACTGAGGTTCTGGTTAGCAGAGCCTCAGTGAGACAGTTAGGCATCACACAGGGAACACATACCTATAGGTCACAAACGCACTGGGGTCCTGACTAGCAGGGTCCCAGTGACACATAACAAACATACTGAAAACATAGGGTTTTCACTATGAGCACTGGGCCCTGGCTAGCAGGATCCCAGTGAGACAGTGAAAACACCCTGACATACACTCACAAACAGGCCAAAAGTGGGGGTAACAAGGCTAGAAAGAGGCTACTTTCTCACAGGGCAGGCTTCAATAAGGAATCTTTTTGGTTAAATGTTGGAGTTCTTCTTCGCTTCAAAGTCTGCGCTTTGCCAGATGGGCTTGCTATTCTGTTTAATGCTTATGACTATTGATAGAATTCCCTGGAAGATAAGGATAAATTGCTTACCTGTAATCCTAGTTTTCTTCCAGGAGAATACTCATCAAAGTCATAAGCAACCCACCCACCACCCCAGACGGAAGCTATTGCAGCTCTCAACGAGTTCTGTATCAGGATTACTTAGTTTTCCAGAACAATGACCTGAGCTGTCACCTGTGGGGCATGGTGGATACAGGGGGTACTGTGAGGTCCATAAAGGCACAGTGGAAGTTTTTATGATTACTCTTTTTAATGGCAGCCTATTGGTTAACAGCGTCTCATATTCCCTTTTTGTTTTTAAACAAAAGTTTTACGGAAGGCTTCCTGTGGTCAATTTTTTACATTATTAACATGAATTGTACTGATTTATGTGGTTTTAAAAGAAAGGTAAATGTAATGTGGCAATTTTTTACCTTTTCTAATGGCTGCATATATATATTTTTTTTCACTGAACAGGACATTATAGTTAAGTTCTGAATTTACTTGTACAACACCCTAGAAATTCACCTGCTAGAGTTATCTGAAGTAACTATAACTCGCGCCCCCATCATGCACAAGTATCTTATCAATAATTTTACTGCAGATGTTACATTGTCTTTATCAATGTCATGAGTGCTGTAATTTGTGGGGTATTAGCAGTGCATGGTGAGGACACGAGTTATAGATATTGAGAAACTAATCTAGGAGCGCTTGCTTTTTTTTTTTTTTATGTTTTACCGCAAATTTGCGACATCACTGCGATTATGCTGTGAAAACATTTTAAAAAGCCTTTTAGCTCTGAGGGGTCCGCACCAGTAGAGCTAAGGGGTCATGGTGTCCCTACCCTGGCCCCTTTTCTCTGTTCTGCGTTTTTTTCTGGGACTCCGCTGAAGTCCCAAGAATGGCTGCAAAGACTTCCTGGTTTGAAGTGTTGGCAGCCAATCAGAGCTGTGCATTTCCCTGCTATTCACGGCTAGAGATATCTAAATTTATTTTCTTTTTAATATCTGCAAAACTACTGAATGGATTTACACCAAATATGCGAAAGCACAATTTGCATACCGAAAGCTAGCTTTGTGCCAAATTTGGTGTAATGCCGTCTAGCGCTTCAGGCTGTAGTTGTATCTAAGGGTCCTATGGGAATTAACATAGGAAACACAACTTTTCTGACAGCCCCACCTTCTCTCCCCACTCCCGTCTTCTCAGTCCTTGCTTCAAGGATCACCCAAAAACTTTCTGTGTACAACAAGAATCAACGGGGAATTTTTTTGGGAAAATTGTGTGAAGGTTCGTCAAATGTGCCAAAGATATAGGCAAGTCAAAAAATGCTTTTTCTATGGAAACATGGTCCTAACTATAACTACCTGATGGTGGGACTATTCAGTGCTTATGGCTATTGATGATTATTTCCTGGAAGACAAAATTACTTACCTTCAAATGCAAGAATGAATATGGAAACCTCAGCAATGGCTCTTCAGCGCCACCAGGTGAAGCCATGCTGTCTCAGTATCGACTCCTCTTGAACACTTTGATTGATTGATATTCTTTATTTGATCATAAGAATAGATCAAAAAAGATAACACATACAGAAAAACTACATTACATAAAATAATGAAAACAAATATATATGTGCAAATAAAAGCTATAAAAGGGCCAAGCTACAATGAATTGGGCTTTTGAACATGATCCTTCACCAGAGAACAAATTCCTATAAAATAATAAAATCACTATCATGTAACAAAAAATTAAACAGCATAGTCCTTCTCAGTGTTAAAATACCTTTAAAAAAACAGACAACAGTGAGGCAGGTTTCATGATATTTTAGTTGCTGTAGGAAAAGTAAAGCAGTCCTATACTTCGTAACCTCATAATTTCTCAATAATGATAATAAAAAATGCCTTTTGTAGGGCATGTGATATTTACAAAAAAGACAAAATGCAGTAAAGACTGAGATGGTTGCTCATCACACGGACAAAGACATCAGCAGCTGAAAACTGACCTTGTAGAAAATACAACATCCAACGAATAAACCCTAATCTAAATTGCTTCATTAATGTTCGTTCATAAGCATTCTGTACATACAACACATATGGTGCAATCCCGATTGACATCTTTATCAGACAATACTCTCTCACAGTGGGTTTCATTATCTCTACAGCTTCCCTAGCAGACTGTATAAGTTTAACAAAGCAGTCCCAAACCCAACTGTTATACTTTTATGTAATAGATTCTGGTTTGTCAAACAAATGGGCACAACCCAGGGCTGAAGTGGTGTCCCCAATATATCTTATCATGGAATATTTACCCCAAGATCACAAGAACGGTAGTCCCCCTAATGATTGACCGTTGAGTTCTGCTTCTTTGTTAGCCCGGATCGAGCACCAAAGTACCAAAGTACCAATAATGCATTAATTATATTTTGGACGTAATCTAGGCCTAATTCCAGGTGTGAAGGAACATGGGATGTCGATGAAGGGATCCCCAGCATCTGATGGCATAAAGGATTCTCTTCTACCTGAATGGAACTGACATCTCTGTAGCCCTAAACCCCATTCCAAATCTACAAAGCAGGAAACCAACTTCTTTAGCCCATTTCCCGTTCTAGCAAGCAAAACCACATCGTCGGCATACAGAAGGGTGGGAATAGCCCTTTTATTAATACAATGTATGTCTGCTCCCGCAGACACCAAAGTTCTTTCCAGATAATCAATATAAAGTAAGAATAAATTTGGGGAGAGAACACACCTATGCCGCGCACCACGGGTGACTCTGAATGGAGAAGTACTCACACCATTGGCCCCATATCTAACTGTGTCATAAGGCCTGATTGAAAAGACTTGGATAGGAAACAAAACCCACCTCAAGGCCCATAGTCAGAAGGATATCCCAGAGCTTTGATCTGTTCATTCCATCTATCGCAATTGTTAGGTTCATAAATGCAAGATGGATTGAAGTATCCATCTCGTGTTTATATTTAGCTATGAATAGATGTAGGTTGAGGCGCTGCTCGATTGTTGCTAGGCTCTTCTAAAAACCATATTGCACCTGGGAGTGTTAGTATCGTGCAACCAGGAAACCAATTGTTCCGAAATCACTCTAACAATAATTTTAGAAGGAGAACCGAGTATAGATATTTGGCGATAACACCGTGGTTCATGGGCATTTCTGTTTTTAAAGATAGGTACGCCAAGAGAGCAGTGGCCCCACTCGACAAACAGAGTTGAAAATGCTAGTAAGACCAGAACCCTGGATCCTCCAAATCAAGGGACATCCCATCCCACCCCGGGGCCTGTTTAGAGGGACTGTTAAGGATGGCCTTAAGTACTTCTTCCTTTGAAAAACAGAGGCTCTCATTTGATGGCAAATCAACCTGCCCCTCTTCTTGGGGCTCAGTACTGGAGCCATAAATACCAGAGAAATGCTCAACTCAGTCATCAGGGGTAATATGGACAGTGACTGTCTGGAGATCGTCCCAGGTCTAAACCAACCTGGACTACTTTCCAGAATGCCTGGGGATCCTTATTTTGACAAGCAACTATAATAGCTTCCCACTGCAGTCTTTTAGGGTGGAAATTTCTTTCCAAGGCTATGGCATATGCCTTCCTATAGGCTGAAATGGCACCACGATCCCTAGGAATTTGCTTTAGGGGTTGTCATAGAATAGTATTTGCTTCTCTAAAGTCTTTGTCAAACTATCATTTGCAAAAGGCAGGAGTTTTTCCAGCAGGTCTTATCAACATGGCTTAATGCAAGTCAGGAGTTCGGCAAAGCTGTGTAAGGGAATGTTAGAGTCACCTCCGTCGGAAAGACAGAGCGTTTCTAGATCCATGCAATTACTGTGGACCTGATTCATAACTGAGGTCATATCGACAGAGTGCCAAACCAGCCTCTGCCTATTGTCCTTAGTATTTAATACCTGGCAAGGCTTAGCAATGCTTTGCTGATGCTTCAAAGGGATGAAAGGGATTATGACTTGGAAAGCAAGGGGATTGTGGTCACTTTAAATTGTAGGAATTACCTCACCCCCACAATCAATGGTTGCTACCGTGAAGCAAAGATGTACTCAACCATTGACCCCCCCACCCCCCCATCCACAGTAAATGTAGGAACTGTCCATGTGTGGGGATTAGGAAACACACTTTCTAAATCATACGACACTAGGAAGGAATATAAATGGTGACTCCTCACATCCATAGCAGCGAAATATGCAACCTGATTATCAGGAACTAAAGGAGGAGATGTCTTTAGTGGAAGTTGGTTGCTCAACCTAACATTAAAATCACCTACCAAGAGGAGATTAAATGATGTCCCTGCATGTATCTCCTTCTCGACTAAGGAACCAATTAAGGAAGAGAGTCCCAAAAAATCCGAGTTGTTCCCCTGGTTGCGAAATCATTATTGTAAACATTTAGCACTAGAACCCTAAAACTAGCTCCCCAAGGTAAATCAAAGGCCTGAACCCCTTCCATTTCAGTTGTGATGGGAACAATTTTACGTCCAATATTGACCTTAAAACAGGCCATCCAGCCCCCTTTGGCACAAGCCACAGTGGACGAAATAGCAGGGAAATTAAAATATATAAACACATGAACCCATCAAAAGAAATTTTAAAAACTGCCCAAGTTTCTTGCATGAACACAATGTCATAATTGTTTATAAATGTCTGGCAGCCCTCGATTTGCAATTTAGAAGCCAGACCAGCAATGTTCCAACTAAGGAACTTTAGACTTGTGCCATCCCTGCCTGTGGGAGTCCTAGTCATACCTACATTTATTTCATCACCAGCCAGTATTGATATATTACAATAAAAATCTCGATGTGGAGAGCCATAGGTTGTTGACAAGGGAGAGGTGGTTGCACGACCCATGGAATATAAGCTCGTGCTGGGGTTGATCCTAATAGCGTCAGAGCTGCCACCAGGCTCATGCTCCATTTTTAATTGTCAGTCAATATCTTCCAAGGCCATAAGTGCTGAGAATCTGTTTGAAGAGGGAATTGACAGTTTCATAGCGACCTAGTGGGGACTTGTTTAGGAACTAGAGGCCCAATATTACTTACAGGAGCGACAGCTAAATGTTTCTAAAATAAACCGAGTGTTAGGATCCAGATCGAACTTGTTCTCACCACACTAGCTCTGGCTAGGGCCAACAGCTCACCGGCAACTACAGGATTGCGCACATTGATAACAATAAAATCACCAGGGAGTTGCCTTGCCGAAGAATCTGTATCCCCACCCGCCATGCAAACAAAATCTCATTAAAAAGATCTCATTTCCTGCCCACATTGGTATTCATCCCAAAAATTACTTTGTTTTGAAGCGCTGATGTCGTTTGTCGTTTCCACTGAGCCCACTGGAGGCTGGGTACACTAGCTGAAACAACACAATAAGGGCAGGAGGCAAATTTACCACGGGGGCAGATTTGGCCAGTTAGACAGATGACTTGCAAGCTGACTTGTAGGACTATTAGGGGCCTATTGTCTGCCCTCCTGAGGCAGATATTGCAATAGTTGCTGTAGCCTGGTTGAGAATGTTAACGTTACCACTTTAGCCGGCTTCCCCACTAACAGCTGATGATTGGTTGGTCGATGTTGGAGGAGTGACGACGTGTGTAAGGAAATGCCTCCTTGGCATGGTTACCCCCTGACTTTTTGCCTTTGCTGATGCTATGTTTTGAATTGAAAGTGTGCTGAGGCCTGCTAACCAGGCCCCAGCACCAGTGTTCTTTCCCTAACCTGTACTTTTGTTTTCACAATTGGCACACCCTGGCATCTAGGTAAGTCCCTTGTAACTGGTACCCCTGGTACCAAGGGCCCTGATGCCAGGGAAGGTCTCTAAGGGCTGCAGCATATCTTATGCCACCCTGGGGACCCCTCACTCAGCACAGACACACTGCTTGCCAGCTTGTGTGTGCTGGTGAGGACAAAACGAGTAAGTCGACATGGCACTCCCCTCAGGGTGCCATGCCAACCTCACACTGCCTATGCAATATAGATAAGTCACCCCTCTAGCAGGCCTTACAGCCCTAAGGCAGGGTGCACTATACCATACAGTGTCTAAGCAAAACCTAAGACATTGTAAGTGCAGGGTAGCCATAAGAGTATATGGTCTGGGAGTCTGTCAAACACGAACTCCACAGCACCATAATGGCTACACTGAAAACTGTGAAGTTTGGTATCAAACTTGTCAGCACAATAAATGCACACTGATGCCAGTGTACATTTTATTGTAACATACACCTCAGAGGGCACCTTAGAGGTGCCCCCTGAAACCTTAACCAACTACTCGTGTAGGCTGACTGGTTTTAGCAGCCTGCCACACTTGAGACATGTTGCTTGCCGTATGGGGAGAGTGCCTTTGTCACTCTGTGGCTAGTAACAAAGCCTGTACTGGGTGGAGATGCCTATCACCTCCCCCTTGCAGGACTGTAACACCTGGCGGTGAGCCTCAAAGGCTCACCCCCTTTGTTACAGCACCACAGGGCATTCCAGCTAGTGGCGTTGCCCGCCCCCTCCGGCCAAGGCCCCACTTTTGGCGGCAAGGCCGGAGGAGATCATGAGAAAAACAAGGAGGAGTCCCTGGCCAGTCAGGACAGCCCCTAAGGCAACCTCAGCTGAAGTGACTCTGACTTTTAGGAATCCTCCATCTTGCAGATGGAGGATCCCCCCAATAGGGATAGGAATGTGACCCCCTCCCCTTGGGAGGAGGCACAAAGAGGGTGTAGCCACCCTCAGGGCTAGTAGCCATTGGCTACTGCCCTCCCTGACCTAAACACACCCCTAAATTCTGTATTTAGGGGCTCCCCTGAACCTAGGAACAGAGATTCCTGTAACCTAAGAAGAAGAGGACTGCTAAGCTGAAAAACCCTGCAGAGAAGACGGAGACACCAACTGCTTTGGCCCCAGCTCTACCGGCCTGTCTCCCCACTTCTAAAAGACACTGCTCCAGCGACGCTTTCCTAGGACCAGCGACCTCTGAATCCTCAGAGGACTGCCCTGCTCTAGAAGGACCAAGAAACTCCTGAGGACAGCGGCTCTGTTCATCCAAGACTGCAACTTTGTTTCCAAAGAAGCAACTTCAAGACAACTGTGTTTCCCGCCAGAAGCGTGAGACTTGCTACTCTACACCCGACGCCCCCGGCTTGACTTGTGGAGAAACAACACTTCAGGGAGGACTCCCCGGCGACGAGACCGTGAGTAGCCAGAGTTGCCCCCCCTGAGCCCTCACAGCGACGCCTGCAGAGGGAATCCCGAGGCTTCCCCTAACCGCGACTGCCTGACTCCCAGATCCCGACGCCTGGAAAAGACCCTGCACCCGCATCCCCCAGGACCTGAAAGATCGGAACTCCAGTGCAGGAGTGACCCCCAGGAGGCCCTCTCCCTTGCCCAGGTGCTGGCTACCCCGAGGAGCCCCCCCCTTGCCTGCCTGCAGCGCTGAAGAGACCCCTTGGTCTCCCATTGATTCCAATTGAAAACCCGACATGTGTTTGCACACTGCACCCGGCCGCCCCCGTGCTGCTGAGGGTGTACTTTCTGTGCTAACTTGTGTCCCCCCCGGTGCCCAACAAAACCCCCCTGGTCTGCCCTCCGAAGACGCGGGTACTTACCTGCTGGCAGACTGGAACCGGGGCACCCCCTTCTCCATTGAAGCCTATGTGTTTTGGGCACCACTTTGAACTCTGCACCTGACCGGCCCTGAGCTGCTGGTGTGGTAACTTTGGGGTTGCTCTGAACCCCCAACGGTGGGTTACCTTGGACCCAAACTTGAACCCCGTAGGTGGTTTACTTACCTGCAAGAACTAACAATTACTTACCTCCCCTAGGAACTGTGAAAATTGCACTGTGTCTAGTTTTAAAATAGCCATATGTGTCTTATTTGAAAAGTATATATGCTATTGTGATTATTCAAAGTTCCTAAAGTACTTACCTGCAATACCTTTCATGCAAAGTATTACATGTAGAATTTGAACCTGTGGTTCTTAAAATAAACTAAGAAAATATATTTTTCTATACAAAAACCTATTGGCCTGGAATTGTCTCTGAGTGTGTGTTCCTCATTTATTTCCTGTGTGTATGTACAACAAATGCTCCTTTGATAAGCCTACTGCTCGACCACACTACCACAAAATAGAGTATTAGTATTATCTCTTTTTGCCACTATCTTACCTCTAAGGGGAACCCTGGGACTCTGTGCATACTATTCCTTACTTTGAAATAGTGCATACAGAGCCAACGTCCTACATTGGTGGATCAGCGGTGGGGTACAAGACTTTGCATTTGCTGGACTACTCAGCCAATACCTGATCACATGACAAATTCCAAAAATTGTCATTAGAAATTGAGTTTTGCAACTTGTGCTATTTTTCTAAAGTTTTAAAAGTCCTGCTAGGGCCTTGTGTTAGTCCCTGTTAGCATTTCTTTTAGAGTTTAAAAGTTTTGTGAAAGTTTGAATTAGATTCTATAACTAGTTTTAGATTCTTAAAAAGTATTCCAACTTTTAGAAACATAATGTCTAGTGCAGAGATGAATGTGGAGGAACTCGACCTCACACCTTACCTCCATCTTAAGATGAGGGAGCTAAGGTCACTCTGCAACCTAAAGAAAATCACAATTGGCTCAAGACCCTCCAAACTACAGCTCCAGGAGCTTTTGGCAGAGTTTGAAAAAGCCAACCCCTCTGAGGATGACAACCCAGAGGAGGATGTTAGTGACCTGGAGGAGAATTCCCACCTTCCAGTCCTAACTAGGGAACCCAGGGACACTCAATCCCTGATTCCAGCTGTGATAGTCAGAGATGCTGCTTCCCTCACAGGAGGGACCAGCACCTCTGGAAACACTGAGGATAGCCTGAGTGAAGAGGACCTCCTGCTAGCCAGGATGGCCAAATGATTTGCTTTGGAAAGACAGATCCTAGCCATAGAAAAGGAAAGACAAGAGATGGGCCTAGGTCCCATCAATGGTGGCAGCAACATAAATAGGGTCAGAGATTCTCCTGACATGTTGAAAATCCCTAAAGGGATTGTAACTAAATATGAAGATGGTGATGACATCACCAAATGGTTCACAGCTTTTGAGAGGGCTTGTGTAACCAGAAAAGTAAGCAAATCTCACTGGGGTGCTCTCCTTTGGGAAATGTTCACTGGAAAGTGTAGGGATAGACTCCTCACACTCTCTGGAAAAGATGCAGAATCTTATGACCTCATGAAGCGAACCCTGATTGAGGGCTTTGGATTCTCCACTGAGGAGTATAGAATTAGATTCAGGGGGCTCAAAAAACCTCGAGCCAGACCTGGGTTGATTTTGTGGACTACTCAGTGAAAACACTGGATGGTTGGATTCAAGGCAGTGGTGTTAATGATTATGATGGGCTGTACAATTTATTTGTGAAAGAACACCTATTGAGTAATTGTTCAAATGATAAACTGCATCAGCATCTGGTAGACCTAGGACCAATTTCTCCCCAAGAATTGGGAAAGAAGGCGGACCATTGGGTCAAGACTAGGGTGACCAAAAGAAAGGGGTCACAAAGCCTCCCCAGGGGAAGAGTGTTGAGACATCCAAAAACAAAAATAGTAAAGAGTCTTCTACAGGCCCCCAAAAACCTGCACAGGAGGGTGGGCCCAGAGCCTCTTCACAAAAGAATTGTGGGTACAAGGTTAAAAACTTTGATCCCAAAAAGGCCAGGTGTAGTAGCTGTAATCAGCCTGGACACCAAACTGGAGACAAGGCCTGTCCCAAGAAAAGTACCACTTCCAACTCCACTCCAGCTAACACTGGAATGGCTAGTCTCCAAGTGGGATCAACAGTGTGCCCAGAGCAAATCAGGTGTCACACTGAAGCTACATTAGTCTCTGAGGGTGGGGTGGATTTAGCCACATTGGCTGCCTGGCCTCCTAACATGCAAAAATACAGGTGGCAGCTCTTAATTAATGGGACAAGTGTAGAAGGCCTGAGGGATACAGGTGCCAGTGTCACCATGGTGACAGAGAAACTGGTTTCTCCCGGTCAATACCTGGCTGGACAAACTTATCCAGTCACCAATGCTGACAATCAAACTAAAGAACATCCCATGGCTATGGCAACTTTAGAGTGGGGAGGGGTCAATGGCCTGAAACAGGTGGTGGTCTCCTCAAATATCCCAGTAGACTGTTTGCTTGGAAATGACCTGGAGTCCTCAGCATGGGCTGAGGTAGAACTGAAAACCCATGCAGCCATGCTGGGTATCCCTGAACTGGTGTGTGTCAAAACAAGGGCACAGTGCAAGGCTCAGGGTGAAAAAGTAGAGCTGGAGTCTGGAAAAAGGGCCCAGCCTACCAAGAGGAAAGGAAAGACAACTTGGAAACCAGCTGCAACACAACAACAAAAAGAGAACCTCTCTTCTCAGGAAAAAGTTCTGCCCTCTGAGGGAACTAAGCCTATGGAGTTGGAACCTTATCAGGTTGAACTTTTAGGCCCAGGGGGACCCTCAAGGGAGCAGTTGTGTAAGGGGCAAGAAACCTGTCCCTCTCTTGAAGGCCTTAGGCAGCAAGCTGCTGAAGAGTCCAATGGCAAGAAAACTGGAACACATAGGGTCTATTGGGAAGATGGACTCCTGTACACTGAGGCAAGAGATCCCAAACCTGCTGCCACTAGGAGAGTGGTAGTGCCTCAGGAGTTCAGAGAGTTCATACTGACCTTAGCCCATGATATTCCCCTTGCTGGGCATTTGGGACAAACCAAGACGTGGGAGAGACTAGTCAACCACTTCTACTGGCCCAACATGTCCTAGAAAGTTAAGGAGTTTTGTGTCTCCTGTACCACCTGTCAAGCCAGTGGTAAGACAGGTGGACATCCAAAGCCCCCCCTCATTCCACTTCCAGTGGTGGGGGTCCCCTTTGAAAGAGTGGGTGTGGACATAGTGGGTCCACTTGAACCTCCCACAGCCTCAGGGAATATGTACATACTAGTAGTAGTGGATCATGCTACTAGATACCCTGAAGCTATTCCCCTTAGGTCGACTACTGCCCCTGCAGTAGCCAAGGCCCTCATTGGTATCTTTACCAGAGTGGGTTTCCCTAAGGAGGTGGTGTCTGACAGAGGTACCAACTTCATGTCAGCATACCTGAAACACATGTGGAATGAGTGTGGAGTGACTTATAAATTCACTACACCCTATCATCCACAAACTAATGGCCTTGTTGAGAGATTCAACAAGACATTAAAAGGCATGATCATGGGGCTCCCTGAAAAACTCAAAAGGAGATGGGATGTCCTCTTGCCATGCCTGCTTTTCGCTTACAGAGAGGTGCCTCAGAAGGGAGTAGGGTTCTCACCCTTTGAACTTCTGTTTGGCCACCCTGTAAGAGGACCACTAGCTCTTATGAAAGAAGGCTGGGAGAGACCTCTTCATGTGCCTAAACAAGACATAGTGGACTATGTACTTGGCCTACGTTCAAGGATGGCAGAGTACATGGAAAAGGCAAGTAAAAACCTTGAGGCCAGCCAACAGCTCCAGAAGTTTTGGTATGACCAAAAGGCTGCAATGGTTGAATTTCAACCAGGGCAGAAAGTCTGGGTTTTGGAGCCTGTGGCTCCCAGGGCACTTCAGGACAAATGGAGTGGCCCTTACCCAGTACTAGAGAAGAAGAGTCAGGTCACCTACCTGGTGGACCTAGGCACTAGCAGGAGCCCCAAGAGGGTGATCCATGTGAACCGCCTAAAACTCTTCCATGATAGGGCTGATGTGAATCTGTTGATGGTAACAGATAAGGACCAGGAAGCTGAGAGTGAACCTCTCCCTGATCTCCTGTCATCAAACCCTAAGGATGGCTCAGTTGATGGAGTGATCTATTCAGACACCCTCTCTAGCCAACAGCAATCTGATTGTAGGAAGGTCCTGCAACAGTTTGCTGAGCTCTTTTCCCTAACCCCTGGTCAGACACACCTGTGTACCCATGATGTGGACACAGGAGACAGCATGCCTGCAAAAACAAAATTTTCAGACAGTCTGACCAAGTTAAGGAAAGCATCAAGGTGGAAGTCCACAAGATGCTGGAATTGGGAGTAATTGAGCACTCTGACAGCCCCTGGGCTAGCCCAGTGGTCTTAGTCCCCAAACCTCACAACAAAGATGGAAAGAGAGAGATTAGGTTTTGTGTGGACTACAGAGGACTTAATTCTGTCACCAAGACAGATGCCCATCCCATTCCTAGGGCTGATGAACTTATTGACAAATTAGGTGCTGCCAAATTCTTAAGTACCTTTGACTTAACAGCAGGGTACTGGCAAATCAAAATGGCACCTGGAGCAAAAGAAAAGACAGCATTCTCCACACCTGATGGGCATTATCAGTTTACTGTTATGCCCTTTGGTTTAAAGAATGCCCCTGCCACCTTCCAAAGGTTGGTGAATCAAGTCCTTGCTGGTTTGGAGTCCTTTATTGCAGCTTATCTTGATGATATTGCTGTCTTTAGCTCCAGCTGGCAGGTTCACCTGGTCCATCTGAAGAAGGTTTTGAAGGCTCTGCAATCAGCAGGCCTCTCTATCAAGGCATCCAAATGCCAGGTAGGGCAGGGAACTGTGGTTTACTTGGGCCACCTTGTAGGTGGAGGCCAAGTTCAGCCACTCCAGCCTAAGATCCAGACTATTCTGGACTGGGCAGCTCCAAAAACCCAGACTCAAGTCAGGGCATTCCTTGGCTTGACTGGGTATTACAGGAGGTTTGTGAAGGGATATGGATCCATAGTGACAGCCCTCACAGAAATTACCTCCAAGAAAATGCCCAAGAAGGTAAACTGGACTGTAGAGTGCCAACAGGCCTTTGACACCCTGAAACAAGCAATGTGCACAGCACCAGTTCTAAAAGCTCCAGATTACTCCAAGCAGTTCATTGTGCAGACAGATGCCTCTGAACATGGGATAGGGGCAATTTTGTCCCAAACAAATGAAGATGGCCTTGACCAGCCTGTTGCTTTCATTAGCAGGAGGTTACTCTCCAGGGAGCAACGTTGGAGTGCCATTGAGAGGGAGGCCTTTGCTGTGGTTTGGTCCCTGAAGAAGCTGAGACCATACCTCTTTGGTACTCACTTTGTAGTTCAAACTGACCACAGACCTCTCAGATGGCTGATGCAAATGAAAGGTGAAAATCCAAAACTGTTGAGGTGGTCCATCTCCCTACAGGGAATGGACTTTATAGTGGAACACAGACCTGGGACTGCCCATGCCAATGCAGATGGCCTTTCCAGGTTCTTCCACTTAGAAAATGAAGACTCTCTTGGGAAAGGTTAGTCTCATCCTCTTTCGTTTGGGGGGGGGGGGGTTGTGTAAGGAAATGCCTCCTTGGCATGGCTACCCCCTGACTTTTTGCCTTTGCTGATGCTATGTTTTGAATTGAAAGTGTGCTGAGGCCTGCTAACCAGGCCCCAGCACCAGTGTTCTTTCCCTAACCTGTACTTTTGTTTTCACAATTGGCACACCCTGGCATCTAGGTAAGTCCCTTGTAACTGGTACCCCTGGTACCAAGGGCCCTGATGCCAGGGAAGGTCTCTAAGGGCTGCAGCATATCTTATGCCACCCTGGGGACCCCTCACTCAGCACAGACACACTGCTTGCCAGCTTGTGTGTGCTGGTGAGGACAAAACGAGTAAGTCGACATGGCACTCCCCTCAGGGTGCCATGCCAACCTCACACTGCCTATGCAGTATAGATAAGCCACCCCTCTAGCAGGCCTTACAGCCCTAAGGCAGGGTGCACTATACCATAGGTGAGGGCACCAGTGCATGAGCACTGTGCCCCTACAGTGTCTAAGCAAAACCTTAGACATTGTAAGTGCAGGGTAGCCATAAGAGTATATGGTCTGGGAGTCTGTCAAACACGAACTCCACAGCACCATAATGGCTACACTGAAAACTGTGAAGTTTGGTATCAAACTTCTCAGTACAATAAATGCACACTGATGCCAGTGTACATTTTATTGTAACATACACCCCAGAGGGCACCTTAGAGGTGCCCCCTGAAACCTTAACCAACTACCCGTGTAGGCTGACTGGTTTTAGCAGCCTGCCACACTCGAGACATGTTGCTGGCCACATGGGGAGAGTGCCTTTGTCACTCTGTGGCTAGTAACAAAGCCTGTACTGGGTGGAGGTGCCTATCACCTCCCCCTTGCAGGACTGTAACACCTGGCGGTGAGCCTCAAAGGCTCACCCCCTTTGTTACAGCACCACATGGCATTCCAGTTAGTGGAGTTGCCCGCCCCCTCTGGCCACGGCCCCACTTTTGGCGGCAAGGCCGGAGGAGATAATGAGAAAAACAAGGAGGAGTCACTGGCCAGTCAGGACAGCCCCTAAGGCAACCTGAGCTGAAGTGACTCTGACTTTTAGGAATCCTCCATCTTGCAGATGGAGGATCCCCCCAATAGGGATAGCAATGTGACCCCCTCCCCTTGGGAGGAGGCACAAAGAGGGTGTAGCCACCCTCAGGGCTAGTAGCCATTGGCTACTGCCCTCCCTGACCTAAACACACCCCTAAACTCTGTATTTAGGGGCTCCCCTGTACCTAGGAACGGAGATTCCTGCAACCTAAGAAGAAGAGGACTGCTAAGCTGAAAACCCCTGCAGAGAAGATGGAGACACCAACTGCTTTGGCCCCAGCTCTACCAGCTTGTCTCCCCACTTCTAAAAGACACTGCTCCAGCGACACTTTCCCCAGGACTAGCGACCTCTGAATCCTCAGAGGACTGCCCTGCTCTAGAAGGACCAAGAAACTCCAGAGGACAGCGGCTCTGTTCATCCAAGACTGCAACTTTGTTTCCAAAGAAGCAACTTCAAGACAACTGTGTTTCCCGCCGGAAGCGTGAGACTTGCTACTCTGCACACGACGCCCCCGGCTCGACTTGTGGAGAAACAACACTTCAGGGAGGACTCCCCGGCGACTACGAGACTGTGAGTAGCCAGAGTTGCCCCCCTGAGTCCCCACAGCGACACCTGCAGAGGGAATCCCGAGGCTCCCCCTGACCGCGACTGCTTGACTCCCAGATCCCGACGCCTGGAAAAGACCCTGCACCCGCATCCCCCAGGACCTGAAAGATCGGAACTCCAGTGCAGGAGTGACCCCCAGGAGGCCCTTTCCCTTGCCCAGGTGGTGGCTACCCCGAGGAGCCCCCCCTTGCCTGCCTCCAGCGCTGAAGAGACCCCTTGGTCTCCCATTGAGTCCAATTGAAAACCCAACGTGTGTTTGCACACTGCACCCGGCCGCCCCCGTGCTGCTGAGGGTGTACTTTCTGTGCTAACTTGTGTCCCCCCCAGGTGCCCTACAAAACCCCCCTGGTCTGCCCTCCGAAGACACGGGTACTTACCTGCTGGCAGACTGGAACTGGGGCACCCCCTTCTCCATTGAAGCCTATGTGTTTTGGGCACCACTTTGAACTCTGCACCTGACCGGCCCTGAGCTGCTGGTGTGGTAACTTTAGGGTTGCTCTGAACCCCCAACGGTGGGTTACCTTGGACCCAAACTTGAACCCCGTAGGTGGTTTACTTACCTGCAAGAACTAACAATTACTTACCTCCCCTAGGAACTGTGAAAATTGCACTGTCTAGTTTTAAAATAGCCATATGTGTTTTATTTGAAAAGTATATATGCTATTGTGATTATTCAAAGTTCCTAAAGTACTTACCTGCAATACCTTTCATGCAAAGTATTACATGTAGAATTTGAACCTGTGGTTCTTAAAATAAACTAAGAAAATATATTTTTCTATACAAAAACCTATTGGCCTGGAATTGTCTCTGAGTGTGTGTTCCTCATTTATTGCCTGTGTGTATGTACAACAAATGCTTAACGCTACTCCTTTGATAAGCCTACTGCTCGACCACACTACCACAAAATAGAGCATTAGTATTATCTCTTTTTGCCACTATCTTACCTCTAAGGGGAACCCTTGGACTCTGTGCATACTATTCCTTACTTTGAAATAGTGCATACAGAGCCAACTTCCTACAACGTGGACTTAGTGAGATTGAGACAATGAGTCCTGGTGATGGACAAGGCAACTTTCTGCCGTTTTACTTTAATTGGCCCCAATGGCAGTGAGCCGGTTATAAACTGGGCACAACTTAGTGTCCAGAAGCTCGCTAAGCAGGACACTCAGGGTGTCCGAGAGGTCGGCACTCGTAGGAGGCAGGGTTAATGAGTCATCAGCTTTATGGGGCTCGATGCCTGCGTAGATTTGAGCTGTTTAACTCTCTGTGGCGCCTTCCTCCTTTTGGTTGTTGGCCCAACATCCGGGGAGCAAACAATGGTTGCCGTGGCATTAGTAGAAACTGCCCCCTCCTCTGGATTGATACTTGCAGGACCACTCGCGCCCATACAGTTCCTCATGGATAAAATATGCTCATTTGGAGAATGGGGCATAGCACTAGTAAGAACAATAGCGCATAAAATCGGGGGCCTTTGGGCCCTGAGAAGGGACAAAGTATGAAGGTCCTCAGACGCAAGTGAGAGTCTTTGCTCTGCCAGCTTAATTTCATTTGAGACAAGGTCCACCGCCTGCACTAGAAAGCTGTCAATTGATGAGGCGGGTGAGTTTGTGGTCCCAAAGTGGCTCAACTATTGGCCTTTCTTTTACCCATATCAGGAAGCGATCACCAATTCTCCCAAATTCTCAGAAACAAAAAAACAACGATAATCGATTGCGCACAGTACCTTCAGAAAAGGAGGGCAAGTAAGTCAGTCTTTGCAGGTCCAAAAGGAGGGAGTAAAGAGGAGGGCCCGACCTGGCCTCTACTGCTCTATGATAAGCCTTCTTAGCACGGTCTTCAACCAGGTACATGCCCAGGCACGACCCTTGCGCATTCCACGCTGTGGGTCCCGGGCTGGCCTGTAGGCACCTCCTGGTGCAGGAAGTGTGTTGGTGGCTCTTCACTGCCTCAAGTGTGGCAGGCATGGTCCCCTGGTGAAAGTCCCCTGTGTGATGACATTGGAGTACACAAGGAGCCAAACAATGTGATAGTGTCAGCTGCTGCCATTTTTCCACACCACTTCAAGGAGTGCAGAGACAAACTGAGAGAGACATGACAGCGACAATAGAGCATATGATATGTGCGGATAACTTGGAGTCTTATTAATCACAGTACTATATCAGAAGGTTGGTGGGAAGTAGAGCAAGACAGAATCTAGAGGAGGATTTAGTATCCACCAAAAACACTAATACCCAAGGTAAGTAACTTTTCATTATGATATAAATTCCTCCCCTTAACCAAGGGAGTCATGTCACACAAAACTGGCGTAGTATAAGCTATAAGGCTGCAATATTTAACAAAAATATGTAAGGAGGACCACCAGGCAACCCAGCAAATGCCAACCTCCAGAACAAGACTGATGAGAGCAGTGGGACCAGCCTTGGCCACGGTGGAGTGGGCACCAATGGCAAGAGTATCTTTCAAGAAAGACGTTTCAGATTTATATACAAGGTGTAGGCCAAGGTGAAATGATGTGCTTGGCCACTGCTTTGCCCATCATGACTCCGTTAAAGCCTATAAAGAACTAAACATCTTCTCTGTTTCGTTGAATGCAGTGGATGTAGTAAGATGCTGCATTCCCCGGGCCAAGACTATGCAACAACTCCTCTTCTTTGGTAAGATGAGTAGAAGGGAAGAAAAATGGACAATATTAGGCTAGCCCATGTAAAAGAAAGACACCACTTCTGGTAAGAATGATTGACAAGCTCAATAAATCGATTCATTCATGTAGACACCAGTTAACAATGGACAGACCTTGAGTTCACTGACTACTCATTGAAGTCATTGCCAGCAAAAACAGTTTTTTTTAAGAGTCAAAATGGGCAGCAGTGCATCAGCTCATTGTGGATGGCCTAAGGCTTAACGCAAGGTCAAGTCTCACAAGAAACAATGAATGGATCTGGAAGAAACAAGTGAAACAAACCTTTTAGTAAATAGGCCACTATTGGTAAATTAAACACAGAAGGCTGGTCGGAGAGAGACATGAAAGCAGATAGGGCACCAACATTTACAGTAGCCCATGACTGGGGCCTTGCTGGTTTAGAGAAAGTGTGAAGCATAACACATCATAAAGGCGAGACTGAAAGAAGTTCAGACCTTCCGACACACATCACTGAACAAATGTATTCCAGTGATCTGCAAAAATACATTTTGAGTTTGATTTCCTGCCATCCAGTGTAATGCTTGCACCCCATGGCAGCAATAGGTCTCTAGTTGGCACAGCACAATCTCCATGCATGCAGATGCAGTGTTTGAGGAACAAACCAGGATCGCCTGCTGTGAGAGCAAGTCCTCCAGAATGGGAGAGGAAGAAAGTGCCATGTGTTGAGTTCCAGGAAAATCGCATACCAAATTCTCTTTGACCAGTTCAGGGCCATCATCTGCGCTTAATAATACTAGGCATTTTGCAGACCTTTTAACAGTAGTGTACTGACAGGAATGCAAAATGCAGGCCCCATTACAATTTAAACTGGAAAACATTCTCCAGGAAACAATTCAGAGGGAAGTGTATAGCAAAAAACTAAGGATACTTGCTATTCTGAGCCATAGCATGGACACCCCAATAGGTAGAAGATAATTTCCATCACTTTGGGATGGAGTTCCCACTCACTGTCCTCCAAGGAAACGTAACTCAGACTCAGGATAATGTCCTGTTGCTGGGCCCATCAACACAGTCAAATCACCTCAAAACACAGGCTCCACAAACCCACTCACCTTAATATCTTGATGTAAAGGACAGTGATGATGTTGTCTGACAGAACTTAAATAGCACTCCAAGAGATGGAGGGAAGACTTCATGGCAAGTCAAGTTGCCTCAGGTCCAATACATTTAGGTGTTGGTACCGCTCAGATGTGGACCAAAGGCCAGCATCACAGGCCTGTTCAGATGAGTTACCCAGTTCAATGAGGAGGCGTTCACAAAAACAGTAGCCTGCAACTGCAGAGGACTGAAGGAACTACTCACTGAAGAACTGGAGGAGCACACACATCAGCGAGATCCTGGAGGACAAAATCAGAAAACTATACCTATGTCAAGAGACTTCCCTGATAATACAGCCACTACCTCTTAAACACCAGTAACGTGCTCTCATCTATTTTGTGACATGCAGCACCAACAGGATTCATAAGAAAATCAGGCCTAACAGCAACAGAATTTACCGACCTTGGATCAGTGACCGAGTCACAAACATCAGAATCCTATTCAAATACCTGCAATAATCTGAGCAGGATAGCCCTTCACAAAGGTTGTTTTGCATCTGTCCCATTAACTGAAGCCTTAGTGTGTTGTTGACACTGTTAGTGAGTGTTGACTTTGATAAGCCAATTGTCCAGATATGGAAACACGTGTACTTTTTGTCTGTGCAGATGAGCTGCTACTACTGCTAGCTACTTCGTGAATACTTGAAGTGCAGTAGTTACCCTGAAAGGAAGGACTTTGAACTGACAATGGTTGCTGCTCAACACAATCTTAAGATACTTGCGATGAGCCAGGTGTATTGATGTGTGAAAGTAAGAATTTTTCAGGTCTAAAGTAGCCATAAAGTCACCCTGTTGAGGACGTGGAATCACATCTTGCAAGGTGACCATGTGGAAGTGCTCTGATAGGATGTACTGGTTTAGTGACCCGAGATCTAGGATTGGTCACAGAGATCCGTCTTTTTGGGGGGTTAGGAAGTATAAAAAGTATACTCCTGAGCCCTGGTGTTGAAGAGGGACGGGTTCTATAGCTCCTGTGAGAAGAAGGGCGTGAAATTCTTGTTTGAGTAATGTTTGATATTAAAGTGACAACCTGTGAATGTGAGGCAGAATGTTGGGATGTGTAATACCGAGCCCCAGACATTAGCCATGTTGGCTAACGGCTAACACCCACTGGTCTACTGTAATTTCTTGCCATGCGGTTTGAAAATCTTGTAGTTGGCCCCTAACAGGTGGTATGCGATCGGTGGGCAGGAACCCTTACCTGTTTCTTTACTTTTGTTGCCTCTGCAGCAACCACAATAATAGCTCCTTGGGGATGAGATTTTGCCTTACTGTCTTTGATAGGAAGTGTATGTAGGAGGCTGGCCTGGCTTATAGTGGGTACCTTGTGGCACTTACACTCTGTGCCAGGTCCAATTATCCCTTATTAGTAGAATAGAGGTGTTTCTAGCAGCTTAGGCTGATAGAAGGTAGCTATGTCAAAGCTTAGGCTGAACTAGGAGACATGCAAAGCTCCTACTATACCATTTATATCATATAGCACAATATCATAAGAAAAAACAATACTCAGAGTTACTAAAAATAAAGGTACTTTATTTTTATGACAATATGCCACAAGTATCTCAGTGAGTACCCTCAGTAAGAAGGCAAGTAATATACACAAGTTATATGTACACCAACCCAAAACAGGTAAGTAAGAGTAAGAAAAGTAATGCAAACAGTGTAGAATTACAATAGGATGCAATAGGTGAACATAGGTCTAGGGGCAACACAAACCATATACTCCAAAAGTGGAATGCGAATCACGAATGGGCCCCAGACCTATGGGAGCTTGTAGAGGGTCGCTGGGACTATAAGAAAACAGTCAGGGTGTCCAAGATATCCCACCCCAAGACCCTGAAAAGTAGGAGTAAAGTAAACCTACTACCCCAAAAGGACACAATAGTCGTGATAGGGGGATCCTGCAAGAACCACAAACACCAGCAAAGCACTGAAGACGGATTCCTGGACCTGAGGACCTGCAAGGCAAGGGGACCAAGTCCAAGAGTCGCAACAGTGTCCGGGGGGGCAGGAGCCCAGGAAACCCCGGATGAAGGTGCAAGGAAGCTGCCTCCGGATGGAAGAAGCTTAGGATTCTGCAACAACGAAGAGAGCTAGGAACTTCTCCTTTGAATGAAAGATGTCCCAAGGCATGCTGATGGTTGCAGAAGTGTTTCCACGCAGAAATACGGCAAAGAAGCCTTGCGAGCTGCAAGGGCCGTGGTAGAGGTTTTTGGGTGCTGCTGGGGACCAGGAAGGACCAGGATGTCGCCCCTTGGAGGAGGAGGAGACAGAGGGGGCGCTCAGCAACTCAGAGAGCCCCCACAGAAGTACCGGAGCAGGCACTTATAAGATTTGTGAACTGGAACTGGCTCAGAGTCACAAAGGAGGGTCCCACGACGTCGGAGTCCAACTCAGAGGGTTGAGCACTGCAGGACGGAGTGCTGGGAACCCAGGCTAGGCTGTGCACAAAGGAATCCTTGGAGAAGTGCACAGTAGCCGGAGCAGCTGCAAATCACGCAGTACACAGGTTTGCAGTCTAGCGTGAGGAGGCAAGGACTTACCTCCACCAAACTTGGACTGAAGGATCACTGGACTGTGGGAGTCACTTGGATAGAGTTCCTGTGTTTCAGGGACCACGCTCGTCAGAATGAGAGGGGACCCAGAGGACCGGTGATGCAGTTATTTGGTGCCTGCGTTAGCAGGGGGAAGATTCCGTCGACCCACGGGAGATTTCTTCTTGGCTTCCAGTGCAGGGTGAAGGCAGGTGACCCCCAGAGCATGCACCACCAGGAAACAGTCGAGAAAGCCGGCAGGATTAGGTGCTACAATGTTGCTGGTAGTCGTCTGGCTACTTTGTTGCGGTTTTGCAGGCGTCCTGGAGCAGTCAGCCGTCGATCCTTGGCAGAAGTCAAAGAGGGAAGTGCAGAGGAACTCTGGTGTGCTCTTGCATTCGTTATCTGAAGAATACCCCAGAGGAGAGACCCTAAATAGCCAGAAAAGGAGGTTTGGCTGCCAAGAAAGGAGGATTTGCTACCAAGAAAGGTAAGAGCCTATCAGAGGGGGTCTCTGACATCACCTGCTGGCACTGGCCACTCAGAGCAGTCCAGTGTGCCCCGAACACCTCTGTTTCCAAGATGGTAGAGGTCTGGAACACACTGGAGGAGCTCTGGGCACCTCCCCTGGGAGGTACTGGTCAGGGGAGGGGTCACTCCCCTTTCCTTTGTCCAGTTTTGCGCCAGAGTAGGGCTGGGAGATCCCTGAACCGGTGTAGACTGGCTTATGCAGAGATGGGCACCATCTATGCCCATCAAAGCATTTCCAGAGGCTGTGGGAGGCTACTCCTCCCCAGCCCTTCACACCTATTTCCAAAGGGAGAGGGTGTAACACCCTCTCTCAGAGGAAATCCTTTGTTCTACCTTCCTGGGCCAGGGCTGCCTAGACCCCAGGAGGGCAGAATCCTGTCTGAGGGGTTGGCAGCAGCAGCAACTGCAGTGGAAACCCCGGAAAGGCAGTTTGGCAGTACCCAGGTTCTGTGCTAGAGATCCGGGGAATCATGGAATTGTCCCCCCAATACCAGAATGGTATTGGGGTGACAATTCCATGATCTTAGACATGTTACATGGCCATGTTCGGAGTTGCCATTGTGACGCTATACATAGGTAGTAATCTATGTATAGTGCACGCGTGTAATGGTGTCTCCGCACTCACAAAGTCCGGGGAATTTGCCCTGAACAATGTGGGGGCACCCTGGCTAGTGCCAGGGTGCCCACACACTAAGTAACTTGGCACCCAACCTTGACTAAGTGAGGGTTAGACATATAGGTGACTTATAACTTACTTATGTGCAGTGAATAATGGCTGTGAAATAACGTGGACGTTATTTCACTGAATTGTCTGAGCTCCCTAGGGGGGGCATAAGAAATGCTGCAGCCCATAGGGATCTCCTGGAACCCCAATACCCTGGGTACCTAAGTACCATATACAAGGGAATTATATGGGTGTACCAGTGTGCCAATGAGAATTGGTAAATTTAGTCACTAGCCTGCAGTGACAAATTTAGAAAGCAGAGAGATAATAAACACTGAGGTTCTGGTTAGCAGAGCCTCAGTGATACAGTTAGGCCCCACACAGGGAACACATCCAGGGCACATACTATGAGCACTGGGGTCCTGCCTAGCAGGATCCCAGTGATACAAGGGCTAAAACAACACATACAGTGAAAAGTGGGGGTAACATGCCAGGCAAGATGGTACTTTCCTACAGTGGATGCATCTGAGGAGGTGTTTTATGAGCTCCCACAATAAACAGGATAACGAAAGGTGATACGAGGAGCAGGTGTCTGAAAGGGCCCACATTGCTTTCAACGTCTCCATGTTTTTTTTTTCTCTAATGTGGTGTGTTCTTGAGGCATATTCAGTACACACAGTTGTACCTCTGGTTTAAAAAGACAAATTCTAAGCCATACTAGGTACATAAGGAATACACTGGTGTTAATACCTCTATCTGCGGTGTCACCAGCATCTGTGGTGGAGTCACAAATGTGCCCCGTGGCCCACCATACCCAGCAGTGTCTGACTGAGGAGACCCCTGTTGCGATATGTCAAGTGGATCTTCTCCATAGGATGGTGATGAAGGTGAGGCTGGTGGTGTAGGTGTTGGTGGAGGGAATAGTGGTGGTGGTGAGGCAGGTGGAATGGGCAAAGGGCTGGTAGTCTTGTCCACCCTTTTCCTCTGTTTGGGAGGAACAAGCATGTCCAAAGCCTCTTGAAAAGTCAGCCTCCTTTGAGGTGGTGGTGGACGCGCCTGAGTGGAAACCTTTGCAACGATGCGTCCAGTGAGAGGTTGGATGTGAATCTGTTTTGCCTCACATCCAGCTGTCCTAAAGTCTGTGCAGGATCGGCTCCACTGATGTTTCAGAACTGGACTTGGAGGTTGGCTTCGAAGATCTCAGCTGCAAACTAGATTTTGGCTTCAATATCAAAGCTCTGCTCAGCGTCGAGGTGGTGGATGTCCACGGCAACAGTCAGAATCAATCATTGAGTAGGCGCTGGCTGACGGTCCACGGCTGAAGTACTCAATGCTGAAGGCTACGTCTTCATTGGAGGTTTCAGCGCTGAACCAGAATGTGGGGCATCCAAACCAGTTACTCAGTGCCAACCATGGTCGGAAGGTAGTAGTGGACTGAGGGCCTCTGAGTGTGGATCCAGAGGAGCTGAGTGCCTCCTGATGGGATCTGGGCAATGTATGAGGGCAGCGGAGGCCGGGCTCACGTCTTGCTGAGCCGGCATCATGTCCTCCATTTCCAGGTTGACTTTAAAGTTAGAGCTGGAATTGCCCTTGAGAGAAAATGCCTCTACCTCTGTAGCCAACAGTTGAGAGCAACTTTCTTCCTCCTTAGTGTGCTCTTCACCAACGATATCTGGAGAGTCATCAATGGTTCTATACAAAAATTTCAGGTGATGCACTCAAAGGTGTTGAATAGTCTTCTTCGAGCAGAATGATTTACGGGTGTCGAATTCCACTACCCTGTGCTCGGGGTGTATGGACTTTCTCAGGGAGGCTAGGAGACCTTCCACTAGACGGTCATATGCATTTAAATGGAAGATGTTTTATTTATGGTGTACACAGAATAACCACAATCTAAATTCCAGCCAAGAAAATGTAGTCATCCCGTATCTCCCACACTTGGCTAAATCAGGGCTGCAGTTTTCCCCAATTAGGGTACTCCTTGAAGCCATTACAGCATATAGGAAATTTCACTCACAAACATCCTTTTTCAGCATTCCAGTGGTGAAGGAATTTCTCAAAGGGCTTAAAAAGATGATCTCTCCAGTTAGGAATCCCTCTTCTCTATGCGAATTTACCATGGTCCTTTACAAATTGATGTGTCCTCCATTTGAACTAATTGATAAAGCCCTTTTGCAACATCTCACCTAGAAAGCTGCTTTTCTGGTGGCCATCACTTCAGCCGGAAGCATAAGTGAAATTCAAGCCCGGTCTTCAGCGATACCATATACTGTGTTTCACTCCATTAGAGTGGTGATGATAACTCATTCCTGTTTTCTCCTATAGGTAGTCTCAGAGGTTCACATAAATCACAATATCTCTCTATATACTTTCTTTCCTAATCCTTCAAGTCCAGCTGAAAGGTCTCTAAATTATCTGGACACTCAGAGAGTGTTAAAATTCTACTTGGACAAGACCAAGAGTATCAGGAAATCGGATCACCAGTGAGAACAGTTTTGGCATCAGCTAAGCAATCCATTTCAAGATGCATTGTTTCCTGTATTCTACTCTCATACCAGCTAGCTAAGAATTCATTACCTGCTGGACCTAGAGTACCCTCTACAAGAGGGAAAACTGCTACTGCAGCTCTGTTACAAAATGTACCCATTTCTGAAATGTGTAAGGCTGCTACATGGAAATCTGCGCATACCTTTACTGGGCATTACTGCCTGGATTCATATGCTAAAGCAGATACTCAGGTAGGACAGGCTTCAATAAGGAATCTTTTTGGTTAAATGTTGGAGTTGTTCTTCGCTTCAAAGTCTGCGCTTTGCCAGCTGGGCTTGCTATTCTGTTTAATGCTTATGACTATTGATAGAATTCCCTGGAAGATAAGGATAAATTGCTTACCTGTAATCCTAGTTTTCTTCCAGGAGAATACTCATCAAAGTCATAAGCAACCCACCCACCACCCCAGACGGAAGCTATTGCAGCTCTCAACAAGTTCTGTATCAGGATTACTTAGTTTTCCAGAACAATGACCTGAGCTGTCACCTGTGGGGCATGGTGGATACAGGGGGTACTGTGAGGTCCATAAAGGCACAGTGGAAGTTTTTATGATTACTCTTTTTAATGGCAGCCTATTGGTTAACAGCGTCTCATATTCCCTTTTTGTTTTTAAACAAAAGTTTTACGGAAGGCTTCCTGTGGTCAATTTTTTACATTATTAACATGAATTGTACTGATTTATGTGGTTTTAAAAGAAAGGTAAATGTAATGTGGCAATTGTTTACCTTTTCTAATGGCTGCATATATATTTTTTTTTTCACTGAAAGGGACATTATAGTTAAGTTCTGAATTTACTTGTACAACACCCTAGAAATTCACCTGCTAGAGTTATCTGAAGTAACTATAACTCGCGCCCCCATCATGCACAACTATCTTATCAATAATTTTACTGCAGATGTTACATTGTCTTTATCAATGTCATGAGTGCTGTAATTTGTGGGGTATTAGCAGTGCATTGTGAGGACACAAGTTATAGATATTGAGAAACGAATCTAGGAGCGCTTGCTTTTTTTTCTTTTTTTAAGTTTTACTGCAAATTTGCGACATCACTGCGATTTTGCTGTGAAAACATTCTAAAAAGCCTTTTAGCTCTGAGGGGTCCGCACCAGTAGAGCTAAGGGGTCATGGTGTCGTTACCCTGGCCCCTTTTCTCTGTTCTGCGTTTTTTTCTGGGACTCCACTGAAGTCCCAAGAATGGCTGCAAAGACTTCCTGGTTTGAAGTGTTGGCAGCCAATCAGAGCTGTGCATTTCCCTGCTATTCACAAAGTCGTCACGGCTAGAGATATCTAAATTTATTTTATTTTTAATATCTCCAAAACTACTGAATGGATTTACACCAAATATGCGAAAGCACAATTTGCATACCGAAAGCTAGCTTTGTGCCAAATTTGGTGTAATGCCATCTAGCGGTTCAGGCTGTAGTTGTATCTAAAGGTCCTATGGGAATTAACATAGGAAACACAACTTTTCTGACAGCCCCACCTTCTCTCCCCACTCCCGTCTTCTCAGTCCTTGCTTCAAGGATCACCCCAAAACTTTCTGTGTACAACAAGAATCATCGGGGCATTTTTTGGGGAAAATTGTGTGAAGGTTCGTCAAATGTGCCAAAGATATAGGCAAGTCAAAAAATGCTTTTTCTATGGAAACATGGTCCTAACTACAGTATAACTACCTGATGGTGGGACTATTCAGTGCTTATGGCTATTGATGATTATTTCCTGGAAGACAAAATTACTTACCTTCAAATGCAAGAATGAATATGGAAACCCCAGCAATGGCTCTTCAGCGCCACCAGGTGAAGCCATGCTGTCTCAGTATCGACTCCTCTTGAACCCTTTGATTGATTGATATTCTTTATTTGATCGTAAGAATAGATCAAAAAAGATAACACATAGAGAAAAACTACATTACGTAAAATAATGAAAACAAATATATATGTGCAAATAAAAGCTATAAAAGGGCCAAGCTACAATGAATTAGGCTTTTGAACATGATCCTTCACCAGAGAACCAATTCCTATAAAATAATAAAATCACTATCATGTAACAAAAAATTAAACAGCATAGTCCTTCTCAGTGTTAAAATACCTTTAAAAAAACAGACAACAGTGAAGCAGGTTTCATGATATTTTAGATGCTGGAGGAAAAGTAAAGCAGTCCTATACTTCGTAACCTCATAATTTCTCAATAATGATAATAAAAAATGCCTTTTGTAGGGCATGTGATATTTACAAAAAAGACAAAATGCAGTAAAGACTGAGATGGTTGCTCATCACACGGACAAAGACATCAGCAGCTGAAAACTGACCTTGTAGAAAATACAACATCCAACGAATAAACCCTAATCTAAATTGCTTCATTAATGTTCGTTCATAAGCATTCTGTACATACAACACATATGGTGCAATCCCGATTGACATCTTTATCAGACAATACTCTCTCACAGTGGGTTTCATTATCTCTACAGCTTCCCTAGCAGACTGTATAAGTTTAACAAAGCAGTCCCAAACCCAACTGTTATACTTTTATGTAATAGATTCTGGTTTGTCAAACAAATGGGCACAACCCAGGGATGAAGTGGTGTCCCCAATATATCTTATCATGGAATATTTACCCCAAGATCACAAGAATGGTAGTCCCCCTAATGATTGACCGTTGAGTTCTGCTTCTTTGTTAGCCCGGATCGAGCACCAAAGTACCAATAATGCATTAATTATATTTTGGACGTAATCTAGGCCTAATTCCAGGTGTGAAGGAACATGGGATGTCGATGAAGGGATCCCCAGCAGCTGATGGCATAAAGGATTCTCTTCTACCTGAATGGAACTGACATCTCTGTAGCCCCAAACCCCATTCCAAATCTACAAAGCAGGAAACCAACTTCTTTAGCCCATTTCCTGTTCTAGCAAGCAAAACCACATCGTCGGCATACAGAAAGGTGGGAATAGCCCTTTTATTAATACAATGTATGTCTGCTCCTGCAGACACCAAAGTTCTTTCCAGATAATCAATATAAAGTAAGAATAAATTTGGGGAGAGAACACACCTATGCCGCGCACCACGGGTGAATCTGAATGGAGAAGTACTCACACCATTGGCCCCATATCTAACTGTGTCATAAGGCCTGATGGAAAAGACTTGGATAGGAAACAAAACCCACCTCAAGGCCCATAGTCAGAAGGATATCCCAGAGCTTTGATCTGTTCATTCCATCTATCGCAATTGTTAGGTTCATAAATGCAAGATGGATTGAAGTATCCATCTCGTGTTTATATTTAGCTATGAGTAGATGTAGGTTGAGGTGCTGCTCGATTGTTCCTAGGCTCTTCCAAAAACCATATTGCACCTGGGAGTGTTAGTATGGTGCAAGCAGGAAACCAATTGTTCCGAAATCACTCTAACAATAATTTTAGAAGGAGAACTGAGTATAGATATTGGGCGATAACACCGTGGTTCATGGGCATTTCTATTTTTAAAGATAGGTACGCCAAGAGAGCAGTGGCCCCACTCGACAAACAGAGTTGAAAATGCTAGTAAGACCAGAACCCTGGATCCTCCAAATCAAGGGACATCCCATCCCACCCCGGGGCCTGTTTAGAGGGACTGTTAAGGATGGCCTTAAGTACTTCTTCCTTTGAAAAACAGAGGCTCTCATTTGATGGCAAATCAACCTGCCCCTCTTCTTGGGGCTCAGTACTGGAGCCATAAATACCAGAGAAATGCTCAACCCAGTCATCAGGGGTAATATGGACAGTGACTGTCTGGAGATCGTCCCAGGTCTAAACCAACCTGGACTACTTTCCAGAATGCCTGGGGATCCTTATTTTGACAAGCAACTATAATAGCTTCCCACTGCAGTCTTTTAGGCTGGAATTTTCTTTCCAAGGCTATGGCATATGCCTTCCTACAGGCTGAAATGGCACCACGATCCCTAGGAATTTGCTTTAGGGGTTGTCATAGAATAGTATTTGCTTCTCTAAAGTCTTTGTCAAACTATCATTTGCAAATGGGCAGGAGTTTTTCCAGCAGGTCTTATCAACATGGCTTAATGCGAGTCAGGAGTTCGGCAAAGCTGTGTAAGGGAATGTTAGAGTCACCTCCGTCGGAAAGACAGAGCGTTTCTAGATCCATGCAATTACTGTGGACCTGATTCATAACTGAGGTCATATCGACAGAGTGCCAAACCAGCCTCTGCCCATTGTCCTTAGTATTTAATACCTGGCAAGGCCTAGCAATGCTTTGCTGATGCTTCAAAGGGATTAAAGGGATTATGACTGGAAAGCAAGGGGATTGTGGTCACTATAAATTGTAGGAATTACCTCACCCGCCATAATCAATGGTTGCTTCCGTGAAGCAAAGATGTACTCAACCATTGACCCCCCCACCCCCCCCCCCCCCATCCACAGTAAATGTAGGAATTGTCGATGTGTGGGGATTAGGAAACACACTTTCTAAATCATACGACACTAGGAATGAATATAAATGGTGACCCCTCACGTCCATAGCAGCGAAATATGCAACCTGATTATCAGGGACTAAAGGAGGAGATGTCTTTAGTGGAATTTGGTTGCTCAACCTAACATTAAAATCACCTACCAAGAGGAGATTAAATGATGTCCCTGCATGTATCTCCTTCTCGACTAAGGAACCAATTAAGAAAGAGAGTCCCATAAAATTCGAGTTGTTCCCCTGGTTGCGAAATCATTATTGTAAACATTTAGCACTAGAACCCTAAAACTAGCTCCCCAAGGTAAATCAAAGGCCTGAACCCCTTCCATTTCAGTTGTGATGGGAACACTTTTACATCCAATATTGACCTTAAAACAGGCCATCAAGCCCCCTTTGGCACAAGCCACAGTGGACGAAATAGCAGGGAAATTAAAATATATAAACACATGAACCCATCAAAAGAAATTTTAAAAACTGCCCAAGTTTCTTGCATGAACACAATGTCATAATTGTTTATAAATGTCTGGCAGCCCTCGATTTGTAATTTAGAAGCCAGGCCAGCAATGTTCCAACTAAGGAACTTTAGACTTGTGCCATCCCTGCCTGTGGGAGTCCTAGTCATACCTACATTTATTTGATCACCAGCCAGTATTGATATATTACAATAAAAATCTCGATGTGGAGAGCCATAGGTTGTTGACAAGGGAGAGGTGGTTGCACGACCCATGGAATATAAGCTCGTACTGGGGTTGATCCTAATAGCGTCAGTGCTACCACCAGGCTCATGCTCCATTTTTAATTGTCAGCCAATAACTTCCAAGGCCATAAGTGCTGAGAATCTGTTTGAAGAGGGAATTGACAGTTTCATGGCGGCCTAGTGGGGACTTGTTTAGGAACTAGAGGCCCAATATTACTTACAGGAGCGACAGCTAAATGTTTCTAAAATAAACCGAGTGTTAGGATCCAGATCGAACTTGTTCTCACCACACTACTCTGGCTAGGGCCAACAGCTCACCCGCAACTACAGGATTGCGCACATTGATAACAATAAAATCACCAGGGAGTTGCCTTGCCGAAGAATCTGTATCCCCACCCGCCATGCAAACAAAATCTCATTAAAAAGGTCTCATTTGCTGCCCACATTGGTATTCATCCCAAAAATTACTTTGTTTTGAAGCGCTGATGTCGTTTGTCGTTTCCACTGAGCCCACTATAGGCTGGGTACACTAGCTAAAACAACACAATAAGGGCAGGAGGCAAATTTATCACGGGGGCAGATTTGGCCAGTTAGACAGATGACTTGCAAGCTGACTTGTAGGACTATTAGGGGCCTATTGTCTGCCCTCCTGAGGCAGATATTGCAATAGTTGCTGTAGCCTGGTTGAGAATGTTAACGTTACCACTTTAGCCGGCTTCCCCACTAACAGCTGATGATTGGATGGTCGATGTTGGAGGAGTGAAGACGTGGACTTAGTGAGATTGAGACAATGAGTCCTGGTGATGGACAAGGCAACTTTCTGCCGTTTTAGTATAATTGGCCCCAATAGCAGTGAGACGGTTATAAACTGGGCACAACTTAGTGTCCAGAAGCTCGCTAAGCAGGACACTCGGGTTGTCCCAGAGGTCGGCACTCGTAGGAGGCTGGGTTAATGAGTCATCAGCTTTATGGGGCTCGATGCCTGCGTAGATTTGAGCTGTTTAACTCTCTGTAGCGCCTTCCTCCTTTTGGTTGTTGGCCCAACATCCGGGGAGCAAACAATGGTTGCCGTGGCATTAGTAGAAACTGCCCCCTCCTCTGGATTGATACTTGCAGGACCACTCGCGCCCATACAGTTCCTCATGGATGAAATATGCTCATTTGGAGATTGGGGCATAGCACTAGTAAGAACAATAGCGCATAAAATCGGGGGCCTTGGGGCCCTGAGAAGGGACAAAGTATGAAGGTCCTCAGACGCAAGTGAGAGTCTTTCCTCTGCCAGCTTAATTTCATTTGAGACAAGGTCCACCGCCTGCACTAGAAAGCTGTCAATTGATGAGGCGGGTGAGTTTGTAGTCCCAAAGTGGCTCAACTATTGGCCTTTCTTTTACCCATATCAGGAAGCGATCACCAATTCTCCCAAATTCTCAGAAACAAAAAAACAACGATAATCGATTGCACACATTACCTTCAGAAAAGGAGGGCAAGTAAGTCAGTCTTTGCAGGTCCAAAAGGAGGGAGTAAAGAGGAGGGCCCGACCTGGCCTCTACTGCTCTATAATAGGCCTTCTTAGCCCGGTCTTCAACCAGGTACATGCCCAGGCACGACCCTTGCGCATTCCACGCTGTGGGTCCCGGGCTGGCCTGTAGGCACCTCCTGGTGCAGGAAGTGCGTTGGTGGCTCTTCACTGCCTCAAGTGTGGCAGGGGCAGGCATGGTCCCCTGGTGAAAGTCCCCTGTGTGATGACATTGGAGTACACAAGGAGCCAAACAATGTGATAGTGTCAGCTGCTGCCATTTTTCCACACCACTTCAAGGAGTGCAGAGACAAACTGAGAGAGACATGACAGCGACATTAGAGCATATGATATGTGCGGATAACTTGGAGTCTTATTAATCACAGTACTATATCAGAAGGTTGGTGGGAAGTAGAGAAAGACAGAATCTGGAGGAGGATTTAGTATCCACCAAAAACACTAATACCCAAGGTAAGTAACTTTTCATTCTGATATAAATTCCTCCCCTTAACCAAGGGAGTCATGTCACACAAAACTGGGGTAGTATAAGCTATAAGGCTGCAATATTTAACAAAAATATGTAAGGAGGACCACCAGGCAACCCAGCAAATGCCAACCACCAGAAGAAGACTGATGAGAGCAGTGGGACCAGCCTTGGCCACGGTGGAGTGGGCACCAATGGCAAGAGTATCTTTCAAGAAAGACGTTTCAGATTTATATACAAGGTGTAGGCCAAGGTGAAATGATGTGCTTGGCCACTGCTTTGCCCATCATGGCTCCGTCAAAGCCTATAAAGAACTAAACATCTTCTCTGTTTCACTTTGGGATGGAGTTTCCACTCACTGTCCTCCAAGGAAACGTAACTCAGACTCAGGATAATGTCCTGTTGCTGGGCCCATCAACACAGTCAAATCACCTCAAAACACAGGCTCCACAAACCCATTCACCTTAATATCTTGATGTAAAGGACAGTGATGATGTTGTCTGACAGAACTTAAATAGCACTCCAAGAGATGGAGGAAAGACTTCATGGCAAGTCAAGTTGCCTCAGGTCCAATACATTTAGGTGTTGGTACTGCTCAGAGGTGGACCAAAGGCCAGCATCACAGGCCTGTTCAGATGAGTTGCCCAGTTCAATGAGGAGGCGTTCACAAAAACAGTAGCCTGCAACTGCAGAGGACTGAAGGAACTACTCACTGAAGAACTGGAGGAGTACACACATGAGCGAGATCCTGGAGGACAAAATCAGAAAACTATACCTTTGTCAAGAGACTACCCTGATAATACAGCCACTACCTCTTAAACACCAGTAACGTGCTCTCATCTATTTTGTGACATGCAGCACCAACAGGATTCATAAGAAAATCAGGCCTAACAGCAACAGAATTTACCGACCTTGGATCAGTGACCGAGTCACAAACATCAGAATCCTATTCAAATACCTGCAATAATCTGAGCAGGATAGCCCTTCACAAAGGTTGTTTTGCATCTGTCCCATTAACTGAAGCCTTAGTGTGTTGTTGACACTGTTAGTGAGTGTTGACTTTGATAAGCCAATTGTCCAGATATGGAAACACGTGTACTTTTTGTCTGTGCAGATGAGCTGCTACTACTGCTAGCTACTTCGTGAATACTTGAAGTGCAGTAGTTACCCTGAAAGGAAGGACTTTGAACTGACAATGGTTGCTGCTCACCACAATCTTAAGATACTTGCGATGAGCCAGGTGTATTGGTGTGTGAAAGTAAGCATTTTTCAGGTCTAAAGTAGCCATAAAGTCACCCTGTTGTGGACGTGGAATCACATCTTGCAAGGTGACCATGTGGAAGTGCTCTGATAGGATGTACTGGTTTAGTGACCCGAGATCTAGGATTGGTCACAGAGACCCGTCTTTTTGGGGGGTTAGGAAGTATAAAAAGTATACTCCTGAGCCCTGGTGTTGAAGAGGGACGGGTTCTATAGCTCCTTTGAGAAGAAGGGCGTGAAATTCTTGTTTGAGTAATGTTTGATATTACAGTGATGACCTGTGAATGTGAGGCAGAATGTTGGGATGTGTGATACCGAGCCCCAGACATTAGCCATGTTGGCTAACGGCTAACACCCTCTGGTCTACTGTAATTTCTTGCCATGTGGTTTGAAAATCTTGTAGTTGGCCCTAACAGGTGGTATGCGATCGGTGGGCAGGAACCCTTACCTGTTTCTTTACTTTTGTTGCCTTTGCAGCAACCACAATAATAGCTCCTTGGGGATGAGATTTTGCCTTACTGTCTTTGATAGGAAGTGGATGTAGGAGGCTGGCCTGGCTTATAGTGGGTACCTTGTGGCACTTACACTCTGTGCCAGGTCCAATTATCCCTTATTAGTAGAATAGAGGTGTTTCTAGCAGCTTAGGCTGATAGAAGGTAGCTATGGCAAAGCTTAGGCTGAACTAGGAGACATGCAAAGCTCCTACTATACCATTTATATAATATAGCACAATATCATAAGAAAACACAATACTCAGAGTTACTAAAAATAAAGTTACTTTATTTTTATGACAATATGCCACAAGTATCTCAGTGAGTACCCTCAGTAAGAAGGCAAGTAATATACACAAGTTATAGGTACACCAACCCAAAACAGGTAAGTAAGAGTAAGAAAAGTAATGCAGTCGTCTGGCTACTTTGTTGCGGTTTTGCAGGCGTCCTGGAGCAGTCAGCGGTCGATCCTTGGCAGAAGTCAAAGAGGGAAGTGCAGAGGAACTCTGGTGTGCTCTTGCATTCGTTATCTGAAGAATACCCCAGAGGAGAGACCCTAAATAGCCAGAAAAGGAGCTTTGGCTACCAAGAAAGGAGGATTGGCTACCAAGAAAGGTAAGAGCCTATCAGAGGGGGTCTCTGACATCACCTGCTGGCACTGGCCACTCAGAGCAGTCCAGTGTGCCCCGAACACCCTTGTTTCCAAGATGGTAGAGGTTTGGGACACACTGGAGGAGCTCTGGGCACCTCCCCTGGGAGGTACTGGTCAGGGGAGGGGTCACTCCCCTTTCCTTTGTCCAGTTTTGCGCCAGAGTAGGGCTGGGAGATCCCTGAACCGGTGTAGACTGGCTTATGCAGAGATGGGCACCATCTGTGCCCATCAAAGCATTTCCAGAGGCTGGGGGAGGCTACTCCTCCCCAGCCCTTCACACCTATTTCCAAAGGGAGAGGGTGTAACACTCTCTCTCAGAGGAAATCCTTTGTTCTACCTTCCTGGGCCAGGGCTGCCTAGACCCCAGGAGGGCAGAATCCTATCTGAGGGGTTGGCAGCAGCAGCAACTGCAGTGGAAACCCCGGAAAGGCAGTTTGGCAGTACCCAGGTTCTGTGCTAGAGATCCGGGGAATCATGGAATTGTCCCCCCAATACCAGAATGGTACTGGGTGACAATTCCATGATCTTAGACATGTTACATGGCCATGTTCGGAGTTGCCATTGTGACGCTATACATAGGTAGTAATCTATGTATAGTGCACGCGTGTAATGGTGTCTCCGCACTCACAAAGTCTGAGAAATTTGCCCTGAACAATGTGGGGGCCCCCTGGCTAGTGCCAGGGTGCCCACACACTAAGTAACTTGGCACCCAACCTTGACTAAGTGAGGGTTAGACATATAGGTGACTTATAAGTTACTTATGTGCAGTGAAAAATGGCTGTGAAATAACGTGGACGTTATTTCACTGAATTGTCTGAGCTCCCTAGGGGGGGCAAAAGAAATGCTGCAGCCCATAGGGATCTCCTGGAACCCCAATACCCTGGGTACCTAAGTACCATATACAAGGGAATTATATGGGTGTACCAGTGTGCCAATGAGAATTGGTAAATTTAGTCACTAGCCTGCAGTGACAAATTTAGAAAGCAGAGAGATAATAAACACTGAGGTTCTGGTTAGCAGAGCCTCAGTGATACAGTTAGGCCCCACACAGGGAACACATCCAGGGCACATACTATGAGCACTGGGGTCCTGCCTAGCAGGATCCCAGTGATACAAGGGCTAAAACAACACATACAGTGTAAAATGGGGGTAACATGCCAGGCAAGATGGTACTTTCCTACAGTGGATGCATCTGAGGAGGTGTTTTATGAGCTCCCACAATAAACAGGATGACGAAAGGTGATACGAGGAGCAGGTGTCTGAAAGGGCCCCCATTGCTTTCAACGTCTCCATGTTTTTTTTTCTCTCTAATGTGGTGTGTTCTTGAGGAATATTCAGTACACACAGTTGTACCTCTGGTTTAAAAAGACAAATTCTAAGCCATGCCAGGTACATAAGGAATACGCTGGTGTTAATACCTCTATCTGCGGTGTCACCAGCATCTGTGGTGGTGTCACAAATGTGCCCTGTGGCCCACCATACCCAGCAGTGTCTGATTGTGGAAACCCCTGTTGCGATATGTCAAGTGGATCTTCTCCATAGGATGGTGATGAAGGTGAAGCTGGTGGTGTAGGTGTTGGTGGAGGTAATAGTGGTGGTGGTGAGGCAGGTGGAATGGGCAAAGGGCTGGTAGTATTGTCCACCCTTTTCCTCTGTTTGGGAGGAACAAGCATGTCCAAAGCCTCTTGAAAAGTCAGCCTCCTTTTAGGTGGTGGTGGACGCGCCTGAGTGGAAACCTTTGTAACGATGCGTCCAGTGAGAGGTTGGATATGAATCTGTTTTTGCCTCACATCCAGCTGTCCTAAAGTCTGTGCAGGATCGGCTCCACTGATGTTTCAGAACTGGACTTAGAGGTTGGCTTCGAAGATCTCGGCTGCAAACTAGATTTTGGCTTCAATATCAAAGCTCTGCTCAGCGTCGAGGTGGTGGATGTCCACGGCAACAGTCAGAATCGATCATTGAGTAGGCGCCGGCTGACGGTCCACAGCTGAAGTACTCGATGCTGAAGGGTACGTCTTCATTGGAGGTTTCAGCGCTGAACCAGAGGGTGGGGCATCCGAACCAGTTACTCAGTGCCAACCATGGTTGGAAGGTAGTAGTGGACTGAGGGCCTCTGAGTGTGGATCCAGAGGAGCTGAGTGCCTCCTGATGGGATCTGGGCAATGTATGAGGGCAGCGGAGGCCGGGCTCACGTCTTGCTGAGCCGGCATCATGTCCTCCATTTCCAGGTTGACTTTAAAGTTAGAGCTGGAATTTCCCTTGAGAGAAAACGCCTCTTCCTCTGTAGCCAACAGTTGAGAGCAACTTTCTTCCTCCTTAGTGTGCTCTTCACCAACGATATCTGGAGAGTCATCAATGGTTCTATACAACAATTCCAGGTGATGCACTCAAAGGTGTTGAATAGTCTTCTTCGAGCAGAATGATTTACGGGTGTCGAATTCCACTACCCTGTGCTCGGGGTGTATGGACTTTCTCAGGGAGGCTAGGAGACCTTCCACTAGAAGGTCATATGCATTTAAATAGAAGATGTTTTATTTATGGTGTACACAGAATAACCACAATCTAAATTCCAGCCAAGAAAATTTAGTCATCCCGTATCTCCCACACTTGGCTAAATCAGGGCTGCAGTTTTCCCCAATTAGGGTACTCCTTGCAGCCATTACAGCATATAGGAAATTTCACTCACAAACATCCTTTTTCAGCATTCCAGTGGTGAAGGAATTTCTCAAAGGGCTTAAAAAGATGATCTCTCCAGTTAGGAATCCCTCTCCTCTATGCAAATTTACCATGGTCCTTTACAAATTGATGTGTCCTCCATTTGAACTAATTGATAAAGCCCTTTTGCAACATCTCACCTAGAAAGCTGCTTTTCTGGTGGCCATCACTTCAGCCGGAAGCATAAGTGAAATTCAAGCCCGGTCTTCAGAGATACCATATACTGTGTTTCACTCCAATAGAGTGGTGATGATAACTCATTCCTGTTTTCTCCTATAGGTAGTCTCAGAGGTTCACATCAATAACAATATCTCTCTATATACTTTCTTTCCTAACCCTTCAAGTCCAGCTGAAAGGTCGCTAAATTATCTGGACACTAAGAGAGTGTTAAAATTCTACTTGGACAAGACCAAGAGTATCAGGAAATCGGATCACCAGTGAGAACAGTTTTGGCATCAGCTAAGCAATCCATTTCAAGATGCATTGTTTCCTGTATTCTACTCTCATACCAGCTAGCTAAGAATTCATTACCTGCTGGACCTAGAGTACCCTCTACAAGAGGGGAAGCTGCTACTGCAGCTCTGTTACAAAATTTACCCATTTCTGAAATGTGTAAGGCTGCTACATGGAAATCTGCGCATACCTTTACTGGGCATTACTGCCTGGATTCATATGCTAAAGCAGATACTCAGGTAGGACATGTAGGAGGCTGGACTGGCTTGTAGTGAGTACCAAGGGGTACTTACACCTTGCACCAGGCCCAGTTATCCCTTATTAGTGTATAGGGTGTCTAGCAGCTTACGCTGATAGATAATGGTAGCTTAGCAGAGCAGCTTAGGCTGAACTAGGAGACGAGTGAAGCTCCTACAGTACCACTAGTGTCATATGCACAATATCATAAGAAAACACAATACACAGATATACTAAAAATAAAGGTACTTTATTTTTATGACAATATGCCAAAAGTATCTCAGTGAGTACCCTCAGTATGAGGATAGCAAATATACACAAGATATATGTACACAATACCAAAAATATGCAGTATAGTATTAGAAAACAGTGCAAACAATGTATAGTTACAATAGGATGCAATGGGGACACATAGGGATAGGGGCAACACAAACCATATACTCCAAAAGTGGAATGCGAACCACGAATGGACCCCAAACCTATGTGACCTTGTAGAGGGTTGCTGGGACTGTAAGAAAACAGTGAGTGTTAGAAAAATAGCCCACCCCAAGACCCTGAAAAGTGAGTGCAAAGTGCACTAAAGTTCCCCAAAGAGCACAGAAGTCGTGATAGGGGAATTCTGCAGGAAAGACACAAACCAGCAATGCAACAACGATGGATTTCCAGTCGAGGGTACCTGTGGAACAAGGGGACCAAGTCCAAAAGTCACAAGCAAGTCTGAGATGGGCAGATGCCCAGGAAATGCCAGCTGTGGGTGCAAAGAAGCTGCTACTGGACAGTAGAAGCTGAGGATTCTGCAGGAGCGACAAGGGCTAGAAACTTCCCCTTTGGAGGATGGATCCCCCACGCCGTGGAGAGTCGTGCAGAAGTGTTTTCCTAAAGAAAGACCGCAAACAAGCCTTGCTAGCTGCAAGTCGTGCGGTTAGGGTTTTTGGATGCTGCTGTGGCCCAGGAGGGACCAGGATGTCGCCAATTGCGTCAGGGGACAGAGTGGGCGCCCAGCAAGACAAGGAGCCCTCTCAGAAGCAGGCAGCACCCGCAGAAGTGCCGGAACAGGCACTACGAAGAGGAGTGAAACGGTGCTCACCCGAAGTTGCACAAAGAAGTCCCACGCCGCCGGAGGACAACTTAGGAGGTCGTGCAATGCAGGTTAGAGTGCCGTGGACCCAGGCTTGGCTGTGCACAAAGGATTTCCGCCGGAAGTGCACAGAGGCCGGAGTAGCTGCAAAAGTCACGGTTCCCAGCAATGCAGTCTGGCGTGGGGAGGCAAGGACTTACCTCCACCAAACTTGGACTGAAGAGTCACTGGACTGTGGGAGTCACTTGGACAGAGTTGCTGGATTCAAGGGACCTCGCTCGTCGTGCTGAGAGGAGACCCAGGGGACCGGTGATGCAGTTCTTTGGTGCCTGCGGTTGCAGGGGGACAATTCCGTCGACCCACGAGAGATTTCTTCGGAGCTTCTAGTGCAGAGAGGAGGCAGACTACCCCCACAGCATGCACCACCAGGAAAGCAGTCGGGAAGGCGGCAGGATCAGCGTTACAGAGTTGCAGTAGTCATCTTCGCTACTTTGTTGCAGTTTTGCAGGCTTCCAGCGCGGTCAGCAGTCGATTCCTTGGCAGAAGGTGAAGAGAGAGATGCAGAGGAACTCGGATGAGCTCTTGCATTCGTTATCTAAGGAAATCCCCAAAGCAGAGACCCTAAATAGCCAGAAAAGAGGGGTTGGCTACTTAGGAGGGAAGATAGGCTAGCAACACCTGAAGGAGCCTATCAGAAGGAGTCTCTGACGTCACCTGCTGGCCCTGGCCACTCAGAGCAGTCCAGTGTGCCAGCAGCACCTCTGTTTCCAAGATGGCAGAGGTCTGGAGCACACTGGAGGAGCTCTGGGCACCTCCCAGGGGAGGTGCAGGTCAGGGGAGTAGTCACTCCCCTTTCCTTTGTCCAGTTTTGCGCCAGAGCAGGGCTGAGGGGTCCCTGAACCGGTGTAGACTGGCTTATGCAGAAATGGGCACCATGTGTGCCCATGAAAGCATTTCCAGAGGCTGGGGGAGGCTACTCCTCCCCTGCCTTAACACCATTTTCCAAAGGGAGAGGGTGTAACACCCTCTCTCTGAGGAAGTCCTTTGTTCTGCCTTCCTGGGCCAAGCCTGGCTGGACCCCAGGAGGGCAGAAACCTGTCTGAGGGGTTGGCAGCAGCAGCAGCTGCAGTGAAACCCCTGAAAAGGCAGTTTGGCAGTACCCGGGTCTGTGCTAGAGACCCGTGGGATCATGGGATTGTGCCAACAATGCCAGGATGGCATAGAGGGGGCAATTCCATGATCTTAGACAAGTTACATGGCCATATTCGGAGTTACCATTGTGAAGCTACACATAGGTAGTGACCTATATGTAGTGCACGCGTGTAATGGTGTCCCCGCACTCACAAAGTCCGGGGAATTGGCCCTGAACAATGTGGGGGCACCTTGGCTAGTGCCAGGGTGCCCACACACTAAGTAACTTAGCACCCAACCTTTACCAGGTAAAGGTTGGACATATAGGTGACTTATAAGTTACCTAAGTGCAGTGTAAAATGGCTGTGAAATAACGTGGACGTTATTTCACTCAGGCTGCAGTGGCAGGCCTGTGTAAGAATTGTCAGAGCTCCCTATGGGTGGCAAAAGAAATGCTGCAGCCCATAGGGATCTCCTGGAACCCCAATACCCTGGGTACCTCAGTACCATATACTAGGGAATTATAAGGGTGTTCCAGTATGCCAATGTAAATTGGTGAAATTGGTCACTAGCCTGTTAGTGACAATTTGTAAAGAGAGAGCATAACCACTGAGGTTCTGGTTAGCAGAGCCTCAGTGAGACAGTTAGGCATCACACAGGGAACACATACCTATAGGTCACAAACGCACTGGGGTCCTGACTAGCAGGGTCCCAGTGACACATAACAAACATACTGAAAACATAGGGTTTTCACTATGAGCACTGGGCCCTGGCTAGCAGGATCCCAGTGAGACAGTGAAAACACCCTGACATACACTCACAAACAGGCCAAAAGTGGGGGTAACAAGGCTAGAAAGAGGCTACTTTCTCACAGGGCAGGCTTCAATAAGGAATCTTTTTGGTTAAATGTTGGAGTTCTTCTTCGCTTCAAAGTCTGCGCTTTGCCAGATGGGCTTGCTATTCTGTTTAATGCTTATGACTATTGATAGAATTCCCTGGAAGATAAGGATAAATTGCTTACCTGTAATCCTAGTTTTCTTCCAGGAGAATACTCATCAAAGTCATAAGCAACCCACCCACCACCCCAGACGGAAGCTATTGCAGCTCTCAACGAGTTCTGTATCAGGATTACTTAGTTTTCCAGAACAATGACCTGAGCTGTCACCTGTGGGGCATGGTGGATACAGGGGGTACTGTGAGGTCCATAAAGGCACAGTGGAAGTTTTTATGATTACTCTTTTTAATGGCAGCCTATTGGTTAACAGCGTCTCATATTCCCTTTTTGTTTTTAAACAAAAGTTTTACGGAAGGCTTCCTGTGGTCAATTTTTTACATTATTAACATGAATTGTACTGATTTATGTGGTTTTAAAAGAAAGGTAAATGTAATGTGGCAATTTTTTACCTTTTCTAATGGCTGCATATATATATTTTTTTTCACTGAACAGGACATTATAGTTAAGTTCTGAATTTACTTGTACAACACCCTAGAAATTCACCTGCTAGAGTTATCTGAAGTAACTATAACTCGCGCCCCCATCATGCACAAGTATCTTATCAATAATTTTACTGCAGATGTTACATTGTCTTTATCAATGTCATGAGTGCTGTAATTTGTGGGGTATTAGCAGTGCATGGTGAGGACACGAGTTATAGATATTGAGAAACTAATCTAGGAGCGCTTGCTTTTTTTTTTTTTTATGTTTTACCGCAAATTTGCGACATCACTGCGATTATGCTGTGAAAACATTTTAAAAAGCCTTTTAGCTCTGAGGGGTCCGCACCAGTAGAGCTAAGGGGTCATGGTGTCCCTACCCTGGCCCCTTTTCTCTGTTCTGCGTTTTTTTCTGGGACTCCGCTGAAGTCCCAAGAATGGCTGCAAAGACTTCCTGGTTTGAAGTGTTGGCAGCCAATCAGAGCTGTGCATTTCCCTGCTATTCACGAAGTCGTCACGGCTAGAGATATCTAAATTTATTTTCTTTTTAATATCTGCAAAACTACTGAATGGATTTACACCAAATATGCGAAAGCACAATTTGCATACCGAAAGCTAGCTTTGTGCCAAATTTGGTGTAATGCCGTCTAGCGCTTCAGGCTGTAGTTGTATCTAAGGGTCCTATGGGAATTAACATAGGAAACACAACTTTTCTGACAGCCCCACCTTCTCTCCCCACTCCCGTCTTCTCAGTCCTTGCTTCAAGGATCACCCAAAAACTTTCTGTGTACAACAAGAATCAACGGGGAATTTTTTTGGGAAAATTGTGTGAAGGTTCGTCAAATGTGCCAAAGATATAGGCAAGTCAAAAAATGCTTTTTCTATGGAAACATGGTCCTAACTATAACTACCTGATGGTGGGACTATTCAGTGCTTATGGCTATTGATGATTATTTCCTGGAAGACAAAATTACTTACCTTCAAATGCAAGAATGAATATGGAAACCTCAGCAATGGCTCTTCAGCGCCACCAGGTGAAGCCATGCTGTCTCAGTATCGACTCCTCTTGAACACTTTGATTGATTGATATTCTTTATTTGATCATAAGAATAGATCAAAAAAGATAACACATACAGAAAAACTACATTACATAAAATAATGAAAACAAATATATATGTGCAAATAAAAGCTATAAAAGGGCCAAGCTACAATGAATTGGGCTTTTGAACATGATCCTTCACCAGAGAACAAATTCCTATAAAATAATAAAATCACTATCATGTAACAAAAAATTAAACAGCATAGTCCTTCTCAGTGTTAAAATACCTTTAAAAAAACAGACAACAGTGAGGCAGGTTTCATGATATTTTAGTTGCTGTAGGAAAAGTAAAGCAGTCCTATACTTCGTAACCTCATAATTTCTCAATAATGATAATAAAAAATGCCTTTTGTAGGGCATGTGATATTTACAAAAAAGACAAAATGCAGTAAAGACTGAGATGGTTGCTCATCACACGGACAAAGACATCAGCAGCTGAAAACTGACCTTGTAGAAAATACAACATCCAACGAATAAACCCTAATCTAAATTGCTTCATTAATGTTCGTTCATAAGCATTCTGTACATACAACACATATGGTGCAATCCCGATTGACATCTTTATCAGACAATACTCTCTCACAGTGGGTTTCATTATCTCTACAGCTTCCCTAGCAGACTGTATAAGTTTAACAAAGCAGTCCCAAACCCAACTGTTATACTTTTATGTAATAGATTCTGGTTTGTCAAACAAATGGGCACAACCCAGGGCTGAAGTGGTGTCCCCAATATATCTTATCATGGAATATTTACCCCAAGATCACAAGAACGGTAGTCCCCCTAATGATTGACCGTTGAGTTCTGCTTCTTTGTTAGCCCGGATCGAGCACCAAAGTACCAATAATGCATTAATTATATTTTGGACGTAATCTAGGCCTAATTCCAGGTGTGAAGGAACATGGGATGTCGATGAAGGGATCCCCAGCATCTGATGGCATAAAGGATTCTCTTCTACCTGAATGGAACTGACATCTCTGTAGCCCCAAACCCCATTCCAAATCTACAAAGCAGGAAACCAACTTCTTTAGCCCATTTCCCGTTCTAGCAAGCAAAACCACATCGTCGGCATACAGAAGGGTGGGAATAGCCCTTTTATTAATACAATGTATGTCTGCTCCCGCAGACACCAAAGTTCTTTCCAGATAATCAATATAAAGTAAGAATAAATTTGGGGAGAGAACACACCTATGCCGCGCACCACGGGTGACTCTGAATGGAGAAGTACTCACACCATTGGCCCCATATCTAACTGTGTCATAAGGCCTGATTGAAAAGACTTGGATAGGAAACAAAACCCACCTCAAGGCCCATAGTCAGAAGGATATCCCAGAGCTTTGATCTGTTCATTCCATCTATCGCAATTGTTAGGTTCATAAATGCAAGATGGATTGAAGTATCCATCTCGTGTTTATATTTAGCTATGAATAGATGTAGGTTGAGGCGCTGCTCGATTGTTGCTAGGCTCTTCTAAAAACCATATTGCACCTGGGAGTGTTAGTATCGTGCAACCAGGAAACCAATTGTTCCGAAATCACTCTAACAATAATTTTAGAAGGAGAACCGAGTATAGATATTTGGCGATAACACCGTGGTTCATGGGCATTTCTGTTTTTAAAGATAGGTACGCCAAGAGAGCAGTGGCCCCACTCGAAAAACAGAGTTGAAAATGCTAGTAAGACCAGAACCCTGGATCCTCCAAATCAAGGGACATCCCATCCCACCCCGGGGCCTGTTTAGAGGGACTGTTAAGGATGGCCTTAAGTACTTCTTCCTTTGAAAAACAGAGGCTCTCATTTGATGGCAAATCAACCTGCCCCTCTTCTTGGGGCTCAGTACTGGAGCCATAAATACCAGAGAAATGCTCAACTCAGTCATCAGGGGTAATATGGACAGTGACTGTCTGGAGATCGTCCCAGGTCTAAACCAACCTGGACTACTTTCCAGAATGCCTGGGGATCCTTATTTTGACAAGCAACTATAATAGCTTCCCACTGCAGTCTTTTAGGGTGGAAATTTCTTTCCAAGGCTATGGCATATGCCTTCCTATAGGCTGAAATGGCACCACGATCCCTAGGAATTTGCTTTAGGGGTTGTCATAGAATAGTATTTGCTTCTCTAAAGTCTTTGTCAAACTATCATTTGCAAAAGGCAGGAGTTTTTCCAGCAGGTCTTATCAACATGGCTTAATGCAAGTCAGGAGTTCGGCAAAGCTGTGTAAGGGAATGTTAGAGTCACCTCCGTCGGAAAGACAGAGCGTTTCTAGATCCATGCAATTACTGTGGACCTGATTCATAACTGAGGTCATATCGACAGAGTGCCAAACCAGCCTCTGCCTATTGTCCTTAGTATTTAATACCTGGCAAGGCTTAGCAATGCTTTGCTGATGCTTCAAAGGGATGAAAGGGATTATGACTTGGAAAGCAAGGGGATTGTGGTCACTTTAAATTGTAGGAATTACCTCACCCCCACAATCAATGGTTGCTACCGTGAAGCAAAGATGTACTCAACCATTGACCCCCCCACCCCCCCATCCACAGTAAATGTAGGAACTGTCGATGTGTGGGGATTAGGAAACACACTTTCTAAATCATACGACACTAGGAAGGAATATAAATGGTGACTCCTCACATCCATAGCAGCGAAATATGCAACCTGATTATCAGGAACTAAAGGAGGAGATGTCTTTAGTGGAAGTTGGTTGCTCAACCTAACATTAAAATCACCTACCAAGAGGAGATTAAATGATGTCCCTGCATGTATCTCCTTCTGACTAAGGAACCAATTAAGGAAGAGAGTCACAAAAAATCCGAGTTGTTCCCCTGGTTGCGAAATCATTATTGTAAACATTTAGCACTAGAACCCTAAAACTAGCTCCCCAAGGTAAATCAAAGGCCTGAACCCCTTCCATTTCAGTTGTGATGGGAACAATTTTACGTCCAATATTGACCTTAAAACAGGCCATCAAGCCCCCTTTGGCACAAGCCACAGTGGACGAAATAGCAGGGAAATTAAAATATATAAACACATGAACCCATCAAAAGAAATTTTAAAAACTGCCCAAGTTTCTTGCATGAACACAATGTCATAATTGTTTATAAATGTCTGGCAGCCCTCGATTTGCAATTTAGAAGCCAGACCAGCAATGTTCCAACTAAGGAACTTTAGACTTGTGCCATCCCTGCCTGTGGGAGTCCTAGTCATACCTACATTTATTTCATCACCAGCCAGTATTGATATATTACAATAAAAATCTCGATGTGGAGAGCCATAGGTTGTTGACAAGGGAGAGGTGGTTGCACGACCCATGGAATATAAGCTCGTGCTGGGGTTGATCCTAATAGCGTCAGAGCTACCACCAGGCTCATGCTCCATTTTTAATTGTCAGTCAATATCTTCCAAGGCCATAAGTGCTGAGAATCTGTTTGAAGAGGGAATTGACAGTTTCATAGCGACCTAGTGGGGACTTGTTTAGGAACTAGAGGCCCAATATTACTTACAGGAGCGACAGCTAAATGTTTCTAAAATAAACCGAGTGTTAGGATCCAGATCGAACTTGTTCTCACCACACTAGCTCTGGCTAGGGCCAACAGCTCACCGGCAACTACAGGATTGCGCACATTGATAACAATAAAATCACCAGGGAGTTGCCTTGCCGAAGAATCTGTATCCCCACCCGCCATGCAAACAAAATCTCATTAAAAAGATCTCATTTCCTGCCCACATTGGTATTCATCCCAAAAATTACTTTGTTTTGAAGCGCTGATGTCGTTTGTCGTTTCCACTGAGCCCACTGGAGGCTGGGTACACTAGCTGAAACAACACAATAAGGGCAGGAGGCAAATTTACCACGGGGGCAGATTTGGCCAGTTAGACAGATGACTTGCAAGCTGACTTGTAGGACTATTAGGGGCCTATTGTCTGCCCTCCTGAGGCAGATATTGCAATAGTTGCTGTAGCCTGGTTGAGAATGTTAACGTTACCACTTTAGCCGGCTTCCCCACTAACAGCTGATGATTGGTTGGTCGATGTTGGAGGAGTGACGACGTGTGTAAGGAAATGCCTCCTTGGCATGGTTACCCCCTGACTTTTTGCCTTTGCTGATGCTATGTTTTGAATTGAAAGTGTGCTGAGGCCTGCTAACCAGGCCCCAGCACCAGTGTTCTTTCCCTAACCTGTACTTTTGTTTTCACAATTGGCACACCCTGGCATCTAGGTAAGTCCCTTGTAACTGGTACCCCTGGTACCAAGGGCCCTGATGCCAGGGAAGGTCTCTAAGGGCTGCAGCATATCTTATGCCACCCTGGGGACCCCTCACTCAGCACAGACACACTGCTTGCCAGCTTGTGTGTGCTGGTGAGGACAAAACGAGTAAGTCGACATGGCACTCCCCTCAGGGTGCCATGCCAACCTCACACTGCCTATGCAATATAGATAAGTCACCCCTCTAGCAGGCCTTACAGCCCTAAGGCAGGGTGCACTATACCATACAGTGTCTAAGCAAAACCTAAGACATTGTAAGTGCAGGGTAGCCATAAGAGTATATGGTCTGGGAGTCTGTCAAACACGAACTCCACAGCACCATAATGGCTACACTGAAAACTGTGAAGTTTGGTATCAAACTTGTCAGCACAATAAATGCACACTGATGCCAGTGTACATTTTATTGTAACATACACCTCAGAGGGCACCTTAGAGGTGCCCCCTGAAACCTTAACCAACTACTCGTGTAGGCTGACTGGTTTTAGCAGCCTGCCACACTTGAGACATGTTGCTTGCCGTATGGGGAGAGTGCCTTTGTCACTCTGTGGCTAGTAACAAAGCCTGTACTGGGTGGAGATGCCTATCACCTCCCCCTTGCAGGACTGTAACACCTGGCGGTGAGCCTCAAAGGCTCACCCCCTTTGTTACAGCACCACAGGGCATTCCAGCTAGTGGCGTTGCCCGCCCCCTCCGGCCAAGGCCCCACTTTTGGCGGCAAGGCCGGAGGAGATCATGAGAAAAACAAGGAGGAGTCCCTGGCCAGTCAGGACAGCCCCTAAGGCAACCTCAGCTGAAGTGACTCTGACTTTTAGGAATCCTCCATCTTGCAGATGGAGGATCCCCCCAATAGGGATAGGAATGTGACCCCCTCCCCTTGGGAGGAGGCACAAAGAGGGTGTAGCCACCCTCAGGGCTAGTAGCCATTGGCTACTGCCCTCCCTGACCTAAACACACCCCTAAATTCTGTATTTAGGGGCTCCCCTGAACCTAGGAACAGAGATTCCTGTAACCTAAGAAGAAGAGGACTGCTAAGCTGAAAAACCCTGCAGAGAAGACGGAGACACCAACTGCTTTGGCCCCAGCTCTACCGGCCTGTCTCCCCACTTCTAAAAGACACTGCTCCAGCGACGCTTTCCTAGGACCAGCGACCTCTGAATCCTCAGAGGACTGCCCTGCTCTAGAAGGACCAAGAAACTCCTGAGGACAGCGGCTCTGTTCATCCAAGACTGCAACTTTGTTTCCAAAGAAGCAACTTCAAGACAACTGTGTTTCCCGCCAGAAGCGTGAGACTTGCTACTCTACACCCGACGCCCCCGGCTTGACTTGTGGAGAAACAACACTTCAGGGAGGACTCCCCGGCGACGAGACCGTGAGTAGCCAGAGTTGCCCCCCCTGAGCCCTCACAGCGACGCCTGCAGAGGGAATCCCGAGGCTTCCCCTAACCGCGACTGCCTGACTCCCAGATCCCGACGCCTGGAAAAGACCCTGCACCCGCATCCCCCAGGACCTGAAAGATCGGAACTCCAGTGCAGGAGTGACCCCCAGGAGGCCCTCTCCCTTGCCCAGGTGCTGGCTACCCCGAGGAGCCCCCCCCTTGCCTGCCTGCAGCGCTGAAGAGACCCCTTGGTCTCCCATTGATTCCAATTGAAAACCCGACATGTGTTTGCACACTGCACCCGGCCGCCCCCGTGCTGCTGAGGGTGTACTTTCTGTGCTAACTTGTGTCCCCCCCGGTGCCCAACAAAACCCCCCTGGTCTGCCCTCCGAAGACGCGGGTACTTACCTGCTGGCAGACTGGAACCGGGGCACCCCCTTCTCCATTGAAGCCTATGTGTTTTGGGCACCACTTTGAACTCTGCACCTGACCGGCCCTGAGCTGCTGGTGTGGTAACTTTGGGGTTGCTCTGAACCCCCAACGGTGGGTTACCTTGGACCCAAACTTGAACCCCGTAGGTGGTTTACTTACCTGCAAGAACTAACAATTACTTACCTCCCCTAGGAACTGTGAAAATTGCACTGTGTCTAGTTTTAAAATAGCCATATGTGTCTTATTTGAAAAGTATATATGCTATTGTGATTATTCAAAGTTCCTAAAGTACTTACCTGCAATACCTTTCATGCAAAGTATTACATGTAGAATTTGAACCTGTGGTTCTTAAAATAAACTAAGAAAATATATTTTTCTATACAAAAACCTATTGGCCTGGAATTGTCTCTGAGTGTGTGTTCCTCATTTATTTCCTGTGTGTATGTACAACAAATGCTCCTTTGATAAGCCTACTGCTCGACCACACTACCACAAAATAGAGTATTAGTATTATCTCTTTTTGCCACTATCTTACCTCTAAGGGGAACCCTGGGACTCTGTGCATACTATTCCTTACTTTGAAATAGTGCATACAGAGCCAACGTCCTACATTGGTGGATCAGCGGTGGGGTACAAGACTTTGCATTTGCTGGACTACTCAGCCAATACCTGATCACATGACAAATTCCAAAAATTGTCATTAGAAATTGAGTTTTGCAACTTGTGCTATTTTTCTAAAGTTTTAAAAGTCCTGCTAGGGCCTTGTGTTAGTCCCTGTTAGCATTTCTTTTAGAGTTTAAAAGTTTTGTGAAAGTTTGAATTAGATTCTATAACTAGTTTTAGATTCTTAAAAAGTATTCCAACTTTTAGAAACATAATGTCTAGTGCAGAGATGAATGTGGAGGAACTCGACCTCACACCTTACCTCCATCTTAAGATGAGGGAGCTAAGGTCACTCTGCAACCTAAAGAAAATCACAATTGGCTCAAGACCCTCCAAACTACAGCTCCAGGAGCTTTTGGCAGAGTTTGAAAAAGCCAACCCCTCTGAGGATGACAACCCAGAGGAGGATGTTAGTGACCTGGAGGAGAATTCCCACCTTCCAGTCCTAACTAGGGAACCCAGGGACACTCAATCCCTGATTCCAGCTGTGATAGTCAGAGATGCTGCTTCCCTCACAGGAGGGACCAGCACCTCTGGAAACACTGAGGATAGCCTGAGTGAAGAGGACCTCCTGCTAGCCAGGATGGCCAAAGGATTTGCTTTGGAAAGACAGATCCTAGCCATAGAAAAGGAAAGACAAGAGATGGGCCTAGGTCCCATCAATGGTGGCAGCAACATAAATAGGGTCAGAGATTCTCCTGACATGTTGAAAATCCCTAAAGGGATTGTAACTAAATATGAAGATGGTGATGACATCACCAAATGGTTCACAGCTTTTGAGAGGGCTTGTGTAACCAGAAAAGTAAGCAAATCTCACTGGGGTGCTCTCCTTTGGGAAATGTTCACTGGAAAGTGTAGGGATAGACTCCTCACACTCTCTGGAAAAGATGCAGAATCTTATGACCTCATGAAGCGAACCCTGATTGAGGGCTTTGGATTCTCCACTGAGGAGTATAGAATTAGATTCAGGGGGCTCAAAAAACCTCGAGCCAGACCTGGGTTGATTTTGTGGACTACTCAGTGAAAACACTGGATGGTTGGATTCAAGGCAGTGGTGTTAATGATTATGATGGGCTGTACAATTTATTTGTGAAAGAACACCTATTGAGTAATTGTTCAAATGATAAACTGCATCAGCATCTGGTAGACCTAGGACCAATTTCTCCCCAAGAATTGGGAAAGAAGGCGGACCATTGGGTCAAGACTAGGGTGACCAAAAGAAAGGGGTCACAAAGCCTCCCCAGGGGAAGAGTGTTGAGACATCCAAAAACAAAAATAGTAAAGAGTCTTCTACAGGCCCCCAAAAACCTGCACAGGAGGGTGGGCCCAGAGCCTCTTCACAAAAGAATTGTGGGTACAAGGTTAAAAACTTTGATCCCAAAAAGGCCAGGTGTAGTAGCTGTAATCAGCCTGGACACCAAACTGGAGACAAGGCCTGTCCCAAGAAAAGTACCACTTCCAACTCCACTCCAGCTAACACTGGAATGGCTAGTCTCCAAGTGGGATCAACAGTGTGCCCAGAGCAAATCAGGTGTCACACTGAAGCTACATTAGTCTCTGAGGGTGGGGTGGATTTAGCCACATTGGCTGCCTGGCCTCCTAACATGCAAAAATACAGGTGGCAGCTCTTAATTAATGGGACAAGTGTAGAAGGCCTGAGGGATACAGGTGCCAGTGTCACCATGGTGACAGAGAAACTGGTTTCTCCCGGTCAATACCTGGCTGGACAAACTTATCCAGTCACCAATGCTGACAATCAAACTAAAGAACATCCCATGGCTATGGCAACTTTAGAGTGGGGAGGGGTCAATGGCCTGAAACAGGTGGTGGTCTCCTCAAATATCCCAGTAGACTGTTTGCTTGGAAATGACCTGGAGTCCTCAGCATGGGCTGAGGTAGAACTGAAAACCCATGCAGCCATGCTGGGTATCCCTGAACTGGTGTGTGTCAAAACAAGGGCACAGTGCAAGGCTCAGGGTGAAAAAGTAGAGCTGGAGTCTGGAAAAAGGGCCCAGCCTACCAAGAGGAAAGGAAAGACAACTTGGAAACCAGCTGCAACACAACAACAAAAAGAGAACCTCTCTTCTCAGGAAAAAGTTCTGCCCTCTGAGGGAACTAAGCCTATGGAGTTGGAACCTTATCAGGTTGAACTTTTAGGCCCAGGGGGACCCTCAAGGGAGCAGTTGTGTAAAGGGCAAGAAACCTGTCCCTCTCTTGAAGGCCTTAGGCAGCAAGCTGCTGAAGAGTCCAATGGCAAGAAAACTGGAACACATAGGGTCTATTGGGAAGATGGACTCCTGTACACTGAGGCAAGAGATCCCAAACCTGCTGCCACTAGGAGAGTGGTAGTGCCTCAGGAGTTCAGAGAGTTCATACTGACCTTAGCCCATGATATTCCCCTTGCTGGGCATTTGGGACAAACCAAGACGTGGGAGAGACTAGTCAACCACTTCTACTGGCCCAACATGTCCTAGAAAGTTAAGGAGTTTTGTGTCTCCTGTACCACCTGTCAAGCCAGTGGTAAGACAGGTGGACATCCAAAGCCCCCCCTCATTCCACTTCCAGTGGTGGGGGTCCCCTTTGAAAGAGTGGGTGTGGACATAGTGGGTCCACTTGAACCTCCCACAGCCTCAGGGAATATGTACATACTAGTAGTAGTGGATCATGCTACTAGATACCCTGAAGCTATTCCCCTTAGGTCGACTACTGCCCCTGCAGTAGCCAAGGCCCTCATTGGTATCTTTACCAGAGTGGGTTTCCCTAAGGAGGTGGTGTCTGACAGAGGTACCAACTTCATGTCAGCATACCTGAAACACATGTGGAATGAGTGTGGAGTGACTTATAAATTCACTACACCCTATCATCCACAAACTAATGGCCTTGTTGAGAGATTCAACAAGACATTAAAAGGCATGATCATGGGGCTCCCTGAAAAACTCAAAAGGAGATGGGATGTCCTCTTGCCATGCCTGCTTTTCGCTTACAGAGAGGTGCCTCAGAAGGGAGTAGGGTTCTCACCCTTTGAACTTCTGTTTGGCCACCCTGTAAGAGGACCACTAGCTCTTATGAAAGAAGGCTGGGAGAGACCTCTTCATGTGCCTAAACAAGACATAGTGGACTATGTACTTGGCCTACGTTCAAGGATGGCAGAGTACATGGAAAAGGCAAGTAAAAACCTTGAGGCCAGCCAACAGCTCCAGAAGTTTTGGTATGACCAAAAGGCTGCAATGGTTGAATTTCAACCAGGGCAGAAAGTCTGGGTTTTGGAGCCTGTGGCTCCCAGGGCACTTCAGGACAAATGGAGTGGCCCTTACCCAGTACTAGAGAAGAAGAGTCAGGTCACCTACCTGGTGGACCTAGGCACTAGCAGGAGCCCCAAGAGGGTGATCCATGTGAACCGCCTAAAACTCTTCCATGATAGGGCTGATGTGAATCTGTTGATGGTAACAGATAAGGACCAGGAAGCTGAGAGTGAACCTCTCCCTGATCTCCTGTCATCAAACCCTAAGGATGGCTCAGTTGATGGAGTGATCTATTCAGACACCCTCTCTAGCCAACAGCAATCTGATTGTAGGAAGGTCCTGCAACAGTTTGCTGAGCTCTTTTCCCTAACCCCTGGTCAGACACACCTGTGTACCCATGATGTGGACACAGGAGACAGCATGCCTGCAAAAACAAAATTTTCAGACAGTCTGACCAAGTTAAGGAAAGCATCAAGGTGGAAGTCCACAAGATGCTGGAATTGGGAGTAATTGAGCACTCTGACAGCCCCTGGGCTAGCCCAGTGGTCTTAGTCCCCAAACCTCACAACAAAGATGGAAAGAGAGAGATTAGGTTTTGTGTGGACTACAGAGGACTTAATTCTGTCACCAAGACAGATGCCCATCCCATTCCTAGGGCTGATGAACTTATTGACAAATTAGGTGCTGCCAAATTCTTAAGTACCTTTGACTTAACAGCAGGGTACTGGCAAATCAAAATGGCACCTGGAGCAAAAGAAAAGACAGCATTCTCCACACCTGATGGGCATTATCAGTTTACTGTTATGCCCTTTGGTTTAAAGAATGCCCCTGCCACCTTCCAAAGGTTGGTGAATCAAGTCCTTGCTGGTTTGGAGTCCTTTATTGCAGCTTATCTTGATGATATTGCTGTCTTTAGCTCCAGCTGGCAGGTTCACCTGGTCCATCTGAAGAAGGTTTTGAAGGCTCTGCAATCAGCAGGCCTCTCTATCAAGGCATCCAAATGCCAGGTAGGGCAGGGAACTGTGGTTTACTTGGGCCACCTTGTAGGTGGAGGCCAAGTTCAGCCACTCCAGCCTAAGATCCAGACTATTCTGGACTGGGCAGCTCCAAAAACCCAGACTCAAGTCAGGGCATTCCTTGGCTTGACTGGGTATTACAGGAGGTTTGTGAAGGGATATGGATCCATAGTGACAGCCCTCACAGAAATTACCTCCAAGAAAATGCCCAAGAAGGTAAACTGGACTGTAGAGTGCCAACAGGCCTTTGACACCCTGAAACAAGCAATGTGCACAGCACCAGTTCTAAAAGCTCCAGATTACTCCAAGCAGTTCATTGTGCAGACAGATGCCTCTGAACATGGGATAGGGGCAATTTTGTCCCAAACAAATGAAGATGGCCTTGACCAGCCTGTTGCTTTCATTAGCAGGAGGTTACTCTCCAGGGAGCAACGTTGGAGTGCCATTGAGAGGGAGGCCTTTGCTGTGGTTTGGTCCCTGAAGAAGCTGAGACCATACCTCTTTGGTACTCACTTTGTAGTTCAAACTGACCACAGACCTCTCAGATGGCTGATGCAAATGAAAGGTGAAAATCCAAAACTGTTGAGGTGGTCCATCTCCCTACAGGGAATGGACTTTATAGTGGAACACAGACCTGGGACTGCCCATGCCAATGCAGATGGCCTTTCCAGGTTCTTCCACTTAGAAAATGAAGACTCTCTTGGGAAAGGTTAGTCTCATCCTCTTTCGTTTGGGGGGGGGGGGGGTTGTGTAAGGAAATGCCTCCTTGGCATGGCTACCCCCTGACTTTTTGCCTTTGCTGATGCTATGTTTTGAATTGAAAGTGTGCTGAGGCCTGCTAACCAGGCCCCAGCACCAGTGTTCTTTCCCTAACCTGTACTTTTGTTTTCACAATTGGCACACCCTGGCATCTAGGTAAGTCCCTTGTAACTGGTACCCCTGGTACCAAGGGCCCTGATGCCAGGGAAGGTCTCTAAGGGCTGCAGCATATCTTATGCCACCCTGGGGACCCCTCACTCAGCACAGACACACTGCTTGCCAGCTTGTGTGTGCTGGTGAGGACAAAACGAGTAAGTCGACATGGCACTCCCCTCAGGGTGCCATGCCAACCTCACACTGCCTATGCAGTATAGATAAGCCACCCCTCTAGCAGGCCTTACAGCCCTAAGGCAGGGTGCACTATACCATAGGTGAGGGCACCAGTGCATGAGCACTGTGCCCCTACAGTGTCTAAGCAAAACCTTAGACATTGTAAGTGCAGGGTAGCCATAAGAGTATATGGTCTGGGAGTCTGTCAAACACGAACTCCACAGCACCATAATGGCTACACTGAAAACTGTGAAGTTTGGTATCAAACTTCTCAGCACAATAAATGCACACTGATGCCAGTGTACATTTTATTGTAACATACACCCCAGAGGGCACCTTAGAGGTGCCCCCTGAAACCTTAACCAACTACCCGTGTAGGCTGACTGGTTTTAGCAGCCTGCCACACTCGAGACATGTTGCTGGCCACATGGGGAGAGTGCCTTTGTCACTCTGTGGCTAGTAACAAAGCCTGTACTGGGTGGAGGTGCCTATCACCTCCCCCTTGCAGGACTGTAACACCTGGCGGTGAGCCTCAAAGGCTCACCCCCTTTGTTACAGCACCACATGGCATTCCAGTTAGTGGAGTTGCCCGCCCCCTCTGGCCACGGCCCCACTTTTGGCGGCAAGGCCGGAGGAGATAATGAGAAAAACAAGGAGGAGTCACTGGCCAGTCAGGACAGCCCCTAAGGCAACCTGAGCTGAAGTGACTCTGACTTTTAGGAATCCTCCATCTTGCAGATGGAGGATCCCCCCAATAGGGATAGCAATGTGACCCCCTCCCCTTGGGAGGAGGCACAAAGAGGGTGTAGCCACCCTCAGGGCTAGTAGCCATTGGCTACTGCCCTCCCTGACCTAAACACACCCCTAAACTCTGTATTTAGGGGCTCCCCTGTACCTAGGAACGGAGATTCCTGCAACCTAAGAAGAAGAGGACTGCTAAGCTGAAAACCCCTGCAGAGAAGATGGAGACACCAACTGCTTTGGCCCCAGCTCTACCAGCTTGTCTCCCCACTTCTAAAAGACACTGCTCCAGCGACACTTTCCCCAGGACTAGCGACCTCTGAATCCTCAGAGGACTGCCCTGCTCTAGAAGGACCAAGAAACTCCAGAGGACAGCGGCTCTGTTCATCCAAGACTGCAACTTTGTTTCCAAAGAAGCAACTTCAAGACAACTGTGTTTCCCGCCGGAAGCGTGAGACTTGCTACTCTGCACACGACGCCCCCGGCTCGACTTGTGGAGAAACAACACTTCAGGGAGGACTCCCCGGCGACTACGAGACTGTGAGTAGCCAGAGTTGCCCCCCTGAGTCCCCACAGCGACACCTGCAGAGGGAATCCCGAGGCTCCCCCTGACCGCGACTGCTTGACTCCCAGATCCCGACGCCTGGAAAAGACCCTGCACCCGCATCCCCCAGGACCTGAAAGATCGGAACTCCAGTGCAGGAGTGACCCCCAGGAGGCCCTTTCCCTTGCCCAGGTGGTGGCTACCCCGAGGAGCCCCCCCTTGCCTGCCTCCAGCGCTGAAGAGACCCCTTGGTCTCCCATTGAGTCCAATTGAAAACCCAACGTGTGTTTGCACACTGCACCCGGCCGCCCCCGTGCTGCTGAGGGTGTACTTTCTGTGCTAACTTGTGTCCCCCCCAGGTGCCCTACAAAACCCCCCTGGTCTGCCCTCCGAAGACACGGGTACTTACCTGCTGGCAGACTGGAACTGGGGCACCCCCTTCTCCATTGAAGCCTATGTGTTTTGGGCACCACTTTGAACTCTGCACCTGACCGGCCCTGAGCTGCTGGTGTGGTAACTTTAGGGTTGCTCTGAACCCCCAACGGTGGGTTACCTTGGACCCAAACTTGAACCCCGTAGGTGGTTTACTTACCTGCAAGAACTAACAATTACTTACCTCCCCTAGGAACTGTGAAAATTGCACTGTCTAGTTTTAAAATAGCCATATGTGTTTTATTTGAAAAGTATATATGCTATTGTGATTATTCAAAGTTCCTAAAGTACTTACCTGCAATACCTTTCATGCAAAGTATTACATGTAGAATTTGAACCTGTGGTTCTTAAAATAAACTAAGAAAATATATTTTTCTATACAAAAACCTATTGGCCTGGAATTGTCTCTGAGTGTGTGTTCCTCATTTATTGCCTGTGTGTATGTACAACAAATGCTTAACGCTACTCCTTTGATAAGCCTACTGCTCGACCACACTACCACAAAATAGAGCATTAGTATTATCTCTTTTTGCCACTATCTTACCTCTAAGGGGAACCCTTGGACTCTGTGCATACTATTCCTTACTTTGAAATAGTGCATACAGAGCCAACTTCCTACAACGTGGACTTAGTGAGATTGAGACAATGAGTCCTGGTGATGGACAAGGCAACTTTCTGCCGTTTTACTTTAATTGGCCCCAATGGCAGTGAGCCGGTTATAAACTGGGCACAACTTAGTGTCCAGAAGCTCGCTAAGCAGGACACTCAGGGTGTCCGAGAGGTCGGCACTCGTAGGAGGCAGGGTTAATGAGTCATCAGCTTTATGGGGCTCGATGCCTGCGTAGATTTGAGCTGTTTAACTCTCTGTGGCGCCTTCCTCCTTTTGGTTGTTGGCCCAACATCCGGGGAGCAAACAATGGTTGCCGTGGCATTAGTAGAAACTGCCCCCTCCTCTGGATTGATACTTGCAGGACCACTCGCGCCCATACAGTTCCTCATGGATAAAATATGCTCATTTGGAGAATGGGGCATAGCACTAGTAAGAACAATAGCGCATAAAATCGGGGGCCTTTGGGCCCTGAGAAGGGACAAAGTATGAAGGTCCTCAGACGCAAGTGAGAGTCTTTGCTCTGCCAGCTTAATTTCATTTGAGACAAGGTCCACCGCCTGCACTAGAAAGCTGTCAATTGATGAGGCGGGTGAGTTTGTGGTCCCAAAGTGGCTCAACTATTGGCCTTTCTTTTACCCATATCAGGAAGCGATCACCAATTCTCCCAAATTCTCAGAAACAAAAAAACAACGATAATCGATTGCGCACAGTACCTTCAGAAAAGGAGGGCAAGTAAGTCAGTCTTTGCAGGTCCAAAAGGAGGGAGTAAAGAGGAGGGCCCGACCTGGCCTCTACTGCTCTATGATAAGCCTTCTTAGCACGGTCTTCAACCAGGTACATGCCCAGGCACGACCCTTGCGCATTCCACGCTGTGGGTCCCGGGCTGGCCTGTAGGCACCTCCTGGTGCAGGAAGTGTGTTGGTGGCTCTTCACTGCCTCAAGTGTGGCAGGCATGGTCCCCTGGTGAAAGTCCCCTGTGTGATGACATTGGAGTACACAAGGAGCCAAACAATGTGATAGTGTCAGCTGCTGCCATTTTTCCACACCACTTCAAGGAGTGCAGAGACAAACTGAGAGAGACATGACAGCGACAATAGAGCATATGATATGTGCGGATAACTTGGAGTCTTATTAATCACAGTACTATATCAGAAGGTTGGTGGGAAGTAGAGCAAGACAGAATCTAGAGGAGGATTTAGTATCCACCAAAAACACTAATACCCAAGGTAAGTAACTTTTCATTATGATATAAATTCCTCCCCTTAACCAAGGGAGTCATGTCACACAAAACTGGCGTAGTATAAGCTATAAGGCTGCAATATTTAACAAAAATATGTAAGGAGGACCACCAGGCAACCCAGCAAATGCCAACCTCCAGAACAAGACTGATGAGAGCAGTGGGACCAGCCTTGGCCACGGTGGAGTGGGCACCAATGGCAAGAGTATCTTTCAAGAAAGACGTTTCAGATTTATATACAAGGTGTAGGCCAAGGTGAAATGATGTGCTTGGCCACTGCTTTGCCCATCATGACTCCGTTAAAGCCTATAAAGAACTAAACATCTTCTCTGTTTCGTTGAATGCAGTGGATGTAGTAAGATGCTGCATTCCCCGGGCCAAGACTATGCAACAACTCCTCTTCTTTGGTAAGATGAGTAGAAGGGAAGAAAAATGGACAATATTAGGCTAGCCCATGTAAAAGAAAGACACCACTTCTGGTAAGAATGATTGACAAGCTCAATAAATCGATTCATTCATGTAGACACCAGTTAACAATGGACAGACCTTGAGTTCACTGACTACTCATTGAAGTCATTGCCAGCAAAAACAGTTTTTTTTAAGAGTCAAAATGGGCAGCAGTGCATCAGCTCATTGTGGATGGCCTAAGGCTTAACGCAAGGTCAAGTCTCACAAGAAACAATGAATGGATCTGGAAGAAACAAGTGAAACAAACCTTTTAGTAAATAGGCCACTATTGGTAAATTAAACACAGAAGGCTGGTCGGAGAGAGACATGAAAGCAGATAGGGCACCAACATTTACAGTAGCCCATGACTGGGGCCTTGCTGGTTTAGAGAAAGTGTGAAGCATAACACATCATAAAGGCGAGACTGAAAGAAGTTCAGACCTTCCGACACACATCACTGAACAAATGTATTCCAGTGATCTGCAAAAATACATTTTGAGTTTGATTTCCTGCCATCCAGTGTAATGCTTGCACCCCATGGCAGCAATAGGTCTCTAGTTGGCACAGCACAATCTCCATGCATGCAGATGCAGTGTTTGAGGAACAAACCAGGATCGCCTGCTGTGAGAGCAAGTCCTCCAGAATGGGAGAGGAAGAAAGTGCCATGTGTTGAGTTCCAGGAAAATCGCATACCAAATTCTCTTTGACCAGTTCAGGGCCATCATCTGCGCTTAATAATACTAGGCATTTTGCAGACCTTTTAACAGTAGTGTACTGACAGGAATGCAAAATGCAGGCCCCATTACAATTTAAACTGGAAAACATTCTCCAGGAAACAATTCAGAGGGAAGTGTATAGCAAAAAACTAAGGATACTTGCTATTCTGAGCCATAGCATGGACACCCCAATAGGTAGAAGATAATTTCCATCACTTTGGGATGGAGTTCCCACTCACTGTCCTCCAAGGAAACGTAACTCAGACTCAGGATAATGTCCTGTTGCTGGGCCCATCAACACAGTCAAATCACCTCAAAACACAGGCTCCACAAACCCACTCACCTTAATATCTTGATGTAAAGGACAGTGATGATGTTGTCTGACAGAACTTAAATAGCACTCCAAGAGATGGAGGGAAGACTTCATGGCAAGTCAAGTTGCCTCAGGTCCAATACATTTAGGTGTTGGTACCGCTCAGATGTGGACCAAAGGCCAGCATCACAGGCCTGTTCAGATGAGTTACCCAGTTCAATGAGGAGGCGTTCACAAAAACAGTAGCCTGCAACTGCAGAGGACTGAAGGAACTACTCACTGAAGAACTGGAGGAGCACACACATCAGCGAGATCCTGGAGGACAAAATCAGAAAACTATACCTATGTCAAGAGACTTCCCTGATAATACAGCCACTACCTCTTAAACACCAGTAACGTGCTCTCATCTATTTTGTGACATGCAGCACCAACAGGATTCATAAGAAAATCAGGCCTAACAGCAACAGAATTTACCGACCTTGGATCAGTGACCGAGTCACAAACATCAGAATCCTATTCAAATACCTGCAATAATCTGAGCAGGATAGCCCTTCACAAAGGTTGTTTTGCATCTGTCCCATTAACTGAAGCCTTAGTGTGTTGTTGACACTGTTAGTGAGTGTTGACTTTGATAAGCCAATTGTCCAGATATGGAAACACGTGTACTTTTTGTCTGTGCAGATGAGCTGCTACTACTGCTAGCTACTTCGTGAATACTTGAAGTGCAGTAGTTACCCTGAAAGGAAGGACTTTGAACTGACAATGGTTGCTGCTCAACACAATCTTAAGATACTTGCGATGAGCCAGGTGTATTGATGTGTGAAAGTAAGAATTTTTCAGGTCTAAAGTAGCCATAAAGTCACCCTGTTGAGGACGTGGAATCACATCTTGCAAGGTGACCATGTGGAAGTGCTCTGATAGGATGTACTGGTTTAGTGACCCGAGATCTAGGATTGGTCACAGAGATCCGTCTTTTTGGGGGGTTAGGAAGTATAAAAAGTATACTCCTGAGCCCTGGTGTTGAAGAGGGACGGGTTCTATAGCTCCTGTGAGAAGAAGGGCGTGAAATTCTTGTTTGAGTAATGTTTGATATTAAAGTGACAACCTGTGAATGTGAGGCAGAATGTTGGGATGTGTAATACCGAGCCCCAGACATTAGCCATGTTGGCTAACGGCTAACACCCACTGGTCTACTGTAATTTCTTGCCATGCGGTTTGAAAATCTTGTAGTTGGCCCCTAACAGGTGGTATGCGATCGGTGGGCAGGAACCCTTACCTGTTTCTTTACTTTTGTTGCCTCTGCAGCAACCACAATAATAGCTCCTTGGGGATGAGATTTTGCCTTACTGTCTTTGATAGGAAGTGTATGTAGGAGGCTGGCCTGGCTTATAGTGGGTACCTTGTGGCACTTACACTCTGTGCCAGGTCCAATTATCCCTTATTAGTAGAATAGAGGTGTTTCTAGCAGCTTAGGCTGATAGAAGGTAGCTATGTCAAAGCTTAGGCTGAACTAGGAGACATGCAAAGCTCCTACTATACCATTTATATCATATAGCACAATATCATAAGAAAAAACAATACTCAGAGTTACTAAAAATAAAGGTACTTTATTTTTATGACAATATGCCACAAGTATCTCAGTGAGTACCCTCAGTAAGAAGGCAAGTAATATACACAAGTTATATGTACACCAACCCAAAACAGGTAAGTAAGAGTAAGAAAAGTAATGCAAACAGTGTAGAATTACAATAGGATGCAATAGGTGAACATAGGTCTAGGGGCAACACAAACCATATACTCCAAAAGTGGAATGCGAATCACGAATGGGCCCCAGACCTATGGGAGCTTGTAGAGGGTCGCTGGGACTATAAGAAAACAGTCAGGGTGTCCAAGATATCCCACCCCAAGACCCTGAAAAGTAGGAGTAAAGTAAACCTACTACCCCAAAAGGACACAATAGTCGTGATAGGGGGATCCTGCAAGAACCACAAACACCAGCAAAGCACTGAAGACGGATTCCTGGACCTGAGGACCTGCAAGGCAAGGGGACCAAGTCCAAGAGTCGCAACAGTGTCCGGGGGGGCAGGAGCCCAGGAAACCCCGGATGAAGGTGCAAGGAAGCTGCCTCCGGATGGAAGAAGCTTAGGATTCTGCAACAACGAAGAGAGCTAGGAACTTCTCCTTTGAATGAAAGATGTCCCAAGGCATGCTGATGGTTGCAGAAGTGTTTCCACGCAGAAATACGGCAAAGAAGCCTTGCGAGCTGCAAGGGCCGTGGTAGAGGTTTTTGGGTGCTGCTGGGGACCAGGAAGGACCAGGATGTCGCCCCTTGGAGGAGGAGGAGACAGAGGGGGCGCTCAGCAACTCAGAGAGCCCCCACAGAAGTACCGGAGCAGGCACTTATAAGATTTGTGAACTGGAACTGGCTCAGAGTCACAAAGGAGGGTCCCACGACGTCGGAGTCCAACTCAGAGGGTTGAGCACTGCAGGACGGAGTGCTGGGAACCCAGGCTAGGCTGTGCACAAAGGAATCCTTGGAGAAGTGCACAGTAGCCGGAGCAGCTGCAAATCACGCAGTACACAGGTTTGCAGTCTAGCGTGAGGAGGCAAGGACTTACCTCCACCAAACTTGGACTGAAGGATCACTGGACTGTGGGAGTCACTTGGATAGAGTTCCTGTGTTTCAGGGACCACGCTCGTCAGAATGAGAGGGGACCCAGAGGACCGGTGATGCAGTCATTTGGTGCCTGCGTTAGCAGGGGGAAGATTCCGTCGACCCACGGGAGATTTCTTCTTGGCTTCCAGTGCAGGGTGAAGGCAGGTGACCCCCAGAGCATGCACCACCAGGAAACAGTCGAGAAAGCCGGCAGGATTAGGTGCTACAATGTTGCTGGTAGTCGTCTGGCTACTTTGTTGCGGTTTTGCAGGCGTCCTGGAGCAGTCAGCCGTCGATCCTTGGCAGAAGTCAAAGAGGGAAGTGCAGAGGAACTCTGGTGTGCTCTTGCATTCGTTATCTGAAGAATACCCCAGAGGAGAGACCCTAAATAGCCAGAAAAGGAGGTTTGGCTGCCAAGAAAGGAGGATTTGCTACCAAGAAAGGTAAGAGCCTATCAGAGGGGGTCTCTGACATCACCTGCTGGCACTGGCCACTCAGAGCAGTCCAGTGTGCCCCGAACACCTCTGTTTCCAAGATGGTAGAGGTCTGGAACACACTGGAGGAGCTCTGGGCACCTCCCCTGGGAGGTACTGGTCAGGGGAGGGGTCACTCCCCTTTCCTTTGTCCAGTTTTGCGCCAGAGTAGGGCTGGGAGATCCCTGAACCGGTGTAGACTGGCTTATGCAGAGATGGGCACCATCTATGCCCATCAAAGCATTTCCAGAGGCTGTGGGAGGCTACTCCTCCCCAGCCCTTCACACCTATTTCCAAAGGGAGAGGGTGTAACACCCTCTCTCAGAGGAAATCCTTTGTTCTACCTTCCTGGGCCAGGGCTGCCTAGACCCCAGGAGGGCAGAATCCTGTCTGAGGGGTTGGCAGCAGCAGCAACTGCAGTGGAAACCCCGGAAAGGCAGTTTGGCAGTACCCAGGTTCTGTGCTAGAGATCCGGGGAATCATGGAATTGTCCCCCCAATACCAGAATGGTATTGGGGTGACAATTCCATGATCTTAGACATGTTACATGGCCATGTTCGGAGTTGCCATTGTGACGCTATACATAGGTAGTAATCTATGTATAGTGCACGCGTGTAATGGTGTCTCCGCACTCACAAAGTCCGGGGAATTTGCCCTGAACAATGTGGGGGCACCCTGGCTAGTGCCAGGGTGCCCACACACTAAGTAACTTGGCACCCAACCTTGACTAAGTGAGGGTTAGACATATAGGTGACTTATAACTTACTTATGTGCAGTGAATAATGGCTGTGAAATAACGTGGACGTTATTTCACTGAATTGTCTGAGCTCCCTAGGGGGGGCATAAGAAATGCTGCAGCCCATAGGGATCTCCTGGAACCCCAATACCCTGGGTACCTAAGTACCATATACAAGGGAATTATATGGGTGTACCAGTGTGCCAATGAGAATTGGTAAATTTAGTCACTAGCCTGCAGTGACAAATTTAGAAAGCAGAGAGATAATAAACACTGAGGTTCTGGTTAGCAGAGCCTCAGTGATACAGTTAGGCCCCACACAGGGAACACATCCAGGGCACATACTATGAGCACTGGGGTCCTGCCTAGCAGGATCCCAGTGACACAAGGGCTAAAACAACACATACAGTGAAAAGTGGGGGTAACATGCCAGGCAAGATGGTACTTTCCTACAGTGGATGCATCTGAGGAGGTGTTTTATGAGCTCCCACAATAAACAGGATAACGAAAGGTGATACGAGGAGCAGGTGTCTGAAAGGGCCCACATTGCTTTCAACGTCTCCATGTTTTTTTTTTCTCTAATGTGGTGTGTTCTTGAGGCATATTCAGTACACACAGTTGTACCTCTGGTTTAAAAAGACAAATTCTAAGCCATACTAGGTACATAAGGAATACACTGGTGTTAATACCTCTATCTGCGGTGTCACCAGCATCTGTGGTGGAGTCACAAATGTGCCCCGTGGCCCACCATACCCAGCAGTGTCTGACTGAGGAGACCCCTGTTGCGATATGTCAAGTGGATCTTCTCCATAGGATGGTGATGAAGGTGAGGCTGGTGGTGTAGGTGTTGGTGGAGGGAATAGTGGTGGTGGTGAGGCAGGTGGAATGGGCAAAGGGCTGGTAGTCTTGTCCACCCTTTTCCTCTGTTTGGGAGGAACAAGCATGTCCAAAGCCTCTTGAAAAGTCAGCCTCCTTTGAGGTGGTGGTGGACGCGCCTGAGTGGAAACCTTTGCAACGATGCGTCCAGTGAGAGGTTGGATGTGAATCTGTTTTGCCTCACATCCAGCTGTCCTAAAGTCTGTGCAGGATCGGCTCCACTGATGTTTCAGAACTGGACTTGGAGGTTGGCTTCGAAGATCTCAGCTGCAAACTAGATTTTGGCTTCAATATCAAAGCTCTGCTCAGCGTCGAGGTGGTGGATGTCCACGGCAACAGTCAGAATCAATCATTGAGTAGGCGCTGGCTGACGGTCCACGGCTGAAGTACTCAATGCTGAAGGCTACGTCTTCATTGGAGGTTTCAGCGCTGAACCAGAATGTGGGGCATCCAAACCAGTTACTCAGTGCCAACCATGGTCGGAAGGTAGTAGTGGACTGAGGGCCTCTGAGTGTGGATCCAGAGGAGCTGAGTGCCTCCTGATGGGATCTGGGCAATGTATGAGGGCAGCGGAGGCCGGGCTCACGTCTTGCTGAGCCGGCATCATGTCCTCCATTTCCAGGTTGACTTTAAAGTTAGAGCTGGAATTGCCCTTGAGAGAAAATGCCTCTACCTCTGTAGCCAACAGTTGAGAGCAACTTTCTTCCTCCTTAGTGTGCTCTTCACCAACGATATCTGGAGAGTCATCAATGGTTCTATACAACAATTTCAGGTGATGCACTCAAAGGTGTTGAATAGTCTTCTTCGAGCAGAATGATTTACGGGTGTCGAATTCCACTACCCTGTGCTCGGGGTGTATGGACTTTCTCAGGGAGGCTAGGAGACCTTCCACTAGACGGTCATATGCATTTAAATGGAAGATGTTTTATTTATGGTGTACACAGAATAACCACAATCTAAATTCCAGCCAAGAAAATGTAGTCATCCCGTATCTCCCACACTTGGCTAAATCAGGGCTGCAGTTTTCCCCAATTAGGGTACTCCTTGAAGCCATTACAGCATATAGGAAATTTCACTCACAAACATCCTTTTTCAGCATTCCAGTGGTGAAGGAATTTCTCAAAGGGCTTAAAAAGATGATCTCTCCAGTTAGGAATCCCTCTTCTCTATGCGAATTTACCATGGTCCTTTACAAATTGATGTGTCCTCCATTTGAACTAATTGATAAAGCCCTTTTGCAACATCTCACCTAGAAAGCTGCTTTTCTGGTGGCCATCACTTCAGCCGGAAGCATAAGTGAAATTCAAGCCCGGTCTTCAGCGATACCATATACTGTGTTTCACTCCATTAGAGTGGTGATGATAACTCATTCCTGTTTTCTCCTATAGGTAGTCTCAGAGGTTCACATAAATCACAATATCTCTCTATATACTTTCTTTCCTAATCCTTCAAGTCCAGCTGAAAGGTCTCTAAATTATCTGGACACTCAGAGAGTGTTAAAATTCTACTTGGACAAGACCAAGAGTATCAGGAAATCGGATCACCAGTGAGAACAGTTTTGGCATCAGCTAAGCAATCCATTTCAAGATGCATTGTTTCCTGTATTCTACTCTCATACCAGCTAGCTAAGAATTCATTACCTGCTGGACCTAGAGTACCCTCTACAAGAGGGAAAACTGCTACTGCAGCTCTGTTACAAAATGTACCCATTTCTGAAATGTGTAAGGCTGCTACATGGAAATCTGCGCATACCTTTACTGGGCATTACTGCCTGGATTCATATGCTAAAGCAGATACTCAGGTAGGACAGGCTTCAATAAGGAATCTTTTTGGTTAAATGTTGGAGTTGTTCTTCGCTTCAAAGTCTGCGCTTTGCCAGCTGGGCTTGCTATTCTGTTTAATGCTTATGACTATTGATAGAATTCCCTGGAAGATAAGGATAAATTGCTTACCTGTAATCCTAGTTTTCTTCCAGGAGAATACTCATCAAAGTCATAAGCAACCCACCCACCACCCCAGACGGAAGCTATTGCAGCTCTCAACAAGTTCTGTATCAGGATTACTTAGTTTTCCAGAACAATGACCTGAGCTGTCACCTGTGGGGCATGGTGGATACAGGGGGTACTGTGAGGTCCATAAAGGCACAGTGGAAGTTTTTATGATTACTCTTTTTAATGGCAGCCTATTGGTTAACAGCGTCTCATATTCCCTTTTTGTTTTTAAACATAAGTTTTACGGAAGGCTTCCTGTGGTCAATTTTTTACATTATTAACATGAATTGTACTGATTTATGTGGTTTTAAAAGAAAGGTAAATGTAATGTGGCAATTGTTTACCTTTTCTAATGGCTGCATATATATTTTTTTTTTCACTGAAAGGGACATTATAGTTAAGTTCTGAATTTACTTGTACAACACCCTAGAAATTCACCTGCTAGAGTTATCTGAAGTAACTATAACTCGCGCCCCCATCATGCACAACTATCTTATCAATAATTTTACTGCAGATGTTACATTGTCTTTATCAATGTCATGAGTGCTGTAATTTGTGGGGTATTAGCAGTGCATTGTGAGGACACAAGTTATAGATATTGAGAAACGAATCTAGGAGCGCTTGCTTTTTTTTCTTTTTTTAAGTTTTACTGCAAATTTGCGACATCACTGCGATTTTGCTGTGAAAACATTCTAAAAAGCCTTTTAGCTCTGAGGGGTCCGCACCAGTAGAGCTAAGGGGTCATGGTGTCGTTACCCTGGCCCCTTTTCTCTGTTCTGCGTTTTGTTCTGGGACTCCACTGAAGTCCCAAGAATGGCTGCAAAGACTTCCTGGTTTGAAGTGTTGGCAGCCAATCAGAGCTGTGCATTTCCCTGCTATTCACAAAGTCGTCACGGCTAGAGATATCTAAATTTATTTTATTTTTAATATCTCCAAAACTACTGAATGGATTTACACCAAATATGCGAAAGCACAATTTGCATACCGAAAGCTAGCTTTGTGCCAAATTTGGTGTAATGCCATCTAGCGGTTCAGGCTGTAGTTGTATCTAAAGGTCCTATGGGAATTAACATAGGAAACACAACTTTTCTGACAGCCCCACCTTCTCTCCCCACTCCCGTCTTCTCAGTCCTTGCTTCAAGGATCACCCCAAAACTTTCTGTGTACAACAAGAATCATCGGGGCATTTTTTGGGGAAAATTGTGTGAAGGTTCGTCAAATGTGCCAAAGATATAGGCAAGTCAAAAAATGCTTTTTCTATGGAAACATGGTCCTAACTACAGTACAACTACCTGATGGTGGGACTATTCAGTGCTTATGGCTATTGATGATTATTTCCTGGAAGACAAAATTACTTACCTTCAAATGCAAGAATGAATATGGAAACCCCAGCAATGGCTCTTCAGCGCCACCAGGTGAAGCCATGCTGTCTCAGTATCGACTCCTCTTGAACCCTTTGATTGATTGATATTCTTTATTTGATCATAAGAATAGATCAAAAAAGATAACACATAGAGAAAAACTACATTACGTAAAATAATGAAAACAAATATATATGTGCAAATAAAAGCTATAAAAGGGCCAAGCTACAATGAATTAGGCTTTTGAACATGATCCTTCACCAGAGAACCAATTCCTATAAAATAATAAAATCACTATCATGTAACAAAAAATTAAACAGCATAGTCCTTCTCAGTGTTAAAATACCTTTAAAAAAACAGACAACAGTGAAGCAGGTTTCATGATATTTTAGATGCTGGAGGAAAAGTAAAGCAGTCCTATACTTCGTAACCTCATAATTTCTCAATAATGATAATAAAAAATGCCTTTTGTAGGGCATGTGATATTTACAAAAAAGACAAAATGCAGTAAAGACTGAGATGGTTGCTCATCACACGGACAAAGACATCAGCAGCTGAAAACTGACCTTGTAGAAAATACAACATCCAACGAATAAACCCTAATCTAAATTGCTTCATTAATGTTCGTTCATAAGCATTCTGTACATACAACACATATGGTGCAATCCCGATTGACATCTTTATCAGACAATACTCTCTCACAGTGGGTTTCATTATCTCTACAGCTTCCCTAGCAGACTGTATAAGTTTAACAAAGCAGTCCCAAACCCAACTGTTATACTTTTATGTAATAGATTCTGGTTTGTCAAACAAATGGGCACAACCCAGGGATGAAGTGGTGTCCCCAATATATCTTATCATGGAATATTTACCCCAAGATCACAAGAATGGTAGTCCCCCTAATGATTGACCGTTGAGTTCTGCTTCTTTGTTAGCCCGGATCGAGCACCAAAGTACCAATAATGCATTAATTATATTTTGGACGTAATCTAGGCCTAATTCCAGGTGTGAAGGAACATGGGATGTCGATGAAGGGATCCCCAGCAGCTGATGGCATAAAGGATTCTCTTCTACCTGAATGGAACTGACATCTCTGTAGCCCCAAACCCCATTCCAAATCTACAAAGCAGGAAACCAACTTCTTTAGCCCATTTCCTGTTCTAGCAAGCAAAACCACATCGTCGGCATACAGAAAGGTGGGAATAGCCCTTTTATTAATACAATGTATGTCTGCTCCTGCAGACACCAAAGTTCTTTCCAGATAATCAATATAAAGTAAGAATAAATTTGGGGAGAGAACACACCTATGCCGCGCACCACGGGTGAATCTGAATGGAGAAGTACTCACACCATTGGCCCCATATCTAACTGTGTCATAAGGCCTGATGGAAAAGACTTGGATAGGAAACAAAACCCACCTCAAGGCCCATAGTCAGAAGGATATCCCAGAGCTTTGATCTGTTCATTCCATCTATCGCAATTGTTAGGTTCATAAATGCAAGATGGATTGAAGTATCCATCTCGTGTTTATATTTAGCTATGAGTAGATGTAGGTTGAGGTGCTGCTCGATTGTTCCTAGGCTCTTCCAAAAACCATATTGCACCTGGGAGTGTTAGTATGGTGCAAGCAGGAAACCAATTGTTCCGAAATCACTCTAACAATAATTTTAGAAGGAGAACTGAGTATAGATATTGGGCGATAACACCGTGGTTCATGGGCATTTCTATTTTTAAAGATAGGTACGCCAAGAGAGCAGTGGCCCCACTCGACAAACAGAGTTGAAAATGCTAGTAAGACCAGAACCCTGGATCCTCCAAATCAAGGGACATCCCATCCCACCCCGGGGCCTGTTTAGAGGGACTGTTAAGGATGGCCTTAAGTACTTCTTCCTTTGAAAAACAGAGGCTCTCATTTGATGGCAAATCAACCTGCCCCTCTTCTTGGGGCTCAGTACTGGAGCCATAAATACCAGAGAAATGCTCAACCCAGTCATCAGGGGTAATATGGACAGTGACTGTCTGGAGATCGTCCCAGGTCTAAACCAACCTGGACTACTTTCCAGAATGCCTGGGGATCCTTATTTTGACAAGCAACTATAATAGCTTCCCACTGCAGTCTTTTAGGCTGGAATTTTCTTTCCAAGGCTATGGCATATGCCTTCCTACAGGCTGAAATGGCACCACGATCCCTAGGAATTTGCTTTAGGGGTTGTCATAGAATAGTATTTGCTTCTCTAAAGTCTTTGTCAAACTATCATTTGCAAATGGGCAGGAGTTTTTCCAGCAGGTCTTATCAACATGGCTTAATGCGAGTCAGGAGTTCGGCAAAGCTGTGTAAGGGAATGTTAGAGTCACCTCCGTCGGAAAGACAGAGCGTTTCTAGATCCATGCAATTACTGTGGACCTGATTCATAACTGAGGTCATATCGACAGAGTGCCAAACCAGCCTCTGCCCATTGTCCTTAGTATTTAATACCTGGCAAGGCCTAGCAATGCTTTGCTGATGCTTCAAAGGGATTAAAGGGATTATGACTGGAAAGCAAGGGGATTGTGGTCACTATAAATTGTAGGAATTACCTCACCCGCCATAATCAATGGTTGCTTCCGTGAAGCAAAGATGTACTCAACCATTGACCCCCCCCACCCCCCCCCCCCATCCACAGTAAATGTAGGAATTGTCGATGTGTGGGGATTAGGAAACACACTTTCTAAATCATACAACACTAGGAATGAATATAAATGGTGACCCCTCACGTCCATAGCAGCGAAATATGCAACCTGATTATCAGGGACTAAAGGAGGAGATGTCTTTAGTGGAATTTGGTTGCTCAACCTAACATTAAAATCACCTACCAAGAGGAGATTAAATGATGTCCCTGCATGTATCTCCTTCTCGACTAAGGAACCAATTAAGAAAGAGAGTCCCATAAAATTCGAGTTGTTCCCCTGGTTGCGAAATCATTATTGTAAACATTTAGCACTAGAACCCTAAAACTAGCTCCCCAAGGTAAATCAAAGGCCTGAACCCCTTCCATTTCAGTTGTGATGGGAACAATTTTACATCCAATATTGACCTTAAAACAGGCCATCAAGCCCCCTTTGGCACAAGCCACAGTGGACGAAATAGCAGGGAAATTAAAATATATAAACACATGAACCCATCAAAAGAAATTTTAAAAACTGCCCAAGTTTCTTGCATGAACACAATGTCATAATTGTTTATAAATGTCTGGCAGCCCTCGATTTGTAATTTAGAAGCCAGGCCAGCAATGTTCCAACTAAGGAACTTTAGACTTGTGCCATCCCTGCCTGTGGGAGTCCTAGTCATACCTACATTTATTTGATCACCAGCCAGTATTGATATATTACAATAAAAATCTCGATGTGGAGAGCCATAGGTTGTTGACAAGGGAGAGGTGGTTGCACGACCCATGGAATATAAGCTCGTACTGGGGTTGATCCTAATAGCGTCAGTGCTACCACCAGGCTCATGCTCCATTTTTAATTGTCAGCCAATAACTTCCAAGGCCATAAGTGCTGAGAATCTGTTTGAAGAGGGAATTGACAGTTTCATGGCGGCCTAGTGGGGACTTGTTTAGGAACCAGAGGCCCAATATTACTTACAGGAGCGACAGCTAAATGTTTCTAAAATAAACCGAGTGTTAGGATCCAGATCGAACTTGTTCTCACCACACTACTCTGGCTAGGGCCAACAGCTCACCCGCAACTACAGGATTGCGCACATTGATAACAATAAAATCACCAGGGAGTTGCCTTGCCGAAGAATCTGTATCCCCACCCGCCATGCAAACAAAATCTCATTAAAAAGGTCTCATTTGCTGCCCACATTGGTATTCATCCCAAAAATTACTTTGTTTTGAAGCGCTGATGTCGTTTGTCGTTTCCACTGAGCCCACTATAGGCTGGGTACACTAGCTAAAACAACACAATAAGGGCAGGAGGCAAATTTATCACGGGGGCAGATTTGGCCAGTTAGACAGATGACTTGCAAGCTGACTTGTAGGACTATTAGGGGCCTATTGTCTGCCCTCCTGAGGCAGATATTGCAATAGTTGCTGTAGCCTGGTTGAGAATGTTAACGTTACCACTTTAGCCGGCTTCCCCACTAACAGCTGATGATTGGATGGTCGATGTTGGAGGAGTGAAGACGTGGACTTAGTGAGATTGAGACAATGAGTCCTGGTGATGGACAAGGCAACTTTCTGCCGTTTTAGTATAATTGGCCCCAATAGCAGTGAGACGGTTATAAACTGGGCACAACTTAGTGTCCAGAAGCTCGCTAAGCAGGACACTCGGGTTGTCCCAGAGGTCGGCACTCGTAGGAGGCTGGGTTAATGAGTCATCAGCTTTATGGGGCTCGATGCCTGCGTAGATTTGAGCTGTTTAACTCTCTGTAGCGCCTTCCTCCTTTTGGTTGTTGGCCCAACATCCGGGGAGCAAACAATGGTTGCCGTGGCATTAGTAGAAACTGCCCCCTCCTCTGGATTGATACTTGCAGGACCACTCGCGCCCATACAGTTCCTCATGGATGAAATATGCTCATTTGGAGAATGGGGCATAGCACTAGTAAGAACAATAGCGCATAAAATCGGGGGCCTTGGGGCCCTGAGAAGGGACAAAGTATGAAGGTCCTCAGACGCAAGTGAGAGTCTTTCCTCTGCCAGCTTAATTTCATTTGAGACAAGGTCCACCGCCTGCACTAGAAAGCTGTCAATTGATGAGGCGGGTGAGTTTGTAGTCCCAAAGTGGCTCAACTATTGGCCTTTCTTTTACCCATATCAGGAAGCGATCACCAATTCTCCCAAATTCTCAGAAACAAAAAAACAACGATAATCGATTGCACACAGTACCTTCAGAAAAGGAGGGCAAGTAAGTCAGTCTTTGCAGGTCCAAAAGGAGGGAGTAAAGAGGAGGGCCCGACCTGGCCTCTACTGCTCTATAATAGGCCTTCTTAGCCCGGTCTTCAACCAGGTACATGCCCAGGCACGACCCTTGCGCATTCCACGCTGTGGGTCCCGGGCTGGCCTGTAGGCACCTCCTGGTGCAGGAAGTGCGTTGGTGGCTCTTCACTGCCTCAAGTGTGGCAGGGGCAGGCATGGTCCCCTGGTGAAAGTCCCCTGTGTGATGACATTGGAGTACACAAGGAGCCAAACAATGTGATAGTGTCAGCTGCTGCCATTTTTCCACACCACTTCAAGGAGTGCAGAGACAAACTGAGAGAGACATGACAGCGACATTAGAGCATATGATATGTGCGGATAACTTGGAGTCTTATTAATCACAGTACTATATCAGAAGGTTGGTGGGAAGTAGAGAAAGACAGAATCTGGAGGAGGATTTAGTATCCACCAAAAACACTAATACCCAAGGTAAGTAACTTTTCATTCTGATATAAATTCCTCCCCTTAACCAAGGGAGTCATGTCACACAAAACTGGCGTAGTATAAGCTATAAGGCTGCAATATTTAACAAAAATATGTAAGGAGGACCACCAGGCAACCCAGCAAATGCCAACCACCAGAAGAAGACTGATGAGAGCAGTGGGACCAGCCTTGGCCACGGTGGAGTGGGCACCAATGGCAAGAGTATCTTTCAAGAAAGACGTTTCAGATTTATATACAAGGTGTAGGCCAAGGTGAAATGATGTGCTTGGCCACTGCTTTGCCCATCATGGCTCCGTCAAAGCCTATAAAGAACTAAACATCTTCTCTGTTTCACTTTGGGATGGAGTTTCCACTCACTGTCCTCCAAGGAAACGTAACTCAGACTCAGGATAATGTCCTGTTGCTGGGCCCATCAACACAGTCAAATCACCTCAAAACACAGGCTCCACAAACCCATTCACCTTAATATCTTGATGTAAAGGACAGTGATGATGTTGTCTGACAGAACTTAAATAGCACTCCAAGAGATGGAGGAAAGACTTCATGGCAAGTCAAGTTGCCTCAGGTCCAATACATTTAGGTGTTGGTACTGCTCAGAGGTGGACCAAAGGCCAGCATCACAGGCCTGTTCAGATGAGTTGCCCAGTTCAATGAGGAGGCGTTCACAAAAACAGTAGCCTGCAACTGCAGAGGACTGAAGGAACTACTCACTGAAGAACTGGAGGAGTACACACATGAGCGAGATCCTGGAGGACAAAATCAGAAAACTATACCTTTGTCAAGAGACTACCCTGATAATACAGCCACTACCTCTTAAACACCAGTAACGTGCTCTCATCTATTTTGTGACATGCAGCACCAACAGGATTCATAAGAAAATCAGGCCTAACAGCAACAGAATTTACCGACCTTGGATCAGTGACCGAGTCACAAACATCAGAATCCTATTCAAATACCTGCAATAATCTGAGCAGGATAGCCCTTCACAAAGGTTGTTTTGCATCTGTCCCATTAACTGAAGCCTTAGTGTGTTGTTGACACTGTTAGTGAGTGTTGACTTTGATAAGCCAATTGTCCAGATATGGAAACATGTGTACTTTTTGTCTGTGCAGATGAGCTGCTACTACTGCTAGCTACTTCGTGAATACTTGAAGTGCAGTAGTTACCCTGAAAGGAAGGACTTTGAACTGACAATGGTTGCTGCTCACCACAATCTTAAGATACTTGCGATGAGCCAGGTGTATTGGTGTGTGAAAGTAAGCATTTTTCAGGTCTAAAGTAGCCATAAAGTCACCCTGTTGTGGACGTGGAATCACATCTTGCAAGGTGACCATGTGGAAGTGCTCTGATAGGATGTACTGGTTTAGTGACCCGAGATCTAGGATTGGTCACAGAGACCCGTCTTTTTGGGGGGTTAGGAAGTATAAAAAGTATACTCCTGAGCCCTGGTGTTGAAGAGGGACGGGTTCTATAGCTCCTTTGAGAAGAAGGGCGTGAAATTCTTGTTTGAGTAATGTTTGATATTACAGTGATGACCTGTGAATGTGAGGCAGAATGTTGGGATGTGTGATACCGAGCCCCAGACATTAGCCATGTTGGCTAACGGCTAACACCCACTGGTCTACTGTAATTTCTTGCCATGTGGTTTGAAAATCTTGTAGTTGGCCCTAACAGGTGGTATGCGATCGGTGGGCAGGAACCCTTACCTGTTTCTTTACTTTTGTTGCCTTTGCAGCAACCACAATAATAGCTCCTTGGGGATGAGATTTTGCCTTACTGTCTTTGATAGGAAGTGGATGTAGGAGGCTGGCCTGGCTTATAGTGGGTACCTTGTGGCACTTACACTCTGTGCCAGGTCCAATTATCCCTTATTAGTAGAATAGAGGTGTTTCTAGCAGCTTAGGCTGATAGAAGGTAGCTATGGCAAAGCTTAGGCTGAACTAGGAGACATGCAAAGCTCCTACTATACCATTTATATAATATAGCACAATATCATAAGAAAACACAATACTCAGAGTTACTAAAAATAAAGTTACTTTATTTTTATGACAATATGCCACAAGTATCTCAGTGAGTACCCTCAGTAAGAAGGCAAGTAATATACACAAGTTATAGGTACACCAACCCAAAACAGGTAAGTAAGAGTAAGAAAAGTAATGCAGTCGTCTGGCTACTTTGTTGCGGTTTTGCAGGCGTCCTGGAGCAGTCAGCGGTCGATCCTTGGCAGAAGTCAAAGAGGGAAGTGCAGAGGAACTCTGGTGTGCTCTTGCATTCGTTATCTGAAGAATACCCCAGAGGAGAGACCCTAAATAGCCAGAAAAGGAGCTTTGGCTACCAAGAAAGGAGGATTGGCTACCAAGAAAGGTAAGAGCCTATCAGAGGGGGTCTCTGACATCACCTGCTGGCACTGGCCACTCAGAGCAGTCCAGTGTGCCCCGAACACCCTTGTTTCCAAGATGGTAGAGGTTTGGGACACACTGGAGGAGCTCTGGGCACCTCCCCTGGGAGGTACTGGTCAGGGGAGGGGTCACTCCCCTTTCCTTTGTCCAGTTTTGCGCCAGAGTAGGGCTGGGAGATCCCTGAACCGGTGTAGACTGGCTTATGCAGAGATGGGCACCATCTGTGCCCATCAAAGCATTTCCAGAGGCTGGGGGAGGCTACTCCTCCCCAGCCCTTCACACCTATTTCCAAAGGGAGAGGGTGTAACACTCTCTCTCAGAGGAAATCCTTTGTTCTACCTTCCTGGGCCAGGGCTGCCTAGACCCCAGGAGGGCAGAATCCTATCTGAGGGGTTGGCAGCAGCAGCAACTGCAGTGGAAACCCCGGAAAGGCAGTTTGGCAGTACCCAGGTTCTGTGCTAGAGATCCGGGGAATCATGGAATTGTCCCCCCAATACCAGAATGGTACTGGGTGACAATTCCATGATCTTAGACATGTTACATGGCCATGTTCGGAGTTGCCATTGTGACGCTATACATAGGTAGTAATCTATGTATAGTGCACGCGTGTAATGGTGTCTCCGCACTCACAAAGTCTGAGAAATTTGCCCTGAACAATGTGGGGGCCCCCTGGCTAGTGCCAAGGTGCCCACACACTAAGTAACTTGGCACCCAACCTTGACTAAGTGAGGGTTAGACATATAGGTGACTTATAAGTTACTTATGTGCAGTGAAAAATGGCTGTGAAATAACGTGGACGTTATTTCACTGAATTGTCTGAGCTCCCTAGGGGGGGCAAAAGAAATGCTGCAGCCCATAGGGATCTCCTGGAACCCCAATACCCTGGGTACCTAAGTACCATATACAAGGGAATTATATGGGTGTACCAGTGTGCCAATGAGAATTGGTAAATTTAGTCACTAGCCTGCAGTGACAAATTTAGAAAGCAGAGAGATAATAAACACTGAGGTTCTGGTTAGCAGAGCCTCAGTGATACAGTTAGGCCCCACACAGGGAACACATCCAGGGCACATACTATGAGCACTGGGGTCCTGCCTAGCAGGATCCCAGTGATACAAGGGCTAAAACAACACATACAGTGTAAAATGGGGGTAACATGCCAGGCAAGATGGTACTTTCCTACAGTGGATGCATCTGAGGAGGTGTTTTATGAGCTCCCACAATAAACAGGATGACGAAAGGTGATACGAGGAGCAGGTGTCTGAAAGGGCCCCCATTGATTTCAACGTCTCCATGTTTTTTTTTCTCTCTAATGTGGTGTGTTCTTGAGGAATATTCAGTACACACAGTTGTACCTCTGGTTTAAAAAGACAAATTCTAAGCCATGCCAGGTACATAAGGAATACGCTGGTGTTAATACCTCTATCTGCGGTGTCACCAGCATCTGTGGTGGTGTCACAAATGTGCCCTGTGGCCCACCATACCCAGCAGTGTCTGATTGTGGAAACCCCTGTTGCGATATGTCAAGTGGATCTTCTCCATAGGATGGTGATGAAGGTGAAGCTGGTGGTGTAGGTGTTGGTGGAGGTAATAGTGGTGGTGGTGAGGCAGGTGGAATGGGCAAAGGGCTGGTAGTATTGTCCACCCTTTTCCTCTGTTTGGGAGGAACAAGCATGTCCAAAGCCTCTTGAAAAGTCAGCCTCCTTTTAGGTGGTGGTGGACGCGCCTGAGTGGAAACCTTTGTAACGATGCGTCCAGTGAGAGGTTGGATATGAATCTGTTTTTGCCTCACATCCAGCTGTCCTAAAGTCTGTGCAGGATCGGCTCCACTGATGTTTCAGAACTGGACTTAGAGGTTGGCTTCGAAGATCTCGGCTGCAAACTAGATTTTGGCTTCAATATCAAAGCTCTGCTCAGCGTCGAGGTGGTGGATGTCCACGGCAACAGTCAGAATCGATCATTGAGTAGGCGCAGGCTGACGGTCCACAGCTGAAGTACTCGATGCTGAAGGGTACGTCTTCATTGGAGGTTTCAGCGCTGAACCAGAGGGTGGGGCATCCGAACCAGTTACTCAGTGCCAACCATGGTTGGAAAGTAGTAGTGGACTGAGGGCCTCTGAGTGTGGATCCAGAGGAGCTGAGTGCCTCCTGATGGGATCTGGGCAATGTATGAGGGCAGCGGAGGCCGGGCTCACGTCTTGCTGAGCCGGCATCATGTCCTCCATTTCCAGGTTGACTTTAAAGTTAGAGCTGGAATTTCCCTTGAGAGAAAACGCCTCTTCCTCTGTAGCCAACAGTTGAGAGCAACTTTCTTCCTCCTTAGTGTGCTCTTCACCAACGATATCTGGAGAGTCATCAATGGTTCTATACAACAATTCCAGGTGATGCACTCAAAGGTGTTGAATAGTCTTCTTCGAGCAGAATGATTTACGGGTGTCGAATTCCACTACCCTGTGCTCGGGGTGTATGGACTTTCTCAGGGAGGCTAGGAGACCTTCCACTAGAAGGTCATATGCATTTAAATAGAAGATGTTTTATTTATGGTGTACACAGAATAACCACAATCTAAATTCCAGCCAAGAAAATTTAGTCATCCCGTATCTCCCACACTTGGCTAAATCAGGGCTGCAGTTTTCCCCAATTAGGGTACTCCTTGCAGCCATTACAGCATATAGGAAATTTCACTCACAAACATCCTTTTTCAGCATTCCAGTGGTGAAGGAATTTCTCAAAGGGCTTAAAAAGATGATCTCTCCAGTTAGGAATCCCTCTCCTCTATGCAAATTTACCATGGTCCTTTACAAATTGATGTGTCCTCCATTTGAACTAATTGATAAAGCCCTTTTGCAACATCTCACCTAGAAAGCTGCTTTTCTGGTGGCCATCACTTCAGCCGGAAGCATAAGTGAAATTCAAGCCCGGTCTTCAGAGATACCATATACTGTGTTTCACTCCAATAGAGTGGTGATGATAACTCATTCCTGTTTTCTCCTATAGGTAGTCTCAGAGGTTCACATCAATAACAATATCTCTCTATATACTTTCTTTCCTAACCCTTCAAGTCCAGCTGAAAGGTCGCTAAATTATCTGGACACTAAGAGAGTGTTAAAATTCTACTTGGACAAGACCAAGAGTATCAGGAAATCGGATCACCAGTGAGAACAGTTTTGGCATCAGCTAAGCAATCCATTTCAAGATGCATTGTTTCCTGTATTCTACTCTCATACCAGCTAGCTAAGAATTCATTACCTGCTGGACCTAGAGTACCCTCTACAAGAGGGGAAGCTGCTACTGCAGCTCTGTTACAAAATTTACCCATTTCTGAAATGTGTAAGGCTGCTACATGGAAATCTGCGCATACCTTTACTGGGCATTACTGCCTGGATTCATATGCTAAAGCAGATACTCAGGTAGGACATGTAGGAGGCTGGACTGGCTTGTAGTGAGTACCAAGGGGTACTTACACCTTGCACCAGGCCCAGTTATCCCTTATTAGTGTATAGGGTGTCTAGCAGCTTACGCTGATAGATAATGGTAGCTTAGCAGAGCAGCTTAGGCTGAACTAGGAGACGAGTGAAGCTCCTACAGTACCACTAGTGTCATATGCACAATATCATAAGAAAACACAATACACAGATATACTAAAAATAAAGGTACTTTATTTTTATGACAATATGCCAAAAGTATCTCAGTGAGTACCCTCAGTATGAGGATAGCAAATATACACAAGATATATGTACACAATACCAAAAATATGCAGTATAGTATTAGAAAACAGTGCAAACAATGTATAGTTACAATAGGATGCAATAGGGACACATAGGGATAGGGGCAACACAAACCATATACTCCAAAAGTGGAATGCGAACCACGAATGGACCCCAAACCTATGTGACCTTGTAGAGGGTCGCTGGGACTGTAAGAAAACAGTGAGTGTTAGAAAAATAGCCCACCCCAAGACCCTGAAAAGTGAGTGCAAAGTGCACCAAAGTTCCCCAAAGAGCACAGAAGTCGTGATAGGGGAATTCTGCAGGAAAGACACAAACCAGCAATGCAACAACGATGGATTTCCAGTCGAGGGTACCTGTGGAACAAGGGGACCAAGTCCAAAAGTCACAAGCAAGTCTGAGATGGGCAGATGCCCAGGAAATGCCAGCTGTGGGTGCAAAGAAGCTGCTACTGGACAGTAGAAGCTGAGGATTCTGCAGGAGCGACAAGGGCTAGAAATTTCCCCTTTGGAGGATGGATCCCCCACGCCGTGGAGAGTCGTGCAGAAGTGTTTTCCTAAAGAAAGACCGCAAACAAGCCTTGCTAGCTGCAAGTCGTGCGGTTAGGGTTTTTGGATGCTGCTGTGGCCCAGGAGGGACCAGGATGTCGCCAATTGCGTCAGGGGACAGAGTGGGCGCCCAGCAAGACAAGGAGCCCTCTCAGAAGCAGGCAGCACCCGCAGAAGTGCCGGAACAGGCACTACGAAGAGGAGTGAAACGGTGCTCACCCGAAGTTGCACAAAGAAGTCCCACGCCGCCGGAGGACAACTTAGGAGGTCGTGCAATGCAGGTTAGAGTGCCGTGGACCCAGGCTTGGCTGTGCACAAAGGATTTCCGCCGGAAGTGCACAGAGGCCGGAGTAGCTGCAAAAGTCACGGTTCCCAGCAATGCAGTCTGGCGTGGGGAGGCAAGGACTTACCTCCACCAAACTTGGACTGAAGAGTCACTGGACTGTGGGAGTCACTTGGACAGAGTTGCTGGATTCAAGGGACCTCGCTCGTCGTGCTGAGAGGAGACCCAGGGGACCGGTGATGCAGTTCTTTGGTGCCTGCGGTTGCAGGGGGACAATTCCGTCGACCCACGAGAGATTTCTTCGGAGCTTCTAGTGCAGAGAGGAGGCAGACTACCCCCACAGCATGCACCACCAGGAAAGCAGTCGGGAAGGCGGCAGGATCAGCGTTACAGAGTTGCAGTAGTCATCTTCGCTACTTTGTTGCAGTTTTGCAGGCTTCCAGCGCGGTCAGCAGTCGATTCCTTGGCAGAAGGTGAAGAGAGAGATGCAGAGGAACTCGGATGAGCTCTTGCATTCGTTATCTAAGGAAATCCCCAAAGCAGAGACCCTAAATAGCCAGAAAAGAGGGGTTGGCTACTTAGGAGGGAAGATAGGCTAGCAACACCTGAAGGAGCCTATCAGAAGGAGTCTCTGACGTCACCTGCTGGCCCTGGCCACTCAGAGCAGTCCAGTGTGCCAGCAGCACCTCTGTTTCCAAGATGGCAGAGGTCTGGAGCACACTGGAGGAGCTCTGGGCACCTCCCAGGGGAGGTGCAGGTCAGGGGAGTAGTCACTCCCCTTTCCTTTGTCCAGTTTTGCGCCAGAGCAGGGCTGAGGGGTCCCTGAACCGGTGTAGACTGGCTTATGCAGAAATGGGCACCATGTGTGCCCATGAAAGCATTTCCAGAGGCTGGGGGAGGCTACTCCTCCCCTGCCTTAACACCATTTTCCAAAGGGAGAGGGTGTAACACCCTCTCTCTGAGGAAGTCCTTTGTTCTGCCTTCCTGGGCCAAGCCTGGCTGGACCCCAGGAGGGCAGAAACCTGTCTGAGGGGTTGGCAGCAGCAGCAGCTGCAGTGAAACCCCTGAAAAGGCAGTTTGGCAGTACCCGGGTCTGTGCTAGAGACCCGTGGGATCATGGGATTGTGCCAACAATGCCAGGATGGCATAGAGGGGGCAATTCCATGATCTTAGACAAGTTACATGGCCATATTCGGAGTTACCATTGTGAAGCTACACATAAGTAGTGACCTATATGTAGTGCACGCGTGTAATGGTGTCCCCGCACTCACAAAGTCCGGGGAATTGGCCCTGAACAATGTGGGGGCACCTTGGCTAGTGCCAGGGTGCCCACACACTAAGTAACTTAGCACCCAACCTTTACCAGGTAAAGGTTGGACATATAGGTGACTTATAAGTTACCTAAGTGCAGTGTAAAATGGCTGTGAAATAACGTGGACGTTATTTCACTCAGGCTGCAGTGGCAGGCCTGTGTAAGAATTGTCAGAGCTCCCTATGGGTGGCAAAAGAAATGCTGCAGCCCATAGGGATCTCCTGGAACCCCAATACCCTGGGTACCTCAGTACCATATACTAGGGAATTATAAGGGTGTTCCAGTATGCCAATGTAAATTGGTGAAATTGGTCACTAGCCTGTTAGTGACAATTTGTAAAGAGAGAGCATAACCACTGAGGTTCTGGTTAGCAGAGCCTCAGTGAGACAGTTAGGCATCACACAGGGAACACATACCTATAGGTCACAAACGCACTGGGGTCCTGACTAGCAGGGTCCCAGTGACACATAACAAACATACTGAAAACATAGGGTTTTCACTATGAGCACTGGGCCCTGGCTAGCAGGATCCCAGTGAGACAGTGAAAACACCCTGACATACACTCACAAACAGGCCAAAAGTGGGGGTAACAAGGCTAGAAAGAGGCTACTTTCTCACAGGGCAGGCTTCAATAAGGAATCTTTTTGGTTAAATGTTGGAGTTGTTCTTCGCTTCAAAGTCTGCGCTTTGCCAGATGGGCTTGCTATTCTGTTTAATGCTTATGACTATTGATAGAATTCCCTGGAAGATAAGGATAAATTGCTTACCTGTAATCCTAGTTTTCTTCCAGGAGAATACTCATCAAAGTCATAAGCAACCCACCCACCACCCCAGACGGAAGCTATTGCAGCTCTCAACGAGTTCTGTATCAGGATTACTTAGTTTTCCAGAACAATGACCTGAGCTGTCACCTGTGGGGCATGGTGGATACAGGGGGTACTGTGAGGTCCATAAAGGCACAGTGGAAGTTTTTATGATTACTCTTTTTAATGGCAGCCTATTGGTTAACAGCGTCTCATATTCCCTTTTTGTTTTTAAACAAAAGTTTTACGGAAGGCTTCCTGTGGTCAATTTTTTACATTATTAACATGAATTGTACTGATTTATGTGGTTTTAAAAGAAAGGTAAATGTAATGTGGCAATTTTTTACCTTTTCTAATGGCTGCATATATATATTTTTTTTCACTGAACAGGACATTATAGTTAAGTTCTGAATTTACTTGTACAACACCCTAGAAATTCACCTGCTAGAGTTATCTGAAGTAACTATAACTCGCGCCCCCATCATGCACAAGTATCTTATCAATAATTTTACTGCAGATGTTACATTGTCTTTATCAATGTCATGAGTGCTGTAATTTGTGGGGTATTAGCAGTGCATGGTGAGGACACGAGTTATAGATATTGAGAAACTAATCTAGGAGCGCTTGCTTTTTTTTTTTTTTATGTTTTACCGCAAATTTGCGACATCACTGCGATTATGCTGTGAAAACATTTTAAAAAGCCTTTTAGCTCTGAGGGGTCCGCACCAGTAGAGCTAAGGGGTCATGGTGTCCCTACCCTGGCCCCTTTTCTCTGTTCTGCGTTTTTTTCTGGGACTCCGCTGAAGTCCCAAGAATGGCTGCAAAGACTTCCTGGTTTGAAGTGTTGGCAGCCAATCAGAGCTGTGCATTTCCCTGCTATTCACGAAGTCGTCACGGCTAGAGATATCTAAATTTATTTTCTTTTTAATATCTGCAAAACTACTGAATGGATTTACACCAAATATGCGAAAGCACAATTTGCATACCGAAAGCTAGCTTTGTGCCAAATTTGGTGTAATGCCGTCTAGCGCTTCAGGCTGTAGTTGTATCTAAGGGTCCTATGGGAATTAACATAGGAAACACAACTTTTCTGACAGCCCCACCTTCTCTCCCCACTCCCGTCTTCTCAGTCCTTGCTTCAAGGATCACCCAAAAACTTTCTGTGTACAACAAGAATCAACGGGGAATTTTTTTGGGAAAATTGTGTGAAGGTTCGTCAAATGTGCCAAAGATATAGGCAAGTCAAAAAATGCTTTTTCTATGGAAACATGGTCCTAACTATAACTACCTGATGGTGGGACTATTCAGTGCTTATGGCTATTGATGATTATTTCCTGGAAGACAAAATTACTTACCTTCAAATGCAAGAATGAATATGGAAACCTCAGCAATGGCTCTTCAGCGCCACCAGGTGAAGCCATGCTGTCTCAGTATCGACTCCTCTTGAACACTTTGATTGATTGATATTCTTTATTTGATCATAAGAATAGATCAAAAAAGATAACACATACAGAAAAACTACATTACATAAAATAATGAAAACAAATATATATGTGCAAATAAAAGCTATAAAAGGGCCAAGCTACAATGAATTGGGCTTTTGAACATGATCCTTCACCAGAGAACAAATTCCTATAAAATAATAAAATCACTATCATGTAACAAAAAATTAAACAGCATAGTCCTTCTCAGTGTTAAAATACCTTTAAAAAAACAGACAACAGTGAGGCAGGTTTCATGATATTTTAGTTGCTGTAGGAAAAGTAAAGCAGTCCTATACTTCGTAACCTCATAATTTCTCAATAATGATAATAAAAAATGCCTTTTGTAGGGCATGTGATATTTACAAAAAAGACAAAATGCAGTAAAGACTGAGATGGTTGCTCATCACACGGACAAAGACATCAGCAGCTGAAAACTGACCTTGTAGAAAATACAACATCCAACGAATAAACCCTAATCTAAATTGCTTCATTAATGTTCGTTCATAAGCATTCTGTACATACAACACATATGGTGCAATCCCGATTGACATCTTTATCAGACAATACTCTCTCACAGTGGGTTTCATTATCTCTACAGCTTCCCTAGCAGACTGTATAAGTTTAACAAAGCAGTCCCAAACCCAACTGTTATACTTTTATGTAATAGATTCTGGTTTGTCAAACAAATGGGCACAACCCAGGGCTGAAGTGGTGTCCCCAATATATCTTATCATGGAATATTTACCCCAAGATCACAAGAACGGTAGTCCCCCTAATGATTGACCGTTGAGTTCTGCTTCTTTGTTAGCCCGGATCGAGCACCAAAGTACCAATAATGCATTAATTATATTTTGGACGTAATCTAGGCCTAATTCCAGGTGTGAAGGAACATGGGATGTCGATGAAGGGATCCCCAGCATCTGATGGCATAAAGGATTCTCTTCTACCTGAATGGAACTGACATCTCTGTAGCCCCAAACCCCATTCCAAATCTACAAAGCAGGAAACCAACTTCTTTAGCCCATTTCCCGTTCTAGCAAGCAAAACCACATCGTCGGCATACAGAAGGGTGGGAATAGCCCTTTTATTAATACAATGTATGTCTGCTCCCGCAGACACCAAAGTTCTTTCCAGATAATCAATATAAAGTAAGAATAAATTTGGGGAGAGAACACACCTATGCCGCGCACCACGGGTGACTCTGAATGGAGAAGTACTCACACCATTGGCCCCATATCTAACTGTGTCATAAGGCCTGATTGAAAAGACTTGGATAGGAAACAAAACCCACCTCAAGGCCCATAGTCAGAAGGATATCCCAGAGCTTTGATCTGTTCATTCCATCTATCGCAATTGTTAGGTTCATAAATGCAAGATGGATTGAAGTATCCATCTCGTGTTTATATTTAGCTATGAATAGATGTAGGTTGAGGCGCTGCTCGATTGTTGCTAGGCTCTTCTAAAAACCATATTGCACCTGGGAGTGTTAGTATCGTGCAACCAGGAAACCAATTGTTCCGAAATCACTCTAACAATAATTTTAGAAGGAGAACCGAGTATAGATATTTGGCGATAACACCGTGGTTCATGGGCATTTCTGTTTTTAAAGATAGGTACGCCAAGAGAGCAGTGGCCCCACTCGACAAACAGAGTTGAAAATGCTAGTAAGACCAGAACCCTGGATCCTCCAAATCAAGGGACATCCCATCCCACCCCGGGGCCTGTTTAGAGGGACTGTTAAGGATGGCCTTAAGTACTTCTTCCTTTGAAAAACAGAGGCTCTCATTTGATGGCAAATCAACCTGCCCCTCTTCTTGGGGCTCAGTACTGGAGCCATAAATACCAGAGAAATGCTCAACTCAGTCATCAGGGGTAATATGGACAGTGACTGTCTGGAGATCGTCCCAGGTCTAAACCAACCTGGACTACTTTCCAGAATGCCTGGGGATCCTTATTTTGACAAGCAACTATAATAGCTTCCCACTGCAGTCTTTTAGGGTGGAAATTTCTTTCCAAGGCTATGGCATATGCCTTCCTATAGGCTGAAATGGCACCACGATCCCTAGGAATTTGCTTTAGGGGTTGTCATAGAATAGTATTTGCTTCTCTAAAGTCTTTGTCAAACTATCATTTGCAAAAGGCAGGAGTTTTTCCAGCAGGTCTTATCAACATGGCTTAATGCAAGTCAGGAGTTCGGCAAAGCTGTGTAAGGGAATGTTAGAGTCACCTCCGTCGGAAAGACAGAGCGTTTCTAGATCCATGCAATTACTGTGGACCTGATTCATAACTGAGGTCATATCGACAGAGTGCCAAACCAGCCTCTGCCTATTGTCCTTAGTATTTAATACCTGGCAAGGCTTAGCAATGCTTTGCTGATGCTTCAAAGGGATGAAAGGGATTATGACTTGGAAAGCAAGGGGATTGTGGTCACTTTAAATTGAAGGAATTACCTCACCCCCACAATCAATGGTTGCTACCGTGAAGCAAAGATGTACTCAACCATTGACCCCCCCACCCCCCCATCCACAGTAAATGTAGGAACTGTCCATGTGTGGGGATTAGGAAACACACTTTCTAAATCATACGACACTAGGAAGGAATATAAATGGTGACTCCTCACATCCATAGCAGCGAAATATGCAACCTGATTATCAGGAACTAAAGGAGGAGATGTCTTTAGTGGAAGTTGGTTGCTCAACCTAACATTAAAATCACCTACCAAGAGGAGATTAAATGATGTCCCTGCATGTATCTCCTTCTCGACTAAGGAACCAATTAAGGAAGAGAGTCCCAAAAAATCCGAGTTGTTCCCCTGGTTGCGAAATCATTATTGTAAACATTTAGCACTAGAACCCTAAAACTAGCTCCCCAAGGTAAATCAAAGGCCTGAACCCCTTCCATTTCAGTTGTGATGGGAACAATTTTACGTCCAATATTGACCTTAAAACAGGCCATCAAGCCCCCTTTGGCACAAGCCACAGTGGACGAAATAGCAGGGAAATTAAAATATATAAACACATGAACCCATCAAAAGAAATTTTAAAAACTGCCCAAGTTTCTTGCATGAACACAATGTCATAATTGTTTATAAATGTCTGGCAGCCCTCGATTTGCAATTTAGAAGCCAGACCAGCAATGTTCCAACTAAGGAACTTTAGACTTGTGCCATCCCTGCCTGTGGGAGTCCTAGTCATACCTACATTTATTTCATCACCAGCCAGTATTGATATATTACAATAAAAATCTCGATGTGGAGAGCCATAGGTTGTTGACAAGGGAGAGGTGGTTGCACGACCCATGGAATATAAGCTCGTGCTGGGGTTGATCCTAATAGCGTCAGAGCTACCACCAGGCTCATGCTCCATTTTTAATTGTCAGTCAATATCTTCCAAGGCCATAAGTGCGGAGAATCTGTTTGAAGAGGGAATTGACAGTTTCATAGCGACCTAGTGGGGACTTGTTTAGGAACTAGAGGCCCAATATTACTTACAGGAGCGACAGCTAAATGTTTCTAAAATAAACCGAGTGTTAGGATCCAGATCGAACTTGTTCTCACCACACTAGCTCTGGCTAGGGCCAACAGCTCACCGGCAACTACAGGATTGCGCACATTGATAACAATAAAATCACCAGGGAGTTGCCTTGCCGAAGAATCTGTATCCCCACCCGCCATGCAAACAAAATCTCATTAAAAAGATCTCATTTCCTGCCCACATTGGTATTCATCCCAAAAATTACTTTGTTTTGAAGCGCTGATGTCGTTTGTCGTTTCCACTGAGCCCACTGGAGGCTGGGTACACTAGCTGAAACAACACAATAAGGGCAGGAGGCAAATTTACCACGGGGGCAGATTTGGCCAGTTAGACAGATGACTTGCAAGCTGACTTGTAGGACTATTAGGGGCCTATTGTCTGCCCTCCTGAGGCAGATATTGCAATAGTTGCTGTAGCCTGGTTGAGAATGTTAACGTTACCACTTTAGCCGGCTTCCCCACTAACAGCTGATGATTGGTTGGTCGATGTTGGAGGAGTGACGACGTGTGTAAGGAAATGCCTCCTTGGCATGGTTACCCCCTGACTTTTTGCCTTTGCTGATGCTATGTTTTGAATTGAAAGTGTGCTGAGGCCTGCTAACCAGGCCCCAGCACCAGTGTTCTTTCCCTAACCTGTACTTTTGTTTTCACAATTGGCACACCCTGGCATCTAGGTAAGTCCCTTGTAACTGGTACCCCTGGTACCAAGGGCCCTGATGCCAGGGAAGGTCTCTAAGGGCTGCAGCATATCTTATGCCACCCTGGGGACCCCTCACTCAGCACAGACACACTGCTTGCCAGCTTGTGTGTGCTGGTGAGGACAAAACGAGTAAGTCGACATGGCACTCCCCTCAGGGTGCCATGCCAACCTCACACTGCCTATGCAATATAGATAAGTCACCCCTCTAGCAGGCCTTACAGCCCTAAGGCAGGGTGCACTATACCATACAGTGTCTAAGCAAAACCTAAGACATTGTAAGTGCAGGGTAGCCATAAGAGTATATGGTCTGGGAGTCTGTCAAACACGAACTCCACAGCACCATAATGGCTACACTGAAAACTGTGAAGTTTGGTATCAAACTTGTCAGCACAATAAATGCACACTGATGCCAGTGTACATTTTATTGTAACATACACCTCAGAGGGCACCTTAGAGGTGCCCCCTGAAACCTTAACCAACTACTCGTGTAGGCTGACTGGTTTTAGCAGCCTGCCACACTTGAGACATGTTGCTTGCCGTATGGGGAGAGTGCCTTTGTCACTCTGTGGCTAGTAACAAAGCCTGTACTGGGTGGAGATGCCTATCACCTCCCCCTTGCAGGACTGTAACACCTGGCGGTGAGCCTCAAAGGCTCACCCCCTTTGTTACAGCACCACAGGGCATTCCAGCTAGTGGCGTTGCCCGCCCCCTCCGGCCAAGGCCCCACTTTTGGCGGCAAGGCCAGAGGAGATCATGAGAAAAACAAGGAGGAGTCCCTGGCCAGTCAGGACAGCCCCTAAGGCAACCTCAGCTGAAGTGACTCTGACTTTTAGGAATCCTCCATCTTGCAGATGGAGGATCCCCCCAATAGGGATAGGAATGTGACCCCCTCCCCTTGGGAGGAGGCACAAAGAGGGTGTAGCCACCCTCAGGGCTAGTAGCCATTGGCTACTGCCCTCCCTGACCTAAACACACCCCTAAATTCTGTATTTAGGGGCTCCCCTGAACCTAGGAACAGAGATTCCTGTAACCTAAGAAGAAGAGGACTGCTAAGCTGAAAAACCCTGCAGAGAAGACGGAGACACCAACTGCTTTGGCCCCAGCTCTACCGGCCTGTCTCCCCACTTCTAAAAGACACTGCTCCAGCGACGCTTTCCTAGGACCAGCGACCTCTGAATCCTCAGAGGACTGCCCTGCTCTAGAAGGATCTAGAAACTCCTGAGGACAGCGGCTCTGTTCATCCAAGACTGCAACTTTGTTTCCAAAGAAGCAACTTCAAGACAACTGTGTTTCCCGCCAGAAGCGTGAGACTTGCTACTCTACACCCGACGCCCCCGGCTTGACTTGTGGAGAAACAACACTTCAGGGAGGACTCCCCGGCGACGAGACCGTGAGTAGCCAGAGTTGCCCCCCCTGAGCCCTCACAGCGACGCCTGCAGAGGGAATCCCGAGGCTTCCCCTAACCGCGACTGCCTGACTCCCAGATCCCGACGCCTGGAAAAGACCCTGCACCCGCATCCCCCAGGACCTGAAAGATCGGAACTCCAGTGCAGGAGTGACCCCCAGGAGGCCCTCTCCCTTGCCCAGGTGCTGGCTACCCCGAGGAGCCCCCCCCTTGCCTGCCTGCAGCGCTGAAGAGACCCCTTGGTCTCCCATTGATTCCAATTGAAAACCCGACATGTGTTTGCACACTGCACCCGGCCGCCCCCGTGCTGCTGAGGGTGTACTTTCTGTGCTAACTTGTGTCCCCCCCGGTGCCCAACAAAACCCCCCTGGTCTGCCCTCCGAAGACGCGGGTACTTACCTGCTGGTAGACTGGAACCGGGGCACCCCCTTCTCCATTGAAGCCTATGTGTTTTGGGCACCACTTTGAACTCTGCACCTGACCGGCCCTGAGCTGCTGGTGTGGTAACTTTGGGGTTGCTCTGAACCCCCAACGGTGGGTTACCTTGGACCCAAACTTGAACCCCGTAGGTGGTTTACTTACCTGCAAGAACTAACAATTACTTACCTCCCCTAGGAACTGTGAAAATTGCACTGTGTCTAGTTTTAAAATAGCCATATGTGTCTTATTTGAAAAGTATATATGCTATTGTGATTATTCAAAGTTCCTAAAGTACTTACCTGCAATACCTTTCATGCAAAGTATTACATGTAGAATTTGAACCTGTGGTTCTTAAAATAAACTAAGAAAATATATTTTTCTATACAAAAACCTATTGGCCTGGAATTGTCTCTGAGTGTGTGTTCCTCATTTATTTCCTGTGTGTATGTACAACAAATGCTCCTTTGATAAGCCTACTGCTCGACCACACTACCACAAAATAGAGTATTAGTATTATCTCTTTTTGCCACTATCTTACCTCTAAGGGGAACCCTGGGACTCTGTGCATACTATTCCTTACTTTGAAATAGTGCATACAGAGCCAACGTCCTACATTGGTGGATCAGCGGTGGGGTACAAGACTTTGCATTTGCTGGACTACTCAGCCAATACCTGATCACATGACAAATTCCAAAAATTGTCATTAGAAATTGAGTTTTGCAACTTGTGCTATTTTTCTAAAGTTTTAAAAGTCCTGCTAGGGCCTTGTGTTAGTCCCTGTTAGCATTTCTTTTAGAGTTTAAAAGTTTTGTGAAAGTTTGAATTAGATTCTATAACTAGTTTTAGATTCTTAAAAAGTATTCCAACTTTTAGAAACATAATGTCTAGTGCAGAGATGAATGTGGAGGAACTCGACCTCACACCTTACCTCCATCTTAAGATGAGGGAGCTAAGGTCACTCTGCAACCTAAAGAAAATCACAATTGGCTCAAGACCCTCCAAACTACAGCTCCAGGAGCTTTTGGCAGAGTTTGAAAAAGCCAACCCCTCTGAGGATGACAACCCAGAGGAGGATGTTAGTGACCTGGAGGAGAATTCCCACCTTCCAGTCCTAACTAGGGAACCCAGGGACACTCAATCCCTGATTCCAGCTGTGATAGTCAGAGATGCTGCTTCCCTCACAGGAGGGACCAGCACCTCTGGAAACACTGAGGATAGCCTGAGTGAAGAGGACCTCCTGCTAGCCAGGATGGCCAAAGGATTTGCTTTGGAAAGACAGATCCTAGCCATAGAAAAGGAAAGACAAGAGATGGGCCTAGGTCCCATCAATGGTGGCAGCAACATAAATAGGGTCAGAGATTCTCCTGACATGTTGAAAATCCCTAAAGGGATTGTAACTAAATATGAAGATGGTGATGACATCACCAAATGGTTCACAGCTTTTGAGAGGGCTTGTGTAACCAGAAAAGTAAGCAAATCTCACTGGGGTGCTCTCCTTTGGGAAATGTTCACTGGAAAGTGTAGGGATAGACTCCTCACACTCTCTGGAAAAGATGCAGAATCTTATGACCTCATGAAGCGAACCCTGATTGAGGGCTTTGGATTCTCCACTGAGGAGTATAGAATTAGATTCAGGGGGCTCAAAAAACCTCGAGCCAGACCTGGGTTGATTTTGTGGACTACTCAGTGAAAACACTGGATGGTTGGATTCAAGGCAGTGGTGTTAATGATTATGATGGGCTGTACAATTTATTTGTGAAAGAACACCTATTGAGTAATTGTTCAAATGATAAACTGCATCAGCATCTGGTAGACCTAGGACCAATTTCTCCCCAAGAATTGGGAAAGAAGGCGGACCATTGGGTCAAGACTAGGGTGACCAAAAGAAAGGGGTCACAAAGCCTCCCCAGGGGAAGAGTGTTGAGACATCCAAAAACAAAAATAGTAAAGAGTCTTCTACAGGCCCCCAAAAACCTGCACAGGAGGGTGGGCCCAGAGCCTCTTCACAAAAGAATTGTGGGTACAAGGTTAAAAACTTTGATCCCAAAAAGGCCAGGTGTAGTAGCTGTAATCAGCCTGGACACCAAACTGGAGACAAGGCCTGTCCCAAGAAAAGTACCACTTCCAACTCCACTCCAGCTAACACTGGAATGGCTAGTCTCCAAGTGGGATCAACAGTGTGCCCAGAGCAAATCAGGTGTCACACTGAAGCTACATTAGTCTCTGAGGGTGGGGTGGATTTAGCCACATTGGCTGCCTGGCCTCCTAACATGCAAAAATACAGGTGGCAGCTCTTAATTAATGGGACAAGTGTAGAAGGCCTGAGGGATACAGGTGCCAGTGTCACCATGGTGACAGAGAAACTGGTTTCTCCCGGTCAATACCTGGCTGGACAAACTTATCCAGTCACCAATGCTGACAATCAAACTAAAGAACATCCCATGGCTATGGCAACTTTAGAGTGGGGAGGGGTCAATGGCCTGAAACAGGTGGTGGTCTCCTCAAATATCCCAGTAGACTGTTTGCTTGGAAATGACCTGGAGTCCTCAGCATGGGCTGAGGTAGAACTAAAAACCCATGCAGCCATGCTGGGTATCCCTGAACTGGTGTGTGTCAAAACAAGGGCACAGTGCAAGGCTCAGGGTGAAAAAGTAGAGCTGGAGTCTGGAAAAAGGGCCCAGCCTACCAAGAGGAAAGGAAAGACAACTTGGAAACCAGCTGCAACACAACAACAAAAAGAGAACCTCTCTTCTCAGGAAAAAGTTCTGCCCTCTGAGGGAACTAAGCCTATGGAGTTGGAACCTTATCAGGTTGAACTTTTAGGCCCAGGGGGACCCTCAAGGGAGCAGTTGTGTAAGGGGCAAGAAACCTGTCCCTCTCTTGAAGGCCTTAGGCAGCAAGCTGCTGAAGAGTCCAATGGCAAGAAAACTGGAACACATAGGGTCTATTGGGAAGATGGACTCCTGTACACTGAGGCAAGAGATCCCAAACCTGCTGCCACTAGGAGAGTGGTAGTGCCTCAGGAGTTCAGAGAGTTCATACTGACCTTAGCCCATGATATTCCCCTTGCTGGGCATTTGGGACAAACCAAGACGTGGGAGAGACTAGTCAACCACTTCTACTGGCCCAACATGTCCTAGAAAGTTAAGGAGTTTTGTGTCTCCTGTACCACCTGTCAAGCCAGTGGTAAGACAGGTGGACATCCAAAGCCCCCCCTCATTCCACTTCCAGTGGTGGGGGTCCCCTTTGAAAGAGTGGGTGTGGACATAGTGGGTCCACTTGAACCTCCCACAGCCTCAGGGAATATGTACATACTAGTAGTAGTGGATCATGCTACTAGATACCCTGAAGCTATTCCCCTTAGGTCGACTACTGCCCCTGCAGTAGCCAAGGCCCTCATTGGTATCTTTACCAGAGTGGGTTTCCCTAAGGAGGTGGTGTCTGACAGAGGTACCAACTTCATGTCAGCATACCTGAAACACATGTGGAATGAGTGTGGAGTGACTTATAAATTCACTACACCCTATCATCCACAAACTAATGGCCTTGTTGAGAGATTCAACAAGACATTAAAAGGCATGATCATGGGGCTCCCTGAAAAACTCAAAAGGAGATGGGATGTCCTCTTGCCATGCCTGCTTTTCGCTTACAGAGAGGTGCCTCAGAAGGGAGTAGGGTTCTCACCCTTTGAACTTCTGTTTGGCCACCCTGTAAGAGGACCACTAGCTCTTATGAAAGAAGGCTGGGAGAGACCTCTTCATGTGCCTAAACAAGACATAGTGGACTATGTACTTGGCCTACGTTCAAGGATGGCAGAGTACATGGAAAAGGCAAGTAAAAACCTTGAGGCCAGCCAACAGCTCCAGAAGTTTTGGTATGACCAAAAGGCTGCAATGGTTGAATTTCAACCAGGGCAGAAAGTCTGGGTTTTGGAGCCTGTGGCTCCCAGGGCACTTCAGGACAAATGGAGTGGCCCTTACCCAGTACTAGAGAAGAAGAGTCAGGTCACCTACCTGGTGGACCTAGGCACTAGCAGGAGCCCCAAGAGGGTGATCCATGTGAACCGCCTAAAACTCTTCCATGATAGGGCTGATGTGAATCTGTTGATGGTAACAGATAAGGACCAGGAAGCTGAGAGTGAACCTCTCCCTGATCTCCTGTCATCAAACCCTAAGGATGGCTCAGTTGATGGAGTGATCTATTCAGACACCCTCTCTAGCCAACAGCAATCTGATTGTAGGAAGGTCCTGCAACAGTTTGCTGAGCTCTTTTCCCTAACCCCTGGTCAGACACACCTGTGTACCCATGATGTGGACACAGGAGACAGCATGCCTGCAAAAACAAAATTTTCAGACAGTCTGACCAAGTTAAGGAAAGCATCAAGGTGGAAGTCCACAAGATGCTGGAATTGGGAGTAATTGAGCACTCTGACAGCCCCTGGGCTAGCCCAGTGGTCTTAGTCCCCAAACCTCACAACAAAGATGGAAAGAGAGAGATTAGGTTTTGTGTGGACTACAGAGGACTTAATTCTGTCACCAAGACAGATGCCCATCCCATTCCTAGGGCTGATGAACTTATTGACAAATTAGGTGCTGCCAAATTCTTAAGTACCTTTGACTTAACAGCAGGGTACTGGCAAATCAAAATGGCACCTGGAGCAAAAGAAAAGACAGCATTCTCCACACCTGATGGGCATTATCAGTTTACTGTTATGCCCTTTGGTTTAAAGAATGCCCCTGCCACCTTCCAAAGGTTGGTGAATCAAGTCCTTGCTGGTTTGGAGTCCTTTATTGCAGCTTATCTTGATGATATTGCTGTCTTTAGCTCCAGCTGGCAGGTTCACCTGGTCCATCTGAAGAAGGTTTTGAAGGCTCTGCAATCAGCAGGCCTCTCTATCAAGGCATCCAAATGCCAGGTAGGGCAGGGAACTGTGGTTTACTTGGGCCACCTTGTAGGTGGAGGCCAAGTTCAGCCACTCCAGCCTAAGATCCAGACTATTCTGGACTGGGCAGCTCCAAAAACCCAGACTCAAGTCAGGGCATTCCTTGGCTTGACTGGGTATTACAGGAGGTTTGTGAAGGGATATGGATCCATAGTGACAGCCCTCACAGAAATTACCTCCAAGAAAATGCCCAAGAAGGTAAACTGGACTGTAGAGTGCCAACAGGCCTTTGACACCCTGAAACAAGCAATGTGCACAGCACCAGTTCTAAAAGCTCCAGATTACTCCAAGCAGTTCATTGTGCAGACAGATGCCTCTGAACATGGGATAGGGGCAATTTTGTCCCAAACAAATGAAGATGGCCTTGACCAGCCTGTTGCTTTCATTAGCAGGAGGTTACTCTCCAGGGAGCAACGTTGGAGTGCCATTGAGAGGGAGGCCTTTGCTGTGGTTTGGTCCCTGAAGAAGCTGAGACCATACCTCTTTGGTACTCACTTTGTAGTTCAAACTGACCACAGACCTCTCAGATGGCTGATGCAAATGAAAGGTGAAAATCCAAAACTGTTGAGGTGGTCCATCTCCCTACAGGGAATGGACTTTATAGTGGAACACAGACCTGGGACTGCCCATGCCAATGCAGATGGCCTTTCCAGGTTCTTCCACTTAGAAAATGAAGACTCTCTTGGGAAAGGTTAGTCTCATCCTCTTTCGTTTGGGGGGGGGGGGTTGTGTAAGGAAATGCCTCCTTGGCATGGCTACCCCCTGACTTTTTGCCTTTGCTGATGCTATGTTTTGAATTGAAAGTGTGCTGAGGCCTGCTAACCAGGCCCCAGCACCAGTGTTCTTTCCCTAACCTGTACTTTTGTTTTCACAATTGGCACACCCTGGCATCTAGGTAAGTCCCTTGTAACTGGTACCCCTGGTACCAAGGGCCCTGATGCCAGGGAAGGTCTCTAAGGGCTGCAGCATATCTTATGCCACCCTGGGGACCCCTCACTCAGCACAGACACACTGCTTGCCAGCTTGTGTGTGCTGGTGAGGACAAAACGAGTAAGTCGACATGGCACTCCCCTCAGGGTGCCATGCCAACCTCACACTGCCTATGCAGTATAGATAAGCCACCCCTCTAGCAGGCCTTACAGCCCTAAGGCAGGGTGCACTATACCATAGGTGAGGGCACCAGTGCATGAGCACTGTGCCCCTACAGTGTCTAAGCAAAACCTTAGACATTGTAAGTGCAGGGTAGCCATAAGAGTATATGGTCTGGGAGTCTGTCAAACACGAACTCCACAGCACCATAATGGCTACACTGAAAACTGTGAAGTTTGGTATCAAACTTCTCAGCACAATAAATGCACACTGATGCCAGTGTACATTTTATTGTAACATACACCCCAGAGGGCACCTTAGAGGTGCCCCCTGAAACCTTAACCAACTACCCGTGTAGGCTGACTGGTTTTAGCAGCCTGCCACACTCGAGACATGTTGCTGGCCACATGGGGAGAGTGCCTTTGTCACTCTGTGGCTAGTAACAAAGCCTGTACTGGGTGGAGGTGCCTATCACCTCCCCCTTGCAGGACTGTAACACCTGGCGGTGAGCCTCAAAGGCTCACCCCCTTTGTTACAGCACCACATGGCATTCCAGTTAGTGGAGTTGCCCGCCCCCTCTGGCCACGGCCCCACTTTTGGCGGCAAGGCCGGAGGAGATAATGAGAAAAACAAGGAGGAGTCACTGGCCAGTCAGGACAGCCCCTAAGGCAACCTGAGCTGAAGTGACTCTGACTTTTAGGAATCCTCCATCTTGCAGATGGAGGATCCCCCCAATAGGGATAGCAATGTGACCCCCTCCCCTTGGGAGGAGGCACAAAGAGGGTGTAGCCACCCTCAGGGCTAGTAGCCATTGGCTACTGCCCTCCCTGACCTAAACACACCCCTAAACTCTGTATTTAGGGGCTCCCCTGTACCTAGGAACGGAGATTCCTGCAACCTAAGAAGAAGAGGACTGCTAAGCTGAAAACCCCTGCAGAGAAGATGGAGACACCAACTGCTTTGGCCCCAGCTCTACCAGCTTGTCTCCCCACTTCTAAAAGACACTGCTCCAGCGACACTTTCCCCAGGACTAGCGACCTCTGAATCCTCAGAGGACTGCCCTGCTCTAGAAGGACCAAGAAACTCCAGAGGACAGCGGCTCTGTTCATCCAAGACTGCAACTTTGTTTCCAAAGAAGCAACTTCAAGACAACTGTGTTTCCCGCCGGAAGCGTGAGACTTGCTACTCTGCACACGACGCCCCCGGCTCGACTTGTGGAGAAACAACACTTCAGGGAGGACTCCCCGGCGACTACGAGACTGTGAGTAGCCAGAGTTGCCCCCCTGAGTCCCCACAGCGACACCTGCAGAGGGAATCCCGAGGCTCCCCCTGACCGCGACTGCTTGACTCCCAGATCCCGACGCCTGGAAAAGACCCTGCACCCGCATCCCCCAGGACCTGAAAGATCGGAACTCCAGTGCAGGAGTGACCCCCAGGAGGCCCTTTCCCTTGCCCAGGTGGTGGCTACCCCGAGGAGCCCCCCCTTGCCTGCCTCCAGCGCTGAAGAGACCCCTTGGTCTCCCATTGAGTCCAATTGAAAACCCAACGTGTGTTTGCACACTGCACCCGGCCGCCCCCGTGCTGCTGAGGGTGTACTTTCTGTGCTAACTTGTGTCCCCCCCAGGTGCCCTACAAAACCCCCCTGGTCTGCCCTCCGAAGACACGGGTACTTACCTGCTGGCAGACTGGAACTGGGGCACCCCCTTCTCCATTGAAGCCTATGTGTTTTGGGCACCACTTTGAACTCTGCACCTGACCGGCCCTGAGCTGCTGGTGTGGTAACTTTAGGGTTGCTCTGAACCCCCAACGGTGGGTTACCTTGGACCCAAACTTGAACCCCGTAGGTGGTTTACTTACCTGCAAGAACTAACAATTACTTACCTCCCCTAGGAACTGTGAAAATTGCACTGTCTAGTTTTAAAATAGCCATATGTGTTTTATTTGAAAAGTATATATGCTATTGTGATTATTCAAAGTTCCTAAAGTACTTACCTGCAATACCTTTCATGCAAAGTATTACATGTAGAATTTGAACCTGTGGTTCTTAAAATAAACTAAGAAAATATATTTTTCTATACAAAAACCTATTGGCCTGGAATTGTCTCTGAGTGTGTGTTCCTCATTTATTGCCTGTGTGTATGTACAACAAATGCTTAACGCTACTCCTTTGATAAGCCTACTGCTCGACCACACTACCACAAAATAGAGCATTAGTATTATCTCTTTTTGCCACTATCTTACCTCTAAGGGGAACCCTTGGACTCTGTGCATACTATTCCTTACTTTGAAATAGTGCATACAGAGCCAACTTCCTACAACGTGGACTTAGTGAGATTGAGACAATGAGTCCTGGTGATGGACAAGGCAACTTTCTGCCGTTTTACTTTAATTGGCCCCAATGGCAGTGAGCCGGTTATAAACTGGGCACAACTTAGTGTCCAGAAGCTCGCTAAGCAGGACACTCAGGGTGTCCGAGAGGTCGGCACTCGTAGGAGGCAGGGTTAATGAGTCATCAGCTTTATGGGGCTCGATGCCTGCGTAGATTTGAGCTGTTTAACTCTCTGTGGCGCCTTCCTCCTTTTGGTTGTTGGCCCAACATCCGGGGAGCAAACAATGGTTGCCGTGGCATTAGTAGAAACTGCCCCCTCCTCTGGATTGATACTTGCAGGACCACTCGCGCCCATACAGTTCCTCATGGATAAAATATGCTCATTTGGAGAATGGGGCATAGCACTAGTAAGAACAATAGCGCATAAAATCGGGGGCCTTTGGGCCCTGAGAAGGGACAAAGTATGAAGGTCCTCAGACGCAAGTGAGAGTCTTTGCTCTGCCAGCTTAATTTCATTTGAGACAAGGTCCACCGCCTGCACTAGAAAGCTGTCAATTGATGAGGCGGGTGAGTTTGTGGTCCCAAAGTGGCTCAACTATTGGCCTTTCTTTTACCCATATCAGGAAGCGATCACCAATTCTCCCAAATTCTCAGAAACAAAAAAACAACGATAATCGATTGCGCACAGTACCTTCAGAAAAGGAGGGCAAGTAAGTCAGTCTTTGCAGGTCCAAAAGGAGGGAGTAAAGAGGAGGGCCCGACCTGGCCTCTACTGCTCTATGATAAGCCTTCTTAGCACGGTCTTCAACCAGGTACATGCCCAGGCACGACCCTTGCGCATTCCACGCTGTGGGTCCCGGGCTGGCCTGTAGGCACCTCCTGGTGCAGGAAGTGTGTTGGTGGCTCTTCACTGCCTCAAGTGTGGCAGGCATGGTCCCCTGGTGAAAGTCCCCTGTGTGATGACATTGGAGTACACAAGGAGCCAAACAATGTGATAGTGTCAGCTGCTGCCATTTTTCCACACCACTTCAAGGAGTGCAGAGACAAACTGAGAGAGACATGACAGCGACAATAGAGCATATGATATGTGCGGATAACTTGGAGTCTTATTAATCACAGTACTATATCAGAAGGTTGGTGGGAAGTAGAGCAAGACAGAATCTAGAGGAGGATTTAGTATCCACCAAAAACACTAATACCCAAGGTAAGTAACTTTTCATTATGATATAAATTCCTCCCCTTAACCAAGGGAGTCATGTCACACAAAACTGGCGTAGTATAAGCTATAAGGCTGCAATATTTAACAAAAATATGTAAGGAGGACCACCAGGCAACCCAGCAAATGCCAACCTCCAGAACAAGACTGATGAGAGCAGTGGGACCAGCCTTGGCCACGGTGGAGTGGGCACCAATGGCAAGAGTATCTTTCAAGAAAGACGTTTCAGATTTATATACAAGGTGTAGGCCAAGGTGAAATGATGTGCTTGGCCACTGCTTTGCCCATCATGACTCCGTTAAAGCCTATAAAGAACTAAACATCTTCTCTGTTTCGTTGAATGCAGTGGATGTAGTAAGATGCTGCATTCCCCGGGCCAAGACTATGCAACAACTCCTCTTCTTTGGTAAGATGAGTAGAAGGGAAGAAAAATGGACAATATTAGGCTAGCCCATGTAAAAGAAAGACACCACTTCTGGTAAGAATGATTGACAAGCTCAATAAATCGATTCATTCATGTAGACACCAGTTAACAATGGACAGACCTTGAGTTCACTGACTACTCATTGAAGTCATTGCCAGCAAAAACAGTTTTTTTTAAGAGTCAAAATGGGCAGCAGTGCATCAGCTCATTGTGGATGGCCTAAGGCTTAACGCAAGGTCAAGTCTCACAAGAAACAATGAATGGATCTGGAAGAAACAAGTGAAACAAACCTTTTAGTAAATAGGCCACTATTGGTAAATTAAACACAGAAGGCTGGTCGGAGAGAGACATGAAAGCAGATAGGGCACCAACATTTACAGTAGCCCATGACTGGGGCCTTGCTGGTTTAGAGAAAGTGTGAAGCATAACACATCATAAAGGCGAGACTGAAAGAAGTTCAGACCTTCCGACACACATCACTGAACAAATGTATTCCAGTGATCTGCAAAAATACATTTTGAGTTTGATTTCCTGCCATCCAGTGTAATGCTTGCACCCCATGGCAGCAATAGGTCTCTAGTTGGCACAGCACAATCTCCATGCATGCAGATGCAGTGTTTGAGGAACAAACCAGGATCGCCTGCTGTGAGAGCAAGTCCTCCAGAATGGGAGAGGAAGAAAGTGCCATGTGTTGAGTTCCAGGAAAATCGCATACCAAATTCTCTTTGACCAGTTCAGGGCCATCATCTGCGCTTAATAATACTAGGCATTTTGCAGACCTTTTAACAGTAGTGTACTGACAGGAATGCAAAATGCAGGCCCCATTACAATTTAAACTGGAAAACATTCTCCAGGAAACAATTCAGAGGGAAGTGTATAGCAAAAAACTAAGGATACTTGCTATTCTGAGCCATAGCATGGACACCCCAATAGGTAGAAGATAATTTCCATCACTTTGGGATGGAGTTCCCACTCACTGTCCTCCAAGGAAACGTAACTCAGACTCAGGATAATGTCCTGTTGCTGGGCCCATCAACACAGTCAAATCACCTCAAAACACAGGCTCCACAAACCCACTCACCTTAATATCTTGATGTAAAGGACAGTGATGATGTTGTCTGACAGAACTTAAATAGCACTCCAAGAGATGGAGGGAAGACTTCATGGCAAGTCAAGTTGCCTCAGGTCCAATACATTTAGGTGTTGGTACCGCTCAGATGTGGACCAAAGGCCAGCATCACAGGCCTGTTCAGATGAGTTACCCAGTTCAATGAGGAGGCGTTCACAAAAACAGTAGCCTGCAACTGCAGAGGACTGAAGGAACTACTCACTGAAGAACTGGAGGAGCACACACATCAGCGAGATCCTGGAGGACAAAATCAGAAAACTATACCTATGTCAAGAGACTTCCCTGATAATACAGCCACTACCTCTTAAACACCAGTAACGTGCTCTCATCTATTTTGTGACATGCAGCACCAACAGGATTCATAAGAAAATCAGGCCTAACAGCAACAGAATTTACCGACCTTGGATCAGTGACCGAGTCACAAACATCAGAATCCTATTCAAATACCTGCAATAATCTGAGCAGGATAGCCCTTCACAAAGGTTGTTTTGCATCTGTCCCATTAACTGAAGCCTTAGTGTGTTGTTGACACTGTTAGTGAGTGTTGACTTTGATAAGCCAATTGTCCAGATATGGAAACACGTGTACTTTTTGTCTGTGCAGATGAGCTGCTACTACTGCTAGCTACTTCGTGAATACTTGAAGTGCAGTAGTTACCCTGAAAGGAAGGACTTTGAACTGACAATGGTTGCTGCTCAACACAATCTTAAGATACTTGCGATGAGCCAGGTGTATTGATGTGTGAAAGTAAGAATTTTTCAGGTCTAAAGTAGCCATAAAGTCACCCTGTTGAGGACGTGGAATCACATCTTGCAAGGTGACCATGTGGAAGTGCTCTGATAGGATGTACTGGTTTAGTGACCCGAGATCTAGGATTGGTCACAGAGATCCGTCTTTTTGGGGGGTTAGGAAGTATAAAAAGTATACTCCTGAGCCCTGGTGTTGAAGAGGGACGGGTTCTATAGCTCCTGTGAGAAGAAGGGCGTGAAATTCTTGTTTGAGTAATGTTTGATATTAAAGTGACAACCTGTGAATGTGAGGCAGAATGTTGGGATGTGTAATACCGAGCCCCAGACATTAGCCATGTTGGCTAACGGCTAACACCCACTGGTCTACTGTAATTTCTTGCCATGCGGTTTGAAAATCTTGTAGTTGGCCCCTAACAGGTGGTATGCGATCGGTGGGCAGGAACCCTTACCTGTTTCTTTACTTTTGTTGCCTCTGCAGCAACCACAATAATAGCTCCTTGGGGATGAGATTTTGCCTTACTGTCTTTGATAGGAAGTGTATGTAGGAGGCTGGCCTGGCTTATAGTGGGTACCTTGTGGCACTTACACTCTGTGCCAGGTCCAATTATCCCTTATTAGTAGAATAGAGGTGTTTCTAGCAGCTTAGGCTGATAGAAGGTAGCTATGTCAAAGCTTAGGCTGAACTAGGAGACATGCAAAGCTCCTACTATACCATTTATATCATATAGCACAATATCATAAGAAAAAACAATACTCAGAGTTACTAAAAATAAAGGTACTTTATTTTTATGACAATATGCCACAAGTATCTCAGTGAGTACCCTCAGTAAGAAGGCAAGTAATATACACAAGTTATATGTACACCAACCCAAAACAGGTAAGTAAGAGTAAGAAAAGTAATGCAAACAGTGTAGAATTACAATAGGATGCAATAGGTGAACATAGGTCTAGGGGCAACACAAACCATATACTCCAAAAGTGGAATGCGAATCACGAATGGGCCCCAGACCTATGGGAGCTTGTAGAGGGTCGCTGGGACTATAAGAAAACAGTCAGGGTGTCCAAGATATCCCACCCCAAGACCCTGAAAAGTAGGAGTAAAGTAAACCTACTACCCCAAAAGGACACAATAGTCGTGATAGGGGGATCCTGCAAGAACCACAAACACCAGCAAAGCACTGAAGACGGATTCCTGGACCTGAGGACCTGCAAGGCAAGGGGACCAAGTCCAAGAGTCGCAACAGTGTCCGGGGGGGCAGGAGCCCAGGAAACCCCGGATGAAGGTGCAAGGAAGCTGCCTCCGGATGGAAGAAGCTTAGGATTCTGCAACAACGAAGAGAGCTAGGAACTTCTCCTTTGAATGAAAGATGTCCCAAGGCATGCTGATGGTTGCAGAAGTGTTTCCACGCAGAAATACGGCAAAGAAGCCTTGCGAGCTGCAAGGGCCGTGGTAGAGGTTTTTGGGTGCTGCTGGGGACCAGGAAGGACCAGGATGTCGCCCCTTGGAGGAGGAGGAGACAGAGGGGGCGCTCAGCAACTCAGAGAGCCCCCACAGAAGTACCGGAGCAGGCACTTATAAGATTTGTGAACTGGAACTGGCTCAGAGTCACAAAGGAGGGTCCCACGACGTCGGAGTCCAACTCAGAGGGTTGAGCACTGCAGGACGGAGTGCTGGGAACCCAGGCTAGGCTGTGCACAAAGTAATCCTTGGAGAAGTGCACAGTAGCCGGAGCAGCTGCAAATCACGCAGTACACAGGTTTGCAGTCTAGCGTGAGGAGGCAAGGACTTACCTCCACCAAACTTGGACTGAAGGATCACTGGACTGTGGGAGTCACTTGGATAGAGTTCCTGTGTTTCAGGGACCACGCTCGTCAGAATGAGAGGGGACCCAGAGGACCGGTGATGCAGTCATTTGGTGCCTGCGTTAGCAGGGGGAAGATTCCGTCGACCCACGGGAGATTTCTTCTTGGCTTCCAGTGCAGGGTGAAGGCAGGTGACCCCCAGAGCATGCACCACCAGGAAACAGTCGAGAAAGCCGGCAGGATTAGGTGCTACAATGTTGCTGGTAGTCGTCTGGCTACTTTGTTGCGGTTTTGCAGGCGTCCTGGAGCAGTCAGCCGTCGATCCTTGGCAGAAGTCAAAGAGGGAAGTGCAGAGGAACTCTGGTGTGCTCTTGCATTCGTTATCTGAAGAATACCCCAGAGGAGAGACCCTAAATAGCCAGAAAAGGAGGTTTGGCTGCCAAGAAAGGAGGATTTGCTACCAAGAAAGGTAAGAGCCTATCAGAGGGGGTCTCTGACATCACCTGCTGGCACTGGCCACTCAGAGCAGTCCAGTGTGCCCCGAACACCTCTGTTTCCAAGATGGTAGAGGTCTGGAACACACTGGAGGAGCTCTGGGCACCTCCCCTGGGAGGTACTGGTCAGGGGAGGGGTCACTCCCCTTTCCTTTGTCCAGTTTTGCGCCAGAGTAGGGCTGGGAGATCCCTGAACCGGTGTAGACTGGCTTATGCAGAGATGGGCACCATCTATGCCCATCAAAGCATTTCCAGAGGCTGTGGGAGGCTACTCCTCCCCAGCCCTTCACACCTATTTCCAAAGGGAGAGGGTGTAACACCCTCTCTCAGGGGAAATCCTTTGTTCTACCTTCCTGGGCCAGGGCTGCCTAGACCCCAGGAGGGCAGAATCCTGTCTGAGGGGTTGGCAGCAGCAGCAACTGCAGTGGAAACCCCGGAAAGGCAGTTTGGCAGTACCCAGGTTCTGTGCTAGAGATCCGGGGAATCATGGAATTGTCCCCCCAATACCAGAATGGTATTGGGGTGACAATTCCATGATCTTAGACATGTTACATGGCCATGTTCGGAGTTGCCATTGTGACGCTATACATAGGTAGTAATCTATGTATAGTGCACGCGTGTAATGGTGTCTCCGCACTCACAAAGTCCGGGGAATTTGCCCTGAACAATGTGGGGGCACCCTGGCTAGTGCCAGGGTGCCCACACACTAAGTAACTTGGCACCCAACCTTGACTAAGTGAGGGTTAGACATATAGGTGACTTATAACTTACTTATGTGCAGTGAATAATGGCTGTGAAATAACGTGGACGTTATTTCACTGAATTGTCTGAGCTCCCTAGGGGGGGCATAAGAAATGCTGCAGCCCATAGGGATCTCCTGGAACCCCAATACCCTGGGTACCTAAGTACCATATACAAGGGAATTATATGGGTGTACCAGTGTGCCAATGAGAATTGGTAAATTTAGTCACTAGCCTGCAGTGACAAATTTAGAAAGCAGAGAGATAATAAACACTGAGGTTCTGGTTAGCAGAGCCTCAGTGATACAGTTAGGCCCCACACAGGGAACACATCCAGGGCACATACTATGAGCACTGGGGTCCTGCCTAGCAGGATCCCAGTGATACAAGGGCTAAAACAACACATACAGTGAAAAGTGGGGGTAACATGCCAGGCAAGATGGTACTTTCCTACAGTGGATGCATCTGAGGAGGTGTTTTATGAGCTCCCACAATTAACAGGATAACGAAAGGTGATACGAGGAGCAGGTGTCTGAAAGGGCCCCCATTGCTTTCAACGTCTCCATGTTTTTTTTTTCTCTAATGTGGTGTGTTCTTGAGGCATATTCAGTACACACAGTTGTACCTCTGGTTTAAAAAGACAAATTCTAAGCCATACTAGGTACATAAGGAATACACTGGTGTTAATACCTCTATCTGCGGTGTCACCAGCATCTGTGGTGGAGTCACAAATGTGCCCCGTGGCCCACCATACCCAGCAGTGTCTGACTGAGGAGACCCCTGTTGCGATATGTCAAGTGGATCTTCTCCATAGGATGGTGATGAAGGTGAGGCTGGTGGTGTAGGTGTTGGTGGAGGGAATAGTGGTGGTGGTGAGGCAGGTGGAATGGGCAAAGGGCTGGTAGTCTTGTCCACCCTTTTCCTCTGTTTGGGAGGAACAAGCATGTCCAAAGCCTCTTGAAAAGTCAGCCTCCTTTGAGGTGGTGGTGGACGCGCCTGAGTGGAAACCTTTGCAACGATGCGTCCAGTGAGAGGTTGGATGTGAATCTGTTTTGCCTCACATCCAGCTGTCCTAAAGTCTGTGCAGGATCGGCTCCACTGATGTTTCAGAACTGGACTTGGAGGTTGGCTTCGAAGATCTCAGCTGCAAACTAGATTTTGGCTTCAATATCAAAGCTCTGCTCAGCGTCGAGGTGGTGGATGTCCACGGCAACAGTCAGAATCAATCATTGAGTAGGCGCTGGCTGACGGTCCACGGCTGAAGTACTCAATGCTGAAGGCTACGTCTTCATTGGAGGTTTCAGCGCTGAACCAGAATGTGGGGCATCCAAACCAGTTACTCAGTGCCAACCATGGTCGGAAGGTAGTAGTGGACTGAGGGCCTCTGAGTGTGGATCCAGAGGAGCTGAGTGCCTCCTGATGGGATCTGGGCAATGTATGAGGGCAGCGGAGGCCGGGCTCACGTCTTGCTGAGCCGGCATCATGTCCTCCATTTCCAGGTTGACTTTAAAGTTAGAGCTGGAATTGCCCTTGAGAGAAAATGCCTCTACCTCTGTAGCCAACAGTTGAGAGCAACTTTCTTCCTCCTTAGTGTGCTCTTCACCAACGATATCTGGAGAGTCATCAATGGTTCTATACAACAATTTCAGGTGATGCACTCAAAGGTGTTGAATAGTCTTCTTCGAGCAGAATGATTTACGGGTGTCGAATTCCACTACCCTGTGCTCGGGGTGTATGGACTTTCTCAGGGAGGCTAGGAGACCTTCCACTAGACGGTCATATGCATTTAAATGGAAGATGTTTTATTTATGGTGTACACAGAATAACCACAATCTAAATTCCAGCCAAGAAAATGTAGTCATCCCGTATCTCCCACACTTGGCTAAATCAGGGCTGCAGTTTTCCCCAATTAGGGTACTCCTTGAAGCCATTACAGCATATAGGAAATTTCACTCACAAACATCCTTTTTCAGCATTCCAGTGGTGAAGGAATTTCTCAAAGGGCTTAAAAAGATGATCTCTCCAGTTAGGAATCCCTCTTCTCTATGCGAATTTACCATGGTCCTTTACAAATTGATGTGTCCTCCATTTGAACTAATTGATAAAGCCCTTTTGCAACATCTCACCTAGAAAGCTGCTTTTCTGGTGGCCATCACTTCAGCCGGAAGCATAAGTGAAATTCAAGCCCGGTCTTCAGCGATACCATATACTGTGTTTCACTCCATTAGAGTGGTGATGATAACTCATTCCTGTTTTCTCCTATAGGTAGTCTCAGAGGTTCACATAAATCACAATATCTCTCTATATACTTTCTTTCCTAATCCTTCAAGTCCAGCTGAAAGGTCTCTAAATTATCTGGACACTCAGAGAGTGTTAAAATTCTACTTGGACAAGACCAAGAGTATCAGGAAATCGGATCACCAGTGAGAACAGTTTTGGCATCAGCTAAGCAATCCATTTCAAGATGCATTGTTTCCTGTATTCTACTCTCATACCAGCTAGCTAAGAATTCATTACCTGCTGGACCTAGAGTACCCTCTACAAGAGGGAAAACTGCTACTGCAGCTCTGTTACAAAATGTACCCATTTCTGAAATGTGTAAGGCTGCTACATGGAAATCTGCGCATACCTTTACTGGGCATTACTGCCTGGATTCATATGCTAAAGCAGATACTCAGGTAGGACAGGCTTCAATAAGGAATCTTTTTGGTTAAATGTTGGAGTTGTTCTTCGCTTCAAAGTCTGCGCTTTGCCAGCTGGGCTTGCTATTCTGTTTAATGCTTATGACTATTGATAGAATTCCCTGGAAGATAAGGATAAATTGCTTACCTGTAATCCTAGTTTTCTTCCAGGAGAATACTCATCAAAGTCATAAGCAACCCACCCACCACCCCAGACGGAAGCTATTGCAGCTCTCAACAAGTTCTGTATCAGGATTACTTAGTTTTCCAGAACAATGACCTGAGCTGTCACCTGTGGGGCATGGTGGATACAGGGGGTACTGTGAGGTCCATAAAGGCACAGTGGAAGTTTTTATGATTACTCTTTTTAATGGCAGCCTATTGGTTAACAGCGTCTCATATTCCCTTTTTGTTTTTAAACATAAGTTTTACGGAAGGCTTCCTGTGGTCAATTTTTTACATTATTAACATGAATTGTACTGATTTATGTGGTTTTAAAAGAAAGGTAAATGTAATGTGGCAATTGTTTACCTTTTCTAATGGCTGCATATATATTTTTTTTTTCACTGAAAGGGACATTATAGTTAAGTTCTGAATTTACTTGTACAACACCCTAGAAATTCACCTGCTAGAGTTATCTGAAGTAACTATAACTCGCGCCCCCATCATGCACAACTATCTTATCAATAATTTTACTGCAGATGTTACATTGTCTTTATCAATGTCATGAGTGCTGTAATTTGTGGGGTGTTAGCAGTGCATTGTGAGGACACAAGTTATAGATATTGAGAAACGAATCTAGGAGCGCTTGCTTTTTTTTCTTTTTTTAAGTTTTACTGCAAATTTGCGACATCACTGCGATTTTGCTGTGAAAACATTCTAAAAAGCCTTTTAGCTCTGAGGGGTCCGCACCAGTAGAGCTAAGGGGTCATGGTGTCGTTACCCTGGCCCCTTTTCTCTGTTCTGCGTTTTGTTCTGGGACTCCACTGAAGTCCCAAGAATGGCTGCAAAGACTTCCTGGTTTGAAGTGTTGGCAGCCAATCAGAGCTGTGCATTTCCCTGCTATTCACAAAGTCGTCACGGCTAGAGATATCTAAATTTATTTTATTTTTAATATCTCCAAAACTACTGAATGGATTTACACCAAATATGCGAAAGCACAATTTGCATACCGAAAGCTAGCTTTGTGCCAAATTTGGTGTAATGCCATCTAGCGGTTCAGGCTGTAGTTGTATCTAAAGGTCCTATGGGAATTAACATAGGAAACACAACTTTTCTGACAGCCCCACCTTCTCTCCCCACTCCCGTCTTCTCAGTCCTTGCTTCAAGGATCACCCCAAAACTTTCTGTGTACAACAAGAATCATCGGGGCATTTTTTGGGGAAAATTGTGTGAAGGTTCGTCAAATGTGCCAAAGATATAGGCAAGTCAAAAAATGCTTTTTCTATGGAAACATGGTCCTAACTACAGTATAACTACCTGATGGTGGGACTATTCAGTGCTTATGGCTATTGATGATTATTTCCTGGAAGACAAAATTACTTACCTTCAAATGCAAGAATGAATATGGAAACCCCAGCAATGGCTCTTCAGCGCCACCAGGTGAAGCCATGCTGTCTCAGTATCGACTCCTCTTGAACCCTTTGATTGATTGATATTCTTTATTTGATCATAAGAATAGATCAAAAAAGATAACACATAGAGAAAAACTACATTACGTAAAATAATGAAAACAAATATATATGTGCAAATAAAAGCTATAAAAGGGCCAAGCTACAATGAATTAGGCTTTTGAACATGATCCTTCACCAGAGAACCAATTCCTATAAAATAATAAAATCACTATCATGTAACAAAAAATTAAACAGCATAGTCCTTCTCAGTGTTAAAATACCTTTAAAAAAACAGACAACAGTGAAGCAGGTTTCATGATATTTTAGATGCTGGAGGAAAAGTAAAGCAGTCCTATACTTCGTAACCTCATAATTTCTCAATAATGATAATAAAAAATGCCTTTTGTAGGGCATGTGATATTTACAAAAAAGACAAAATGCAGTAAAGACTGAGATGGTTGCTCATCACACGGACAAAGACATCAGCAGCTGAAAACTGACCTTGTAGAAAATACAACATCCAACGAATAAACCCTAATCTAAATTGCTTCATTAATGTTCGTTCATAAGCATTCTGTACATACAACACATATGGTGCAATCCCGATTGACATCTTTATCAGACAATACTCTCTCACAGTGGGTTTCATTATCTCTACAGCTTCCCTAGCAGACTGTATAAGTTTAACAAAGCAGTCCCAAACCCAACTGTTATACTTTTATGTAATAGATTCTGGTTTGTCAAACAAATGGGCACAACCCAGGGATGAAGTGGTGTCCCCAATATATCTTATCATGGAATATTTACCCCAAGATCACAAGAATGGTAGTCCCCCTAATGATTGACCGTTGAGTTCTGCTTCTTTGTTAGCCCGGATCGAGCACCAAAGTACCAATAATGCATTAATTATATTTTGGACGTAATCTAGGCCTAATTCCAGGTGTGAAGGAACATGGGATGTCGATGAAGGGATCCCCAGCAGCTGATGGCATAAAGGATTCTCTTCTACCTGAATGGAACTGACATCTCTGTAGCCCCAAACCCCATTCCAAATCTACAAAGCAGGAAACCAACTTCTTTAGCCCATTTCCTGTTCTAGCAAGCAAAACCACATCGTCGGCATACAGAAAGGTGGGAATAGCCCTTTTATTAATACAATGTATGTCTGCTCCTGCAGACACCAAAGTTCTTTCCAGATAATCAATATAAAGTAAGAATAAATTTGGGGAGAGAACACACCTATGCCGCGCACCACGGGTGAATCTGAATGGAGAAGTACTCACACCATTGGCCCCATATCTAACTGTGTCATAAGGCCTGATGGAAAAGACTTGGATAGGAAACAAAACCCACCTCAAGGCCCATAGTCAGAAGGATATCCCAGAGCTTTGATCTGTTCATTCCATCTATCGCAATTGTTAGGTTCATAAATGCAAGATGGATTGAAGTATCCATCTCGTGTTTATATTTAGCTATGAGTAGATGTAGGTTGAGGTGCTGCTCGATTGTTCCTAGGCTCTTCCAAAAACCATATTGCACCTGGGAGTGTTAGTATGGTGCAACCAGGAAACCAATTGTTCCGAAATCACTCTAACAATAATTTTAGAAGGAGAACTGAGTATAGATATTGGGCGATAACACCGTGGTTCATGGGCATTTCTATTTTTAAAGATAGGTACGCCAAGAGAGCAGTGGCCCCACTCGACAAACAGAGTTGAAAATGCTAGTAAGACCAGAACCCTGGATCCTCCAAATCAAGGGACATCCCATCCCACCCCGGGGCCTGTTTAGAGGGACTGTTAAGGATGGCCTTAAGTACTTCTTCCTTTGAAAAACAGAGGCTCTCATTTGATGGCAAATCAACCTGCCCCTCTTCTTGGGGCTCAGTACTGGAGCCATAAATACCAGAGAAATGCTCAACCCAGTCATCAGGGGTAATATGGACAGTGACTGTCTGGAGATCGTCCCAGGTCTAAACCAACCTGGACTACTTTCCAGAATGCCTGGGGATCCTTATTTTGACAAGCAACTATAATAGCTTCCCACTGCAGTCTTTTAGGCTGGAATTTTCTTTCCAAGGCTATGGCATATGCCTTCCTACAGGCTGAAATGGCACCACGATCCCTAGGAATTTGCTTTAGGGGTTGTCATAGAATAGTATTTGCTTCTCTAAAGTCTTTGTCAAACTATCATTTGCAAAAGGCAGGAGTTTTTCCAGCAGGTCTTATCAACATGGCTTAATGCGAGTCAGGAGTTCGGCAAAGCTGTGTAAGGGAATGTTAGAGTCACCTCCGTCGGAAAGACAGAGCGTTTCTAGATCCATGCAATTACTGTGGACCTGATTCATAACTGAGGTCATATCGACAGAGTGCCAAACCAGCCTCTGCCCATTGTCCTTAGTATTTAATACCTGGCAAGGCCTAGCAATGCTTTGCTGATGCTTCAAAGGGATTAAAGGGATTATGACTGGAAAGCAAGGGGATTGTGGTCACTATAAATTGTAGGAATTACCTCACCCGCCATAATCAATGGTTGCTTCCGTGAAGCAAAGATGTACTCAACCATTGACCCCCCCACCCCCCCATCCACAGTAAATGTAGGAATTGTCGATGTGTGGGGATTAGGAAACACACTTTCTAAATCATACGACACTAGGAATGAATATAAATGGTGACCCCTCACGTCCATAGCAGCGAAATATGCAACCTGATTATCAGGGACTAAAGGAGGAGATGTCTTTAGTGGAATTTGGTTGCTCAACCTAACATTAAAATCACCTACCAAGAGGAGATTAAATGATGTCCCTGCATGTATCTCCTTCTCGACTAAGGAACCAATTAAGAAAGAGAGTCCCATAAAATTCGAGTTGTTCCCCTGGTTGCGAAATCATTATTGTAAACATTTAGCACTAGAACCCTAAAACTAGCTCCCCAAGGTAAATCAAAGGCCTGAACCCCTTCCATTTCAGTTGTGATGGGAACAATTTTACATCCAATATTGACCTTAAAACAGGCCATCAAGCCCCCTTTGGCACAAGCCACAGTGGACGAAATAGCAGGGAAATTAAAATATATAAACACATGAACCCATCAAAAGAAATTTTAAAAACTGCCCAAGTTTCTTGCATGAACACAATGTCATAATTGTTTATAAATGTCTGGCAGCCCTCGATTTGTAATTTAGAAGCCAGGCCAGCAATGTTCCAACTAAGGAACTTTAGACTTGTGCCATCCCTGCCTGTGGGAGTCCTAGTCATACCTACATTTATTTGATCACCAGCCAGTATTGATATATTACAATAAAAATCTCGATGTGGAGAGCCATAGGTTGTTGACAAGGGAGAGGTGGTTGCACGACCCATGGAATATAAGCTCGTACTGGGGTTGATCCTAATAGCGTCAGTGCTACCACCAGGCTCATGCTCCATTTTTAATTGTCAGCCAATAACTTCCAAGGCCATAAGTGCTGAGAATCTGTTTGAAGAGGGAATTGACAGTTTCATGGCGGCCTAGTGGGGACTTGTTTAGGAACTAGAGGCCCAATATTACTTACAGGAGCGACAGCTAAATGTTTCTAAAATAAACCGAGTGTTAGGATCCAGATCGAACTTGTTCTCACCACACTACTCTGGCTAGGGCCAACAGCTCACCCGCAACTACAGGATTGCGCACATTGATAACAATAAAATCACCAGGGAGTTGCCTTGCCGAAGAATCTGTATCCCCACCCGCCATGCAAACAAAATCTCATTAAAAAGGTCTCATTTGCTGCCCACATTGGTATTCATCCCAAAAATTACTTTGTTTTGAAGCGCTGATGTCGTTTGTCGTTTCCACTGAGCCCACTATAGGCTGGGTACACTAGCTAAAACAACACAATAAGGGCAGGAGGCAAATTTATCACGGGGGCAGATTTGGCCAGTTAGACAGATGACTTGCAAGCTGACTTGTAGGACTATTAGGGGCCTATTGTCTGCCCTCCTGAGGCAGATATTGCAATAGTTGCTGTAGCCTGGTTGAGAATGTTAACGTTACCACTTTAGCCGGCTTCCCCACTAACAGCTGATGATTGGATGGTCGATGTTGGAGGAGTGAAGACGTGGACTTAGTGAGATTGAGACAATGAGTCCTGGTGATGGACAAGGCAACTTTCTGCCGTTTTAGTATAATTGGCCCCAATAGCAGTGAGACGGTTATAAACTGGGCACAACTTAGTGTCCAGAAGCTCGCTAAGCAGGACACTCGGGTTGTCCCAGAGGTCGGCACTCGTAGGAGGCTGGGTTAATGAGTCATCAGCTTTATGGGGCTCGATGCCTGCGTAGATTTGAGCTGTTTAACTCTCTGTAGCGCCTTCCTCCTTTTGGTTGTTGGCCCAACATCCGGGGAGCAAACAATGGTTGCCGTGGCATTAGTAGAAACTGCCCCCTCCTCTGGATTGATACTTGCAGGACCACTCGCGCCCATACAGTTCCTCATGGATGAAATATGCTCATTTGGAGAATGGGGCATAGCACTAGTAAGAACAATAGCGCATAAAATCGGGGGCCTTGGGGCCCTGAGAAGGGACAAAGTATGAAGGTCCTCAGACGCAAGTGAGAGTCTTTCCTCTGCCAGCTTAATTTCATTTGAGACAAGGTCCACCGCCTGCACTAGAAAGCTGTCAATTGATGAGGCGGGTGAGTTTGTAGTCCCAAAGTGGCTCAACTATTGGCCTTTCTTTTACCCATATCAGGAAGCGATCACCAATTCTCCCAAATTCTCAGAAACAAAAAAACAACGATAATCGATTGCACACAGTACCTTCAGAAAAGGAGGGCAAGTAAGTCAGTCTTTGCAGGTCCAAAAGGAGGGAGTAAAGAGGAGGGCCCGACCTGGCCTCTACTGCTCTATAATAGGCCTTCTTAGCCCGGTCTTCAACCAGGTACATGCCCAGGCACGACCCTTGCGCATTCCACGCTGTGGGTCCCGGGCTGGCCTGTAGGCACCTCCTGGTGCAGGAAGTGCGTTGGTGGCTCTTCACTGCCTCAAGTGTGGCAGGGGCAGGCATGGTCCCCTGGTGAAAGTCCCCTGTGTGATGACATTGGAGTACACAAGGAGCCAAACAATGTGATAGTGTCAGCTGCTGCCATTTTTCCACACCACTTCAAGGAGTGCAGAGACAAACTGAGAGAGACATGACAGCGACATTAGAGCATATGATATGTGCGGATAACTTGGAGTCTTATTAATCACAGTACTATATCAGAAGGTTGGTGGGAAGTAGAGAAAGACAGAATCTGGAGGAGGATTTAGTATCCACCAAAAACACTAATACCCAAGGTAAGTAACTTTTCATTCTGATATAAATTCCTCCCCTTAACCAAGGGAGTCATGTCACACAAAACTGGCGTAGTATAAGCTATAAGGCTGCAATATTTAACAAAAATATGTAAGGAGGACCACCAGGCAACCCAGCAAATGCCAACCACCAGAAGAAGACTGATGAGAGCAGTGGGACCAGCCTTGGCCACGGTGGAGTGGGCACCAATGGCAAGAGTATCTTTCAAGAAAGACGTTTCAGATTTATATACAAGGTGTAGGCCAAGGTGAAATGATGTGCTTGGCCACTGCTTTGCCCATCATGGCTCCGTCAAAGCCTATAAAGAACTAAACATCTTCTCTGTTTCACTTTGGGATGGAGTTTCCACTCACTGTCCTCCAAGGAAACGTAACTCAGACTCAGGATAATGTCCTGTTGCTGGGCCCATCAACACAGTCAAATCACCTCAAAACACAGGCTCCACAAACCCATTCACCTTAATATCTTGATGTAAAGGACAGTGATGATGTTGTCTGACAGAACTTAAATAGCACTCCAAGAGATGGAGGAAAGACTTCATGGCAAGTCAAGTTGCCTCAGGTCCAATACATTTAGGTGTTGGTACTGCTCAGAGGTGGACCAAAGGCCAGCATCACAGGCCTGTTCAGATGAGTTGCCCAGTTCAATGAGGAGGCGTTCACAAAAACAGTAGCCTGCAACTGCAGAGGACTGAAGGAACTACTCACTGAAGAACTGGAGGAGTACACACATGAGCGAGATCCTGGAGGACAAAATCAGAAAACTATACCTTTGTCAAGAGACTACCCTGATAATACAGCCACTACCTCTTAAACACCAGTAACGTGCTCTCATCTATTTTGTGACATGCAGCACCAACAGGATTCATAAGAAAATCAGGCCTAACAGCAACAGAATTTACCGACCTTGGATCAGTGACCGAGTCACAAACATCAGAATCCTATTCAAATACCTGCAATAATCTGAGCAGGATAGCCCTTCACAAAGGTTGTTTTGCATCTGTCCCATTAACTGAAGCCTTAGTGTGTTGTTGACACTGTTAGTGAGTGTTGACTTTGATAAGCCAATTGTCCAGATATGGAAACACGTGTACTTTTTGTCTGTGCAGATGAGCTGCTACTACTGCTAGCTACTTCGTGAATACTTGAAGTGCAGTAGTTACCCTGAAAGGAAGGACTTTGAACTGACAATGGTTGCTGCTCACCACAATCTTAAGATACTTGCGATGAGCCAGGTGTATTGGTGTGTGAAAGTAAGCATTTTTCAGGTCTAAAGTAGCCATAAAGTCACCCTGTTGTGGACGTGGAATCACATCTTGCAAGGTGACCATGTGGAAGTGCTCTGATAGGATGTACTGGTTTAGTGACCCGAGATCTAGGATTGGTCACAGAGACCCGTCTTTTTGGGGGGTTAGGAAGTATAAAAAGTATACTCCTGAGCCCTGGTGTTGAAGAGGGACGGGTTCTATAGCTCCTTTGAGAAGAAGGGCGTGAAATTCTTGTTTGAGTAATGTTTGATATTACAGTGATGACCTGTGAATGTGAGGCAGAATGTTGGGATGTGTGATACCGAGCCCCAGACATTAGCCATGTTGGCTAACGGCTAACACCCACTGGTCTACTGTAATTTCTTGCCATGTGGTTTGAAAATCTTGTAGTTGGCCCTAACAGGTGGTATGCGATCGGTGGGCAGGAACCCTTACCTGTTTCTTTACTTTTGTTGCCTTTGCAGCAACCACAATAATAGCTCCTTGGGGATGAGATTTTGCCTTACTGTCTTTGATAGGAAGTGGATGTAGGAGGCTGGCCTGGCTTATAGTGGGTACCTTGTGGCACTTACACTCTGTGCCAGGTCCAATTATCCCTTATTAGTAGAATAGAGGTGTTTCTAGCAGCTTAGGCTGATAGAAGGTAGCTATGGCAAAGCTTAGGCTGAACTAGGAGACATGCAAAGCTCCTACTATACCATTTATATAATATAGCACAATATCATAAGAAAACACAATACTCAGAGTTACTAAAAATAAAGTTACTTTATTTTTATGACAATATGCCACAAGTATCTCAGTGAGTACCCTCAGTAAGAAGGCAAGTAATATACACAAGTTATAGGTACACCAACCCAAAACAGGTAAGTAAGAGTAAGAAAAGTAATGCAGTCGTCTGGCTACTTTGTTGCGGTTTTGCAGGCGTCCTGGAGCAGTCAGCGGTCGATCCTTGGCAGAAGTCAAAGAGGGAAGTGCAGAGGAACTCTGGTGTGCTCTTGCATTCGTTATCTGAAGAATACCCCAGAGGAGAGACCCTAAATAGCCAGAAAAGGAGCTTTGGCTACCAAGAAAGGAGGATTGGCTACCAAGAAAGGTAAGAGCCTATCAGAGGGGGTCTCTGACATCACCTGCTGGCACTGGCCACTCAGAGCAGTCCAGTGTGCCCCGAACACCCTTGTTTCCAAGATGGTAGAGGTTTGGGACACACTGGAGGAGCTCTGGGCACCTCCCCTGGGAGGTACTGGTCAGGGGAGGGGTCACTCCCCTTTCCTTTGTCCAGTTTTGCGCCAGAGTAGGGCTGGGAGATCCCTGAACCGGTGTAGACTGGCTTATGCAGAGATGGGCACCATCTGTGCCCATCAAAGCATTTCCAGAGGCTGGGGGAGGCTACTCCTCCCCAGCCCTTCACACCTATTTCCAAAGGGAGAGGGTGTAACACTCTCTCTCAGAGGAAATCCTTTGTTCTACCTTCCTGGGCCAGGGCTGCCTAGACCCCAGGAGGGCAGAATCCTATCTGAGGGGTTGGCAGCAGCAGCAACTGCAGTGGAAACCCCGGAAAGGCAGTTTGGCAGTACCCAGGTTCTGTGCTAGAGATCCGGGGAATCATGGAATTGTCCCCCCAATACCAGAATGGTACTGGGTGACAATTCCATGATCTTAGACATGTTACATGGCCATGTTCGGAGTTGCCATTGTGACGCTATACATAGGTAGTAATCTATGTATAGTGCACGCGTGTAATGGTGTCTCCGCACTCACAAAGTCTGAGAAATTTGCCCTGAACAATGTGGGGGCCCCCTGGCTAGTGCCAAGGTGCCCACACACTAAGTAACTTGGCACCCAACCTTGACTAAGTGAGGGTTAGACATATAGGTGACTTATAAGTTACTTATGTGCAGTGAAAAATGGCTGTGAAATAACGTGGACGTTATTTCACTGAATTGTCTGAGCTCCCTAGGGGGGGCAAAAGAAATGCTGCAGCCCATAGGGATCTCCTGGAACCCCAATACCCTGGGTACCTAAGTACCATATACAAGGGAATTATATGGGTGTACCAGTGTGCCAATGAGAATTGGTAAATTTAGTCACTAGCCTGCAGTGACAAATTTAGAAAGCAGAGAGATAATAAACACTGAGGTTCTGGTTAGCAGAGCCTCAGTGATACAGTTAGGCCCCACACAGGGAACACATCCAGGGCACATACTATGAGCACTGGGGTCCTGCCTAGCAGGATCCCAGTGATACAAGGGCTAAAACAACACATACAGTGTAAAATGGGGGTAACATGCCAGGCAAGATGGTACTTTCCTACAGTGGATGCATCTGAGGAGGTGTTTTATGAGCTCCCACAATAAACAGGATGATGAAAGGTGATACGAGGAGCAGGTGTCTGAAAGGGCCCCCATTGCTTTCAACGTCTCCATGTTTTTTTTTCTCTCTAATGTGGTGTGTTCTTGAGGAATATTCAGTACACACAGTTGTACCTCTGGTTTAAAAAGACAAATTCTAAGCCATGCCAGGTACATAAGGAATACGCTGGTGTTAATACCTCTATCTGCGGTGTCACCAGCATCTGTGGTGGTGTCACAAATGTGCCCTGTGGCCCACCATACCCAGCAGTGTCTGATTGTGGAAACCCCTGTTGCGATATGTCAAGTGGATCTTCTCCATAGGATGGTGATGAAGGTGAAGCTGGTGGTGTAGGTGTTGGTGGAGGTAATAGTGGTGGTGGTGAGGCAGGTGGAATGGGCAAAGGGCTGGTAGTATTGTCCACCCTTTTCCTCTGTTTGGGAGGAACAAGCATGTCCAAAGCCTCTTGAAAAGTCAGCCTCCTTTTAGGTGGTGGTGGACGCGCCTGAGTGGAAACCTTTGTAACGATGCGTCCAGTGAGAGGTTGGATATGAATCTGTTTTTGCCTCACATCCAGCTGTCCTAAAGTCTGTGCAGGATCGGCTCCACTGATGTTTCAGAACTGGACTTAGAGGTTGGCTTCGAAGATCTCGGCTGCAAACTAGATTTTGGCTTCAATATCAAAGCTCTGCTCAGCGTCGAGGTGGTGGATGTCCACGGCAACAGTCAGAATCGATCATTGAGTAGGCGCCGGCTGACGGTCCACAGCTGAAGTACTCGATGCTGAAGGGTACGTCTTCATTGGAGGTTTCAGCGCTGAACCAGAGGGTGGGGCATCCGAACCAGTTACTCAGTGCCAACCATGGTTGGAAAGTAGTAGTGGACTGAGGGCCTCTGAGTGTGGATCCAGAGGAGCTGAGTGCCTCCTGATGGGATCTGGGCAATGTATGAGGGCAGCGGAGGCCGGGCTCACGTCTTGCTGAGCCGGCATCATGTCCTCCATTTCCAGGTTGACTTTAAAGTTAGAGCTGGAATTTCCCTTGAGAGAAAACGCCTCTTCCTCTGTAGCCAACAGTTGAGAGCAACTTTCTTCCTCCTTAGTGTGCTCTTCACCAACGATATCTGGAGAGTCATCAATGGTTCTATACAACAATTCCAGGTGATGCACTCAAAGGTATTGAATAGTCTTCTTCGAGCAGAATGATTTACGGGTGTCGAATTCCACTACCCTGTGCTCGGGGTGTATGGACTTTCTCAGGGAGGCTAGGAGACCTTCCACTAGAAGGTCATATGCATTTAAATAGAAGATGTTTTATTTATGGTGTACACAGAATAACCACAATCTAAATTCCAGCCAAGAAAATTTAGTCATCCCGTATCTCCCACACTTGGCTAAATCAGGGCTGCAGTTTTCCCCAATTAGGGTACTCCTTGCAGCCATTACAGCATATAGGAAATTTCACTCACAAACATCCTTTTTCAGCATTCCAGTGGTGAAGGAATTTCTCAAAGGGCTTAAAAAGATGATCTCTCTAGTTAGGAATCCCTCTCCTCTATGCAAATTTACCATGGTCCTTTACAAATTGATGTGTCCTCCATTTGAACTAATTGATAAAGCCCTTTTGCAACATCTCACCTAGAAAGCTGCTTTTCTGGTGGCCATCACTTCAGCCGGAAGCATAAGTGAAATTCAAGCCCGGTCTTCAGAGATACCATATACTGTGTTTCACTCCAATAGAGTGGTGATGATAACTCATTCCTGTTTTCTCCTATAGGTAGTCTCAGAGGTTCACATCAATAACAATATCTCTCTATATACTTTCTTTCCTAACCCTTCAAGTCCAGCTGAAAGGTCGCTAAATTATCTGGACACTAAGAGAGTGTTAAAATTCTACTTGGACAAGACCAAGAGTATCAGGAAATCGGATCACCAGTGAGAACAGTTTTGGCATCAGCTAAGCAATCCATTTCAAGATGCATTGTTTCCTGTATTCTACTCTCATACCAGCTAGCTAAGAATTCATTACCTGCTGGACCTAGAGTACCCTCTACAAGAGGGGAAGCTGCTACTGCAGCTCTGTTACAAAATTTACCCATTTCTGAAATGTGTAAGGCTGCTACATGGAAATCTGCGCATACCTTTACTGGGCATTACTGCCTGGATTCATATGCTAAAGCAGATACTCAGGTAGGACATGTAGGAGGCTGGACTGGCTTGTAGTGAGTACCAAGGGGTACTTACACCTTGCACCAGGCCCAGTTATCCCTTATTAGTGTATAGGGTGTCTAGCAGCTTACGCTGATAGATAATGGTAGCTTAGCAGAGCAGCTTAGGCTGAACTAGGAGACGAGTGAAGCTCCTACAGTACCACTAGTGTCATATGCACAATATCATAAGAAAACACAATACACAGATATACTAAAAATAAAGGTACTTTATTTTTATGACAATATGCCAAAAGTATCTCAGTGAGTACCCTCAGTATGAGGATAGCAAATATACACAAGATATATGTACACAATACCAAAAATATGCAGTATAGTATTAGAAAACAGTGCAAACAATGTATAGTTACAATAGGATGCAATAGGGACACATAGGGATAGGGGCAACACAAACCATATACTCCAAAAGTGGAATGCGAACCACGAATGGACCCCAAACCTATGTGACCTTGTAGAGGGTCGCTGGGACTGTAAGAAAACAGTGAGTGTTAGAAAAATAGCCCACCCCAAGACCCTGAAAAGTGAGTGCAAAGTGCACTAAAGTTCCCCAAAGAGCACAGAAGTCGTGATAGGGGAATTCTGCAGGAAAGACACAAACCAGCAATGCAACAACGATGGATTTCCAGTCGAGGGTACCTGTGGAACAAGGGGACCAAGTCCAAAAGTCACAAGCAAGTCTGAGATGGGCAGATGCCCAGGAAATGCCAGCTGTGGGTGCAAAGAAGCTGCTACTGGACAGTAGAAGCTGAGGATTCTGCAGGAGCGACAAGGGCTAGAAACTTCCCCTTTGGAGGATGGATCCCCCACGCCGTGGAGAGTCGTGCAGAAGTGTTTTCCTAAAGAAAGACCGCAAACAAGCCTTGCTAGCTGCAAGTCGTGCGGTTAGGGTTTTTGGATGCTGCTGTGGCCCAGGAGGGACCAGGATGTCGCCAATTGCGTCAGGGGACAGAGTGGGCGCCCAGCAAGACAAGGAGCCCTCTCAGAAGCAGGCAGCACCCGCAGAAGTGCCGGAACAGGCACTACGAAGAGGAGTGAAACGGTGCTCACCCGAAGTTGCACAAAGAAGTCCCACGCCGCCGGAGGACAACTTAGGAGGTCGTGCAATGCAGGTTAGAGTGCCGTGGACCCAGGCTTGGCTGTGCACAAAGGATTTCCGCCGGAAGTGCACAGAGGCCGGAGTAGCTGCAAAAGTCACGGTTCCCAGCAATGCAGTCTGGCGTGGGGAGGCAAGGACTTACCTCCACCAAACTTGGACTGAAGAGTCACTGGACTGTGGGAGTCACTTGGACAGAGTTGCTGGATTCAAGGGACCTCGCTCGTCGTGCTGAGAGGAGACCCAGGGGACCGGTGATGCAGTTCTTTGGTGCCTGCGGTTGCAGGGGGACAATTCCGTCGACCCACGAGAGATTTCTTCGGAGCTTCTAGTGCAGAGAGGAGGCAGACTACCCCCACAGCATGCACCACCAGGAAAGCAGTCGGGAAGGCGGCAGGATCAGCGTTACAGAGTTGCAGTAGTCATCTTCGCTACTTTGTTGCAGTTTTGCAGGCTTCCAGCGCGGTCAGCAGTCGATTCCTTGGCAGAAGGTGAAGAGAGAGATGCAGAGGAACTCGGATGAGCTCTTGCATTCGTTATCTAAGGAAATCCCCAAAGCAGAGACCCTAAATAGCCAGAAAAGAGGGGTTGGCTACTTAGGAGGGAAGATAGGCTAGCAACACCTGAAGGAGCCTATCAGAAGGAGTCTCTGACGTCACCTGCTGGCCCTGGCCACTCAGAGCAGTCCAGTGTGCCAGCAGCACCTCTGTTTCCAAGATGGCAGAGGTCTGGAGCACACTGGAGGAGCTCTGGGCACCTCCCAGGGGAGGTGCAGGTCAGGGGAGTAGTCACTCCCCTTTCCTTTGTCCAGTTTTGCGCCAGAGCAGGGCTGAGGGGTCCCTGAACCGGTGTAGACTGGCTTATGCAGAAATGGGCACCATGTGTGCCCATGAAAGCATTTCCAGAGGCTGGGGGAGGCTACTCCTCCCCTGCCTTAACACCATTTTCCAAAGGGAGAGGGTGTAACACCCTCTCTCTGAGGAAGTCCTTTGTTCTGCCTTCCTGGGCCAAGCCTGGCTGGACCCCAGGAGGGCAGAAACCTGTCTGAGGGGTTGGCAGCAGCAGCAGCTGCAGTGAAACCCCTGAAAAGGCAGTTTGGCAGTACCCGGGTCTGTGCTAGAGACCCGTGGGATCATGGGATTGTGCCAACAATGCCAGGATGGCATAGAGGGGGCAATTCCATGATCTTAGACAAGTTACATGGCCATATTCTGAGTTACCATTGTGAAGCTACACATAAGTAGTGACCTATATGTAGTGCACGCGTGTAATGGTGTCCCCGCACTCACAAAGTCCGGGGAATTGGCCCTGAACAATGTGGGGGCACCTTGGCTAGTGCCAGGGTGCCCACACACTAAGTAACTTAGCACCCAACCTTTACCAGGTAAAGGTTGGACATATAGGTGACTTATAAGTTACCTAAGTGCAGTGTAAAATGGCTGTGAAATAACGTGGACGTTATTTCACTCAGGCTGCAGTGGCAGGCCTGTGTAAGAATTGTCAGAGCTCCCTATGGGTGGCAAAAGAAATGCTGCAGCCCATAGGGATCTCCTGGAACCCCAATACCCTGGGTACCTCAGTACCATATACTAGGGAATTATAAGGGTGTTCCAGTATGCCAATGTAAATTGGTGAAATTGGTCACTAGCCTGTTAGTGACAATTTGTAAAGAGAGAGCATAACCACTGAGGTTCTGGTTAGCAGAGCCTCAGTGAGACAGTTAGGCATCACACAGGGAACACATACCTATAGGTCACAAACGCACTGGGGTCCTGACTAGCAGGGTCCCAGTGACACATAACAAACATACTGAAAACATAGGGTTTTCACTATGAGCACTGGGCCCTGGCTAGCAGGATCCCAGTGAGACAGTGAAAACACCCTGACATACACTCACAAACAGGCCAAAAGTGGGGGTAACAAGGCTAGAAAGAGGCTACTTTCTCACAGGGCAGGCTTCAATAAGGAATCTTTTTGGTTAAATGTTGGAGTTGTTCTTCGCTTCAAAGTCTGCGCTTTGCCAGATGGGCTTGCTATTCTGTTTAATGCTTATGACTATTGATAGAATTCCCTGGAAGATAAGGATAAATTGCTTACCTGTAATCCTAGTTTTCTTCCAGGAGAATACTCATCAAAGTCATAAGCAACCCACCCACCACCCCAGACGGAAGCTATTGCAGCTCTCAACGAGTTCTGTATCAGGATTACTTAGTTTTCCAGAACAATGACCTGAGCTGTCACCTGTGGGGCATGGTGGATACAGGGGGTACTGTGAGGTCCATAAAGGCACAGTGGAAGTTTTTATGATTACTCTTTTTAATGGCAGCCTATTGGTTAACAGCGTCTCATATTCCCTTTTTGTTTTTAAACAAAAGTTTTACGGAAGGCTTCCTGTGGTCAATTTTTTACATTATTAACATGAATTGTACTGATTTATGTGGTTTTAAAAGAAAGGTAAATGTAATGTGGCAATTTTTTACCTTTTCTAATGGCTGCATATATATATTTGTTTTCACTGAACAGGACATTATAGTTAAGTTCTGAATTTACTTGTACAACACCCTAGAAATTCACCTGCTAGAGTTATCTGAAGTAACTATAACTCGCGCCCCCATCATGCACAAGTATCTTATCAATAATTTTACTGCAGATGTTACATTGTCTTTATCAATGTCATGAGTGCTGTAATTTGTGGGGTATTAGCAGTGCATGGTGAGGACACGAGTTATAGATATTGAGAAACTAATCTAGGAGCGCGTGCTTTTTTTTTTTTTTATGTTTTACCGCAAATTTGCGACATCACTGCGATTATGCTGTGAAAACATTTTAAAAAGCCTTTTAGCTCTGAGGGGTCCGCACCAGTAGAGCTAAGGGGTCATGGTGTCCCTACCCTGGCCCCTTTTCTCTGTTCTGCGTTTTTTTCTGGGACTCCGCTGAAGTCCCAAGAATGGCTGCAAAGACTTCCTGGTTTGAAGTGTTGGCAGCCAATCAGAGCTGTGCATTTCCCTGCTATTCACGAAGTCGTCACGGCTAGAGATATCTAAATTTATTTTCTTTTTAATATCTGCAAAACTACTGAATGGATTTACACCAAATATGCGAAAGCACAATTTGCATACCGAAAGCTAGCTTTGTGCCAAATTTGGTGTAATGCCGTCTAGCGCTTCAGGCTGTAGTTGTATCTAAGGGTCCTATGGGAATTAACATAGGAAACACAACTTTTCTGACAGCCCCACCTTCTCTCCCCACTCCCGTCTTCTCAGTCCTTGCTTCAAGGATCACCCCAAAACTTTCTGTGTACAACAAGAATCATCGGGGAATTTTTTTGGGAAAATTGTGTGAAGGTTCGTCAAATGTGCCAAAGATATAGGCAAGTCAAAAAATGCTTTTTCTATGGAAACATGGTCCTAACTATAACTACCTGATGGTGGGACTATTCAGTGCTTATGGCTATTGATGATTATTTCCTGGAAGACAAAATTACTTACCTTCAAATGCAAGAATGAATATGGAAACCTCAGCAATGGCTCTTCAGCGCCACCAGGTGAAGCCATGCTGTCTCAGTATCGACTCCTCTTGATCCCTTTGATTGATTGATATTCTTTATTTGATCATAAGAATAGATCAAAAAAGATAACACATACAGAAAAACTACATTACATAAAATAATGAAAACAAATATATATGTGCAAATAAAAGCTATAAAAGGGCCAAGCTACAATGAATTGGGCTTTTGAACATGATCCTTCACCAGAGAACCAATTCCTATAAAATAATAAAATCACTATCATGTAACAAAAAATTAAACAGCATAGTCCTTCTCAGTGTTAAAATACCTTTAAAAAAACAGACAACAGTGAGGCAGGTTTCATGATATTTTAGTTGCTGTAGGAAAAGTAAAGCAGTCCTATACTTCGTAACCTCATAATTTCTCAATAATGATAATAAAAAATGCCTTTTGTAGGGCATGTGATATTTACAAAAAAGACAAAATGCAGTAAAGACTGAGATGGTTGCTCATCACACGGACAAAGACATCAGCAGCTGAAAACTGACCTTGTAGAAAATACAACATCCAACGAATAAACCCTAATCTAAATTGCTTCATTAATGTTCGTTCATAAGCATTCTGTACATACAACACATATGGTGCAATCCCGATTGACATCTTTATCAGACAATACTCTCTCACAGTGGGTTTCATTATCTCTACAGCTTCCCTAGCAGACTGTATAAGTTTAACAAAGCAGTCCCAAACCCAACTGTTATACTTTTATGTAATAGATTCTGGTTTGTCAAACAAATGGGCACAACCCAGGGCAGAAGTGGTGTCCCCAATATATCTTATCATGGAATATTTACCCCAAGATCACAAGAACGGTAGTCCCCCTAATGATTGACCGTTGAGTTCTGCTTCTTTGTTAGCCCGGATCGAGCACCAAAGTACCAATAATGCATTAATTATATTTTGGACGTAATCTAGGCCTAATTCCAGGTGTGAAGGAACATGGGATGTCGATGAAGGGATCCCCAGCAGCTGATGGCATAAAGGATTCTCTTCTACCTGAATGGAACTGACATCTCTGTAGCCCCAAACCCCATTCCAAATCTACAAAGCAGGAAACCAACTTCTTTAGCCCATTTCCCGTTCTAGCAAGCAAAACCACATCGTCGGCATACAGAAGGGTGGGAATAGCCCTTTTATTAATACAATGTATGTCTGCTCCCGCAGACACCAAAGTTCTTTCCAGATAATCAATATAAAGTAAGAATAAATTTGGGGAGAGAACACACCTATGCCGCGCACCACGGGTGACTCTGAATGGAGAAGTACTCTCACCATTGGCCCCATATCTAACTGTGTCATAAGGCCTGATGGAAAAGACTTGGATAGGAAACAAAACCCACCTCAAGGCCCATAGTCAGAAGGATATCCCAGAGCTTTGATCTGTTCATTCCATCTATCGCAATTGTTAGGTTCATAAATGCAAGATGGATTGAAGTATCCATCTCGTGTTTATATTTAGCTATGAGTAGATGTAGGTTGAGGCGCTGCTCGATTGTTCCTAGGCTCTTCCAAAAACCATATTGCACCTGGAAGTGTTAGTATGGTGCAACCAGGAAACCAATTGTTCCGAAATCACTCTAACAATAATTTTAGAAGGAGAACTGAGTATAGATATTGGGCGATAACACCGTGGTTCATGGGCATTTCTATTTTTAAAGATAGGTATGCCAAGAGAGCAGTGGCCCCACTCGACAAACAGAGTTGAAAATGCTAGTAAGACCAGAACCCTGGATCCTCCAAATCAAGGGACATCCCATCCCACCCCGGGGCCTGTTTAGAGGGACTGTTAAGGATGGCCTTAAGTACTTCTTCCTTTGAAAAACAGAGGCTCTCATTTGATGGCAAATCAACCTGCCCCTCTTCTTGGGGCTCAGTACTGGAGCCATAAATACCAGAGAAATGCTCAACCCAGTCATCAGGGGTAATATGGACAGTGACTGTCTGGAGATCGTCCCAGGTCTAAACCAACCTGGACTACTTTCCAGAATGCCTGGGGATCTTTATTTTGACAAGCAACTATAATAGCTTCCCACTGCAGTCTTTTAGGCTGGAATTTTCTTTCCAAAGCTATGGCATATGCCTTCCTACAGGCTGAAATGGCACCCTGATCCCTAGGAATTTGCTTTAGGGGTTGTCATTGAATAGTATTTGCTTCTCTAAAGTCTTTGTCAAACTATCATTTGCAAAAGGCAGGAGTTTTTCCAGCAGGTCTTATCAACATGGCTTAATGCGAGTCAGGAGTTTGGCAAAGCTGTGTAAGGGAATGTTAGAGTCACCTCCGTCGGAAAGACAGAGCGTTTCTAGATCCATGCAATTACTGTGGACCTGATTCATAACTGAGGTCATATCGACAGAGTGCCAAACCAGCCTCTGCCCATTGTCCTTAGTATTTAATACCTGGCAAGGCCAAGCAATGCTTTGCTGATGCTTCAAAGGGATTAAAGGGATTATGACTTGGAAAGCAAGGGGATTGTGGTCACTATAAATTGTAGGAATTACCTCACCCCTCATAATCAATGGTTGCTTCCGTGAAGCAAAGATGTACTCAACCATTGAGCCCCCACCCGCCCATCCACAGTAAATGTAGGAATTGTCGATGTGTGGGGATTAGGAAACACACTTTCTAAATCATACAACACTAGGAAGGAATATAAATGGTGACCCCTCACGTCCAAAGCAGCGAAATATGCAACCTGATTATCAGGGACTAAAGGAGGAGATGTCTTTAGTGGAAGTTGGTTGCTCAACCTAACATTAAAATCACCTACCAAGAGGAGATTAAATGATGTCCCTGCATGTATCTCCTTCTCGACTAAGGAACCAATAAAGGAAGAGAGTCCCAAAAAATTCGAGTTGTTCCCCTGGTTGCGAAATCATTTTTGTAAACATTTAGCACTAGAACCCTAAAACTAGCTCCCCAAGGTAAATCAAAGGCCTGAACCCCTTCCATTTCAGTTGTGATGGGAACAATTTTACATCCAATATTTACCTTAAAACAGGCCATCAAGCCCCCTTTGGCACAAGCCATAGTGGACGAAATAGCAGGGAAATTAAAATATGTAAACACATGAACCCATCAAAAGAAATTTTTTAAAACTGCCCAAGTTTCTTGCATGAACACAATGTCATAATTGTTTATAAATGTCTGGCAGCCCTCGATTTGTAATTTAGAAGCCAGGCCAGCAATGTTCCAACTAAGGAACTTTAGACTTGTGCCATCCCTGCCTGTGGGAGTCCTAGTCATACCTACATTTATTTGATCACCAGCCAGTATTGATATATTACAATAAAAATCTCGATGTGGAGAGCCATAGGTTGTTGACAAGGGAGAGGTGGTTGCACGACCCATGGAATATAAGCTCGTGCTGGGGTTGATCCTAATAGCGTCAGAGCTACCACCAGGCTCATGCTCCATTTTTAATTGTCAGCCAATAACTTCCAAGGCCATAAGTGCTGAGAATCTGTTTGAAGAGGGAATTGACAGTTTCATAGCGACCTAGCGGGGACTTGTTTAGGAACTAGAGGCCCAATATTACTTACAGGAGCGACAGCTAAATGTTTCTAAAATAAACCGAGTGTTAGGATCCAGATCGAACTTGTTCTCACCACACTACTCTGGCTAGGACCAACAGCTCACCGGCAACTACAGGATTGCGCACATTGATAACAATAAAATCACCAGGGAGTTGCCTTGCCGAAGAATCTGTATCCCCACCCGCCATGCAAACAAAATCTCATTAAAATGGTCTCATTTCCTGCCCACATTGGTATTCATCCCAAAAATTACTTTGTTTTGAAGCGCTGATGTCATTTGTCGTTTCCGCTGAGCCCACTGGAGGCTGGGTACACTAGCTAAAACAACACAATAAGGGCAGGAGGCAAATTTATCACGGGGGCAGATTTGGCCAGTTAGACAGATGACTTGCAAGCCGACTTGTAGGACTATTAGGGGCCTATTGTCTGCCCTCCTGAGGCAGATATTGCAATAGTTGCTGTAGCCTGGTTGAGAATGTTAACGTTACCACTTTAGCCGGCTTCCCCACTAACAGCTGATGATTGGATGGTCGATGTTGGGGGAGTGAAGACGTGGACTTAGTGAGATTGAGACAATGAGTCCTGGTGATGGACAAGGCAACTTTCTGCCGTTTTACTTTAATTGGCCCCAATGGCAGTGAGCCGGTTATAAACTGGGCACAACTTAGTGTCCAGAAGCTCGCTAACCAGGACACTCGGGGTGTCCCAGAGGTCGGCACTCGTAGGAGGCAGGGTTAATGAGTCATCAGCTTTATGGGGCTCGATGCCTGCGTAGATTTGAGCTGTTTAACTCTCTGTGGCGCCTTCCTCCTTTTGGTTGTTGGCCCAACATCCGGGGAGCAAACAATGGTTGCCGTGGCATTAGTAGAAACTGCCCCCTCCTCTGGATTGATACTTGCAGGACCACTCGCGCCCATACAGTTCCTCATGGATGAAATATGCTCATTTGGAGAATGGGGCATAGCACTAGTAAGAACAATAGCGCATAAAATCGGGGGCCTTTGGACCCTGAGAAGGGACAAAGTATGAAGGTCCTCAGACGCAAGTGAGAGTCTTTGCTCTGCCAGCTTAATTTCATTTGAGACAAGGTCCACCGCCTGCACTAGAAAGCTGTCAATTGATGAGGCGGGTGAGTTTGTGGTCCCAAAGTGGCTCAACTATTGGCCTTTCTTTTACCCGTATCAGGAAGCGATCACCAATTCTCCCAAATTCTCAGAAACAAAAAAACAACGATAATCGATTGCGCACAGTACCTTCAGAAAAGGAGGGCAATTAAGTCAGTCTTTGCAGGTCCAAAAGGAGGGAGTAAAGAGGAGGGCCCGACCTGGCCTCTACTGCTCTATGATAGGCCTTCTTAGCCCGGTCTTCAACCAGGTACATGCCCAGGCACGACCCTTGCGCATTCCACGCTGTGGGTCCCGGGGCTGGCCTGTAGGCACCTCCTTTTGCAGGAAGTGTGTTGGTGGCTCTTCACTGCCTCAAGTGTGGCAGGGGCAGGCATGGTCCCCCGGTGAAAGTCCCCTGTGTGATGACATTGGAGTACACAAGGAGCCAAACAATGTGATAGTGTCAGCTGCTGCAATTTTTCCACACCACTTCAAGGAGTGCAGAGACAAACTGAGAGAGACATGACAGCGACAATAGAGCATATGATATGTGCGGATAACTTGGAGTTTTATTAATCACAGTACTATATCAGAAGGTTGGTGGGAAGTAGAGCAAGACAGAATCTGGAGGAGGATTTAGTATCCACCAAAAACACTAATACCCAAGGTAAGTAACTTTTCATTATGATATAAATTCCTCCCCTTAACCAAGGGAGTCATGTCACACAAAACTGGCATAGTATAAGCTATAAGGCTGCAATATTTAACAAAAATATGTAAGAAGGACCACCAGGCAACCCAGCAAATGCCAACCTCCAGAACAAGACTGATGAGAGCAGTGGGACCAGCCTTGGCCACGGTGGAGTGGGCACCAATGGCAAGAGTATCTTTCAAGAAAGACGTTTCAGATTTATATACAAGGTGTAGGCCAAGGTGAAATGATGTGCTTGGCCACTGCTTTGCCCATCATGGCTCCGTCAAAGCCTATAAAGAACTAAACATCTTCTCTGTTTCGTTGAATGCAGTGGATGTAGTAAGATGCTGCATTCCCCGGGCCAAGACTATGCAACAACTCCTCTTCTTTGGTAAGATGAGTAGAAGGGAAGAAAAATGGAAAATATTAGGCTAGCCCATGTAAAAGAAAGACACCACTTCTGGTAAGAATGATTGACAAGCTCAATAAATCGATTCATTCATGTAGACAAACAGTTAACAATGGACAGACCTTGAGTTCACTGACTACTCATTGAAGTCATTGCCAGCAAAAACAGTTTTTTTTAAGAGTCAAAATGGGCAGCAGTGCATCAGCTCATTGTGGATGGCCTAAGGCTTAACACAAGGTCAAGTCGCACAAGAAACAATGAATGGATCTGGAAGAAACAACAGAAACAAGTGAAACAAACCTTTTAGTAAACAGGCCACTAGTGGTAAATTAAACACAGAAGGCTGGTCGGAGAGAGACATGAAAGCAGATAGGGCACCAACATTTACAGTAGCCCATGACTGGGGCCTTGCTGGTTTAGAGAAAGTGTGAAGCATAACACATCATAAAGGCGAGACTGAAAGAAGTTCAGACCTTCCGACACACATCACTGAACAAATGTATTCCAGTGATCTGCAAAAATACATTTTGAGTTTGATTTCCTGCCATCCAGTGTGATGCTTGCACCCCATGGCAGCAATAGGTCTCTAGTTGGCACAGCACAATCTCCATGCATGCAGATGCAGTGTTTGAGGAACAAACCAGGATCGCCTGCTGTGAGAGCAAGTCCTCCAGAATGGGAGAGGAAGAAAGTGCCATGTGTTGAGTTCCAGGAAAATCGCATACCAAATTCTCTTTGACCAGTTCAGGGCCATCATCTGCGCTTAATAATACTAGGCATTTTGCAGACCTTTTAACAGTAGTGTACTGACAGGAATGCAAAAAGCAGGCCCCATTACCATTTAAACTGGAAAACATTCTCCAGGAAACAATTCAGAGGGAAGTGTATAGCAAAAAACTAAGGATACTTGCTATTCTGAGCCATAGCATGGACACCCCAATAGGTAGAAGATAATTTCCATCACTCTGGGACGGAGTTCCCACTCACTGTCCTCCAAGGAAACGTAACTCAGACTCAGGATAATGTCCTGTTGCTGGGCCCATCAACACAGTCAAATCACCTCAAAACACAGGCTCCACAAACCCACTCACCTTAATATCTTGATGTAAACGACAGTGATGATGTTGTCTGACAGAACTTAAATAGCAGTCCAAGAGATGGAGGAAAGACTTCATGGCAAGTCAAGTTGCCACAGGTCCAATACATTTAGGTGTTGGTACCGCTCAGATGTGGACCAAAGGCCAGCATCACAGGCCTGTTCAGATGAGTTACCCAGTTCAATGAGGAGGCGTTCACAAAAACAGTAGCCTGCAACTGCAGAGGACTGGAGGAACTACTCACTGAAGAACTGGAGGAGCACACACATGAGCGAGATCCTGGAGGACAAAATCAGAAAACTATACCTTTGTCAAGAGACTACCCTGATAATACAGCCACTACCTCTTAAACACCAGTAACGTGCTCTCATCTATTTTGTGACATGCAGCACCAACAGGATTCATAAGAAAATCAAGCCTAACAGCAACAGAATTTACCGACTTTGGATCAGTGACCGAGTCACAAACATCAGAATCCTATTCAAATACCTGCAATAATCTGAGCAGGATAGCCCTTCACAAAGGTTGTTTTGCATCTTTCCCATTAACTTCAGCTTATCTGGAAAAGGGGGGGAGGGGGTCAAGATAGATTTTCTGAGGGTTGACTGTGAGTCCCTGGTCATGAAGAAAAGTCATTGTGGACTGGTGATGTTCCATACCCAAAAGAGGAGACCATTTCTTCACTGGCTAGTCATTCAAGTACAGTAATATTTGGTCTACTGGCCTCCGTAATGAAGACACCACCACAGCTATGAAAAAACTCTCAAATCATTCATTAGCCAAAACGGCAGAACCATGAGCTGGTAGTGCTAGGACCCTACAATACACCTCAGGTAGAGCTTGTGAGCACGTAGGATCAGTAGATGAAAGATAGCATAGCGGGGTCCATGGAAACCGGCCAATCTGAGCTGAGGGCCTGCAGAACTTGGCTCAGGGGTAGCATCTTAAGCTTGTCCAGGTGAATGAAAAGGTTCAGGAAGCGCAGGTCCAGAATCAAGCTCAAATATCCATCCTTTTTTGGAATCATTAATTAAGGGAAGTAAAATTTCAGGCCTCTCTCCTCTAAAGGCACCACCTCAGTGACCTTTTTTCAGCAGGCCGAGAAATACTGCCTCCAAGATCAAGGTTTGTGCCAGGGAGCACATCTTTGTAGAAGGAGGGCAATCTGGAGGAGACTACAGAAAGACTAATGGACTGACATTGCAGATCAGTTAAATGATCCAGCATTCCATAGTAATTCTCTTCCAAATGGCAGAGAAATGGGAGACCCTCCTCAAGTAGAGTGCACATAATCGTGTCTATGTAGCATGACAGCTGTCAAACAGGGTTTGAACCACTAAATCTTAGGAGGACACACATGACCAAATACCGGTAGAAATCTCAGAGGCTTCAGTGAAGCACAGAAAACAGCTCCAGACTCATTTGAAGAGGCACAGAAAACCAGGCAGAGATGCCAGCAAGCCAGTTGGCACCAGTTCTACTCCAACACTTTCACATATGGAGCAGGATTGTAGGAGGCTGGCCTGGCTTATAGTGGATACCTTGTGGTACTTACACCCTGTGCCAGGTCCAGTTATCCCTTATTAGTAGAACAGAGGTGTTTCTAGCAGCTTAGGCTGATAGAAGGTAGCTATGGCAAAGCAGCTTAGGCTGAACTAGGAGACATGCAAAGCTCCTACTATACCACTTATATCATATAGCACAATATCATGAGAAAACACAATACTCAGAGTTACTAAAAATAAAGGTACTTTATTTTAGTGAAAATATGCCAAAAGTATCTCAGAGGACACCCTCACTCAGGAGGTAAGTAATGTACACATATTATATGTACACAAACCCAAAACAGTTAAGTAACAGTAAGAAAAGTAGTGCAAACAATGTAGAATCACAATAGGATGCAATAGGTAGACATAGGTCTAGGGGCACCACAAACCATATACTCCAAAAGTGGAATACGAATCACGAATGGACCCCAGACCTATGGGAGATTGTAGAGGGTCGCTGGGACTGTAAGAAAACAGTAAGGGTGTCCAAAATACCCCAAGACCCTATAAAGTAGAAGTAAAGTTACCATACTACCCCAGAAATGCGCAATAGTCGTGATAGGGGGATTCTGCAAGAACCACAAGCACCAGCAAAACACTGAGGACGGATTCCTGGACCTGAGGACCTGAAAAGGAAGGGGACCGAGTCCAAGAGTTGCGATAGTGTCCAGGGGGGGCAGGAGCCCAGGAAACCCCAGATGAAGGTGCAAAAGGGCTGCCTCTGGGTGGAAGAAGCCGAAGATTCTGCAACAACGAAGAGGGCTAGGAACTTCTCCTTTGGATGGAAGATGTCCCACTGCGTGCTAGATGTTGCAGAAGTGTTTCCACACAGAAATACCGCAAACAAGGCTTGCTAGCTGCAAGGGTCACGGTAGAGGTTTTTGAGTGCTGCTGGGAACCAGGAAGGACCAGGATGTCGCCCCTTGGAGGAGGAGACCGAGGGGGGCGCTCAGCAACTCAGAGAGCCCTCGCAGACGCAGGCTGCACCCGCAGAAGTACCGGAGCAGGCACTTGGAAGTTCTGTGAACTCAGAGTCACAAAAGGAGGGTCCCACAACGTCGGAGTCCAACTCAGCGGGTTGAGCACTGCAGGACGGAGTGCTGGGGGCCCACACTAGGCTGTGCACAAAGGAATCCTTGGAGAAGTGCACAGAAGCCAGAGCAGCTGCAAATCACGCAGAACACAGGTTTGCTGTCTGGCGTGGGGAGGCAAGGACTTACCTCCACCAAATTTGGACAGAAGGGCCAATGGACTATGGGAGACACTTGGACCCAGTTCCTGTGTTCCAAGGACCACGCTCATCAGGGTGAGAGGGGACCCAGAGGACCGGTGATGCAGAAGGTTGGTGCCTGCGTTGGCAGGGGGAAGATTCCGTCGACCCACGGGAGATTTCTTCTAGGCTTCCAGTGCAGGGTGAAGGCAGACAGCCCTCAGAACATGCACCACCAGAAAACAGTCGAGAGATCCGGCAGGATGAGGCACTACAATGTTACTGGTAGTCGTCTTGCTACTTTGTTGCGGTTTTGCGGGCGTCCTAGAGCAGTCAGCGGTCGATCCTTGGCAGAAGTCGAATAGGGAAGTGCAGAGGAACTCTGATGAGCACTTGCATTAGTTATCTGAGGAATAGCCCAGAGAGGAGACCCTAAATAGCCAAAAAAGGAGGTTTGGCTACTGAGAAAGGAGGCTTGGCTACTAAGAGAGATAAGCACCTATCAGGAGGGGTCTCTGATGTCACCTGCTGGCACTGGCCACTCAGAGCTGTCCATTGTGCCCCAACACCTCTGAATCGAAGATGGCAGAGGTCTGGGCCACACTGGAGGAGCTCTGGTTACCTCCCCTGAGAGGTGCAGGTCAGGGGAGTGGTCACTCCCCTTTCTTTTATCCAGTTTTGTGCCAGAGTAGGGCTGGGGGATCCCTGAACTGGTGTAGACTGGCTTATGCAGAGATGGGCACCATCTGTGCCCATCAAAGCATTTCCAGAGGCTGGGAGAGGCTACTCCTCCCCAGCCCTTCACACCTATTTCCAAAGGGAGAGGGTGTAACACCCTCTCTCAGAGGAAATCCTTTGTTCTGCCTTCCTGGGACCAGGCTGCCCAGGCCCCAGGGGGGCAGAAGCTTGAGGGGTTGGCAGCAGCAGCTGCAGTGGAGACCCCGGAAAGGCAGTTTGGCAGTACCCGGGTTCTGTGCTAGAGACCCGGGGATGCACGGAATTGTCCCCCCAATACCAAAATGATATTAGGGTGACAATTCCATGATCCTAGACATGTTACATGGCCCTGTTCGGAGTTACCATTGTGACCCTATATACAGGTAGTGACCTATATGTAGTGCACGTGTGTAATGGTGTCCCCGCACTCACAAAGTCCAGGGAATTTGCCCTGAACAATGTGGGAGCACCTTGGCTAGTGCCAGGGTGCCCACACACTAAGTAACTTGGCACCTAACCTTCACCAAGTGAGGGTTAGACATATAGGTGACTTATAAGTTACTTATGTGCGGTGAAAAATGGCTGTGAAATAACGTGGACGTTATTTCACTCAGGCTGCAGTGGCGGTCCTGTGTAAGAATTGTCTGAGCTCCCTATGGGTGGCAAAAGAAATGCTGCCGCCCATAGGGATCTCCTGGAACCCCAATACCCTGGATACCTAGGTACCATATACAAGGGAATTATAAGGGTGTTCCAGTGTGCCAATGAGAATTGGTAAAATTAGTCACTAGCCTGCAGTGACAATTTTAAAGCAGAGAGAGAGCATTAACAGAGAGGTTCTGGTTAGCAGAGCCTCAGTGATACAGTTAGGCACCCCACAGGGAACACATATAGGCCACAAACGTATGAGCACTGGGGTCCTTGCTAGCAGGATCCCAGTGACACATATCAAACACACTGACAACATAGGGTTTTCAGTAGGAGCACTGGGCCCTGGCTAGCAGGATCCCAGTGAGACAGTAAAAAAATACCCTGACACATACTCACAAACAAGCCAAAAGTGGGGGTAACAAGGCTAGAAAGAGGCTACCTTCCTACAAGGATGAGACATGACTGAGGCCACAATGCACCATCTGGCACAGCTGGAAAGCTAATGCTGACAAAAATGGTTTTGAGTCAGTATGATGCCTGGAGGAGATCCCTAAGGCAAGGCATGTGCAGGAAGAAGTATCCATTAGAACCATGCTGCTTTATTTGTGCACTCTTTCAGGGATGGACAGAGCCCTTCCAACACTGAAAGCCTCCTCCCAGCCATTCAGCCCTTTGGGGAATGCAAGAAATACTGGTTGGCAAGTCCAGTCTTAGCTTTGTTTAACCCTTTCAGTAGTATAGAATGTAGCAAATACTGTGCCCCATGTATTACAGTTGTCTACTGTGGGAGCCATCCCAAATGGCAAACACATAGTTAGTATTCTGTGTTTATCCTGAGGTCCCATATGAAGAAATACTGCTTCCAGCAAATTTATTTTTTGAGCTAACCAAAACCTAATTTCTTCTCATTTGGCTGGTACTTTACAAATTATCGAATGTACAGTAGCAGGGTTAATGCCTGGCGTCACTGCATGTGGTTGCACTGTTGGGTTTGTGTTCAATGTTTGCATTACAAACTGTACTAATCATCTGTATATTGCCATCAGCTCAGCATATAAGCGACGGAATTCAGCTGCTGTTAGGTTTGCTGCAGCAGGGTGAGGTGTATATGGGGCCAACAAAGGCCAGGTAGGACCATCATTACTTAGAGGACCTAACCTAACGTGTAAAATTGTGTGGGGTAGGGCGTCATCAAGCCAATTATTATGTTCTTGATAAGATTAGAGGTATTTCTAAATATGCATATGCTCTGTATTATGCAGGTACGTTTGCAGGTGTATAGTGATGAAATGTATTTGTATTCCCATCAACTGCTGGAAATGTGACCCAAGAATAAAAGAGTTCTGTTCTATAAGCTGCGTGTGCGTCAACAACAAATGTGACTGGACCTCCCCGGGCCGTAAGGCCATGTGCCAATAAATGTGCAGTAAGGGGTGGTCTCATATTGACTGCAATTGCTACCTGTTGTGGATTCGCCATAATGAAAGGTCAATTTGTTCTGAGAAGGCACACCAAATGGGGATTAACCTTTTAGAGTTCAAGCTTGAACAAACTACAGCGTTAGTTAGGTGTTCCCTACTTAGCTGAGGAGAAAATCCTCAATACCATGGACATCTCCATATATAGTACTTGAGGTGTCTTTGTATATAGTGAGACAGAGATACTCAGGAGGACCCGAAAATTGGAGCCTGACCAAACGTTGGCAGCGCCATGTCGCATAGGCTCTCATTGTTCTAATTAGACTACTGGATTTGAGTGACAGAATCGCCTCCGGTGTGGGAGACTGAGTCTAACCCACTACAGGTGAAACCGGTCTCCCTAATCCGGGTCTTGCTCCGGCTAACTAGCAGTGCCTCATCTCTACCCGAGAGCAGGGATGATTTGGTAGCTGAGCGCTTGACACAATTGATTCCTCAGGGAAATCGTGGTTACTCAGGTCTCATCCGTTTCTGTCAGTTACATTAGTCTCATGTATACAATGACAAACAGAGGCAGTATAGGTTTCAATAGGGTTTTAATGAAGCGACTGCATCTTAGATAACAAAGCATGTACTGCAATAACCAGGACGATACAGCATGACAGAATTAGAATTGTGACAAGGAGAGTAAAGCATAGAAATAATGCTACCATGTTGTCACTAAAATCAATGGAATAACTTCGACCTAGGTTATAATAGAGCACAGCATGTCAAGCTCTGATTCTGCCCTTCAGGTTCCCCTGGGAAGACATCATCCCCCATACCTGAGCAAAGGCCTGAAGTCTGCATAAATTGCTGTAGCGAAGCGTTCGTCAATCAGCATACAGTCATGGTCATCTGGCTGCAATCTCCCTCTAACGTGTAAGGTACAGGGAAGTGTTTATATAATGAAACAGCTGATGTTCTGAGAAAATGTCCCTTCGTAAGGATGTGTGTTTTTCTATGAATACCAGAGACAAAACTTTTACCACGTTCACCGGCAATCTATCTTAATGCAGCCTTGAAAGAAGCACAGAGTGAACAAGAATGCCTTGTTTGAGAACGTAGTGCTGGCCTAAGCAAGAACAGCTAGACAGAAAGAAATAAAACAAGACAGCAAAAGTGGCTATTGTTAAAATAATAAACAAAGCTGAATAAAATATATCTAGGTTAAAGTGCACAGCGGCAGGCCTAGTGTGCTAAAATAACATGCATGAAGCTATAACTAAAATGGCTACACAACATCATAACTCAAGGCTTCATCCCCATTTATTGCAACTCTGCCTTTCCTATCCATAGTACATCATGCTTCAAGGCATTTCCTGTGCTGCTGGCTGTTTTCCCCCTACAGTATGTCCTGTCCCTTGATGCCACTGACTGACGTGGCTATTTGACTTACTGTCCAGCATAGTTGCCAGTGCCTTACGCTCTTTTGCCCATTTCCTCCTTAATGTGCACTGCTTGTGGTTACCCTGGGCCCTATTTTAGACCTCCAGATCCTAATGTAAATGTTTTCCTATAACATGATGCTCCACAATGTGCTCGAGAATGGTCACTACCCAGGAGGAACCTTAGCTTAAGGGATGCAATGCAATAAAATCCCAGGGCATAAAATAGGCCAATCTTGTAACAAATTGTCAACTGTGCTTTCACAGGTTACTGGCTGGCTCACCTGTGCTGCTGCCTCTTCATAGCCTGTGGTCCCGTTTATCTGTCCAGCAAAGAATAGACCTTGGACCCGGTGGGTCTCTAACGACGGGCTGATTTGGCGGGGATCAAAGTAATCATACTGGACACCATAACCTGCATCAGAAAGCAGAATAAAGGCCTCAGAAACAGATCTTTATTCCAGAACACTGACATCACACTGACTTGCAACACATTTGGGAGTCTGCACTTACCTTCTTGAGAAGGTTTTTCATTTAAGAAGGAATCATATTTACATGGGGGGGTTGCAAATGTTACTCAACCCTATTTGTAGTCCTCCATTATGTGCATTTTCATGTTATTCATAATTGTTAGGATATTATAACAAAGCTGATGGGATCCCTAAACACATTTAAAATTTGCATGAAAAATTTGAAAAAAAGAAAAGAAAATTACAGCGCCTTCACAATAGAGTTGTTAAAATCAGCCTCTTGCTGTGCTTATCTATAGACCTAGAGGAAGACGAAGCTGGAGGATAAACTAATCGTCATCTTGCTATATAAACTACAACAAAATCACATTGCAGATGATCGTAGGATATAAAAAAGCATTGGCAAAGCCAATAGATCGCGTATGTGCAAGAGCCATTGGCTCTGCCAATGTATTTTAGCCATGTTGCATACCAGCACGGCTGCTGCTAAGCACGGCTAAAAGTAAGTGATGTGGAGTGTTGTAGAGTGGAACGGCATAGAGTGGAGTGGTGTTTAGATTGGAGTGGCATAGAGTGTCATGGTGTGGAGTTGTGTAAAGTGGCATACACTGGAGTGGCACAGAGTAGATTGGACTGGTGTAGAGTGCATTGACGTAGAGTGTTGCAGAGCATAGAGGCCTACAGTGCAGTGACCTTGAATTCAGCAGCGTACAATGCAGCATCGTAGAATGCAGCAGCGTATATTAAGAGTGGTACATAGTACAGTGCAGTGGCATAGAGCAGAGTTGTGTAGCATGCAGTTGAGTAGTGTGCAGTGGTGTAGAGTGGTGCGGAGCGGAGTGGGGTAGAATTGAGTGATGCAGAGGGCAGTGGCGCAGAGTAGTCTTGAGTGGCATACAGTTCAGTGACGTAGAGTAGTACAGAGTAGGGCCTACCTGTAATCTAGAGATTCTCTGCCATACTACGTACTAATGTCAGACACAGAACATTATTGCAGCTGTTCATTCTATCCACTACTACCATACCCAACAGAAAGGGCCAGAGGCTTCAGTCAATTAGAAAATAATCTATTCAACATGAATGACCAAATCTATTAAAAGTAATCTTGCCTTCCCTGTTTGAGGGTGTCTTTCATTTAGCCACTAGTAGCTCAACGTTGCGAGTTAATTCTGACACTTGCACTGTTCTAGGTGACCTTTTCCCAGTAGGAAGTTCAATTTTCAGGATCTCTTACTGGCTAACTTGGCCTAAAGTCAAATCAGAGGGGTTACTGTCATAGGTTCAAAGGTTGAATTAAAATCCCCTGCCGCTATTAGGTAACTTTTTCCAGATACTAGAGAGAGTGTTCTCCAAAACATTTATTACTGTAGATTCTACATTGCAAGCTTCCATCAGATTATATACAATTAACATTTTCAAAGTCATACCTTACAAGAGAACCAAGCTAATTGCTAGTACATCTGATGAGTCGGCAGGGATAGGACTGATTATGCATTGTAGCAAAATCCTAACCCAAACTGCTAAACCCCCCTGAAGGTCTTCCTCTGCCTGGTGGTACTGCATTCATGCAAAAAGATGTAATTTCATTCCTAAAAATGGAAGTAGAGCACCAAGGGGGTGATTCCAAGCTTGGCGGGCGGCAGGAGCTGCCCGCCAAGCGGGAACCGCCAGAAGACCGTACCACGGTCAAAAGACACTGAAATTCTAAGTGGGGCCCTCTTACGGGGGCCCCTGCAGTGCCCATGCCATTGGCATGGGCACTGCAGGGGCCCCCAGGGGCCCCACGACACCCCATACCGCCATCCTGTTCCTGGCGGCCGAAACCGCCAGGAACAGGATGGCGGTATGGGGATTCCCCTGGGCAGCGGAAAGCCGGCGGGAGACCGCCGACTTTCCGTTTCTGGCCGCGGCTGTACCGCCGCGGTCAGAATGCCCAAAGGAGCACCGCCAGCCTGTTGGCAGTGCTCCCGCGGACCACAGCCCTGGCGGTTTTTACCGCCAGGGTCAGAATGACCGCCCAAGTCTCCTGGAAGAGACAAATGTCATGGGCTTCTATAAACTGTCCCCAATCTGATTCTGACAGCAATTTACTAATCCCTTCTAGATTCCAGCACAATACTTTAACTTGATTCGGTGGGCCTATAAAATACCTACAAAAGGGGCGTGTCCAAGATGGCGGAGCGCTAAAACGTGCCCGCCAGCGCTCCGCCGCCTCGACTCATCAAAGAGCCTTGTGGCCCGCCTGGAGGCTCCCCCCGGGGTTCCCTGTCACTTGGAGGCGGCCGGGTTGGGGTTGCGCCGCTCCCGCGGGGAGAGCAGAGTTCGGCCCCAGAGTCGGGGCGGGGCCGCGGAGCGGCGTGAGAGGCCGCCTGGGCCGCGGGACGGGCTCACCCCCGGCGGCCCTTCTGAGCGTGGCGCCGAGGGATCGTGGGCCCGGGGGCTCACTCTGGGCCCCAGAACAACTGGACTGCACTGCGGGCCCCAGCCCCGAGAAGCCTGAGCGACCGATAGGAGAGGGGCGCTCCCTCATGTGCCATTGGATCGGGGGCTGCAGAAGGGGCCTCTTCGCCCTGGCGCCTTGGAGTCGGGCCTTGTAGAGGTGCGAGGCCCCGTTAGAAGTTAGGGGCTCAGCTGCTTGGCCCCCGGGCTTCTCCACTCCAACATGTAAACTTGAAATAAACGTGGGCCTGTATACAAGTGGGAAAAGGCATCAGGAGTGGATCGCTGCAGGTGGTGGCTGCTGAGGGTTGGATCCAGGCGCGGTCTCAGACAGGGTGGCATATACAGATCAGCCTCAGATGGAGACCCTGGAGGCCCTGCGGGATTGGACCGGCGAGGCGTGACCAGGCCGGTGCGCCATGGTGACATCAAAATCCAAACGTGAGCGCTCAGTGAGGGACATGCTGGCAGGGGCGCGCCTGACATCTGGGACTACGGCGGAGGACTTACCTGGGACGAGGGCCCTGGAGAGTCAGGTGGAGACAGATCCAGAGGAGTGTTCTCCCGTTACGAAGGGCTTTCTGACCTCCTTGTTTGAGTCGCTCCGGGGCGATTTCCAAGAGCTGCGTAGGGACATCTCACAGGAGGTGAAGGAGTTACGAGGAGAAGTTACCTCCTTGGGTGAACGTGTATCGCAGCTAGAGGATAGTGAGATCCCTCGCGGTGAAGAGGTGGCGGGCCTGCAACAGGATGTAGGCCGCCTCCGACAGCAGCAGGACCTCCTCCAGATGGCGGTCGCAGATTTGGAAAATCGCTGGAGGCGACATAATATTTGTATTAGAGGGGCTCCAGTTGGTGCTGAAAAGGAGGACATTGGGGGCTACGTGGTGGACTTGTTTCGCTCTCTGCTTGGCTCGGACGAGACACAGGGGGTGGTCCTGGATCGGGTTCACCGGGTTGGGCGTGCTGGGGGCCCTGGAGACTGCCCGCCAGACATCCTAGCCTGTCTCCATAATGTTGTTCTTAAAGGAAAGATTCTACAGCGGGCCCGCAACCTTCAGCATGTACTCTTTCGAGGGCATGAACTCCAACTATTTCATGACCTATCTGTGCGGACCTTGCAAAGGCGGAGAGAGTTCAGACCGATCACGGATCACTTGAGAGCGCACAATGTGTCCTATTCCTGGGGCCACCCGTTCCGCTTGGTCTTCCGCTGGGAGGAGCAACTCCGGCAAGTGAAATCCGTCTTGGAGGCCAGCCATGTCCTGGGTCTGGAGGATATAGGCCGGGAGGCGAGCGACGTGGCGATCCTGCCGGTGGGGGGTCCTCCTCGTTGGCGGAGAAAAGAGAAGAAAAGGAAGCTGCAGCGCCTGACGGCCTCGGAGCTGAGGTCAGAGAGAGAATCCACTTTGAACAGTGTTGCCGCCGGAACTTCAGCCTAGGGTGTACACCCGGGGGCGCCCGGGATTGCTATTGGCCGCATTGCTAACAAAACGCTGATTGTCGAAGAGGGTCGGGGCGGCGGGGGCAATGGACCTGGTTACCTGGCATGGTTGGATATATTTCCCAGTGGAGACTTCACCTCGCAAGGATGGACGACAGAGGACTTCTGTGTTCTATGCACCTGTTGTGCTTATTAGTTGTCTGTTGTTGGGTTTCCCTGCGATACTTGCTCTTTGTAGAGACACCCTCAGGCCTGAATGTTCTAGGTGGTCTAGATCTTTATGTAGGGGGTAGCCCTCTGTCGTGCTCCTGCCTCTTCTGCTTGTTCCCCTCAGTATAGGCTATGACCATTAATTGTATAAGTTTAAATGTTAGGGGGCTCAATAACCCTACCAAGAGGCTAGCCATCCTGTCAGCCTTAGAGAGATCGGGGAGTCATATATGTCTCCTGCAGGAGACGCACCTTGTCTTCAAAGATACTTACCGTATGCGCTCTAAGTGGTTTCCCAGGCAGTTCTGGGTCTTCGCTACCATCAAAGCATGCAGGGGTGGCGATACTTTTATCACGCTCATTCCCTGGGGAAGTGATATCAAAATTGCACGAGGTTCCAGGGAGGCTTTTGGCCATGAGGCTTAGACTGTTTTTTTTTCCCTTCACGATTGCTTCCCTATATGCACCTAACTCCCAACAGGAAACCTTCCTAAGACAGGCTTTGACTCCGCTGCTCCAATCCCCTGATGGTGCTGTACTGCTGGGGGGCGATTTTAATTTGGTGATGGACGGGGACCTGGATCGTTCAGGCCATCGGTATCTTTGTCAGATGCTGGTCGGCAGTGGTTGAGTGAGTGTGGCCTGGTGGATGTGTGGAGGAGTGCACACCCCTTGTTGAGGGACTATTCCTTTTACTCATCAGCAACTAAAACATACGCTAGGTTGGACCTTTTTCTGGCATCTCAGGAGCTTCTCCCCAGGGTTAGAGACTCAGCGATTGAGCCGCGGGCCCTTTCAGATCATGCCCCGGTTACAGTTGAGATTCACATGGACATGGAAAGGGTTGGTGCATCGGGGTGGCGATTTAGGGACTCGATGCTTCAGAGCGGTGCAACGTTAGAGGCGATCCGAAGGGCAATAATAGATTATCTTAGCTTTAACGATGATGGGACAATAAGCATCGCAACGCTGTGGGAGGCACTGAAGGCTGTGTTGAGGGGCGAGGTGATGTCGCTTTCTTCTAGGGACAATAAGGCAAGGAGTCGACACAGGGAGGACCTAGAGCAGCGAGTGAGGGTGTTGGAGAGTTCCCATAAGCACACAGGGGCTCCTAGAATATGGCGAGAGCTCGAGAAAGTGAGGAATCAGCTGAGGAGGTTGGACTGGGACAAGGCAGAGTATGCGGTAGTCTGCCTCAAACAAAAGTATTATGCAGGAAGTAACAAGTGCGGGAAGCTACTGGCACATAGGTTGAGAGCGCAGAGTCAATGATAAAAATGGTGCGCTCCCCATCGGGAGCAGAAGCGCTTACGAACGACCAAATAGCGGAAGCCTTTGCGGAATTCTATCGAGGTCTATACAGGGCTGAGGAGCCCGGCACCTTATCTCCAGAATCCTTCTTAGAGGGTACAGCAATTACTCCCTTGACTGTAAGAGAGGCTACCTCGTTAGATCAACCTATAAGGGCAGAGGAGGTTATATCAGCAATCGCTCGGCTGCAGACCGGGAAGTCACCTGGCCCGATGCTTTTTCTGCGCTTTTTTATAAATCTTTCTGCGTGGAACTTGTTCCCGTTCTAGTGCGACTCTTTAACTCCTTTCGTCAAACGGGTGCTCTCACGCCTAGCATGTTAGACGCTACTATCGTGGTTATCCCGAAACCGGGGAAGGACCCCGAGGAATGCGCCTCGTACAGGCCGATCTCCCTTCTGAATATTGATGCCAAACTATTTACTGGCATTTTGGCACACCGTCTCAACTATTATATGCCGGGGGTTGAGGATCCCGACCAAGCAGGATTTATACCGCACAGGCAGTGTAGCGATAATAACAAGCGACTGCTCCATCTCTTGGATAAAACCGAACACTCTTGTAGGGCAGCACTCTTACTATCTATCGATCCTGAAAAGGCGTTCAATAGGGTTTACTGGCCATACCTGTTCAAGGTGCTCGAGCGCTTCGGACTGGGTCCGGGCTTCATGGCATGGATTCGCTGCATTTATCAGGTGCCTCGGGCGGCGGTTCGAGTTAATGGGACGCTTTCTTTACCATTCGCTGTCCAAAGAGGGACCAGGCAGGGGTGTCCGCTTTCACCCCTCCTGTTTGCGCTTTACATGGAGCCCATGGCGCAGAAGCTCCGGGACAACCCTCAGATCATAGGCGTGAAGTTTGGGGGGGATGCACATCTCATATCGCTATACGCGGACGACGTCATCCTTACTCTGGCGGAGCCTATGACCTCACTACCGGCGCTAATGGGTGTTTTAGAGGAATTTGGACAGGTCTCGGGGTTCCGAATGAACATGCTAAAATCACAGGCTATGGGTAAGTTTATCAGTGTGGAACATGAAAGGGACCTGAGGGCCCGATACCACTTTATATGGTCCTCCTCGGGGTTTCCGTACTTGGGGATTGCGCTGGGCTCCACAGTCGCCCGCACGGCGTCGTTGAATTACGCGAAACTAACCCGGGAGGTGCAGCACGACTTAGAGACATGGGGGAGAATCAAATTGTCCTGGTTGGGCAGGGTGTCGGCAGTGAAGATGACCATCCTGCCACATATACTCTACGGGGCATATTTATACTCTGTTTGCGCCGGAATTGCGTCGTTTTTTTTTACGCAATTCCGACGCAAAACTAACTCCATATTTATACTTTGGCGTTAGACGCATCTAGCGCCAAAGTCCATGGAGTTTGCGTAATTTTTTAGCGTGGACACCTACATTGCGTTAATGATATGCAAGGTAGGCGTTCCCGTCTAAAAAAGTGACTCCGAGGCATGTGCGCCGTATTTACACTCCCGGGCAAAAATCACGCCCGGGAGTGGGCGGGTCAAAAAAAATGACGTCCAGCTGCTTTTGCGTCGTTTTTTAGTGCCTGGTCAGGGCAGGCGTTAAGGGACCTGTGGGCTCGGAAGGAGCCCAGAGGTGCCCTCCCATGCCCCCAGGGACCTCCCCTGTCACCCATGCCCACCCCAGGAGGATGCCTAAGGATGGAGGGACCCATCCCAGGGAACATAAGGTAAGTTCAGGTAAGTATTATTATTATTTTTTTTTGTGGCATAGGGGGGCCTGATTTGTGCCCCCCTACATGCCACTATGCCCAATGACCATGCCCAGGGGACAGAAGTCCCCTGGGTATGGCCATTGGGCAAGGGGGCATGACTCCTGTCTTTGCTAAGACAGGAGTCATTTCAATGGGGGTTGGGAGTCGAAAAAAATGGCGCAAATCGGGTTGAGGCGATAATTTTGCCTCAGCCTGACTTGCCCCATTTTTTGGCGCCCAAGCTCCATATTCCCCTACGCTGGCGCTGCCTGGTGTACGTCATTTTTTTTTTACGCACACCAGGCTGCGCCGCCGGCTAACGCCGGATAACGTCATTGAATAAATACGGCACCCGCATGGCGCTTCAGAATGGCGTTAGCCGGCGTTAGATTTTTTGACGCACAACTGCGTTGGCGCAGTTGTGAGTCGAAAGGTTTAAATATGGCCCTAACTGTTTCAGGCGCTCCCGCTGGAGCCCCCGCCGTGAACGATAGCGACCCTCCAAATGGCGGTTCTAAGATTTATATGGGAAGGGAAGGCAGCGCGGTTACCGCGGCAGGTGCTGTATCGCCCTAAGAGGGAGGGGGGGCTGGCGGTCCCCTGCCTCCTTGGATATTTCCAAGCAGCACAGTTGCGTTTCCTTTTGGAATGGAGCCGACCGTCTTCTGAGAAGCATTGGTATGTTTCATGGATCAGGCAATGGCTGGCTCTCACATATGGAAGGAACCCTGGCTTAAGCGGCGTCATAGAGCGCAGGGCTGTATATATCCCCGGTCACGGAGGTTTCGATGAGAGTGTGGGATTGGGTGGCCGGCAGGGTGGGTTTGACGACCTTCCTGTCCCCGATGACTCCCTTGGGTGCGAACCCTAATTTTGGTCCGGGCCTACGGTCTGAAGCATTGCGTCGATGGTATGAGGGGGGGCTGCAAAAGGGTGGGATATTTATTCGATGAGCAGGGGGTTATCCCCTTTGACCAGCTGAGGGAGCTATATGGCCTAACCGAGGCAGACAGTATGATGTACTATCAAATACGACACTGGGCCCTGCTTCCAGCCAATAGGATATTAATAGACAGGCCGTTAACACCGTTTGAAAAATGGATTCTAATGAAAAAGGGCGATAAGCGTGTGGTTTCTGAGCTCTATGCCCTCTTGCGGGGGAGGCCCGCTCACCCAAGACTAAGGGTCAATTGAGATGGGAGAAGGAACTAGAGAGGGAGCTATCGGAAGACGAGTGGGAAAGTGTTTTTTATAGGGCGCACCACACAGCTTACAATTCAGCAGGTACGGAGACAGCCTATAAAGTGGCCTCCTCCTGGTATTACACCCCAACAAGGATCCATGCTTGGGACCATAATAAATGTAGTCTTTGCTGGAGAGGGTGTGGGGGAAGGGGGGGTCGCTTGTGCATTTACTATGGCATTGTCCCAAACTACATCGGTACTGGAAGGACATAATAGACACTGTGGACACCGCTTTTGACACTCAGATCCCTAGATTTCCTGCGTATATCTTGTTGGGCCTTCCCAATCCTCTCACGTTTCCCCTGAGATCATTGAAGGGACGGCAGATGGCTTTAGCCTTAAATGCTGCAATACAGCTGTTGCTATCCGTGTGGGGGATTGAACGGATCCCAACAACAGTCTCGTGGCTACACAAGTTCTGGTTTATCCTCACTATGGAAAAGCTCACCCTGACTTCTCAGCAGCGGAGCGGGGACTTTAAAGAACTTTGGCATCCATACTTACGTATTCTATCCGGGGAGTTTTCAGAGCTGACATGTCCAACTTATTTGAGGGTTCTGAATCTGAATTGAGTGCAGGGGAGCGTACCTTCAAGGAGATGTATATATAGGACAAGAACTATATTGTAAAAGAGCCTGAGATTGTTTGATTCTTGTACTGTCAGCCAGCTGTGGGGAAACATAGTTGTATTCTGTATTGAACCTTCTTTTTTTTTTCTACTGTTTCGCATGGACTAAGCTAACTAGGAGTCGACTGGCAATACTGTGATGTAGTGCATGTGCAATGTTTTATAATTGAAAATTCAATAAACAGATTTGATCCATAAAATACCTACAAACATTACGTATACTAGGGGCTCCATCCAATGTGTTAATACTTGTACCTTCTGCTGAAATTGGATTATTATTCGGGGTGGGTAACTATTCACCCCAAGGAACAATCACAACTCTTGTCTGAGTGAACCCTTAAAGTCAATAAATTACCCTGAGCTCAAACCCCGGTAGCTTTGGCACGGCGTAAACAAGCACAACTTAGGACAATGTGCAAAGTATTTATGCAGTACCAAAACAATAACAATTAAAATACATGACAATAAAGATCCCAAACAAATTAAAAAATAGAGTAAATTTAATAAACGGAATGACTGAAATTCAAAAGAAGGGAACCGGAGATAAGAATTTATAAAGTTTTAAATAGGAATAGCTTGAAGAAGCACAAAGTGCCAATGATAGTAAATGTTCACTGTAGACCACGACACAGGTGCAATTTGATGCTGGTGGCAATATAGCGCGGGTCACATACACTAGCCAGGTTCACCCTGGGCAAATATTTTACTTGCTTAAGGGCATATTTGAAACCTAAGGGACAGCCCGCTGTTCCACCAAGGCGATGGAATAAATTATTCTGTCGGATCTACCCACCAGATTTATAAATCACTACTAAGCTGGAAGTCATTTATAAAGCATTGCACGGTGGCTCCTGTCAATGCATTTCCCTGTTTAGTGCAGGGCTCCGCCAACATGATGGAGCCCTGCACCAAAGAGTTTTCTGTTTTTTATTTTCAGAAAGAGAATCGCAAAATGGGTACTATGTACCTTGTAATCCTATTGCCCTTCTACATCTAACACTAAAATCCAATTAAGGTAGCCACTTTACACCCAATAGACCCGGAGACAGGGGTCAGGGAGGATAAAAGCAGGGTTTTTAGGCAACCAGCCAATTGATACCTACAAATTGTCTTGGCATCCTTTTTCCTTCCCTTCAAGTGTACTTCGAGTGCTAGCTGTAAACCCCAGCAGACCGTCAAGCAAGGTTTGACACCCCAGCAGTATCTGACACTGTAATGTCAAAAAAGGATACTATCACGTCAGGCCTGTTCTCATAACACAACACGTGTTGTTATATAAACACCACACAGGCCAAAAAACGGTAGAAGGCAATTCCAGCCTGGGCCATCTTATGCTGTGTGCCACTTTGTCAACAGCTTTGCTGATCTTGGCCTTGTCTTTTCAGTCAACCGGGAGGACTTTCAGCAGAACAATAGGCAGACCCTTGCTATTTTTCAGGTACAGGGTTGGGGCTCCTTCCATAGATCGGGACGGGCAGAAGGGCTAACACTGCTATGCCATTATGTTAGACAATATGGTGTAGATAGGAATTCTTAGACTCAAAATTATATCAGGATGTTAATACTGTTTATATATATCACTCTAATGTTAACAATCAAACTGCATTCTGTTTCATCTTCCTAATAATCGCAGCTCATGCCTTTAATCATAGAATGCATTTGCTTCAATAAATGCACTGAAACTAATCCTGCATCTTTTTGTCTGCCTTTGCATGTGTGAGATTTTGTGCAACTGAGGAAAAGATGTATGATCTGTTCCACCAAGATTTCCCTGAGGAGTAAGAGTGTCGTGTTTCTAGGCTGCCACAAATCACTTTTACTTTCTAGGTTTGGGTTAGGTGCTGCTAGCTTGCAGAGAGGGTCAGGCCAAAAGCTTCCAGTCGGTGAGGGACTGACACAGTCACAAACTTGAGGCGGTGCTTCCGCCCTAAACTAGTAAGTCTTACCCCCATGGTAGGTGTCCTTCGAGTAGTGCCACCAAAGTTTGGTCAGATGCAAATTTAATGGATCTCCTGAGTATCTCTAGCATGTTAAAGGCACCTTAATTACCTTATACAGAGATGTCCATGGTATTAGGGAAATATCCTCCTCACCTAAATATGTAGTACCTATCTTAGGCTATAGGTTGTTCAAGCTTGAACTTTAAAAGCATTCCCTAAATTGGTGTGTCTATCTCTGAACTAACCATTCTAAAAGATGGCAGACCCTCAATGGATAACAATTCCTGCAAACATGACAAAACATCTCATACAAAATCTATTAGTTCATGGACTTAATGATATGAGTGGGGATATTACGTTTGTTGTAGAGGCACACAAGGCATACAGAACAGAAATTTTCTATCTCTGGGTCACTCTTCCACCAGCAGATAGAAACACACCCTTATTCCACGCTTACACAAAAGCAAACGCAACTGCACAATACAGTGCTTATGCATATTTAGAAGCACCACTTTCTTATCAAGAACACCAAAACTGGATTGAAGGTGCCCTACCACAAGTTATACACAATCTCAGATTAGGTCCCCAGAGTAATGAAGAGACTACATGGCCATAACTGGCTACATGTACACCACATCCCAATGTAGCAAATATGACAACAGCAGATTCACGGTGCTTATATAATAATTTAGTAGATATTGTAGGAGGCTGGCCTGGCTTGTAGTGGGTACCAGAGGTACTTACACCTTGTGCCAGGTCCAGTTATCCCTTATTAGTGTAGAAGAGGTGTTTCTAGCAGCCTAGTCTGATAGAAGGTAGCTATGGCAAAGCAGCTTAGGCTGAACCAGGAGACATGTGGAGCTCCTACTATACCACTAGTGTCATATGCACAATATCATAAGAAAACACAATACAGAGATATACAAAAAATAAAGGTACTTTATTTTTATGACAATATGCCAAAAGTATCTCAGTGAGTAACTTCAGTATGAGGATAAGTTATATACACAAGATATATGTACACAAACCAAAATTAGGCAGATAATAGCAAAAGGAAGTAATGCAAGCAATGTAAAGTTACAGTAGATTGCAATAGGAACACATAGGTATAGGGGCAACACAAACCATATACTCCAAAAGTGGAATGCGAACCACGAATGGACCCCAAACTTGTGTGAGCTTGTAGAGGGTCGCTGGGACTGTAAGAAAACAGTGAGGGTTAGAAAAATAGCCCACCCCAAGACCCTGAAAGGTAGGTGTAAAGTGTACCTACTACCCCCAGAGAGCACAGAAGTCGTGATAGGGGGATTCTGCAGGAAGAACAAACACCAGCAATGCAACAACAGTGGATTTCTGGACCTGAGTACCTGTAAGACAAGGGGACCAAGTCCAAGAGTCGCGACAGTGTCGAGAGTGGGCAGGAGCCCAAGAAATGCCAGCTGAGGGTGCAAGGAAGCTGCCACCTGTTGGAAGAAGCTTGGTGTTCTGCAAGAACAAAGAGGACTAGGAACTTCCCCTTTGGAGGATGGATGTCCCACGTCGTGAAGAAGCTTGCAGAGGTGTTCCCACGCAGAAAGACTGCAAACAAGCCTTGCTAGCTGCAAGGGTCACAGTTAGGGTTTTTGGATGCTGCTGTGGCCCAGGAGGGACCGGGATGTCGGCACTTGCATGAGGAGACAGAGGGGGCACCCAGCAAGTCAGGGAGCCCTCACAGAAGCAGGCAACACCTGCAGAAGTACCTGAACAGGCACTTAGAAGAAAAGTGAACCGGAGTCCACCTGAAGTCACAAAAGGGAGTCCCACGATGCCGGAGGACAACTCAGAAGGTTGTGAACTGCAGGTTAGAGTATCGGAGACCCAGGCTTGGCTGTGTACGAAGGAAATCCTGGAAGAGTGCACAGGAGCAGGAGCAGCTGCAAATCACACGGTACCCAGCAATGCAGTCTAGCGTGGGGAGGCAAGGACTTACCTCCACCAAACTTGGACTGAAGAGTCACTGGACTGTGGGAGTCACTTGGACAGAGTTGCTGAGTTCCAGGGACCACGCTCGTCGTGCTGAGAGGAGACCCAGAGGACCCGCGATGCAGTCTTTTGTTGCCTGCGGTTGCAGGGGGAAGATTCTGTCGACCCACGGGAGATTTCTTCAGAGCTCCTGGTGCAGAGAGGAGGCAGGCTACCCCCAGAGCATGCACCACCTGGAAACAGTCCAGAAAGCCGGCAGGATGAAGCGATACAAGGTTGCTAGTAGTCGCCTTGCTACTTTGTTGCGGTTTTGCAGGCGTCCTGAGCAGTCAGCGGTCGATCCTTTGGCAGAAGGTGAAGAGGGAGATGCAGAGGAACTCTGGTGAGCTCTTGCATTCGTTATCTGGTGAGATCCCCAAAGCAGAGACCCTAAATAGCCAGAAAAGGAGGTTTGGCTACCTAGCAAGGAGGTAAGAGCCTATCAGAAGGAGCCTCTGATGTCACCTGCTGGCACTGGCCGCTCAGAGCAGTCCAGTGTGCCACAAACACCTCTGTTTCCAAGATGGCAGAGGTCTGGGACACACTGGAGGTGCAGGTCAGGGGAGTGGTCACTCCCCTTTCCTTTGTCCAGTTTCGCGCCAGAGCAGGGCTGGGGGATCCCTGAACCAGTGTAGGCTGGCTTATGCAGAGATGGGCACCATCTGTGTCCATCAAAGCATTTCCAGAGGCTGGGGGAGGCTACTCCTCCCCAGCCTTCACACCTATTTCCAAAGGGAGAGGGTGTTACACCCTCTCTCAGAAGAAGTCCTTTGTTCTGCCTTCCTGGGCCAGGGCTGCCTGGACCCCAGGAGGGCAGAAACCTGTTGAAGGGGTTGGCAGCCGCAGCAGCTGCAGTGGAGACCCCGGAAAGGCAGTTTGGCAGTACCCGGGTTCTGTGCTAGAGACCCTGGTATCATGGAATTGTCCCCCCAATGCCAGAATGGCATTGGGGGGACAATTCCATGATCTTAGACATGTTACAGTGCCATGTTCGGAGTTACCATTGTGACGCTGTACATAGGTAGTGACCTATGTACAGTGCACGCGTGTAATGGTGTCCCCGCACTCACAAAGTCCGGGGAATTTGCCCTGAACTATGTGGGGGCACATTGGCTAGTGCCAGGGTGCCCTCACACTAAGTAACTTTGCACCCAACCTTCACCAGGTGAAGATTAGACATATAGGGGGTTATTCTAACTTTGGAGGAGTGTTAATCCGTCCCAAAAGTGACGGTAAAGTGACGGATATACCACCAGCCGTATTACGAGTTCCATAGGATATAATGGACTCGTAATACGGCTGGTGGTAAATCCGTCACTTTTCCGTCACTTTTGGGATGGATTAACACCTCCTCCAAAGTTAGAATAACCCCCATAGGTTACTTATAAGTTACTTAAGTGCAGTGGTAAATGGCTTGGACGTTATTTCACTCAGGCTGCACTGGCAGGCCTGTGTAAGAATTGTCAGAGCTCCCTATGGGTGGCAAAAGAAATGCTGCAGCCCATAGGGATCTCCTGGAACCACAATACCCTGGGTACCTCAGTACCATATACTAGGGAATTATATAGTTGTACCAGTATGCCAATGTGAATTGGTAAATTTAGTCACTAGCCTGTTTGTGACAAATGTGGAAAGCAGAGAGGGCATAACCACTGAGGTTCTGGTTAGCAGAGCCTCAGTGAGACAGTTAGGCATCACACAGGGAACACATACAGGGCACATACTTATGAGCACTGGGGCCCTGCCTGGCAGGGTCCCAGTGACACACAGACTAAAACAACATATATACAGTGAAGTATGGGGGTAACATGCCAAACAAGATGGTACTTTCCTACACAATCCCCCCCCCCCCCAAACGAAGGACAATAAGACTAGCCATTAACTGATGAGTCTTCACTGTCTAAGTGGAAATATCTGGAGAGTCCATCTGCATTGGAGTGGGTACTCCCAGGTCTATGCTCCACTGTATAGTCCATTCCCTCTAGAGATATGGACCATCTCAACAATTTAGGATTTTCACCTTTCATTTGTTTTAGCTAAAGTAGAGGTTTGTGGTCTGTCTGAACAATAAAGTGAGTACCAAACAGGGATGGCCTTTCAGTGCCCAGACCAGAGCAAAGGCCTCCCTCTCTATGGCAGACCAACGTTTTTCTCTAGGGGTCAACCTTCTGCTGATAAAAGCAACTGATTGATCCTGGCCCTCAGAATTCAGTTGTGATAAGACTGCCCCTACCCCTAATTCAGATGCATCAGTCTGAACAATGAATTTCTTAGAGTAACATGGACTTCTTAGGACAGGTGCAGAGCACATGGCCTGTTTGAGCTCCTCAAAAGCTTTCTGACAGCTAGCTGTCCACAATACCTTTTTAGGCATCTTTTTACTTGTGAGATCATTAAGACGGGCAGCTATGGAGCCATAGTTTTTAATGAACCTCCTGTAATACCCAGTGAGGCCTAAGAAGGCTCTCACCTGGGTCTGTGTTGTAGGGGGAACCCAAACCATGATTGTTTGGATTTTCCCCTGAAGTGGTGCAATCTGTTCTCCACCTACCAGGTGTCCCAGATAAACCACCTTTCCCTGCCCTATCTGGCACTTTGAGGCCTTGATAGTGAGGCCTGCCTTTTGCAGGGCCTCCAAATCTTTCCAAAGGTGGACCAGGTGCTCATCCCAGGTGGAACTAAAGACAGCTATATCATCTAGATATGCTGCATTAAAAGCCTCCAACCCTTGCAGGACTGTGTTCACCAACCTCTGAAAAGTGGCAGGTGCATTTTTCAAACCAAAGGGCATCACTGTAAATTGGTAGTGCCCTCCTATAGTTGAAAATGCAGTTTTAGGTTTAGCATCCTCAGCCAATTTGATCTGCCGATACCCTGCAGTCAAATCAAAGGTGCTTAGATACTTGGCAGATGCCAGTGTATCTATGAGCTCATCTGCCCTGGGTATAGGGTGAGCATCAGTTTTTGTTACCTGGTTGAGACCTCTGTAATCAACACAAAACCTCATCTCCCTTTTTCCATCTTTTGAGTGAGGCTTTGGTACAAGCACCACAGGACTCGCCCATGGGCTTTCAGAAGGTTCAACCACTACTAGATCAAGCATTTTCTGAACCTCTTGTTTTATGCAGTCCCTGACATGGTCAGGCTGCCTATAGATTTTACTTTTGACAGGCATGCTGTCTCCAGTATCAATTGTGTGTTCATACCAAGATGTGGTGCCAGGCACAGTTGAAAAGAGTTCAGAAAACTGTCCAAGGAGATTTATGCAGTTGTCTTTCTGTTCTGCAGTTAGACAGTCTGCCAAAACTACTCCCTCTACTAGCGCCTCCTCTTCAGTGGAGGAGAAGAGATCAGGGAGAGAGTCACTCTCTTCTTCCTGTCCTTCATCTGTTGCCATGAGCAGGGTGAGATCAGCCCTATCATAGTAGGGTTTTAGGCGACTGACATGAATCACCCTAAGGGGACTCCTGGCAGTGCCCAGGTCAACCAAGTAGGTGACCTCGCCCTTTTTTTTCAACAATTAGATGGGGTCCACTCCATTTGTCCTGGAGAGCTCTTGGGGCCATAGGCCCAAATACCCACACCTTCTGTCCTGGTTGGTACTGAATCAGAACAGCCTTCTGGTCATGCCATTGCTTTTGGAGCTCTTGGCTGGCCTGACGGTTTTTAATGGCATTTTTCATGTACTCAGCCATTCTGGATCTTAGGCCAAGTACATAGTCCACTATGTCCTGTTTGGGAGCTTTTAAAGGTTGCTCCCAACCCTCCTTCACAAGTGTTAGTGGACCTCTTACCGGGTGCCCAAATAGGAGTTCAAAGGGGCTGAAGCCCACTACTTTCTGGGGTACCTCCCTGTACGCAAAAAGGAGGCAAGGTAACAGGACATCCCATCTCCTCCTGAGTTTTTCAGGGAGTCCCATTATCATTCCATTGAGAGTTTTATTAAACCTCCCTACCAGTCCATTAGTCTGTGGATGACAAGGTGTGGTGAATTTGTAGGTTACACCACATTCCTTCTGCGTAGCCTTCAAGTATGCCGACATAAAGTTGCTACCCCTGTATGATACCACCTCTTTTGGGAAATCCACCCTGGAAAAGATTCCTAGGAGGGCTTTTGCCACTGCAGGAGCTGTAGTGGTCCTTTGAGGAATTGCTTCAGGATATCTTGTGGCATGGTCCACAACCACCAAGATAAACCTATTGCCTGAAGCAGTATGAGGGTCAAGGGGGCCAACTATGTCAACCCCTACCCTTTCAAAGGGGACCCCAACCACAGGTAGTGGAATACGGGGACCCTTTGGTGTGCCACCAGTCTTGCCACTGGCTTGACAGGTCACACAAGACTTACAAAAATCTTTTGTGTCCTCTGACATCCTAGGCCAGTGAAACAGGGGGACAAGCCTTTCCCATGTTTTGATCTGGCCCAAATGCCCAGCCAAAGGAATGTCATGTGCCAGAGTTAGGAGGAACTCTCTGTACTGCAGGGGAATGACCAATCTCCTGGCTGCTCCAGGTTTTGGGTCCCTTGCCTCTGTGTACAAGAGGTTGTCCTCCCAGTAAACTCTATGTGAGTCACTGACATCCCCATTTTGCTGCTTGACAGCTTGCTGACTGAGACCCTCTAATGTGGGCCAGGATTGCTGTGCCACACTCAGCTCTTCCCTGCCAGGCCCCCCTCCACCCAAAAGCTCAGCAGTGTCTGCTGCCAGCTCATCTGGTGAAGGTTCAGCACAGGGAGGAAATTCTTCTTCCTCAGAAGGAGAATCATCTGTAGAGGGAGGGATAGTCAGTAGGGATTTACCCTTGCGACCCCTAGCTTTAGGGACCACTTGGTCCATTGTTCCAGGATCCAAGTTACCCTGTCCTTTTTGCTTTTTGGCCTGAGTCCTTGTCAAAGCAAAAATATGCCCAGGAATGCCCAGCATTGCTGCATGAGCCTCCAACTCCACTTCTGCCCAAGCAGATGTCTCTAAATCATTTCCTAGTAGACAGTCTACAGGTAAATTTGAAGCAACCACAACTTTCTTTGGACCAGTAACCCCCTCCCCCCCCAGCTGAGATTCACAACAGCCATAGGGTGGCTAGGAGTGTTATTATGAGCATCTGTCACTTGGTACTGCTGACCAAGTAGGTGTTGTTCAGGGTGTACCAGTTTCTCTATTACCATGGTAACACCGGCACCTGTGTCCCTGTAGGCCTGAACCTCAACACCATTTATTAGGGGAAGTTGCTTGTACTTATCCATATTAAGGGGACAAGCAACCAAGGTGGCCAAATCAATGGCACCTTCAGAGACTAACACAGCCTCTGTGGTCTCCCTAACAAGACCAACCCCAACTAAATTACCAAAAGTGAGCCCAGCTACTCCCTTGGATTGGCTATTAGTAGGTTTGCTCCCACCACCACTGCTATTACTAGGGGCACTAGAATTTGCAATAGGGGTTGTGGTAGTGGGAGGTTTGGTGTTTTTCTTTGGACAACTGCCATCAGTTGTCCAATGGCCTTTGACTTTACACAAATAACACCAAGGCTTTTTAACTTGATTTGAAGATGATTTGGACCCACCAGCCCCACCAAAGGATTTTTGTGGGCCTGATGAAGACTCAGTTTTACTTTTGTCCCCACCCTTGTCAGAAGACTTACCATCCTTCTTCTTGCCATCATTGTCACCCCCTGTATGAACTCTTCTGTTCACTCTTTTTCTGACCCATTTGTCTACCTTCTTTCCCAATTCTTGGGGAGAGGTCAGATCTGAGTCAACTAGATATTGGTGTAACAAGTCAGACTGAAAATGTCACTTACCCAGTGTACATCTGTTCGAGGCATCAGTCGCTGAAAATTCACATGTTTTGCATAGCTCGCCATCTGGTGCTGGGTCGGAGTGTTACAAGTTGTTTTTCTTCGAAGAAGTCTTTCGAGTCACAGGACCGAGTGACTCCTCCTTTTGTCTCCATTGCGCATGGGCGTCGACTCCATCTTCGATTGTTTTCCCCGCAGAGGGTGAGGTAGGAGTTGTGTTGTAGTAATAGTGCCCATGCAATGGAGTGACTAAGTATGTACCTATTTAAGGTTTAAATAATATATTTACAAATGTACAAAGCTTAAGCTAACTTCCGAACTGCTACAGGCTCCCGGGGAGGCGGGTGGGCACATGTGAATCTTCAGCGACTGATGCCACGAACAGATGTACACTGGGTAAGTGACATTTTCAGTTCTATGGCATCTGTCGCTGGAGATACACATGTTTTGCATAGACTGGTAAGCAGTTAACTCCCCAAAAGCGGTGGTTTAGCCTGTAGGAGTGGAAGTGGTTTGAAATAAGGTTCTTAGCACGGCTTGACCTACTGTGGCTTGTTGTGCAGATAACACGTCTACACAGTAGTGCTTGGTGAATGTGTGAGGCGTAGACCATGTGGCTGCCTTACATATTTCGTGCATTGGAATATTTCCTAGGAAGGCCATGGTGGCACCTTTCTTTCTGGTTGAGTGTGCCCTTGGTGTAATGGGCAGCTGTCGTTTTGCTTTAAGGTAGCAGATTTGGATGCACTTAACTATCCATCTGGCTATACCTTGTTTTGATATTGGGTTTCCTGCATGAGGTTTTTGGAATGCAATAAATAGCTGTTTAGTTTTCCTGATGTTCTTTGTTCTGTCAATGTAGTACATTAATGCTCTTTTGACATCTAATGTATGTAGTGCCCTCTCAGCTACGGAATTTGGCTGTGGGAAGAATACTGGTAGTTCCACCGTTTGATTTAGGTGGAATGGTGAAATAACCTTCGGTAAAAATTTAGGATTAGTCCTTAGGACTACCTTATTTTTGTGTAGTTGGATAAAAGGTTCTTGTATTGTAAACGCCTGAATCTCACTTACTCTTCTTAGAGATGTGATGGCGATGAGAAATGCAACTTTCCAGGTTAGGAATTGTATTTCGCAAGAATGCATAGGTTCAAAGGGTGGACCCATGAGCCTTGTTAAGACGATGTTAAGGTTCCATGAAGGAACGGGTGGTGTCCGTGGTGGTATAATTCTTTTGAGGCCTTCCATAAACGCTTTAATGACAGGTATCCTAAATAGTGAAGTTGAATGGGTAATCTGCAGGTATGCAGATATTGCTGAGAGGTGTATCTTAATGGAAGAGAAGGCCAGGTTTGATTTTTGTAAGTGTAGTAAGTAGCCCACTACATCCTTTGGAGATGCGTGTAATGGTTGGATTTGATTCTGATGGCAGTAGCAAACAAACCTTTTCCATTTGCTTGCATAACAGTGTCTAGTGGATGGTCTTCTAGCTTGCTTTATGACTTCCATACATTCTTGTGTGAGGTTTAAGTGTCCGAATTCTAGGATTTCAGGAGCCAGATTGCTAGATTCAGCGATGCTGGGTTTGGATGCCTGATCTGTTGTTTGTGTTGTGTTAACAGATCTGGCCTGTTGGGCAACTTGACGTGGGGTACTACTGATAGGTCTAGCAGTGTTGTGTACCAAGGTTGCCTTGCCCATGTTGGTGCTATCTGTATGAGTTTGAGTTTGCTTTGACTCAATTTGTTTACTAGATATGGAATGAGAGGGAGAGGGGGAAAAGCGTACGCAAATATCCCTGACCGGTTCATCCATAGGGCATTGCCTTGGGACTGCCTGTGTGGGTATCTGGATGCGAAGTTTTGGCATTTTGCGTTCTCCTTCGTTGCAAATAAGTCTATTTGAGGTGTTCCCCAAAGTTTGAAGTAAGTGTTTAGAATTTGGGGGTGAATCTCCCATTCGTGGACCTGTTGGTGATCTCGAGAGAGATTGTCTGCAAGTTGATTTTGGATCCCTGGAATAAACTGTGCTATTAGGCGAACGTGGTTGTGAATTGCCCAGCGCCATATCTTTTGTGCTAGGAGGCTCAGCTGCGGTGAGTGTGTCCCCCCCTGTTTGTTTAGATAATACATTGTTGTCATGTTGTCTGTTTTGACAAGAATGTACTTGTGAGTTATGATTGGTTGGAATACTTTTAGTGCTTGAAAAACTGCTAGCAGTTCTAGGTGATTTATGTGCAGTTTTGTTTGATGTACGTCCCATTGTCCTTGTATGCTGTGTTGATCGAGGTGTGCTCCCCACCCCGTCATGGAAGCATCTGTTGTTATTACGTATTGTGGCACTGGGTCTTGGAAAGGCCACCCTTTGTTTAAATTTATACTGTTCCACCATAGAAGCGAGAGGTATGTTTGGCGGTCTATCAACACCAGATCTAGAAGGTGACCCTGTGCTTGTGACCATTGCGATGCTAGGCACTGTTGTAAGGGCCTCATGTGCAGTCTTGCGTTCGGGACAATGGCTATGCATGAGGACATCATGCCTAGGAGTTGTAATATCATTTTTGCTTGTATTCTCTGTGTTGGGTACATGGGTTGTATGATTTTGTTGAAATTTTGAATTCTCTGTGGACTTGGAGTGGCTAATCCTTTTGTTGTGTCTATTATGGCTCCTAGATATTGTTGTACTTTGCACGGCAGAATGTGTGATTTTGCATAGTTGATGGTGAAACCGAGTTTGTGGAGATTTTGTATGACCTGATTTGTGTGGTGTGAGCACCTTGTCAGTGAGTTGGTCTTGATTAGCCAGTCGTCTAGATACGGGAATACGTGTATTTGCTGCCTTCTGATGTGTGCAGCCACTACTGCTAGACATTTTGTAAAGACTCTTGGCGCGGTTGTTAAACCAAACGGCAATACTTTGAATTGGTAATGTAGTCCTTTGAATACAAACCTGAGGTATTTCCTGTGCGACTGATGTATTGGTATGTGGAAATACGCGTCTTTGAGATCTAAGGTTGTCATGTACTCTTGTTGCTTTAACAATGGTAACACCTCTTGTAGCGTGACCATGTGAAAGTGTTCTGAGGTCTAGGATTGGTCTCAGTGTTTTGTCCTTTTTTGGTATTAAGAAGTACAGTGAATAAACTCCTGTGTTTATTTGTGTTTCTGGTACTAGTTCTATTGCGTTCTTTTGCAATAATGCTTGAACTTCTGTTTCCAGAAGGTCTGAATGTTGTTTTGATAAATTCTGTGTTCTTGGTGGTATGTTTGGAGGGATTTGTAGAAATTCTATGCAATAACCATGTTGGATAATTGCTAAGACCCAAGTGTCTGTAGTTATTTCCTCCCATGCTTGGTAATACTGGCCTATTCTTCCCCCCACTGGTGTTGTGTGGAGGGGATGAGTGACATGTGAGTCACTGCTTGGTTGTAGGGGTTTTGGGGCTTTGAAATCTTCCCCTATTCCTAGGGAATTGTCCTCTGTATTGGCCCAGAAAGCCTCCCCTCTGATACTGTCCCTGGTAGCTGGACGGTGTTGTCTGTGAGGTGCTGGCTTGTGTGGCCTGACCCCAAACCCCCCCTCTAAAGGTTGTCTTGCGGAAGGTGCTGTAAGTGCCTCTGCTCTGCAGGGAGTAGAGTGCGCCCATGGCTTTAGCAGTGTCAGTGTCCTTTTTCAGTTTCTCAATTGCCGTGTCCACCTCTGGTCCGAACAGTTCTTTTTCATTGAATGGCATATTGAGCACTGCCTGCTGTATCTCTGGTTTAAAACCAGACGTTCGTAGCCATGCGTGCCTTCTTATAGTCACAGATGTGTTAATTGTTCTCGCAGCTGTGTCCGCTGCGTCCATAGAGGAGCGTATCTGATTATTTGATATGTTCTGTCCTTCCTCAACCACCTGCTTCGCCCTCTTTTGCATTTCCTTGGGTAGATGCTCAATGAGGTGTTGCATCTCGTCCCAATGGGCTCTGTCATAGCGCGCAAGTAGTGCTTGGGAGTTAGCGATGCGCCACTGGTTTGCAGCCTGTACTGCGACTCTCTTTCCAGCTGCATCGAACTTGCGGCTCTCTTTATCTGGGGGTGGTGCATCCCCAGATGTGTGGGAGTTGGCTCTCTTGCGAGCTGCTCCTACTACGACGGAATCTGGTGGCAGCTGTGAGGTGATGAAAACAGGGTCTGTAGGAGGCGCTTTATATTTCTTTTCCACCCTTGGTGTTATTGCCCTACTCTTGACCGGCTCCTTGAAGATGTTTTTTGCGTGCCGTAGCATTCCTGGGAGCATAGGCAAGCTTTGGTAGGAGCTGTGGGTGGAGGAGAGGGTGTTGAATAAGAAGTCATCCTCGACTGGTTCTGAGTGGAGGTTTACGTTGTGGAACTCTGCCGCTCTAGCCACCACTTGTGAATAAGCCGTGCTGTCTTCTGGTGGTGAGGGCTTTGTGGGATACGCCTCTGGACTGTTGTCCGACACTGGGGCGTCGTATAAGTCCCAAGCGTCCTGGTCTTGGTCACCTTGGCTCACGGTGGTGTGAGCCGGGGAATGTGATGGAGTTTGTGCTGGTGAAACGTTAGTTACAGGTGGAGGAGAGGGTGGCGGAGTTACCTTTTTCACCATTTTTGTTTGTGGTGCTTGGTCTGTTTGAAACTCCAGTCTCCTTTTCCTTCTAATTGGGGGAAGGGTGCTTATTTTCCCTGTTCCTTCCTGTATGAAAATACGTTTCTGCGTATGGTCAACTTCGGTGGATTGCAACTCTTCCTCAAATCTATGCTTTCGCATCTGAGAGGACAGTGATTGCTCCTCTGAATAGGAACCGGTAACTGGGTCGGTTGCGGCTCGTTTTGGCACCGAAACCCTGTCTGTACTCTTTTTCGGCTCCGAGGTGACTTTTTTCTTTTTGGTAGTCGAAACCTCTCGGCGTCGATCTTCCTCGGTGCCACTGTCTCGGCGTCGAGCCGTCTCGGCACCGCTATCTCGGCGTCGATCCCTTTCAGCAGCACTGTCTCGGTCCCGAGCAGGCTGCGTGCCGGTGTCTCGACCAGAGTCAGACGATCTCGGCACTGTTTCGGCCTTTTTCGGTGCCGACGGTCGGTCACCGAATTTATGGGTCGAGCCATGGCCTGGTGGCAGTGGCGTCCCCTGGGCCTTGTCACTTTTCTTGTGTGTTGCCTTCGACGTCTTACTCGCAGTTCTTTGATCGTCGAATTCTTCGGAGTCCGATTCGTGGATCGAGAAGGCTTCTTCCTCCTCTTGTTCCTCGAACTCTCGGTGTGCTGTCGGCGTGGACGCCATCTGAAGTCTTCTGGCTCGACGGTCACGGAGTGTTTTTCGGGACCGGAACGCACGACAGGCCTCGCAAGTCTCTTCACTGTGCTCAGGCGACAGGCACAGGTTACAGACCAAATGTTGGTCTGAATACGGGTATTTGTTGTGGCATTTGGGACAGAAACGAAACGGGGTCCGTTCCATCTGCGTTGTCTGACACGCGGTCGGGCCGACCAGGCCCCAACGGGGGATCGAAAGCTACCCCGAAGGGCACCGGAGCTCTCCAAACTTCGATGCGGTGTCGATTCTATCTAAGCCGATCCCGAACGCAACAATACCGACGTAATCTTCCGATAGATAGCTAACTTTCCGTTCCGAAACTCGGAGCGACAGGAACACGTCTGAACCCGATGGCGGAAAAAAAACAATCGAAGATAGAGTCGACGCCCATGCGCAATGGAGACAAAAGGAGGAGTCACTCGGTCCCGTGACTCGAAAGACTTCTTCGAAGAAAAACAACTTGTAACACTCCGACCCAACACCAGATGGCGAGCTATGCAAAACATGTGTATCTCCAGCGACAGATGCCATCGAACACTCAGTTATTTAGAATATGCTCTCTCAGAATAAGATTATACAGGCTTTCATAGTCAGAAACTTTACTGCCATGTAACCACCCCTCCAAGGCCTTCACTGAACAGTCAACAAAGTCTATCCATTCTTGTGAGGACTCCTTTCTGGTGTCTCTGAACTTAATCCTGTATTGTTCAGTGGTTAAGCCAAATCCATCCAAGAGTGCATCCATCAAAACTGCAAATTGTTAGCATCACTTTCTCTAACAGTAAGGAGCCTATCCCCACCCTTTCCATTGAAAGATTGCCACAATAAAGCAGCCCACTGCCTTTGAGGGACCCCCTGTACCATACAGGCCCTCTCAAGTGCAGCAAACCACTTGTTAATGTCATCCCCCTCCTTGTAAGGGTGGGACTATCTTGTGCAGATTCCTGGAATCATGCTCTCTAACAGGATTACTATCAGGGATACTGCTATTGCTGCAACCATGGTGTCCAAACCCCAATCTCTGTCTCTCCTTCTCCAGGTCTAGGGATTTCCTGTCTAGAGCCAGCTGTTGCTGTTTAAGCATCAGTCTGGTCTCTTCCACTCTCCACTTTTTGAGTTCCCTTTCTAACATGTCTTCAGGGTGGGTGGGTTGGGAATGCTTGGATACAGAGGTTGAATTGGTAACAACAGATGGAGATCTGTCCCTAACTGACTGGACTCTAACAACCTGGCCTCCAGGAATAAAAACATCCCTACTATGATGGGAGCTCCTATTACTAACAGCATTGCTAGGTGGTCTGCTAAGGGGCAGATTTGGAACAGAACCCTCCCCACCTCCCTCAAGGTTATCCCCGGAGTCAGAATGGGAGCCATCTATTAACTTCTCATTTGAAGTGCCTGCTTGGGACTCATCATTCACAATAAGCATGTTATATAGAAACTCTTTTGTGGGGTTCTTTCCTATCACTAAACCTCTATCTAAGCAGAGACTCCTTAGGCTCTTGTAATTCAAATTGTCATAAGTAGTATTGACCATTTTAAGAGCAGACTCTACAACAGACATGATAAGAGAAGGTTTAGAGACAGTGAGAAGAGAGAAAAAGTTTCAGAACGTTTTAAAGAACAGAGAAAACATTTTTTCAAACTTTTTGAAACTTTTTTTTAGAAGTTTTAGAGTACTTTTCAGCACTTAGTAGAAAGTGTAAGAGGAGAAAAGCAAAACTTTTTGGTTAGGTGTACATACACTGAACTTGTTTTATATATTATTCTCTTATGAAAAGTACACAATGACAAAGTGGTAAGTAGTTACAAGTACTTATCCCACCGCTGCACAACCAATGTAGGAGGCTGGCCTGGCTTGTAGTGGGTACCAGAGGTACTTACACCTTGTGCCAGGTCCAGTTATCCCTTATTAGTGTAGAAGAGGTGTTTCTAGCAGATTAGGCTGATAGAAGGTAGCTATGGCAAAGCAGCTTAGGCTGAACTAGGAGACATGTACAGCTCCTACTATACCACTGGTGTCATATGCACAATATCATAAGAAAACACAATACACAGATATACTAAAAATAAAGGTACTTTATTTTTATGACAATATGCCAAAAGTATCTCAGTGAGTACCCTCAGTATGAGGATAAGTTATATACACAAGATATATGTACACAAACCAAAATTATGCAGATAATAGCAAAAGGAAGTAAGGCAAGCAATGTAAAGTTACAGTAGATTGCAATAGGAGCACATAGGTATAGGGGCAACACAAACCATATACTCCAAAAGTGGAATGCACCCACGAATGGACCCCCAAACCTGTGTGAGCTTGTAGAGGGTCGCTGGGACTGTAAGAAAACAGTGAGGGTTAGAAAAATAGCCCACCCCAAGACCCTGAAAGGTAGGTGTAAAGTGCACCTACTACCCCCAGAGAGCACAGAAGTCGTGATAGGGGGATTCTGCAGGAAGAACAAACACCAGCAATGCAAGAACAGTGGATTTCCGGACCTGAGTACCTGTAAGACAAGGGGACCAAGTCCAAGAGTCGCGACAGTGTCGAGAGTGAGCAGGAGCCCAAGAAATGCCAGCTGAGGGTGCAAGGAAGCTGCCACCTGTTGGGAGAAGCTTGGTGTTCTGCAAGAACGAAGAGGACTAGGAACTTCCCCTTTGGAGGATGGAAGTCCCACGTCGTGAAGAAGCTTGCAGAGGTGTTCCCACACAGAAAGACCGCAAACAGGCCTTGCTAGCTGCAAGGGTCGCAGTTAGGGTTTTTGGATGCTGCTGTGGCCCAGGAGGGACCAGGATGTCGCCACTTGGATGAGGAGGCAGAGGGGGCGCCCAGCAAGTCAGGGAGCCCTCACAGAAGCAGGCAGCACCCGCAGAAGTACCTGAACAGGCACTTAGAAGAAAAGTGAACCGGAGTTCACCCGAAGTCACAAAAGGGAGTCCCACGACGCCGGAGGACAACTCAGAAGGTTGTGCACTGCAGGAAGGAGTGTCGGGGACCCAGGCTTGGCTGTGCACGAAGGAAATCCTGGAAGAGTGCACAGGAGTCGGAGCAGCAGCAAATTACGCAGTACCCAGCAATGCAGTCTAGCGTGGGGAGGCAAAGACTTACCTCCACCAAACTTGGACTGAAGAGTCACTGGACTGTGGGAGTCACTTGGACAGAGATACTGAGTTCCAGGGACCACGCTCATCGTGCTGAGAGGGGACCCAGAGGACCAGTGATGCAGTCTTTTGTTGCCTGCGGTTGCAGGGGGAAGATTCCGTCGACCCACTGGAGATTTCTTCAGAGCTCCTGGTGCAGAGAGGAGGCAGGCTACCCCCAGAGCATGCACCACCTGGAAACAGTCGAGAAAGCCGGCAGGATGAAGCGATACAAGGTTGCTAGTAGTCGTCTTGCTACTTTGTTGCGGTTTTGCATGCGTCCTGACCAGTCAGCGGTCGATCCTTTGGCAGAAGGTGAAGAGGGAGATGCAGAGGAACTCTGGTGAGCTCTTGCATTCGTTATCTGGTGAGATCCCCAAAGCAGAGACCCTAAATAGCCAGAAAAGGAGGTTTGGCTACCTAGGAAGGAGGATTGGCTACCAAGAGAGGTAAGAGCCTATAAGAAGGAGCCTCTGATGTCACCTGCTGGCACTGGCCACTCAGAGCAGTCCAGTGTGCCACAAACACCTCTGTTTCCAAGATGGCAGAGGTCTGGGACACACTGGAGGAGCTCTGGGCACCTCCCCTGGGAGGTGCAGGTCAGGGGAGTGGTCACTCCCCTTTCTTTTGTCCAGTTTCACGCCAGAGCAGGGCTGGGGGGTCCCTGAACCGGTGTAGACTGGCTTATGCAGAGATGGGAACCATCTGTGCCCATCAAAGCATTTCCAGAGGCTGGGGGAGGCTACTCCTCCCCAGCCTTCACACCTATTTCCAAAGGGAGAGGGTGTTACACCCTCTCTCAAAGGAAGTCCTTTGTTCTGCCTTCCTGGGCCAGGGCTGCCTAGAACCCAGGAGGGCAGAAACCTGTCTGAGGGGTTGGCAGCAGCTGCTGTGGAGACCCCAGAAAGGCAGTTTGGCAGTACCCGGGTTCTGTGCTAGAGAGCCGGGGGGGGGGGGGGGTTCATGGAATTGTCCCCCCAATGCCAGAATGGCATTGGGGTGACAATTCCATGATCTTAGACATGTTACATGGCCATGTTCGGAGTTACCATTGTGACCCTGTACATAGGTAGTGACCTATGTACAGTGCATGCATGTAATGGTGTCCCCGCACTCACAAATTCCGGGGAATTTGCCCTGAACGACATGGGGGCACCTTGGCTAGTGCCAGGGTGCCCTCACACTAAGTAACTTTGCACCCAACCTTCACCAGGTGAAGGTTAGACATATAGGTGACTTATAAGTTACCTAAGTGCAGTGGTAAATGGCTGTGAAATAACGTGGATGTTATTTCACTCAGGCTGCACTGGCAGGCCTGTGTAAGAATTGTCAGAGCTCCCTATGGGTGGCAAAAGAAATGCTGCAGCCCATAGGGATCTCCTGGAACCCCAATACCCTGGTACCTCAGTACCATATACTAGGGAATTATATGGGTGTACCAGTATGCCAATATGAATTGGTAAATTTAGTCACTAGCCTGTTAGTGACAAATTGGAAAGCAGAGAGAGCATAACCACTGAGGTTCTGGTTAGCAGAGCCTCAGTGAGACAGTTAGGCATCACACAGGGAACACATACAGGGCACATACTTATGAGCACTGGGGCCCTGCCTGGCAGGGTCCCACTGATACATAGACTAAAACAACATATATACAGTGAAATATGGGGATAACATGCCAGGCAAGGTGGCACTTTCCTACAGATATATATGAATGCTTAATGCAATTTGTAATGCAGACTTTAAATACCGCTCCAGCGAGGGCTCCTCCAACAGCATCAAATATGGCTACAACCGGGATAAATCCAGCAACCATGAATTCAATATTGGGTAAAGTACCCATCAAATGTGAAGAAATTCTGATTTGGTTAGCACAAAAAAATAAAACGTGCTGGAAGCAGTGTTTCTCCATATGGGATCGCAAGACAAACACTGAATTTTCATCACAATGTGCTTGCCCTTTGGGATGGTTTCCTCATAAGTGGGGCGCAGTATTTGTTGTAATTTATACTACCGCACACGGTAAACAAACACTTGCAAATCCTCCAGCAGTGTTGAAACAGACTCAAGACAAATATGGGGGCTGCCCCAGCAATAGATTTGGGGGTGCAATTAATGGGCCATTTCACCACAGTGTCCTCAATTATTTTAATTCATCTTAAAGGGGAAGTAGTAGCACTGGCAGTATTCCAGGGACTCTGGGATGTTCCTCAACAGGAACACAAGCTGCCTAAGATTATCACCAGGATTTATACTATATAGGTCAGGATAGTCTGGGACCCAGACCAGGTAAACCACAATTACAAGGTAAATCCATTAAGGATAATCCCAAGCAAGCACGAGAGGGTTTAAAAAAATGTTGGAATAAATAGAAAAATAATAAAGATTAAAAAAAGCAAAGAGGAGAATGTCCATGTTCAGAGACCTCAGAAAAAGGTTACAACCTTTGAAATAGGGAAACTTTAAAAACTCCTGACAAATACCAATTTACTGACACTCACCCATCTCGACCAACTCAGTGAGAGTGGGGGGCCTTCAGATCACTGAAACAAGTACGTGAAAACAAGACAGAAGTCATAATGCTCTTCAGAGATTTCGGTAAAAAGGAAGAGAAACTTCCACAACAAAAACTCCAGTTCAAAAAGAAGAAGCTGAAAATCGGCTAAACATGCCACACATATTGAGAATATTACTGAAAAACAGGACATGGACAGTGACTCTGCTAAACAGCGCAGGAGAAGTCATGATAGTTCACCAGAATTTTTTTTAGAACTTCTGGATGTGGCACAAACTAACAACTGCCTTGAAGTCAAAACTGCGGACAGGCGTGTCTCCCCACCCAATAGGGTTTACAAAAAAAGAATTCCAATTGAGGGGGACATTGAGCGCACCATTACAGTGATCTTTATAAAAGATTAACACTAAGTTATGATATATTATTGGCAGGATGATATTGGCCACACAAATTTGTCCATACGCTCCCACAAGGGGAAGATGTCATTTTATCTTCTTTCTCAGTCCTTGGTCCAGACATAGTAAAAGAAGCTTACGCTGCACATTGGGCATTGGTGCAAGCTCCAGCACTGTACTGCAATCTTGTGGGGTGGGATAAGGTTTCCCCCTACCATGTTTTACCTATAATATCCACAAATCCAACCTCAATATCCCATTAAACATGAGGCTAAAGCACCAGTGAGGTAAATTTCTCACAACATGATTAGGAGAGAGTAATTAAACCCTGTGTCTCTGCTATGAATAACCCCTTGTTTCCCGTAACTAAGCCCCCCATTCATTTAGAATAGTCTTAGGTTAAACCATCAGACACGCACATTGGCCAAACAAAATTCACAGCACTTAATAACATAGTGTGCGAAAAATACAAAACAACTGTGGATATTTACAACGGTTTTTTTCTGCCAAAATCTAGCACCTGAAAGCAGGAACTTAAGTGCCTTTTCAGCACTAGGCTTTCAAAGAGGATTTTGTAGGTTCCCTCAAGTGAATAAGAACAGTCCTGACTTGTTCTCAGCCTGTGTGACATCAAAAAAGTCTCTCTGTTGTCAAATGGCCGTGATAAAGAAGAGACTAATAGCCCAAAGGAAACACACTATTGTTGTTACCTCAATACCAGCCCTTGAGGCTGTCGCCAAAGCAAGCATCCAAAAACGCAAAAGCATTACATCTATGTTGGATACAATGTGCTACCTCCCTGGCTGCTAATGATGTTGGTTATGTTTTTCATCCAAAACTTCAGATTCACAAACTTCTTAAGTATGAACTTAAACACCCCATGTCCACCAACATTTTGCCTCTTGAACAAAATCGAATCATAATTTACACTGATGGTTTAGCTCAATCAGCTGTAGGTATCAAAAATCAATACTCTGCGGCTTGCACAGATGCTTGTGGAATGATGTGAGTTGGTCAATTCTAGCCTAAACAAACCTACATACAGACCCTAGGGGACTGCACAGAACAACTTGCAGAGCTAAAAGCTTTAATCTTGGCACTGGAACACACGGATCTGGAGCGGTCTACCTTGACTGTGTGTGATTATGAATATTGTGTCCAGTCCTTTAATGAATACTTACTCTACTGAATCCTAAATGGGTTCAGAGACTTTAAGGGAAACACCATAAAACACAAATTCTTATGGGGGAAGATGGCAGACCTCAAAGCCAAGCTACTGCATGCTCATGTAATACATAAATGGGGTCATCAGCATGTTGGGATACATGTTGTAGGAAACACTTTGGCTGACAAAGCTGCCAAATCTACAGTAGCTAGGGCTTCTGTTGCTGCGGTGACTTGTTCGCATATGAGGCTGGATGATGAAACATTTGCTGTCGTGAAAGCTTTGGGTGATGGCAAGCCCTTACCAAAAGCATACCTGCAAAATATTCCTACCACTCAAGTGCCCAAAACACTGCCTTTGCAACAATACCAGGGGTGAGTGATCATATGATCCCTAACCAAGACAAAAGATTGGATCTTCTCTAAGGAGCACACGAAGGGGAAGCTTATGTAGTGGCCACCATCTCTCTATTACAAAAAACGTTATTCGTGGCCTGGTCTATACAAACAAACCAAGCAGTATGTCCTTAGTTGCAAAACTGGCCAATAAACTAAAGGATCCGCCATCAAACACCCATTGCAGACACCCCTCTTAGTTTACAACAAACCATTACAATGTGTGTACCTGGACTACTGCTGTCATTACATCTAGATGGTGCATACAAATATATTTTTGTTGCTGTTGATTCATGCTCCAGATTTATATGGGTGTGGCCCTAATGATCAGCTGGTGCTCAAACTGCTATTAAAGATTTGTAAGAAATCATCTGGACATATTTAGTTGCAGCATTCCATTTGGACCAGGGCCCTGATTTTGCCTCCCGGGCATTCTGGAACACCATGGCAACGATGGGTGTTGGAGTGCATTTCTTGTCTTCCTGTTACCTCGAGGGAAATTCGATTGCAGAGCAGAAGAACCAAGTCCAAAGAGCACTAAATAATCTGCCCAGAAGGCCTTTGGGAGGATGTACCCCCTATGAAGCCCTGTCTGGGTTATCTATGTATGTCCCAGATCTTGATGACCCTGGTGCAGTGACGGCTAAAGCAACTTTTGATATACTTGAATGTGCAACTGTCTTGCAGGAAGGTAGGGATCTAGTTTGTGAAAAGATATCTATGAAGGAGGAGTATGGCCTATCCTACAGAGAACCAGTTCCAGTACTGGGAATACACGGTACCAGAACTGTCATTCTATTACGACTGCCTGGATCTAAAGAAAACCACTTTGTTTCAATTGACAAAGTCAAATTGCATCATGTAGCTTATCTTGCACAGTAGACCACGAAGACTCCTGGGTAGTTCCCATACCCCTCTCACTACCATCCAGTAGTTATCTCTTGAAGCACTCAATAGGGCTGAAATTATTTCCCTGAGCTTGGCGATGGCAGAGAATGTATTTTTGTTGATTCATCTCAAAACTTAATCGACAAGAAATGTCCAGAATTTAAATTTGAACTCTTCAAATGCAATACAAACGGATTAAATCATTTATTATGAACCACCAATGGCTACATCTATCAGTTCTCTTTCACCAGCACCGGCTCTAGGTTTTGCACGGACTGCTTCTGGTTACTTTGCCGAAATTGATGACGTTTCCTCAAATTCTACAGCATTATCTACAGTACCTGTATCAAAATCACGTAAGTTCTACATGTGGCTTAAACATAACTATTTGGTTTGTCCATGGTATTATCTGTGGATACTTCCGACTTTGCTTGCTTTTCTGCTCTGAATTGGTTTTGTCATCGTTTTCTTTCTGCTGATACATGGTAATTATCTTCCTGAACGCTCTGCTGGTGAACTGATGGATGAGGTTTTAAAGCGTTATTTATCCTCACACCAAGTCCGAAGAGACTTGTCCCTTGTTAACATTTCAGCTGTTTCAGTTCCTGATGGGATTGTTTGGGTGAAAGTACCTTTTTTGGGGGGAGAATTTGTTTATTGGTTTTTCAATAGGTTCAACAGGAACAAAAGTATAACATATAATAACCCTCCTGAGTCACATCCCACTCTCATTTGAAAATTGTTAAATGCATTGCTCAGTAAGCCAGTAAATTTGGTGTTCACTCGCCTCCCCTCTTTTGAACAGTTCAAGTAGCAGAAGTCACTGCACCCAAGGCGCTGCACCCCTGATATAATCTCTCCTCCCCCCAGTGAAGAGTGCAAAATGTCATAAGAGCTCCCCTGAACACGGGACCCACCTCCATGGATTTCAGATTCAGGGGGAGGAGAGACATACAGAAACTAAAACTAAAGTCCACATATCTGTGCAGCACGCTTGTTATCTTCTCAGTGTGCCCTAGTAGAGCAATCAGTGGTGTGAGTGTCAATTGAATGGAGATCATGGTGGACAGCGCCCTCTCAATTTCTTTCCAATAATTCAACAATAGGGGACATGACCAGGCCAAGTGCAGGGAGTCCGCGTCTCCTGCCCCACACCTGGCACAGCTGTCATCCAACCTAAGGTTGGTGTGATACAGTCGGTGCAAATATTTATAGTGTATGATCCTCAATCTACTTCTTGCAGTGATTCTACCAGTCTGCTGACAGCAATATGTCCATTGTGCATCTGCTAATTGTATCTGTAACTCTTCCTCCCAACCCTTGTGCGCCCTCCCTCCAATGATCGATTGTTCTTGCTGTACTGAGTGATAAAGGATGGAAACTAAGTGCTGTGGCTAGCTTACTTGCAACAGTGCATGAAATGTATTCATCTTAGGCGGTTCTGAGCGGAAGGAAGGTGTGAGGTCTCTGATAGAGCATTTAAGGTGCAGGTATAGGAAGGTCTCTAGTGGGGTTTGCAACCCGTCCTGCGAGAATGCATCTTGTTCCCAAAACCGGAAGTCAACACAGAGATCCCCCCATTAACAATGTTCAACTTTGTTAACAATTTTGCGCCTGTTGTTTCACATGTCATTGATATTGCCTCGTGTCCCAGCAGCAGTATGTTTGGCGAATATAACAGGCTGCATCCTGCTCAATTACGTATTTGTTTCCAGGCTAGCTGTGTGCACGCCACCGTAGAGTCCCGAGGTGAGGTGACAACCCTGTCTCGTCTCAAATATGTGGAGTTGGGGACTGGAGTCATATATCCCTGTTCTACTGCCAAATGTGCCATATGTGGAGGCAGGCGGTACCAGTAATACGCAAAATGCGCTTGTGCGCAATAATAGTACAATTCAAAATCTGGAGCTTCAAGGCTCCCATACGCAAAAGGTTGCACAAGGATCTCCCATTTTAGACAAACCAGCCTAATCATCTGTGTTTTTAACGCTTAAAAAAATGTCTAGTTGTTGGGAATGGTATATTTAAAAAGAAGTAGAGGAACTTGGGGAGTATGATCATTTTCATTAGTGATATGCGCCCAGCCATCGAAAGGGGCATGGCGATCCACCACGTGACCATAGACTGTATATCATCCAGCATCATGCCATAATTCAAGCACATCAGTTCCTGCTTATTAGGAGTAATCTCAATGCCTAGGTAGCGGAGAGTGGTGTCAGTCCACTGAAGGTGAAAGTATAGACAATAGCGTGTTGTACAAGTAGCTAAAGGAATGCGCTCTACATGTGATTTTGCTCAGTTTATTTGGACTCCTGACGTGGCCAAATTTGATAAATTCCTGTAACACAAGATTTAAGCTCTCTGCTAGGTTCCTTAGATATAGTGTTAGGTCATCTGCGTAAAGCGAGATTAGGATATGCCTAGTGGGAGTACGAATCGCATAATCATTGTGATGTTGGCAGAGCATAACCTCCAGGGGCTCCATCACCAGAGGAAATAGCAAGAGCGACAATGGGCATCCCTGTCTGGTACCCCTTTCTATGCGAAATGGTCTGGATCGCATGCAATTGATTTGCACAGCAGCTAACGGGCCAGAATATAGTAAGGCAATCCAGGCGATATATATAAATATGCGGGAATCCCATACGCTTTAATATCACCATTAAATAGTCCCATTCAAGGGTGTCAAAGGACTTTGTAGCAACAGCAGGGAGTTCAGGGTCTGTGCCTTGCTGGATAGCGAAGAAAATGCGCAGGTTGTGCAAAGTGGGCAAACCCAGATTGGTCCGACCTAGTCAAGAAAGTAATCAGCAGACTTAATCGGTTGGTGAGTACCTTCGCCAGAATCTTAACGTCACAGTTGATGAACGACAGCGGTCGATATGAGTCACAACTGATGCCCAATTTATTTGGTTTTAATAAGGTAATGTGAAGAGCTTCTCTCTTGGTTGGGGAAGAGCTCCATCCTGTTTGGCTTCACTATGAACTTCCTTCAGCCATGGAATAAGTATGTCTATTTAAGTCTTGTGGAAATTGGACGGCATGCGATCGGGCCCTGGGGCATTACCTGATGTTAGATGCATTATGGCTTAGCGAATTTCATCATGTTCGATCTCAGCCACAAGGAAATCCCGCTGCGTGTCACTAAGCCAGGCCAAGGCTACATCTTCTCAGCATCCATCTACATCTGGAGAGTTTTTCCTAGTGGAGGAGTATAGGCGCTGATAATATGTGACAAAGGCCTGAAGTATTTCAGGGGTGTCCCTAGGTAGGCGGCCAGAGGGGTTGCAAATATCAAGTATAGTGTTCTCGGGCCAGCTGCATGGATGGGGTGGGCCAGGGCTCTACCTGTCTTTCTTCCTCTCCATAGGAACGTGCCTGGGCGTATTTACCCCTAAATAGGACCTCACGCTCCGCTGTCTCCTGAAAGTCCGTTAATGTCTCCTGGAGGCGCCGTGCCACATTGGCAGAGTGCATCACGGCCTGCTCCATCTCCAATCTCTTAATTTGCGATTCCAGGCAGGCAAGCGTGGAGCAGATGTCTCAGAGCATGCCTATGCCCTTTAACTGTGACCTTAAAGACCTCCCAATTCACACCTACCCTGGCCACAGTACCCCTGTTTCTGTAAAAAAAAAAAAAAGTCCCCCATCTCCCTCCTCAGTTCCCCACGAAATGCGCCATCTAACAACATGGCCGGAGAAAGTCGCCAGGTCACGAGGGAAGCAGGAGCAGCAGGCAGCAGCAGCCTGAGCATAACCGGAGAGTGGTCAGAGTATGTGCAGGCTAAATGCGTGACTTCTAGAAACCAGGGCACCATGAATTGGGATAGGAACCAATAGTCCAACCTGGACCAGCTGGAGTGTACAGCAGAGTAAAAGGTGCCCTCCCTGTCCTGCGGGTGCAGCCAGTGCTAGCCGTCAACCACGCTGTGTGCTGCGATGTCAGCCCTGTGCCGCTCCGCTGCTCTTTGGCGGTGGGGCATCATCCCAGACCCTCTATCCTCCCAGGGGTCAAGGGCTAGATTAAAGTCCCCACCCCATGCAAGATGTTTCGAGTCCACCTCCATCACGCAGTTCCATACTGAATCAAAGAAAGTGGGGTCGTCAATATTGGGCGCATAACAGTTGACTATTGTGATGGGTTGTTGCGCTATATGGTCCCATATAATGGGGTATCTACCCTGTGGAACATTCCTAGCGCCCAGAGGAACCTATGGGGTGTCTCTGCGTATTAAGATTGTTGTGCCCCTTTAATAAGAAGAATAGGTAGCATGTTGGCTATAGGAGGACCAGCGAGTTGCAAACACAACCTGCGTCCCCGGTGCAGAGTAGGTCTCCTGCAGGAGTGCGACATGTATGTTGTGTCTCTCTTTTTCTTTTTTTTTTTAAAGATATGTTTATTAAAAAATGTCTCTAATACACAGACAATACAAATATAATATGCACAATGTTAATCAATTCCACCAGTTATTATAACATTTAGAGATTTCCAAGTATTTTTCGTCTAACCAGTGATTCGGATTAGGAGCAGGGGGTCTATAAAGCATTTAAACATTAAGCATTACGTATACATTTAGTATGTATAAATTCCTAACTAATATAAAGAAGAACTATGTACACAATGGTGAATAAAATAGGGTGGGTGTCTACAGTGTATGGGAGGGGGGTCATGGTGCCCGGGAAGTACGAGCTAGCAACGTTCTCGTTCACTCCAATTCTCATTTATTTAGGGGGGTTTCCTTCAATCATAAAGACAAATGTGTTATGGAATCATCACATTCAGTCCGAAATAGAGTCAAGTGTCTCAAGGCATTGTCTACCTCTTTCAGCATTATACACAGTGGGTATGGGTACCTCTCGCGTAGTCAATCTATATGTGGGGGTGAATTACGAGTGATAAGGCGCTCCTACCCCCATAAATACAGCTATAAATTATATTGCAGTACACGGTGCCAAATACTGGGGTTGCACCCTCCAATCTCCCCAATAAAGTAACACAACGTTACCTCTAACTACACAAAAAGTATTCGCACACTTGTACTAATTATGAGTCATTATACACCAAGTCAGTAAACAGATGCTAATATTAATTACAAATTCAGTACAGTCAAAGAAAAGTTACATTAGATCCAATTTATAATACAAACTTGAAAATCATGGGATTAATTATCCAATAGTCCATATTCCCACACTGAAATATTAGTTGCTTCACAGTTGTAAATTTGAAAAGATGTTCATAGGTATCCAAAATTAATGAAATCCATCCAAAGATTATTCATGAAATAAATGTCCATCCCGTCGTCCCGTTGTCAACACGTGTTTCATCCCGGGAGAACCCTTGGATTTCGTCAGGACCTCCTACAACAATATTTACATATATACTATTGTAATACCTCTTATAAGTATCATCATACTATCATGTGTCAAATTAGATGTACAGTGGGAACCCAATTATATTACATAATGTATTACATTCCACCTCATTTTTTTTGTGTCCTTTGTGATGAAACATACCTGGGTGAACACAATATTGTCTGTGACAAATACCACTTTTGTGAGCAAACATATTTTAAAAGTAACACCACTTTGGTGACTGTGCCCCTCCTCCTACTTCAGCATTATCCTTTATAACCTCCATGCAAACCAAATCCTTACTATAACCCTACCTTTCTAGTGGGCTCCTGTTCTCTAATATTTCAGTGTGGGAATATGGACTATTGGATAATTAATCCCATGATTTTCACGTTTGTATTATAAATTGGATCTAATGTAACTTTTCTTTGACTGTACTGAATTTGTAATTAATATTAGCATCTGTTTACTGCCTCTCGCGTAGTCCACTATTGGCCAGTGTTGTTACCTCAGTATATGTTCCCTCGCCCCAGCTCTTAACTAAAAAGTGCTCGAGTTAGCATTGGAGGGGTTCCTTTACGCTATCAGGATGTTCCCAGTTTTCTAGAATCTCCTCCCAAAGGGGGGCGATGGGCATCAGGCGCACTCCCGTCCATTCTTCACGTCTCAGAGCCTGTAATTCAGCCCTGGCCCACCTCGCAACATCCCACCTCCATACCTCCAAGGGACGGCAACCAGGTGACCTCCAACCCAATGCAATTTGTCTCCTGTAAAGTACTAATGCCAAATCTAAGAATCAGGCAGTCACCGTCCTAGCATTTACCCCCGAGTGGAGACCCAATAGCCAGGTCGAGGGGGACCAGGGCCAAGCCAACACCTAGTGACGCCCTCAAGTCCCTCAGCACCCCCTCCCAAGACCGCTGGATTCCCGGGCAGAGCATAACATATAGTCTAAATCTGCATCTGGCTCATTACATCTAGGGCATGTTCTGGAATCGCCCCCATAGATAATATTCAACCTGTGCGGGGTGAGGTATATCCTGTATAGGTAATTATACTGTATGTACCATAAGCGTGTGTTCCGTTATACTGTTCTTGGGTATGCAAATGCTCTCGTCCACTCTGCCTCAGTCAGGTCTCTCTCCAAAGTCTTTTCCCATCGTTCCCTTAGCGTTTGCAAGGGGATCAATGTGCACTCGATCTGGATCTAATACAGCTTAGTAACCAGATGAGTATCCTCGCCCGATGTCAAGAGGAGGTGCAAGATCTTCTGTATATCAGGTTCTGCATTAATCGTGCCCCAATATGTCTTAATACGGTGTGACAAATATTGATAGGATAAGAATTGCCCAGTCGGTAAGCTATTCTTTTCAATCATGTCTGCGAACGACCTCAACACTCCGTCGAACTGCCGAGTGTTGCACTAGCATCGATAAAGGTAAGGCCGGGGAGTAAGCCACCCCCACCCGACGTGAACAGCGCTTTCAGGAATCTATTGCAACTTTCAATAGGAGACTTTCCTCCCTACGTGCTCCCATTCGGGCAATCATCCGTGTGAGTATCCAGTCTTTATCCTTCACTCCACTGACAGTGTATCTGTCTAAATAGCCTTTCCCCGTAAACCACCTAGCGACCCACTGTAGCTGACAGGCTAAATAATAAAGTTCAAAATCTGGGACACCAAGGCCCCCCATAAGTGCCGGTCTGCGAAGTACAGGAAGTGAGGTGCGTCTGCGACCTCCATCCCATATAAGGTTTCTGAGTAGCGTATCTAACTCGTGGAACCAAGTCATTGGCACAGATACTGGCAGATTAGTAAAGAAGTAGAGGAGGCATGGGAGCATAATCTTCTTAGACAGGGATATTCTAGCCGATATGGTTAATCTAAGAGATCTCCAAAATACCACAGACTAGCGGAGTGAGCGGAGTGCCCTGCCAATGTTGCCCTCGCCGAGGTCCCCTAATTCGTGAAACACCTGTATACCTAGGTATTTAAAGGTGCGCGGAGCCCACACCACATCCTCCGGGCACGTGAAGGGTCGTACTCCACCAGCCACTAATAGAAAGACAAAAGTCTTACCCCTAATCAGGCGGAGTCCAGAGAGGCCTCCAAAGTTGTCCAATTCCCCCAGAGCCCAGGGTAATCCAGTCTCACCATCTCTTAAATATATTAAGATGTCATCTGCATAAAGCGTGATAATATGCTCAGTCTGCCCCCACTCCACTCCTCGACCTCCTCCGTCCAATCGGAGTCGGCGGCAAGCGGTTCGAAAGCCAGAGCGAATAATAATGGGGGACAGTGGACACCCCTGTCTAGTGCACCTATTAACTGGGTACGCTTCGAGACTGATCTGCCAGTCCTCACTCTCGCCAAAGGAGATGCATATAAAAGGCCTACCCATCGCACCCAATCCACACCCAGTCCCATCAGGAGCATTACCGTCCGCAGAAAGTCCCATCTCAAGGAATCAAAGGCCTTTTCAAAGTCTATTGCTAGAAGGGTTGTCCTAGGGGGGTTTCTCAGAGCGTGGCATGTATAAAAGGGCAAACAGGCATCTCCGGTTCAGTCAAGTGTTTCGTGCCGGGATAAACCTGTTTTGATCTTTATGTATCAGGCTAGGGACATGTCGAAGAAGCCGACTGACCATAAGTTTACTTAGAATTTTAAAGTCACAATTCAACATGGATAATGGTCGAAGGTCTGTCACTGCAACCTCGCCGGTTTCCCGCTTGGGCAGGGGGACCAGCAGAGCCTCCCTCATTGATTCAGGAAGAAGACCCCGTTGGAATGCTTCTGAGAACATCTCCACCAGTCTGAGAGCCAAGTGTGCAGAGTACTTCTTGTAGAAGTCCATAAGTAGACCATCAGTGCCCGGAGTTTTCCCAGCCACTAATTGCGATATAGCTTCCTGCACTTCCTCCAGTCACCGGGCTGCCCAAACTATCCCTGTCTTCTACCGTCAATGTGGTCAGTGGTAGTGGGTGTAAGTATGCCTGGAACTGCAAAGGCCCCAAGGTGTTCGGGTGTCTGTAAAGGAATGTATAATACTCTCTGAAGGCTCCATTAACTTCTTTGGGAGTGCATCTACGTTCTCCCCTCATATCCCGTACATTCACAATAGGCGACCCCTCCCCTCCTGGCCTCACCAGCCACGCTAACATTTTCCCTGATCTGCCCTCTTCCGCTTGTACTGAGGCCAAATATTACTGTACACTGTGGCACCTCAACTGCTCCTCGATCCAGGAATGGGAAGTCTTTGCCTCTTTTAGTCTGTTTCCCACCGTTCCTGCTCCCTTCTCTTCCCTTTCTTCTTTGTGAATAATCTTTTCAAGTTCTATCAGCTCCCGTTCAAGTATGCGCTTGATCCCAACTGACTGACTCATACAGTGGCCTCTCACTGCCACCTTAAGGGTTTCCCACTCCACGCTTCTGGACAATGTAGATCCTGCATTAAAAGTAATATGATCTGCAAGGTAGGAGAGGAGTGACTCTCTGTATGACTGGTCTTCTAAGTCAATTGGACGTAGTCTCCACAACGGGATGGGGGTATTGTCTTCAGTCGCCCTCCAATTAAGAAATAAGGGATTATGATCAGACAGGGTACGCCCCAAGTACTCAGTGTGGTTCACATTCAGCGCAATATTTGTGGAGCAGAGTATCCTGTCTACCTGGTGTGTAAACGGTGTAAGCTTGAGTAATAGGAGTAGTCCCTATCCGTTGGGTGTTGGGCACGCCAGACATCTATCAGAGCCCAACCCTGCATCCATTCCATGGAGTACTTAGCTATCTTATGTGTAACTGCACCCACAAGAGGTGGAGTGGAGTGGTCCAGGTCTATATCTACTACACTATTAAAGTCCCCTCCTAGTAACAGCTCCACCCCGCACTGACGTGTGAGATGACCAGACAGGCGCTGCATGAGAGGGATCTGGTCCTGATTAGGGGCGTATACACTACATATGATAATTGGAACTCCATGAAGTTGACCCTCCACTATCACAAATCTGCCCTCCTGGTCGATATCAGTACTTTTAACCTCAAAGGGAATTCCCGCTCTCACCCACACTAAAGCTCCCCTGGCATAAGCAGAATACTTAGTGGCAAATACCTGTCCTCTCCATCGTACACCCCGCCGTTTCAAATATGATAACACCCTGTGCCATTTAGAGGGCGAACCCATACCCCTAATATTCCAAGTCAGGAAATTATATTCAGACATCTCGGAGTAAGAAAATCAAGCCAAATCTCCTGCCTCCCCAGGCATCCACCCCATCCCTTCGTTTGCTAAACATAATATAGACAATTCTTAGCACCCATGTCACCATCAAAAAACATAATTGAAAACCCCAATGCCCAAACCCCAGGGCGCCTCTCAAACTGTAGGTTGCCCAGAAAACATTGCAACTGTGCAATAATAATAACAAGTGAAATAGAGTTCTCAGCATTCCGCTTCGAGTGGTCGAGAAACCGAAAGGGGGGGGTGGTTGCAGGGCAGGTCCGTTGAGGCCTCATCAATAGAATGCTCCGCACCTCGGGGACAAACTCGGACGTTGTCTAGGCTAGTTCATCAGCCGTTTGCGGAGTCACCCTACGGGCCTCTCTGGAGTAGCCGAAGCCCTCTTTGGAGGACACAGACGCATGGTCCGAATCTTTCCCAGTATTGTCTGCTGAGGGCGTTCCCCCACATACGGAGGCCGCTGCATCTAAGGCCTCCTTTTTCGCCAATTCTTTTTGGGCCAGGGTCGGCCCAGCTGATGGTCTTTCCCCGTTGCGTTACCTTATATGTTGTGTCTCTCTTGATCCGCTAATATATGTTGCTTCTTGCGCGGATCACCCAAACCCCGCACGTTCCCTGTCAAGCAATTCAGAGCGTGCCCACCTTTAACGCATTGGTCTATTCCCTTGGTCGCTGACATGAAGAGATGCTGTAACCAGCTGGACTTGTATTGGGAGGAGTACAGTAAGCAGCTGGGGAGAAGCGAGTGCAGTTGAGATGTGTGTTGATGCGATCCTGGGTAACAGTTGAACTCCCCTTTCCACCCCCCCACCCACCTCAGCGGCCCAATCCTGCCGGAATGACCCTCCCTTTGAAATCCCAGATCATAACTACCATCTGGAAACACTGCATCTCCAAGGGTACAGGGGGTGCTTCCCAGTGGGAGGCTACCCAGAGACCAGCATCAAGCCCCTGAGATTTCTGGGGATGCCTGGGAATCGTGTGGAGTGCCCAGAAATGATTGCTGTGACTAGCTAGTCATTGGACACAGAACGAGGCAGGGCGTTCAGTTGGCTTTATATAGCTAGTAGTTAATGGTTGTGCGGGGGGTGCCCCGGAGGGGGGAAACCCCACCCCCAAGGCCATGATGAAGACAGTCCTGGTCCAACATGGTAGAAGCCTGTTCTGGATCTGCACAGCTTTGTCTCTTCGACAACTCTCGCCTGCAGCTGCATTTCAAATAGTCATTGGCCTGCTGCGGCGTGGCGAACATCATGTGTCTTCCATTATGCATGATCTTTAGGCGTGTTGGGTATAGCATGGCATAAGAAATGTTCGCTTGCCTCATTTTCTGCTTGACAGTAGCGTATTTTTTATGAATCTCCTGCACCAATATGGTGAAATCGGGGTAGATCGAGATCTTGTTGCCCCCGAACTGTAGGGGGTGTTTTTCACAGCTCAATCTTAATGCGATGTCCCTGTCCCTATAGATCAGCATACGGGCGATTATTGGCCTGGGCGGGGCCCCAGGTGGGGGCTTAGCCACCTGGGTTCTGTGTGCTCTCTCCACTACCAGCATACTGGAGAAGGCTTCCTCGCCAAATAGAGTGATGAGCATGCGTTCCACATATTGTTCCATGTGCCCAGTACCCGTGGACTCGGGAACGGCTACTATGCGTAGATTATTTCTCCTGGACCTGGCTTCTCGGACTTCATTTTTGTGCACTATGATTTTAAGGAGTTTGTCCATTTGCAGGAGTTGCTCACTTTTTTTCTGCATTGTCTCTTCGACATGTGAAATGTGCTGTTCTGTTTCAGATATGCGCCCGCCTGCCTTTCCAGCTTATTAGTGAGCAGATCCAATCTGGCAGTCATATTGTCCATTTTACTGTCAATCAAGAATAGGCTGGATTGCATGGCGGGCAATAGCGTCTTCATTCCACTTGTTTCTGAGTGCTCCCCCAGGACGGGCTGGGCATCATTATTGTCCATGGTGTCTGGAGGTGCCCTGGTCCTTTTTGTAGCTCCAAACTGTAGCTTTGGCTGCTTAGCGTCAGATTTCCCCATACCAGCTGGACTCAAGATCCAATCCTGTGATGATGCCTCTGCCGCCGCACGGAAGACAGGAACCCAGTCAGGACACTCGCCTCGCACCACAAACACCGTCCTTCCAGAGCCACTACACGCACAGCACAGCAGAGGGCCGCTCAACTGCCTGGTTCGCAGCACCTGTCAACACTGGCACGGGGTGCCGGCCTTGCAGCTATGGGACAGTGGCCCAGCCCGCCGTCAATTTCGCCAGCCACAGCACTACCATCCAACACCTCGGCAGCGGCCCGTGCACCTCGACCAGGCCTGTCGCAGGCACCCCGGCGCCAGCCAGCCTTCGCGCTGCCCGAGGCCCGCCAGCTTTCTCCCAGACTCCAACAGTGCCGTACTCTCCGTGTATGCGCCACCCCCTCCAACTCGGCATCAGGTCCCCCCCGCAGCGACCCAGCCAACCTCCACAGGCCGCGCGGACTCAGCGCCCCAGCACACAGCCTGGGTGGGGAAGTCCTCTCTTCCCTGCGAGGTCCACCTCCGGGAGAGGCAGTCATCAGTCATTGTCCCGCCTCGCTTTTCATTTTTGCAGCAATAGGATGCCCGGGAGCCGCAGCCAGCCAGGTAGGCCCGCAGTTGCGCACCAGGGTCGCGCCGGCACTTTGCATTGTCCCGCTCTGGGCATCCCCAGGGGGTCACACAGGCGCGGCCATCTTGCGTGGCGGCTCTCTAGCGCCCCCCGGAGAAAGTAACTTTAGATATATTTGGCCCCACAAACATTATTCAAATTCCATATATTTTTAAAGTATCAATGAATTATATTATTACGAGTTGTTTCTGATGACTGCGTTGTAAAAACAGTTGATTCTAAGCTTACTGAGCTTGAATATTATACTGTATTAGAAAGTGAAGATATACACTTTGCAAATTATGGAGAAATGTTCTATTATCACCATTACGGACACCAGTTTCTGCACCTAGCTGGTACCCTAAGAATAGTGTATAATTATACAGAGTGGGAGCATTGCCCAACTTCACATGGGTGGGGAGGTTAAAACACATGTAGAAAAGATTTCTTATTTTACTGGCCATGATGCTACAAATGCTGAGTCCCATTATTTCAAATTACCCTCTTCCAAAGCAAGGAAAAATTGCTAACCAATACAAATTGATTTATTCAGATTCCTTTGTTGCCCAGTTTTAGTGTGTAGGGAACAAAAGATTGGCAAATACAGGGTAGAGAGGCTTTATTTAGATCATGTCTTATTCCGTTACGAATTGTGTTTCTCAATGATACCATACAACAAACAACTTGTTTAGATTTGGCAAAAATAAAGGAAATGAATGCACCCAGTATTCCCTCACCAGCTCAGTTTGATAATTGGCAAAAGATTTTAAATGTTATTGAAGAACAGCTCAAAGGTTTGGTTCAGAACAGTACTTTTAATTCATCACTTTCAGGTCCCAACGGGTGGGTATTGTGGCCAGTGGACACAAATGGTTGCCATGCAAGGTTTTACAGCGACCAGACCAAACGCTCATTACGTCATCACACAACACTTTGGTATTGTGACAACATACAGCGTGGGCAAACTTTGTCAAAAATGGTTAAAATGTTCCACAGTTATCCTATCAGTGCGTGTCGGCCAATGGCCGACACACGCACAATCTCCCGGGTGTGGGCCTCAATCACTGGCCAATGCCAGGGAGGATTTTGTTATCCCCTTGGGAGATGTGGAAGAGCTTTTGCATTTACCCCGCCCATCTGTGACGTCAGCGCGCCTCCCGCTGACATCATACTTTTTTCCCACTGGAGGATCGAGGAGCAGGTAAGCGTCCTCTCCCCACTCCGGTTGGGGAAAAAAAGGCCAAAACGGCCTCCCCAGACGCCAGGGAGGCATCGATAGAAAGGGGAGAATCTCCTTCTAGCACAGCTGCGATCCACGGGCAGGAAATGATACTAGGCCCCAGGGATTGCTTTGGGGTGGTTGGCCCCCATGTAAGTGCCCCCCTTGAGGGCAGTATAATTTTATAAAATATAGGTTTTCCTCCTGAAAGTGCGATCTCCCCCCCAGGGGGAAACCCTATTTATTTATAATTTATAAAATAAACTGATATATATGTGTGATTTTCCCTGGGGGCACCGATCGCCCCACGGGGTAACCACACATATATAAAACAAGCATTTGGAATGAAATAGGTCTTGCATATTCCACACAAGTTATTGTCCTCTTTTGACAACAGTGCACACAAGCAAAAAAACTAAAGAAACATGAGTGGAAACTGAGAAAAGATGACTTGGCAAAATAAAATGAAAGTTAGCTTTAACCCCCTCAGGTGCCCTAGAGGAGCTGGTCTCGCCCTCGGCCACGGTTGCCCTGTGCCGCGGACAAGAGCAGTTCATCCTGCACCTGGACCATGGGGGGTGGGGGCACTAGCGCTCCCCCATGGGCCTTACACTCCCCTCCTATGGGCAGGGGTGGAAGGGGAATCGCTTCCCCTTTCACCCCTGACCTTACCACCGCCCTTCCCCAGTGACGTCTGATGACATCAGCACGCAACAGCATCAGAGGTCTCCCCGTCGAGCTGGCCAGCATGATAGGAAGAGAAATGCAAAGCATTTGTGACGGTGCGGTGATCCCACACAGAAATGTGGGAAAAATGTGATTTTTTTTTTAGATAAATTTGAGGTTTGCTGAGGATTCTGGGTAAGAAAACACTGGGTGATCCATGCAAGTCACACGTCCCTGGACTCCGTCCGGTGTCTAGTTTTCAGAAATGTCTGGGTTTGGCAGGTTTCCCTGGATGACTGCTGAGCCCAGGACCCAAAACGTAGGTGCTCCCCCGCAAAAACAGGTCGTTTTGAATTTGAGAATTTTGATGTGTACACATAGGGGGTCATTACAACATCGGCGGTAAAAGCCGCTTACTGCCGTGCGGAAGACCGCCAACACACCGCCGTGGAATTCCGCCACAGTCATTATGACTCAAAGGCCGGAATCCGCCAAAATCCTGAAACCCATACAAGTCCGCCACACCAAAGGTCAGTGATAAACTAGCGATAAGTAATCCTCCACCGTCACGCCAACAGGAATACGCCGACACTATCACGACCCACGAATCCACGCGGCGGTCTTTCAACCGCGGTATTCCATTGGCGGTACACACCGCCGCGCTCAAAATACACACACTTTTACAAAACACATCCACATTGGACAATTCAAAATACACACACCTGATACACATACACACACCACTCCCACACACCCAATACAATATAAAACACACACCCACATCACCCACAAACCCCTACGACCACAATTGCGACTTATGGCCAGAGAGAGACTCCACCAGAAACAACACTAGCATCCACAGGCACTCAACACTATCACCCACATAACATCCACGCACCTCACACAACACACCACTAAATATCACCCCACAGATCACAACACACACCACCCCACACATCACCCACACCACCCCATGGCACGGCAAAGACACCCCAGGTTCTCTGAGAAGGAGCTCAGGGTCATGGTGGAGGAAATCATCCGGGTAGAGCCACAGCTATTCGGATCACAGGTGCAGCACACCTCCATAGCTAGGAAGATGGAGCTATGGCGAGTAATCGTGGACAGGGTCAACGCAGTGGGACAGCACCCAAGAAATAGGGATGACAACAGGAAGAGGTGGAATGACCTACGGGGGAAGGTGCGTTCCGTGGTCTCAAGACACCACATCGCGGTACAGAGGACTGGAGGCGGACCCCCACCTCCTCCCCCACACCTAACATGGGAGGAGCAGGTCTCGGCTATTCTGCATCGTGAGGACCTCGCAGGAGTAGCTGGAGGAATGGACTCTGGTAAGTCAAATCTTTACTACTATATCCCCCACCCTACCTGCATCCCATCACATACCCCCCCATCACTCCTACTCCTCACGCATGTCCCAATATCACAAACCACCCATCCCAACACCAAGCCCTGCATGCAACACCAAAGCATGGACACCCATCACCAAAGCATGGCCACTGCACATACCCATACAATCCCCTAAACCATCATCACACAAGGTCCTACACAGGAATGCAAGCACTGGGGTACACGGTCACCCACCCATTGCACACCATGGCACACACAGATGCAATAATCATGCTTTTACCCCCCTGCAGGACCCCTACACAATGTCACCAGACAGGAGGGTCCAGACATGTCCACTCCACCCACAGAAGAGGCCCACAGTGATGACAGCAGCTCTGTCCAACTGGGTCTAGACGACCAGCCCAGCCCATCTGGGACCTCAGGACAGTCGGTTCCCCTCACACTGGCACAAGCCACTACAGGGCTTCCCCCCTCTGGAAACACCAGCACAGCACCCATCCAGCGGGCCCATACCTCTGTCCCCAAGACACATCTATCAGCAGTGTGTCCACCACTACAGGGAACCCAGGCTAACCCACCACCCCAACAACAACAGGGACCTGTGGGCAGTGGGCACACGGTTCAGGGGACAGAGGTCCAGGAACACAGGGGAACTGGGAGGGCTGCTGTGTGACATCGCCAAGGAAGTCCGGACCCTGGGGGTATACCAAAGACGGAGCACCCACTGCCGAAAAAGATGGGAGGACATTCACCGTTGGAGCAAGAAGACGACAATGGGGATGGCCTCCCAACGTGGGAGGGGTGCCCGTCGACCCATGACCCCCCTGATGTTCAGGATCCTGGAGTTGGATGGGAGATTGAGGGGGAGGTGGGCTGTGGGTTCCCCTATGCCAGGGCGAGTTTGCTAGTTAAGTTCCCTTCTTCAGGAAGGCCCAGTGGCACCCCACCCCACCTGTGTACAGTGCCAACTACACCTAGTCAGGCTCCTGTGACATCCATGTGTGCAGAAATCGGCCATAGCCTTGTAAGCCAAGTCCCAGGAATTGAATAGTGGACCCCAAGTGCGTGGGGTTTCTGTGTCAGTCGTGTCCGCCAACGGTAGCGGTATTGCATGCACTGAACATGTCTTTCTTCTGTCCCCCCCCCCCCCTTTTTGTGAGCTCCCTGTACTTGTGTGCATTAGCATCATCAGGCAGAGGAGCAGTGGAAATGGAGCAGGAGGGAGCTGCATCCCACATGGCCCTGGAGGGCAACACTACGGACTCCGAATTCACCAGTGGGATGGAGGGCAAGGGGAGCTCCACGGCGTGGACAGGAGCTGACAACAGCGAGACAGACTCCTCCTCGGATGGGAGCTCCCTTGCGGTGGCATCCCCATCTGTGCCCCCGCATCTACAGGTACAGCCGCCACCCCCCCTACCAGCACGGCCCTCCCAGCAGCCCCTCAGCCTTTGCCCCGTGCCCGCTCACCCAGGAGGGTGCGCATCACCTTCGCCCCAGGCACCTCAGCCCCTGCCCCTGTCACCCCTGCTGACCTCAGTGAGGAGGCCATTGACCTCCTTGGGTCCCTCACTGTTGGGCAGTCTACCATTTTGAATGCCATCCAGGGTTTAGAGAGGCAGTTGCAACAAACCAATGCATAACTGGAGGGCATTCACTCTGGTCAGGCAGCCCTTCAGCGAGCTTTTCAGACTCTGGCCTCAGCACTTACGGCAGCCATTGTCCCTGTATCTAGCCTCCCCCCCTCCAACTTCCTCCACCCAGACCCACACCCCTGTACCTCAGTCTATCCCAAGCACACCATCAGACCAGCATGCATACACCTCAACACACAAGGGAAGCCCTGGCAAACATAAGCACCACACATCCCACAGGCACTCACGCAAACATCACACACATGCAGACACAACAACATCCACTGCCTCCACTGTGTCCCCCTCCTCCTTGTCTCCCCCCTCCCTCCCTCCCTGTCTCGTCTCCACTCACACCTGCATGCACTACATCCTCAGCCACTACGTCCATCACCAGCACACACACCACCACACCCCGCTCACGTGCAGTCACCACCCCCACTACCATTCACACATCCCGTGTCCTCTCCCAGTGTGTCTGTGAGGCCACTTCCCAAGGTACACAAACGCAGCCACACACCCACCCAACAGCCATCCACCTCACGACAGCCTCCAGCCCATGCACCTTCACCCAAAGTCAGCAAACGTACACCTCCTACAATCACAACCTCTTCCTCCACTCCCAAACACCCTCCAGCTATCCGTCCCAGTGTTCCTAAGAAAGTTTTCCTGGCCAGTCTTGACCTCTTTCCCTCACCTCCTGCACCCCTTCAGTCTCTTAGGGCCTGACTCTCCAGGTCCCAACCTAGCACCTCAGCCACAACATCGGCGGGACCAATGGTGCCAGTAGTCACCGGATTATGGAGTGCACCAGGCAGCAGGCAGTGTGGCAAGGAGCCACAGCACAGACAGTCCCCCACCTGTCAAGCATAAAAAGTTGGCCTGTGCCCGGCAGGAGAGGGGAAAGAAACCAGCCACCAAAGCCGCTCCCAGGGGCACAGTTGGGAGTGTGGAGACAGCTGCGACACCATCCAAGGTGGGGAAGGGGCACAGTAAAACCGGCAAGTCTGGGAAGATCAGCGCGGTGGACAAGACCGCCAGCAGCCACACTGCCCAGTAGAAGACCGCCAGCAGCAGCCCAGCTGCCCAGGAGGCGACCGCCAGCAGCCACACTGCCCAGGAGAAGACCGTCAGCAAAAGCCCTGCTGCCCAGGAGGCGACCGCCAGCAGCCCCGCTGCCACAGACAGGACCGCCAGCAGCAGCCCCGCTGCTCAGGAAGTGACCGCCAGCAGCCACACTGCCCAGGAGAAGACCACCAGCAGCAGCCCCGCTGCCCAGGAGGCAACCACCAGCAGCAGCCCCGCTGCCCAGGAGGCAACCGCCAGCAGCCCCGCTGCCACAGAAAGGACCGCCAGCAGCAGCCCCGCTGCCCAGGAGGCGACCGCCAGCAGCCCCGCTGCCAAAGACAGGACCGCCAGCAGCAGCCCCGCTGCCACAGACAGGACTGCCAGCAACCCGCTGCCAAAGACAGGACCGCCAGCAGCAGCCCCGCTGCCCAGGACACCGCCACCAGCAGAACTGCTGTACAGGACACCACCGCCAGCAGCCCCGCAGGCCAGGACAAGAACGCCACCAGCTGAACCGCTGCCCAGGACACCGCCGCCAGCAGCACCACAGGCCAGGGCAAGACCGCCACCAGCTGAACCGCTGGCCAGGGCAAGACCGCCACCAGCTGAACCGCAGGCCAGTGAGCGCCAATGATTCCCACGCTACTGAGTCCGCCACGGGCAGGATGAAGCACTCTGGGCACAAGGCCCCCTCCAGAACCAATGGAGAGATACATCCACTACCTTAGTCCTTGGCAGGATGAAGCACTCTGGGCACAAGTCCCCCTCCAGAACCAGTGGAGAGATACATCCACTACCTCAGTCCTTGGCAGGATGAAGCACTTATCCACTTGAGAGACTGTGGCTTTGCACTCCCCAGGATGCAGCAGTGGGCAAACCACCCACTGTAGAGACTTGTGAGACTGGCTTTGCACTCCCCAGGATTGAACAGTGGGCAAACCACCCACTGTAGAGACTTGTGAGACTGTGGCTTTGCACTCCCCAGGATTGAACTGTGGGCATGGAGCCCCCTCGTGCATCTGGTGTCATGCACTCAACCGGCTGAGGTGCCCCCCCTTCCCTTCGAGGCGCCTGTTTTATTTCTAACTGATGTGCCTGCAGTGTTCTCTCCGTCTTGTTCGGGTATTGAGTGTAGGCCTTGCCCATGCCTTTTAGGCCCAGTGATCCACGGACCATGATGGTGGAATCCCTTGGACTTGTGTTCTTGGTGTATATAATTGTATATAGTATAAATGTATATATTTGTAAATATTTTTGATGTATGTAATTGAATATATCACAATTATTCGACTCATTTCCTTTTGTCCTTGCATTCTTCAAGGGGGTGTTGGTGGGTGTAACTGTTATTTATCAATATGTATTAGCGTGTGTGTTGTAGTGGGTGAGGGTGGGGGTGGGGGTGTTGCGTGTGTGTGTCACTGTTTTCTCCCTCTCCCCTGCCCTGTGTCGTAGGTGCAGTACTCACCGCTGACTTCGCCGCCGGCGTTCGTGCTCCTGGCAGAGGAGCAGGAAGATAAAGCTGGCAGAATCTTGAGCTCTGGTTCCATGGCGTCCTGGTTCCTCGTGGGGTGTGTAGAGGTGAGCGTTTTCCCTTCGAAGTCCTGTTTCCACCGTGGCGGATTGGTGGGTTGTAATACTGTGGGCGGTACATTGTCCTCCGCCTGTCTGTTGGCGGTTACCGCCGCGGTGTTTGTTTGTACCGCTGTGGCGGTCGGAGTGTTAAAGTGGCTGTCTATGTTGGCAGTTTCTGCCTCGGTCGTAATTCAATTTTTTTTACCGCCGGCCTGTTGGCGGTTTTACCGCCGCTTTAACACCGACCGCCAGGGTTGTAATGACCACCATAGTGTTTTGGGGCACTTCCTGTTGTGGGCACTAGGCTTACCCACACAAGTGAGGTACCAATTTTATTGGGAGACTTGGGGGAACGCTGGGTGGAAGGAAGTTTGTGGCTCCCCTCAGATTCCAGAACTTTGCATCACCGAAATGTGAGGGAAAAAGTGTTTTTTTTGCCAAATTTTGAGGTTTGCTAAGGATTCTGGGAAAACGAACCTGGTGAGAGCGCCACAAGTCACCCCATTCTGGGTTTCCCTAGCTGTCTAGGTTTGAGAAATGTCCAGGTTTGCTAGGTTTTCCTAGGTGCCAGATGAGCTAGAAGCCAAAATCCACAGCTAGGCACTTTCCAAAAAACACGTCAGTTGTCAATGTAAATATTTGATGTGTCAATGTTCCGTTTTGGTGTGTTTCCTGTCACGGGCACTAGGCCTACCGACACAAGCGAGGTACCATTTTTATCGGGAGACTGAGGGAATGCTGGGTAGAAGGAAGTTTGTGTCTCCCCTCAGATTCCAGAACTTTACAGCACTGAAATGTGAGGAAAATGTGTTTTCTTAGCCCAATTTTGAGGTTTGCAAAGGATTATGGGTGACAGAACTCAGTGAGAGCCCCACAAATCACCCCATCCTGTATTCCCCTAGGTGCATACTTTCCAAAAATGTACAGGTTAGGTAGGGTTCCTTAAGTGCCGGCTGAGCTAGAGGCCAAAATCCACAGCTAAGCACTTTGCAAAAACACATTCGTTATCATTGGAAACATGTGATGTGCCCACATTGTGTTTTGGGGCATTTCTTCTCACAGGCACTAGGCCTACCCACACAAGTGAGATACCATTTTTATTGGGAGACTTGGGGGAATGCTGGGTGGAAGGACGTTTGTGGCTCCCCTCATATTCCATAACTTTGCACCACCTAAATGTGAGGAAAGAGTGTGTTTAAGCCCTATTTTGAGGTTTGCAAAAGATTCTGGGTTACAGAACCCAGTGAGAGCCCCACTGGTCACCCCATTCTGGATTCCCCTAGGTGTCTACTTTCTAAAAATTTAAAGGTTTGGTAGGTTTCCCCATGTGCCGGCTGAGCTAGAGGCCAAAATCCACAGCTAAGCACTTTGCAAAAACACATTTGTTTTCATTGGAAAAATGTGATTTGTTCACGTTGTGTTTTAGGGCTTTTCCTATCATGAGCACTAAGCCTACCCACACAAGTGAGGTACAATTTTTATCGGGGGATTTGGGGAAATGCTTGGTAGAAGGAGGTTTTTGTCTCCCTTCAGACTGCAGAACTCTGCAGCACCGAAACGTGAGGAAAAAGTGTTTTGTGGCTCAATTTTGAGGTTTGCAAAGGATTCCAGGTGACACAACCCAGTGAGAGCCCCACAAGTAACTCAATCCTGGATTCCCCTCAGTGTCTACTTTGCAACAATGTACAGGTCTGGTGATGTTCCCTAGGTGCCGGCTGAGCTAGAGGACAAAATCCACAGCTGCCACTTTGCAAAAAGAACACATCCGTTTTCACTGGAAAAATGCGATGTGTCGACGCTGTGTTTTGGCGCATTTCCAGTCGTGGCACTAGGCCTACCCACACAAATCAGGTACCATTTTTATTGACAGACTTTGGGAAATGCTGGGTAGAAGGACGTTTGTCGCTCCCCTCAGATTCCAGCACCAGAAATGTGAGGAAAGAATGTTTTAATCTAATTTGGGGGTTTGCAAAGGGTTCTGGGTGACAGAACCCAGTGTGAACCCCACAAGTCACCCCATCCTGGTCTCCCCTAGGTGTCTACCTTCCAAACATTTACAGGTTTGATAGGTTTCCCTATGTGCCGGTTGAGCTAGATGCGAAAATCCACAGCTAGGCACTTTCCAAAAAACACAGCCGTTTTCATTGGAAAAATGTGATGTGTCCATGTTGTGTTTTGGGGCATTCCCTGTTGGGGACCTACACCTACCCACACAAGTGAGGTACCATTTTTATCAGTAGACTTAGAAGAATGCTGGGTAGAAGGAAGTTTGTGGCTCCCCTTAGATTCCAATTGTCTTTCTCTACATTTTTGCCTTTCAAATGTAAGACGGTGTGTAAGAAAGAAGTCATTTTGAGAAATGCCCTGTAATTCACATGCTAGTATGGAGACCCCCAAATTCAGAGATGTGCAAATAACCACTGCTTCTGAACTCCTTGTCTTGTGGCCATTTCGGAAATACATAGGTTTCCTTGATACCTATTTTTTACTCTTTGCATTTTACCAAATTAATTGCTGTATACCTGGTATTCAATAAAAACCATTGCAAGGTGCAGCTCATTTATTTGCTTTGGGCACCTTAGGTTCTTGATGAACGTACATTTACGTACGTATATATCCCCACAACCAGAAGGGTCCAGCAGACTTAACAGTATATTGCTTTAAAAAATCTACCATAGAAAAGTTACATAAGAAAACGTAGACAGAAACAGCTGTTTTTTTCAACTCAATTCCAATATTTTCTTCTTTCAACTGTTACTATCTGTAGGAAAATCTTGAAGGATCCTCACAAATAACCCTTTGCTGAATTGAGAATTTTGTCTACTTTTCAGAAATGTTTAGCTGTCTGGGATCCACCATTGGTTTCACACCCATTTCTGTCACTAACATTGGGTATATTCCTGTAAAATGACAAAACTGTGTTGAAACTTTTGTTTTTTTTATTCAAGTATGCCTGTTCCTGAAAGCTGGGAAGATGGTGATTTAATACCGCAGACCGTTTGTTGATGCCATATGCAGGGGAAAAAACAGATGCTTTTTTCTGCAGCACTTTTTTCCCATTTTTCAAAGAATTTCTGGTCTCCTCAAGGGGAACCTACAAACGCTGGGTACCTTTAGAATCCCCTGAAGGGTGTTAAAAAAAAGACGCAAATATGGCATCAATCGCTTATGGGGACCAAAAGGTATGGGGGCTTAGCGCAAACTACCCCAAATAGCCAAAGAAGGGTTCGGCTCTTTGGTGGAAAGGCCCAGCAGCTAAGGGGTTAACAGCTGTAAAACAACACTTTAGTCTTCTTTTAGAACATCTTGACTTACAAGATTTCTTATTAGGTCCCAGAAAACCATGCTCAAAATTTTTCTTATATGCAATATATAAAGAAATATGTAAGCTTTTGCAAATGGAAGCTGCTGCCTGTTTAAGGCAAACAGATAAGGAGAATTTAGAGAAAGCTCTAGCCATTGTTGAAAATTGTATGAACACATTTTTCAACTGCATTTACACATTAAACAACATTGTATCTTCTGCCATTGACAATATTCAACATGACACAACACTTTTACACCATGGAGAGAGTCAACTTAGGTCCATTATGTAGTTGCAAGTTACAAGTTCTTAAAAATTGCACTGTGCCTTGGAAACACGTTAACTCTAAAGAGTTATTTGCTGCACTTGATTGGACATGGAAACAACAGATAAGGGCTAATAAAGAAGCTAGTTACATCATTGAAAAGCTGCCCTTTACTGTTGCGGAAATACCACTGTCAGTGTGGTTAATAAATAAATTAATCTGTCCATTTTAACATTTCAATTCACTTCATGTTTAAAACGTTTTCCTGTAGGCAGATTCGAACATTTAGAAGACAGTTACATTCATGAGGCGTGGGAGATGCCCTTCGATTACAAATGCGTTACCGGCGAGAAGAGCGCGGAACGATGCCCCTTTGGCCAGAGCTTAGGCTTTCCTTCGACACGCTTGGAGACCTCCTGCGAGATCATGATTATTGTTAATTTGGCGTTTTGGTTCTTTTTTCTGAAATTCTTCTTTTTTTTTAATATATACCCAGCATGGTAGAGCAAAACCGTACTTAACAACTACTAACAATCAGATATACTATATAGTTCATAATTTGCAGAAGACAAACTGAAAACAGGAGAGGAGCGATACTACAGATAAGGCAACAGAGAAAACCCTGCTATAAATGTGTTATTATTGATCTCAATAGCCTTCATAAACTTTAAAAAAAACATATAATTACAATAAAGTGTAAAGAGTCACAATAATTGGGAATGCATTTGGCGTACCAAGTTCCGATTAAAGTGCAGTAGAATAAAGTGTCATGTGCAAAAAGGGCAAGATATGATCAATGGAATAAAATATAACAATCGCGATGGGAAAGAATGCAGCTAGAGATCCAAGTTCTGATTAAAGTATGGTAAAATAAAGTGCTATGTGCCACAAAATCTCCCCGGATCCATTAGAGCAAAGTGAAACTTGCATTCAAACCGTTCAGACCTGTTAAAATGCCCCAATTCCACTTCTATTCCTTGGGTAAAACATGTTTCCAAATGGTTCAACAACTTAGGTCTTGGAGACTTTTGGGAAAAACCACACAAACTTGAGAAAGTTCATTCTAAAGTGTTGAAACGAGTATATTGGTCCTATGTATGGAACGATTACATCATTCATAGATCCCATGGTTGTCTAACAAATCTTATTTTAGACTTTAAATGGTATCCGCATTTTGAACTGTATCTGGATACTATACCAGATATCCTAGGCAAAAGTTTATATGCCAGATTTCGTTTCGGGTCGTTGCCATTGAAGTCTTTGATGTGTAGATGGGGTACAAAAACAGCATCTGATAAATGTCCTGTATGCGGCATAACATCTGAAACAGTTGAACATTTTATGTTTTTTTGTCCCGCATATTCTTCTCTCAGGTCAAAGTGGATTTGTAGCATGTGCCGGGAACTGGGGATTAGAGACTGCGCTTCTGCTTTGAGGGTCTTAAAAAGTCATCATTCTAAGGCCTTAATAGAAGCCGTTAGCAAGTATTTGCTAGCAGCATGGCGTATACGAAACCTTGCTATTAGAAATGAGCTTTGAACTTAAGTCGACCAGATTTGTACTGTGTATTTTTGTATGGGTTTTATTCAATCATATTTTATACTTTTCTGATTTTATATTTCTCTATTTATTATTGTACGTTGCTTTGATGATCTATTCGATCGAATAAAGCTTGTGTTAAACAAACAAGCATTCAAACCGAATTTCTAAAATAAATTCAGGTATGATGTACTGGATGCTACTAAAGACATTCCCCAACACTTGGCAGGAAATCCTGGTGGAGCAATAAAAGGAAAAAGAAAAAAAAAAAAAAAACTTAGAAGAGCAGCAAAAATACTACTTTGATGCACTGCATTGGAGGAAAAAGCACTTAGGAGAAATTACTAATAGAACCACCCAACCCTGAAATAGATTCTAGTGGCTCTAAATGTGACTAGATCACTGCGAACCTGTAAAAAACCCCAACAGGTTTTTCACAGGCTCCTTCTAATTTTTTTGTAGTTAACATTTTCTCCCACCATCTGTGCAGTGTAGGGACCTGACTACTCCTCAAATTTTGGATAATTAAGGACCGGGCTACTATTAATGCAATTGAAATAAAGAACTGCCAAGCCTTATTGATTCTCTGACTCTCCTTCGGCACCCCAAATAGTGCTAGCCTGGCATCCGAGACCAAAGTAATCTTTACTCACTTACTTATAGCGGAAAATAGCCCATCCCAAAATAACAGAACTTTCGACATGTATAAAATACATGGAGCCAATCCCCCACATCCTCTCATTGGCAGCGAAAACATTAGTCATGGACGTCAGAGTACATTGAATGCAGGGAATTAGGAGTGTAGTATGCCAACCATCGAGAGAGAAAGGCCATTCTCTTACAATATGCGCTCTCAATGACTAGTTGCCAATACCCGTAAGCATGCTCTTGACCTGTGAATGCATAACCTGGTGTGGTTCAAGATCATAGGCATTCGAAAAAAAGTGGGTCAGCTGAAAAAAGCTCCACCTAAAGCTATTACCTTGGCCCCCACACCTCAGCATTACCCCGCCCCAGGATATTAATTTGACTCTTATAGAATAATCTCCTAACTCCTTAAAGCTGTAAGGTACCCAAAACGACACCACAGCCTGGAAAAAAACAGGCCCAAATTACTACATTTCTGAATCTGAAGGTAAATAAAGCTTGCTGGCATCTGATAAAACTTTGTGTATGGCAATCATCCTACTACGTAACTCCTGAAGGGTCTTATACCTACTTTTCTTTGGTAGCTTAGGGATTTTAATCAAACCAGAGACTAATTGTGGATTTTGGCACCATTGTTCTTAAAAAAAAAAAAAATCAACCAGTACACCCCCCCATCTTCAAGTGTGGAATAGCCAGGAGTCCCTGAGCCTTCTCTAGCTGCTAAAATGGCAAATTTAGGGGCCTTCTTATTCTAAATGGAACTTCTAAAAAGGGAGTCAAGATTCAGAAAAAAGCTACTGTTGATTTTGATAGAGATGTTGGAAAACAAAAACAGAAAAAAGGGTATTATCGATATCTTGACTGTCAACCTCCCAATAAACGTCAAAGGAAGGAGAGGCCATCTATCCAGTAATCCTTGTGCCTTTCTCCACATAACAACATAGTTTAGCTGAGATAGCTAGGAAATATTACCTGTGACATATATTCCCAAATACCTGACCGGGCTTCGAGCCCCAGCCAGATTTTGTAAAAATAAATAAATGATGCATTGAAAAGCAAAATGTTCGTCTTGCTTTGGATCACCTTGTAACCCCTAATGCCCATATATTTCTCTAACAGATTGAAAGTCCCCTGCATGTTTGCTTTATCAGGCTTGAAATACAAAACCATGTCGCATGTAAACAACTTTAATTTGGACATCCCCTCCACCGGCACTTTTATACCAGGTACACTACGTAATTTAAGGACTAACGGCTCAATAAAAAAGGCAAATAGTATTGGGAACAAGGAACATCCCTGACGGGTGTCCTATTAATAGACACTCTACCCACCACACTAGAGTTCAGTACTACCTTGGCCTTTGCTCCCTGGTACAAGTTCTTAAGCATTGTAACAAATTGCAAAGGGAAGCCGAATTTCAGCAAACAGAGAAAACAGGGATCCCAGTTGACCAGGTCAACTGCCTTCTTGGCGTCAATCAAAATTACTGCTGCAGGCGTTTGATTAGATGAAAATAAATACATTGCATGACTCAAAAAAATTGTATTTTCAACCATAACGCGATTCGAAACAAAGCAGCTCTGATCCTTATGGAACAACGCTTGACCCCCTGGGGTAACACATGTGGCCCATATTTTAGTCAAAAGCTTATAGTCAACATTAAGCAGACTAATGGGTCTGTAAGAGAGGACCTGGACAGAGATTTACCTTTTTTGACAAAACAGACAATAATATATTCCTTAGAGGAGAGGGGAACTACCCCACCCTCCTTTATATAGTTAAATAACTAGATAGAAAAGGCACCAGTTGCTGTACAAATAGGTTATAAAATTTGGAGGTAAAGCCATCGTTACTGCAAGCTTTTGCACTGGGCATTCTAGTCAAGACTACGGAAACCTCAGACTCCATTGTTTTCCCCATCAATGCCATGACCAACGAATCAGAGTGTTGTGGCAGTGTTATCGAACTAAAATACTGCACTATGCAAGAGGAGGACCCCTGATATGTAGTTTCATATATCTGTCTATAATGATGAAAAAAGACTAAAGCAACTTTATCTTTCTCAGATGCCATGCTATGAGTAACCAGATCTTCAATTTTCCTAACAGCTGATTTTTCATGCTTAATACGGGTAGTCCAAGGTAGGTATTTTCCAATCTGCTGACTCTTCTTATACAATTGTTGCTGATAGTTTCTCCAAACCCTTCACTAAAGACCCCTTACCTGATGAGTTGATAACAGCCCTCATTGCAGCATCAAGTGCTAATTGTAGCACCATTATTTGCCTAGTGCGCTCTTCATACTGATTGGCCCTATAGTGATGATATGCCCACGTGTCTTGGCCTTGAAAACTTCCCAAACAGGAAAAAGCAATGCTGTATTCCTATTAATTGCAAAAAAGCGTTGACATGAATGCACACGTCTTGCAGCCATTCCTGGTTAGTTAACAGAGCCCTATCGAGCTGCTACCTAGGCCTTGTTCTTCTTGGGGTAGCTAATTCTATTGAAATTGAGCCCACCAAATGATCCAAAAAAGCATTCGACCATGTACCCGACCCAACTTTCTCAAGGGACTTGGAGGCCAAGCAAAAATCAAGTCGGAAAGCGGTCTGAAAGGGTTGCGAGAAGTAAGTGAACTGGGCCATAGCAGGATGCTCCAACCGCCAAGGACCACCAAGCCTAAAATTCTGCTTTAGCACAGAAATCACTTTCATAGTCTTGGGCTTTATCTGCTTTTTAGCCTTATTAGACTATCTAATGCCAGGTCTTGAATGAAATTAAAATCCTCCTGCACTACCCCTTTCCCACCACCCAAACAAGGGTGCCATGACATAGCAACCCACTCCACTCAGGGCCTAAAGGGTCCACCCGCCCCCATCAGCCCTGAAGCACATCACTCTTAAACAGATGTCACAGCACATAAAGCACAATATAATCTAACACTTCTCAAGTCAGTCGGTACACTTAGGGATGATCATATAACTTCTGGAGTAGCTCCTGCACCTCGCCAGTGATGAAAAGATAAAACTGTCCTTTCACCAAAACTTTGAGCTTCGACTGTTGCAGAATAGATGCCTGAGCCCCCTGGGACAAGTCTATCATTCTAATAATCTGCTGCTGATGCGGATATGTCAGAAAAATCCAGAACTGGGGTGTCTCTGTAGTTGAGAAACTTCTCTTTTCTATGGCTTTGGACAAAATGTGATCCTTCACACAATAATTTGCAAAATTCACCAATATCTTGTGAGAATACTTAGCGCTGGAGGATCGTTGAACTGGTACTCTATGAGCCCTAGTAATAGTCAGATCCCCCACCAGTTCAGGCATTACTTTCTTAATTGGAGAGTCCACCCACTGAATCATCTGCTGACCTTTGCACCCCTCCGGGACCCCTACAATTCGTAGGTTTGACCGCATATTGTGGTTCTCCAAATCATCCACCTTCAATTCCAAATGGCTTTTGTCCTTTTCAAGCTGAAGGAGTTCGTGCTGCATGGATGCCACATTGTCCTCTAAATCAGAAATTCTTTTTTCGGCCTCTGTTAATCTCCCTGGGAGCTGGATCATACCCTCTTCAATCTTTGTCAGCCTTTCACTGAGGCTAGCAATTTCGTTCACCTGTGAGGTCTATAACTCCCTTATTTCCAGTAGAATTATGTCAAGCAAACTTTTAATGGTCTGATCTTGACCAGTATCGCTGCTCCCGTTCCCGATACTCATAATATCTCCATGTTCCGGTGAAGCCTGCTGCGTGTGTGTTGTGCAGGCCACCCTGCTCAAACCTGGAGCTGCTTCTAGGGCTTCCTGCTGCAGAGATAAGGACTGAGATCTATCCCCTTCTGCCACTTGGGACCTAGCCTGTGTATCCACCTGCTCATTGGAAGTCTGTTGAGGCTCTGACAAACTGGCCGACTTAGTGCCTGATTCACTAAGTGATGGTGGTGACCCCCTGGTCATTTTCAGAGACTTTGAGAACAGGGGATATTGTTTATATTTTACTGGGCTTGAGGTTACTTCCCTGCTATCATCGGCTACCACCTCAATATTCCCACTCATGAGCTTCAGCATCAAAGGAGAAGATCCCAAGTCCCCCAACTGGGGATCTGACGACTCCACCCAATCCTCTGTTTCAGGCTCCTTCTCAGCCCCCCCCCCCCCCCTTTGACTACTTATCCCTTCTGATTTCTTGATGTCCAGCATCTCCTTGGCCTTAGACTCCATCCTTAACAGTGCGTTGCGGTTTAACCTGGCTGCCCCTACTTTGACTACGATCCCCTGACGTTTCAAACTCTGGGGTTGAGTGGACTGCACATTTGCGGTGCATGGGGTGTTCCCTGATTAGGAATGGTGTTTTTGCATATTGCACAATACTTTTATTGTAAACAATGTCAAAAAGCTCCCTACCACTGCCACTTGCTCACAATGTTCATTTAACGCAGGTCGGCCTGTGCTCTTGATTTCTTCCTGAGCCTCACTCTATGAAAGCTGCTTACAAGGCACCCTGGCTGCAGGTAGTTCTAAGGGCCACCGAGTTAATTAAAAAAGAAATGGTCCTGGGAGAATCCAAATTAAGCCTCCATCCAGCCTTGCCCAACTGCTAGCAAAACAAAACACCGGCCAAAACCCCCTGCTCTTCTTTGTCGCTCCACAACCTTCACACACTCCTTGAGCTGCCTGCTGCTAACACAACGCAGTAGCCCCCCAGGCTGTAAGTCCTGGCCCACACCAATTAAAACATTTTAATTGACCTGTTTTGAATTTGCCCACATAATTCAGACTGGTCTGCTTGTCAACTTTGACATTTTTATCTCTTTTCTGTAGCTTTAATGTAGCAGCATTAGTGTAATTCAATTTAAGTCTTGGACCCTCCATTCTTGTACTGACAATGTGGAGAGTTTTGTGAGTTCCTTTTAGCACCTAGATAGGGCACCCAGCTTTTAGTGTATTTTAGCGCAGCTTGCTTTTAGCTTGTTGTTTTTATATTTTATCAGCTGCCTTTCTTAGAAACCATACTTGTTTGTGCTCCACATTTATCTGTTCTGTGCACGCATTTCACTCTGTGCCCTGCTCAAGGCTGTCATATTTTTACACAATAGTTGACCTAGTATTGCTGCTTCAAGAGTTAGGGAGTCAACCTTCTAACCATAGACATACTATCACATGAGGCCTGTTCTTAAAACACAACATGTTTTGTTATATATACACCACAGAGGCCGAAGAAGGGTAATGGGCATTGCCAGCCCACGCCAACTTATGCTGTATGCCACTTCGTTGACAGCTTCTTCTTATCTTGGTCTTGTCTTTTCAGCCAACCAGGAGGACTGGCTGCAGAACAGGCAGACCCTTGCCTTTTTTCAGGTATGGGGTTGGGGTCCTTCCATAAAACGGAACAGGCAGAAGGGAAAACACTACTATGCTCTTACGTTAGACATTAGGGTGTTTCTTCCAAATAATCGCAGCTCGCACCTTTAATCATAGAATGCAGTTGCTTCAGTAAATGCATTGAAACGTATCCTGCGTCTCTTTGTCTGCCTTTGCATGTGTGAGACTTTGTGCAACTGAGAGAAAGGGGTATGATTTACTCCACCACAACTTCTTTGAGGAGTCAGTGTTATGTTTCTAAGCTGCCACAAATCACCTTTACTTTCTAGGTTTGGGTGAGGTGCTGCTAGCTAACCAACAAAGTCAGGCGACAGCTTCCAGTTGGTGTGAGACTGACTCAGTCACAAACACGCAACGGTGCTGCCAACCGCAATCAGCAGCATTACCCCTATGTGAAGAGTCCTACGACAGAACTGCCGTTATTACACTGCTACAGCCGGGCTACAATGATAGGCCTGAGCCATGTTTCACACTTTTACTGTAAGAGGTGTCAGAATAGATGCTGCAGTCTATTTGTGACAGGCCCTGGGTTCAGTTGCAGAGTATACTAGGGACGTTTAACTAAGATAAATATGCCAATTAGGAGTATACCAATTTCATCACGTTGAAAGGAAGGCACTTTATCGCTGGTAAGCAGTGGTAAGGTGCACAGAGTTCTAGAACCAGCAGAAACAGTTAAAGTAACCATTTGGGGAGATCTCACTCAAAAGATGGTCATTTCCTACACTTACATTGTCATGGTCATACAGGATGAACATTACCAGGGAATTTAAAAAGGCATTACTAACCTCTCAAACTAGTTCTTCAATAAATGTAGGCATATGAAACATGCATATCAAATAATCCTTAACAATTAAGCACCTTGCCCATTATACTGCTTGTGAACTGTAGCATATGGGCTGGCATATAACCAATGCGATGAAGCGTTTCCCAAAAGCATCAATTTTGTGTGTTCAATTGTGTTAGTTTTGATATTAGCTTTAAATAAAAGCTAACCAAAATGGATTACATTGATAACAGTATGTGTTTAAATGCTTGAATATAATTCTGTATCAACATTTCATAAAGCTATGCAGCTTTTTTTTTTAAACTATGAATTCTAAAAGATTGGCTTAAATCATTTGGGAAGCAGTTTAAACTTAACACTGCAGCTGTTTTGCATACAGAAAAGAAATTAATTACCTGTGCATAACACCCTCATAGGCACATTTAAGCAGTGCAAGTTAAATTCATATGTGTAATATGCTGAATATTCTCTTTACATAAGCTACACTTCAAGGTCATCTTTAATATTTTTCTCCAACAGTCAATGTTCCCTTCAAGAGAAAGTCCCCTGAGCATAAGTCCAGGAACACAAGTCTTATTTCTGGAATATTAATGGTCTCAAAATAAAACTGCATTTTAAATTGTGTTATAATAATGTGTTGCATCAAATAAACTTGAGTTTGAATAGCTGTGTTCGGTCTAAATCTAGATATTTTTTATTCTACTTGTAAGACTCATGTTAGAGGCCTAGACTAGGTATTGTCAATAGTACATCTTCATTCATAGACAAGGCTTTCATTGTTATTCTATGAAGTGTGGAATTTACTGTTTTCAAATGTGTGATCATTAAGAGCTATGCACAGACATGATGTGATGGTCCTTGAGTTTCCCTTGACAATCCATCCTAGTGTCTTATTATAGCTAGGTTAGCTTTCACCTCAATCCCTACTAGGCCAAGGTCTTGTGCAATCAACTGGGTCGGTGTACTCTTGCTTTTTGAGGGACTTTTATCCAGATCATTCCTGCAAATGCTATCTTTGTACATGTGCATAATTCAGTACATCAATATCATACAGAAGGATGGCAGGTATTTTAGATTCATTGGCTAATTTTAGTAGTTTTACCAATCTCCTCCCTGTGCTTTGAAAAATCTATCTAAGACATTTCCACATCCTACACACGGTACAGAAACAGTTTGTTGCAACTTAGTGACTGAGTTACAACCACTCCAAGGTAGGTGTAGTAAACCTCTCTCGATGCACATTTTACCCAAATATCATGTAGATGAGGGCAGTCAGATAGGACCAGTGGTTTAATTTTATTGCAGATTGTTGTTTTCGACATCATATCTGAGTAAATAAAGAGGAAATTTACCTTCATTGGACCCCAACCGGGGTTAAACCAAGGGGAACTATATCATCCACAAATATTAAAAAAGGCAAATTTGTAGACCTATTCTTAGGGTAAGGAGAGGACTGCCATTCAGTACTCCCAAACAGGTTTGATAAGTTGAACAGGAACAACACTGAGGCCAGTACATAACCATGGCCTAAACCATTTTAGGTTCATTTTCCTTACATTAAACTACAATCTAATAATCTGATGGTCCACATTTTCAACTGCTTACTTCTAGTCTAATAATGCGAGGTATACCAATTGTGGCTTTTTGTTTTTACATATACATGAGTCAAGATAAAAGTAAAAACATTGTCAACATTATTTTGTCTTTTCCTGGATCCTTTTTGCTAAGGGGGTTTTGGTTTCAGCCTACTCTTGGTGTAAGATTAGGAGGTATCACAACACTAGACACCGATCCTGGTGTCACCATGTGATGTAACCAATTTTAGGCATGTGGACAGGGTTCACATTATGGGGCTATATGAGACTGAAATTTTGTTATGAGAAGATGGACTGAGTGGAACGTGCACATGAATTACAACCATATTGGATTGGCAGGCTATCTGCATTACTGGATAGTTCCTGAGGATATAATTACTTGGTGATAAAACGCGCTGAGGAAGTTTGATGTTCAAACGAAAATTGTTGGCTTTGATTATTTTAATTAATGTGAAATCAAAGACTTTAGAAGAAAAATTAAGATACATGTTTTTGAACTGCTTTCTTTGGAATTATTTTTGGGATGCACCTCTATGTTTGTAAATTACTACTGATTTGATGGCTTCACAATTGAATTTTATCTGGCCTGTGGTACAGTGGGGCTCCCCGTCTACTCAAGGTTTATGTAGAAGCACTAGGCAAAAAAGTACTCCTGACATCATTGAGCAAAGGTACCATTGCAATGTTATTGAAACCGAGTGCTGTGGCATCTGACTGTCCTCCTATCGTCCAATCACTATGATAAATCTAGACATGAAGATCCTATGTAAAGTTCTCGCAATGCAATTGGGACAGGAAATTGTCAGGTTGGTCTACCCGGACCAGTGTGGGTTCATACCCGGGCGGAGCACTACCATGAACATTAATCGGTTAATGCATTGTCTGCATGAAGTGGAAGACAGGGAGGGAGAATTAGCTTTGGTATCCATTGATATTGCCAAGGCGTTTGAGACTGAACTGGCGCTACCTCCTAGCGGTCCTGGAGGCAATTAATTTTGGTCCTCGATTTACAAACTGGGTGAGTTTGCTATACAAGGAACCCAGGGTCAGGTTGGGTAGACTGTGTTCCGCCCCGCTGAAGGTTAGGAGGGGCACATAACAGGGGTACCCATTGTCACCCCTGTTGTTTGCAATAGTAGTGGAGCCTTTGGCCTTGAGACTCCGACGGAACATGGAGAGGTGGGGAATCCGAGTTGAGGGGATAATTATCTAATCTCGCTCTATGTGGAGGACACACTTTTCTACCTGACTGCTACAAAGGAATAGCTGTCATTGCTTCTAGAGCATTTAGATGCTTTTGAGGACATTTCAGGATTGCATATTAATATGAATAGTTCTCCGATATTCCCTCTGGGCTGGCTGGCTGCACAGGACCTCATCACACTGCCAGATTGGCCATAGCGTTAGGAAACTGACCACTTCCGCTATATGGGAATAATGGTGGCCCACACAGTCAAGAAGTGGAACCAATAAAATATTGATCATGTGACAGAGGAACTAAGTCGGTTCAATACTGGAACACACTTCCCCCTATTTGTTATGGGACATGTAGCAGAGTGGTGAAGATGGTGGTCTTGTCACACTGCCTATATACTCTACAGCACTCTTTAGACACACTACCTAAGATAGTCTTTAAGCATTTACAATCCTTTTTAACAACTTTAGTGTGGGCAGGAGGTCGAAGCAGAGTGACCCGAGAGACTCTTCACCTACCTTTGTAAGATGAGGATTTAGACTGTCCAATATGGAACTGTACTATTTGGCATCTCAGGTATAACAAGCAGCACACTGGTTGTCCGATGGGGACAGGTGGGAAAAGATTTACTCATGTACAACTCACAGGAGGGGACTTTGCTGCAGTTGCTCCACTGGGGTGGGAGAGGTGACCCGCGGTGCCATATCTAATCTAACACACATTATCACTGTGGGAGCATGCACAGAAGGTGGTGCTGACACGTGCCCCCTTCACACGAGAGTTAATTTTCTGGGACCTCCATGTGTTCTGCCTGTTGACGGCAGTGCCTAGGGAGATGAAGTGTATGACACTGGGTGACCTTTACCCCAAAGAGAAGTTTATTACATTTGAAGTGGCACAGGAGACCTTCAGTGTGGGTTGGGACAGTTCTTACTGTACGCAAGTATCGTGGACATAGTGGAAGATGGCCACATACCTGGAAGTCTTGACTTCCTTTGAACTGTTTAGGAAGCTACTGGAATTTGATAAAGGTAGAAACTTTATTCCCCCTTATATAGAGCCATGATTGCAGATAAGCCTAGGACCACATTTTGGGCTAAGGGGCTTGGAAAGGAGAACTGGGCACACCACTAGAAGACGCCCAATGGAAAGGTATTTGCACATTAGTCAAGCAGGGGACGAGCAATGTGTGGTTCAAGCTAGTACATTTTAATAACACACCCTGCACATATATCACCCCTGGTGTTCCCACAAAGAATAGACCCCGCCAAAACAGAGAGATGCCACCGGTGTCAGGGCAGACACGCAACCTTCCTTCACCTGGTCTGATACTGTCCCCCAGTGCATGTTTATTGGCACTTAGTGGTGCGGAGATTGCAGTGTATTGAGGGTATTGCAGTGGACCTGGACCCGGCCACATGTCTACTGGGGATAGATAGAAACAAAAGGGTAGAAAAATGTAGTGGAAGTGTCTGCAACTGGCCCTACAGCTAGCGAAACAGCGGGATGCCATTTCATGAATGAGCCTGTTAGGGCCCATGGATGGATCAAAGATGTGAAGGCGGTGGCAGAAGAGATGCAGCTCTGTCAGTGTAGGAGCGATAAACATGCTGAGGAGGATTTGCAAACATGGAGGCAGATCCCTACAAGGCTCAAGGAGGTCTCTACAGACGACAAGCAGGAGTCTGAGGATAAGGGATATACTGGCACCCATGGGGTGTGGTGCACATATTTGGGGAGAAAGATTAACAGACGATTATTCCTAATGTAATGTTCTGAAAACACTAGTCCCTTAGTACAGAATTACTCTTGTTTTATGACGTCTGGGATGATTGCTCATCTGTTTGAATGTGTTAAGGTCCAGTGTTGATAATGTCCTGAATGTGTTAAAAAATCTTTTTTTCTTAAAAGGGAAATTATTACTGATTTGCTTGGCAGTAGTATATATTAGAAGTTGATATTAGATAGTGTGTGCACCAAATCTATTGTTGGAGAACAGGGTGGGAGGTGCGACTCAAATTACCTGGCCGCAGTAAAAGAGTGTGTGTAATCAACATGTCAATAGTTTTCAGGTTTAATGGAATCAAACTTTTTATATAGCGGGACAATAATACTACAGTTGCCAGAGCTGGGAGCAGTGCACCTTTACAGTGCAATTGTTAAAAAGAAGTTTGAAAATCCCAGCCCAAACATGTGGTTATTGTGCTTTAGTATGGACAATGATAATCTGTCAGTGCCTATCACCCTAGAAATTCTAGATTTTTTAAAGTAATTATCTCATTACTGAAGGTACAGGTGTAGGAGCACTGTTTACTGTAATATTGTTTAATAGCAGGTCCCCAAAACTAGGCTGTTCCTTTCTTTTTGAATAGTCTATAAATAAATTCCACCCAACCACTTATCTAAGGACATTGTGTGCTTCTCCAAAAGTGACTGATTCAACAGTCAAATATAGTCACACTTTGCTCATCTTTTCCAGAGCGTTCACAACAGTGCACCATACACTAGCTTCCTTTTTGGATTTATGTCTGATTAGCTCCCTGCTGACGTCTATTCATTTTTCCATGATTAATCTTTCTAGATCTGGGAATTTTGAATGGTAACTGTCAAATCTCATGTTGAACGACATACTAGGGACCTCCTGCCGCTTTATCTTGCACCGAGCCATGTTGTAGTAAACTATTAAATGATTTGGAATGACTCCGCAAATCTGACCTCCATAGGTTTTCAAATGACTTTTAAAAAAGTACACATATTGCTGAAAAAGAAGACATATTACAACTTGTTTTCCACCTCAAGAAATGCACATCACTTTACAGATAAAACCAGAATACTGGAACATGACAGAGGCTACACAAATCTATATAGTAGTTATGCAGACCAAACTGTTTTTTTTTTTCGAGCACTTTATTTCGGTCAAAGACCTTAAAAAGCATCATAGCCAAACTGCAATTTCAATCCTTCACATAAAATCAACACGTCCAATTTTTACAAATCAGATCATGTGACATATCAAAAATACATCTGTGCAATTTTCATGAAAATACTTGGATCTAAAGCAAATATGGTGAAGTGCTTTGGTAAGCGCATTTTAGAAGAACATTTTTGAGCTTGCCACTGAGAGTTACTTGCTGTTCAAGAGCATTGAGGTGCTTCTGTTTTATGCATTGGGGCTAAATAGAAGTACAACTTTAACTGTGTCCAAGGAAAGAAGGTTCTGACCCCCCCCCCCCACCAACCCAGAGCAACAAAGTGCAACATCATGAATACAAATGTAATAAAGTGCATTAATCAATATATTTATACAAATACATTAAGGAAAACGTTACTTACCCAGTAAGCATCTGTTTGTGGCATGTAGTGCTGTAGATTCATATGCTCTGAATCCTTCAGCCATCTAGTGTTGGGTCCGAAAGGTTGCAAGTTGTTTTTGTTCGAAAAGTCTTTCGAGTCATGAGGTAGAGTGACTCCTCCTATTGCTGGCAATGTACATGGTCCTGTTGCTGTGTAGCCATTTTAGTTATAGTTCCATGCAAGTTATTTTAGCACAGTAGGCCTTCCGCTGTGCACTTTAACCTAGATATATTTTATTCAGTTTTGTTTATTATTTTAACAATAGCCACATTTGCGGTCTTGCTTTATTTCTCTTTATCTAGCTGTTCTCTGCTTAGGCCAGCAATGTGTTCTTAAACAAGCACTCTGTGCTTCTCTCAAGGCTGCAGTGAGATAGGTTGCCGGTAAAATGTGGTAACGCTTTGTCTCTGGTATTCATAGAAACATACACATCCTTACGTAGGGAAATTTTCTCAGAACATCAGCTGTTTTATTATAAAAACACTTCCCTGTCCCATATACGTTAGAGGGAGATTCCAGCCAGATGACCACAACTGTATGCTGATTGCTGAACACCTCGCTATAGCTGCTTATGCAGACTTCAGGCCTTTGCTCAGGTATGGGGGATGAGGTAATCCTAGGGGAACCTGCAGGGCAGAACTAGAGCTTAACATGCTGTGCTCTAATATAGCCTAGGTAGGAATTAGTCTATTGACTCTAGTGACATTATGGCAGTGTTATTTCTATGCTTCACTCTCCTTGTCACAATTTTAATCCTGTCATGCTTGATCGTCCTGGTTCTTGGAGTACATGCTTCATTATCTAAGACCCAGTGCTTCATTAAAACCTTATTGAAACATATACTGCCTCTGTTTGTCATTGTATATGTGAGATAATGTAAAGGAGAGTAACGGATGAAATCTGAGTGACCACGATTTCCCTGAAGAGTCAATTGTGTCATGCGTTCGGCTGCCCAATCATCCATGCTCTTGGGTAGAGATGAAGCACTGCTAGTTGGCCGGAGAAAACCCGGATTGGGGCGACAGGTGTCACCTGTAGTGGGCTAGACTCAGTCCCCCACATCACAGGTGATTCTGCGGCTCAAATTCAGTTGTCTCATTAGAATAATGAGAGCCTTCGCGACACTCTACATACACTATATCAATGCCTGCAGGAAAACAACGTGAAGATGGTGTAAAGATAAGCAAGTGAAATTACCATGCATAAGAATGTATATCAAAAGACTGTAACAACCACGGGTGTACAGGGAGGCGGGTGGGCGCATGTGAATCTATACCACTACATGCCACAAACCGATGCTTACTGGGTAAGTAACATTTTCCGTTTGATGGCCTGTGTGGTTGTAGATACACATGCTCTGTATAGCATGTAAAGCAGTGCCTCCCAAGAAGCGGTGGCTAACCTGTGGGTGTGTTGGAGGGAGGGGCTAAAATACAGCTTAGAAGACTAGTTTCGTAGGTGAATCTTGGTGTTTATTAAGAAGATACACTGGCTGGATCCATCTTTGACGGGGTCTTCTCACCCCAGGTTGGATTCTGACCCTTTTTTACTATGTTTATGAATATGGGAAGGTTTGTAGGGGTCGCTGGAACCTCTGGAATACCAGCTTGACACTCCTGACTGGACTGGGCACAGGAATTGGGCGAGGCTAGTGGTCTGGATACTTCCCCAGATGCTGGCATGCTTTCTCCCCCTACCCTGGTTACAGTGGAGGGAGGTTCATATTCTATGGTGATAAGTAGGACAGCTGAGGTTCTCGGCCTTGAGCTTCCTTCAGTGGTGGTCAAAACTAACCTCCTGACTGAGGTGCCTCAGCCTGGGGCTTCCATTTCAGAACCCCTTTTACCCTTCCATGAAGCCCTCATGGATGTCCTTCCCAGCACAGGGGGTCCAGACCCAGCACAGGGGCTCCTGTGAATAAGATAGTCGCCTGCTGCCATCGGCCTGCGCTGAATAACCCTACATTTCTTTCCCAACACCCTATGCCTGAGAGCCTTGTCATCCAGGCTTCTTCATCTTCACGCGCATTCCTATCCGCACCCCCAGATAGGGAATCAAAAAGACTGAATCAGCTTGGCATGAAAATGTTCTCTTCGTCCAGTCTGGCCTTGCGGCCCGTGAACACAGCACCCCTCTTGGGCCACTCACCCATTCCTTATGGGATATGGTCACACAAGTGTTGCCGCAGGTCCTGGAGGACGCACAGGCCATCCTCTCCCAAGCTGTTGCTGATGGGAGGGATGCAGCAAAATCACGGTCCATTGTGAGCTGGACACAACCGACTCACTAATTAGATCGGTTGTGTCAATGGTGACCTTAAGGCACCTGGTTGAGGATGTCTGGCTTTTTGGGGGATGTCCAACAATCTCTTACAGACATGCCCTTCGATTGCACCTGTCTATTCGGAGACAAAGCGGAATTGGCGCTTGAGCATTTTAAGGAGTCCCGGGCTATGGCTCTGTCCCTTGCCCTCGTTGCAGCCCCTCGCCCAGCACAGTCTGCGGTTCGCCCCTTTCGTGGCCACGGATGGGGCTCCCTCTCATATCCTTTACCTTCCAGCCACAGAGCTACGCATGCTACTCACCCACTGTGTGGCTGTGGACGCGGGCTGGTGGGTCAGGGAGCCAGAGGTCTGCCAGTCCGCCCCTGCTGCAGCCTCTGAACCCTTCTAGTCAGTCGCCCCATCCTGGACCAGTGGGAGGCAGGATACGCCATCACCTCCCCCACTGGGAACCCATCACAATGGATAGCTGGGTTTTGCAACTAGTCTGAAGGAGCTACTCCCTCCCCTTTGAGACTACACCACTGACTATGCCACTGTCTTACGACTGTTTCTCAAAGGATCATTTAGCATTTGAGGAAGTTGCGGCTCTCTTGGCCGAGGAAGCCATAAAGAGAGTTCATATGCCAGAAGAAGGCCATGGTTGTTAATCCCGCTACTTTATGGTGCCCAAGAAGGACAAGGGCCTTGCCCTATTCTAGACCTCTGGGCCCTCACTCTCTTCCTCAGGGAGGAGAAGTTCAAAATGCTCACCCTGGCTCAGGTCATGCCTGCCTTGGACCCTGGAGACTAGATGGTAGTGTTGGACTTGCAGGACGATTACTGTCATTTACCCTTCCTGCTATTCCTGGTAGGCCAAAAGCACTGTCAGTGTACTGTGCTCCCCTTCAGCCTCACCAGCGCCCCCTCAGGTGTTCACAAAAGTGATGGCAGTGGTTGCAGCTCATCTGCGCAGGTTAGGGGTTTCAGTCTTTCCCTACCTCGACGACTGGCTGTTGAAGGCGAGCACACCCCACACGGTTGTCTCCCTCCTTCAGGCTACGGCAAACCTTCTGCACTCGCTGGGGTTTCCTGTAAACATGGCAAACTAACACCTGACTCCTTCTCTAATGCCCCCTTTCATCTGAGCTGTTCTGGACACAGTGTGGTTTTGAGCTTATCCTCCCATAAACCGAGTCAAGGGTATTCAGGCTATGATTCTGATGTTTCAGCCTCTATCCCAGATTTAGGTGAGACTGACTCTGAGGATGCTGCGCCTCATGGCCTCCTGCATCCTGCTGGTGATGCATGCCAGATAGCATATGCGGGCTCTGCAGTGGGACCTGAAGTTCCAGTGGGCGCAGCATCAGGGAAACCTCTCTGACATGATCCAGATCTCAAAGGGAACTTCCAAAGATCTGCAGTGGTGTCTTTCGAATTGCACTTGGGTCAATGGCAGATCCCTCTCCTTTCCCTAAGCAGATCTTACAGTGGTGAGAGATGTGTCACTTTTGAGATGGGGCAGCCACATGGGAGAGGCGGAAATCAGAGGTCTCTGGTCTGTGGCAGTGTCCAGACTCCACTTCAGCCTTTTGAAGCTCCGGGTGATGAGGCTTGCATTGAAAGCATTTCTTCCCTCTCTAAAAGGGAAAGTAGTGCAGGAATTCAAAGACAACACCACAGCCATGTAGTACTGCAACAAGCAGGTCGGATTTGGGTCATAGATTGTTTGTCAAGAGACTCTGTCTCTAGATGTGGCTGGAACACCAAGGCATAACCCGGGTGGTTCAACATCTGGCAGGCTCTCTCAACGCCAGAGCAGGTGAACTAAATGGTTGATGCATGGTCATTAAAAAATGGGTGGTGCAAGGCCTCTCAGCACTGGGGAGAGCCTTGGTTAGATCTGTTCCCCTCTGCAGAGAACACGCAATGTCAGCTGTTTTGCACGTTGGAGTTTCCAAGGTGGCACTTGCTCGGCGACACTTTCCGTCTCGAGTGGAGCTCAGGCCTCCTTTACGTCTTCTGGCCAATACAATTTCTGCTTGGAGTTCTAAAGAAGATCAGGAGTGACCGGGCCCAAGTAGTACTAGTGGCTCCAGACTGGGCACAAAGAGTCTGGTACCCAGAGCTTTTGAGCATGGCTACAGATCCTCTGATCAGACTGCTGCTTTGGGAGGATCTTCAGTTACAGCAGCAGGGGAAGGTTCTCCATGAAACCTGTCCAGTCTCCGCCTTCTTGCCTGAAGATTGAACAACGACATTGACAGCTTTTGACCTTCTGCCGAAAGTCTGTAATGTTATCTTGGCAGCCAGACATCCCTCCTCCAAATCGGTATATGCATGTCGTTGGCACACATTTGTGGCATGGTATACCATTTATCTGCCATCTCTTCCTTTCTCAGATTGCCAGACCAGCCTTCCTTATTCAAGTCTCCCATTTTTGGAAGGTTTCTTAAAGGACTCACCAATTTGTTTCCTCCCACCCTGTTCATTATGCTTCAATGGGACTTAAACCTTGTCCTTACCTACATTATGTGTGCCCCTTTTTAAGTCACTTCACAGTCTTTCCCTGCGGCTCCTCACATTAAAAACTGCTTTCCTGCTTGCCATCACCTCTGCTTGCAGAGTCAGTGAGCTTCAAGCTCTTTCTTCAAAGCCACCATTTTTATCTGTCCATTCGGACAAAGTGGTGCTTTGTATTAGGGCCTGGGTTCTTCTTAAAGTTGTTAAACCTTTTCATATAGGCCAGTCTATCACCTTGCCTACTTTTTAAGCACCTCCACATCCCTTTTATGAAGAGGAGAGACTCCACCGTCTGGATCCGAAAAGAGCATTGGCATTCTACCTCTATCATACTAAAGATTTCCGGATGGATGATCAACTTTATAGGATATAGGGGTGCAAAGAAAGGGCGGGTGGTGCAGAAGCGCACCATTTCACTTTGGTTGGTGCTCTGTATTAAAATGTACTATGCTTTGGCGAAGAAGCAACCTCCTTACGGCTTGCGTGCTCACTCCAGCAGAGTGACTGCTGCCACCACAGCATTAGCACACGGAGTTCCTGTCCTGGATATCTGAAAGGCTGCAACATGGGCATCCTTGCACATGTTCACTAAACATTATTACTTGGACAGTCAGGGCCGCAGAGATGGCGACTTTGGCCATTCGGTCCTGCAAGACTTTCTAGTATGATCTTCGTTCGCAGCCCACTGCAGAGGATCATATTGCTTGAGTATCTTTTGTAAAGTAAGGATCTGCAACTAGAAGTCTCTTTAAGATGAACAAGTTACCTACCTTCGGTAACGATTTATCTGGAAGAGGCATATTCTAGTTGCAGTTTCCTTACCGACCCGCCCATCCTCACTTCACTGCAAACTGATTTCTAGGTACAGGGATTCCCTTTTCAGGGCCCTAGTTTTGGTGCACCATTATCAGTGTTCTTCATGGCTCCGCGTTTCTGGTGTGGAAAGTCGTGAAAAGAAACAGACGTCAGTGCGCCGAGGGTGGTGCCTCTATGCGACTACGGCGTCGTTGTGGCTACCACGGCAGGGGTGATGCACGCGGTCGTCCGGCGCCTCCTGGCAGCGTGCGGGCGTGCTGCTCGGGGGGGGGTCTCCGAATCCGGTTTGTCACCTGGGGGAGGTTCTGGGGTGGGGAATGTGCCACTAGAATATGTTTCTACCAGATAAATCATTCCAGAAGGTGAGCAACTTGTTCTTATTGCTTAGTTGGAACATCGCTGGGCTCTCTGCTAAATTTTAGGGCCCTAATTGGATTAGCTTTGTAGAAGGCTTCCATCTGATCTGTCTACAGGAGACCTGGGAATGTAAGAACATTATTTACCTAGAGGGCTATAAAAATACTTTACTTCTGCAATTCAGTCATCTGTAGGCAGGGCAAAAAGGAGTATGATCATTTTTGTGTTAGAGAGCTAGTTTCCCCAGTTGTAACAATATAAGCACTCAAGATCACATTTGTAGGTTTTTCGGGCATCATGTTGGTAAATTTTTATAATGCTAAAACTTGGTCCATTGTTACCTCTAGCATCAATAGCTTGATCATGTTTGTGGCGTCAGGGGACAGATAAATATGATGCTGGTGTGGTACTTTAACACACATCCCTGTGTGCTGGGGAACTTGGAGAATAGGATCATGGAAAGCAGGTTTTGCCTACCAATATTTTAGGAGGGTGCTATTTGTTGCCAGAGCTCCATTTGGAGGATACTGTGAAGTTACTGACTTAATGTTGATTTTGAGTGACTTTAACCTTGTAAACACTCTGGATATGCTTACAATACCCCAAGATGGAATAATAGTTCCAATGTTTACTGGAAGGGGAAGCGCCTCGATTACGGATTATGGCTTTGTATCAGTTTCGTTATATTCCTTGATTTGTAAATTTTATGTTATTAGTCAACCTTTTAGTGATTATAACCCTTTAATTTTGCTAATGACGGGTTCTAGGTCATCAGTAAGGAATATTTCACATCAGCAAACAGCACTCCAGCTTCAGGTTCAGAATCAGGGGAAACACCTAAGATGGTCAATGGTGGAGCCCGATATTTTTGTTACTTCTTTATTTCTTAGAGTCGCGAACGATTTGGCTATCTGTATAGAGCCTTCTTCCCCGAACGATGATCTTTTATCAGCTTTTAGTGTCATTACAGAAAAGGTTACAGCCCTTCTCTTTGTAACCAACGCTAGACCCCTTAATCAGACCTCAAAATGGTTTGACTCCAGCTGTTCAAAAGCGTTGTGTAATTTCAAAAAACACTCTTGAAGTTACCCTAGAGATAGGAAATATGTGACTAGGTGGTGACGTATATATAAAGAGAGCTAAAAAGGAGGAAGGGGTACCTAAGGAATAGGGCATGATAGGAGTTGGTTACAAAATAGCGCTTTGTTCTGGAGCATTAATAATCAGCCCTGTTTTGCTCAGGAGAAAGCCTCGAGTTTGTCACTATATACCGGCTCAGGAATGTGTGGCACACTTTGAGAAGATCTATAATTGGCCAGACCAGTTAGTCCCGGGAGTGAAGACCCAGGAGGAGCAGGAAAGGTCCAATATGGTCTTTGCCCTAGAAGAATTAAGACAGGGTATTAAGGGTCTCACTCGAAATAAGGCTACGGGACCTGATGGGATGCTACCAGATATATTTGTGTTGTATCTTGCTCTCTGGTTGGTTGGTTCACGCCCCCTATCTGTGTTGTTATACGTGGACAACGCAATCTTGATGGCAAGAACTGCCAATGGTTTTCAAACGCTATTGAATGCCTTTGATAATTGCATGGTGGATTTAGACCTGTCAGTGAATTTGTCTAAATTTTATTGAAGACTTTTACTTTAAATCAGCAACCCCTAGTTAAAGTCGGGAGTTTCCCATACTTGGGGGTATCAACTTATTCCAAGTTAACCTGAACCCCCTGTTTGAGGCAAAAAGAATGGACTAGAGGAAGACTTTCGGGGAGGTTTTCAGTTTTGCTGCCAGGTTAAGTAGTAGACCGCTAAAGGCCATAATAAAATTTACAAAACCAAATGTGGATCCAAGGTCATGTATGGGAGTGATCTGTGGGGGTACCTCCCCTTAAGGTAATTACAGAGGGAAGAGAATACATTTTTAAGGCGTGTACTTTGTGCTCCACAGTGAACTTCAACGTATGTTGTACATGAGGAGTTGGGGGTCAAGTATTTAAGTGACCTAATACCCCTGCACCCACTGAGGACCTGGAATAGGATATGGTCAAAGGAGGTGTTGGCCCTTAATCGCTTAGTTATGAGGGACTGTTTGCAATTGGGATGTGCCTTTAAATACCTTGGTTAAAATATGTAATGGACACATTTACGAAGATATGTAGAGAGGGTGTCTTTCCTAATCCAGAAGGTATTGGAAAGGGAGACTTAAAGTGAGTTACAGCCTCTTTTAGAAAAATAACTCTCTTACTTGGGAAAGAGGCGAACTGGTCAAACCCTCCGTCCGCAGGTACGTTTTGACAATCACAACATGACTGAGCCTTATTTAATTACATTGAAAAATATTAGGGTTATAAGTCTTTTAACGCATATTAGGCTAAATTTGTTCAATTTTTCTTTAGCTTCACCACGGAGATGTTTTGATTTTAAACGTCGGCCCTGTGTATCTGTGATAAAAGCCTGCCCCAGGACACATTGCACTTTATGTTGTGTTTTAAATTTTAACATGCCCCAAGGATTCGTTTTATAGTCCCCTTGCTTAAATGGTGTGAGGGCTTCGGCAAGTTCGACCTGGACTTCTATTTCTGCAAATGTCGATAGGGGAGTAGGTGATTGTTAACGTAATTTGTTTTTTTAAGGGCCGCTGTGTCCATTCGGGGTACCCTGGAAGATGATTTTAAACTTTTTTTTTTAAACTTATTTTTCATTCGTATTTATTGTATTGCATTTGCTGCTTTCTCTTTTGGTGTCAATTGTAAACCGAAAAAATAAGATTTGATTTGATTTGACCCATACTCTGGTGTTCTGGGCATTCTCATGAAATATAAAATTAATTCAGTGAACTTCCTGATACAGAAATGGGATTATAAGTAAAGTTTCCTTTATTGTGAGTGAACATGTGGTTAATGGGCTATAGGTTTCTTTGTGTATGGCCACATTCTATTTATTATTGGCAAAGAATTCCCATTTGTGATATAATTGCTTTCATACATAAATATATCCGTTTGCAGTTTTTACAGCAAATCCTTTGGAAAAAAACACCAGATAAGTGTGTTAAACGAAAGCATCAGCAAAAGGGATGATGATTTGTTTCATTTACAAAAACATTGCACATATAGCAAGAGTAACTGCAGTGTGTAAGTATTATACGTGGAGAAGACTGCTTTCTCGTACTTATTGACGTTAGTGTATCATGGAATTATTATTGTCATTGTTTTAGATTCGATTTTACTGTTAACATCTGTAGGATAAGTTATTTTCTCGATCAGGAGATCGTCATCGCTAGGCATAAATGCTGAATAGTCTTATACACGTACTCGTGCAAAGAATCTGGACTATTTTTAACTACAGAAGATGAAATCTCTGTAAAATACCATGCAAGAGTTATATATCTGTGCAGTTGTGTATTGAAGTTCCTATTAAAGCCTACTTTGCACTCATGCGTGCATTTGAAGTGTGGGAAAGTATACATCTAAGAAGTGGCTCCAATTTTCCAAAAGCAATAAAAAATTAACTCGCAGGCTGCAGGTCTTAATTAAATTTTAATTTGAGTTATCTGAATGCTGCATCTAGCCTAACTCATTTCATCATTTGTGGTCTGGCTCATGGATAATGTACCTCCATTTTCATGTGATATAAATACCATAGATCAGTGGTTCCCAACCTTCTGACTTCTGTGGACCCCCACTTTATCAATACTGGAACCCCAGGACCCCCACTGAATAATTTTTGGAATCTGGGACCCCTTCCCACCCCCTAAATCATTACTTAAAGCTGGAGAACTAATCTGTTAATATTAATTTAATTATCTAAGCAGTTGCAGATCCCCTAAGGAGGATCTGCCGACCTCGAGGGTTGCGGACCTCCAGGGTTTCCCGGACCACAGTTTGGGAACCACTGCCATAGATATAGAGACAACTGTAAATATAGAAAACATTATCATAATGGAGAACGAGAAACTGTCTATCACCTCGCAATTGTTTTATTCTTAGTTGTATCAAACAGTCAATACATATTTTGAACCATCAATTCATATTTTTGTAGCGTTATGAGAACTGGTCATAAGCCAGGTATTACACATTATTGCTAGAATATTGTAATTCATAGGTGATTTGAGTTCTGCATTATTCCCAAGTGGGATTTTGGCCACATTTCATAATTATCAACAATTGTAGTCATTAAATGTAACCTAATTTTGTGACTTAAGTCCACCACCCATTCTGAAAGCAACTGCCTGAACCCTGCTGAACCTCCCAAATGGAGAGCCCTCAGCTGCATCAGGACTCGGTTTTTTTTTTTTTGCTGGTCTACCACCTGAAGAGCTGGAGGCTGCCTGTCACACCATGCTGCATGTTGCCTGATCCTGTGAAGAAGCCTGGAAGCCTGACCAGAGCAGCGAGTAGAATTTTGGAGCCCATCCCGAGACAGCCCTTCCCCTAGAATTGGGTGTGAGGGATACCGTTTCACACATAGGAAGAATGGGAGAAATTCAATCAGTCTACAAACACTCTCCCTCTCACATTCAACTTATACCACAAAAATGCAGTAAACCGAAAGACAGTCAGTCAGTCCTCTATTTAAGGTCTACCATCATGTCCTACAGGGGTGCATCTAAAGATATTAGCGGAAACACCTCACCTGTCATATGGCAGCATGCTTCATCATAAGTGCCTCCTCTCATCAAGGTAATTAGAAAAAAACAACTGGATGTTTTATGATAAGTAATGATTATACATCCACCGTTAATGTTGGCTATATGTTTCAGCCATAGACATTCGGCCGCTATGGCTCACTCTGATTTCTACAAGGCTGTGAACTCCCTGCCTATTTACTCTTCACACTCAGGGAGTCTATGGAAAAATGCAGGCATAAGACTACTGGTTCCTCGTAGTGTTTTTTTTTTTTTTTTGTAAGGATCTGAAGAAACATGTAATGGAAAATTAATACTCTTTTATACCAAGATTTGAAGGAGCCACAATTCAATGATTCATTTGTTAGTTTTCACTGAAATAAGGCAGTCTCTAATACTATTGTGGCACCACTCAGCAGGAACAAGTCACATTGTTAACTTTCATCTGTTGAATTCGCTCCGCACATACATACAATCGCCGGCTGGCTGGAATGTATGGGTTAGAAGATAGTGCAAATTATAATTACATTGTGTAGGATTGTCATTACACTGTAAAACAATCATTTGAGATATTTGGATGGAGGTGAGTACTCCCCAGATTTCAGTATTCACTTTTGACCTTGGGCACATATCTTACACAGACCTTGAATGGCCTAGGGAGAGCTGCTGGGGCTTCTGGTTCTTTGGTGATTGGCGGGATGGATGAAGGTGCTGATCCACCTCACATTCATAACAACTGGCTCTCTTTCCTGTTTGCTAGAGGGAGTCGAGTACCTTGGAGACCATCCTCACTAACTTTGCATGAACAACAGGAGACTGATTATGTATGTCATGTTTTCTGAGTAAAGGGATAGGTAATGACACAAGGAGCAGAGTCCAAGATGGACATCTACACAAAGCCTGTCCCGGAGCCAGTGCAGAACCCTGGGGAGATGCAGAACACACACCAACCCCTGGAGACCCCTTCCAAAGAAAATTCAGGCCACCCAAACGTCCCTGAAATCCAAGGTAGGTAAGATGGTGGGAGATGTTTTACTGCTCTAACAGGATCAATGCAACGTGGTTGACAGGGTGACAGGTGGAAGGCTGCATAGTCAAACTGGAAGTCACAGACTGAGATGTACAGACCAAGGTACCAATCTTTCGTTGACATCTAAAATCCTTGACGATCATGCGGAGGATGAAGATAGAAGGTCGTGAAGAAGCAATTTCTACTTTGTGAGATTCCTGGAAGGGGTGTAGGGTGCAAACCTGTAGAAATTCCTGGAGCAGTGGATTGCCTTGTGGATGCCTCTGGAACAGTTTTCCTAAATTTTTTATCTTGGAGTGTGTGCACCAGGATTTGACGTGGAAGCCAATGCAGTGGACTCCCTCCTACACCCTCATTGCCAGAATCCTGAACTACAGGAACTGGAACACAGTCCTCAGTGTGGCCTGACCTGTGGATGCACTGACATGCCGATCCTTAAAGATTATGATATTCACTCACCATGTACAGTAAATTAAGGGCATTTTTCGACAGTCAAGTTGAGGGTGATGAACATTAAATTTATACTTCTTTTCCCTGCAGACTTAGGTTTATTTACTATGCCTGAACAGTTTTCTTTCATATACTCGAAGAAGACTGGGTAGTAGAAAAAAGGACTTGGAAAAGTGCCCAACTTGACCCAGCTGAAACATTCCCCTTAAAGATGTGATGGCACAGGTGCTGGGCGGCAGCAGAGAATTGCTGAAGTCCTCCGACACCGATAACAATCATCTGCAGGGTGGGAGTGTCTGAAGTGGCAGGTCAGGGGGTCAGTGCCGCTACAGCTGAGTTGACCTGAAGAAATGATTGTGAAGAAAAGGGCTAAGTACGTCTGCTCATTTGCAAGCGCACACACCATGTTGCATACATGGATCACAAACACATTGTTTTAACACACTTGATAGTTGGCACTGCACTTTGTTTTCTGTTTGGATTGCCTATTTGCAGCTTCACAGTTACACTGTGTTCTATCATCTTTAGGATATTTGTAGAAACAGATGCTTCCTGGGAGGAATTATAGGGGCAGACAAGTTTGGGGTTTTAGTTGCAAGGTGTATTGTGTTTTAGTTGTTTTAGTATACAATAGGGTCCGCGTCACTGCACATTACCTCTACTTATGAGCTCACACTACTGACAGATTTCATAGGGAGGAACAGGTCCCACTATGTTGAATACCTGATATCACTCAACTTCGAGACATGGCAACCAACTCATCCCTGGGTAGTGTTTGTTGGCTCTAAACTATGGCCTCCATTAAGATTTGGTCCTGGAGTGTTAGTTGTTTAAACAACTGGATCTCGAGAGGTCAGTGAAGCAATTTGCAAAAAGGCATCTTTCTGCTGTGTTGTTATACCAAAAAGCTCACTTATTGGATTCTGAATGTTTCTACTTAGGAAAGTTCAGATATGAGCAGGTTTTTCAAAAAGGGTACACTAAGGACTCAAGGGGCACAGCTATTTTGATACATAGTTCACTTCTGTTAGCAGTCACACAAATGGCATCCGATAGCCTGGGGCTTTATGTTGTGATCACAGGCAGAATGAGTGAGAGGAAGTACAACTTACTCAGTGTTTATGCTTGCCATTGTTGGCCAAAAACACCCTTTCTTTGTTGACCTAGAATGATCAATGGGTCTTCCACACAGACTGACTGTTCTAGGAAGTGATCTTGATGAGATTATTGATGCATCCCCGGACTCAATAGGTCACAGGGAATTGGGGCTGCATGGCACTACTACCCTAGTGGATTGGGCTTCCTCCAAGGACTTGTGTGATATTGCACCCCTGTGGCAGACACATGCTAGAGCTTACAGACAGGTATCTTAGGCAAACAACTCCATGTCCAGAATTAAGACTTCCCTATGGCTTCCACGGATATACTACAAGCTATAGGAGCCCGTATCCGCCCATGAGGCATATCGGACCACTCACCAATGGAAGTGTCAATGGGTTGTTAAACAGAAGGCTAACTTCCCATTTAGAGGATGAATGCCTGCTATCTGGTGTACACTTAGTGCACCTGGTTCTTGCAGACGGACCTGAAATTGTACTTTGCACTTGGTAAGATTGCAGGGCATGCTCTAGATGGCAGATGAAGTATCTATCCATGGCAGAGCCAAGGCTTTATTGAAAGCAACAGAGAACAATCTATTACAGACCTTGAGACTCAGGTACTCCTACTGTAGCTTCAGTGCTTCAACGCAGAGAGGAAAACTGCTGACTTGAGGCATCCAAAGAATCCTTGCAACACTAGTAAATGGAGGAGGCCAAACGGGAATGGAGTGCATCCAATACACATCAGTGAATTGGGGGATAAATCTTGGAAACTTTTATACTGGTTGCCAGCAAGATATTTGGTGCCTAGAGTGATCATAGGTATTCTCTTTTCAAAGGAACCAGAGGTCCGCATGGCCATGGACATAGCAGCTACTTTTTCCTCCTGCTATCAGATGCTATAAGTAAACCAAATCTGTTTGATCATGAGTTGGCCGCAACCCTTTTCAATGACCACACACTTGCGATGCTAAGTGTGCAAGAAAAGGCTTTGCTTGACTGATCAGTGTTGGAAGAGAAGATTGCAGGCAATGCTGCAAATATGCATTTTAATGACACGCAAGTCCCATTGGCTTTCGTCTTAAATACTACTAGAAATGTTATTCCCTCCTCACCCTCCACCTAGCCAGGACCTTGCAGTAACAGACAAATGGGGCAAACTGCAAGAGCACTCTCCCTCATACTGATAATATTTCTCAACACGAAGATTTATGAAAAAGTTCTCACCAAGAGAATGATGTAGCTTGTGTCCTCTCTCGCCCCTTCCCAAACAGTGTGGGTTCATCCCCTACCACAACACAAGACGACATTTGCAAGGTTCATGTGGCCCTGGTGAAGTTACACACCCTCAGAGATCCTAGTGCGCTTTTGATGATTGACTGAGCAACCATTCGACCCTTTGGAATGGTCCTTCCTGGTCAGAGTCCTCATATGGATGGTCATTTGCCACGCTTCTTGTTATAAATTAGGGTATTTTTTGCTAACCCTCAAGCACAAGTTAAGGGCAATGGAAGCTTTTCAACACTATTCCAGATTGAGTGAGGCATGAAGCAGATTGAGTGAGGCATGAGGAACGCCTGTTACCCACCCCTTCCCTTTGCTTTGACAGTTGCACCTCTTGCTACCCGAGTCAGACGTGACACCCAGGTACGTGGGGCCTGGTGGTAAGGAGGAACTATGGATCACATTGTGCTGTGTGCAGATACAGTCATGCACAGTAAACTGGGCCCAGCCTAATAAAAATTCAGGAATTATATGGAGTGGCCTCCAGGCTGAAAGTTAACTGGGCCAATCCTAATCCAGTCCTGCACTGTCGTGAGAAAAGAGCTATAGACTGGCAGCACTGGCTGTAGAGTAAAACCCAGAGCTTCAGATATCTCGGAGTGCACATAGCTTTAGACTTGATACTTACACACAGGTTAAATTTGAGACCATTGATATCCAGAATACAAGAAGATATGCATGGATGGGCAAAGCTTCCCTTAAAGGTCCTGGGAAAGATAACTCCCATTAAAGTGATAGTGTTTTTAAAATACTCTGAACACTTCAAAATGTCGCTTTGGAGATCTCCCCAGCCTGTTGTATGGACCTATGAGCAAAGGTGCACCTTCTGTGAGCCTGCTGACTTCCATGCATTGCCTTTGATCAATGTGTTCAATCTAACTATGATGGTGGGATGAGTATGACAGACATACAACTGTAATAAAGGCACTGCATGTCCTTATTATAAATGTTTGGCTGTTTGTGGGACATGATGTTCCAGTGCTTACCACAGAGCTGACACTCCTAGGTGGTGATAAATGTGTGGAAGCCCCATTCCCAGTCACTTCCAGAGTTAACCAGAGCGACCTTACAATGCTGCAGTAGGACACCCTGTTGAATTAGATGGTAGGGGAGACCAACCCTAGAGACCCCCTCATGGCACGGAACCTGGTAAAAGCATTGTAAACAATTATTGTGCTTTAGGCTGTGGAATCTTGGAATCTTCGAATTGGGGTATGTGTGGCATGGCAAACACGTGAAATTTTTCCAAGTGCTTCTGACACAGGTTTTCAAGTCCCTTCAGCTGCAGCATGCTCTGGCCTCACATCAGGCACAACTGAAATCCCTGAGTTGAACCCATTGGAGGTCAAAATAATGCTATGCTCATTAGCCAAGGGAGGATCTCTTGTATATCAGCTCCCCAGATCTCTTCACTTATCTTACAGCGAAGTGGAGGTCTGGTTGGGGCCATTGAACAAAAGTGATTAGAGGGGCTCCAAGATGACCCCCAGGAACTCTGTCATTTCCACCATACTGAAATTTGTACTTTCTTCTATGTGCTGCCTTTGATGTGGTTCTACTACCCACGACACCCTGCCACCACATTTCACTCTCCTGGGGTTCTTCGAGGACATTGGTGGTAACCACAGGGAACGTACATTGATAGGTGTCAGTACTACAGTGGTGAAACAAGATATCGCCAGGTTCTGGAGTTCCAAAACAGCATTCTCATTTGTGGACTACTTGATAGCAATGAAGAGATGCATAAAACTAGAAGAGTCTATCTAACTGTGAGTCCAGCATTTTCCCTGTGCCCGAATACAGCCCAGTGATCAAGGATTCCTAAAAGACCTAGGTAAGGAGCCCCAGACTTTACTGGGAAATCTTATTATTTGTTTAAAGGTGTTTTTTACTGCTACCCGTGCCTGTTTACTGTAGACTCCGTGTTTTAGGCAGCTAGGCCTTTTAAAGTGGTGTTTTTTAGCTGTGACTGTGTGAAATTTCCCTCCTAGTTTTTGGCACAAGACTGCATAAAAAGCCCCCCCCCCCCTTTTTCTAAGTAAAAAGGCGACATACATCTTGCAGAGTGTGTTTAGGAGACTGCTTAATCTGTTTCTGTGATTTAAATTGCATTTAGAAACTGTCTGCATCCCCTGTTTTTTGCCTTAAAAAAGCCACATTTCAGAGTGCGCGACAAGCAGTATTTCAGTGTTTTTTCACAATCTCTCCCTTACCTGGAAAGTAGACTCTGGTAGCTTGGAAGTGTGGATTCAGCCTGCCTGGATCCAAAGAGATTCTGATTAGAGCAGCAGCTGCCTCCTCCCTTCACACAGAGACTGGTCGTCAGTTAACTTGGCCCTTATATATATATAGGTTGTTGGGGGCTGGTCTTTCTATTGGCTTAGGGATTAGAGTTGGGCTTGTGATTGGTAGTAGGGCTGAGATTCTGATTGGTTCCCGGTTTTAGGGCTGGGCTTATGATTTGCAGTAGGGCTGAGATTCTGATTGGGTCCTGGTTTTTAGGGCTGAGTTTATGATTGGCAGTAGGGCTGAGATCCTGATTGGTTCCTGGTTTTTAGGGCTGGGCTTGTGATTGGCAGTAGGGCTGATATTCTGTTTGTTCCTATTTTTAGGGCTGGGATTGTGATTGGTAGTAGGGCTGAGATTCTGATTGGTTCCTGGTTCTAGGGCTGGGCTTGTGATTAGTTGTCAGGATTAGGGGTATGATTGGTGATTAGGGCTGGGTCTCCCATTGGTTGTGGGGTTTAGGGTTACAAATCTGATTGGTTAGGGTTAGGACTAGGTTTCTGTTGGCCAGAGGGCTATTTAAGCCTAGGGCTCAGGGCGTCTCAGCCTGGGCATCGAGGTTAAGGGCGGAGAGGACAAGGGCATTTGCCTGTTCAGGGCTGGTAGGGACTAGGGCAAGAAATGCTGCCCAATTTACCATTTACCAAAAAGGACATTACACTCTACACATACATCCACATGCAAACACATTTTCTGCAAAGACATCCAACTTCTGCATCACAAACTGACCGCATACAGATTGCAATGTCCCATCATCCAACACAATACCCCATATACAACACCTATACACATATCCACCACAACTACAACAGTAAAACTTCTTCATTCTCACAACAAACACTACTCTGTCCACTCCCACTAACATAACCTGCCATCACCCACACTATACATTACTTTCAGCCATCCAGATACACACTCCCTGTTCATATAAACCAACAGCACTATCCTCTATTTGCTCCACACAGACCACCTTTCCTCATGAGAATTCCTAAACCCACCCTTCCAACACACCCATCTACAAACGCCCTTCCCCTCTCTTCACCAATAACGCTCCACCAAACAATCCTTACACTCCACTCCACCACACATATTACCTCTTCCAGTCATCACAACTAACACAAACTCCCCTGACACATTTCCATCCCCTCTTGCACACCTCATACATTCATCTCCAAAACACATCAACACCCCCGTAATACTCTAATACCACTCACCAGCACTAACTCACATACAAATCCCTCACCAAAAAGAGCAACATCAATATCCCCTCTCACTATTCCACAAAACAATACAGACCACACACATCAGCACATCAAATCAACACAAACTTTCATTATACTTATTCCCACCCTCATGACTACACAAATAATACAAATCCCATCCAATCTTTACCCCTACATTCTCACTCTTCACACACATCTACCACAAGCACCCCAACACAGCAACATTCATTCACCCGCCTCTCCTCCATTGCGCAAATTAGAGCCTTACATCAAGATCCACATGCTTCTCCACCACCCCTAACCCATACTCTTTCCACACTAAACAGACGCAAACAAAATAAACAACATGCCACTCTTAACAACTTCGCATCCACTTGTCTATTACATAATAAGGCAACCCTACAAAAAACAGTACACTCTTCATGTCTCTCTCAGCCACCAAATCCACCACCCACACACACAGACCCAACAAAATGCCTCCTAAAACTGCTGGAAGAGAAACACAATATTGAAAAACAAGACTATTTTGTGACCCTCACACAGTTATCACAACTAACAACACACCTGCTACAAGCTCAAATAATACTGCTTACCGTTCTCCTAAGCAAAACAACACTGCCACTAACACAATTTTTCTAATCTGCCAGCTCATAAATGCTTGGTCACTCTAAAAAAAACAAGCACCACATCCACAACCTGCTCACAGACACACAGCCTTATTTACTATTCATAACAGAATCATCGTTGGGAGATGACATGATCCCAGTGTTGCATGAAGCCATTACACAAAATCGTACAGGCAAAAGAGGAGGTGGAATAGCTATCATATTCAAACAGGCAATAAATCTCAGTAAAACAGACAACATTTCCAAACAAGGTTGTGAAGCCCACCTCACCATATGCCACCCTACTCCAACTTCCTCCTCCTTTACAGACCTCCACCTATCAATTCAACATTCCCAGACACTGTAGGAAAGTACATTCTTGCCTAGCATGTTACCCCCATTTTTTACATGTATGTAAGTTTGTTTTTGGCTGTCTCACTGAGATCCTGCTAGCCAGGACCCCAGTGCTCATAGTTTGTGGCCTGAATGTGTGTACCTGTGTAGTGACTAACTGTCACTTAGGCTCTGCTAACCAGAACCTCAGTGTTTATGCTCTCTCTGCCTTTACAATTGTCACTATAGGCTAGCGACTATTTTCACCAATCTAATTGGCACACTGGAACACCCTTATAATTCCCAAGTATATGGTACCTAGGTAACCAGGGTATTGGGGTTCCAGGAGATCCCTATGGGCTGCAGCATTTCTTTTGCCACCCATAGGGAGCTCAGACAAATCTTACCCAGGACTGCCACTGCAGCCTGAGTGAAATAAAGCACACGTTATTTCACAGCCATTTTACACTGCACTTCAGTAACTTTTAAGTCACCTATATGTCTAACTTTCACTTAGTGATGGTTAGGTGCAAAGTTACTAAGTGTGAGGGCACCCTGGCACTATCCAAGGTGCCCCCACATAGTTCAGGGCAATTTCCCCAGACTTTGTGAGTGTGGGGACACCATTACACGTGTGCACTACATATAGGTCCATACCTATATGTAGCTTCACAAAGGTAACTCTGAATATGGCCATGTAAGGTGTCTAAGATCATGGAATTGTCCCCCATGCCAAATCTGGTATTGGGGTGCCAATCCCATGCATCCCTGGGGCTCCACTATGGACCTCGGGTACTGCCAAACCAGCTCTCTGGGTATTCTCTGCAGCTACCGCTGCTGCCACCCCACAGACAGGGCTCTGCCCTTCTGGGGTCTGGGCAGCCCAGTCCCAGGAAGGCAGAACAAAGGATTTCCTCTGAGAGAGGGTATTACACCCTCTCCCTTTGGAAATAGGTGTTAAGGGCTGGGGAGGAGTAGCCTCTCCCAACCTCTGGAAATGCTTTGAAGGGCACAGATGGTGCCCTCCTTGCATAAGCCAGTCTACACCGGTTCAGGGAACCCCCAGTCCCTGCTCTGGCGCGAAACTGGACAAAGGAAAGGGGAATGACCACTCCCCTACCCATCACCACCCCAGGGGTGGTGCCCAGAGCTCCTCCAGTGTGTCCCAGACCTCTGCCATCTTGAATCCATAGGTGTGAGGACACAATGGAGGCCTCTGAGTGGCCAGTGTGAGCAGGTGACATCAGATACCCCTCCTGATAGGTGCTTACCTCTCTAGGTGGCCAATCCTCCTCGGAGGGCTATTTAGGGTCTCTCCTGTGGGCTTTTCCTCAGATAACGACTTGCAAGAATTCACCAGTGTTCCTCTGCACCTCTCTCTTTGACTTCTGCTAAGGATCGACCGCTGACTGCTCCAGGACGCCTGCAAACCTGCAACAAAGTAGCAAGAAGACTACCAGCGACATTGTAGTGCCTAATCCTGCCGGCTTTCTCGACTGTTTCCTGGTGGTGCATGCTCTGAGGGCTGTCTGCCTTCACCCTGCACTGGAAGCCACTAAGAAATCTCCCATGGGTTGATGGAATCTTCCCCCTGCTCCAGCAGGCACCAAACTTCAGCGTCACCGGTACTCTGGGACCCCTCTCATCCTGACAAGCCTGGCCCCTGGAACACAGGTGGTGGACCCAAGTGACCCAGACTGTTCAGTGGTCCAACTGTCCAAATTTGGAGGAGGTAAGTCCTCGCCTCCCCCTCCAGACAGTAATCCTGTGCACAGTGTGAACTGCAGCTGCTAGGGCTTCAGTGCACTTTTGCAAGGAATCCTTTGTGCACAGCCTAGCCCAGGTCCCCGGCACAACGTCCTGCATTGCTTAACTCGCTGAGTTGACCTCCAGCTTCGTGGGACCCTCTTTTGTAGTGTTGAGATGACAGCGGTGCTCAGTCTTCTTGGACCTGTGTTCAAGGACTTCTGCGGGTGCTGCCTTCTTGTGCGTGGGCTCTATGTGTTGCTGAGGGCCCCCTCTGTCTCCTCTCCCAAGTGGCGACATCCTGGTCCTTCCTGGGCCGGGGCAGCACCATTTTTCTTCAAGTGCGACGTTTGCAGCTAGCAAGGCTTGTTTGCAGTCTTTCTCCAAGGAAACAACGCTGCATCCTCCAGCACTCCGTGGGACATCTTCTGCACAAAGGAGAAGTTCCTAGCACCTTCCGTTGTTACAGAATCTTCAGCTTCTCCCATCCGAAGGCAGCCATTTTGCACCTTTATCCGGGGTTTAGTGGGCTCCTGCCCCCCCCAGACACTTTCACGACTCTTAGACTTGGTCCCCTTCCTTTGCAGGTCCTCAGGTCCAGGAATCCATCTTCAGTGCTTTGCAGTCTGTTGTGGTATTTGCAGAATCCTCTATCACAAGTTTAGTGTGTTTCTGGGGAAGTATTAGCACTTTACTCCTACTTTTCAGAGTCTTGCGGTGGGGTATCTTGGACACCCTTAGTGTTTTCTTACACTCCCAGCGACCCTCTACACACTACACTAGCCTAGGGGGTCCATTCATGGTTCGCATTCCACTTTCTTAGTATATGGTTTGTGTTGCCCCTAGGCCTATTGCATCCTATTGTATTCTACAGTGTTTGCATTACTTTCTGACTGTTTTACTTACCTGCTTTTGGTTTGTGTGTATATTTTGTGTATTTTACTTACCTCCTAAGGGAGTATATCCTCTGAGATAGTTTTGGCACATTGTCACTAAAATAAAGTACCTTTATTTTTAGTAACTTTGAGTATTGTGTTTCTTATGATATAGTACCTATGTGATATAAGTGGTATAGTAGGTGCTTTGCATGTCTCCTAGTTCAGCCTAAGGTGCTCTGCTATAGCTACCTCTATCGGCCTAAGCTGCTAGAACACTACTAATCTACTAATAAGGGATGACTGGACCTGGCACAAGGTGTAAGTGCCATCAGGTACCCACTATAAGCCAGGCCAGCCTCCTACAGACGCTTTTCTAGATACAGTCTCAAACTTATTACATTATACTCAAACCTATGCTTTCTTGGGGACCTAAACATTTGGTTTGACAAACCCAATATGCCCCATCCAAAAGCTATCACCACTGGCCTAGTTGCATTGAACCTACATCAGCTTGTACACAATCCCACACACATTGCTGGACACATCCTAAAGGTAATTTTTGCTAAGCCTGGACTAGTCACCGTTCATAGCATCACGCCAACCACATGGGCAAACCACCATTTGATAACTTTACGACATAAAACTCCATAAATCAACACACCCCACAACTACTTATATACATGTACCTACCGACTTTGGCGCAAACTCAATTTTGATGACTTAGAAACACAACTAACAGCCAACACAGATCTAGTTACAATTAATTCTGTTACAAAACTTTATGAGCGGCTACAGGAAGCTTTTGATATCCTAATACCACTAAGAAAAACTAAACATGACAAAAGAAAACCAACACCTTGGAGAAACACAGAACTTAAAAAGATAAAGCAACAAATCAGAAATTTGCAGCGGACCTGGCTCAAAACAAACAGTCAAGACAAACTGCAGCTACACAAACGTAACAGAATATACAAATCATCAATCAAAAAAGCTAAAAAAAAGGTACTACTCAGACAGAATTCAAAATGCTAAATCTGCAACCAAAGAATTTTATAAAATGCTCAATGAATTTCAAAAACCTACATGCATGGAAGAAAGTCATCCCACTAATCAAGATTTCACAAACAAACTGGCAACTCATTACACAACCAAGCAGACACATTGGACTCCTATTTAAAAGAGAAGAAAACCGTCAGCACCAACCCCTTTCCTAAAAGACCCTCTAAGAATAAACCAACGCAGCCTCTACAGGTGAATTTATGGATTTGGTCAAAGCAAGCCGACGTTCCAGTTGCCCTTCTGACCCTTGCCCACCAAACATCTTCAAAAACATTATTTTACCTACTTCTGCTGCCACACCTGTAAGAAGAATCATCAACAACTCTAACCACAGGAACTTTTCCTGTAGACCTGAAAAAGGCATACATACTAACGTTATTAAAGAAAACAAACCTAGACCTGCAAGACCCCAACAACTACAGACCAATCACAAATGGACCTTTTCTGGGCAAACTAATACAAAGAGCAGCAATCACCCAGATGTCACAATTCATTGAAGACAAATCTTTACTTTGAGACTTACAAACTGGATTCCGCCCACAAAGAGGCATTGAGTCAGCACTCATAGCAATCTGGGATGATCTTAAAAACACAGTCGACCACAATGGAGTTGCTGCACTACTTCTCTTGGACCTCTCGGCTGCCTTTGATACGGTTGACCATGACACCCTAATTCAAAGACTCCTCGAAGCATAGAAGGGACTGCTCTCAACTGGATTACTTCCGACCTTCAAAAAAGAACTAATATCATCTATGATTCCCCCTTCTCGCCCAAACCATACCTCACAAAAGCAGGGGTCCCCCAAGGATCAATCATCTCACCTTTGCTTTTCAACATCTACATGATATCATAACCAGAACTGATCAATGATTTTCATCTCACATGCTACAACTATGCAGATGACACACAAATACTACTTAAATTAGAATGCCCCAAAAACATTGAAAACTCATAAATCTTCAGTTGCCTCAGAGCTGTTGATCAGTGGATGACTTGGAGCCATCTCAAACTAAATGCCTCCAAAACAGAAATACTCATATGTGGTGAGTGGAAAAATTATGACCCACTGTGCCCCTGGCCTGACAATCTCGGACAACCTCCTCAATTATCCAAGGAAGTTAAAAACCTTGGAATCACCATGGACTCCAAGCTAACAATGAATGCCCAAGTGGACAAATTAGCACGAACAATATTCATCACCTTGAAGACTCTACGACACATTTTCCCCCACCTAGGATTTCCACACAAGGTGCAAGCTACTATCTTGCTTGTACTATCCAAACTGGATTATGCCAGTGGCCTCTACCATGTCACATCTCTATCTATTATGAAAAAACTACAACGTATTCAGAACTCCGCAAACAGGCTACTATTACATGTAAAGCCACAAGCCCACATCTCCCCTGCCTTGAGAGCACTACACTGGTTACCCGTTGCCAGAAGATGCACCTTCAAGCTGCTTTGTATCACCCACAAAGCTATACATGGAACAGGACCGCTTTTTATCAGAAACAAAATAACCAAATACATTCAACAAATCCGCTCAAGATTGGCACCCCGCCTTAGAACACCACCATACAAGAAAAAGACTATAGGTGGGTCATCCTTCTCCGTTCAAGCAGCCAAACTATGGAATTCATTACCCCCAACTATAAGAGCCACAGATAACTATCTTGTCTTCAGAAACATACTCAAGAGTTGGCTCTTTCCTTCATAACCACCATATTCAAACAGCTATGGACTACATATGCCTATGTTGATAAATATTTGTATCTGATAATGTGTATATTCTAGTTATATATACTTCTTTAGAAAATATGTATCACTATGTCATAACAATAAACTACACACATACTCCTTAAACCTGTTTAATATATATTTACTCATGGTTTAAATATGTATGTACATATAAGTGTGTATATGTGTGTGTATTCGTATATATATATACAGGGAGTGCAGAATTATTAGGCAAGTTGTATTTTTGAGGATTAATTTTATTATTGAACAACAACCATGTTCTCAATGAACCCAAAAAACTCATTAATATCAAAGGTGAATATTTTTGGAAGTAGTTTTTAGTTTGTTTTTAGTTTTAGCTATGTTAGGGGGATATCTGTGTGTGCAGGTGACTATTACTGTGCATAATTATTAGGCAACTCAACAAAAAAAATATATACCCATTTCAATTATTTATTATTACCAGTGAAACCAATATAACATCTCAACATTCACAAATATACATTTCTGACATTCAAAAACAAAACAAAAAAAAATCAGTGACCAATATAGCCACCTTTCTTTGCAAGGACACTCAAAAGCCTGCCATCCATGGATTCTGTCAGTGTTTTGATCTGTTCACCATCAACATTGCGTGCAGCAGCAACCACAGCCTCCCAGACACTGTTCAGAGAGGTGTACTGTTTTCCCTCCTTGTAAATCTCACATTTGATGATGGACCACAGGTTCTCAATGGGGTTCAGATCAGGTGAACAAGGAGGCCATGTCATTAGATTTCCTTCTTTTATACCCTTTCTTGCCAGCCACGCTGTGGAGTACTTGGACGCGTGTGATGGAGCATTGTCCTGCATGAAAATCATGTTTTTCTTGAAGGATGCAGACTTCTTCCTGTACCACTGCTTGAAGAAGGTGTCTTCCAGGAACTGGCAGTAGGACTGGGAGTTGAGCTTGACTCCATCCTCAACCCGAAAAGGCCCCACAAGCTCATCTTTGATGATACCAGCCCAAACCAGTACTCCACCTCCACCTTGCTGGCGTCTGAGTCGGACTGGAGCTCTCTGCCCTTTACCAATCCAGCCACGGGCCCATCCATCTGGCCCATCAAGACTCACTCTCATTTCATCAGTCCATAAAACCTTAGAAAAATCAGTCTTGAGATATTTCTTGGCCCAGTCTTGACGTTTCAGCTTGTGTGTCTTGTTCAGTGGTGGTCGTCTTTCAGCCTTTCTTACCTTGGCCATGTCTCTGAGTATTGCACACCTTGTGCTTTTGGGCACTCCAGTGATGTTGCAGCTCTGAAATATGGCCAAACTGGTGGCAAGTGGCATCGTGGCAGCTGCACGCTTGACTTTTCTCAGTTCATGGGCAGTTATTTTGCGCCTTGGTTTTTCCACACGCTTCTTGCGACCCTGTTGACTATTTTGAATGAAACGCTTGATTGTTCGATGATCACGCTTCAGAAGCTTTGCAATTTTAAGAGTGCTGCATCCCTCTGCAAGATATCTCACTATTTTTGACTTTTCTGAGCCTCTCAAGTCCTTCTTTTGACCCATTTTGCCAAAGGAAAGGAAGTTGCCTAATAATTATGCACACCTGATATAGGGTGTTGATGTCATTAGACCACACCCCTTCTCATTACAGAGATGCACATCACCTAATATGCTTAATTGGTAGTAGGCTTTCGAGCCTATACAGCTTGGAGTAAGACAACATGCATAAAGAGGATGATGTGGTCAAAATACTCATTTGCCTAATAATTCTGCACTCCCTGTATATATTTATATATATATATATATATATGTTATTTTATGCTTAACATGTTCATAGGACATTGCATAACTCCTAGATACGTTGTTATATTAGATACTTATGAAACCCTGCTCTCATTTTATATTACACTTTGTCTACCCATCACCATATGTCATGTCTCTATCAATCTATCTATCCTCCATTCCCGCTCTGACTCATCCCAAATCCATTCTACTATTTTCATCTCCTAAATAACCCTGCCTAAGCTCTTCCCTCCTCTTCCACATCTAACTGATCCAAACCTCACTTTACTACCATGATCTCCCAAATAACCCTACTAAATTACTACCATGATCTCCCTAACCCTTTCCACAGACTCTTCCCTCCTCCATCCCCCCTTTACTCATCCCAAGCCTAAATCCTATTACCATAAACTCCCAATTAACACTTCTGGATTCTTCCCTCCTCCACCCCTCCATTACCCCAGTCAATCCAACTAAACAACTCTCATATCCGCGGCTCAAATTAACTCATAATAATACTAAACCTGTACTCATATTTCCCTATACTAATCCACCACTAATTTATTTTGGGTTCTGGAGTAGCGTGCTACTCGCCGAAAAGCGCTTCGATGCCTTGTCTGGGGTAGTAAGCACTATATAAATACTAGTACAATACACTCACGTACAGCAGAAATTGTCAAAGGAAAAGTTATATCAATTGAGTTCTTTGGTCTTCAAGTCACATATTTTATTCTGGTAGTATTCTTCTCTTGGGGTTTATGGGCATGTACAGAATGGTCATTTTTTCTCTGTTTTCTCTCTTTTCTGCAGAATCTGAAAATATTGTCCCCCAGCACCCTCAAAGGAAGTTGATAAAACGCAATAAGTTGGTTGTTCTTATTTACAAAGCACAAAACATCACCATCTCACCCTACAGTGGTGTTTAGCGTGCTTGGGATGGAGAGATATAGGATCAAGACCACCGACCGAGGAGAAATGGTCAAGTCCTTTGGGATTGGGGGGAGAGGGGGTGTAAAGGGAAGAATGGCAAGAAAGGGTACAAAGAAAAACAACAGTGGAAGGAAGAGAAAGGAGGAAAGAGAAGGAAAATATTACTTACCAGTAGGCATCTGTTTGTGGCATGTAGTGCTGTAGATTCACATGCTGTGCATAGCTTGCCATCTAGTGTTGGGTTTGGAGTAGTAGAACTTGTTTTTCTTTGGAGAAACTTTTCGAGTCACAGGATCGAGTGACTCCTCCTCTCTGTAATACTGCGCATGGTCATTGAGTCCTTTGTTAGATTGTTTCTCCGTAGGAGGGAGAGTAAAGTATTGAAAATAGAGAGTAGAATAGAAAAGATGTCCATGCTACGTTATTTGTATATGTACATTATTTACATATTATTAAATTGCAACATCTACACGTGTCCGGGGAGGAGGGAGGGCGCATAGGAATCTACAGCACTACATGCCACGAACAGATGTCTACTGGTAAGTAACATTTTCCATTTGATTGCATGAGTAGCTGTAGATACACATTCTGTACATAGACCGTAAAGCAGTCCCTCCATAAAGCGGTGGCGAGCATGCAGGTGTTGCAATTGTCTGAAAAAGTGTTGTAAGTACAGCTTGTCCAGCATTTGCCTGTTGTCATGCAAATATGTCTTCACAATAATGTTTTGCAAATGTGTGCGGTGTATACTATGTTGCTGCTTTACAAATATCTGCTATAGGATTACTACCTAAAAATGCCATAGATTCACCTTTTTTCCTAGTGCAGTGTGCTCTAGGTGGTACAGGTAATTGTCGTTTAGCTTTACTTTAGCAAGTCTGAATACATTTGACTATCCATCTAGCTATAGTTATTTTAGATATAGGCTCTCCTTTGTGTGGTAAGGAGAAGCCACAAAAAGGTGCTTTTTTTTCCTAAAAACTTTGTTCTATCTATATAGTGCATAAATAAGAGTCCTTTTAACATCCAGAGAATGTAGAGCTCTTTCTGCTACTTGAATCTGGTTGTGGAAAGAAAACTGGTAATTCTATTGTTTGATTAATATGGAATTGTGAAATTACCTTTGGAAGGAATTTTGGATTTGTTCTTAACACAATTCTTTCTTTGTGAACTTGAAAGGAAGGGTTCTTCCAGAGTTAAAGCCTGGAGCTCACTGACACATCTAAGGGAGGTGATAGCGAGTAACAAAGCTACTTTCCATGAAAGGAATTGTAGAGAACAGGAGTGAAGTGTCTCAAATGGTGGAGCCAAAAGCCTTGTGAGTACAATGTTAAGATGCCAAGATTGGGCTGGAGGAATTATTGGTGGAATTATTCTGTTTAGTCCTTCCAGAAATGCTTTGATAACCAGAATTTTAAACAAAAAAATAGGTTGTCTGTTTTGAAGATACGCAGCTATGGCTGCTAAATGTAAACAAATAGATGAGTAAGCTTGATTTGCTTTTTGTAATTGTAATAAATATTGTACAATGTCTTGGACTGTTGAGATGGTCAATGATTTTTTGTTTGACAATAGCAAACAAACCGTTTCCATTTTGCCGCATAACACTCTCTAGATGTAGGTCTGCGTGCTTGTTTAAGGATATCCATACATTCCTGTGTTAATTGTAAATATCCAAATTCTATGACCTCAGGAACCATATCTCTAGGTTGAGTGATTTGGGATTTGGATGTCTTATTTGACCCTGTGTCTATGTCAGGAGGTCTGGTCTGTTGGGAAGCATCTGATGTGGAACAACTGAGAGGTCCAAAAGTGTTGTGAACCATGGTTGACGTGCCCATGTAGGGGCCACTAGAATCATTTTTAGGGAAGATTTTTCTATCTTCCAGTCCAGAAAGGGTAAGAGTAGGAGAGGGGGGAACAGCGTAAGCAAATATCCCTGACCCACTCATCCATAGAGCATTGCCATTGGATTGAGCGTGTGGGTACCTGGAGGCAACGTTTTTGCCGTTTTTATATGTTGTGAATAGGTCTATTTGAGGTGTTCCCCTCTTTTGGAAGTGCTGGTGAAGGGCTTGTGGGTGGAATTCCCACTTGTGTGTTTGTTGCTGCATCCTGCTTAGCAGGTCTGCAAAGTGATTGTCTATCCCTGGGTGATATTGTGCCACTATGTGAATATGGTGATGAATTGCCCATTTCCATATTGTTGTTCAAGATGGGACAATTGGTGAGATTGTGTTCCCCCTGTTTTTGAAGATAGTACATGGCAGTCATGTAGTCTGTACGTATCAAAACTGTCTTGTGTTGCAATTGTGAAAGGAATGCTTTCACTGCTAAGAATACTGCTTGCAGTTCCAGGTAATTCATGTGAAGAGACTGTTGAGTATTGTCCCAACACTACACACCTGGTGGTGGTCGGTGTGTGGAAATTCTAAGTGGCATCTAGGGCAAAACTGAAATGGAGTACATTTCATTAGGGCTGCATACTTCGGTGTCACATAGAAGAGTTAGGCCCGAAAAGGGCCTGTTTTCGCCCCAAAGGGCATAAAAATTGGATTAAGAGCGTAGAAAAGGATTGTGAAAGGAATGCTTTCATTGCTAAGAATACTGCTTGCAGTTCGAGGTAATTGATGTGAAGAGACTGTTGAGTATTGTCCAATATTCCTTGAACTGTGAGGTTGAGATGAGCTCCCCAACCGGTGTTTGAGCCATCCGTTGTGAGAGTGACCGGAGACACAGGGTCTAAAAAAGGGCCACCACTCCATAAGGTTTGTGGTGATCCACCAATGCAGAAAGCGAGACGTCTGGCTGTCCAACAGAACTAGATCTTCCATTTGACCCTCTGCCTGAGACCATTGACGAGAGAGACATTGTTGAAGAGAACGTATATGAAGTCTGGCATGAGGTAGAATTGCACTACAAGATGTCATCATCCCTAACAGTTTCATAACAGTTCATAATGTATATGTTTGGTTCTGTTTTAATGTAGCAATTGATGTTTGAAAAGCCTGAACTTGTGCTGAGTTGGGAAATGTTAGTCCTAATTGTGTGTTGAGGATAGCTCCTAGATAGGGTTGTCTCTGTAGAGGTTGCAGATGAGATATGATGTGGTTTATGGTGAACCCCAGAGAGTGTAGAAGACAATTTGTATTTTGAGTGTGGCTTTGACACTGTGAATAAGTTGGCTTTGATGAGCCAATAATCTAAATAAGTGAAAACATGAATTTGTTTTCTTCTGAGATGTGCTGCAACTACTGCAAGACATTTTGTGAATACTCTGGGAGCGGTTGTGACTCCAAATGGTAGTACTTTGAATTGGTAATGTTTTTCTGCAACGACAAATCCTAGATATTTGTGTAGGATGAATTGGAATGTGAAAGTAAGCATCTAACGCGGTCATAAAGTTGTGTTGTTGTAATAGGGGAATAACATCCTGAAGAGTGATCATATGAAAGTGTTGTTTAAGGGTTTAAGATCTAATATTGGTCTGAGAGACCCATCTTTTTTAGGTATTAGCGAATACAGGGAGTAAACTCCTGTTCCTTGGTATTGTAATGGTACTGGTTCTATAGTCCCTTTTTTGAAGAAGCAAATGTACTTCCTCTTTGAGCAGAGTGAGATAATATTGTGAGAATCTGTGAGTTCGAGGGGGTATACTTGGTGGAGTGGACATGAGCTCCAGACAGTAACCATTTTGGATAATTTGACGTACCCATTGATCTGTGGTAATTTGAGACCACTGGATGTAAAACAGTTGTAACCTTTCTCCTACAGGAGTGGTGTGGGTTGTTATGTTTTGTTTTAGGTCATTGTTTAGTGGCGGATAATAAATCTCTAGCTGTAGATGGTTTTCCTCTCCCTTTATTATTGTTTCCTCTATATGATCCTCTGGTGTATTAAGAGGTGGGCTTTGTTTGATTGGAAGAATGTTCCAGAAATGATGATCGAAAGCCCCTTTCAAATCCGGTGCGACGAAAAGTACCCCTGTGTGTGCTGGCTTGCAGAGCTCCCATAGCTTTGGCAGTTTGATTGTCTTTGTTTAATTTTGCAAGTGTGGTATCCACTTGTGGCCCAAATAAATGCTGTTTATCAAAAGGCATGTTTAAAACTGCCTGTTGTAGTTCCGGTTTAAACTAGTGTTAACACTGCGGTTATCAGCAGCATCAAGCGCACATCTAATAGAGTTGTTGAAAATTGTCCCTTGTTTACAATTTCTACCCCCTTTTTCGATGCTCCTCTAGTAGGTATTGTAAAAGCTCACCCAAGGCATCCCAGTGAGCTCTATCATACCAGGATAACAACACTTGTGCATTTGCAATTCACCAGTGATTGGCTGCTTGAGCTGACACTAATTTCCCTGCTGCATCTAATTTATTACTTTCTTTATCAGGAGGCAGTGTGCATCCTGTTGATTGGCTATTAGCCCTTTTGCGTGCAGTAGAGGAAACAATAGAGTCTGGAGGGATCACTGATTTTATAAATAAAGGATCAGTGGTACAGCCTTGTATGTTTTATCCACTGGGAGTGATAACCCTTGATCTAACAGGCTCTTTAAATATTTCCTCTGCATGTCTGAGCATGCCTGGAAGCATTGGAAGGAATTGACTTTCCTTATGTGTTGCGCCAAGGGTGTCACATAAAATAAATCTTCCTCTACTGGATCAGTGTACATATGTACATTGTGAAATGCTGCTGCCCTAGCTATAACCTGTTGATATGAGGTGGAATCCTCAGGTGATGAAGGCCTAGTTGGGTAAAGATATTGATCATTTGGCGTAATAGGATCCGGATCATACCATGGGTCATGCTCATCAAATGCATCCCCAAAATCTTGAGCCCACCCAGGTGGTGAACTAGGGGAAAGGGGGGATGTTGGTGGGGGAGTATGTTATGGAGAAGTAGGTGGAGAAGTTTGAGTAAGAAAAGGAGCCTTTTCTTTGGTAGTCTTTTTTGGAGGGGAAGAGGAATCAAGACTCTGTTGGAAAGTTAATTTCCTCTTTAAAGTTGGCAGAGGTGATGCTATGATCCGCCCTGTTCCTCCTTGAATTTGAAGTTGGCGCTGCCGAGCGTCCATGACTTCTAGAATTGGTTCCACCTGTGATGGAGTGGTGGTTATAGACTGTCCAGAGTCACTGAAAGTGTTTTCTGATATTTTCGGTTTGTAGGTTTTTTGTGGATGGAAAGTTTTCAGTGCAGAAATTGTAGCTGGATGTTTTTTCTTTTTTGGTGCCCAAGCGGTCCGTACCAAAGTTGTTGGCACCGCAGCATCATGTATTTTCCGTCTTGTCGGAGCCGAAATTGAGCCATTGGAGGTCGATGCCGAAGATTTCTCTTTGGCTTTTTTCAGTGCCAAGCTGGAATGTGGGGCATACAAATGCTTTACTCAGCTCCAACCATGGTTGGAAGGCAGAGGAGGATGGGTGACCTCTTTTGATGGTGTGTTGGTCAATGGAAAAGGGGTCATTTTACTCACAGCTTGCGCTGCCTGTAATGGTTGACTCTCAATGTCCGACTGCACATCAGAGTCAGAATCTTCAACCGAGAAAGGCCCCCTACTGTTCCAGTTCTTCTTGTGCATGCTCGTCACCGAAGATGTCCGGTGTGTCATCTGGATGTCGAGATGCTATTCCGTCTGACGAGCTCTATCCTCTCTAAGTGTCTTTGATCAAAAAGAGCAGCACGCTTCACAGGTCTGATCGTTGTGGTCAGGAGAAAGACGCAAATGACACACCTGGTGGTGGTCGGTGTGCATACTTCGGTTTCACATAGAAGAGTTAGGCTTAAAAATTCGATTAGGAGTGTAGAAAAGGAACCGAAAAATAAAGTATTGAGGAATACATGATCGAAAACAATACCGACGATGATAGACGAAAACAAATCCCGTTTTAGACTGTATGGAGCCGAAAACTCAGAGCGAGAGGTAAAAATGTCCGAACCCAAGGCGGAGATAAACAACCTAACAAAGGACTCGATGACCATGCACAGTATTACCGAGAGGAGGAGTGGCTTGATCCCGTGACTCGAAAAGTTTTTTCCCGAAGAAAAACAAGTTGTACTACTCCAAACCCAACACTAGATGCGAGCTATACACAGCATGTGCATCTACAGCAACACATGCCATCAAACTATATAAATTATATATATAGACTATATATATATATGAAAATGAAAAGGAAACGCTGCACTCCCGGAGACTGAATCAGCCGAATATTTATTCCACTCAGAAAAGTATTTTGGCACCACAACGCATTTCGACTTCCATCTTTATCAAGTGATTTCCGCCATCGAGAATAACAGGTGCATGCTGGTACTTATAGTTCTCCCTTCTGGCTGCAGCTGAACCGTTTACAAGGGGATTGTTGTTACTCTGCCATTCCCTTAATACAACTAATCTGATATGCTTAAGCTGGAAACGTTTCAGGGGCTTGGTCCTTTGCCCCAACGCAGCACCGGCAATTAGGCACATTGCTGTCAGGACCGACCTTTTGGAATTTGATTATATTACATACAGCGATGGTGCCCGGTTTCGGGTTTGGAATCTGAAAGAAGGCAGAGAGAGACTTCTCTCGCGTGGTGCACAGCACTGGAGGATTTATTGACAATGACTGTCTCACCTCCATAGCGCCTAGTGTTCTCTTCGTTAAAGGCACTACCCCTGGGCACTAGAGGGGATGTGGCTGCCCTGAACTTTATTGCAGATGTGGCCCTGAATTGTGGGGCCCGGAGATCAATTTTTCTTGTTTATTTATTTTTAAAAGTTTGGCTCTGAGATGCAGGTGAGCAATAAATCATGTTATTATCTCCATACTGGAACAAACTGACTGCGAAGATCAGGTGGAAATATGTTTAACGACATTGATGGAAGAATCGAGTGTAACAGCAGAGTGTGAGAGAACATACTTTACGGCTGTTTGAATAACAATGCTGCTATAATTAGACCTAACGAAGTGGAGACCTTTGAACTGGTTTCAATTATAAACGTGAAGGTTTTCTGAAAATCCAGTTGGATTATAATCACTCTACGCTTGTGATTATCGTGAACATTGTGATTCAGTTTATAAGTGGATGTTTTGAAATGCTGGTATAGGTATTTGAAAAATAACAAAGTGATTTTATAGGGATGTATGCAAAATCTTTAAGCATAGGATTGACACAGTGTCATCCTCGCCGAGCTACAAAATGACAAAAGCCATTTACCACTCCAGGCACAGTATTGCAGCTTTGGACTGGTCAAATACCATCCAAGCCAACCTGGAATGAGTAAAGCAACCCCTGACACGCTTAAAGATTTTGCTGTACAAATGGCAAAAGACTTTGGGGGTCATTCCAAAGCCACAGTCTCATAAGTCTCTACAGTGGGTGGCTTGCCCACTGTGCCATCCTGGGGAGTGCAAAGCCACAGTCTCACAAGTCTCTACAGTGGGTGGCTTGCCCACTGTGCAATCCTGGGGAGTGCAAAGCCACAGTCTCACAAGTCTCTACAGTGGGTGGCTTGCCCACTGTTACATCCTGGGGAGTGCAAAGCCACAGTCTCTCAAGTGGATTACAGATTCCACTGGTACTGGAGGAGGCATGGTGCCCAGAGTGCATCGTGCAGCCCTGCCAGACACAGATCCGGGCCTGCCCCTTCTCCCAATGGGCCAGCGGTGCTTGACTTGAAGGGCCCAGCGGAGCGGTGCTTGAGATGAAGGGCCCAGCGGAGCGGTGCTTGAGATGAAGGGCCCAGCGGAGCGGTGCTTGAGACGGCAGTGCCCAGCGGAGCGGTGCAGAGATGAAGGGCCCAGCGGAGCTGTGCTTGAGATGAAGGGCCCAGCGGAGCGGTGCAGAGATGGAGGGCCCAGCGGAGCGGTGCTTGAGACGGCGGTGCCCAGCGGAGCGGTACTTGAGATGAAGGGCCCAGCGGAGCGGTGCTTGAGATGAAGGGCCCAGCGGAGCGGTGCTTGAGATGAAGGGCCCAGCGGAGCGGTGCTTGAGATGAAGGGCCCAGCGGAGCGGTGCAGAGATGAAGGGCCCAGCGGAGCGGTGCTTGAGACAGCGGTGCCCAGCGGAGCAGTGCTTGAGATGAAGGGCCCAGCGGAGCGGTGCTTGAGACGGCGGTGCCCAGCGGAGCGGTGCTTGAGATGAAGGGCCCAGCGGAGCGGTGCTTGAGATGAAGGGCCCAGCGGAGCGGTGCTTGAGATGAAGGGCCCAGCGGAGCGGTGCTTGTCTTGAAGGGCCCAGCGGAGCGGTGCTTGTCTTGAAGGGCCCAGCGGAGCGGTGATTGTCTTGAAGGGCCCTGTTCAGCGGTTCTTGAGACGGCGGTGCCCTGTTCAGCGATGCTTGTCTTGAAGGGCCTTGTTCAGCGGTGATTGTCTTGAAGGGCCCTGTTCAGCGGTTCTTGAGACGGCGGTGCCCTGTTCAGCGGTGCTTGTCTTGAAGGGCCCTGTTCAGCGGTTCTTGAGACGGCGGTGCCCTGTTCAGCGGTGCTTGTCTTGAAGGGCCCTGTTCAGCGGTGCTTGTCTTGAAGGGCACTGTCCAGCGGTGCTTGTCTTGAAGGGCCCTGTTCAGCGGTTCTTGAGACGGCGGTGCCCTGTTCAGCGGTGCTTGTCTTGAAGGGCCCTGTTCAACGGTGCTTGTCTTGAAGGGCCCTGTTCAGCGGTGCTTGTCTTGAAGGGCCCTGTTCAGCGGTTCTTGAATTGTGTCTCCAGGGCACCATATACGGCCAATATATGGAGTTCACTCGCCATCCGACTTCTCGCTTGCGGGGCCCTCTTGTGTTCTGGAGTCCCGGGCCCGTGGGTGTCCTCCTTCACACCCGGAATGGGGCTGGTGGGGCCCACCTGGGCAGCTCGCCTGCTGCCGGACTTGTCGGCCGTGCTGCCCTTGCCATCCTTCCGTGATTCTCTGTGGCCCTTGCCTCCCTTTGTAGATGTGCCAGGTGGCACCCCACTTCCTGACGGTGCCAGGGTAGTGCCTTCGGAGGCTGCCGTCTCTGGCCTCTCGCGCCGGGCCTTGCCTTTCTTGGATTTTTTCCCAGGGGGTGGGCTGGCTGTCCCTTTACTGCTGGCCGATGTAGCTGCCCTTGAAGGTGGTGGACTCCAATATCCTTGTACTATGGTCCTTGTAGGTCCAGGGGTTGTGGTGGCTGAGGTGCTGATTGGACTCTTACGAGATGGAGGGGGTGGGTCAGGTGATGGAAAGAGGTTAATTTTGGACAGGAAAAACTTTTTAGGAGCAGTGGGAAGGGTAGATGCAGTGGGTATGGGAGTGGAGGAAGAGGATGTGGTTGTAGGAGAGTCAAGTGTGGTGTCTTTGGGTGCAGGTGCTTGTGACGGAGGCTGTCGTGAGGTGGATGGCTGTTGGGTGGGTGGCTGCCTGCGTTTGTGTGGTTTGGAAGAGGGGGTGACAGACACACTGGGAGAGGACACAGGGGACGTGTAAATGGCAGTGGGGGTGGTGACTGCACGTGTGCAGAGTGTTCTGGTGGGTGTGCTGGTGATGGACGTAGTGGCTGATGATGCATGCAAGTGTGAGTGGAGACGTCACAGGGAGGGAGGAGGGAGACGAGGAGGAGGGGGACACAGAGGAGGCAGTGGCTGTTGGTATGTCTGCATGTGGCTGTTGCTTGTGTGAATGCTTGTGTGATGTGTGGTGCTTATGTCTGGATGAGCTGGCCTTGGGTGTTGAGGTGTGTGCAGGCTGGTCTGTAGGTGTGTCTGGGATAGGCAGAGGAACAGGGGAGTGGGACTGGGTGGAGGAAGTTGGAGGAGGGAGGCAGGAGACAGGGACAATGGCTGCCGTCAGTGCTGAGGCCAGAGCGTTAAACGATCGCTGATGGGCAGCCTGACCCGAATGAATGCCCTCCAGGTATGCATTGCTCCGGTGCACCTCTCTTTCTACCCCCTGGATGGCATTCAAAAGGGTAGACTGCCAAACAATGAGCGTCCTGAGGAGGTCAATGACCCCCTCACTGAGGGCAGCAGGGGTAACTGGGGCAGGGCCTGAGGTGCCTGGGGCGAAGGAGATGCCCGCCTTCGTGTGCGAGCGGGCACGGGGCGAACGCTGAGGGGCTGCTTGGAGGGCGGAGCTGGTGCGCTGGGTGGCGGCTGTACCTGTTGTTGCGGTGGGCACGGATGTTCCCGCCACCACAAGGGAGCTCCCTTCTGAGGACGTGTCTGTGTCGCTGATTTCTCCACGTGTCCCCGTTGTGGAGCTCCCCTCACCCTCCGTCTCACTGGTGAACTCCGAGTCGGTTGCATGGCCCTCCATGGCCATGTGAGATGCAGCTCCCTCGTGCTCCGATGCCACTTCTCCTCCGCCTGATGATGCTAATGCACACATGAACAGGAAGAGCAGAAAAAAGGGGGGGGGGGAAATAAAGACATGTTGAGTGCATGCATTAGCAACACAGTTGGCGGAGAGGACAGACACAGAAGCCCCCTGCACTACGCCGCGCACTTGGGATACACTACTCAATCATTGGGACTTGGCCTACAAGCCTATGGACGACAACTGCACACATAGGTGACACAGGGCCATGGATAGCTGTACTTGGCACCCTACAGAGGTGGAGGGCGGGGGCACAGGGCCATGCCTTAAGGAGGGGCCTAGCCTACAGAAATCGCCCTGGCCTAGGGATATCCACAGCCCTCCTCCCCCACCCAGACACCTCCACTGCGCGCTAAGATAGCAGAATGTGCTGGTACTCACCCCCTTGTGTCTGCTGTGATGTCCTCACGCGCCCATCCAAATCTGGGTAGGCCACCGCCAGGATCCGAGACATCAGGGGGGGTCAATTGATGAGTGGCACCCCTCCTACGTTGGGAGGCCATCCCCAGCAGAGCCTCCGCGGTCTTCCTGCTCCCGCGGCGGATGTCCTCCCACCTCTTGCGGCAGTGGGTGCCCCGTCTGTTGTGGACCCCCAGGGTTCGGACGTCCTTGGCGATGGCACGCCAAATGTCGATTTTGTGATGGGCGCTGACCTATGTCACATGTACAGGGGGAGAAATAACATTGTCATAATTTTCTGCATGCTCGATGTGAGTGGCCCCCCATCCCCACCCTTGCCATGTGGCACATGCTCTCATCCGTCGTTTGATGCATGCCTCAATCGCTCCTCTCCCCACCATCTTTCATCCACCCGACTCAACACAGGCATTGCCCCCAAAGCATGCTCCGAGTGTACTTACCTGTTGGTCTGGAGGACCGTAGAGTACAGCATACTGGGAGAGGACCCCATCCACGAGTTTCTCCAATTCTTCAGAAGTGAAGGCAGGGGCCCTTTCCCCAGTCGCAGCAGCCATTTTATCTTCCAGACTGAGGTCACAGCAGCACTTGCAGTATAGGTCCTCTCCTGTGGATGATCAGGTCTCGAGTGATTAAGCAGATAGAAAATGGCGGTCACGTCCGCGGCGGTGCGTACCGCGACCGCTGGCGCACTTCGTCATTGGCTCCTGAAACCCATAGGGTTCAATGTTAACCAATGCGGCTTTGCGCTGCGGTCTTCGACCGCCTACCGCCACGGTGTGTCACGCCAGCGCATTGACCTCACATCCCATTGTCACACTTCACAGGTTAGGCAGCCGCCATTTCAAGGGCCCATATGGCTTAATTTCTACTGCGTCACACATGCCTAGGCCTTGCATCGACACTCATACAAGCCATTCAATGCATAGAGAATCGTGTACTGTGCAAGCTGTGGGAACGTACCTGTGGGTTGATTGACTCTGTGCTCGCTGTTGTCCTTCCTAGGCACCGTCCGCTGGGACTTGCGAGGAGATGGAGGAATGTTCCTGTGTACAGACCGCTGGTGGACCTGTCGACAATGGAGGAACAACATGTCATTCTGACATACAGGCTTGACCGAGCCACTATACAGGAACTGTGTGCCCAGCTGGAGCCAGACCTGTCACCCATCCGCCAACCCACAGGGATCCCCCCTCTAGTGCAGGTGCTGTCAGTACTCCATTTTTTGGCAAGTGGGTCATTTCAAACAACAGTGGCCATTTCATCAGGGATGTCTCAGCCTATGTTTTCAAAGGTGTTGTCCAGAGTGTTGTCTGCCCTGCTCAAACACATGCGGAGATACATCGTTTTCCCTGAGGTGGGGGATTTGCCGACAGTGAAGGGTGATTTCTATGCCCTTGGACATATTCCCAACATCATTGGTGCCATTGATGGGACACATGTGGCTTTGGTACCCCCCAGAGAAAGTGAACAGGTGTACAGGAACAGAAAAAGTTATCATTCCATGAATGTCCAGGTGGTCTGTTTGGCTGACCAGTACATCTCCCATGTAAATGCCAAGTTCCCTGGGTCAGTGCATGACGCGTACATCATGCGAAATAGCAGCATCCCTTATGTGATGGAACAACTACAGAGACACCGTGTGTGGCTAATTGGTGACTCAGGTTACCCCAACCTGTCGTGGTTACTGACCCCAGTGAGGAATCCCAGGACAAGGGCAGAGGAACGGTACAATGAGGCACATGGGTGTACTAGGAGGGTGATCGAGCGGACCTTCGGCCTCCTGAAGGCCAGGTTTAGGTGCCTGCATATGACAGGTGGATCCCTAATGTACTCACCAAAGGTGTGCCAGATCATCGTGGCCTGCTGTATGCTTCACAACCTGGCTTTGCGACGCCAGGTACCTTTTCTGCAGGAGGATGGTCCAGATGGTGGTGTTGTAGCAGCTGTGGAGCCTGCGGAGAGTGAAGAGGAGGAAGACGAAGAGGACGACACAGACAACAGGGACACAGTGATACAGCAGTATTTTCAACAACACACAGGTAAGAATCAACACCGGCATTTTACATTTACTTACAGTCTCCTGCCTCTCTACTGTCTGTCCTTTTCACCCAGTGTATGCTAACAGAGTTGTGACTTTCCCTTCCAATTTCAGAGATGTGGGCCCCACTGCGTGACCTCTGCTTTGTTTGCCCATGGACTACAGCTGTGTGACAGTGGTATGTTGTCATCACAATGTAACTGGTCATTTTGGCACGTTTATGTCTAATACATATTTTCAAAAATACAGGCAGACTCCAGATTATTTGTGCGCAATAAGTGTGTTTTTTAAAGTGCTCAATTTTGGGACATGGTTGAAAATCGGTGATGGGTGATGGTGGAGGAATGTCCATGGCAGAGTCCAGATTCTCAGTCTCACAGGTGCATTGTCCATATGCCTGTGGAAGGTGGAGCAGGGGCAGTTTAAGGTTGGACAGGGTGACAATGTGGGACAGTGGGATGACATCAGGGGGTATCCTTTCCTGGCGGGGGTCTTGGCATCCTACTCTGTCTTCTTCCTAGATCTCAGGCCCCGCTTGCGGGGTGGTTCTTCTTCTGCAGGAGGTGGGGTTCTGGTGGCCGGTTGTTCTTGTGTCGGGGCCTCCTGTCCACTAGCGCCGGCTGAGGTGGTAGCCTGTTCCTGGTCCATGCTAGTGACAGGGGCCCTTTGTGGTGCCACATGGTCCCGCAATGTGGTGACAATCTGGTTGAGAGCCACAACGATGGTGCCCATTGCGGAACTAATGTTTCTCAGTTCTTCCCTGAACCCCATAAACTGTTCCTCCTGCAGTACCTGGATCTCCTGGAACCTGGCCAGGACCGTCGCCATCGTCTCCTGGGAGTGGTGGTATGCTCCCATGATGGAGGTGAGGGCCTTGTGGAGAGTGGGTTCCCTGGGCCTGTCCCCCCCCCTGTCGCACAGCAGCCCTCCCAGTTCCCCTGTTTCCCAGGGCCTCTGTCCCCTGGACCGTGTGCCCATTACCACTGCCCCCAGGTCCCTGTTGTTGTTGGGGTGGTGGGTTAACCTGGGTGCCCTGTAGTGGTGGACACACCGCTAATTGACGTGTCCTGGAGACAGAGGCATGGGCCCGCTGGGTGGGTGCTGTGCTGGTGTTCCCAGAGGGGGGTAGGTCTGCTGTGGCCTGTGGCTGTCTGAGGGGAACCGACTGTCCCGAGGTCCCCGATGGGCCGGGCTGGTCATCTGGGTCCAGGGAGACAGAGCTACTGTCATCACTGGGGGCCTCTTCTGGGGGTGGGATGGACATTTCTGGACCCTCCTGGGCGGTGTGGTGGTGTTCGGGTCCTGCAGGGGTATAACAGTATGGTTATTGCTTCTGTGTGTGCCATAGCGTGCAATGGGTGGGTGCCCGTGTACCCCAGTGCTGGCATTCCTTTGTGGGGGCTGTTGTGACAGTGGTTTGTGGGGGAGATGGGTATGTGCAGTGGGCATGCTTAGGTGATGGGTGTCGATGGTTTGTGGTGGCATGCAGGGTTTGGTGTTGGGATGGGTGGGTTGTGATGGTGAGACATTAGCAGGGAGGATGTGTGATGGGGTGGGGGGGGAGGGTGGGGGTATGAGTTGGCATGCTGGTGGGTGGGGGGGATGAAGTAGTTGAGATTAGACTTACCAGAGTCCATTCCTCCAGATACTCCTGCGAGGCCCTCAGGATGCAGGATGTTCAAGACCTGTTCCTCCCATGTTGTAAATTCTGGGGGTTGAGGTGGGGGTCCGCCGCCAGTCTTCTGCACCGCGATGTTGTGCCTGGATACCATGGAACGCACCTTCCCCCGTAGGTCGTTCCACCGCTTCCTGATGTCGTCCCGATTTCGTGGATGCTGTCCCACAGCGTTGACCCTGTCCACTATTCTTTGCCATAGCTCCATCTTCCTGGCAATGGAGGTGTGCTGCACCTGTGTCCCGAAGAGCTGGGGCTCTACCCGAACTATTTCCTCCACCATGACCCTGAGTTCTGCGTCTGAGAACCTGGGGTGTCTTGGGGGTGCAATGGGGTGGTGTGGATGAGGTGTGGGGTGGTGTTTGCGGTGATGTGTGGTGAGTGTAGTGGTGTGTGGTGTTTTGTGCGTGGTTGTTGTGTGGGTGATGGTGTAGTGTGCCTCTGTGTGATGGTGTTCTCTATTCTGTGCTGTCTCTCTCTGGGCTTCGTCTCTGATTTGTGGTCGTAGGGGTTTGTGGGTGATGTGGGTGTGTGTTTTATAGTTAATTGGGTGTGTGGGAGTGTTGTGTGTATGTGTCTCAGGTGTGTGTATTTCAAATTGTCCAATGTGGCTGTTTTTTGAAGCTGTATGTGTATTTTGAGCGCGGCGGTGTGTACCGCCAATGGAATACCGCGGTTGAAAGACCGCCGCGTGGATTCGTGGGTCGTAATGGAATGGGCGTATTTCTGTTGGCGTGACGGTGGAGGTTTGGTCTTCGCCAGTTTAACGCTGGCCGTTGGTGTGGCGGACTTTTGTGGATGTCGGGTTTTTGGCGGTTTGCCTCTTGAGGGTCAGAATGACCGTGGCGGTTTACCGTGACCGCGGCGGTGTTGTGGCGGCCTTCTGACCGGCGGTAAGCGCCTTTTACCGCCGAGGTCAGAATGACCCCCTTTGTCACTATCTAGCTCGGCAAGGATAGCACCTGTGCTGATCCTTTGCTTAAACACTTTGCTAGATAAGCAGACATTTGAGGTGAGCAAATCTAGAGTGTCGCTGGTGTTGCAGGGTGCTCCTTACTAGAGCAGCTCTCCACCTAAAATTGGGAACTTCCCAGAGTTCTCCCTTGTTTTTTGTGTATATATTGAGTGCCTGCTGAAAGCACCCCCATGTTTAGGCTTCAACATCATGATTAAACGTTTATATATAGAATCTGAGCTCTCCCCATATCCGTGCATCAAAGGGTGGGTTGACAACTTTGTAGGTAGGAAGTCCGTTCCCACTCACCACAGTTGCCACAGCTCTCCTTGAGTTGTGGCGGGCGTTAGCCGGCATCATCGGGCTCCACCACTCCTCTGACCAATTCTCCTCTTCGGCGACTTCTACCTCCTCGTGATCATGTTGGCTTTTCGGCCCATGATGGATGCCGGTGGAGCCCTTTTCATCTAGTCTCTCGCCTTGGCCTCTGTGAGTATTTTCCCCGTCAATCGATGACAGCGTCCTTCCTGGTGCTCTCTGTCCCTCCTTCTTGGGACGTTTGCTATAATCCACTTTCCTCCAATGGGAGTTCACTTCCTGTGAGTGTGTTCTGGGTTGACTTTCCTGAAAGCTAAAGTCCTTAGTTACTTTTGCTGTATCCTTGTGAGTCTCCTCCCTGACATTAGTTTGAGCGGTTATACTCTTTTTCAGAGGTATCCCATGACAGACGATCAGAGGGAGTTTAGTGGCAGTTTATACGGAGGTCTCAGGTAAGGATGGGAATGGGGAGGGGGTTTCTTCACAGGGCGTTACAGAGCTTTGAAAAAGAGTATGCACTGCCTGACCTACGTTGGCTTGTTGGCATGCTAAAACATCCACACAATAGTGTTTAGTGAAAGTGTGTGGTGTTGACCATATAACTGCATTACTAATGTCAGCTATAGGTGTGTTCCCTAGAAATGCCATAGAGATACCACTGGTATGATAGACATTCCTGCAACTTGGGCATGTGAAGGCGTGAATGTGGCTCTATTGCAATGCAAGAAGCTATCATTCCCAAAAGTCTCAGGATTGATTTCACTGTGACTTGTTTAATTGGGGTGGAAGTCGGTAAGCTGTGTATCAAAGTTCTGTATCCTAGCTGTATTTGGGTATGCTATGCCTAGCTGTGTATTGATTATTGTAGGAGGCTGGCCTACCTTATTGTGGGTATCTTGTGGTAACTTGCCAGGTCCAGTTATCCCTTATTAGTAGAATAGAGGTGTTCCTAGCAGCTTAGGCTGATAGAAGGTAGCTATGGCAAAGCAGCTTAGGCTCAACTAGGAGACATGCAAAGCTCCTACTATACCAGTAGAGTTACTAAAAATAAAGGTACTTTATTTTAGTGACAATATGCCAAAAGTATCTCAGAGAATACCCTCACTTAGGAGGTAAGTAATATACACAAGTTATATGTACACAAACCCAAAACAGGTAAGTAGCAGTAAGAAAAGTAGTGCAAACAATGTAGAATCACAATATGATGCAATAGGTAAACATAGGTCTAGGGGCAACACAAACCATATACTCCAAAAGTGGAATGCGAATCACGAATGGACCCCAGACCTATGGGAGATTGTAGAGGGTCACTGGGACTGTGAGAAAACAGTAAGGGTGTCCAAAATACCCCACCCCAAGACCCTAGAAAGTAGGAGTAAAGTTACCCTACTACCCCAGAAAGATACAATAGTCGTGATAGGGGGATTCTGCAAGAACCACAAGCACCAGCAAAACACTGAAGACGGATTCATGGACCTGAAGACCTGAAAAGGAAGGGGACCAAGTTCAAGAGTCGCGATAGTGTCCCCGGATGAAGGTGCAAAAGGGCTGCCTCCGGGTGGAAGCCGAAGATTCTGCAACAACGAAAAGGGCTAGGAACTTCTCCTTTGGATGGAAGATGTCCCACGGCGTGCTAGATGTTGCAGAAGTGTTTCCACGCAGAAATACCGCAAACAAGCCTTGCTAGCTGCAAGGGTCGCAGTAGAGGTTTTTGGGTGCTACTGGGGACCAGGAAGGACCAGGATGTCGCCCCTTGGAGGAGGAGACAGGGGGGTGCTCAGTAAACTCAGAGAGCCCCCGCAGAAGCAGGCAGCACCAGCAGAAGTACCGGTGCAGGCACTTGGAAGTTCTGTGAACTCAGAGTTACAAAAGGAGAGTCTCACGACGTCGGAGTCCAACTGGGCGGGTTGAGCACTGCATGACAGAGTGCTGGGGACCCAGGCTAGGCTGTGCACAAAGGAATCCTTGGAGAAGTGCACAGAAGCCGGAGCAGCTGCAAATCACGCAGTACACAGGTTTGCTGTCTTTATGTGGGGAGGCAAGGACTTACCTCCACCAAATTTGGCCAGAAGGGGCACTGGACTGTGGGAGACACTTGGACCCAGCTCCTGTGTTCCAGGGACCACGCTCGTCAGGATGAGAGGGGACCCAGTGGACCGGTGATGCAGGCTTTTGGTGCCTGCGTTAGCAGAGGGAAGATTCCATCGACCCACGGGAGATTTCTTCTTGGCTTCCAATGCAGGGTGAAGGCAGACAGCCCTCAGAGAATGCACCACCAGGAAACAGTCGAAAAAGCCATCAGGATGAGGTGCTACAATGTTACTGGTAGTCGTCTTGCTACTTTGTTGCGGTTTTGCAGGCGTCCTGGAGCAGTCAGCGGTCGATCCTTGGCAGAAGTCGAAGAGGGAAATGCAGAGGAACCCTGGTGAGCTCTTGCATTCGTTATCTGAGGAATAGCCCAGAGGAGAGACCCTAAATAGCCAGAAAAGGAGGTTTGGCTACCAAGAAAGGAGGTTTGGTTACCAAGAGAGGTAAGCACCTATCAGGAGGGGTCTCTGACATCACTTGCTGGCACTGGCCACTCAAAGCAGTCCAGTGTGCCGCCAACAACTCTGAATCCAAGATGGCAGAGGTCTGGGACACACTGGAGGATCTCTGGGCACCTCCCCTGGGAGGTACTGGTCAGGGGAGTGGTCACTCCCCTTTCCTTTGTCCAGTTTCGCGCCAGAGCAGGGCTGGGGGATCCCTGAACCGGTGTAGACTGGCTTATGCAGAGGTGGGCCCCATCTGTGCATATCAAAGCATTTCCAGAGGCTGGGGGAGGCTACTCCTCCCCAGCCCTTCCCACCTATTTCCAAAGGGAGAGCGTGTAACACTCTCTCTCAGAGGAAATCCTTTGTTCTGCCTTCCTAGGCCTGGACTGCCCAGACCCCAGGGGGGGCAGAAACCTGTCTGAGGGGTTGGCAGCAGCTGCAGTGGAAACCCCGGAAAGGCAGTTTGGCAGTACCCGGGTTCTGTGCTAGAGACCCGGGGGATCATGGAATTGTCCCCCCAATACCAGGATGGTATTGGGATGACAATTCCATGATCTTAGACATGTTACATGGCCATGTTCGGAGTTACCATTGTGACGCCACACATAGGTAGTGATCTATGTGTAGTGCACATGTGTAATGGTGTCCCCACACTCACAAAGTTCGGAGAATTTGCCCTGAACGATGTGGGGGCATCTTGGCTAGTGCCAGGGTGCCCACACACTAAGTAACTTGGCACCTAACCTTCACCAAGTGAGGGTTAGACATATAGGTGACTTATAAGTTACTTATGTGTAGTGAAAAATGGCTTTGAAATAACGTGGATGTTATTTCACTCAGGCTGCAGTGGCAGTCCTGTGTAAGAATTGTCTGAGCTCCCTATGGGTGGCAAAAGAAATGCTGCAGCCCATAGGGATCTCCTGGAACACCAATACCCTGGGTACCATATACAAGGGAATAAGGGTGTTTCAGTGTACCAATGAGAATTGGTAAAATTAGTCACTAGCCTGCAGTGACAATTTTAAAGCAAAGAGAGAGCATAAACACTGAGGTTCTGGTTAGCAGAGCCTCAGTGATACAGGTAGGCACCACACAGGGAACACATATAGGCCACAAACTTATGAGCACTGGGTCCTGGCTAGCAGGATCCCAGTGACACATATCAAACACACTGACAACATAGGGTTTTCACTATGAGCACTGGGCCCTGGCTAGTAGGATCCCAGTGAGACAGTAAAAACACCCTGACATATACTCACAAACAGGTGGGGGTAACAAGGCTAGAAAGAGGCTACCTTCCTAAAATTATGACCCCCAAGTTAGGGTGTACCTGACGTGGGGTGAGATGCAACTTTTGAAAATTGATTGTAAATCCTAATTGGTGAAGCAAGTCTATTTTGACTTGAATGTGGCCAAGACATTGTTTGAGATAGCTGGCTTTGATGAGCCATTAGTCTAAGTATAGGTACACATGAATTTTCTGTCTGCGCAGGTGAGCTGCTACTACTGCTAGGTATTTCATAAACCCTCCTGGTGCTTTGGTGACTCCCAATGGGAGCACCTTGAACTGGTGGTTTTGTCCTTCTATGACAAATTTGAGGTACTTACGGTGTGGTGGGTGTATCAGAATATAGAAATAGGCTTTTTTTTTTTTTTTTTTTTTAGATCTAGCGATGATTGAAAGTCACCCTGTTGTAGAAGGGGAGTACATCTTGGAGTGTGACCATATGAAAATGTTCTGATATCATTTAATGGTTTAAAGGACTGAGATCTAGGATGGGTTTTAGAGAGCCATCTTTTGGGGAATGAGAAAGTAAAGGGAATACACTATGGTTCCTTGATGTTGAATAGGAACTGGATCTATTGCTCTTTTTGTTAGTAAAGGCTGTACTTTTTGTTTGAGGAGAGTGATATGCTCCTCTAATCGTTTGTGACAGTGAGGTGGGATGTTTAGAGGTGTGGAACAGAGCTCAAGACAGTAACCATGTTGGATAATATCCAACACCCATTAATCTGTTGTAATTTTTTGCCAATTTTGGTGAAATAACTTAAGGCGCCCTTCTACAGGTGTTTGGTAATCGGAGGGAAGCTGGAGCAGTTTAGAGACAGTGGCAGAGGATTGAGAGGAAGATGTTTTACCTCTACCTCTGTAGTTGTTTCTCCTATCTGAACCCCGGTAAAAACCTCCGTGCGAGGATGTGTGTGGCTGACCTTTACTGCATGATGAAGATGTTGCACCTGGAGAAGATTTAGAGGCTGGCTTGTACTGTGGCCTACAAAAAGCACCATGACAAGTAGGAAGTTTCCATGGATTTTGCCACGTCTTTGTCCTTTTTCATTTTTCCTAATGCCTGATCTACTTACGGCCCGAAAAGATGCCTTTATTGAATGGCACATTTATTATTGTTTGTTGTACCTCGTTTGAATCCAGAAATACGTAGTTATGTTGGCGGTGGTGGAGAGGTTGGTGGAGCAGATGTCGGCATAGGTGTTTGAACCTCTTCCAAGTCCTTGTCCATTCTCCTGTGTTTAACTAGAGGCGTAGGTGTTTCTAAGGCCTCCTCAAAAGTGAGCTGTTGCTTGGAGGGAGTGGAAACAGCAGTTTTAACATGAACTCTCCCCGTTTGTGGATGGATATGAAGCTGCGACTGCTTAACTTGGAACTGTTGCTTCATTTTTTGGTGTTTTCAGCTCTGAGAGTATGGGTTAGAGTGTTTTTTTATGCCGAAGCACTTTTAATTTTCGGTGCAGAAGTTGTCAGAGCTGAGGCAGGCACTCTTTTTCATGCCGAAACAGAGGGCACAGAGTGGGATGTAGAAGGTTTCGGCACCAGAGCTGATGGTGTTTGGCTCGAGATAAAAGCAGTTAGCTTTGGTTTAGGTTTTACTGCCGAGCCAGAGGGCAGAACATCTGAAAAAGTCTTTCAATGCCTGCCATGACCAGAAGGCAGTGGTGGCTCAATCACCTTTGCTTCCAAACTGGTGAGTTTTTTTGGGAAGAGCTTTACTCACTGTTTTTTTACCTGTGGTGATTTCCTACATTTCGATAGTCTGAGTCCTGAATGGAAACCGCCTCCTCTTCAGCAGCAAAAGCCTCCTGGATATCCTACTCCTGTTCTGTGTCTGACATGGTGTCTTAGATACTGAAGATGTCAGGCGTTTCTGGAACTTCTTGCCTCTGCCTTTCTCGGCGACAGTTTCTGTCTCGCAGTCTTTTTCGACCAGAATGTCTGGCAGGCCTCACAGTCTTCTTCCCTATGTTTGGGTGACAAGTAGAGGTTACAGACTTGAAGTTGATCGGTCTGAGGAAATTTGTAGTGAACCTTCAGACAGAAACGTAAAGACACCCGTTCCATCTGGCTTTCATTCTCTGAGGTGTAGGTAGGATGGAGAAAATGCCCACCCAAAGGGCGCAGCCCTGAAGGCCTTGAATAAAAGGGTTCGATCCAACAAAGATTTTTTCGATCCTGAAACAGCAAAGGGATAAAAAAAAACATGATCCATAACAATACTGATGGGGTTGGAGAGGTTTTTCCCAAACAGAAAAGACGTAATATGGTCTCAAAACAGAGCTTTGAGAGAATATGACCAGATCCGACAGCAGAGGAAAACAATCTGAAGATGGAGTTAAGGACCAGGCGCATTGCCAGCAAGAGGAGAAGTCACTTACTCCCGACTCAAAATACTTTTCAAACAAAAAACAACTTGCAACTTTCTGGACCCAACACTAGATGGTGGAAGTATGCAGAGCATCTACAGCCACATATGCCATCAAACCAATAATTCTCTAAGAATGGCTCACTCACTTTTCAAATATAATAAAGTGCTTTGTTATTTCAATGGGGACTTAAGATAAATAAATCTCTCTCTTCTGTGCCAAAAAAACAGGTACAATATGTAGACTCTACAAATCTATAAAAAAGAACATTTCCCACATCTGTAAGTACTCATTCCAACCTTTTTTTTTTTACGTTTGCTCATTAGTTTTCAATATTTATGGAAGACAGTACAATATGATAATCCATTGTTCAAATTGACATTTTTGCTGATAATATCAAAGTACATGTATTAAGAGATTGCTTTGTCAGAAGTTCTTCAGAAAACGTACTTACAGAGTGATTTACAAACATTTGTTTTATGTATCAACAAAACTTTAAACTGGAAAAAAATAGCCGTGCTTACATGTGCTTTTATATGATATGATCGGATGAAGTGACTGTTGTGTACAGTGCATTGTTGAGTGTCAGAAAAAGAAGGGGGGGTTGCAGTGTAGATATCCACCGTAGGCATCTTGATGGGTGTACATAGGGAGCACAGTAATGCACATATCAGTGAGGACCTCGTTTCTCAGGGCGGATTTAAATCATTTTTGGCCTCCGCATTCAGAACCAGGGGGTCCCAGCTTTCCACTCCTGTGTGGGTGATACAAGCTCGAAACCAGTGGAGAGATAGTGGTCTTCCGCTTTGGCCCAAGTTAGCAAATCTTTTAGCCATTGTGTTATGAGTGGAGGAGTCGAAGCTTTCCATGAGATAGCAATCCTGGTTTAAATAATAGAAATGCAAATCAATGAACCTGTGAAGGTATTCATCTCCTCTTTCTTTTTTTGGAGTGAATGCCTAGTAAGCAAGAGGTTGGTGTTACGGGTAGGGGGTGGTTAGTCAGCTCCGATATCATCGCGGTAATCTTGTGCCATGTGGTTTATAACACCAGACATTCCCACACCATATGGTAGAAACTCGCTAAGGGCGAGGTGCAGCTTGAGCAAACCGGATTATGTGTGGGATACATGCGGTGGATGCGTTGGGGATCTAGATATGCGTGGTGTATGTAATTAAAATTGTGTGAATCTGAACCTGGCGTTTCGGGATATTTCCTTTACGGACTGCAACGCCTTACCCCATTCTGCTTCAGTTAGCGGCTGTGTCAGCGCTGCAGTCCACTTTTTGTGCGCAGTCTGTAGAAGGTTGCCTGCAGGTACGTGTAGTGCAGCATACAGGGTCGTAATAGCTCATTTAGTGCTCCTGGCTAAAAAAAATGGAGTGTAATGCGTGAGATGTGGGGAGTTCTATATATATTGCGCCCCAGAGGCCGCGCATGACCTGCAATATAATATAATAAGTAATAAATTGCCCAGGTGCAATGTCATGTTCTGTGACCATTTCTTGAAAGGACTTAAGTGTGCCATACGAAAATAAATGTCTGAGGCGGGTAACCCCTTTTTCCATCTAGTGGGCGCGGTCATGAGCTTGTATTTTCTGTGTTATCCCGGGCATCTCCCAGATCAAGATCTCCGGTGAGGAGGGAATATGAGGGCCCTTTAAGTGTAGATAACGGTGCCAGCATATATGTGCCACCTTTATTAATTGTGTCAGAGTGGTGCGAGGTCCGTTATTGTCTGTTAGCCAAGTGTATATTGCAACATTTCCCAGATGGGTTTGTATAGCACGTGTTTCCGCTGAAAGTAACCAGGTTGTCGGCTATTGTAACTCTGCCGTTGAGTAATATATCTCGAAATTTGGAGCACCTAATCCGCCCTCCGTTAATGGCCTTTGGAGTTTAGAAAGGGCTACTCTACGGCGTCCGTCCCCCCCAAATCAAATCTAAAAGCAAGCTATCCAGTGTTTTAAAGAAGGCGCGCGGTATCTCTTTGGGTAATGCTGAGAAAAAATACAGCAGCCTGGGTAGGATTAACATCTCGGATATTGCCACACGGTCAATTGGAGATTGCGGTAGCAATCGCCAGAAATAAGGGAAGAGCATATATTCGCAACCGCCTTATGTAAGTTGCCATCGAGGAGGTCCCGCGACGCATGATAGACATTAACTCCCAAATACTTGAAAGTATCATATTGCCACTGGAAACGGGAGTCGGGCGTGGTCATTCTGTCTGCAGGCGGGCACGGGGCTAGCGGGAACACATAGGACTTAGGCCAGCTAACCTGGAGACCCGAGATCTCCCCAAAGGTTGCCAGTAGTTGCTCAAGCTCAGGTAGTGCAGTACGCACATCTCAAAGATAGATGAGAGCATCATCTGCATAGAGAGATACCACGTAGAGCCGCTGTGAATCCCATATCCCCAAAATCTGAGCCCGTTCCCACAAATAGCATGCCAGGGGTTCCATGGTCAAGGCAAAGAGGAGTGGCGAAAGTGGACAACCTTGACACGTCCCCTATTGTATGCCAAAGCAATTAGATATCACCTGACCCGAATTCACCCTAGCCAGTGGTTCCCTGTACGTTTTAACCCATCTGAGAAGATGAGGTCCAAATCCCATTGTTTCAAGACACGCAAACAGGAAATCCCATCTAAAAGTGTCAAAGGCTTTTTCCTATGTCTAAGGAGACTGCCACTTGATGTGGATCTCCGGTTGGTGCGTTATGAATGATATGTATGAGGTGCTGTCTATTGAGAAATGTGGTGTGGCCCGGTATGAAGCCTGATTGGTCATGGTGCACTAATGTTTGCATTACAGAGAGTAATTGGTTAGCTAGTACCTCTCCTAGTATCTTGCAATCCAAGTTTAGCAAGGACAGGGCACGGTATGACCGTACATCCAATGTATCATGCCCCAGTTTAGGCAGTACCACTATCAAGGCCTTGCGTAAGTATTGTGGTAAGGAGCCCTCACAATAAACCTCCAATAAATGTGGAGTGATGGCAGTGGAGTAAGTGGCATAATATTCAATGGGCAGGCCATTTACGCCTTTTATTACGAGCAATTTGCGATATGGCTTCTTTGATCTCCTCTATCTGAATGAGTTCTTCTATAGCATTGCATTGTGTGGCAGTGAGACTAGGGAGGGATACCGCTTTCAGAAAATCTTGCATATGGCTCATGTCCGAGGTGGCCGGTTTCTCATAGAGCTGTTGGTAGTAATCACGAAAGATATCAGTGATAGCTAGTTGTGATGTAGCCATTGTGCCATAATTTATTCTAATCGACATAGCCGGTGTGCCACGGTGTACCTCGCTGAGAAGCCAGGCAAGCAACTTGCCCGAGTGATCTCCTTGGGCATGCTGTAGAGCCATCCGTGTGCGATAGTCGTGATGACTCAAGGCAGATTCCGCTTCGTGGCGACAGATAGGGTACTGATGGAGCTGTGAGAGTGACACAGTCCACCCCCTAGCGTGTACTTCCGCTTGATGTAAGTCTCGTTCCACCTCAGAGAGATCCATTAGCAACTGCTGTCTAACCCCCCCAGGTAGTAGGCATACAGTGTCCTCGGATCACTACCTTATGAGTTTCCCATTCTATTGCTTGAGAAGAAGTTGAGCCAGCATTCGTCACAAAGTATTGCGGGATGACCTGCGATAGTGCCTCGCGGAACGGAGGATCCCATAGAGCCTCCGCCTATAGGTGCCAATTCGGTATGGATGGCTGTGGCAAACCCCAGGTCAGTACCGCTGTCAGTGGCTTATGGTCCAAGAGTGTTTTTGCTAGGTATTCCGAACGATCTAGAAGGGGCCTGCTGTTAGTGGTACTAAAAAGGATATCTATCCTAGTGTGTAGGTCATGTATGGGGAAATAAAATGAGTACTTGCGGTCTTGCGGGTGACCCATGTGCCATATATCGCCAAGCCCCATATGAGTACTCCAACTCTTGAAGTGGTGATTAATGCGGTTGCTTGCTCCGGTAGGTAGTGGGGGGTGAGAACGGTCTAATTGCAAATCCAAGATGCAGTTAAAATCTCCACCTCATATTGCCGGTGTTAGCGGATCTTGAAAAAGCGCCGGTGTTAGAGAATCTAGGAAGTGCGTTTGGTTTACATTAGGGGCATATACAGCCACTAAATTAATGGGAGTGCCATCTAGCCTACCTTCTAAAATGACATACCGACCCGTCTGGATCTATGTTTTGTGTCATAAGGGCAAAGAGGACTCCAGGAGTCAGCCACCTATATGAGAACTCCCCTGGCATAAGCAGATGTAATAGTACCATATGTTTGTCCTCGCCACCTAGATCTTACTCAAACTAGTTCCGAGGCTGTAAGATGTGTCTCCTGAAGCATTGCAATATGAACCTGACGGCGTTTGAGATATGAGTATACCCTATGGCGCTTGATGAAGGATGCCATGCAAAGTACATTCCATGCCAAGAAACTATATTGTGGAGTGTGGGTCAGTGAGGGTGTGTTAGACATCATTCCTAATACAATGAGTGAGAGGGAATACCCTCTTAGCTACTAGTTGTAACTTGACACTTGACATCCCATTGCCCCCACAGTAGTCACCACTCATGCTTATCCCCAGTGTTATTGTCCCATGGACATAATAGCAATGCTGTATACAATAATACCATGTTAAGCAAGCAAGTAAATCGAAAAGCACCCCAACTTTAGTAACAATCCCCCCCAGGGCCGAAACCGCGTGGTGGACCGCCCAATGCATATATTAATTTGCAAAATAACATTTGCCATGATAACTTAGTGAACAACATGTTCAAAGATACATCGTGTAGGGGCGTTATCAGCACGTGTATTGTGGTGCCCCATGTTAGGGCCCGTGTCGTAGTGTGAAAGAGGACCCTGAATGAGTCAGTACCTGCCGAACAGTCCTGCCGGTTGGAGAGAGGTGCATTGAAAAAAGGCAGCTGATGGACCTCAATGCAAAACGTATTGGTTGTATAGCCTCAAATAATATCCTCTAATGATCCAGGTGTAGTGTGTGGGTCTTTATTATTGCCAATTGAGGAGATCTCCGAGTCGCCAGTTTCGAACTTCAATTATTTTGTATGATCTAAGCAAAGAGCAGTGAAGGAGTTAGTTTGGTATTTTGTCGCTGCTACTACTGCTCGGGTCTGCTCCGCTGCTGCTTCATCTCGACCTGGACGGGAGCTTGGTGGTTTCCTGCGATGTCGTCATGGTTTAGGTGTCACCCATGTGTCTGTTTCTTTTTCCTCTCCGAGAGTTGCTGCTAGGCCTTTGGCGTGCAGCCAAGTCCATACATCCTCTGGTGTCTAAAAGCTTTGTGTTCTTTCATGGTCCATCACTTTAAGTTTCTCTGGGAAGAGGAGGGCGTACTTGATTTGTAGTTTGCGTAACCAGTGTTTAACCTTCATGTAGGACCTGCGTTTACGTTGCACCCCTATAGTATATTCTGGGTAGGCTGAAACCAGTGTTGAAGTGCCACGGGCCTTTGGTGCAGAATAATGGAAGGATGAGGTCACAGTCGCAAAAGTTCAATAGGGGACTATAAGAGGTTGTGGTGGTGCTCCTGCTTTGGGGTGGAGGGGGGCGTCCTGGGATGCAGTGAGCCCTCTCTATGGAGAACAAAGGGGGTGTTTTATCCTTTAGCACGGTTGACAGAAGCCACTCCTCTAAGAACAGTTCGGCACAGGGAAGTTCTGAGCGTTCAGGGAAGCCGATAAAGCGAATGTTGTTGCGCCGGGATCGTCCGTCAGCACCTTCAGCTCTGCGTTGTAAAGCAGATATCTCTTCTTGCATGTACGTTATTTGCATGGACTGGAGGGTTGGTGATATAGTTTGCGTGGCTGATTCAGCTTGGATAACTATCTGCTAGCTTGCGATGATCTGCACTCAATAGGTTCACTTCCAGAGATACTTTGTCAATTTTAGCTTCCAGCGAGGTTTTGGTGTCCAGTTTCACACGTAAAATTTCTCAAATTTCTCAGAATAGCTGTTAAGCGTTGATTCAAGATGTTGAGACCGATCAACTTCTGGTGTCTCATGTTGTCTTGGTGGGTTGTGGCTTCCCCATGACCTCACGAGGAAAAGATCTCTGGTAGTGAATGTACTCTCATGTTGTTGGTTCAACGGTAAGATGGCCTTATGCTCTGCTTTAATTGCACCGCTCGATCAGCACTGCCGCGAGTGGGCCGTGCAACGCCAGCATAGCAGGACCGGCACGATCCCACACTCGCCAGCACAACTTCATAGATCTGTTCCATAAAATCAAGGCAGGGCCCCAGGTAGTCTTTAGGCCGTAACCAATTCTCACAGCGGTGACATGCAGAACTCTGTAACAGGAGTGTCAGCCATACTATTTTCCATCCGCATCAACGGACTTATTGTTCCTAAGGATGGGGCCATTACCCCACCGTCAGCGGCATCGCATTTATCTCCTATGACACAGTGATATGGGATAGCCAGCAGTTAGGCCCAACACATCTCGGCCTCATCCCTCGCATAGCGACTCACGGGATACAATCGTGTAATCCTATCGACCGTTGCAGGCTAGATTCTGTCTGTGTGGTCGGCAGTGGTTCCCCAGCGGCCCCCGCAGATATCGCTGTACTTCACGTCAGTAGTGAGATGCCATTTTTGCCGCTCCCGCGGTCCTCGTAGCGTCGGGCAATCCAGGCCCCACAACGCTATGTGCGGCACCGCTGTAACCATCCGGGCCCCAACACTCTCAGACTGGGTTCAGCAGGTCCGCGCATTATTTAAGGGACCCCACTGTCAGCGAAACACAGGATATTGACCGGGCCCTGTGCGGAGCTCACTAAGGAGCGTCTGATGCGATCGCCATCTTGGACATGCCCCCAACTCATTCCAACCATACCTTACAATTAACCAAGGTGAGGTCTAGCTAACTAGGAGCCGAAAGAGATAAAATCTTGGACCCAATGGGCCAGATACATTCAAGATATTTTGCAATTGAAAATACAATGTAGGTTGTGGTGTCCGACCTGCAGATTCAGTGCGACGCAATTTTGGTGATTTCTCAGGGAGCGTGCGTTGCCTATGTACTGTCGGCAACAAAATAGCAGATGTAAATCAGTTTCATCCATTTTGCTACCCACTGGAAAAAGTTTATTACCTTCAGTTGGGCCTTTCCACTTAGAAGTGACAGAAGCAGTTGGAAAGGCTCCCAGTCTCAACACTATATAAAGGGATCGAGTGAAAGGAGGGTTGATCTCATCCATTAAGGGCTCAAACCAGGGAGTTGATTTTATCTATAGAAATCTGTTAGAGTGTCAGAATAGATTGGATAGATTTCCTCTCTTCATTCCCCCAGCAAAGAGTCTTCATTTTAGTGGAGGAAGAAGTGATGGATGCTGGATTAGGCCAAAGGTCAGTCAGCCCCAGGAAGGCTAATTTGTTCTTTGTAGGAGGCTGGCCTGGTTTGTAGTGGATACCTTGGGTACTTGCACCTTATACCAGGTCCAGTTATCCTTTATTAGTGAAGTAGTAGTGTGTGTTATGGCAGCTTAGGCTGATAGAGGTAGCTATAATAGAGCATCTTAGGCTGAACTAGAAGACATGCAAAGCTCCTGCAATACCACTTTTAGTTACACAGTACTTGTACACTAGTAAAGACAATACTCAGTGTTACCAAAAATAAAGGTAGTTTATTTGGGTGACAGTATCAAAAATATCTTAGAGGCAATACTCCTTCTGGAGGTAAGTATTATACACAATATATACACTAGACACCAAAATAATGCAAGTAATTAGACATAGGATAGTGCAAACAATAGGAAATGCTTTAGAATGCAATTGGAGAAAATAGGTCTAGGGGCAACACAAACCATATACTAAGAAAGTGGAATGCGAATCATGAATTCCCCCCTAGACAAGTGTAGTGTGTGCAGAATCGCTGGGAGAGTAAGAATACAGTAAATTTAAGTACATTACCCCACCCCAGAGCCCAGAAAAGCAGGAGTGAAGTACTGCAAGTTTCCTTAGGACACACTACACTTCATGATTGGGATATTGCAGTAACCAACCAAGTCTGCAAACAACTGCTGGATTCCTGGGCCTGAAGACCTGCAAAAGAAGGGGACCAAGTCCAGAAGTATAAAGAAGTTCCAGGAAGGACAGGAGCCCCTGCCAACCCAGAAGGGGGTGCAAAAGAGACTCCACGGTTGGACGAAGACTGCAGGAATGCACCCTTGGAAGATGCCAGTGGCTTCCTGCATGATGCAAAAGATGTCCCACGACGTGAAGATGGATGCAGATGTGATTTCGTGTTGGAAGTCACCAACAATCCTTGGTTACGACAAATGTGCGTTTTGCTTCAAAATGGCGCTGGCTGGACCCAAGAGGGACCTGGGGGCCTCAACTGTGTGTGAGGAGAAAGAGGGGGCTCTCAGCTCTTTAGAGAGCCCTCAGGATGCCAGACAGCACCCACAGGAGTCCTAGGACACAGGGAAAAAGGAGGTGCAAAACGCAGTTGGTGCAGCACTGCAAAGAAGGGTCCCACGCTGCCGGAGGTCAACTTAGCGAGTTGAGCGTCGCAGGATAGAGTGCTGGGGACTTGGGCCAGGCTGTGCACGAAATTTTTTTGCTAATAGTGCACAGAGGCCTCAGGAGGTGAAGAAGACGCAGTGCACAGGGGTACGGTCGCTCTCGGGAAAGGCAAGGTCTTACATCCTGCAAATTGCGTCAGCAGGACCTCAGGACAGTCTGTGTTGATGGGGTCCACCTTTTATGTTTCTAGGAGCAAGCTCGTCGCTGTGAGCAGAGTCCAGGAGTACCGGTCGTCGACTTGGAAGGTGTCTGCGTGAGCAACGGAGTGACTCCGTCATCCCATGGAAGATTTCTTCAGTCCTTCTGGTGCAGGATGAAGACAGAGAGTCCTCAGAGCGTGCACACTGTGGAAACTTTTGCAGTTGCTGGCTGGAGCTGCAGTTGCAGAAGAAAAGTATCCCTTGTGGATACTTGTTGCTATTACAGCGGTTCCTGGAGCATGCTGTGGTTGATTTGAGGTCAGAGGATGAAGTAGTAGTTGCAGAGGATTCCTGCTGGAAACTTCCAAGTAGAATCTGAAGAGAACCCACAGGAGAGACCCCAAAATAGCCCTGAGAGGGGGATTGGCTACCTTATCAGGTAAGGACCAATCAGGAGGGGGTCTCTGACGTCACCTGCTGGCAGTGGCCACTTAGAGCCCTCCAGAGTGCCCCCACACCTTGCAAAGCAAGATAGCTGAAGTCTGGGACACACTGGAGGAGCTCTGGGCATCACCCCTAGAGTGGTGATGGATAGGGGAGTGGTCACTCCCCTTTCCTTTGTCCAGTTTCGCATCAGAGCAGGGGACAAGGGGTCCCTGAACTGGTGAAGACTGGCTTAGGCAAGAAGGGCACCATCTGTGCCCTTCAATGCATTTCCAGAGGCTGGGGGAGGTTACCCCTCCCCAGCCTGTAACACCTATTTCCAAAGGGAGAGGGTGTAACACCCTGCTCCCAAAGGAAATGCTTTGTTCTGCCTTCCTGGGACTGAGCTGCTCAGACCTCAGGAGGGCAGAACCCTGTCTGTGAGGTGGCAGCAGCTGTAGCTGCACTGCAAGCCTCAGAGAGCTGGTTTGGCAGTACTTGGGGTCCATGGTGGAGCCCCTAGGATGCATGGAATCGGCTCCCCAATACCTGATTTGGAATGTGGGGGACAATTCCATGATCTTAGACATGTTACATGGCTATATTTGGAGTTACCATTGTGAAGCTACATATAGGTATTGACCTGTATGTAGTGCATGCATGTAATGGCATGTCCGCACTCACAAAGTCCCGGGAAATGGCCCTGAACTATGTGGGGGCACTTTTGCAAGTGCAAGGGTGCCCTCACACTTAGTAACTTTGCACCTAGCCTTCAGCAAGTGAAGGTTAGACATTTAGGTGACTTATAAGTTACTTAAGTGCAGTGAAAATGGCTGTGAAATAACGTGTGCACTTTTTCACACAGGCTGCAATGGCAGTCCTGTGAAAGGGTTTGTATGAGCTCCTTATGGGCGGCAAAAGTAATGCTGCAGCCCATAAGGATCTCCTGGAACCACAATGCCCTGGGTAACTAGGTACCATATACTAGGGACTTATAAGGGGGGTCCAGTGTGCCAAATTAAATTTGTAAATGAAGTCACTAGCCTATAGTGACAAATGTGAAGGCAGCGAGAGCATAAGCACTCAGGTTCTGATTAGCTGAGCCTCAGTGACACAGTCAAGCAGTATACAGACACACACATTAGGCCATAAACTATGAGCACTGGGGTCCTGACCAGCAGGATCCCAGTGAGACAGGCAAAAACATACTGATATACAGGTAAAATTGGGGGTAACATGCCAAGAAATATGGTACTTTCCTACACAACCCCCCACCCCACCAAAAGAGGGAAAATAAGGCTAACCTTGCCCAGATGAGTCTTCATTGTCTAAGTGGAAATATCTGGAGAGTCCATCTGCATTGGAGTGGGTACTCCCAGGTCTATGTTCCACTTTAAAGTCCATACCCTGTAGGCAAATGGACCACCTCGACAATTTAGGGTTTTCACCTTTCATTTGTTTAAGCCATAATAGAGGTTTGTGGCCTGTTTGAACTATAAAGTGAGCCCCAAACAAGTAGGGTCTCAGCTTCTTCAGTGCCCAGACCACTGCAAAGGCCTCCCTCTCTATAGCAGACCAACGCTTTTCTCTAGGGGTCACCCTCCTGCTAATGAAAGCAACAGGTTGATCCTGGCCCTCTGTGTAAAGTTGTGATAGTATAGCCCCCACCCCTAATTCAGAAGCATCTGTTTGAACAATTAAGGTTTTGGAGTAGTTTGGGCTCTTTAAGACAGGTGTAGAGCACATTGCCTGCTTAAGCTCCTCAAACGCTTTCTGACAGCTAGCTGTCCACAATACCTTTTTAGGCATTTTCTTGCTGGGGAGATCATTAAGAGGGGCTGCAATGGAGCTCTGACCTGGGTCCGAGTAGTAGGGGGAGCCCAGTCCATAATGGTCTGAATGTTCCCCTGTAGTGGTGCAATCTGTTCTCCGCCTACTAGGTGGCCCAGATAAACTACCTTCCCCTGCCCTATCTGGCACTTTGAAGCCTTGATAGTTAGGCCTGTCTTTTGCAGGGCCTCCAAAAAATTCCAGAGGAAGAACAGGTGATCCTCCCAGGTGGAACTAAATAAAGCAATATCATCCAAATATGCTGCACTGAAAGCTTCCAAACCTTGGAGGACTGTATTCACCAGCCTCTCAAAAGTGGCAGGTGCATTTTTCAAACCAAAGGGCATAACTGTGAATTGGTAATGCCCTCCGATGGTAGAAAATGCAGTTTTTGCCTTAGCATCTTCTGACATTTTGATCTGCCAACAGGCTGGCGTCAAATCAAACGTGCTTAGATACTTGCCAGATGCCATTGTATCTATTAGCTCATCTGCCCTGGGTATAGCGTGAGCATCAGTTTTGGTTACTGCATTGCGACCTCTATATTCCAAACAAAACCGCATTTCTCGCTTTCCTTCTTTGCTATGTGGTTTGGGGACAAGCACCACTGGGCTGGCCCAGGGGCTATCAGAAGGCTCAATAACTCCAAAGTCTAACATTTTCTGAACTTCAGCTTTTATGCAATCTCTGACATGGTCAGGTTGCCTGTAAATTTCACTTTTGATAGGTAAACTGTCTCCAGTGTCAATTGTATGTTCACACCAAGTAGTTGTACCAGGTGTGAGTGAAAAGAGTTCAGAAAACTGATCAAGGAGATTTTTACAGTCTTCCTTCTGCTCAGCAGTAAGGCAGTCTGCCAGAACCACTCCTTCCACCAAGCCATCAGCTTCAGTGTCGGAGAAGAGATCAGGGAGAGGGTCACTCTCTTCTTCCTGTCCCTCATCTCTAGCCATGAGCAGAGTTAAGTCAGCCCAGGCTTTAGGCGACTGACATGAAGCACCCTACGGGGGCTTCTGGCAGTGCCCAGGTCTACCAGGAAGGTGACCTCACCTTTCTTTTCTACAATTAGATGGGGTCCAATCCATTTCCCCTGGAGTGGACTTGGGGCCACAGGCTCCAATACCCACACCTTCTGTCCTAGGTGGTACTCTGTCAGGACAGCCTTTTGGCAGAACCATTGCTTGTGGAGCACTTGGCTGGCCTGGAGGTTTTTAGTGGCCTTTTTCGTGTACTCAGCCATTCTGGATCTTAGGCCAATTACATAGTCCACAATGTCTTGTTTTGGAGCTTTTAAAGGTTGTTCAGAACCCTCCTTAACAAGAGCAAGGGGATCCCTAACAGGGTGAACAAATAGGAGTTCAAAGGGGCTGTAGCCCACTCCTTTTTGGGGTACCCCCCTGTACTCGTAAAGAAGGCATGGCAATAGGGCATCCGATGTCCTTCTGAGTTTTTCAAAGAATCCCATAATCATGCCTTTGAGAGTTTTATTAAACCTCTCAACTAATCCATTAGTTTGTGGATGATAAGGGTTGGTGAACTTGTAGGTAACACCACACTCATTCCATATTGCTTTTAGGTATTGAGACATGAAGTTAATACCTCGGTCTGACACCACTTCCTTAGGAAAACCCACCCTGGAAAAGATTCCCGGGAGGGCCTTTGCCGTTGCAGGTGCTAGAGTGGTCCTTAAGGGGATAGCTTCTGGATACCTTGTGGCATGGTCCACCACCACAAGGATGAATCTATTGCCAGAAGCTGGTGGAGGGTCAAGGTGGCCAACAATATCAACCCCTACCCTTTCAAAGGGCACCCCAACCACTGGCAGTGGAATTAAGGGGGGCTTTGGGGTGCCACCGGTCTTGCCACTGGCTTGGCAGGTGACAGAGGAGCGACAAATCTCGTTTGTGTCTTCTGACATATGAGGCCAGTGAAAATGAGGAACAAGTCTGTCCCATGTTTTACTCTGGCCTAAATGCCCAGCTAAAGGGTTGTCATTAGCAAGAGTTAGGAGGAATTCCCTGTACTGAAGGGGGATGACCAATCTTCTGGTGGCACCAGGTTTAGGGTCCCTTGCTTCAGTATAGAGGAGATTATTCTCCCAGTAAACTTTGGGGGTGTCAGTGACATCAACATTTTGCTGCTTGACAGCTTGCTGTCTGAGGCCCTCCAATGTGGGACAGGTTTGCTGTGCCACACTCAGCTCTTCCCTGGCAGGCCCCTCTGCACCCAAAAGCTCAGCTGTATCAGCTTCTAGCTCCTCTGTTGTAGGTTCTGCACAGGGAGAGAATTCCTCTTCCTCAAAAGGGGAATCATCTGTGGGGGGAGGGATAGTGGACAAGGGTTTGCCCTTCTTACCCCTAGTTTTTGGGAGCACTTGATCCATTGTTCTAGGATACAAGTGTCCCTGTCCTCTTTGCTTCTTGGCCTGAGCCCTGGTAACAGCAAAGATGTCTGCAAGGGCCTCCAACTCCACTTCAGCCCAAGCTGAAGTCTCCAAATCATTGCCTAGCAGACATTCTACAGGTAAATCAGTGGCTGCCACAACTTTCTTTGGACCAGTGACCCCCCCCACACCCCCAGTTGAGATTACAACAGCCATGGGGTGGCTTACAGTGTTGCTATGGGCCTGTCATTTGGTACTGGTGATCAAGAAGGTGCTGCTCAGGGGCAACCAGGTTGTCTATCACCATTGTGAAACTGGCACCTGTGTCCCTGTAGGCCTCAACCTGAACACCATAAATCAGGGGTAGCTGCTTGTACTTATCCATATTAAGGGGATAAGCAACTAAAGTGGCTAGGCCAATGCCACTATCAGAGACTAAAACAGCCTCAGTGATCTCCCTAACTAGACCAACCCAACTACATTACCAATGGTGAGCCCAGCTGCACCCTTTGATAGGCTATTAGTAGTGCTTTTCCCATCACCACTGCTATTACTAGGGGCACTAGTGGTTGCAGTTCAGGTTGTGGTGGTGGGAGGTTTGGTGTTTCTTTTTGGACAATTACTATCAGTTGCCCAATGGCCTTTAGCTTTACACATATAACACCAAGGTTTCTATCTTTGTGAGAAGAGGATTTGGACCCTCCACCCCCAGAGGATTTTTGTGGGGCTGATGAAGACGCTGATGATTTTTTATCTTTGTACCCACCCCTGTCATGTGACTTACCATACTTCTTCTTGCTGTCCTTCTCACCCCCTGTATGAGCCTTTCTGCCCACCCTTGTTCTGACCCATGTGTCTGCCTTCTTTCCCAATTCTTGGGGAGAGGTCAGATCTGAGTCCACAAGATACTGATGCAACAAGTCAGACACACAGTTTTTTAAAATATGCTCTCTCAGAATCAAGTTATACTGACTTTCATAATCAGTCACCTTAGTGCCACTTAACCAACCTTCTATGGCCTTCACAGTACAGTCTACAAAGTCTGTCCAGTCCTGTGATGACTCCTTTCGGGTATCTCTGAACTTTATCCTGTATTACTCAGTGGTTGAGCCCAGACCTTCTAAGAGTGCATTTTTCAGAATTTGATAGTTATCTGCATCATCCTCTCTGAAAATATGAGTCTGTCTTCCTCCTTACCAGAGAAGGATAACGAAAGGATAGCAACCCACTGTACATGAGGGACCCTCTGAACTTTACAGACCCTCTCAAGCGCAGCAAACCACTTGTAGATGTCATCACCATCCTTATAAGGAGGGACAACTTTCTGCAGATTCCTAGAATCAAAGGAAGGTTCCCTAACATTTGAATTTCTGAAACTGCTGCTGCCGTCAAGGGGATCTAACCCCAAACCCTGCCTTTCCTTTTCCACAGCCAGGGATTCCCTGTTTAAGGCCAAATGTTGTTGCATTAGCCTCAATCTGCCCTCCTATAACCTGAGATTTCTGAGTTCCCTATCTAGGGACTGATCCTCAGGGTTAGAAGTGTGGGATGCCTCTGAAACAGAGGTAACATGGGAATGTTCAGAGTTAGATCTATCTCTAACAGGGGCCACTCCAGTGACCTGGCCTCTATGGGTTAAGGGAGCCCTAATTGTGTGTGATCCCTTCCCACTCCTAGTTGTACTAAGTGGCTTGTTTACAGATACATTTGTGGAAGTACCATCCCCAGGATTGTCAGTTTGCTCCTCTGAGCCTTCCTGGTTGGAATACTCCTCTACCTCTTCCCCTCTCTGATCTGGACCAGTGCCGAGTCCCTGGTCTTCTTGGAGGAGAAGATTTAAGAGGAATTCCTTATTGGGGTTCTTCCCAATCCCCAAACTTCTTTCAATACAGAGACCCCTCAAACTTTCAAAGTTTAGATTTTCATATGTTGTTTTCAAACCTCTAGGGGTAGCTTCTACAGAAGACATATTTGAAAGAGAAAATGTTTGGGAAAGTGAGTAAAAACTTAGTAGAATAACAAAGCTAACTTTTTAGAGAAAAGAAGAAAACTGTTCAGAACTTTGTAAAGTCTTTTGCTAAGTTTAAAGAACCTTTTAGAAAGTTAGAAAATTACTTCCAGGTACATACTATGTTTGCTCTAAGTATTGGAGCAAGCTTTTCTTGTGAAAAGCACCAGTATCAAAAGTGGTAAAGCAATTGTAAGTACTTATCCCACGGCTGCACCACCAATGTAGGAGGCTGGCCTGTTTTGTAGTGGGTAACTTGGGTACTTACACCTTATATTAGGTCCAGTTATCCCTTATTAGTTAAGTAGTAGTGCTCTAGCAGCTTAGGCTGATAGAGGAAGCTATAGCAGAGCAGCTTATGCTGAACTAGGCGAATGGCAAAGCTCATGCAATACCACATATAGTTACACAGTACTTGTACACAAGTAAAGACAATACCAAAAATAAAGATATTTTATTTGGGTGACAGTACCAAAAATATCTTAGAGGCAATACTCCTTCTGGAGGTAAGTATTATACACAATATATACACTAGACACCAAAATAAGGCAAGCAATTGGACATAGGATAGGGCAAACAATAGGAAATACTATAGAATGCGATGGGAGAAAATAGGTCTAGGGGCAACACAAACCATATACTAAGAAAGTGGAATGCGAATCACAAATTCCCCCCTAGACAAATGTAGTGTGTGTAGAAACGCTGGGAGAGTCAGAATACAGTAAAGGTAAGTAAATGACCCCACCCCAGAGCCCAGAAAAGCAGAAGTAGAGTACTGCAAGTTTCTTAAGGACACACTACACCTCATGATATGGATTATTGCAGTAACCAACCAAGTCTGCAAACAATAACTGCTGGATTCCTGGAGCAGAAGACCGGCAAAAGAAGGGGACCATGTCCAGAAGTTGAAAGAAGTTCCAGGAAGGACAGGAGCCCCTGACAACCCAGAAGAGGGTGCAAAAGAAGAGTCCCCGGTTGGACAAAGACTGCAGGAATGCACCCTAGGAAGATGCCAGTGGGTGCAAAAGATGTCCCACGACGTGAAGATGGACGCAGATGTGATTTCGTGTTGAAAGTCGCCAACAAGCCTTGGTTACGACAAATGTGCATTTTGCGTCAAAATGGCGCTGGCTGGACCCAGGAGGGGCCTAGGGGCCTCAACTCTATGTGAAGAGGAAGAGTGGGCTCTCAGCACTTTAGAGAGTGCTCAAGATGGCAGATAGCACCCCAGGAGTCCCTGGACATGGGGACAAAGGGGGTGCAAAACGCGGTTGGCGCAGCACTGCAAAGAAGGGCCCCACGCCGCCGGAGGTCAACTCAGCGAGTTGAGCGTCGCAGGGTAGAGTGCTGGGGACCTCGGCCAGGCTGTGCATGAAGGAATTATGCAAGTAGTGTACAGAGGCTCCAGGAGGTGAAGAAGACGCAGAGCACAGGGGTACTGTTGCTCTCAGGGAAGGCAAGGTCTTACCTCCTCCAAATTGCGTCAGCAGGACCTCGGGACAGTCTGTTTCGATGGGGTCCACCTTAGGTGTTTCTAGGAGAACGCTTGCCGCTGTGAGAGGAGTCCAGGAGTACGGTCTTCGACTTGGAAGGTGCTTGCATGAGTGACTCCGAGCGTGCACACCGTGGAAACTGTTGCAGTTGCTGGCTGGAGCTGAAGTTGCAGAAGAAAAGTATCCCTTGTGGATACTTTGTTGCTGTTACAGCGGTTCCTGGAGCAGGCTGCGGTTGATCTGAGCTCAGAGGATGAAGTAGTAGTTGCAGAGGATTCCTGCTGGAAACTTCCAAGTAGAATCTGAAGAGAACCCACAGGAGAGACCCTAAAAATCCCTGAGAGGGGAATTGGGGCCACCTTATCAGGTAAGGACCTATCAGGAGGGGTCTCTGACGTCACCTGCTGGCACTGGCCACTCAGAGCCCTCCAGAGGGCCCCCACACCTTGCAAATCAAGATGGCTGAAGTCTGGGACCCACTGGAGGAGCTTTGGCCACCACCCCTAGGGTGGTGGTGGACAAGGGAGCGGTCACTCCCCTTTCCTTTGTCCAGTTTCGCACCAGAGCAGGGGATAAGGGGTCCCTGAACCACGTAGACTGGCTTATGCAAGGAGGGCACCATCTGTGCCCTTCAAAGCATTTCCAGAGGCTGGGGGAGGCTACCCCTCCCCAGCCTGTAACACCTATTTCCAAAGGGAGAGGATGTAACACCCTGCTCCCAAAGGAAATGCTTTGTTCTGCCTTCCTGGGACTGAGCTGCTCAGACCCCAGGAGGGCAGAACCCTGTCTGTGAGGTAGCAGCAGCTGTAGCTGCAGTGCAAGCCTCAGAGAGGTGGTTTAGCAGTACTGGGGGTCCATAGTGGAGCCCCCAGGATGCATGGAATTGGCTCTCCAATACTAGATTTGGGATGGGGGACAATTCCATGATCGGAGACACCTTACATGGCCATATTTGGAGTTAGCATTGTGAAGCTACATATAGGTATTGAATGTATGTAGTGCATGCATGTAATGGTGTCCCCGCACTCACAAAGTCCCAGGAAGTGGCCCTGAACTATGTGGGGGCACCTTTGATAGTGCAATGGTGCCCTCACACGTAGTAACTTTGCACCTAACCTTCAGCAAGTGAAGGTTAGACATATAGGTGACTTATAAGTCACTTAAGTGCAGTGAAAATGGCTGTGAAATAACATGTGCATTATTTCACGCAGGCTGCAGTGGCAGTCCTGTGAAAGGGTTTGTATGAGCTCCTTATGGGTGGCAAAAGAAATGCTGGAGCCCATAAGGGTCTTTGGAACCCTAATGCCCTGGGTACCGAGGTACCATATACTAGGGACTTATAAGGGGGGGGTCCCAGTGTGCCAATTGAAATTGGTAAATGAAGTCACTAGCCTACAGTGACAAATTTAAAGGCAGAGAGAGCATAAGCACTGAGGTTCTGATTAGTAGAGCCTCAGTGACACAGTCAAGCACTATATCGACACAAACATTAGGCCATAAACTATGAGCACTGGGGTCCTGACCAGCAGGATCCCAGTGAGACAGGCAAAAACATACTGACATACAGGTAAAATTGGGGTTAACATGCCAAGAAAGATAGTACTTTCCTACATGCTTCACATAATTTAACTAAGGTAAAATCATTGCTCCCTTTGCCTTGTCCAAAATATCACTGAGGCCAACCTGTAAGGTTCCAGCTCAGCGACTGACCAAATCCTCAACCATTACAGAACTGGTTTAAACCTCAATTTGGGGATAATAGGTTACATGCCGAAGTCTAGTTTAAAAAATAATGGGGTACTTTGGGGGAGTTTAAGTACTGGCCTCAGAAATGTATTTTCAGTGACCCCTAATGTATCAGTGTTACTATGTACCCAAAAGTCTGCCCCACAGACTGCAGCCACCACTGTTTGTGCACTGTATGTTTCTGAAAGGGATGATAAATGATGAGAGGAGGTATTTTTGTAACTCTCAATGTAATCGCTGCCCTAGGGTTTAGCAAAATCATACACTTTTGTGATCTGGCTAAACCAGAAATTACTGCTGGATAAGCGGATTCCCATGTGGTCAAAGTCTAGAACTCTCTCGAGATCCACACCCTCCAAACGCAAGACTCCTCTAAAAGGGCCTGTGTGGATGAAATGCCTGGAACTTGCTTTTACTAGGATTAATGGCCAGGCCATGGTTAGTGCAAAACAGTTTAAACTTAGCTAATTGGGTCTCTATTTCTTTGGGTGTTTTAGACACTAGCAAGGTACAATCTGCACACAACAGGGCTGGTGTTTTTGTGCTCCCCAAATCTGGGGAGTAATTTTCACAGCCCAGGAAAAAGTCTACATACCCATTTATAAAAAGAAGGAATAGTGTTGGAGCAAGAACGCATCCTTGTCGAATCCCCTTGGCAACTTATCTGGTCAGTTGTTTTCCTATTAGCTCCTCGTCTGATTTGCATGTAGTTATCAGTATAAAGGTGCATTATAATGTCCAATAGGGGAGGTGGTGGCCCTATTTCTCTTAGGGTGTGCCAGAGTCTATATCTGGGGACCATATTAAATGCTGATTCTAGAACAAATGCAAAACAAAGCCTGCCCTTATTGATGTCCATCACCTTCCATCTTAAAAGCTGGAATCTGAAGACTTGATCTACTGTGCTCCTCGTGGAACAGAACTTTGCTTTCAACTGGGAGAGGATCTTATCTTTGATTCACATCAGAAGATGGTCTAGAATTTGTCTGCAGAATAGTTTTGAGCTACCTCAATAAAGCTTTCTGGTCTATAAATTACTTATCAGATTTAAGACCCTTCTTAAAAATAGGGATTATCTCTGCTGCTCCTTTTCAAGTAGCAGATACTTCAGCACCAGCCACGATGGCACTGGCGACACGATTTAAATTAGGAGCCTAGATGACGGGCTCTAACTTGAAAACATCCACAAGTATGTTGTCCGGCCCAGGAGCCTTACCAGCTTTCTGCAAACAAATAGCAGGATTTGTTTCACCCAGGGAGAAACCTGCGTCATCGTATGGTTCCCGTACAGTCAGGGTAATTGTTGCTAAAGGGTCTATGTCTAGCTTTTCTGAATCCACACTAGTAAAAGTAGGGGAACCAACAGTGTCATCACTGTAAAGTGCTTGAAAATGGCTGACCCAGTCTTTGGTTAAGATGTTATTTTCTGGTCTCACTGTACTCGTTTTTGCACCATGACTAATCATGTGCCAAAAGGCTACCTGATTCCCAGAGCGGACAACGTCCATGCTATCATCCCAAGCATAAGTATCCCAACCCACTTTGGCTTGTGGCTGAATGACTTTATAGTTCGCTCTAGCAGTCTGGATTTTAAGTAGACAACAACTCCTGAAACTTTGGTTAAAAGAAACTTGGTTGTCCTACAGGTCTTGTTGTACCGTGTGGGATTAATGGGCGGAGTCATACTCTATTTAGGGGAGGTTTGATAACGAATGAATTTTTTGAATCTTCAAAACACTTGTCATGAGAATCCATAACAGTGGGTGGAGAGGAATCTGGTTCAGCGAATACGGACAAGATAGGGCCCACATGATGGTACAATTGGCATAAATACCCCCATTATTGGTGACACGATCACATCTTAAATTCCTCCAATTATTGGAAACAGATAAGTCCCTTGAGGGCAATTGAGATTGCCAATTTAGGTGATCTGGTTTACCTCAAAGGGTCAGAAACAAAGGAAAGTGGTCACTTTCATAACATTGTATGATTTCCATACAATAAGGTTGTATCAGGAATGTAAATTCAAAAATATATAGTCAATGTTACTCTGATAGGTAGTCCCTAAAGGTAGAACACCTAGCTAAATCAGAGGCATAGCCGTTGCAGGCTCTCAGATGGCAACATAAGGAATAATCACAAAGCATTTACCAAGGATAACAAAGGATTTTTGAAAGGCAATACCTCGAGTGTTCAAGATACCAGTATTTGGTTCTGGGCTCTACAGCAGCTCTGACTGTAGCTGGGGGACCCATGTCGTTGAGCCATCTTGCCTGGGAGAGTTGAAAGCTGGCCTCGCGCTCAAGCCCTTTGGGCTTGGGCTAGGGGGCGGCGTAGGCTCTCCCAACATCCCTCCTATAACATACATGGTTGAAGAGGGCTGTGCTGAAGGAATCCAGAGGTGTGGTGGCCGTTTTGTCCTGCCTGCTAATATGACAAGGCTGTGCTGCAGGATCCTCTCGCAGCGACAGTTAGAGAAGCTGGCAAGCGGTGCCTTCACTCAGCACTCAGGTCTGATGGGCTGATTGTCTCTCGGGGGATTGAGGTTACGGATAAACAAAGAGGCTGCCAAGTGGAATCTCTGCCAAGTCACCCACGGCATGCTGAGTCCAGCATGAGTGTTTACCCATTGAGGCTCCCGATTCTCCTAGAGAGGAGCAATGGAGTTATTTTAGACAATCTTTAGCATAAGTGAAATAGCTGAGGCTGATAGCGAAGTTTTTGATGTCCCCGGGACCTTACGGAGAACAGAGGTCAAGCCAGCAAGCCCTTGAAGTCACTTCTGGAGATTTCTTTAGGCCCTTCTGAAGGGCAGAGGTCAGCAGGGAGGCACAGCAAAACAGGGCAGCCATTCCTGGGAACAGTCAGGCACAGCAGAGTGGCAATCCTTCTAGCGCAACAGCCTTTACTCCTGTAGAGTTTCTTGCACGTCCAATAGTGTATTGTCTTGAGTGGGTCAGGTACACAGTATTTACCCAAGAAGTGCCTTTGATGTAAGGCAGTGGTTCCCAATCTGTGCGCCGTGGCTCCCTGGTGCGCCGTCAAAACTAGCCAGGGGCGCCGCACACAGTTTGGGAACCACTCGGAGGTGCTTTGAATCGGTAGCTTTCATCATGGTATTTATTGTAAACAGAACACCCTGCATTAATTACTGTGACCAGCGGAGGGCGCCAAAGTACCATTAATAATATCCCTATGACAAAAGAACAAAAATAGATTCCAATAAATGATTTTCAGCAACCTGAACGAGAGAATAAAGAAGACAAACTGTAAATAGTGTAGGAACAGGTAAATAGAGACAGACATGAGACTCCAGAGCGCCCAGCCTCTGTGAAAAATCTGAATGTGGGAACAATGAAACCAGAGTTCATTTCTCTGGCGCTGACAAAGCAAGACAGAAACCAGAAAGACATAATGTATGAAGGTGTCCGAGAAGAAAAGAGAATATCCAAGAAAAACTGAAAAATAATAACTGACCCATTCTAGCACAGGAAGGAGATGTCAGAAGCAGCCGCCAGATGGGTTACATCCTTTCACCAGTTTTGTCAAATGAGGAGATGTGGCCTAGCAGTTAGAGCTGTTGACTTTAGAACTTTAGAACTGGGGAACCAGGCTGGAGTCCTGGCGTCGGCTACCATCCTTTGATTCTGTGCAAATTACTTAATCTCATCAGTGCCTATTTAAAAATAAAGCCTGACCCTATGTAGTGTCATCTGGTGCTCTTCTAAAGCTCTCTAATGCCCTCATGAGTTTCATCCCAATTATTTTCCAGGCTAAAAATGGTAGTACTCCCGAGGCTGGGATTACGTTCCCCCACCTGCCAAAAAAATGTAACATAATGGGGAGCCGTGGCCAACACGGCCAATAGGTCAAAGGAGCCAGGGATCGAAAAAGTTTGGGAACCACTGATGTAAGGGATGACTACAAAGAATTCTTGTGAAGTGTACAGGTCCCCCTTTCAGGTCAGCCTTGGCTCCAGACTATCAGAGGGAGGTAATCAGCCCTTCTTGTGTGGATTCTGATCACTACCCTTTGACATGTAAGTGGGAGCCCTTTCCAACCTCCTTCCGAGGAAGACCAATCACTATGAAGGTGCAGTTGAGTATCCAGTGTTGTGGGTGTCTGGAGGGAATGCCAAGTGTAGCTGTCAAATAGTCCAGGCCACACATTTATTGGATATGGCGGGGGCACATATGGGCAGGGAGTGCACAGAAATGCCCACTTTCTAATAGTGGCATTTCTAAAATAGTGATAATAAATCTGACTTTACCAGTAAATAAGATGTATTATTACCATTTCATTGATACTAAACATGATGCAGCTACTCCTCTCAGATCAGGAATTACAGCTTAGAGGTATTACAAGGAATTCCTAAAGCTGGCCTATGAGAGGGGCAGGCCTCACAGTAATGCCAAGCATTTGCAATGCAATGTGTCTCACGTTTGCTCAAGTTAGAGCTATTACCGTTGTAAATTCCTAACTGGATGTTTCTTGCCACATAAATTGAAAATGAAAAGTAAAACAAACCTAAGAAAGCTGATTTAAAAAGCCACAGTCACCATGAGCATCAGCGCGAAGGAGAGACACACAAGGAAAAAGAAGTTTGCTCACAGTCAAACATACCAGCAAAAGTGCAATTACCCATGTAACAGGGTCGATGGCCAAGGCGGTAACAAAACTGCCCCAAGGAGGGACAAACATAAAGCATTTACCAATGCTAACAATGAATTTTTGAAAGACAAGCCCATGAACGAGTGATAGTGATAGTGATAGGTGGGCGTGGATAAAAGCCCACAGATAGATTACAACACGTCAGAGCACTTGCGCTCTCAACCTAAAAAAGGACTTCAGAGTTTTTCATTATCAGGATATGAAAAGCTGAAAACTGCATGCCCTGCCTTTCACGTACATGGCACCCTGTCCTATAAGCAACCTAGGGCCTACTGTAGGGGTGACATATGTAAGAAATGGGAATTTAAGGCCTGTCAAGAGGTTTTAAACGCCAAGCCAGGGTGGCAGTGAAACTGCCTACACAGGCTCTGCTGTGGCAGGCCTGAGACAGGTTTACAAGGCTACTAAAGTGGGTGGCACAATCAGTGCTGCAGGCCCACTAGCAGCATTCAATTCACAGGCCCTGGGTAATGTGTCAAATGTGGATACATCAATGTTACCATGTTTTAGGGGAAACAGTGCTAAAGTGCTCAGTCTTAAGGCCAACAAAAAGATACAGCAACACAACAGGCGGTAAAGGCAAAAGGTCTGGGGTAAGACCACCCTAAGGATGCCAGGTCTAACATGGATAATCCAGTAGTCCCCTCGGGGACGGGTACCTGGATAGGGGAAACGGGGGATTCACTGGAGCTCAAGGGTTTGCTTTTAGTTCCTTTTCTATTAAATAGAGGGACTTCATTGTAGATTGGTCATTAGGCTGCAGGATTAGCACAGAGTGCAATTTTTGGGGAAGGGCCGGGGGCTTTCTTCTTTATTAGTTCCCCTTAGTGTTTTTCATTACCCTTCGGGCTACAACGACGGGGCTCGTTTCTATTCTGACATGTCACTTGGCCCGCTTCAAGCACCAAAAGATGCTGGGGAAAAGTGATTTTGCCTTAGTACAGGTCACCTCGCAGACCATAAATGAAAGATCAACACTCAAACTACGGACTGGACCTGGCGAATGTCCCAATCTGCGTGTATTTTGCGTCCCCTTTTTTTTGGTTTCCCAAATAAACCGTGTAGCAGAGCCCCATTGAAACGGGAGGCAGTGAATAGAATGCAGGGAAACCAGCCATGTATGATCTCAACCAGCAAGTGTCCAGGGAGCTTGCACAACCCCGGCGTTCCATAAATCCAAACACAATATAGACCAGGGACTCGCCCCATGAGGAGACTGAAAAAAAGATGCAGAGAAAACAAAAAATTGGCCTCTGTAAATCAGGTGTAGCTCCCCAGAATGGAAGGTATTGTCCGATTAAAGAGCCAAAGTGGGTGGCCCGAATTATTTCTTCCTGGCACTGACTGACCCAGGACGGGCCTGCCCTTGGCCTGGGCTTTGCCTGTGCGCGGCTCGCCCACACGTCCTGCGTGGCGGGTGAGGCAGGAGCGCTTTGTAGCACGATAAAGGTAGGTCCGCAAACTTCCTTGCGGCCATTGGCGCCTCCTGGCGTGAGAGTCTCTCCTACTGTGGCGCTTTGGAGTCCACAGATTCAACTATCACTTAAAAGGTATGTAAGTTGCTGTCCTCCAGATGGGAGGAAAACATGCATAGTATAAAACCTGAATCAACACTGTAAAGGTTTTGCATTTCAGTCACTGCAACGTCAAATCCATTTCACTTTGATGGATCTGAAAGAACATCTGAATTTCAGATTAATTAACTGAAGTCCAATATAATGGCAATGTTTAGAATTACACACAGTATATAACTTGCTTATAAATGTGCTGTTTTTGAATGAAACAATTGTTTGAATAAAACAAACATATTCATATGTCAGTGGTTCTCAAACTTTTTAATTCTGCGGGGGAACAAAAAACTCTGCCCTCCCCTCAGAATTTTTCACAACTATTCCATGAAGTTGACAATGTTTAAATATGCCTAGACTTATTAAACATTGCAGTTAAGTTTTGTAACCTTTTTAAAAATGCAATAAGTGTTTTTCTGCTTAAAAAGAGCAGTGTTATCTGCATAGTGCCTCTTTTGGCCAGAGCCTGACCCCCCCCCCTCCCCCCCCTGAATCACTTGAGACCCCCAGTTCGAAGACCCCTGCTCTATGCCATGGGAGGGTGGGGGAGGGGGGTGACAGTTGCTTTTGCCGTGCACCCACCTCCTCCTTGACTGTCCACAAGATAGGCTGCTCAGACTCATCAGAGCCTGCTGTTGATGTGCCAAGGCTGGTTTTGGTGTCAGTGGCAGTCTGAGTTAATGGCAGCGTGAGAGTCAAAGTTAGCCTCGGTTCCAGCACCAGGAGCATCTTCAGTTTCTAAGGTCATCAAGGCTTGTGGAGGATTTTGGGGCTCAAGAACCTAGGAGGTTCAATGCCATGAGCAGCAAATGTTGTTGACACCTTGGATGGTCACTGGAGCTCAAAGGCAGCAGAGCCCCAGATAGATGTATGGCCGTAGAAGGGCTTGATGCCCGACACACCAGAGACAGTGCTCAGCCTCCGCGTGAACATGCAACAGTATCCAAATAGTTATGATTCAAAAGGTTGGTCATTTATACAATACTCGACTAATGTATATTTAGGCGCATATGGTTAGCAAGAAAATATATGATGAGAATTATGTTTAAAATATAAAAAACATTTTGTATCTGTATAAGCTTATGTGCAGCATACAGAGTGGATCATTAAAATATATACACAATACATGCTAAATGTGGTGTGAACACGCAGTACTCAAATTGTGTGGCCAATAAAAGAAGTTGATCACAGTAAACAAAAAGACGACGGGAAGAAAATATTAAGTTATACAAAGCAAAGTGTGCAGATTTGTTATCCAAAGGAAACAAAGTTGAAGATGGTGTTCTAGATAAAAAAGCTTTTTAAACCAAAGTCAATCAACAAAGGCCTTTACCAGCCAGACAGCTGTGATAGTATTTCGACCCTTGCAAAGTTAATGGGTCATTATCAGGACAACAGGAAAAGACTGACCAAAGCAAATTATAGATGCTGCATTAAAGGGAGAAAAGATATTCGGGAAAAGATTCTTTAGGAATATGTAATGTAAGCAGAGTCCTATAAGTATTACTTGGCTTATCAGTCATTTCAAGGGTACCTGAGTGTGCAAATCAAACAGTACCTACAAGAGAAAAAGAGAAATATACAAAACGATTTATATACAATTTACCTGTATCGATAATTGAGAGGTGTGCACACAGTGACATTTGATCGAGAACAGTCTACAAAGGGTACCCTTATCCTTTTGATGTAGTACAAACTCTGCCTGAGTCCTCCTCGGAGGTTTGGTATGGGTTTCGGTGCCAGGTCTACTCACGACCCTTGTGAAGGTCTTCATACGAAGGCCGGAGGCTGTCGAATTTGGAGTGAAGTCCTGCTCCATTTCTTCCTGTCTGAGATGGAAAAAAACATGGTTTCTGGACTGGATGACAGCTGATTCGATGGAACGCCCCGTGCCCTCACCTTCTTTGAAGTCAAGCTGGGCCTCTTCACTGAAGAGGTCAGGGGTGTAGTCGGAGGTCTGGTGCTGCATCTTTTGGTAAGCTCACCTCATTTTGCATCAATACTGGAGGGTTATCTTCCAGAGGAAGGTGAGGTAGGCTGGACATGAGGTGACATCATGGTCCGGGGAGACACAGAATTTGTACACCTCTTGATGATAGGACCACAGTTGTTTCACTTAGCATTCAGGACAGTATTGGAATGACATTTGTTCCATGACCCTGAGTGCATTGTCTAAACAGAAGTCACTGAAGACAAGGAGAAACAAGGCCCCGTAGACGTGTGGTGGATCCCCATGACAAACAGGATGAGTTTAAAAGCCATCCCAGAGTCATTGGATGATCATTCAACTGCGTTAGAAGTAATTTCACATCATCAGACATCATGCTCCTGAAGTCATCAGCGAAGCTTAGAAAGTTGTGCTCAATGATTTGAGGAGGATTTTAAAATGAGTCACTGATTACTTCACAAGTAGATGGTTTGCTCTTGATGACTCGAGGATGATTTCAAAACTGGTATCTGATTACTTCTCAAGGATCGTTTGCAGACTCAGGCAAATGGTAACAGTGACATTGCCTTGGACAAACAACTGAATTAAGAAGGGTAAAACTGGAGACCGTTTGTTGTTGAAGAATAATGGGCAGGCTGGAAACTGGGACACTGCATAGCCCTGTGACACAAAGGATAAATAGGACCTAAAAAGAAGAATGGGTAAAGGAAAACGACACCATATGATCTGCAAATAAAGAGCTATCATTTGTTTGAGCCACATACTTAAAAGGCAAAGGAGACATATGAAAGATAACGAACACATGCATTTCAGAAACACTCTTCTTTCAGAAATAGTTTAAAACCAAAGGAACAACTAATGGTACTAACCCATGTCACATGTTATTAGCTCGCTGTCCCATTTGGTTGCATTGTGGGATATATAGTCCTCCTTTTCAAGTAGTGAATACCAAACCACAAGTACCAGACAGCAAATTTTATCATCACAACTGTCTAAACGTTTCATTCGTGTTCCAGTGAAGTAGAAAATGCAACAAATGCACAAGGATTCGTAAAGGTGATTATTTCAATTTTGGAGACATGAAACGAAAAAGAAAATGGTAAATAAACCTTTTCAGACTAAATCTAAAATTTAAACTGTGTCAACATATTATAAGCTGAAGGAAAACAATGCTTCGTTGACTCATAGTGTATTATTTTTAACACGAACCCTCCTGTCTTCCATTCCAATGATGAAGTCCAGAACAAGATGGCACTGGACCCTGGCTGAAGGCCCCCTCAGCCGCTCGCAGCTCTTTAACACCTGCTGTGCTGCATGAACAGATCGAGACAGTGTATCTGGGAACGCCTTGAAGCAATTAACTTTAATATAAGGTGTGCTGTAAAAGAAGGGTAATTGTGAAGGAGCAAAAGATTAACTAACAAAGAGAGGGAATTGTGAACGAGCAAAAGATTTAACTAACATGTACACTCACTGTATCTTCTCTACCAGGGCCAAAACAAAGGACGTGTATTTATTTTTAATAAGAATCTTAGGACAGACCCAAAAAAAAAAAACGGGCGTGCTAATTTGGAATATCAGATGTTGGTTTAGCTTCAGTTGAACCACAATAAAATTACATGAGCTGCCGCCGTTGACATTGGGGAACCCCGGTTCGAGTCCCAGCGTCAGTTCAACATCCTGTGATTCGGCACAAATCACTCTGTCTTCCCCGTTTTAACTACTAAAAAATATTTGACGTTGAGTAAAGTAATCAGGTGCTCCTGTAAAGCACACCCTCAGGTAGAGTTTGCACTGAATAAAAGTAGAAGAATACACAATGCGCGTTAAGTAACACTTACATCCGGCACTGCCGGAAGTTACGTCACTTTACTGTGCTAGTTGTGGAGGTCTTTGAACAAAGGGGAGCACAGCGATTTTCCCCTGTCTGCGTGTTTACGTTTATCATCTCCAAGACTTTCCTCGCCCCTTGGGCTGATTTCTTCGACAGCCACTGATAGGACTGCTGGCAGAACAAAGCAGGCACGTAGGTATTGGTTTTTGCAGTTTGGAGGTTCACCAGTAAAATGTAGCCAACATGGACGTCATTTAGGGGTCGCAGATGCGACCCTTGCCTTGCCCTGTGCGACCCCTGGCCTAAGAGGTGGCAAAGTTTGCACATAGAACACAATGGTAGCTCGAATTACCACCGTTGTGCGCCTGCCTCATTTTCCGCTCATTTTGAATTGGATTAATGGTGATTAATAATCAATCATTCACTATTAAAGTAATAAAAAAGTTGAACAGTAGTATCTGGAACGGAACCTCCCCTGGCATCTTAGGTAAGTGAAATAAAATAAGTACTATATTTTATGTGTGTGCATGTGGGCAAGAAAGTTTTGGTGAGAGTGTGCATATGTGTGAGCCTTTATGTTAGTGTGTGGGATAGCGCATGTGTAGGAGGCTGGCCTGGCTTATAGTGGGTATCTGACGGTACTTACACCTTGTGCCAGGTCCAGTTATCCCTTATTAGTAGATTAGTAGTGTTCTAGCAGCTTAGGCTGATAGAGGTAGCTATAGCAGAGCAGCTTAGGCTGAACTAGGAGACATGCAAAGCTCATACTATACCACTGAGAGAGCGTAGCTTATGTAATCTATATTAACATGAAATGTTTAAGAAATTAATGTGTGATAATGCCGCATAGAAACTGTAATAGTGAATTTTGCTTAAACGTGCACTTGAAATGTGACTACGGGGAGTGGCCGCCAATGTATACGTGGACTAATAATGATGACTAAAATGTTTATCAAATGTTATATTGAATAAGTTTTATACTAATTATTAATGATTGCGTTATTGAATTTGTGCTGAAATCCTTGTAGGCCTTAAGTTAGCATGAGCCGAAGCTTAGCTACTTGGCTCTCATATTAAATGTATTTTTCCTATCTTGCAGTATGCTGACTCGCAAAAGGACATGACCTCTTGTTTTCTTCAAACTAGAAGCTGAATGTAACTATAGCAGATCCGTTCTCACAAATTCTTCATTGCTTGTAGAATGATATTGGACAAAATGCAACAGTGTAGATTAATGTAATATACAAGGTCGTTCAAACCGATAAAGGCTACTGACCAAAAGATGTGCAAAGAATTACAGAAAGATGAAATCATACCAGACGTGCCACCTCTGAAGACACTGAACGGGAGAACCAATGGGAAGCTTGTAAAATAATATGGGGTGAAAGACTAATGACATTGTGAAGATCCGTTACCTCGTCAAATAAGGAGCAAGGCAGCACTGATTTGGGTTAACTTCTTTATTCTCTGTCGCCCCAGCCATCCGCTCACTCGCAACCGTCAATGCGTCCTCAACCTCTTTTTCCGTCTTGAGAACACAGCGCTCTCTCCGATCACCACGGAGATGGCACGCGCTGCTCTCTCGAAATGGAAACATCACACATCTCCCTTTTTTATATTTAACAAACATTAGCAGAAAAATATGTTTGACCCTAGACAAAAATTTGTTCTGAAAGGAATGAATTAAATTCCCCATAACACAGTGAGAAATTAACTGACAAACTTAAACTCATACAACCTTCACCCAAGTACATAGTCTTTAAGACGTTTAGGACTGACTTTCCTCCTACTACTTCTCCTTGTTCCTTCACACCTTTCATTTCCACCTCGGCTGTGGCTTGAAGATCCTGACAATATTTTCCTTTGGTTCATAATTTCTCTTCCCATACACGGTTCTGTTACCTCTTTCATCCGCACGACTCAGTTCAGATTCCAAATCCTGCCATCAGAGGATTTTATGGCATTCTTAAATACCTTGACCACTTTTAAGGGTCTCGTAAATTTTGATCTGTCCATACACCCTACGGGAGCCTTTATCTTCACCACATCACCCACAGCTATATTCACTTTGGACACCTTCTTCCTAGTATTGAACTCTTGCTTTCTTTTCTCCATGAGTCTTAGTTCTCTATCACGCCATGTTGTATCTGTCAAATTAAACTCATTTTTCATCCATCCCATCCAAGCTGGGGATAATTTGGTGTTGGGTAACCTTCTCTTAAACAATTCAAAAGGAGATTTTCCTGTGGTAGAATGTGGTGAAAACCGATAAGCAGTAATCCTTTTCAATAGTTCTGTTCGCCAATTCAAGGTGTTCACTTTTGCCAGTTGAATGCTCTCTTTGATATATTTGTTGAAACGTTCTACTGCACCATTAGTTTCAGGATGATATACTGCTGACCTTTTGTGTGTAATGCCACATTCCTTCATAAATTCCACAAACATCGTTGAACAAAATTGCGGACCGTTATCAGATAACAATGACTTAGGGAAACCCTCTCTTCTGAAAATCTCTTCCAGAAAGCTTATCATACTATAAGAAGAGACATCTCGTACATTTCTAACCTCCACCCACCTGGAATATAAGTCAATTAATACAATCAAGTATGGGGTAGAATGTTCGCCTGATAAGGGACCGACAATATCTATAGCAACTTCATCCCAGGGTTTACTCGGTAGATTCCTACACTGCATCGGTGCATTACGAGTTTTCAATATCTTGTCACTCTATGAACATTGTATGCAATCTCTGACCACTCACTCTGCTTCCAAATCCATGCCAGGCCACCAAAAGTTTGCTCTTAAATTCTCCTTAGTTTTAACGATACCTAAATGGCCTTCATGAGCTTGATCCATAACCCTCTTCCTCAAAACACTTGGCGGGATCAATATAGTACCCTTCAATAACATGCCACTTTCCACGCCAATTCATCTTTTATCAAACCCCACACCTTACCAAGGGTACTAAATTTCCCATCTTCTAACGCCACGGAGATCTCGCACAGTTCAACATCTTCCTTCACTGCCTCTTTCCACTCCTGCTCAGTTATTGCACCATACATAATCTCACTCACGTTACAGAAAACTTCACAAACATCACCCTCCTGCAACGATAAGCCATCTTTCTCACCCTCCTTAGCGTCCTCCCTCACTAATCTGGAAAGACAATCTGCACTCACATTCAATGAGCCCAGTTAATATTCCACCCTAAATTTGAAGTCTTGTAGACCGATGATCCACCTCCTAATCAATCAATCAATCATTCGCATTTATAAAGCGCGCTACTCACCCATAAAGGGTCTCAAGGCGCTTGGGGGGGGGGGGGGTCAGTGCTCGAAGAAATGCAATTTAAACCTTTGCTGCCAAATACTTCAACCAAAGGTTTGTGGTCCGATAACACCAGAAATTCTGTGCCCCACACAAACTGTCTAAACTTCCTAAGAGCCCAGAAAATAGCCAATGACTCCCTTTCTATCACAGAGTAATTATTCTCAGCACCATTCAATGCCTTAGATGCACAGGCAATCATAATTTTCTTTCCTTTATCCTCCTGCATCAATATAGCACCTAGCTCTTTCGCACGGGCATCAGTGACTATGACAGTCGGTCTGTCTGGCTTAAAAGCCTGTAAACAAGGGGCATTATCCAATTCTTCCTTGATCAGGAAAAAATCCTTTTCGCATTCGTTGTTCCACCGGAACTCTTTTTTTTTTTTAACAAGTCTCTCAAATTTACTGTTTTTTCTGATAAGTTTACTATGTATCTCCCATAATATTCTACCATTCCTAAAAATGAACTCACTTCCTCCTTGCTTTGAGGAGTCGTTAACTGCTTTATTGTCTTGACCAACTCAAGTTTAGGCTTTACACCATCACCGGTAATCAAGTGTCCCAGATACTCAACTTCAGTTAGACCAAAATGACATTTCTTCCTCTTGAGAGTGAGACCAGCTTGACTTAAACATCTCAACACTAATTTCACCCGTCTCCAATGCTCTTCTGCTGACTCTGCATAAATCAACACATCATCTTGATAACATTTTACACCACACACTCCTTTCAAAATTTTGTGCATGATACGCTGAAACACAGAAGCTGCAGAAACCAGCCCAAAAGGCATCCTTTTGAATTTAAAAGCACCAAAAGGTGTAAAGAACGCAGTCAACTCTTGAGAACACTCTTCCAATTCTACCTGGTGATACGCTGAGGTTAAATCCAGCGTGGAAAAATACCTCGCTCCCCCAAGCGTGGACACAATCTCCTCAATATTTGGAAGAGGAAATTTGTCAACTACCACCTCTTTGTTCAAGGCTCTAAGGTCCACACATAATCTGATCTCTCCACTACCCTTTCTTGCCACTACAATGGGCGCCAACCATTCCGTTGCTTCCACCTCCTCAATTATGTCCAAATCCTGTAACTTCTTAAGCTCATTCATAACTGGTTCTTGTACAGCTAGGGGAATTCTCCTCACCTTCGCTATTATCGGAATGGCACCAGTCTTGAGCTTAATTTTATGTTTGTAACCTCTTAAACATCCTAATTCCGCTGAGAAAACCTCAGGAAATTCAGCAACCAAATCATTTTCTTCACTCTCTATACACTGTACTTGCACTTGTGGTTGTGCATTGGGATTTAACACCACTCCCAACAATCTTTGATGTGTCCAATTTAAGAGATTATCACCCTGACTGGACACATAAATCTTCCCAACCAAATGTCTCCTTTTCAACTCAAGACGTCCCTCAAAATACCCTAGCATTTTTATCGGTTGTCCCCCATAACCACCAGGACACACATCCATTTTCCGTAACACTCTATTCCTCCTTGATATGAGATCATAACTCTTCTTAGAAATTATTGTCAAATGTGAACAGGAATCAAATCTCATCAATAAATCAACATCTTCCACTCTCACTATCTCACTGGGATGCTCACCACACCCTATCTGAGTCTTCACTTGAAAAATCACCTCCTGGGATACCTCCTTGACTTCTTTTAACATGTTACTATTGCTACACCTCTTCTTTTTGTTACGACAACATTTAAAATAGTGTCCTTTTCTCCCACACCCATTGCATATTACATTTAATACTGGGCAATTAATTACTCGCGTTAGCCTTATGTCCGATTTTCCCACAACGAAAACACTCCCATTTAAATTTTGAAATCTCTTCTTTCTTTTTCTCCGCCCCAAATTCTTTGACTTTCACCTCGCAAACCACCTCTTCCACCTTTGTACACTCCCCACTCACAACTTTATTGCTACTTAGCTCCTTAACACACTTTAACATATGTTCCACTCTCTTTGCCACTATAATCACCTCCTCTAATGGTGGTTCATCTTTTAACCACAGTTCCTCCCTGATTTTGTCGCTACAACACTTTAATACAAATTGGTCTCTAATTCTTTCGTCCACCAATGTACCAAACGTACACAGCGCTGCCAGCTTCCTTAAATTGGTAATGTATTCCTCTACCGACTCATCCTTTCCTTGCTCTCTTTTCCAAAAATAGTATCTCTCCATTATCGTACTTACTCTAGGTACATAATGTTTGTCCAATTTTTTAATACACACCTCATATTCATTCAAATTTCTTGACTCTTCAACACTTAACTCTGGTAAATTTTCAAGTACCTCCTGTCCCTCACCTCCCAAACAATGCATTAATAATGCATGCTTCCTCTCCGCACTCAGAGTCGGTCCACACACTCTTGCATAATGAACAAACATTTTCTTCCACTTAGTCCAAGGATATGTGGGATCTCCTGGACTACTTAAAAAGAACGGAGGGGGTGTTACATTCTGCATTATAATTTCTATTTGTACTACAATCACAATCTAGAAATGTACTCCTGAAAGTGACGTTCTTCCCGTGGTCCTGAAGTCCCTTCTTCTTGGTGCACAAGATCTTAATTCAGGTGTGCCTGTCACCGCACACTGTAGAGATTTTGCAAAATTAGATGTCCAAAATATTGAAGGTGTGCCTGTCACCGCACAATGTATATGACAGGCGAGTTGACCTAGCTCAGTTGTGCCTGTCACCGTTTCCAGCAGGCAGTCCAGATGTTTAAAATATTGAAAATGTGCCTGTCACCGCACAATATATATGACAGGTGAGTTGACCCAGGAAGTACTCAGGTGTGCCTGTCACCGTTTCCAGCGAGCAGTCCAATGTCACAATGTCATTTTATATAAACAAGTTTAGTACTGTGAGAATCCTGAAATCCTGTTTGAATCCTTGTGTTTTTTTTTTTTTTTTTAAACAAGCTCACTTCATGAAAATTCCGAAAATTCCGAAAATTCCTCCCCTTTAAGACTGTGACTCAAATATCCCTTTAAGCTGAAAGGCACTTTCGTTGGAGGCAATCCCTTTAAGTAAAACTCTTTCTGACAATCCCTTTAAGGAAAATACAGGAAGCCACGCCTTCTGGGAATCAAACAGTTGCCATTCAGAGTCAAAAGCAGCCTTACTTTGAACCGGAAACACCCGATACCAAGGATCGAGACAAGGAGAGGTTTCAATGCCAAGTAAGCAAGCCTTTGGCAACAGACATTGTTCAGATGTTAGTTGATGAGGGCCAAAACAATGTTGAGGCGACAACCACCTCGTCACCAATGTGAAGATCCGTTACCTCGTCAAATAAGGAGCAAGGCAGCACTGATTTGGGTTAACTTCTTTATTCTCTGTCGCCCCAGCCATCCGCTCACTCGCAACCGTCAATGCGTCCTCAACCTCTTTTTCCGTCTCGAGAACACTGCGCTCTCTCCAATCACCACGAAGATGGCACACGCTGCTCTCTCGAAACGGAAACATCACAGACATAATCTCTTTTCTTATAGGATAAAGATAGTGGGGTATAACAAATGTCCAATTGAATTTTAGGGGAATGTACAACGAAAAAGGGATAAAATCCCATTGACACGGGGAACCATTTAGAATTAGGTAGGGAATGCTATTGATTTTATCAAGAAACTTTGTCACTCTGTTTGGTGACTTACTCTGGTTTACTTAAACCATCCTTTTCCTTAGATTGCCCATTTACACTTTACCTCCTTATGAGGGAAGTGCCCACATTTTGCCCCAGAGCTGAGTTCTGACTGATGGCGATTTGACTGATGTCCTGAAGACAAAGACTAAACCTGTGCGCTGACCTAAACCTTGGAGGGTAATTATGACAATGCAATTGTGATTTGTCTGTATGCTTTTCCTTTCTAGGAAACACCTGCTTGCTTTTGACAGAGACCATAGTTAGATGTTTTCCAAATTGGTGTTCTAAATTGTTTTGCATGAAGCCCAATATGCTAATGCTAATCAGTGGTTAGGACAGGGGTTCACTAAATTGACGCAAATAGACAAACGACCGATTCTATGCTTTGTTGAACTGACGCGTTATTGACACTCTGCTGAATGGATCTATGTTTATGCCGTGTTATGTTTTGATGTTTGTGATTCTTGCCTTAATGAAATCTTATCAAAGTTGCCATATCGGGACTACGCTATTATGTTTCTTGGTTTTGAAATTAACGCATCTGCTTTTAGGATTGTAACCAATAGGGAATAAAACTCATTACAAATTCTACTAAACTGGTGTGGTTATTCATGACTGCAAGGTCATGGTGGTAGTTTTGAACTGATTAATGACTTTGACTAAAGTGAAATGTATTGTTGTGATAATTATTGACATTATAGACGTATTGATTAACATATTGATTAGTTATCTCGTCCTAAGGTGTCTCTCAACTGGGTCAAAAGATTCATTGGCCTGAAACGAGTCCTGATGTGTAATAAATTATCATAAAGGGACGCGTTATCAGTTGTGGTAGCAGAGCGACCGTTTGGCCCTTTAGGGCCCTAGGACGGAGAATTATTGTTTAGATTGTTTTTCTGAGATAATGCAAATTGGAGATATGATGTGTTTCTAAATTCCCCCTGACTTTCCCGGGATCTCAGAGCTTGCCTAAGTGAGTTGGGAATGTTCTCGGCGCCTTAGCAAGTGTGGTGTAGGATTTGCGCTTGCTCAGCTTATGCATATTGCAGGTGATTTGTGAAGTTTGTATGTATTTAGACCAGGTATTGTTGTTTTAGTAGGAGTGGGCGTACTCCGCAGTATGAGAGTAGGGAAGTCGGCGTACTTCATATGAGTGTGGCGCTTTGTGCTCAAAATTATCCACGTGGTTGGTGGTTAATGTACGGACCCGTCACGGTCTAAGACTCCGGAGTATATCGACAAGTGTAGGAGACACTTGGGTTTATGTTGTAATTTGTGCGGTTTAATTAGGTCAATCGGGCATGGTTGACAAGTCGAGTTTGAGTCAAATTGTATGTGTGAAACCTTCGATGGAGATTTGGCAAGTTCTAAAGTGCACTAGAAGAAACCATTGACAAGTCGAGAGTAGGATTTGCGGGTCGAATTCTGCTTGCGTATGCGGGAACTGAGAAGGAGAGAGTAGCGGCCGAGGCTTCAAGTGAAATCTCTGTAAAGTTCTGAAGCGAATGTGTTACCCTTCCTGTAGTAAACCGGCAAATTTGAGTTGTTGTTAAAGGTGCTTGCTGTAATTTTGCATTAGTTTGGTGTGAATCTAGTGAGGGGCGGACGAGCCGCAAGACTTTGGCAGCTGCAGTGTGTGAGTGTGACGTCAGTGGTGCCGCGCTGAGATAGGTCAGTTGCCGAGAGGGGTTGCGCACGGATTGGCTGCCGTCCGTGAGAGGCAATAGGTTGAGAAAGGTGGGTGAAGAGTGTCCTGGGAATTAAAGTATCTTTCTGATTAAATACAAACAAAAGAAAAGATGCAAAGATGAATTTTATCAAAGCTTTTAGGAGCGCTCTGAAAGGAGAAGCATACATTATGGCGAGTGAAGGGGAGCCTACACCGCCTGAGGGTACTCAAGCTTATATAGTCATAGAGGAAAAGGGTGTCGCACCTTGCTTCTGGATGAAACAGTGGCGCAAACGGACAGAAAAAGAGGGATGTTTGGCGTTCCCGGAGCATAGAACGTTCAATACGAGAGTCCTAGAGAATTTAAGGTGGATGTTAAGTGTACAAAAGCCACCTCCGAGGCCAGCTCAGTATGAGGCATTAGCAGTCTGGGATTTAATGGCTATTAAACAAAGACAGCAGAAATTCGAAAGGAGAATAAAAAGGGCAGAAAAGACTTTAGCTGAAGCTAGGTGGGACAATGAGAGCAAAATGTGGAGACGGGGAATAGTTGACGGACTCAAATTGTTTCCAGCAATAGCACAGGGAGACGAGACGCAGGGGAAGAAAGCTACATGTAAAACAGACAAAGACTCTAGTAAGCCTAAAGAGACTAAGAGATCTTGGATAGAAGAAGATGATTCAGACGATGAAGAATTCCTAAATCAGATATTACACGATCGCCCGCCACCTTATGCAGTAAGCGACAATGTTCCGAGCACTAGTGCAGGTCCTGGGAACCAGACGCAGGAGAAGGGAGTTACTGATACAGTACAGACTAGTGATACGGTTTTGACACAAAATGGTGTCAGTGTACCCACTGCACCAGACATGCAGATACAGTTGCAACCTCTACCGCAGATACAGAGAATCTATCCAGACGTCCCAGTACTAGAGACTACTATAAATCTGATAGTGCCGCCAGACCCAATATATTCACAATCGAGGTTAATACAGATTGAGCCAACTCCACAACTGCTGCCCCAGCCGCAGCAACAGCTGATACCAGGATATAATCCAGCAGCAGGACCTCCATTAATACCTGCCCCGGCTTCAGAGAATCAAACTTTTGGAGTTGCTGCTCCACGGGGTTTGGGACCAGGTCAGACACCAGCTGCCATATCATTGCCAATTACTGTTGGTCCACTGGTGACATTGTATACACAAGGTAAGCCTGGTATGTGTGATCAGGGAGTAATGACCCAGGATGCAATAAGAGGAGGGTCCATAGGAACTCCCCAGTTAAGGGCTCCGGGAGAGCAAGCGGCCGAAAGACCGAGGTCTTTGCTAGACCTTAGCCCGGTTGAAGCACCGTTGGAGGTAATGAGACAGGCAGGGCTAGGTGTGCTAACCCCACAGAAAATAAGTATGAATTCTTCACAGTCACCAATGATGCATGCAGGGAATATTTCACTGCAAGGTTTTACAGTGCAACAAGTGAATGAGTGGTTAGAAAAGACTTGCGCTCCAAAGACCTCAGCAACTGTAGAGAAGCTAGAAAGGTCGGAGAAAGATGATTACCTGCATTTTGAGAGACTAGGAGTGGAGGCTGCTTAACTAGTGGAAGGAACAATGGGGTAAACAGATTAGAGTCATACACAGAAGCAGAATTGAGGTATCTGTGCCCTAAGATTACTAAAGAAGTAGGTAAGGTACATCAGAGGTTGGCGAACCTGGCAGACAAATACAATATTGACATTGAGAATAATAAACATTTAAAGAGAAGTTACAGATTAGACTTCAACTCTAAGGACTTTGATCACATGAGGTCAGCTGGAATAAAAGCGCATCTTAAAGAAATACTACAAAGTGCTCAGATCTGGGGAGCCTTAGAAAAGTGGGAAGGCAGATGGGCAAAGAAAAGAGATAAGGAGAAAAACGACAGTCCGGGATCAGGTCAAGCTAAAGCTTCACCAGAAACGGGATCAGTAAAGATGTTACCGATGAGAGAAACAGCTGGTGGGGTTCTAATCCATGTACCGTGGACTAGAGGAGACATTCTGTCACATTCTGTCATTCACAAATGATTATCCCAGGTTGAGGGAGAAGCCGATAGAGTGGTATCAGCAGACAGATAGGTTTGTAAAGCTTGCAAAGTGTCTCTGGGAAGACTTGAATACTCTGTTTGAGATCATTGTTCCGCCCGACTTATGGCTTGAGTGCAAGAGAGGTGTGGACTGGCCGAGACAGGAGCCGGCAAGGGATAAGGTGACCGGAGCACCCTCTGAGGAGGTGATGAAGTACTATCATAAAGTGATTGAGTTTTTGAAGCAGAAAGTGTTGCCGAAAGTGACAGATTGGCAGAAAATAGACCAGACCTCGCAGGAGGTTAAAGAATCAATCCATGCTTAACTACGAGAGGTTGTTGAAAGCGTTCAAACATTACAGTGGCACTGAAACTATTGAGCCGAAAGACATGAACCATCTCGTGTTTAGATTTGTTGAAGGGCTGAGACCAGAGGTTAGCCAGATGATTAAGAATCATTTGATCTGTTGGCAAGTGAAGCCGATTGATGAGGTGTTGCAGTATGCAAAATACTGTAGTGATGAGATTGAGCTGAAGCAGAGAAAACTGAAGGAGAAAGTGATGGTGATACAGATAAGGGCAGCACAGGCAGGTATGCAGGGAAATGGAATCCAGCAAATGATACAGCAGCAACCGCAAGGGAATGGCGTGTTTCAGGCACAACCTAGAGGCAGAGGTCGAGGTTTTGTGAATCGCGGTCCAGATTTGAATACTGTTGTAGTTCAAAATGATGCGCAAGGGATGAAAAAGATGTCACCATGTCACGTGTGCGGGGGCGTGGGGCATTGAAAGCGGGAATGCCCAAATGTGGTGCATGATGGTGTAGTTCAACAAAGCACTGATGTCGGTACATTTCAAAACATGAGAGGTCCAAAATTAAGAGGTCAAAATCAGAACTTCCAAAATAACATGGTTTAGATGCAGGGGCTACAGCCCATGCAGCAAATGCAAATGCCGCGTGTACAACCAGCACAAATGCAGCAAGTACAACAGCAGGTTCCCATGGTACCTAGACAGCAAATGCAATTACCATTAGCTCCAATGGGACAGCAACAGGTGATGCTTCCTCAGCAGGTCACAGGTCAAGTAGTGAGCCAAAATAATACAATGGAGCAATTCCCATTGCGTGGTGAAGATGGAATGAATGAGGAATGATCGGATGACAGTTCAGACATGCCGCAGAAGTTACCTGTCATAGGTGTATCATCTGTCAACAGATGAATGCCGGAAAAGGGACTGTGGTGACTATGAGCCACATAGGGAGAGCTGGAGGTCCATTTGGCAAGATGCAAATGGATTTCATTGAAATGCCAATGTGTGGATGATTGAAGTACGTGTTGGTGATTGTGTGTGTTTTCAGCCACTGGATTGAAGCTTACCCCTTACGTAGGAATGACAGCCTCACAGTCGCAAAGCTATTGCTTAGGGAGCTAATACCCAGGTTCGGTTTTCCGGTCTCTTTAGAATCAGATAGGGGCAGATACTTTGATAATGAGGTGATTAAGCTCTTGTGTGCTGCATTGGACATTGAACAAAAGCTGCATTGTAGTTACCGCCCTGAAGCATCAGGACTAGTAGAACAGATGAATGGTACCTTGAAGTCGAGAATAGCAAAAATGTGCGCAGCTACCAATATGAAATGGTCAGATGCATTGCCCTTAGTGCTGATGTCAATGAGAAACACCCCAGATAAGAAGACAGGACTATCACCCCACGAGATATTGATGGGCAGAGCTATGAGGTTGCCCGCAGTACCTGCAAATGCTCTTGTGAATATCACGGATGATATGGTGTTGGACTACTGCAAAGGTTTGGCTGATGTGGTTCGCTCTTATTCCCACCAGGTTGAGGCCAACACATTGCCACTGATCAGTGATCCAGGTCACAACCTGCAAGCAGGTGACTGGGTGGCTAGGAAGCACGTGAGAAAGTCGTGTTTGGAGCCGTGCTGGAAGGGGCCATATCAAGTAATACTGACAACAACCACTGCTGTGAAATGTGCAGGCGTTCCAAAGTGGATAAATGCCAGTCACACAAAGAAGGTAACATGTCCGACTGATAAGGAACTTGAAGTTTCCAACTCAGCAACTAAAAAGAAGGAAGTTCCAGGGCCAGAGAACAGCCAAGGGGGAACTGAGACTGTAGGAGAGCCCACTGAGGACGTTTCAGTCCCTCAAACAGTAAATGAGCTCGAGAGAGAGGAGACAGTGAGCCTATCTCAGTAGAGGCAACAGGAGAACTAAGTCAAGGAGAGGTTCTCCCAGAAGCAGACGGATACAGGTTAGAGCTTGAACCTGTTACATACCCAGAAGAAGAAGAAGGGGAAATAGTAGAGAGAGATCAAAGCACGCCAGTATCCCCTGAACCAGTTGCAGGTCCGTCAAGAGAAAACACCATAGCACAAGAGGAGGGTGCTGTTCAGCCTCCTGAAAAGTCAAGCAGGAACAAAACGCATAAGGGTGATAAGTGGCCAAGGAAACAAGTTGACAAAGAAAAGGTTGTACCAGGTGAAACAATAACAGAAGAAGCTGATACATCCCGAGTAGAGGATTTAAGTGAAGGAGAATTGCAAAGCGAACGCAGATTGAAAAGAAAAAGAACCGCAAATAGAAGGTACGCAGGTCCTGAATGGGCATATGCAACGACATCTGAATGGCAACAAGAGTTTTTAGCGTTCTGTTTTGATCGAGAAGTACCAGGCCAATACTACGGTACCTGAAATCAATCAGAGAAAGAGACTGTGTTAAAACTGAAATTGAAATTGAAAGCTGAAAAACTGAGAAAGAGGCTTATAAATTACCGGATGCGACACTGATAACCTGAATTGTCTTTGAAAACCCGATTATGACAAGCTGCTAACCTGATCGGCAAAAGGGTCCTTTGCATCAAGAAAAGAAAAAAAAGAGCTTTTAAATTGTCCTCAAGTTGATTGTTTTGCTTTGAGTTATTTTGCTATCTGATTCTTTACAGACCATGGCTTATAATAGAGGTAGTAACAAAAAGGCTAAAGTGTGTGGTTGGTTAAGCCTTATATTAGGTATTGTGTGTGCAATAATAATTGTAGGTATGATTGTGGGAATGCCGTGGTTGGATAAGAAAGCGACTAACAATGCTTCAAAACCTGAGACTACAACACTAACACCGTGGGAAAAGTTTGAGCAAGATACAAAACACTTGCACGAGGGAACTAACTCAAAGGGGGGACTCTACACTAACATCTTCTATTGCTTGCTGAATGAGTATGTTGAAACCATGGATGCGAGAAACTTATGTGTGCACAAAGATTCCTTCATCAGTACAATAAGGGGTCACTTATCATAGTCTTCCACTAACATACGGGATAAGCTGTAGTTTGCTACTAACAAGATTCTATAATCAGGAGCATGTGCAATATTTTTACTCAAATTTGGATGTGGTGTTTTCTTTTGTGCCTGTGATGGAGTTTCTGAACAAATTAGCTAAGGAGCATAGTATAAAAATAGTTAGAGGCTTCTTTGAACCGAGACTTACAATTGGGACAACTTATGCACACCGTAACAATCTGACTTGCTTATTAACACCTGTAGAGAAAAGCTTCTTAGATCACACTGATGATAGACGCAAAGCTTTAAAAGAGCGACTAGAAAAAGGGTTAGAGAAACGCACACCTGCAAATGATTATGCTTACACTGCAATAAAGACACAAGGCAAATTAGCTATAGATGCATTACATGTAGGAAGGCTTTGTATATATAGGCCGAAATCTGAACATGACACTATTTGTGGGAACGAGTGAATGCAGGCATGTGTTTTTGTTTCACAGTAAATGGACATTCATGTTAAATGGACAGGATCCAGCGTTCCCTTGGATCTATTATATCTGTGGACTTAATGCTTATTACCGTCTCCCTAAGGGATGGTATGGGACATGCTATTTGGGAATAGTTTTCCCAAAGATTTACCAGATTGATGACTTAAAACAAATACCTAAGGCGTCTGAATTACATGCTAGACAAAAACGAGAGACAGCGGCTGCTGTTGTTGGTGACTGTAGGAGGCTGGCCTGGCTTGTAGTGAGTACCAGAGGTACTTACACCTGTGCCAGGTCCAGTTATCCCTTACTAGTGTAGAAGAGATGTTTCTAGCAGCTTAGGCTGATAGAAGGTAGCTATGGCAAAGCAGCTTAGGCTGAACTAGGAGACATACTACACCACTGGTGTCATATGCACAATATCATAAGAAAACACAATATACAGAAGTACTAAAAATAAAGGTACTTTATTTTCATGACAATATGCCAAAAGTATCTCAGTGAGTATGAGGATAAGTTATATACACAAGATATATGTACACAAACCAAAATTATGCAGGTAATAGCAAGAAAAGTAATGCAAGCAGTGTAAAGTTACAATAGATTGCAATAGGAGCACATAGGTATAGGGGCAACACAAACCATATACTCCAAAAGTGGAATGCGAACCATGAATGGACCCCAAAAATGTGAGCTTGTAGAGGGTCGCTGGGACTGTAAGAAAACAGTGAGGGTTAGAAAAATAGCCCACCCCAAGACCCTGAAAGGTAGGTGTAAAGTGCACCTACTACCCCCAGAGAGCACAGAAGTCGTGATAGGGGGTTTCTGCAGGAAGAACAAACACCAGCAATGCAACAACAGTGGATTTCCGGACCTGAGTACCTGTAAGACAAGGGGACCAAGTCCAATAGTCGCGACAGTGTCGAGAGTGGGCAGGAGCCCAGGAAATGCCATTAAAGGGTGCAAGGAAGCTGCCACCTATTGGAAGAAGCTTGGAGTTCTACAAGAAAGAAGAGGACTAGGAACTTCCCCTTTGGAGGATGGATGTCCCACGTCGCGATGAAGCTTGCAGAGGTGTTCCCACGCAGAAAGACCACAAACACGCCTTGCTAGCTGCAAGGGTCGCGGTAGAGGTTTTTGGGTGCTGCTGTTGCCCAGGAGGGACCAGGATGTCGCCACTTGGAGGAGGAGACAGAGGGCGCGCCCAGCAAGTCAGGGAGCCCTCACAGAAGCAGGCAGCACCTGCAGAAGTACCTGAACAGGCACTTAGAAGAAAAGTGAACCGGAGTCCACCCGAAGTCACAAAAGGGAGTCCCACGACGCCGGAGAACAACTCAGAAGGTTGTGCACTGCAGGAAGGAGTGTCTGGGACCCAGGCTTGGCTGTGCACGAAGGAAATCCTGGAAGAGTGCACAGGAGCCGGAGCAGCTGCAAATCACGCGATACCCAGCAATGCAGTCTAGCGTGGGGAGGCAAGGACTTACCTCCACCAAACTTGGACTGAAGAGTCACTGGACTGTGGGAGTCACTTGGACAGAGTTGCTGAGTTCCGGGGACCACACTCGTTGTGCTGAGAGGGGACCCAGAGGACCAGTGATGCAGTCTTTTGGTGCCTGCGGTTGCAGGGGGAAGATTCCGTAGACCCACGGGAGATTTCTTCACAGCTCCTGGTGCAGAGAGGAGGCAGGCTACCCCCAGAGCATGCACCACCTGGAAACAGTCAAGAAAGCCGGCAGGATGAAGCGATACAAGGTTGCTAGTAGTTGTCTTGCTACTTTGTTGCGGTTTTGCAGGCGTCCTGAGCAGTCAGCGGACGATCCTTTGGCAGAAGGTGAAGAGGGAGATGCAGAGGAACTCTGGTGAGCTCTTGCATTCGTTACCTGAAGAATTCCCCAAAGCAGAGACCCTAAATAGCCAGAAAAGGAGGTTTGGCTACCAAGGAAGGAGGATTGGCTACCAAGAGAGGTAAGAGCCTATCAGAAGGAGCCTCTGACGTCACCTGCTGGCACTGGTCACTCAGAGCAGTCCAGTGTGCCACAAAAACCTCTGTTTCCAAGATGGAAGAGGTCTGGGACACACTGGAGGAGCTCTGGGCACCTCCCCTGGGAGGTGCAGGTCAGGGGAGTGGTTACTCCCCTTTCCTTTGTCCAGTTACGCGCCAGAGCAGGGCTGGGGATCCCTAAACCGGTGTAGACTGGCTTATGCAGAGATGGACACCATCTGTGCCCATCAAAGCATTTCCAGAGGCTGAGGGAGGCTACTCGTCCCCAGCCTTCACACCTATTTCCAAAGGGAGGGGGTGTTACACCCTCTCTCAGAGGAAATCCTTTGTTCTGCCTTCCTGGGCCAGGGCTGCCTGGACCCCAGGAGGGCAGAAACCTGTCTGAGGAGTTGGCAGCAGCAGCAGCTGCAGTGGAGACCCCGGAAAGGCAGTTTGGCGGTACCTGGGTTCTGTGCTAGAGACCCGGGGGATCATGGAATTGTCCCCCCCAATCCCAGAATGGCTTTGGGGTGACAATTCCATGATCTTAGACATGGTACATGGCCATGTTCGGAGTTACCATTGTGACGCTGTACATAGGTAGTGACCTATGTACAGTGCACGTGTGTAATGGTGTCCCCGCACTCACAAAGTCCGGCGAATTTCCCCTGAACGATGTGGGGGCACCTTGACTAGTGCCAGGGTGCCCACACACTAAGTAACTCTGCACCCAACCTTCACCAGGTGAAGGTTAGACATATAGGTGACTTATAAGTTACTTAAGTGCAGTGGTAAATGGCTGTGAAATAACACGTGGACGTTATTTCACTCAGGCTGCACTGGCAGGCCTGTGTAACCATTGTCAGAGATCCCTATGGGTGGCAGAAGAAATGCTGCAGCCCATAGGGATCTCCTGGAACCCCAATACCCTGGGTACCTCAGTACCATATACTAGGGAATTATATGTGTGTACCAGTATGCCAATGTGAATTTGTAAATTTAGTCACTAGCCTGTTAGTGACAAATTTGGAAAGCAGAGAGAGCATAACCACTGAGGTTCTGGTTAGCAGAGCCTCAGTGAGACAGTTAGGCATCACACAGGGAACACATACAGGGCACATACTTATGAGCACTGGGGCCCTGCCTCGCAGGGTCCCAGTGACACATAGAATAAAACAACATATATACAGTGAAATATGGGGTAACATGCCAGGCAAGATGGTACTTTCCTACAGTGACATATTTGGAGCCATAATTCCTTCAGTAGGGGTTATTCTAATCTCCATAAAGATTCGAAAGTTGTCTACTATTGTGGATAACATGCTAACAAATTTTACAGGGGCTATACTCCTGATGGACACTGAACTTGCTGCGGAAAGAGGTATGACTCTTCAAAATCGGCTTGCTTTAGACATTCTTTTAGCAAAGAGCGGCGGAGTCTGCAAGATGCTCAACGAGCGTCATTGTTGCTCGTATATACCAGATAATAGTAAAAAGATTAGAGGTATGCTTACTAACCCAACTAGAGATAGTGGAGATTTGAAAGATTTAAAGGAACCTGGAGTGTGGGAGAAAGTGGGAAATGGAATTGCCAGAGTAGGGAGCTGGTTTAGCAACATTTGGAATGGGGTTCTTGCAAAAATATTAGGGGGTCTATTAATTGTTCTGGCCTGTTTATTAGGTTTATGGGGAGCATGCAAAATTAATGACAAAATTAGAAGAAATTGGACAAAGAGAAATAAGAAAAATGAGGAAAGTGAAAGGGAGAAAATGTTTAATGAAATTTGGGAAAGTTCACACAATGGACAAGATGTTGAAATGTGCATTATGAGCAAGGTGGACAATGAAAGTGAAAGGCCGAAAAGGGAAAGGTCAAATCAAATCAAATCAAATCAAATCATTAACATTTATAAAGCGCGCTACTCACCCGTGCGGGTCTCAAGGCGCTAGGGGAAAAAAAGGGGGGGTTAACGCTGCTCGAACAGCCAGGTCTTTAGGAGTCTCCGGAAAGCGGAGTGGTCCTGGGTGGTCCTAAGGCTGGTGGGGAGGGAGTTCCAGGTCTTGGCCGCCAGGAAGGAGAAAGATCTCCCACCCGCCGTGGAGCGGCGGATGCGAGGGACAGCAGCAAGTACGAGGCCAGAGGAGCGCAGGTGGCGGGTGTGGACGTAGAAGCTGAGGCGTCTGTTGAGGTATTCCGGTCCCTTGTCGTGGAGGGCTTTGTGTGCGTGGGTGAGAAGTCGGAAGGTGATCCTTTTGCTGACTGGGAGCCAATGCAGGTGTCTCAGGTGTGCGGAGATGTGGCTGCTGCGGGGTACGTCTAGGATGAGGCGGGCCGAGGCGTTTTGAATGCGTTGCAGGCGATTTTGGAGTTTGGCTGTGGTCCCGGCGTAGAGGGTGTTGCCGTAGTCCAGGCGGCTCGTGACGAGGGCGTGGGTCACGGTTTTTCTGGTGTCGGCGGGGATCCAGCGGAAGATCTTACGGAGCATGCGGAGGGTGAGGAAGCAGGCGGAGGACACGGCGTTGACTTGCTTAGTCATGGTGAGAAGAGGGTCCAAGATGAAGCCGAGGTTGCGGGCGTGGTCTGTGGGGGTCGGTGCGGTGCCAAGGGCCACCTGGAGTCGTCCCAGGCGGACGGGGTGTTGCCGAGGATGAGGACTTCCGTTTTTTCAGAGTTCAGCTTTAGGCGGCTGAGCCTCATCCAATCTGCAACGTCCTTCATACCCTCTTGTAGGTTGGTCTTGGCGCTGGCGGGGTCCTTGGTGAGGGAGAGTATAAGTTGGGTGTCGTCGGCGTAGGAGGTGATGATGATGTCGTGCTTGCGTACGATGTTGGCGAGGGGGCTCATGTAGACATTGAAGAGTGTCGGGCTGAGTGATGAGCCTTGAGGTACGCCGCAGATGATCTCGGTGGGTTCTGAGCGAAACGGAGGGAGGTAAACTCTTTGTGAACGGTTTGCGAGGAAGGAGGCGATCCAGTCCAGGGCCTGGCCTTGGATCCCGGTGGAGCGGAGGCGGGTGATTAGGGTGCAGTGGCAGACGGTGTCAAAGGCAAAAGTCAAAGGTCTGTGTGATGACGAACGTCATCAGAGGAGGGACTGAGAGAGCGTAGCTTATACAATCTATATTAACATGAAATGTTTATGTATTAATGTGTGATGATGCCGCACAGAAACTGTAATAGTGAATTTTGCTTAAACATGCACTTGAAATGTGACTACGGGGAGTGGCCGCCAATGTATACGTGGACTAATAATGATGACTAAAATGTTTATAAAATGTTATATTGAATACGTTTTATACTAATTATTAATGATTGCATTATTGAATTTGTGCTGAAATCATTGTAGGCCTTAAGTTAGCATGAGCTGAAGCTTAGCTACTTGGCTCTCATATTAAATGTATTTTCCTGTCTTGAAGTATGCTGACTCGCAAAAGGACATGACCTCTTGTTTTCTTCAAACTAGAAGCTGAATGTAAGTATAGCAGATCCGTTCTCACAAATTCTTCATTGCTTGTTGAATGATATTGGACAAAATGCAACAGTGTAGATTAATGTAATATACAAGATCGTTCAAACCGGTAAAGACAATGGGGCTACTGACCAAAAGATGTGCAAAGAATTACAGACAGATGAAATCATACCGGACGTGCCACCTCTGAAGACATCGAACAGGAGAACCAATGGGAAGATTGTAAAATAATATGGGGTGAAAGACTAATGACAATCTCTTTTCTTATAGGATAAAGATAGTGGGGTATAACAAATGTCCAATAGATTTAGGAGAATGTACAACGAAAAAGGGATAAAATCCCATGACACGGGGAACCATTTAGAATTAGGTAGGGAATGCTATTGATTTTATCCAGAAACCTTGTCACTCTGTTTGGTGTCTTAATCTGGTTTACTTAAACCATCCTTTTCCTTGGATTGCCCATTTACACTTTACCTCCTTATGAGGGCAGTGCCCCCATTTTGCCCCGGAGCTGAGTTCTGACTGATGGCGATTTGACTGATGTCCTGAAGACGAAGACTGAACCTGTGCGCTGACCTAAACCTTGGAGGGTAATTATGACAATGCAATTGTGATTTGTCTGTATGCTTTTCCTTTCTAGGTACCAACTGCTTACTTTTGACAGAGACCATAGTTAGATGTTTTCCAAATTGGTGTTCTAAATTGTTTTGCATGAAGCCCAACATGCTAATGCTAATCAGTGGTTAGGACAGGGGTTCACTAAATTGACGAAAATAGACAAACGACCGATTCTATGCTTTGTTGAACTGACGCGTTATTGACACACTGCTAAATGGATCTATGTTTACGCCGTGTTATGTTTTGATGTTTGTGATTCTTGCCTTAATGAAATCTTATCAAAGTTGCCATATCGTGACTATGCTATTGTGTTTCTTGGTTTTGAGATTAACGCATCTGCTTTTAGAATTGTAACCAATAGGGAATATAACTCATAAAAAATTCTACTAAACTGGTGTGGTTATTCATGACTGCAAGGTCATGGTGGTAGTTTTGAACTGATTAATGACTTTGACTAAAGTGAAATGTATCGTTGTGATAAATATTAATGACATTATAGACGTATCGATTGACATATTGATTAGTTATCTCGTCCTAAGGTGTCTCTCAACTGGGTCAAAAGATTCATTGGCCTGAAACGAGTCCTGATGTGTAATAAATTATCATAAAGGGACGCGTTATCACCACTTATATCATATAGCACCATATAATAAGAATCACAATACTCAGAGTTACCAAAAATAAAGGTAGTTTATTTTAGTGACCATGGGCCAGATGTAGGAAAAAGGGAAATTGCGACTTGCAATTTGCGAGTCCCAGCGACTCGCAAATTGCAACTCGCAATTTGGAATGCAGAAAGGTGTCTCAGACACCTTCTGCGACTCGCTATGGGGTCGCAAAGACCCACCTCATTAATATTAATGAGGTGGGTCGCAATTTGCGACCCCATAGCGAGTCTGGGCACTCACGGGGATGGTGGCCTGCTGGAGACAGCAGACCACCATGTCCGTGACTGCTTTTAAATAAAGCAGTCTTTTTTTTTCAAAGTGTCGCCCGTTTTCCTTAAAGGAAAACGAGCTGCACTTTGAAAACAAAACGTAACATTTTGTTTCGGATTTTTTCAGGGCAGGTAGTGGTCCCTTGGACCACTGCCTGCTCTGAAAAAATATTTTTATGTCCAGTCACAAAGGGGAAGGGGTCCCATGGGTTACCATCCACTTCAAGTGGATGGTAACTGCGATTCCATTTGCGATCACTTTTGCGGTCGCAAATGGAATTGCATAGCATTGCGAGTCGCAAATAGGAAGGGAACACCCCTTCCTATTTGCGAGTCGGAAATGCATTTTGCGAGTCGGAAAATGCATTTCTACATAGCAAAGAGGCATTTGCGACTCGCAAACGGCGATTTTCGCCGTTTGCGACTCGCAATCTCTTTGCTACATCTGGCCCCATGTGCCAAACATATCTCAGAGGATATACTCCCATAGGAGGTAAGTAAAATACACAAAATATACAAACAAACCAGAATCAGGTAAGTAAACAGTTAGAAAAGTAGTGCAAACACTGTAGAATACAATAGGATGCAATAGGCCTAGGGGCAACACAAACCATATACTAAAAGTGGAATGCGAACCACTTGGGGACCACTAGCCTAGTGTAGTGTGTAGAGGGTCGCTGGGAGTGTAAGAAAACACTAAGGGTGTCCAAGATACCCATCCCCAAGACCCTGAAAAGTAGGAGTAAAGTGACCCTACTTCCCCAGAAACACACTAAAGTCGTGATAGGAGATTCTGCAAAGACCACAACAGACTGCAAAGCACTGAAGATGGATTCCTGGACCTGAGGACCTGTAAAGGAAGGGGACCAAGTTCAAGAGTCACGAAAGTGTCCAGGGGGGGCAGGAGCCCACTAAACCCTGGATGAAGGTGCAAAATGGATGCCTCCGGGTGGAAGAAGCTGAAGATTCTGCAACAAGATGCCAGGAACTTCTCCTTTGCACAGAAAATGTCCCACGGCGTGCTGGAGGAGGCAGAGTTGTTGCTTTGGAGAAAGACCGCAAACAAGCCTTGCTAGCTGCAAAGGTTGCGGTTAAGGAAAATGGGTGCTGCCAGGGCCCAGGAAGGACCAGGAGGTCGCCACTTGGAAGAGGAGACAGAGGGGGCCCTCAGCAACACAGAGAGCCCCCGCAGAAGGCAGCACCCGCAGAAGTACTTGAACACGGGTTCAAGAAAACTGAACACGGCGGTCGAATCAACACTACAAAGGAGGGTCCCACGAAGCCGGTGGTCAACTCAGCGAGTTGAGCAATGCAGGACAGAGTGCTGGGGACCTGGGCTGAGCTGTGCACGAAGGATTCCTTGCAAAAGTGCACAGAAGCCCTAGCAGCTGCAGTTCACGCAGTACACAGGATTACTGTCTGGCGAGGGGAGGCAAGGACTTACCTCCACCAAATTTGGACAGATGGACCACTGGACCTTTGGGGCCACTTGGATCCAGCTCCTGTGCTCCAGGGACCACGCTCGTTACGATGAGAGGGGACCCAGAGGACCGGTGAAGTAGAAGTTTTGTGCCTGCGTTAGCAGGGGGAAGATTCCATTGACCCACAGGAGATTTCTTCTTGGCTTCCAGTGCAGGGTGAAGGCTGACAGCCACCAGAGCATGCACCACCAGGAGACAGTCGAGAAAGCCGGCAGGATTAGGCACTACGATGTCGCTGGTAGTCTTCTTGCTACTTTGTTGCAGTTTTGCAGGCGTCCTGGAGCAGTCAGCGGTCGATCCTTGGCAGAAGTCGAAGAGGAAGATGCAGAGGAACTCTGGCGAGCTCCTGCATTTGATATCTGAGGAAAAGCCCACAGGAGAGACCCTAAATAGCCCTCAGAGGAGGATTGGCCACCTAGTCAGGTAAGCATCTATCAGGAGGGGTCTCTGACGTCACCTGCTGGCACTGGCCACTCAGAGGCCTCCATTGTGCCCTCACACCTCTGGATTCAAGATGGCAAAGGTCTGGGACACACTGGAGGCGCTCTGGGCACCACCCCTGGGGTGGTGATGGGCAGGGGAGTGGTCACTCCCCTTTCCTTTGTCCAGTTTCGCGCCAGAGCAGGGACTGGGGGTTCCCTGAACCGGTGTAGACTGGTTTAGGCAAGGAGGGCGCCGTCTGTGCCCTTCAAAGCATTTCCAGAGGCCAGTAGCAGCTACTCCTCTCAGGACCTTAACACCTATTTCCAAAGGGAGAGGGTGTAACACCCTCTCTCAGAAGAAATCCTTTGTTCTACCTTCCTGCGACTGGGCTGCCCGGACCCCAGGAGGGCAGAAGCCTGGCTGTGGGTTGGCAGCAGCGGTAGCTGCAGTGAAAACCCCAGAGAGCTGGTTTGGCAGTACACAGGGTCCATGCTGGCGCCCCGTGGATGCACGGGATTGGCACCCCAATACCAGATTTGGCATGGGGGGACAATTCCATGATCTTAGACATATTACATGGCCATATTCGGAGTTACCATTGTGAAGCTACATATAGTTGACCTATATGTAGTGCACAAGTGTAATGGTGTCCCCACACTCACAAAGTCTGGGGAAATTGCCCTGAACTATGTGTGGGAACCTTGGCTAGTGCCAGGGTGCCCTCACACTTAGTAACTTTGCACCTAACCTTCACCAAGTGAGGGATAGACATATAGGTGACTTATAAGTTACTTAAGTGCAGTGTAAAATGGCTGTGAAATAACTTGGACGTTATTTCACTCTGGCTGCAGTGGCATTCCTGTGTAAGAATTGTCTGAGCTCCCTATGGGTGGCAAAAGAAATGCTGCAGCCCATAGGGATCTCCTGGAACCCCAATACCCTGGGTACCTAGGTACCATATATTAGGGAATTATAAGGGTGTTCCAGTGTGCCAATTAGAAATGGTGAAAATGGTCACTGGCCTATAGTGACAATTTTAAAGACAGAGAGCGCATAAGCACTGAGGTTCTGATTAGCAGAGCCTCAGTGACACAGTTAGTCACTACACAGGGACACACATTCATGCAACAAACTATGAGCACTGGGGTCCTGGCTAGCAGGATCCCAGTGAGACAGGCAAAAACAAACTGGCACACAAGTAAAAATGGGGGTAACATGCCAGGCAAGATGGTACTTTCCTACAGCATGTGTATGAAGGAAAGTGAGTGAGTGAGAATGTATAGGTTGGTCAGAGTAAAAGTGAGCAAAAGAGTGAGAATGAGTGAGTTAGGGTAAGTGTAGGTGCAATTACTGTGATGTTAGGAGGGTTAAGGTCATGTGACATCACTGCCTGTGAAATAATTAAGGTCAAAGGGTTTATGATGTCACTTCCGCTACCCATGACATTTTGGTGAATCAACGCCCATGGTAGCCAATAAAGAAAAACAGCATATTTGTGCATTTTGAAGCAAACTAACTCATCTTTCTGAAATGTACTGTCAAAAGTTATGTTCCTGCAGATTATGTGATTCTTGTTGCTCAGCTTATTTGCAAAGCTGAAAGGGCTATGAGCTGACTCAATGTAAAGTGCACTGGGAAAGTGGAGAAAAAAAAAATCTATAAATGACAGTATTTTCTTGTTTCAGTTTGGGTTTTTTGGTGGTGGTACTGCACAAATTTATTTTTGGTGTGCTGCAGAGAAGGTATTTTCATGGAGAATGGGAAGAGGGTGTGGTGTTTGACCAGAGCTGCAGCCTTTGGAACTAGCAAACCAGGTTTGAGTCCCGGCGTTGACACAACATCCTGTGATTCTGGGCAAATCACTTAATTTCCCCATGCCTAAAGAAATTAATGTGATCTTGTACAGTGTATAGCATGCTCATGTAAGTGCTCTGATACCTTTGGGTTGAGTTCTTGCTACATAAATTAGCACAAAAAAATGTATTGCAAAAGGGGTATGGCCAGTTACCTTCTGCTACCACAATTCTTGGAAGCTTCTTTCACAAAATTACTCTAGGTCCTTTACTCATCAGTATGCAAGGATTCTCAAATTTAGATGTTCCAACTGTTATCAGTAATGGGTGGATGAAAGACTGAATTAAAGATGCAGGAATGCAAACACTGATTTGCATTTTTTGTAAGACAATTTACAGCAGACAACCTACTGAATATAATTCTAATATTATTTCAAATTAAACTTGTGCAGTGTAGGATAGCTCCATGGGTTTAGGCCCTCAGCTCTGGAATCAGTTTGAATCCTGGTGAGGTGAACTCAGCCTTTCATCTTTCCAGTATTACTAAAATGTGTAACAGAAATGATTGAAGAAAATGTATATGTATGTTAGATAAACAGAAATGTGTAATCATAAGTGCAATTCGCCCCCATCAGCCTCTGCACCACACCACCCGCCACAACTTGGATCCCCTAGTCTAATGATCCTCCATCCAGAGTCTCACCTACTGTACTGAATAGCTCAATCCCACAATTGCTGGCAATCACCTGCAGAAGACCCCTTATAGCAATGTTCTCGGGTACTGGAAAAAAGATGTTCCATTGCAAACTACCCCACTCCTATCTACCCCATTCCTGTTTACTCCAGTCTGCAGTCTACCCCACTCCACTCCATCCCGATCTACTCCACTCCCATCTATCCCACCCCAGTCTACCCCATTCTGCCCCACTTCACCCCACTCCAATGTACCTCAAACCATTCCTATTTACCCCACTCCTCTCTACCTCACTCTCCCAAATCTACCTTGCTGAATCTACGCCATCTACCCACTCAAAATTATCCCAATCTAACCCCACTCCATTCCATTCTACCCTACTACAATCTACCTGACTCCAGTCTACCCCACTCCACCCCAATCGACATCACTGCACTCTTCCCCATCAAATCCACTCCAGTCTACCACAGTATATGCCATTCCACTCAATCATGATGTATCCTTCTCTAATCTACCCCACTCCAATCTATCCCACTCTAATCTAAAGTCTACCCCCCTCTTAATCCACCCCACTCTAATCTACCCCCACTCTAATCTTCCTCAATCTATCCCACTCCACACCAATCTACCTCAATATTTCCCACTCCAGTCTACCTAACTCCACACCAGTCTATCCCACTCCATCGCAATCTACTTCACTCCACCCCAATCTGCCCTAATTCATCTACTCCACTCCTGTCATACACCAATCTACCCAACTTCATTTCAATCTACCCAACCCCACTCCAATCTACCCCACTCCACTCAAAACAACCCCAACTACCCCACTCTATTCCATTCTACCCTACAATAATCCACTCAGTCTACCCCACTGAACTCCAGTCTACCCTACTCCACTCCAATCCAACCAAGTGCACTCTTCCCCAATCTATATCACTCCCTAGTACCCCAATATATGCCACTCCACTCTACCCTGATCTACCCGCCTATCTACCTCACTCCAATCCACCCGACTCTATTCCATTCTATCCCACTCTACCCCCACCCCACTGTATGCCAATCTACCCCATTCCACTCTACTCAAATCTGCCCCACTCCAATCTGCCCCACACACTCCACAACACTAACCTTTAGCCACACTTGTGTAAAACATGGCTTAAACACATTGCCAAAGCCAATAGCTCTTACGTAGGTAAGACCTATTGGCTTTACCAATGCTTCGTTACATAAATAAATGATTTATAACCCATTGACACTTTTTACTGGAAATTGCAACCATTCGTCAGATTGCCATGCTACTTGAATGAAGAGTGTGTATTAATACTCACAAAAGTAAGAACATTTCAAGCTAAGAATGGGTGCTAAGTGAAACTCCGATTTTAAAACCAAGTGAGTAGCAGCTACTTTATGACCAAATAACCCAAAGCTCCTAATTCTCTGGCATTTTTCCTTTCTACTCATCACCTGCATAGTTTAGAAAAAGGTTTCTGTTCGCCAAATGCTGTACATTTAAAAAATAAATAAATACAAAACCTATTGCATTGTAAGTCAGTTGACATCTGCAGGCAGCACTGTGTGCTTTTACTAAAATAGTAGATTCCCTGTAAAAAAAGAAACTGGTATTGGGCTACATTTTCGACATGGCTACTGTGTAGTTCTGGCTCTGATGCATCAGTTTTTAATTCTTGTTACACACAGTAATTATAAATGTCAAATCGCTATCCAGAAACTAAAACATTTATTTTTCAAAGCTTGTGCTTATGATGGCATGTATAGTAATGCCTTGTATTGTTATTTGCAGGATGATATGCAGCAGCTGGTGAAGGACATGATTGTGTGCTGAGGACAGCACTGGACAAGGATCAACTGAAGATTAATGCTTCACTTCGTAAGATATCCCAAATAAGCTAATTACCTCTCTGGTAACGAATATTTAGGTCAAAGCTGCAAATTGTCCATGTAAAAACAGTAATAACCCGTTATTTTGAGCGATAAAACATTTAGGTTTAAGTAATCCCCTAGTAGATCACGTTATTCAAAAGTGTTCCTTTAGTGTGTTTTTTTATTGCCTTCTCTTTCAGTCACTTCTCTCCAAATAAGCAACCCACCCAGGGCTTAACACAGAAATCTTGGTGACAGCAAACATATTGCTTCCGGTTTTACTCCAGACATCTATCTGCATCCCTGGTCTACACACTTGCTTGTAGGCCGTCATGTACTGGTCACCAGGGCAGTCTCCAACTTTTTTTTCCCCAGTCAGGCATGTTGTAGGCATGGTTCAATATTGGAACTCTGACCAATATCCATCTTGAAGGCAGTATATGTTGAGCACAAGATAGCTTTACTCCATTTGCATATGTGACGTCTGGTAACTGGAAAACACACTTGCTGCATTCAAAATGTGTGCATCTTTACTCTATCCTGTATGTTAGAAAGGCAGTGTTAAAAAACACTATGCTGTCAAACTATGGGTTCAATGTTTGGCAGAGGCGGAAACCTCAGATTCCCTCGTCTGTTGAGAAAAATATTGGTTTTTTTTGGAACTCTGGGACTGATCTTCTTAATTAAACTTGCCCCATCACTCCAGAAAGGGGCAGTTTCTTTCTCTGCTTTGCCAATAAATGGCCCAATTTCACATGCAAACCTCTGACACAAGCACCCTAACCACAGGAAAGTTAAAAACATCTCATCAGGCACACTTTATACTGGAGGGGGATTAATTTTTTTTAATTTTTTTAAAATGTAGTCTACAAGAACATGTAAAATAGCTTTGTTGAAGCAATGCTACTTATCTATGCTTCTGTTATCTTTTTAGAATGTTTTGAGTGCCATAATGATCTGCAATTGCCAAACAAGGACTGAATTTGGGAACACACAACAGATTTGCCTATTTTGTTGACTTTTTAAAATGTTTAATTCTGTTTGTCAATTTTAATGTTATCGTGTATATTATCCTATTTCTCTTTGAGGCCAACCACATGCTTTGGCTTAATAAAGCTAACAGTGGCCACTCATTTCAGATCCATTTTATTTCAGCCAATTCTTTGTTTGGTGTATTGCCACAGGTCACTGTATCAAAACCTAGGTTAAAGCCTTTTACATCAAATGAAGACAAGACACAATAATTATGGAGAAATGTCGCACATTGCAAGGCTGCTGCTTAATGCAAATTGGCATCCTTACCAAAAACCTACTTTTCTCCCAAATTCATTTTATATCTCTCTCTACCATGGGGGAACAAATAACTTGTATTAAACCCATACACTGTTTTCTTTTTTTACAGGGACGCAGTGCTTCACCAACTATTTCATTTCAAATTTGTGTTTTTAGATTACTCTTGCAGAATCATGCATGAGGAAAATGGCATTCAGAGAACGTACTTGCATCACAGTCTCTTCAATGTATTATAAAACCCTAAGTCACTATTTAAACATTTAGGAGTGATCTACAAGCATCCACAACATTGCAGGGAAGCATTCAGAAGTAGTCCCCATTCATAACCAAGAGTACCCACCCAGTGTATACTCTATGTTGTTACAAATTGGGATTACTTCTGACTTATTACATTGGGTACTCTTGGTTGTTATGCATTGATTGGGAAATGAACTCTAGTGTGTTTCCACACTCCCCGTGAGTATTTGAACTGTAAGCCCCATTTATCCTGCAGTAGTATTGAAATCATCTACAACTAATCAACACTCATTTTGAAGTTATCATAAAATCATACTGGAGTAATCCACATTCATTCTGAAGATCTTGAGAAATCATCCAGGAGTTATCCAAAGTAATCCTGACGTTGTCCTGAAATCATCCTAGAGTAATTCACACTCATCCTGAAGTTGTCAATTAGTATTCCTTGTGTAGTACAAGATCATCAAGCATTTTCACATGAAGTAATCAGGACACCATCCTGGAGCAGTTTTTGTGATGACTCTGGAGTCATCTCATTTAAATATTTCACCCTATACACATACTTCAGGATGGTTGGTATGACTTCCCTAGATAATTACCGGAATAGACCAGCTGAAGCCATCAGGATGACTCAAGAATGACTCTAGGATGATCTTTTGTGACTTACAGAGTCCTGGTGTTGGGAATGACTGAAAGAATTGATCTCTGAAAGTTGTCATGGAGGACGACAAAGGCTACCCTGATGAACCAAATCAAATTATACAATGTGGGCCTGAGCGGAAAAGTAAGGAATGTAATGAAACTCAGAGCTCTGATAGTACATGTCCAAACCAGACGAGAGGGAAAAAAACAATCTAACAGAGTAGGTACCCAAGCACATTGCTAACAAAGGGTGGAGTCACAGGGCACCTTGTGACTCTAAAGAATTTCTTAGAAAAAACAACGTGCAAACATCTGAGCCGAACACTAGATGGCAGTACTATGCACAGCATGCTTATCTACAGCAAACCCATGCTATGAACAATATGTTTCTTTAGGAGACCCCAAAAAGAGGATCTAGGAATTGCCTGGTCTCATGGGCATTCCATTTTCAGTTCATTTAGCAATCTGGCAGTTGTTGCATGCCATGGTGTTTTGGCTGTAATATTGGACTGATGGGCTCCTGGTATAAAATGATTTAAAAAGTGGTCAGCTTTGCTTTTTTTCCTATTTTTTTTTTTTTTTTTTAATCAAACCAGTGTCTAGCTAGGGCACCATTTGCTCTAAGTTCTTGATCAACTAGTACACATTCCAAACAAACATGCACTGAGCTTGAAAAACTGTGTAAGACTGAAAACTATTCTAAATAGTTTCCTCTAATCTAGATTAAGCCAAGCACTAGGCTTTTCCGAAAAGGCCTCCATGCCATAGGTTAACGCTGGTATGTATTTTGTCTTAACAACATTTAAAAGAGGCATAATTGATGGGCCATCTAGATTTTTAGCAGTGCCGTACTCAATGACGCAGCCTTACTTCTTAGCTAGTCAAATGTGCTCTGTGACTGCCCTTTGTGAGTAAGGTGAGACCTAAATAAGTAGGAGTCTACAAGTTTCAATTCAATAACTTTATTTCTGCAGTTAAGCCATAAAAGTTGCACAAGACAAACAAGCACTTGCAATGTAATAGGTCTCGCATTTGCTTGAGTTAGCGCTATTGGCATTGTAAATGCATAACTGGACTTTTCTTGCCACATAATTCCAGTGGTCCTCCATATAACTAAAGGACTAGCAGGCCTACTGGAAAACTATTTCAAACACAGCAGAAGGAGCAGTGCACACACACAGACACACACAAGTTCATTGCACATCCATAGGCGTGCCTTACACACAACGTGCATCACACAGCAGGAGCAGTGCACACATGTGCATCGCACATCCATAGAAGTGCCTTACATACATCGTGCGCCACACAGCAGAAGAAGCAGTGCACACACACTAAAGCACATCTCCCTGCATGATTGTCACAGTACACAGTTTGGGTGTGTCACATACCAACAGCAGTACTGCACATGCTCACTGAGAGGAAAGCTGGATTTTATGTTAAAGAGTAACAACATTTATGGAAAAAAACACTATAAATTCGATATTTTAACGTAGGCTTTAATTTACAACACAACTATATGTACATCACAAGGCTAAATAAATTAGAGATCGATGTTTATTGTACAGTAACGCTTAATTCTCTAGAGCCAATGTTCACGTCAGTTTTCCAAATTTACAGCGGAATACATGTATTTTTAAAGATATCTCTTTCACAAGGGAATATTAATTTTTTTAAATGTCAAATTATGAAGTAAATCAGCAGCAAGTGCACTAACCCTTCCCCCTCTGCGAACCTTAACTGGATGAGGATGTGGTGTTACGGCCAGAGACATTCCGCATAGTGATGTGTGAACACCCTTTTTTTTCCCAGATGTAGGTGGGATCTCAGAGAGGCGGGATGAATGTGACTTCGGGCTCACATTATGTTTCCGGTGCATATGTAAACTAGCTTGTCCACTGCAGAAACAAAAGAAAGGTGCACAGCTGTCATGCTTTAAGGCCGCCGTGCTTCACGTTTAAGCATGGCGGGCACTTGCTTTTCTTTTTTTTTGCAATGTACAAGCTGGCTTAAATATGCACCGGAAACATAGCGTGAGATGTCAAAACTTGTTAGTATTTCATCATCGTGGTGCCCACTTCACGGCAGCTTAAAGATGAAGCGTGATGGCCATGAAGCACGCTATGATGCTGAAATGCTTAACAGTTCTACAGCGCGCTGCGCAAAAACAAAAGAAAGGCATGCAGCTGTGAGTAAGTAGCCACTTTCTATCATGGTTACCCCCACTTTTGACCTGTTTGTGTGTGTGTGTCAGTGTGTTTTTACTGTCTCACTGATATCCTGCTAGCCAGGACCCCAGTGCTCATAGTTTGTGGCCTATTGGTGTGTTGTCAGTAGTGCTTAATTGTTTCACTGAAGTTCTGCTAACCAAAACCCCGGTGCTTATACCCTTTCTGCTTCCAAATTAGTCACTATAGTTTAGTGTCTTCATATTCCAATTCCAATTGGCACACTGGACCCCAGTTAAAAGTCCCTATTATATGCTACCTAGGTACCCAGGGCATTGGGGTTCCAGGAGATCCTTATGGGCTGCAGCATTTCTTTTGCCACCCATAAGGAGCTCAGACAAACCTTTCTTCAGGAATGCCACTGCAGCCTGCGTGAAATAGTGCACTCACTATTTCACAGCCATTTTCACTGCACTTAAGTAACTTATAAGTCACCTATATGTCTTACCTTCATTTACTGCAGGCTAGGGGCAAAGTTACTAAGTGTGAGGGCATTCTTGCACTAGCAAAGGTGCCCCCACGCTGTCCCAGGCCAATTCCCCAGACTTCGTGAGTGCGGGCATACCATCACACGTGTGCACTACATATAGATCAATACCTATATATAGCTTCACAATGATAATTCCTAATATGGCCTGTAAGGTGTCTAAGATCACGGAATTGTCCCCCCATTCCAAATCTGTTATTGGGGGGGCCAATCCCATGCATCCTGGGGGCTCCACCATGCACCCCCAGTACTGCCAAACCAGCTCTCTGAGGCTTGCACTGCAGCTACAGCTGCTGCCACCTCACAGACAGGGTTCTGTCTTCCTGGGGTATGAGCAGCTCAGTCCCAGGAAGGCACAATGTATTTCCTTTGGGAGGAGGGTGTTACACCCTCTCCCTTTGGAAATATGTGTTACAGGCTTGGGAGGGGTAGCCTCCCAAAGCCTCTGGAAATGCTTTGAAAGGCACAGATGGTGCCCTCCTTCCATGAGCCAGTCTATACTGTTTCAGGGACCCCCAGTCCCTGCTCTGGCGCGAAACTGGAAAAAGGAAAAGGGAGTGACTACTCCTGTGTCCATCACCACCCCAGGTGCCCAGACCTCCTCCAGTGTGTCCCTGGTGTTAGCCGTCTTGTTTTCCAAGGTGTGGGGACACTCTGGAGATCTCTGAGTGGCCAGTGCCAGCAGGTGACGTCAGAGACCCATCCTGATAGGTGTATACCTGGGTAGGTAGTCAATCCCCCTATTTAGGGCCTCTCCTGTGGGTTCCTTTTCAGATTCAGCTTGCAAGACTCCTCCAGGAATCCTCTGCTTCAGCTTCTGTTCTGCCTTCCTACTTATCTCGTATCAGAGCTTACAGAACCTCTCTGGAATGCACTTCTGAGTTCAAAGAAGACCTTTATTGTTGTTAATTCTTCCCCACCCACAAGTTCTTGAGAGACGAATTAATAGACTTCAAGCACACGTTCAAATGAGTAAAAGTAGTCGCAGCAATGAAAACAAAATATATCACCGTACTTCTCAGTTGCAATGTACACAGCAGGTTATATATTCAATGCAAAGCATATAAATCAAAATGCATCACCATTTGAGACCTATCTTCAGCTTCATCTTTCTGGGGTCTGCAAGTTGATGACTCCGGTCAACTGCGAGAAAGAGATTATCTAACCAAACGGGAGACTGGCAACTGGCGCCTAGTTCCAGCCTGAAGTCAAGCAGATTCGAATCTAAATCTCTGAAGCCCAGAGTCATCCTTACAAAAGCGGCCCCCTCCTCTCAGACTTGGGAAAACTACGCAAGCCTTTGGAGACTGGCCAGATCTCCTAGACTTCTCCTCCTCCCAAGCCTGAGCAGAAAGGAAAACACCAAATGTACTCTCTCTTATCAGGTCTAGTCTGGTGTGAAGAAAACAGCTTGGTTCATCTTGTGGAAAAACATAGCTTGGAAAAATACAGCTTGGATTCTCAACTGCAATGTCTAACTCCACGTTAAAGGCAATAGGCAGCTAACCTAAATATCAAATGTAATGTCTAATGTAATGTCAAAGCCAATAGGCAGCTAAGCTGAATATCAAATGTAATGTCATGTCAAAGCCAATAGGAAGCTGAGCTGAATACAAAATGTAATGTCTAATATCATGTCAAAGCCAATAGGCAGAATACAGAAGGTAATGGCTAATGCCATGTCAAAGCCAATAGGCGGCTAAACTGAACAAAACATATAGGGGGTCATTCCAACCCTGGCGGTCGGTGTTGAAGCGGCGGCCAACCCGCAAACAGGCAGGCGGCCAAAAAAATGGAATTCCGACCCTGGCGGGAACCGCCAACACAGACCGCCACTTTAACACTCCGACCGCCACGGCGGTACAGACAAGCAGCGCGGCGGTCACCGCCAACAGACAGGCGGCAGACAATGTACCGCCCACCCTATCACAACTCACCAATCCGCCACCTTTTCCGGGGCGGGAGCCCCGCCGATAAAAACACAGCGGAAACAGACTACGAACGGGAAAACGCTCACCTATACACACTCCACGAGGAATCTGGACAGCATGGAACCAGAACTACACATCCTACCAGCAATTGTCTACCTGCTCGTCTACCAGGAGCACGAACGCCGGCGCAGAAGACAACGGTGAGTACTGCACCTACGACACAGGGGAGGGGGAGGAGAAAAGATTACGGGCACACACATACGCGACACCCCCCCCCCCCCCCAACTACCTACACACCAATGCAGAGCAACAACTCAGAGTGACACCCCCCAAACCCCCCGGAAGAATGCAAAGACAAAATAATATTATATTGGAATACAAATATATGGTAAGGCTAAGTAAATAAGTAAGTCGAACATCCCTTAACTATATACACATATGTATATTGTCCCGTCAGAATTGGCTTTCTGTCATTGTACGTGGGCCAATGGTCCTCAACACATGGGCAAAGCCCACACATGAGACCCAAATCCATTGGAGAGAACACTGCAGGGGCATCAGATAGGAAAACTACAGGCATCTCAGGGGGAAGGGAAGGGGGGCCACCTCAGCCACATGAGTCCACGACGCCAGATCCACGAGGGGCCTCCATGGCCACTGTTCAATCCTGGGGAGTGCAAAGCCACAGTCTCTCAAGTCTCTACAGTGGGTGGCTTGCCCACTGTGCCATCCTGGGGAGTGCAAAGCCACAGTCTCTCAAGTGGATGACAGACTCCAGCGGTACTGGAGGACTCTTGGTGCCCAGAGTGTATCGTGCAGCCCTGTCCGACACTGATCCGGGCCTGCCCCTTCTGCCAATGTGTCAGCGGTGCTTGAGTTGAAGGGCCCAGCGGAGCGGTGCAGAGACGGCGGTGCCCAGCGGAGCGGTGCTTGAGATGAAGGGCCCAGCGGAGCGGTGCAGAGACGGCGGTGCCCAGCGGAGCGGTGCTTGAGATGAAGGGCCCAGCGGAGCGGTGCAGAGACGGCGGTGCCCAGCGGAGCGGTGCTTGAGATGAAGGGCCCAGCGGAGCGGTGCTTGAGATGAAGGGCCCAGCGGAGCGGTGCTTGAGATGAAGGGCCCAGCGGAGCGGTGCAGAGACGGCGGTGCCCAGCGGAGCGGTGCTTGAGATGAAGGGCCCAGCGGAGCGGTGCAGAGACGGCGGTGCCCAGCGGAGCGGTGCTTGTCTTGAAGGGCCCTGTTCAGCGGTGCATGTCTTGAAGGGCCCTGTTCAGCGGTGCTTGTCACGGCGGTGCCCCGTTCAGCAGTGCTGGTCTTGAAGGGCCCTGTTCAGCGGTTCTTGAGACGGCGGGGCCCTGTTCAGCGGTGCTTGTCTTGAAGGGCCCTGTTCAGCGGTGCTTGTCACGGCGGTGCCCCGTTCAGCAGTGCATGTCTTGAAGGGCCCTGTTCAGCGGTTCTTGAGACGGCGGGGCCCTGTTCAGCGGTGCTTGTCTTGAAGGGCCCTGTTCAGCGGTTCTTGAGACGGCGGGGCCCTGTTCTGCGGTTCTTCACATGTGTCTCCAGGGCACCAGATCCGGCCAATAGATGGTGTTCACTTGCCATCCGACTTCTCGCTTGCTGGGCCCTCCTGTGCTGGTGTCCCGTGCCCGTGGGTGTCCTCCTTCACCCCCAGAATGGGGCTGGTGGGGCCCTCCTGGGCAGCTCGCCTGCTGCCGGACTTGTCGGCCGTGCTGCCCTTGCCATCCTTGCCTGATCCTCTGTGGCCCTTGCCTCCCTTTGGAGATGTGCCAGGTGGCAACCCACTCCCTGACGGTGCCAGGGTGGTGCCTGTGGAGGCTGCCGTCTCTGTCCTCTCGCGCCGGCCCTTGGCTTTTTTTTATTTTTTCCCAGGGGGTGGGCTGGCTGTCCCTTTGCTGCTGGCCGATGTGGCTGCCCTCGAAGGTGGGGGACTCCAATATCCCTGGACTATGGTCCTTGTAGGTCCAGGGGTTGTGGTAGCTGAGGTGCTGATTGGACTCTTACGAGATGGAGGGGGTGGGTCAGGTGATGGAAAGAGGTTAATTTTGGAGAGGAAAAACTTTTTAGGAGCAATGGGAAGGGAAGGTGCAGTGGGTATGGGAGTGGAGGAAGAGGATGTGGTTGTAGGAGAGTCAAGTGTGGTGTCTTTGGGTGCAGGTGCTTGTGACGGAGGCTGTCGTGAGGTGGATGGCTGTTGGGTGGGTGGCTACCTGCGTTTGTGTGGTTTGGAAGAGGGGGTGACAGACACACTGGGAGAGGACACAGGGGACGTGTAAATGGCAGTGGGGGTGGTGACTGCACGTGTGCGGAGTGTTCTGGTGGGTGTGCTGGTGATGGACGTAGTGGCTGATGAAGTGGTGCATGCAAGTGTGAGTTGGGACGTCACAGGGAGGGAGGAGGGAGACGAGGAGGAGGGGGACACAGAGGAGGCAGTGGCTGTTGGCATGTCTGCATGTGGATGTTGCTTGTGTGAATGCTTCTGTGATGTGTGGTGCTTATGTTTGGATGAGCTGACCTTGGGTGTTGAGGTGTGTGCAGGCTGGTCTGTAGGTGTGTCTGGGATAGGCAGAGGAACAGGGGAGTGGGACTGGGTGGAGGGAGTTGGAGGAGGGAGGCAGGAGACAGGGACAATGGCTGCCGTCAGTGCTGAGGCCAGAGCATTGAACGATCGCTGATGGGCAGCCTGACCCGAATGAATGCCCTCCAGGTATGCATTGCTCCGATGCACCTCCCTTTCCACCCCCTGGATGGCATTCAAAAGGGTAGACTGCCCAACAATGAGCGTCCGGAGGGCTGCTGGGAGGGCGGAGCTGGTGTGCTGGGTGGCGGCTGTACCTGTTGTTGCGGTGGGCACGGATGTTGCCGCCACCACAAGGGAGCTCCCTTCCGAGGACGTGTCGGTGTCGCTGATGTCTCCACGTGTCCCCGTTGTGGAGCCCCCCTCGCCCTCCATCTCACTGGTGATATCAGAGTCCGTTGCATGGCCCTCCGGGGCCATGTGAGATGCAGCTCCCTCGTGCTCCAATGCCACTTCTCCTCCGCCAGATGATGCTAATGCACACATGAACAGGAAGAGCAGACCAAAAAAGGGGGGGGGGAAATAAAGACATGTTGAGTGCATGCATTGGCAACACAGTTGGCGGAGAGGACAGACACAGAAGCCCCCTGCACTACGCAGCGCACTTGGGGTACACTACTCAATCATTGGGACTTGGCCTACAAGTCTATGGATGACAACTGCACACATAGGTGACACAGGGCCATGGATAGCTGTACTTGGAACCCTACAGAGGTGGGGGGTGGGGGCACAGGGCCATGCCTTACGGAGGGGCCTAGCCTACAGAAATCGCCCTGGCCTAGGGATACCCACAGCCCTCCTCCTCCACCCAGACACCTCCACTGCGCGCATAGTCAGCAGAATGAGAGTGTACTCACCCCCTTGTGTCTGCTGTGATGTCCTCACGCGCCCATCCAAATCTGGGTAGGCCACCGCCAGCATCCGAGACATCAGGGGGGTCAATTGACGTGTGGCACCCCTCCTACGTTGGGAGGCCATCCCCAGCAGAGCCTCCGCGGTCTTTCTACTCCCGTGGCGGATGTCCTCCCACCTCTTGCGGCAGTGGGTGCCCCGTCTGTTGTGGAACAACAGGGTCCGGACGTCCTTGGCGATGGCACGCCAAATGTTGACTTTCTGATGGGCGCTGACCTATGTGACACGTACAGGGAGAAAAAATACAATATCATCATTTTCTGCATGCTCGATGTGAGTGTCCCCCCATCCCCACCCTTCCCATGTGGCACATGCTCTCATCTGTCCTTTGATGCATGCCTCATACGCTCCCCTCCGCACCATCGTTCATTCACCCCACTCAACCCAGGCATTGCCCACAAAGCATGGTCCCAGTGTACAAACCTGTTGGTCTGGAGGACCGTAGAGTAGCGCATACTGGGGGAGGACCCCATCAACAAGTTTCTCCAATTCCTCAGAAGTGAAGGCAGGGGCCCTTTCCCCAGTCGCAGCAGCCATTGTCTCTTCCAGACCGAGGTCACAGCAGCACTTGCAGTATAGGTCCTCTCCTGTGGATGATCAGGTCTCGAGTGATTAAGCAGATAGAAAATGGCGGTCACGCCCGCGGCGGTGCGTACCGCGACCGCCGGCGCACATCGTCATTGGCTCCTGAGACCCATAGGGTTCAATGTTAACCAATGCTGCTTTGCGCCGCGGTCTTCGACCGCCTAACGCCACGGTGTGCCACGCCAGCGCATTGACCTCACATCCCATTGTCACACTTCACAGGTCAGGCAGCCGCCATTTCAAGGGCCCACATGGCTTAATTTCTACTGCGTCACACAGGCCTAGGCCTTGCATTGCCACTCATACAAGCCATTCAATGCATAGCGAATCGTGTTCTGTGCAAGCTGTGGTTACGTACCTGTGGGTTGCTTGACTCTGTGCTCCATGTTGTCCTTCCTAGGCACCGTCTGCTGGGACTTGCGAGGAGATGGAGGAATGTTCCCGTGTACAGACCGCTGGTGGACCTGTCGACAATGGAAGAAAGACATGTCATACTGACATACAGACTTGACCGAGCCACTATACAGGAACTGTGTGCCCAGCTGGAGCCAGACCCGATGTCACCCATTCGCCAACCCACAGGGATTCCCCCTCTGGTGCAGGTGCTGTCAGTACTCCATTTTTTGGCAAGTGGATCATTCCAAACAACAGTTGGCATATCATCAGGGATGTCTCAGCCTATGTTTTCAAAGGTTTTGTCCAGAGTGTTGTCTGCCCTGATGAAATACATGCGGAGCTACATTGTTTTCCCTGAGGTGGGCGATTTGGCTACAGTGAAGGGTGATTTCTATGCCCTTGGACATATTCCCAACATCATTGGTGCCATTGATGGGACCCATGTGGCTTTGGTTCCCCCCAGTGAAAGTGAGCAGGTGTACAGGAACAGAAAAAGTTATCATTCGATGAATGTCCAGGTGGTCTGTTTGGCTGACCAGTACATCTCCCATGTAAATGCCAAGTTCCCTGGGTCAGTGCATGATGCATACATCATGCAAAATAGCAGCATCCCTTATGTGATGGAACAGCTACAGAGACAACGTGTGTGGCTAATTGGTGACTCAGGTTACCCCAACCTGTCGTGGCTACTGACCCCAGTGAGGAATCCCCGGACCAGGGCAGGGGAACGGTACAATGAGGCCCATGGGCGGACTAGGAGGGTGATCGAGCGGACCTTCGGCCTCCTGAAGGCCAGGTTTAGGTGCCTGCATATGACAGGTGGATCCCTAATGTACTCACCGAAGAAGGTGTGCCATATCATCGTGGCCTGCTGTATGCTTCACAACTTGGCTTTGCAACGCCAGGTGCCTTTCCTGCAGGAGGATGGTCCAGATGGTGGTGTTGTGGCAGCTGTGGAGCCTGTGGAGAGTGAAGAGGAGGAAGACGACGGGGACGACACAGACAACAGGGACACAGTGATACAACAGTATTTTCAATAGCACACAGGTACGAATCAACACCGCCATTTTACATGTACTTACAATCTCCTGCCTCTCTACTGTCTGTGTTTCCCCCCAGTTTATGTTAACTGAGTTGACACTTTCCCTTCCGTTTTCAGAGATGTGGGCCCCACTGCGTGACCTCTGCTTTGTTTCCCCATGGACTACAGCTGTGTGACAGTGGTATGTTGTCATCACAATGTAACTGTACATTTTGGCACCGTTATGTCTAATACATTTGTTCAAAATACAAGCAGACTCCAGATATTTTTAGTGCAATAAGTGATTTTATTAAAGTGCTAAATTTAGGGACATGGTTGAAAAACAGTGATGGTGGAGTAATGTCCATGGCAGAGTCCAGTTTTCAGTCTCACAGGTGCATTGTCCATATGCCTGTGGAAGGATGGAGCAGGGGCAGTTTAAGGTTGGACAGGGTGACAATGTGGGACAGTGGGATGACATCAGGGGGTATCCTTTGCTGGCGGGGGTCTTGGCATCCTACTCTGTCTTCTTCTGAGATCTCAGGCCCCGCTTGCGGGGTGGTTCTTCTTCTGCAGGAGGTGGGGTTCTGGTGGCCTGTTGTTGTGTGGGGGCCTCCTGTCCACTAGCGCCAGCGGAGGTGGTAGGCTGGTCTTGGTCCATGCTAGTGACAGGGGCCCTTTGTGGTGCCACATGGTCCCGCAATGTGGTGACTATCTGGTTAAGAGCCACGACGATGGTCCCCATTGCGGAACTAATGGTTCTCAGTTCTTCCCTGAACCCCATGTACTGTTCCTCCTGCAGTACCTGGATCTCCTGGAACCTGGCCAGTACCGTAGCCATCGTCTCCTGGGAGCGGTGGTATGCTCCCATGATGGAGGAGAGGGCCTTGTGGAGAGTGGGTTCCCTGGGCCTGTCCCCCCCCTGTCGCACAGCAGACCTCCCAGTTCCCCAGTTTCCCTGGGCCTCTGTCCCCTGGACCGTGTGCCCACTACCACTGCCCCCAGGTGCCTGTTGTTGGGGTGGTGGGTCAACCTGGGTGCCCTGTAGTGGTGGACACACCGCTGATTGACGTGTCCTGGAGACAGAGGCATGGGCCCCCTGGGTGGGAGCTGTGCTGGTGTTCCCAGAGGGGCTTAGGTCTGCTGTAGCCTGTGGCTGTGTGAGGGGAACCGACTGTCCCGAGGTCCCCGATGGGCCGGGCTGGTCATCTGGGTCCAGGGAGACAGAGCTGCTGTCATCACTGGGGGCCTCTTCTGGGGGTGGGATGGACATTTCTGGACCCTCCTGGGCGGTGTGGTGGCGTTCGGGTCCTGCAGGGGTATAAGAGTATGGTTATTGCTTCTGTGTGTGCCATTTCGTGAAATGGGTGGGTGGCCGTGTACCCCAGTGCTGGCATTCCCTTGTGGGGGCTGTTGTGACGGTGGCTTGTGTGGGAGATGGGTATGTGCAGTGGACATGCTTTGGTGATGGGTGTCCATGCTTTGTGGACGCATGCAGGGCTAGCTGTTGGGATGGGTGGGTTGTGATGGTGAGCCATTTGCAAGGAGTTGGTGTGATGGGGTGGGGGTGAGGGCGGGGGTATGATTTGGCATGCAGGTGGGGTGGGGGGAATGAAGTAGTGAAGATTTGACTTACCAGAGTCCATTCCTCCGCCTACTCCTGCGAGGCCCTCAGGATGCAGGATGTGCAAGACTTGCTCCTCCCATGCTGTAAATTCTGGGGGAGTAGGTGGGGGTCCGCCGCCAGTCTTCTGCACCGCGATGTTGTGCCTTGATACCATGGAACGCACCTTCCCCCGTAGGTCGTTCCACCGCTTCCTGATGTCGTCCCGATTTCGTGGATGCTGTCCCACAGCGTTGACCCTGTCCACTATTCTTTGCCATAGCTCCATCTGCCTGGCAATGGTGGTGTGCTGCACCTGTGTCCCGAAGAGCTGGGGCTCTACCCGAACTATTTCCTCCACCATGACCCTGAGTTCTGCGTCAGAGAACCTGGGGTGTCTTTGGGGTGCCATGGGGTGGTGTGGATGATGTGTGGGGTGGGGTATGTGTTGTAGATTGTGGTGAGTGTGTTGGTGTGTGGTGTTTTGTGCGTGGATATTGTGTGGGTGATGTAGTGATTTGCCTCTGTGTGATGGTCTACTCTATTCTGTGCTGTCTCTCTCTGGCCTTCAGTCGCAATTCTGTTCGTAAGGGTTTGTGGGTGATGTGGGTGTGTGTTTTATATTGTATTGGGTGTGTGGGAGTGGTGTGTGTATGTGTATCAGGTGTGTGTATTTTGAATTGTCCAATGTGGTAGTGTTTTGTAAAGGTGTGTGTATTTTGATTTGTGGGTCGGAATGGAATGGGCGTATTTCTGTTGGCGTGACGGTGGAGGTTTGGTCATCGCCAGTTTTTCGCTGGCCGTTGGTGTGGCGGGCTTTTGTTGATGTCGGGTTTTTGGCGGTTTGCCAATTGCGGGTCAGAATGACCGTGGCGTTTTACCGCAACCGCAGCGGTGTTATGGCGGTCTTCTGACCGGCGGTAAGCGCCTTTTACCGCCGAGGTCAGAATGACCCCCATAATGTGCTACTGGTGAACATTGAGCAACTAATATGCGCAGTGGTGAAACACAAAGTCATTGGTCAAACACAATTAATAGCATCACATTCCACCCTATGACCAATGAATTTTTGTTTCACATATCTCTTGTTTCAAACAAAAACAAAAAATAAATAAAAAAACTTCAGCACAAAAAAAACATTATAAGCAAATCTGATCTGAATGATCAAAGCAATCGCTGTAAAGCAATAGAAGTGGATTAACATATAGATCTCATAACCTTTCACCTCAGATACATCTGCACAGAAAAGACTGAAACTTTTATACTCTGAATGAGATTACAGTGTCTCTAAAACAGCAAGTTGATGTAGCATGAGTTCTACTCATGTAAAGGTGCACGGTCCACCTGAAAGGTTTGCTGGAAGGTAAGTGAAAGTCAGAGTTCCACACGAAAAAACAGAGTTAGCTGTTAAGGTTGCTTTGTTCCAGTGGAAGAATGCAATCAAACAAGTTGAACTTGAACTGAAGGCGCCATTTGCGCAAAATGGATCCATGGTGCTTGCACTTTACTCAGTCAGGTTCAGGTTGGGGGTTCGGTCCCTTCCCCGACCTCACACGCACATACCCGAAGGGGGACCACAGCACACTCAGGGTCAGTGGCGAAACGTGGTAGGATCTGCAAAAGAAAAAAGTATGACTTTTCTTGCAAATAACATTTGTCATTTGAAATGTACCCTTCCTCTTTTCCCTGTTTTATAATCAGCAGGATGTTTTTGGGGCCCTTTATTATAATTTCTGCAGGTTCTGGAGGGTCACTTAGGGGTTCAACCCACACCTCAGCACTGAGGTTTTTATCTGCTGCACCACAGCTTCCCTTTTCTTGCACTGTCAGAAGGGCTGGGGCAGACTCCTTCTTTACCAAACCTCCATTCACTGCATTTTTGACAAGTTGGGCCATTCTGTCTCCAATTTGTATGAAGGAATCAGATTCTTTTCTAGGTATCAGCATAATTTTGATTTCTCCTTGGTAATATACAGCAATCATTCCCCCTAAAACCTGATCAATTTGCCATATCTGTCCTGGTAACTTTCCTCTCTCCAACTGCTCTGTGACTGCTTGCAGGACAGATTGCTCTTGTGCGTGCTGCACAGTTTTGATCAAATATAGGGGAATGAGCATCTCTCTCATCTCTGCCCACCTGTTAGTGGCTTTTTCTCTCAGCTGTTCACATTTCTGGTGCACCCACTTAGCCATCACCACTAAGTCAGAATTCTGGGTGTACACTTCTCTCTCTGAATTTTTCTCTTTAACATCTGCAAGGGAATTGAACCAGTTATGCACAAGCCATGTGGAAAACCAAACGGCTAAACCATTGTCAATGAACCAAGAATCAGTGTAAAAATGACACATCTCAAACAGCTCTTGCTTTAAAATCTGACACACATTGTACAACGCTGTTCCTTCTCCTGTGCCAGAAAACAACATTTCAGTCAATGAATCATTAGTCAAACAAACATGCTTTTTATCCTCAGGGGACACGAATTCAAATGGTGCACTCAATTTCACTGGTGACTCTTTTACCTGTGGTACTCTAGCCCTGTCTTGCAGGTACCAGATCCAGTGTATGATCCTAGCTAGGGGCACTCTTTTCTTCCCCTGTGCCTGATTTACATGTAAATCAGTGTTCCCCTCTTGCACTGCGCAGAAACTTAAAGTCTGCATTATTTCATTTGCCAAATCACAAGTGCGCAGCTGTATATAATATTTCCTAGTGACCATATACCAAAGTGTTAGGATTTCACTCAGATGAGGGCTATTCTGTTTCCAAAAATCAAACAAGCTAATGAAACGCGGTGTCTCTTGCTTAGTGCAAACAGTAAGAAACTCTAAAATATTTTGTTTTACTTGTGCCTGTAACTGCACATTTTGCGATGGAGAGCTCTCCGTGTTATCAGTTAAGGAATGCACTTCGACTGCCAAAAAACCTGGCTCACACAGAGGCTCAGACTGTCTCACAACTGTCTTAAGCCCCTCATTACTGGAAGGGGAAAAGACAGATTCTTCTAAAACAGCATTTTTATACATTTCAGCATTATCTTGCATTAATGTTTTCTGGCTAATTTGCTCACGTAAATTCTCAATTTCATGTTCCAACTGCCTACATTTCTCCTGCATTTTTCTGTAAGCAGATAAAAGTATCCAGACCCTTCTGTCAAAAACAAAAGGATCATCATTGCTTCCAAAAGGCACATTTTCTAAATATGCTTTATCACAAGAAAACATGTTTCTCACAGCACCATCAGGCAGTTTAACTACACATGCATTTTCAAACATGGTCTGGCGTGCTTCTGTAATTCTCCAAACAACAAAAAACAATTACACTTTTAAATTGTGCACGTAGAAATCTATAATTCGACCCCACTTCTGGTACCAAAATGTTCTGCCTTCCTACTTATCTCGTATCAGAGCTTACAGAACCTCTCTGGAATGCACTTCTGAGTTCAAAGAAGACCTTTATTGTTGTTAATTCTTCCCCACCCACAAGTTCTTGAGAGACGAATTAATAGACTTCAAGCACACATTCAAATGAGTAAAAGTAGTCGCAGCAATGAAAACAAAATATATCACAGTACTTCTCAGTTGCAATGTACACAGCAGGTTATATATTCAATGCAAAGCATATAAATCAAAATGCATCACCGTTTGAGACCTATCTTCAGCTTCATCTTTCTGGGGTCTGCAAGTTGATGACTCCGGTCAACTGCGAGAAAGAGATTATCTACCCAAACGGGAGACTGGCAACTGGCGCCTAGTTCCAGCCTGAAGTCAAGCAGATTCGAATCTAAATCTCTGAAGCCCAGAGTCATCCTTACAAAAGCGTGCCCCCTCCTCTCAGACTTGGGAAAACTACGCAAGCCTTTGGAGACTGGCCAGATCTCCTGGACTTCTCCTCCTCCCAAGCCTGAGCAGAAAGGAAAACACCAAATGTACTCTCTCTTATCAGGTCTAGTCTGGTGTGAAGAAAACAGCCTGGTTCATCTTGTGGAAAAACATAGCTTGGAAAAATACAGCTTGGATTCTCAACTGCAATGTCTAACTCCACGTTAAAGGCAATAGGCAGATAACCTAAATATCAAATGTAATGTCTAATGTCATGTCAAAGCCAATAGGCAGCTGAGCTGAATACAAAATGTAATGTCTAATATCATGTCAAAGCCAATAGGCAGAATACAGAATGTAATGGCTAATGCTATGTCAAAGCCAACAGGCAGCTAAACTGAATACAGCATGTCAAAGCTAATAGGCAGAATATAGAATGTAATGATTAATGCCATGTCAAAGCCAATAGGCGGCTAAACTGAATACAGAAGGTAATGGCTAATGCCATGTCAAAGCCAATAGGCGGCTAAACTAAACAAAACATATAATGTGCTACTGGTGAACATTGAGCAACTAATATGCGCAGTGGTGAAACACAAAGTCATTTGTCAAACACAATTAATAGCATCACAGCTTCTGACCATCAGATCAACCGCAGACTGCTCCAGGAACTGCTGTAACTTCAACAAAGTATCCAGGAGGACTCCTGTGACCTGCAACTTCAGCTCCAGCCAGCATCTGCAACAGTTTCCAAGGTGTGCATGCTCTAAGGACTCCCTGTCTTCACCCTGCACCAGAAGAACCGAAGGAATCTCCTGTGGAGTGACGGAGTCACTTCCTTGCTCCTGCAGGCACCTTCCAAGACAACGATCGGTTCTCTGGCACTCTTCTCCTGACGACGAGCTTGCTCCCTGGAACACAGGTGGTGGACCCATCCGACCCAGACTGTCCTAAGGTCCAGCTGTCCAAATTTGGAGGAGGTAAGAGCTTGCCTTCCCGGTTTGCGACAGTACCCCTGTGCACAGCGTCATCTCTAGCTCCTTTGACTTCTGTGCACTTCTTCCAAGAATCCTTTGTGCACAGTGTAGCCCAGGTCCCCAGCACTCCATCCTGCGACGCACAACTCGCTGAGTTGTTCTCCTGCAGCGTGGGACCTTCTTTTGTTGTGCTGCACCAACCGCAGATTGCACCTTCTCTAGCCCCGTGTGCTGAGACTCCCGTGGATGCTGCCTGGTCATCTGTGTGCTCTTTCAAGTGTTGGGAGCCCTCTCTGCCTCCTCATTCCGAGTTGAGGCCCCCAGGTCCCTCCTGGATCCATGCAGCACCATTTTGACGCAAACCGCAACCTTGCTTGAACCAACACATGTTGGACGAATCCAGCGGCACAAACAGCCTGAATCCAACTTCTCGACGTGGGACTTCTCATGCACCACGCAGGAACCCGCAGCCGTCTTCCTTGGTGCTCTTCTGCAGACTTCTTCTAACTGGAGAATCCTCTTTTGCACCATCTTCTAGGTTGGCAGGGGCTCCTGCCTTTCCTGGAATCTTCTGCGACTTCTGGACTTGGTCTCCTCTCTTCACAGGTCTTCAGGTCCAAAAATCTACCACTTGTTGCTTGCAGTCTTGCTTGTTTTTTGCAGTAACTCTTACCACGACTTGTAGTGTGTCCTGAGGAAACTTGCAGTATTTACTCCTACTTTCCTGGGCTATGTGGTGGGATATTTTACTTACCTTTGCTGTATTCTTACTCTCCCAGCGATTCCCTACACATTACACTTGTGTAGGGGGGAATTCACTACAAACCAGGCCAGCCTCCTACAGCACCCGCCATATAAACAAACTTGTACATTGCTGAAACAAAAAAAAAGGTGCACAGCTGCCATGTTTCGCGCCCGCCACACTTTATGTTTAAGCTTCGCTGCTGTGTGCCTTTCTTTTTTTTCTGCAGTGTACAAGCTTGCTTAAGTATGCACAGGAAACATAGCGTGAGAGAACTCATTAGTATTTCGTCATCACAGCGCCCACCTTCACGGCAACGTAAACATGAAGTGCAATGACAATGAAGCATGTGCTGTGATGATGAAATGCTTACCAGTTTTACAGCGTGCGCTGTGCAAAAACAAAAGAAAGACAAGTAACTGCCATGCTTAAACATGAAGCGCGGCAGCCGTGAAGTCGAGGGGATGCATGGTAAAGACAGGCAGGAATGGTGCAGTCATATTTCAAATGAAAGAGGAGGTGACAGGAATGAATGCTGCAATAAAATTCAAGCAGCTCAGCCTGAAGCATCCACACAGTAATACCAGCAAGAAAATAAAATAAAAGTAGTACCTGAAACCAAGAGATAAAGAACCATGGCATAATTATACAGTAGTTAGTCCCTGCTCCCAAAGAGAAAAAGGTGGGACAAAGAGGCATGACTGACCAGTAGTAAGCAAGGATATTTAAATGACACTGAAACTAACACATGAAATAGCTGGAAGGCCACAGAAGTATAAGTATACAAGAGGTTGTACGTTTATGTTCGACTTAAAAAGGAATAAAAACAATTAAAATACAATACTTAAGGTATGGCAAAATGCAAAATAGTGCAAGATAATTCACTAAAGCTCAGGAGGACCATTCATCTTCTTCAAGTACTGTAGTTCTACTTCCACTAACAAATATATTTCTAATAGTTTAAGTTAGATGATAAAAATTCACCCTTACTGTCAGGAACAAAGGTGAATATAAAGTGCTATGTGCCAAGTATAATGTGATGGTATGCCCAATATAATTCTAAAACAAAAAGGAGTAGAGCGATGGAAGCAATATGTGTGAGGCACTTGCCTTTATGATTAAAAGGGAAGGTCAGACGAAGGGGAGGCCAAATACCTTTAGGGCTAATCAATCACTTGATTGCACAGCTTTCCAATAGCCCATGAGTTCCTTCACCACCAACCACTGGCTTAGCACATTCCCAACCTAGAAAAGCCTAAAATGAGTCTGTTATGTACAGTGAGAATGTCCATCTTCATGGTTTAGTTGGTTTGGGGACAAAAATGGCGCAATCGCTTCCTTCCTTGTGATTTGATATAGCTGCACATACACTGGGATGTTTAATGAAGTGATGCTATGGCTTTGTATCTTAGTCGTCATACCCTTCCTAAAAATTTGGCCACTGTGAAGGCGAAGAGCAGATTAGGGTTTGACCGTAAGATCCTAAGAGCTTCAACGTGTCCTGTAGTACCCATTTATAAGCAGATTGGTCTGAGCCAAGCCCGCCTTAAACATGAATAGTCAGGGCAAGCGAACAATATGTGCGCAATAGATTTTCTGAAATTTTTAAAGGCTGGGCAGGTTAGGGGTGGTGCAGCCTTTAGCTGAAAATGAAGTCATTTCAGTAATTGGCCTCCCACACTTCAGGCTTGGCTTTCGCCTTTTTGTAGAGTAAATTATTTTTTTTTTAGTCACAATATGTAGATGGCTAACTTAGGGTATGTAGTACGCCAATTCTGGGGTAATCTAAAACAACCAGGTCATCTACAAAATGGATAGCATATACTCTGACCTTTTATCAACAGATAATAAAGTTAACTGTATACATTTGACCCAACAACTCATTTGTTAGATCTCAGTGCAGCTCTCATTACTGCCTCTTCTCTGGTCATCTAATGGGTGGAACTTGACCTTTGTTGTATCCCGGCTTCTCCTTACCTGGCTGCACTATTCTTGCACGCTCCAGTCCCCGGATTTCTTGAATCATCTGCTCCTGTATTTCAGCTGGTAGTGTAACTGACAACCCTTGAGGGTAGATGACATCAGAGTCTAACCCCTCTGGTTCCAGCCATAGCTGATGGACTCGGTTTGGGAAGCGCAGAACCTTGGACTCTATGGAAGGACAATATCTAGAAGTAAAGAAGGATAATCACACAGAAAAAAAGTAAGTGATAGTTTACTGCAGTAATTCACAACTGCAGTCAATCAAATGGCAACAGTGAAGTAACTGGCCTGTTTTTGAGACTGTGGTTTATAACTGAGCATTGTGGTTCATGGGCTCATATTACTTGTGCCGCACCTCATGTTCAGGGCTGGACTGGCCGTACCGGGCATTTCCCCGAGGCTGGAAGGGTGGGGGGCCAGTTTTGAAAATGGGGCCTGGTTTTGGAACGGTACTGGAATATCGGCCCCCAATAACAAAAGCATCAAGCCAGCATAATCCACTCACTCGTTTCCAGCCATCAGGGGCCAGCCAGTGCTTCACACTTGCACTCAAATGCTGTTTTTAAAGAAAAACACTACTCTTGTAGAGGGGCTGATCGTACAAAATTGTCAGGGCTGCTTTTGGTTCCCAGTCAGGCCCTGCTCATGTTCACATTTGTGAAATGACACAGATCGGTTGCATCCTGTTCAGTCGAAATTTTTACTGAGGCGCACAGCATCAGTTTTTTTAACTCTTCTAATTGCATCACTTTGAATCTGAGGTGTGTGTTCCTTCTGCTGCAATTTTTTATTCTGAACAGAGAAGAGTAACATTCAACACACTTTAATATAAACACAGTTCCAATGGTATACAAACGGAATGGCAAGGTTTAGCCCTTTACCATAAACCATAAACGGATGCCCCAAATCCTTACCTTTATATCCTAATCCATTTACTGTTAACCCTTTAACCATGACTCCATAGCTTAGTACTTAGACCATTGAAATATATATATTTAACTCTTGAAATACCCTTAACCTCTATACCACATACCCTTAACTGGCAAATGTATACTCTAAGCCTTTAACCCTAAACACAATCCTCTTAACACTAACCCCTACCCCATACACAATACTGTAGGAAAGTACCATCTTGCCTGGCATGTTACCCCCATTTTTCACTGTATGTATGTTGTTTTAGCCCTTGTGTCACTGGGATCCTGCTAGGCAGGACCCCAGTGCTCATAGTATGTGCCCTGTATGTGTTCCCTGTGTGATGCCTAACTGCATCACTGAGGCTCTGCTAACCAGAACCTCAGTGTTTATGCTCTCTCTGCTTTCTAAATTTGTCACTGCAGGCTAGTGACTAAATTTACCAACACTCATTGGCACACTGGTACACCCATATAACTCCCTTGTATATGGTACTGAGGTACCCAGGGTATTGGGGTTCCAGGAGATCCCTATGGGCTGCAGCATTTCTTTTGCCACCCATAGGGAGTTCAATTCTTACACAGGCCTGCCACTGCAGCCTGAGTGAAATAATGTCCACGTTATTTCACAGCCATTTTTCACTGCACATAAGTACTTATACGTCACCTATATGTCTAACCCTCACTTAGTGAAGGTTGGGTGTCAAGTTACTTAGTGTGTAGGCACCCTGGCACTAGCCAAGGTGCCCCCACATCGTTCAGGGCAAATTCCCTGAACTTTGTGAGTGCGGGGACACCATTACACACGTGCACTATACATAGTTCACAACCTATGTATAGCGTCACAATGGTAACTCCGAACATGGCCATGTAACATGTCTAAGATCTGGTATTGGGGGACAATTCCATGATCCCCTAAGTCTCTAGCACAGAACCCGGGTGCTGCCAAACTGCCTTTCTGGGGTTTCCACTGCAGCTGCTGCCAACCCCTCAGACAGGATTCTGCCCTCCTGGGGTCTGGGCAGCCCTAGCCCAGGAAGGCAGAACAAAGGATTTCCTCTGAGAGAGGGTGTTACACCCTCTCCCTTTGGAAATAGGTGTGAAGGGCTGGGGAGGAGTAGCCTCCCCCAGCCTCTGGAAATGCTTTGATGGGCACAGATGGTGCCCATCTCTGCATAAGCCAGTCTACACCGGTTCAGGGATCCCCCAGCCCTGCTCTGGCGCGAAACTGGACAAAGGAAACGGGAGTGACCACTCCCCTGACCAGTATCTCCCAGGGGAGGTATCCAGAGCTCCTCCAGTGTGTCCTAGACCTCTGCCATCTTGGAAAGAGGTGTTGGGGGCACACTGGACTGCTGAGTGGCCAAAGCCAGCAGGTGACGTCAGAGACCCCCTCTGATAGGCTCTTACCTTTCTTGGTAGCCAATCCTCCTTTCTTGGTAGCCAAACATCCTTTTCTGGCTATTTAGGGTCTCTCCTCTGGGGTGTTCTTCAGATAACGAATGCAAGAGCTCACCAGGGTTCCTCTGCACTTCCCTCTTCGACTTCTGCCAAGGATCGACCGCTGTCTGCTCCAGGACGCCTGCAAAACTGCAACAAAGTAGCAAGATGACTACCAGCAACATTGTAGCGCCTCATCCTGCCGGCTTTCTCAACTGTTTCCTGGTGGTGCATGCTCTGGGGGTCATCTGCCTTCACCCTACACTGGAAGCCAAGAAGAAATCTCCCATGGGTCGACAGAATCTTCCCCCTGCTAACGCAGGCACCAAAAGACTGCATCACCGGTCCTCTAGGTCCCCTCTCATCCCGACGAGCATGGTCCCTGGAACACAGGAACTCTATCCAAGTGACTCCCACAGTCCAGTGATCTTTCAGTCCAAGTTTGGTTGTGGTAAGTCCTTGCCTCCCCACGCTAGACTGCAAACCTATGTACTGCGTGATTTGCAGCTGCTCCGGCTCCTGTGCACTCCTCCAAGGATTCCTTCATGCACAGCCTAGCCTGGGTCCCCAGCACTACGTCCTACAGTGCTCAACCCTCTGAGTTGGCCTCCGACGTCGTGGGACCCTCCTTTGTGACTCTGAGCCATCTCCGGTTCACAAATCTTCTAAATGCCTGCTCCGGTACTTCTGCGGGTGCTGCCTGCTTCTGTGGGGGCTCCCTGATTTGCTGAGCGCCCCCTCCTCCTCCAAGGGGCGACATTCTGGTCCTTCCTGGTTCCCAGCAGCACCCAAAAACCTCTACCGCGACCCTTGCAGCTAGCAAGGCTTGTTTGCGGTATTTCTGCGTGGGAACACTTCTGCAACCTTCAGCACGACGTGGGACATCTTCCATCCAAAGGAGAAGTTCCTAGTCCTCTTCGTTGTTGCAGAATCCTAAGCTTCTTCCATCCGGAGGCAGCTTCCTTGCACCTTCATCCGGGGTTTTCTGGGCTCCTGGACACTATCGCGACTCTTGGACTTCGTCCCCTTGCCTTGCAGGTCCTCAGGTCCAGGAATCCGTCTTCAGTGCTTTGCTGGTGCTTGTGGTTATTGCAGAATCCCCCTATCACGACTATTGTGTCCTTTTGGGGTAGTAGGGGTACTTTACTCCTACTTTTCAGGGTCTTGGGGTGGGGTATCTTGGACACCCTGACTGTTTTCTTACAGTCCCAGAGACCCTCTACAAGCTCCCATAGGTCTGGGGTCCATTCGTGATTCGCATTCCACTTTTGGAGTATATGGTTTGTGTTGCCCCTAGACCTATGTTCACCTATTGCATCCTATTGTAAGGCTACACTGTTTGCATTACTTTTCTTACTCTTACTTACCTGTTTTGGATTTGTGTACATATAACTTGTGTATATTACTTACCTCCTAAGTGAGGGTGTTCTCTGAGATACTTTTGGCATATTGTCACTAAAATATAGTACCTTTATTTTTAGTAACTCTGAGTATTGTGTTTTCTTATGATATTGTGCTATATGATATAAGTGGTATAGAAGGAGCTTTCCATGTCTCCTAGTTCAGCCTAAGCTACTTTCCCATAGCTACCTTCTATCAGCCTAAGCTGCTAGAAACACCTCTATTCTACTAATGAGTGATAACTGGACCTGGCACAGGGTGTAAGTACCACAAGGTACCCACTATAAGCCAGGCCAGCCTCCTACAAATACACAATGCCCTCTGTCCTTAAACCTATGTGCCTAAATAACATCTATATATTATACCTCAAAGCCTAGCTCTTAAACCTAACCCCTAGCCATATTCTGCTATCCTCTGTAACATTAAGTCCTAACCCCTTAAATCTATACTCCTTAATCCTTAACCCTATACTTATACCCATAACCCCAACCTTTAACCCCTTGACCTTCATATACCTACAACCCTTAACTGTACTCTATATCCATAAGCCCTAACCTTTAACCCAGTATCCTTATACTGTGTGTGCAATTCCCTAAACTCTTAATCCTATACACAACTTACATTACACACAACTTACATTACACCCAAAAGCGCCAACCCCTGAGCCCATATACTACACTCCTAAAATTAACTCAAATACTCCAAGCTCTATACCCAAAGCTCTTAACCCGATATAGCTACTGGCAAGTCCAAACATCATATCATTAAACCCGATATCTTGTACCCTATGTCCTTAACCATTTCATCCCTTGCACATTGTCCTTACTTTAATATATTGTGGGACAATGTTCTTTTTTCAGGGTATTTTTTTGAAGTTTTTTTTTAAGCTTTGAGGCAATAACCTAACAGTAGAAGCCCTGCTTGGGAACATATGCATAACCCACAGTGGAAAAGGTGTAAAGGAAAGATATGGCATTGCACATGCAGTATGTACGTAGAGAGAACAGAAAAGGCATGTGCAAAGAGTAGATGAAACACATGCAAAGTAAGGAAAATACATCAAAAGGATAGGCATCATGAGTGCAAATAAAAGACAGTGCATGAGCATATTAGAGCCAATAGGAGAATCCCTCAACAATCCCAGAGTAATTTGAATGCCACTCTAAAGGTCCTCAAGGAGGACCATAAAACAAATAAGCTGCTACTATTGTCGGTGGGTGAATTCATAGGACATGAAGCTGCTGGCTAGAGTAATGCAGTCTCTAGAAGGTCCCAGTAAATATACTAGTGGCTAAGTCAATGATCACTGCTAGCATTTCATCACAAGGTCACTTAGGGGCATCAGTATACACTCTGACTATAAAAATGTTCTTCACTATCTTGCATTTCCTAGTGTATATCCAAAAATGGCAACATAAGTATGATTCCTTTTAAGAAGATGGTGATTGTTCCACACTAGTTATTCCTCCTATGTAATTCAAGCACCAAGATGGAGTTGTGTGTGGTGACACAGTAAAATAATCAAGGTACAATCAAACTACTAATGGAGATGTTGACCTCTGGAAAAGGTTCAAATGAGATAGGTTTCCCACCCAAACATCCATCATCTTCCATTCTTGATGGAACCTTCCCTCAAACATCTGTGCAGCTTTTTAGGGAGTAAAAGTGTACAGGGAAGAAGGGCATATAACTGATATGTGTGTGCATAACAAACTCGCATTACTATTGTAATTTCCACCCGATGTGACCTCCTCATCAACCCTGAGTCAGAAATACGTGGTCAGGCAAGCCCTGCGACTTAGGCCTGAAGCAAATGATTGACTGATTACGGGTGAGGTGACACGTAGTCCGTAAGCACTCGAAAATAGGCAGCAACGCCACAATAGTTGTAGGAGATTGTTCCCCAAAAAAACACATTTGGCCAGATGGGCACGCGTTCCAAAAACACCATAAACTTTATATGCCGCGTGAAGTTAGGAACACTCTGCCAATCAGCACACAACACACAGTGATCACGCATTCATCATAGTGGACACCTGGACCTGTTACCTACTAGCCCACATTATGTCCATACAAGGTTGAGACCCACATGAGCACTTTATCAGATGGTCAGATTTACGAGACTGTGACTAGGCCCAGATTCCTTTCTGGAAAGGATGTATAGAATTGTTTTATAACCATTCAACAATTGTATAAAAGGGAGCACTGTAACTCTGAGAAACAGTCATCAAACACCGACTCTGTACTTGTACTCTGGCAAAACATGAACATCTGGTTTAATTAAACTCAAGTGCCTCGTCTTTCATTTCTTTAAGGTAAATCCGCATTCGAGCAACATTTTTGGCGAGCCAGCTTGGAGAAATTGGTCTTCCGAGCCTAGACTGCAGCCGAAGGAAGGGGACCCCACCCATACGAATTCACGTCTGCTCAAACAAGAAAGGTGGTCCGATGCCACAACTGATTGAAAGTTCTGCTGAATCGGCAGGGCGGAGGTCCATCCTGAAGCCGCCGTCAGTGGGCAAGAGACTATAGCTGATCCTTGGTTCCAGCATTTGGCGCATGGAAAAACTAGGGCTCTGCTTGGACCCCTGGGCAAGATAGATGGTACACCTGACCCTGGGTGTGATATAGGGCTCTGCTTGGACCGCTGGGCAAAATACAGATGATACACATGACCCTGGGTGTGATATAGGGCTCTGCTGAAATACAGATAGTACGCTTGACTCCTGTGTGTGACATAGGGATGAGGCCTCAACCCTTGGGCCGCTGGGCATGACAAAGACGGTACGCATAGACTATGGGTGTGAAATAGGGCAACACCTCAATCTTATTTTTGTAGTCTAAAAGGGTTTCTCAGCACTACCAGTCTCTTAAATACTGGTGGTGTCTGAAAGAAGTGAGAGGTGTTATTCGCTGGAACTGCTGGGCGTGACACAGATGGTACGCTAAGCCCCTGGGTGTGAAACAGGGTGCAATTCAGATGTTAGGGAAAGATTTGGACCTTGGAGATTAGGTGCAGCTTGTGCTTGGTCGAGGAGGGCCTGTAGTTTGAGTTGTTCCTCATTTTCCGCATAAATTGTGGATATATTTGTCCCTGGGCCAATATTGACAGACTATCAGGCTCACCTAGTCCTGTGTACCATGCAGAGCCTCCCCCTGGCATCGGCAGCATGCGCTAGGAGCTGGCTAAGGGTTTTTATCTGGACAAACTCATTTTTCCTCTGTCATTTTTTCCTCTCTTTTCTCTTTATTTTCATTGCGGCTTTCAGTTGGTGCATTCTTGATGCTGTGGTGCTGATAACTATATTTCATGTTGAAATGTTATATCTCGTTAAGTGATTTAATGTGCGTATGAAGAAATCACTAACTTTCTCTCACAGATCATTATTCCATATCTGCTGCTCCGCTGCTAAAAAATGGTTAATGTTGAAATGTTATGTTTCATAATGTTTTGAAATTAGCCATTCCACTTTCTTTCAGTTTGTGATTTTTTTCATATGTTTTGTTTTATGTATTGTGAAAACTCTGTTTGATGCATCTCGGTCTAAAGTTGAGCTCATAGCTAATAGTTATTGTCAGCTTAATCCTGTGTACATATTTCCCCACGATCACAGTAAAATGTAGGATTATTTAAAACTTAAGAAGGTTAGAACTGTACCAGTTCCCTCAAAAGGACTCCCAACCCATCTTGTAGTCGCCTTTAAGCCCCATGCAAACTAGATTACCCATTCAGACTAAAAAGTGAGATAAATACTGCTGTGAATGGCATGTACATACTAAGTCACAAGCGTTCACTTGGCCAGAGGGGGGAACCTTCGACATCAGCACAATAGAGCACACACATTCAGACCAAATTTGTAGGGCGAAAGAAGGCTGTAAAAGAGGTACTGTTAGAACTATGGGCCATCTCTAAGGTGGCCCCACCTGCAACCACCCTGTACTCACAAGCAAGGTTTCCGCACCATATGTATAGAGATGTTCTCTCTGATGCCTGCCATCCTAGCCATTCCCGCACTAAGCTACACCAATCCACTGGTTGTGGGATGGATGCCCCCCATGCGGACCAATAAACCGCTGGATCCAGGGCTAGGAGGATGCCCGTCCCACCCCAGTTTGGCACTAGGGCTCTCCCAAGCTCACCCCCCCTCCATCTACCATGCTCTGTTGTTCAAACCCCAGCAACGCAGGGAGCATACACTCTAATCCAGTGGTCTCCACACTTTTTAATGCCATGCCCCCCAGATGAAAAATACAAATGATTGACCCCCTTACAGAATTTTTCACAATTAGTTTATAAAGATGGCAATGTTTAAACATTTTTAGACCTATTTAAACATTGCAGTTAAGTACTGTTACCTTTTTTTAAAATGCAATAATATGCTTCTGCTCAAAACAAAGGCCTGTTATCTGTGTAATCTTCCTTTTGGCCAGAGTCTGGTGCCCCACTGGGTCACTTGAGGACCCCCTAGGGGGGGCCCGCCCCCCCAGTTTGAAGACCTCTGCTCTAAACCCGTCTGGTAGAACACTCTCAGGTGACTGGGAGGTTCATAGATATCCTAGACAGTGATGCAACCAGTGGAGGGGAGGAAAAGTTCCCAGCCTTCCAGGGTTCAACATCGGAGAGGGAGACACAGGGTACACTCCCCCAAAGTTTGCCCAGGCAGCCGAAGAGACAACTGAATGTGGGCTTGAGGGTATGTTCCCACCAAGAACAAGCATGCACAGCACTGAGCAAAGAAGGGAGCCCAGGTGGGAGTTAAAAGAAAGGCGTGGGTTGGGGAGAAAGAGAGAGCGAGGTCTCGCCTGGGAAGCGCAAAGGTAGAACAGAGCAGCGTGCCCTCCAACAGAGGATAGTGGAGCCAGGCCCTGGGCTCCACACAAAGAGGAGTCCAAAGGCAAACAAGACGGGAGGCCCCCATCAGGAACCCAAACCCCACCAGATCGTCAGCAGAGAGGGTCTGACAAAAAATGAGGGATCAGAGTAGCCTGGTCCAAACCCAATTACAGCATAGGAGAAGCAGGGTGGCACCTTTACACTTGCACGAGGAGAGCAGTGATGAAGACATCTGCCACTCCCCCTGAACGCGCCTGTCAGACAAACTGACCACTAGAGAGAGAGTGTCTAGAGAAGAAGGTGAGGCCTTTGCGCAATCATTTTACCGCCTGCTGGCACGAAAGGAAGGACCAGTATGATAGACCCTGGCCAGAGGAGGGATCCTTCAAACCAGAGGACATGGCCTTCACAGAAGACTGCATCCGACACAGAAGGGGAAATCCCAAATGGAACTTCTCCCACATGCAGGAATGCCTGAGAAGATTTAAGCATTACATTGAGGAAAAACCATCAGAGCCACTCAGAGTCAAAATTTACCTGCTGTTACAGAAGGGCATGTCAGGGACCTTCTATATGCCACGGTCACAGATGGACAAAGAAAGGCTCAGGACCAAACTGCCCCACTGATGGACAGCGCATAAGAAAATTAGTTACTTACCTGTAACTGCAGTTCTCCAGTATTGGTATCTTTCATAGATTCACATGCTTGAATCATCCCCGTCGTCGAGGTGAGAGCCTCACGGTAAAGTTAAATATATAAAGCAGTAAATCAGTAAAAGTAAAACCAGTAGGCCCTAGTAGGCCTCATAAGGTATTTTACAGTCTATCCACTTTGTTTTGTGAAAAGACCCAAACTTCAGTCTCAACCAATCAGGATTCAGCCCCTCCCAAACAGTCCCAACAGAGGCTGAATTCCCTCAGATTTTCTAGTAGGAGTGTGAAGTTTAATATCTGTATAATAGGGGAGCCTCTGAGGGGAGGAGGGTGGGTCGCATGTGAATCTATGAAAGATACCAATACTGGAGAACTGCAGTTACAGGTAAGTAACTAATTTTCTTCTCCAGTATTGGATCTTTCATAGATTCACATGCTTGAATCAGAATAACGAGCAGTAATGCTTTCTTAATTAGTGAATTACATTGACTGCAATTCTATTTGTAATTTACAAATGATGTGAATCCCATCAGTTCAGCTTTAAAAAACCACATACCTATTAATATATGTACATCAATAGACATTCGAATAGAAGAGCAATAACAGGTGTGTGGCAGAAAAAACCTGTACTCTTTTCATGATGATGAAGAGTACGACAAGCTAAGACATTATAAAGAAGTGAACAATCTGAAGCAGAAATGTAGAGTAAAACACACTGTAGCTATTAAGAAGACTAAGAACCAATAATGAACATACCTTGAGTGTGGTGGTGGGATGTGTTAGAGGCTCACCTTATCGAAATAAATGCCTCAGCACTGCCTGCCCCACTGCTGTATCGACGTTGTTCGTTTCTTCGAGACAGTAATGCCTCGTAAATGTGTGTTGGCTGGACCATGTTGCTGCTCTACAGATGCTATGTAGTGGTACCCCTGCAAATAATGCAGCAGAAGTGGCTACCGATCTTGTAGAGTGGGCTCTCACCTTGGTGTGGAGTGGTTTTCCTGCTTTTGAATGGCAGAATTGAATTGCCAAACCAATCCATCTTGCTATAGTCTGTTTGGACACCGCGTGTCCCTTTCTTGTTCCTCCGAAAGCTACAAACAATTGATCCGACTGGCGGAGAGCTTGAGTTTTCTGTAGATAAAACTTTAAACATCTTTTAATATCAAGGGAATGTAATGTTTTTTCCGCTACTGTTTGCGGATTTGGAAAAAAGGTTTTTAAGATAACTGGTTCATTTAGGTGAAACGTTGAAGGAACCTTCGGGATGTATTTTGGATTTGTGCGCAAGATGACACCTGAGTTTGTGAATTGGAGAAAAGGCTGTTTGATAGTGAAAGCCTGAATGTCACTGACTCTCTTTGCTGAAGTAAGAGCTAGCAGTAACGCTGTTTTCCATGAAATTAATTTTTGGTCAGCTTTGTGGATCGGTTCAAAGGGGGCTTTCATAAGCTGCATCAATACCACATTCAATGACCATAATGGTGGAGGCTTTCTAACTGGCGGGAAAACCCGAAAAAGGCCCTTCATAAATTGTTTGACGATTCTAGTGGAACACAAAGAAACTCTGTCTGGAGATCTGCGGTATCTGGAGATTGCTGCCAGATGTACCCGAATAGAAGAATATGCAAGCCCTGATTTTGCAAGGAGCAGGAGATATGGAAGTATCTGTTCCGGAGTAGAGGACAAAGGATGTATATCTTGTGTTGCACACCATATACAAAAACGTTTCCATTTAAGTTTATAGGTTTTGTTGGTAGTGTCCGCTCTAGCTTTCGCCAATATGTCTCTACACTCTGGGGAAATGTTGAGATTCAAGTATTCATTGTATTCAGGAGCCAAGCTGACAAATGAAGAGATGACGGATCTGGGTGTCTGACTTGTCCCTGGTGCATCGTTAAGAGAGTCGGGCTCTGTCTGAGTCGTAGATGTGGTCGTTCGGAGAGCATGAGGAGCTCCGTATACCAGACTTGTCTGGGCCATTTGGGAGCTATGAGGAGAAGGCGACACCCCTCCGCCTTCAGTTTGTTGATGACTCTCGGAATGAGCGGGATCGGAGGAAAAGCGTAGGCATAAACTCCGGACCATCTCATCGAAAACGCATTCCCCCACGAATCTTTTTGGGGAAGCCAACTTGCGTAGAACTGGCATTTCTTGTTCTCGAGAGTGGCAAATAGATCTAAGTTCAGTTTGCCCCATAATAGAAAAAGGCCGTTGAGAGTTTTCTGGTCTAGTTCCCACTCGTGATAAGGAATCACTGTCCTGCTCAGGGTGTCTGCTAGAATATTGGTTTGGCCTGGCACATGCTCCGCCTTGAGTGAAATATTGTGCTTTATGGCCCATGTCCAAATTTGTTGGGCTAGCTGCGAAAGTTGTAGGGATCTTGTGCCTCCTTGCTTGTTTAGATAAAACATGCTGGTTGTATTGTCTGTCCTGATTAAGACGCTTGAACTCTGTATCTTTGGTAAGAAAGCTTTCAGAGCTAAGTGTATTGCCTTGAGTTCCAGATAATTGATGTGAAGCTGACGTTCTTTCTGATTCCAGATTCCGCTGATTTGCAGGTCCTGGCAATGTGCCCCCCATCCTGCAAGAGAGGCATCCGTTGTTACTATGTAACTTGGTGTTTGGAGAAGAAAAGACAGTCCGTTTGACAAATTGGTTAGATTCGCCCACCACCTCATGATGTTCTTCATTGGAGGCGTTATGCGAATCTTGTCTTCGAAGGAACCGTTGACCTGGGTCCATTGTATGTCTAATTGTTCTTGTAGGGGTCGCATATGGAGCCTGCAATCTGGGACTAGCGGAATGCATGAAGATATCATTCCGAGCAATGATTTGTAGATGCGGACTGAAACGAACCTTCTTCTGGAGAGCCTTTGTGCCAAGGAGGTTAACTTTTGTTTCCGCTTGTGAGATGGGTAGGCTTTGTTGCGGACTGTGTCCAGAATTGCCCCCAAGAAATTCAATTCCTGTTTGGGGTAGAGTTGAGATTTCTGATAATTGACTACGAACCCTAGGTTGTGTAGCAATTGAAGGCAATGGAAAATATGATTTTTCACTTGCGATTTTGAGGGTGCCTTTATAAGCCAGTCGTCCAGGTAAGGGAAGACCTGGATCTCTGACTGGCGGAGATGTGCTGCTACCGGAGCTAACATTTTTGTGAAGATTCTGGGGGCTGATTTCAGGCCGAATGGCAGAACTCGGAATTGAAGGTGCATACTTCCCACTCTGAACCTTAGGAATTTGCGATGGTTGCGATATATGGGGATATGAAAATAAGCATCCTGGAGGTCTAGGGATGCCATGCGATCTCCAGGATTTAACAGACGCAGGATTTCCTGTAGAGTTACGATCCTGAACGATTGCTTCTTCAGAAACTTGTTCAGGGCTCTCAAGTCCAGAATGGGGCGCCAGTCTCCTGAGGGTTTCTTTACAAGGAAAAAACGGGAGTAGAATCCTCTGTTCTTTTGAAAGAAAGGGACTGGTTCCACTGCTCCTTTTCTCAACATTATTCTTACTTCCCTGAGGAGTTGGTTCAACCTCGGAGGCTGTGGGCCCGATGGAGGAACAGTTGGTGGTGTTTGAGCGAATTCCAGAGTATGACCTCTGGCCACTACATCGAGTACCCATCTGTCCGATGCTATCGCCTTCCAGTTGGGGAAATAGGAAGTGATGCGACCTCCGACCCTCGATGTTGGTTGGTGGGGAAGCGTTGGGATAAACAGCGGGTCATTGTTTCCTGCCTGTATCTCTTCCCCGGGCAGCTCCTCTAGCTGGGTGTTTGTAAGCTGCGGCCGGAGGCAATCGATAATGCTGCTGTTGCTGATGGTATTGCTGTCGTGATCCTGTGGAGGAAGATGGATATTGTGACCTGTATTGCTGGTATCCACCTCGAAAGGAGTAATTACCTCTACCCCTTGCTCCACGAAAAGGTTGTTTTTTATATTGCAGGGTACCTAGGGATTTTGCCGTATCGGTATCCGTCTTGATAGCCTGCAACATGTCGTCCACGTGTTTGCCAAACAAACTCTCTCCATCGAAAGGCATGTCAAGAACACAAGTCTGGACTTCTGGCCTGAAAGAAGTCGCCTTTAGCCATCCTTGTCTGCGCAGGACTGCTGCACCAGCTAATTGTCTAAAGCCAGTGAGAGAAATGTCTATTGCGCTGTCTATTATTTCTGCGGAGACCCTTTCTCCCTCCTGCAAGACCTTTTTTGCTTCCACCTTGACGTCTTCTGGCAGTAAATCTAAAAAAGCAGACATGTCTGCCCACATCTGGCGATCGTACCTTCCCAAGATGGCGAGGGAATTAGCCGCCTTAACGGTGACTGCGGCCACAGAGGAGAATTTCTTGCCAATATTGTCTAATCTCCTTCCTTCTTTATCCGGGGGAGACGCAATAGGTGTGGAGGGGTTTTTGGAACGTCGCTGAGCCGCCTGTGATATCACAGAGTCAGGTTTCGGCTGTGAGACTAGACAGGCCGGAGAATCATCTGGGGCCTTATATTTTTTCTCTAGTCTTGGCATTTGTGAAGGCACTGTTGCTGGGTTTTTCATTGCCTTCAAACCCTCCTGCCATAAGAAATCGACAATGGGTATGGCTCGTACAGATCTTTTTGATGGCTCTTTAAAGTCGTACAAAAAACATTCGGTTTCATGAGAAACAATTGCAAGGCCAAAACGTTTCGCCGCTCGCTCTATCAGATTATGGAAACCTCCTATGTCCTCTGGAGGAGAATCTACTGGACCTGCTGGCGGTGGAGATGGTGTGGGGACTAGGTAATCATCCCATTCACTATTCGCCGAATCTCTTAGCTCACCCTCTTCCCTTTCGTCATCCGATGAAGGGTAAGTTTCCTGGGTTTGGCTAATTACAGGTATAGTAGCCTGTGGCGTTACGGAAAGGCTAGTAGTATGAGCTTGCCGAGGTGTCTGGTAGCTCTCAGGTCTAGGTGGCGTGGACTGAGTTGACGGTGGAAACCTTTTATAGTAGTCCCTCAACATAAATTGAAGATCTGTTACTAATGTGCTAGGCATAGCGAGGGGCGATGGTTGTTGTGTCTGTGGATAAGATGTTGAGGCATAACTAGGCTGATACTGTTGATCCTCTTCTTCATCAAACTCTTGGCATTTTACATTGAGTTGTGACGGGCTACTAGCTGCCCCAAACATTCCGTCGTTCTGCGAGTATGTGCCGTCGTCCTCATCCTCTAAACGATGTTGTGGTGGGTATGGCAACACTTTACTTGGTGAGGTATGCATTGGAAGAATATCAGACGCCTTGTCCCCTATATTAATAATTGAAAGGGGTAAGAATCTGGAGGAGTCGTCCTGATGGTACGAGGAATGGTGAGGCGAAGTATCCAGGTAGGTGGATGGTTTGTATACTGTTAATGCTGTAGATGATATGATCGTCGACGGTTCACTCGTCGGCGGTTCCCTCGTCGACGGCTCTCTTTTGGCCCGTTCTCTCGTCGACGGGTCCTTCGTCGACGGGTCTCTCGTCGACGGTACTCTCGTCGACGGCTCCGTCGGCGTCTTTACTAACGGGTCCTTTGTCAGCGAATGCTCCGTCGACGATCTCTTTGTCGACGGGTACTTTATCGACGACGGTCGTGTAGGTGCCGTCGTCGGCAGTGCCTTCTTGAACTTCATTGAGAGGTGCTTCGTAGACGGGAGTGCCCTGGTTGATTGGTGAACCCAGGAGGCCTCCGCTGTCGACGATGTGGTTGCCGACGAAGCTTTCTTAAAAAATTTTGCCGGAATTATCGTCGTCGATGACAACGGCGACAACGTCATAATCATCGGTGAGGCTGGCGTTGTGAACGTCGACGATACCGTAGTCGCTGTTACCGTCGACACAGTCGTCGACGGGGTGGTCGTCGACGGATGTTTTTTCACCGAAAAGAATTGTTCTGGCTCTTTTTGTGGTGACAGAGACAGGGATGGCTTTTTTGAGGTACTTTTCTGGTGTAAAGGCGTAGTAGGTTCTGAATGAACCTTTTTTGGCCCATGTTTAAATGTCTCTGAATGAAAAACATCCTTTTTCGTCCCAATAGAGACTTGCCTTGTCTTCTTGAGCACCTTCCTTGGTGGTTCATCCGACCCTCTGCTTTCCTCACCTGTTCTTTTCTGTGGGCGAGAAGTTTGTGATGATGCCTCGCTGTCATCTGAGGAAGGATGCTCTAAGGCTTTCTGTTTTTGTAGCCATAAGAGAAGTCTACCCTCCCGGTCTTTGAGGTTTTTTTGACTAAAGGTGCGACAGATTTTGCAGTCTCTCACCTTGTGGTCTGGATGAAGGCAACAAATACACTTCTTGTGGGGGTCATCAACATGCAGTCTCTTCTTCCCACAGGTGTCACAATCTCTGAACAGACCCTTTTTTGCCTTTTCAGCCATAGTGGAGCTGTAGCAAGTTTCCTGAGAGAAAAAACAAATCTTCAGTCAGAAAATAGGAAAAAACTGAGCAGAGCTCAGGGAGACTCCCTTCACACGACGTGCGGTAGAAAATCTGAGGGAATTCAGCCTCTGTTGGGACTGTTTGGGAAGGGCTGAATCCTGATTGGTTGAGACTGAAGTTTGGGTCTTTTCACAAAACAAAGTGGATAGACTGTAAAATACCTTATGAGGCCTACTGGTTTTACTTTTACTGATTTACTGCTTTATATACTTAACTTTACCGTGAGGCTCCCACCTCGACGACGGGGATGATTCAAGCATGTGAATCTATGAAAGATCCAATACTGGAGAAACCTAGCACTAGGTGATGTCACTAGTCTGCTCAGAAGCCTCATCAGAGGGTAGACTAACACTGTGTTTTTCCCGAGCCCGCATCCCAGCAGTCACACTGACTAACACAGAGCACGACGGGGCAGCATTCGATTCATTCAGACACCAGATATGGATGGCCCTGAGGGAAATGTTCCTTGACTGCCCCGATGTAGGAGGATTAATGGAGGACAATATGAAGCCTGGGGAAACCATGACTGACTTTCTAGACCGAATGAGGGAAGGATTGGGACAAGAGAAAGGCCAGCCATTGACCGACACTGCCCCCGGTTGCATTCTTTTACAAGATCCTTAAAAAGGGGCTGCTCACTGAAATACAGAGTGTACCAGACAGTATAGAAGGAATAGACACCAAACCTTGGCGGCCAATCCAGGCCCATATACTACATTACTACAGAAAGAAACAGGAAAAGGACAAGGAAAAGCAGGATCAAACCCAGAGAGACAATGCTAAGCTGGTCCAACATAAATTAAAAAAAAGACCGCCCCTCTAGGGACCCATGTTGGCCGCAAACAAGCAAATGGCACCAGTCTTGAAGGGAGCTCCACCTCAAAACCCCAGAGGGTTTCCACCCAGTCCTAGCAACAGAGGTCAGGGAGGCTGGCATTAGCCAGACCTCAGAGTGCTACTGTTGCAGCAGAATGGGACACATGGCCGACCGATGCCACCTAAAGGAGTATCATGAGCAAAGAGCGATAAGCCGTGGCCAGTTTCTGCAAAATCCCCATTCACAGAACCAAGCCTAGGTCTACCCAAATGCATCCTACATTCAGCTACAGGGAAATCAGGCAGCCAACACTCCAGCAGGGACCAGGTGGTAGGCCAAACACATGGCAACAACAGACAGGGAACCCAGTCCAGCAAGGACTGGGGCCGCAGCCATAGCAGGGAGAGGTAACTGTCTGGGAAGGCAGTGACTTTACACAATCTCAAAATCCAAGTACGCAATTGGTCTGAAATCCCCAGTAAGTTTATATTCACATCATACCCACTTCAAAAGTCATCAAAAAAATAAAGATTAGTGACATTATTAGCAGAAAACTCAAAACTTTACTTGTGTTCAGAAAAAAACTCAGGGCACCAGTACTTTTTATCAATCAGGGATCCATCCTAGAGTCTGCCATTCAGGTGCCTGCAGGAGGTGAAGGCCCCACTCTGACGTCGGTCCCTCAGGGCAGGGTTGACTGGCCAATTCCCATGGGGAGGGCAGTCTGACGAGAAGGCAGGGTGGCGCCCCAACCATCCTTAAAAACAAGCACCTAGGTCCCGCATCCAAGGCCATATTGGGATGAGTTCTAATAACCAGATCAAACGGTCCCCATTCGAGGACAACCCCCCCGGGACCAAAGTTCGCACATGGTGCGCAATCCCAACTGAAATGCCTCCCAAACCAGTTGCCTCCAGCTAATGGAGGCCCCCTTTCAGTTACAAAATAAAGCGATGTTCCAGTGCCGGGAGCCATGTTCTCCGCGCACTTGGGACAATGATGTCCCCATAAAACTTTGAAGTCCACACAAATCTGACAAGTTATGTAGCAACAACATAGCACCAAGTCAGTAGGGAAATTCACCAGAGCAATCAGCTGTCCCAGTTCATTACCCGTATTGGGCAAATCTTGAGGTGTCCTGGCCGCAAACCTGACTCCTATCGCAAGCAAATGATCTGTCTCCTCCTCTCCCGAAAAGGCTTCCAAACGTCCAAAGTGTGCTCGTCTGATCATGTCCTTCCAAAATAACGAGAGTAGTGTGTCACCAGTTAGAACTCCCAGGCCACAGCTGGGGATGGCAGACCTAAAACATCCTGGATCCGAGGAGGGTGCCAAGAGGAAAAGGACCATCACAGCCCCATGCAAGGCGCATGGATATGTTCACCCCCTACATCTGGCCTGTTGGTCAGATCACACAAGGCCTCCCACACAGACACCACCTGTGGAAGCAATAGGCCTGATCCCAGTCATTGTTGCATCAAAGGTCACATGGGAGCCACAGAGCACCTCTCTGACCCTCTATAGCATAGCACAATAAAACAGCATCACATGAAGATCTAGGAAGGCACCCAACAACCCGCAAAAAGTAGCCCACAACAAAGCTTCCAGAGAAAGGGTGTAGCCAAGACACCTGACTCCATTAGGGAGAACCTCATTGCATACCATGTGCAGGAACTAGAGGGGCATACATTCCCTTCCTTTCACAGTGCACCACGCACATGTAGGTCAAAAGGTTCCAACCACATCAGTAATGCGCACACACATTAGGAAAAAACAGTTAGGGGAAAAAAAAGGAATAATCCCACGAAGGTCACCCCATAAAAACACTCTCCTCTGCCATGGCGAGAGAAGAGGACCAAATGACCCATAAAATAAAACTCAGGTGACCCATGACAAACACTCAACGCTTCCTAAAATAGTTGCCCTAACTGGGGCCACCTCCAAAATAAATGCACAGAAAATAAGTAAAAAGAAATGTACAGGAATCTCCTGAGACTAAATAATGATATATGTTTTTCTAAAGCTAACCTATAACCCACAGCTCTTATCCAACAGGTCTGCGACCAAACCATGAGAGTACCACCTCTTCAGCAACAACTTCCAGGACTCTGACAAGACCCAAGTGTACAAAGGCCACAAACTGTTTTAGGACTTTTTTTTACAGACACTCCTCTACAAACTATCTTGCAAAAGCAAAGACCCTCTCCTCCCCCCAGTATCGCATTTGCTAGAGCAGAAACACTCCTGATTGTGAGAAGACCGCAGATGTTTCCGCAGGAAGCCATCCCGAGACCTGCAAGGTTCCAAAAGTTATGTGTTATTGTACCATGGTACACCCTCTGTTTCCTTTGGGTATGCAAGAGCAGGTTTATCAACCAGAGGCCCGCCCGGTTGTGAGTGCCTGAGTAAGATCGCAATGGCTCCACTGTGTGTAAGATCAATCTGGTGTAGGAAAGTACCATCTTGTCTGGCATGTTACCCCCATTTTTACTTGTACGTATGTTTGTTTTTGCCTGTGTCACTGGGATCCTGCTAGCCAGGGCCCCAGTGCTCATAAGGTGTGCCCTGTATGTGTTCCCTGTGTGGTGCCTAACTGTATCACTGAGGCTCTGCTAACCAGAACCTCAGTATTTATGCTCTCTCTGCTTTTTAAAATTGTCACTGCAGGCTAGTGACTAATTTTACCAATTCTGATTGGCACACTGGAACACCCTTATAATTCCCTAGTATATGGTACCTAGGTACCCAGGGTATTGGGGATCCTGGAGATCCCTATGGGCTGCAGCATTTCTTTTGCCACCCATAGGGAGCTCAGACAATTCTTACATAGGACTGCCACTGCAGCCTGAGTGAAATAACGTCCACGTTATTTCACAGCCATTTTACACTGCACTTAAGCAACTTATAAGTCACCTATGTGTATAACCTTCACTTGCAAGGTGCAAAGGTTAGGTGCAAAGTTACTTAGTGTGAGGGCACCCTGGCACTAGCCAAGGTGCCCCCACATGGTTCAGGGCAATTTCCCCGGACTTTGTGAGTGCGGGGACAGCATTACACGTGTGCACTACATTTAGGTCAATACCTATATGTAGCGTTACCATGGTAACTCCGAACATGGCCATGTAACATGTCTAGGATCATGGAATTGTCACCCCAATACCATTCTGGTATTGGGGGGACAATTCCATGCATCTCGAGGCTCCAGCATAGAGCCCAGGTACTGCCAAACTAACTTTCCGGGGTTTTCTCTGCAGCTACTGCTGCTGCCAACCCTCAGACAGGTTTCTGCCCCGCTGGTGCCTGGGTAAGCCAGTCCCAGGAAGGCAGAACAAAGGATTTCCTCTGAGAGTGGGTGTTACACCCTCTCCCTTTGGAAATAGGTGTGAAGGGCCTGAGAGGAATAGCCTCTCCTGGCCTCTGTAAATGCTTTGAAGGGCACAGATGGTGCCCTCCTTGAATAAGCCAGTCTACACCGGTTCAGGGATCCCCCCAGCCCTGCTCTGGCGCGATTGACCACTCCCCTGACCAGCACCTCCCAGGGGAGGTTCCCAGAGCTCCTCCAGTGTGTCCCAGACCTCTGCCATCTTGGATGCAGAGGTGTGAGGGCACAATGGACACCTCTGAGTGGCCAGTGCCAGCAGGTGACGTCAGAGACCCCTCCTGATAGGTGCTTACCTGGTTAGGTGGCCAATCCTCCTCTGAGGGCTACTTAGGGTCTCTCCTGTGGGTATCTCACCAGATGACGAATGCAAGAGCTCAACAGAGTTCCTCTGCACTTCCCTCTTTGACTTCTGCCAAGGATCGACCGCTGACTGCTCCAGGACGCCTGCAAAACCGCAACAAAGCAGCAAGAAGACTACTAGCTACACTGTAGTGCCTCATCATGCCGGCTTTCTCAACTGTTTCCTGGTGGTGCATGCTCTGAGGGCTGTCTGCCTTCACCCTGCACTGGAAGCTAAGAAGAAATCTCCTGTGGGTTGACAGAATCTTCCCCCTGCCAACGCAGACACCAAACGTCTGCATCACCGGTCCTCTGGGTCCCCTCTCATCTTGACGAGGGTGGTCGCTGGAACACATGAGCTGGATCCAAGTGTCCCCGACAGTCCAGTGGCCCTTCTGTCCAAATTTGGTGGAGGTAAGTCCTTGCCTCCTCACGCCAGACAGTAATCCTGTGTACTGCGTGAACTGCAGCTGCTAGGGCTTCTGTGCACTTCTGCAAGACTTCCTTCGTGCACAGCCTAGCCCAGGTCCCCAGCACTCCATTCTGCATTGCCCAACACGCTGAGTTGGACTCCGACTTCGTGGGACTCCCTTTTGTTGTGGTGAGTCGACCCTCGTGCTCAGATCTTCTGAACGCCTGGTCAGATGCTTCTGCAGGTGCTGCCTGCTTCTGTGAGGGCTCTCTGTGTTGCTGAGCGCCCCCTCTGTTTCCTCCTCCAAGGGGCGACCTCCTGGTCCTTCCTGGGGCCTGGCAGCACCCAAAACCTTCAACCGTGACTCTTGCAGCTAGCAAGGCTTGTTTGCGGTCTTTCTGCGTGGAAACACCTCTGCATCCTCCAGCACGCTGTTGGACATCTTCTGACCAAAGGAGAAGTTCCTGGCACCTTCCGTTGTTGCAGAATCTTCAGCTTCTTCCACCCGGAGGCAGCCCTTTTGCACCTTCATCTGGGGTTTAGTGGGCTCCTGCCCCCACTCCCCAACCCCCAGACACTTGCGTGACTCTTGGACTTGGTCCCCTTCCTTTACAGGTCCTCAAGTCCAGGAATCCATCTTCAGTGCTTTGCAGTCAGTCGTTGTCCTTGCAGAATCCCCTATCTCGACTTTACTGTCTTTCTGGGGTAGTAGGGTAACTTTACTCCTACTTTTCAGGGTCTTGGGGTGGGGTATCTTGGACACCCTTAGTGTTTCCTTACACTCCCAGCGACCCTCTACACACTATACTAGGCCTGGGGTCCATTTGTGGTTCGCATTCCACTTTTGGAGTATATGGTTTGTGTAGGCCTATTTTCTCCTATTGCATTCTATTGTGTTCTACAGTGTCTGCACTACTTTTCTAACTGTTTACTTACCTGATTTTGGTTGTGTGTGCATATTTTGTGTATATTACTTACCTCCTAAGGGAGTATATCCTATGAGATACTTTTGGCATATTGTCACTAAAATAAAGTACCTCAATAGATCCAATATACTGTGCCTCTTGCACAACATACCCTCACTCGCTGATCTATCTTCACAGCACCTTCTATCAGTAAATGTTAATTTCTATCCGTGGATCAATGAGAGAGAATCCACACTAACAATGTGGTCTGATCAGGGGACCGTGGATCCAGCAACTTCAAGAATGGGGCATATTAGTCAGCAAGCTTGCTAAAGAAAGATATCTGTATGTTCGTACACCTGGTCTGAAATTACTGCAACCAGACAAGGAAGCATATAGTATCTTGAGAAGTACACTGTGGTTAAGTCCCTTAACAATGGACAAAAGAATTACAATAACAAGAGAGAAAGGTGGTCCACAAAGGTCAGATGCCCTCACAGCCCATACTGATCAAGAAGAGGTTTTTCAAATTGGGGATGGCTCCCCGCAGCCCTACCTCACATGGGCGGTCAAATCTTAAGCTGAAATTAATTAAAAAGAAAATTATCTAGATCCACCATTAAGATAATCAGCTGGAATGTGGCAGGCTTGTCCACCCTTACTGAGTAAGATCGCAATGGGTCCACTGTATGTAAGATCAAGCTGGTTATCTAATACGCAGCTGAACCATAAGGACCACACGGAGAGCTGTAGGGCATATGAAATGTCTGCTTTAATATTCACTCTACAATATACTAAGCGAGGGGCCATGGGACACCCTCAATAGATCCAATATACTGTGCCTCTTGCACAACATACCTTCAGTCAATAATCTCTCTTCACAGCACCTTCTATCAGTAAATTTAAATTTCTACCCGTGGATCAGTGAGTGAGAATCCACACTAACAAAGTGGTCTGATCAGAGGATCGTGGAAAACATCCAGCAACTTCACAAATGGTGCATCTTACTCAGCAAGCTTGCTAAAGAAAGATATCGATATGATCTGACACATGGTCAGAAATTACTGCAGCCAGACAGGGAAGTATATAGTATCTTGAGAAGTACACTGTGGATAAGTCCCTTAACAATGGACAAAAGAATTACAATAACACGAAAGATAGGTGGCCTACAAAGTTCAGATGCCCTCACAGTCCATATAGATCAATAACAAGGTTTTTCAAATTGGGAATGGCTCCCCGCAGCCCTGCGTGTCACAAAGCAGTTGAATCTTAAGCTGAAATAAATTAAAAAGAAAATTCTCTAGATCAACCATTAAGATAATCAGCTGAAATGTGGCAGGCTTGTCCACTCTTACTGCGAATGGTGACATCTTATGCTTTCAGGAAACCTGGTATATGGAGCCCTTACCGATTCCAGGTTTTTAAATAACTCACTCTACAGTGCAAAAGAAAAATCTGTTTGGCAGACCTGCAGGCGGCCTCGCAAAGTATGTGAAACTATTCCTATGAGTGAGGGTAGAGACATGGGGAAGTTCATCCTGGGAGGTGCATGTAGTGAGCATACACGGGCTGACACTCAAAGGGAAGTCTACTCTAGTTTCAATTATAAACTTCTATATTAATCCAAAGCGGGGCCAAAAAAGTGCAAATGTTAAGCACATTATTGCTCTGCTAAAGGATTTCCTCTGTGAGCACCCAGATAATGAGTTTGTGGTAGCTGGAGACTTTAATTTCTGAAAACTTGCTCAATCTGAGGGAATCCCTTGAGACCTTGTAAGAGCTTCCCTTGAAATTTGTCTCAAAGAACTTGACCCGAGGACAACCATTCAAAAAGAAATTTACTGCTTGTATCCACCTTTAAAAACATCTCCACACTGGATTACATTGCTAGTGGCCATCCCCAGACATGCATGGCTAGTGGCAATCCCACATCTGATAACTTTGGTCCGCTAATTAAAAGAGTCAGATGGGGTGCGGCCTGTCTGACTAAGTATTCACGTTGGTAGCTTAATTATGCCTTCCCGACTTCAACAAAGGAGTTGAGTTGTATGGTGCATCAGGGGGGGCACTATGGCAATTACGTTCAATGAAGGGTTATTGTGAGAAAGTAGCCTCTTTCTAACATGGTTACCCCCACTTTTGGCCTGCTTATCAGTGTGTGTCGGTGTGTTTTTACTGTGTCACTGGGATCCTGCTAGCCAGGACCCCAGTGCTCATAGTAAAAACCCTATATGTCAGTGTGTTTTACCTGTCTCACTGGGATCCTGCTAGCCAGGACTCCACTGCTCATAGTTGGTGGCTTAATGTATGTGTTGTCAGTAGTGCTTAACTGTGTCACTGAGGCTCTGCTAACCAGAACCTCAGTGCTTATGCTCTCTCTCCTTCTAAATTTGTCCCTATAGGCTAGTGACTTCATTTACCAATTCCAACTGGGACACTGGACCCTCCTTATAAGTCCCTAGTATATGTTACCTATGTACCCAAGGCATTGGGGTTCCAGGAGATTATTATGGGCAGCTGCATTTATTTTGCCACCCATAAGGAGCTCAGACAAACCCTTTCACTGGACTGCCACTGCAGCCTGCGTGAAATAGTGCACACACTATTTCACAGCTATTTTCATTCCACTTAAGTAAATTATAAATAACCCATATGTCTAACCTTCATTTATTGAAGGCTAGGTGCAAAGTTACTAAGTGTGAGGGCACCTTTGCACTAGCAAAGGTGCCCCCATGCAGTCCAGGGCCAATTCCCCTGACTTTGTGAGTGCGGGGACGCCATTACACGTGTGCACAACATATAGGTCAATACCTATATGTAGCTTCACAATGTTAACCCCGAATATGGCCATGTAAGGTGTCTCAGATCATGGAATTGTCCCCACATTCCAAGTCTGGCATTGGGGAGCCAATTCCATGCATCCTAGGGGCTCCACCAAGGACCCCAGTACTGCCAAACCAGCTCTCGGAGGCTTGCAATGCAGCTACAGCTGCTGCCACCTCACATACGTGGTTCTGCCCTCCTGGGGTCTGAGCAGCTCAGTCCCAGGAAGGCAGAATAAAGCATTTCCTTTGGGAAGAGGGGGTTACACACTCTCCCTTTGGAAATAGGTGTTACAAGCTTGGGAGGGGTAGCCTCCCAGAGCCTCTGGAAACGCTTTGAAGGGCACAGATGGTGCCCTCCTTGCATAAGCCTGTCTACACCGGTTCAGGGACCCCAGTCCCTGCTCTGGCGCAAAATTGGACAAAGAAAAGGGGAGTGGCCACTCCCCTGTCCATCACCACCCCAGGGGTGGTGCCCAGAGCTCCTCCAGTGTGTCCCAGACTTCAGCCATCTTGCTTTGCAAGGTGTGGGGGCACTCTGGAGGGCTCTGAGTGGCCAGTTCCAGCAGGTAACGTCAGAGACCTCTCCTGATAGGTCCATACCTGATAAGGTAGCCAATTCCCCTCTCAGGGCTATTTAGGGTCTCTCCTGTGGGTTTCTCTTCAGATTCTGCTTGCAAGTTTCCATCAGGAATCCTCTGCAACAACTACTTCATCCTCTGACCTTGGATCAACCGCAGACTGCTCCAGAAACCTCTGTAACTGCAACAAAGTATCCAGAAGGGCTACTTCGACTCTGCAACTTCAGCTCCAGCCAGCAACTGCAACAGTTTCCACAGTGTGCACGCTCTGGGGACTCCCTGTCTTCACCCTGCACCAGAAGTACCGAAGAAATCTCTTGTGGAGTGACAAGAGTCACTTCCCTGCTCCAGCAGGCACCTTCTAAGACGACGACCGGTTCTCTTGGACTCCTCTCCTGGCGACGAGCGTGCTTCTTGGAACACAGGTGGTGGGCCCCTTCGACACAGACTGTCCTAAGGTCCTGCTGTCTAAATTTGGAGGAGGCTTGACTTCCCTGTTTGCGACAGTACCCCTTTGCACCCCGTCATCTTCACCTCCTGAGGCCTCTGTGCACTATTTGCAGGAATCCTACGTGCACAGCCTGGCCCAGGCCCCCAGCACTCTATCCTGCGAAGCTCAACTCGCTGAGTTGTTCTCCGGCGGTGTGGGACCTTCTTTTGCAGTGCTGCAACAACCGCAATTTGCACATTCTTTGTCCCTGTGTCCTAGGACCTCCGTGGGTGCTGCTTGGTCATCTGTGGGTTCCCTCCAGTGTTGGGAGTCCCCTATGCCTCCTCAGTTAGAGTTGAGGCCCCCAGGTCCCTCCTGGGTCCAGGCAGCGCCACTTGGACGCAATCTGCGACATTGCCTTAACCAAGGCTTGTTGGACGAAACTCGCCTGCATCCAACATCTCCACATGGGACATCCATTGCATCTCGCAGGAACCCGCAGCCATCTTCCCTTGGTGCATTTCTGCAGTTTTCTTCCAACCGGAGACTCCTCTTTTGCACCTTCTTCTAGGTTGGCAGAGACTCCTGTCCTTCCTGGAATCTTCTGTGACTTCTGGACTTGGTCTCCCCTCTTTACAGGTCTTCAGGTCCAGAAATCCACCATTTGTTGTTTGCAATCTTGCTTGATTCTTGCAATAAGTCTAATCATGACTTGTACTGTGTCCTAAGGACACTAGCAGTACTTTACTCCTACTGTCCTGGGCTCCTGGTTGGGGTATTTTACTCACCTTTGTGGTATTCTTACTCTCCCAGCGATTCTCCACACACTACACTTGTCTAGGGGGGAATTTGTGATTCGCATTCCACTTTCTTCGTATATGGTTCGTGTTGCCCCTAGACCTATTTTCTCCTATTGCATTCTGTAGCATTTCTTATTGTTTGCAAAATGCTATGGGGGTCATTACAACATTGGCGGTAAAAGGCACTTACCGCCGTGCAGAAGACAGCCAACACACCACCCCATGTCATGCCAAAGACACCCCCGCTTCTCTGAGGAGGAGCTCAGGGTCATGGTGGAGGAAATCCTACGGGTAGAGCCACAGCTATTTGGCTCACAGGTACAGCACACATCCATAGCCAGGACGATGGAGCTATGGCAAAGAATAGTGGACAGGGTCAACGGAGTGGGACAGCACCCAAGAAATAGGGAAGAGGTGGAACGACCTACGGGGGAAGGTGCGTTCCACGGTATCCAGGCACCACATCGCGGTACAGCGGACTGGCGGCAGACCCCCACCTCCTCCCCCACAACTAACAACATGGGAGGAGCAAGTCTTGTCCATCTTGCATCCTGAGGGCCTCGCAGGAGTCGTTGGAGGAACGGACACTGGTAAGTCAAATCTTAACTATCATATCCCCCACCCTACCTGCATGCTATCACACACCCACACCCTCACACCCTCCCCTATCACCCCAAATCCTCACTAATCTACCCATGACACCAACCACCCATCCCAACCCCAAGACCTGCATGACATAACAAAGCATGGATACCCATCACTAAAGCATGCCCACTGCACAGACCCAGAACACCCCCCAACCATCAGCACACAAGCCCCCACTCAGGAATGCCTGCACTGGTGTACACGCACACCCAAACATTGCACACCATGAAACACACACATGCAATAATCATGTACTCATACCCCCGCAGGAACCCGAAGGAATGTCACCACACCAGAGGGTCCAGACAACACCACTCCACCCCCAGAAGAGGCCCACAGTAACGACAGCAGCCCTGCCCTACTGGATCTTGATGACCAGCCCGGACCATCGTGGGCCTCAGGACAGTCGGTTTCCCTTGCCCAGCCACAGCCCAGCACCGACCTTCCACCCTCAGGGAACACCAGCACAGCACCCACCCAGCGGGCCCATACCTCCCTACCCAGGACAGGTCAATCAGCGGTGTGTCCACCACTACAGGGCACCCAGGCTAACCCAACACCCCAAAAACAACAGGGACCTGGGGGCAGTGGTAGTGGGCACAAGGTCCAGGGGACGGAGGCACAGGAACACAGGGGAACTGGGAGGGCTGCTGTGCGACAGAGGGAGGACAGGCCAAGGGAACCTACTCTCAACGAGGCCCTCTCCTCCATCATGGGAGCATACCACCACTCCCAGGAGACGATGGCAACGGTCCTGGACAAGTTGCAGGAGACCCTGCGTCTGCAGGAGGAGCAGTATTTGGGGTTCAGGGAGGAGCTCAGGGCCATAGGCTCCGCCCTGGGCACCATTGTAGGGGTGCTGACGGACATTCAAAAGACCTTGAGGGACACCTTGGCATTCCAAGGGGCCCCTGACACTAGCCAGGACGATGAAATGCCCACCACCTCCGCCGGCGCTAGTGGACAGGACGCCCCGCCACAGGACCAACACACCAGCACCCCACCCCCTGCAGACGGACAACCACCACGAAAGCGGTCCTTGAGATCCAGGAACAGGACAGAGCAAGATGGCAAGACCCCCGCCAGGAAATAAGACCACCCTGATTGTCCCCCCACTGTACCACTTTGTTACCCTGTCCAAATCGGAACTGCCCCAGCTCCACTTCCAATGGCCAGATGTGCAATGTACCTGTGAGACTAATAGACTGGACTCTGCCATGGACATTCTTCCACCATAACCCATCCCCATTTCACAACCCTCCTTCATTGTTATGCAATTAAATAAACACCCTTGAAACACTAATAAAACTGGAGTCAGTCAATGATTTTGAACTTTGTATTGTCAATTACAGTGTCAAAAATGGTTACCCATTGGAAGGCCAACATACCAATGTCACACATCACAAGCCTTTCAAGGGTGCAAGCTGTTGACACATAGGTTACCACATTTGTGAAACTGAAATGGAAGGAGACAACTCAGTTAACAAATAGTGAGTGAAATGTAGGTACAGGATAGAGGTAGACATGTGAAAGTTAATGTTATGTTAAACCTGAAAATGTATTCACCTGTGTCTCACTGGAAATATTGCTGTATGACTGACTCCCTGTTGTCGTTTTCTTCTTCATCAGCTTCATCCTCATCACTGTCCACAGGCTCCACAGGCTCCACCGCTGCTACAACACCGTCATCTGGATCATCCTCCTGCAGAAAAGGCACCTGGCGTCGCAATGACAAATTATGGAGCAGGCGATGATGATGTCGCACACCTTCTTCGGTGAGTAGAATAGGGACCCACCTGTCATATGGAGGCACCTGAACCTGGCCTTCAGGAGGCCGAAGGTGCGTTCGATCACCCTACTAGTCCGCCCATGGGCCTCATTGTACCGTTCCTCTGCCCTGGTCCTGGGATTCCTCACTGGGGTCAATAGCCAGGACAGGTTGGGGTAACCAGAGTCACCCAATAGCCATACACAGTGCCTCTGGAGTTGACCCATCATATCAGGGATGCTGCTATTCCGCAGGATGTAGGCGTCATGCACAGAGCCAGGGAACATAGCATTTACCTGCGAGATGTACTGGTCTGCCAAACAGACCATCTGGACATTCATCGAATGATAACTCTTCCTGTTCCTGTACACCTGTTCACTCCTGCGGGGGGGACCAGAGCTACATGGGTCCCATCAATGGCACCTATGACGTTCGGGATATGTCCAAGGGCATAGAAGTCACCTTTCACTGTAGGCAAATCCTCCACCTCAGGGAAAATGATGTATCTCCTTACGTGTTTCAGCAGGGCAGACAACACTCTGGACAACACGTTGGAAAACATAGGCTGGGACATCCCTGATGCCATGGCCACAGTAGTCTGAAATGACCCACTTGCAAGGAAATGGAGCACTGACAGCACCTGAACGTCAGGGGGGATTCCAGTCGGATGGCGGATTGGCGACATCAGGTCTGGCTCCAACTGTGTACATAGTTCCTGGATTGTGGCACGGTCGAACCGGTAGGTCACGATCAAGTGTTAGGGTGTCAAGTGTCTCTCTTCCATTGTCAACAGGTCCACCAGCGGTCGGTACACCGGCGGATTCCGCCATCTTCCAATATGTCCCAACTGACGGTGCATAAGAAGGACAACAGCGAAGAAACTGTCACCATTCCTCCAGGTATGTACCCACAGTCACACACAAGACTACAACAGACAATTAACCCATACGGGAAATGTTTTGAGTGTAGGCCTCGGTATGTGTGACGCAGTAGTAAATGAAGCCATGTGGGCCCCTGAAATGGCAGCTGCCTGACCTCTAAACTGGGACAATGGAATTGTGGGGTAACTGCGCTGGCATTGCACACTGTCGCGGTAGGCGGTCGTAGAGCGCGGCACAATGCTGCATTGGTTAACATTGGACCCTATGGGTCCCAGGAGCCAATGAACAGGTGCGCTGGCGGTGATGATGCGCCCCGCCGCAGACGTCACCGCCGCGGACGTCACCATCATTTTCTATCTCTTCAGTCACTAGATACCTGACCTTCGACAGGAGAGGACCTACACTGCTAGTGCTGCTGTGACCTCGGTCTGGAAGCGACGATGGCTGCTGCGTCTGGGGAAAGGGCCCCTGCCTTCACTGCACAGGAGTTGGAGAAACTTGTGGATGGGGTCCTCCCCCAGTACATGCTACTCTACGGTCCTCCAGACCAACAGGTTAGTACACAGGGAGCACGTTGGATGGGCTAGGCCTGGGTGGACAGGGCTGGGTGGGAGAGGGAAGGGGGCAGAGTTCTTACAACAGAAATGCATGGGGATGAATGGGCCACATGGACAGAGTTGGGAGGGGGCCACTCACATTGACGGTGCAGTAGGTAATGACTGTTCCTCTTTCCTTGTGCATGTCATGTAGGTCAGCGCCCACCAGAAGAGGGACATTTGGCGTGCCATCGGCAAGGAAGTCCGGACCCTGGGGGCCCACCAGAGACGGGGCACCCACTGCCGTAAGAGATGGGAGGACATTCGCCGCTGCAGCAAGAAGACGGCGGAGGCTCAGCTGGGGATGGCCTCCCAACGTGGGAGGGGTGCACGTCGCACCATGACCCCCCTGATGTTCCGGATCGTGGCGGTGGCCTACCCGAAGTTGGATGGGCGCTTAAGGACATCACAGCAGACACAAGGGGGTGAGTACAACCTCATTCTGTGGACTTTGCGAGCAGTGGAGGTGTCTGGGTGGGGGAGGTGGGCTGTAGGTGCCCTAGGCCAGGGCGAGTTAGGTAGGCAAGGCCCCTCCGTAATGTAGGCCATGTGGGACTCTACCCCAGCTCAGAACAGAGGCAAGTTGATGTATAGTTGCCCCTTTGCCATCCATGTGCGCAGATTTCTACCATTGCCATGTAGGCCATATCCCAGAAATTGCATGTGCAGAGGGCAGGAGCACGGCGTAATGCATGGGGCTGCTGCGTCTGTCTTGTCCGCCAACGGTAGCGGTATGCCATGCACTAAAACTCTCTTTCTTCTGTCTCCCCCCTTTTCCTGCTCTCCCTGTCCTTTTGTACATCAGCATCATCAGGCGGAGGTACAGTGGCACCAGAGCACGAGGGAGCTGCATCCCACATGGCCATGGAGGGCCACACCACAGACTCTGAATGCACCAGTGGGACGGAGGGCGAGGGGAGCTTCACGTCGGCCACAGGATCACCAACCAGCGACACGGACTCGTCCGCCGATGTGAGCTCCCCTGTGGTGGCGGCACCATCTGTGCGCCCCACTTCTACAGGTACAGCCGCCACCTCCCCTACCAGCACCGCCCTCTCAGCAGCCCCTCAGCGTTCGCCCCGTGCCCGCTCACCCAGGAGGGTGGGCATCACCTTCGCCCCAGGCACCTCAGCCCCTGCCCCAGTCACCCCTGCTGCCCTCAGTGAGGAGGCCATTGACCTCCTCAGGTAACTCACTGTTGGGCAGTCTACCATTGTGAATGCCATCCAGGGTGTAGAACGAGAGTTGCAACACGGTAATGCATTCCTGGAAGGCATTCATTCTGGTCAGGCTGTCCTTCAGCGAACCCTGCAATCTCTGGCCTCAGCACTGATGGCAGCCATTGTCCCTGTGTCCAGCCTCCACCCTCCAACTTCCTCCACCCAGAACCAATCCCCTGTACGCCAGCCCATCCCAAGCACATCTACAGACCAGCCTGCACACAAGTCAACACCCAAAAGTAGCTCAAGCAAACATAGGCACCACACACACCACAGGCACTCACACTTTTCTGCGTCACATGGCACTGTATGGATCCCTCACTTACGTATGGGGTTTCACAACATAGGATTTTGTAATTACACTGTCCTCACAAATTATGCCATGTACTAACCTTGGTTTCTTTCTTTCCAAATTCCCTTAGGTTTTGATTTCCTTATTTTTGGGAATATCCATGGTTTAAAGGATTAGGTATGTAATTAGGTCCTGACGAATCGCATAAGATCATTTTGTGACGAGAAAAAAGCGAGAAACATGTTGACCAACTACATAGAGTGACACAGGGGATCCTGTGTGCACCGTCTCTTTCTTACTACTACCTATTAAGAGACACAGCAATTATACCTACCTGTTTTTTGTGGGACTTGTGGACATCATTCCACTAATTCCCCCCATACTGGTTTTAATCATGTCAGAGGTACCAGCATGAGAATAAAAATCATTAGTGGTTACCTCTAGTCATTTTTAAAATTTTCCCATATACCAATCCTTCACTTTATTGTTTTTGACCGGCTATACACGATTCTTAAAAGATCTCCGGCAAAGAGCCCCCTTGTGGGGCCCGTCAGGCATTGCAGCGCCGGCCTGACGAGGAGCTTGGCCCTATGATGAAGCATGTCACCGGAAGGTGAGTGAGGGCTCTTGCTTCGAAAATTTTCGTTTTTCATCTACTGATTGATTCATCCCCTTGAAAGAAACCCTCTGTATTGTTTGGAACCGTGTGTAACCTTTTTTGACTTATTGACTCACACAAGCATCACACCCATACAGACACAGCAACATCCACTGTCTCCACTGTGTCCCCCTCCTCCTCCTCTTCTCCCTCCTCCCTCCCAGTGTCGTCTACACACACACCTGCATGCACCACATCTACAGGCACTAGGACTCGCACCAGGACACCCAGCACCACAAGCCGCTCACCTGCACTCACCACCTCCACTGCCATTTACACGTCCCCTGTGTCCTCTCCAAGTGTGTCTGTGACACCCCCTCCCAAAGTACCCAAACGCCAGCAATCACTCACCCAACATCCATCCACCTCACGACAGCCTCCAGTACCTGCACCTGCACCCAAAACACCTAAAGTGACACCTCCTACAACCACCTCCTCTACCTCCACTCCCAGACCCCCTCCAGCTACCCATCCCAGTGTCCGTCAGAAACTGTCCCTCTGTCAAATTGACCTGTTTGCCCCCACCCCCCCCCTCCAGTTCATCAGTCCCGTCGTAGCGCCTCAGCCAAAAGGCCTCCAGTGGTGCGTGTTCCAGGTTTTTGGAGTGCACCGTCCACCAGGACAGGCAGTAGGACCCGGAGCCAAGGCACTGGCAGCCCACCCCCTGTAAAGGCTCTGAAATTGGAGAGTGGACGACGGGACCGTGTCAAGACTCCTGGTGGGACAACAACTGAAATGGGATCGAAGGCGATTGGTGAGTCAGCTGTAACTCCAAAGAAGGTGGGGAAGGTCCCAAGGAAGTCTGCCCAGCCTGTTGTGAGTGTCACGGCGGAGAAGTGCGCCATCATTTCCGGCAGTCGAGACACAACCGCCAGCACCGTCGTTACTGGTCAGGAGACCACCACCAGAGTCACAGCCCAGGAGGGCCCAAGTATCGTTACTGGTCCAGAGACCACCGCCAGAGTCACAGCCCAGGAGGGCCCAAGTATCGTTACTGGTCAGGAGACCACCGCCAGAGTCACAGCCCAGGAGGGCCCAAGTATCGTTACTGGTCAGGAGACCACCGCCAGAGTCACAGCCCAGGAGGGCCCAAGTATCGTTACTGGTCCAGAGACCACCGCCAGAGTCACAGCCCAGGAGGGCCCAAGTATTGTTACTGGTCCAGAGGCCAGAGTCACAGCCCAGGAGGGCACAAGTATCGTTACTGGGCCAGAGACCACCGCCAGAGTCACAGCCCAGGAGGGCCCAAGTATCGTTACTGGTCCAAAGACCACCGCCAGAGTCACAGCCCAGGAGGGCCCAAGTATCGTTACTGGTCAGGAGACCACCGCCAGAGTCACAGCCCAGGAGGGCACAAGTATCGTTACTGGTCCAGAGACCACCGCCAGAGTCACAGCCCAGGAGGGCCCAAGTATCGTTACTGGTCAGGAGACCACCGCCGGAGTCAGTGCCCAGGAGGGCCCAAGTATCGTTACTGGTCAGGAGACCACCGCCGGAGTCAGTGCCCAGGAGGGCCCAAGTATCGTTACTGGTCAGGAGACCACCGCCGGAGTCAGTGCCCAGGAGGGCCCAAGTATCGTTACTGGTCAGGAGACCACCGCCGGAGTCAGTGGCCAGGAGGGCCCAAGTATCGTTACTGGTCAGGAGACCACCGCTGGAGTCAGTGCCCAGGAGGGCCCAAGTATCATCACTGGTCAGGAGACCACCGCCGGAGTAAGTGCCCAGGAGGGACCAGGATCCCACAGCCCCGCTGGGCGATGATGGAACGTCAAGCCACACACCAATGTCCAGTGTGGAGCTCGTCATGCCACACACCAATGTCCAGTGTGGAGTTTGTCATGCCACACACCAATGTCCAGTGTGGAGTTCGTCATGCCACACACCAATGTCAGTATCCGAACCGCCATGTCAGAGCACCGCTGAACAAGGCCAAGACTGCCATGGTGAAGACCACTGAACAGGGCAAAGACCGCCATGTCAGAGCACCGCTGAACAGTCCATAGACCGCCATGGCAAAGCACCGCTGAACAAGGCCAAGACTGCCATGGTGAAGACAGCTGAACAGGGCAAAAACTGCCATGGTGAAGACCGCTGAACAGGGCAAAGACCGCCATGGTGAAGACCGCTGAACAGGGCAAAGACCGCCATGTCAGAGCACCGCTGAACAGTCCATAGACCGCCATGGCAAAGCACAGCTGAACAAGGCCAAGACTGCCATGGTGAAGACCACTGAACAGGGCAAAGACCGCCATGTCAGAGCACCGCTGAACAGTCCATAGACAGCCATGGCAAAGCACCGCTGAACAAGGCCAAGACTGCCATGGTGAAGACCACTGAACAGGGCAAAGACCGCCATGTCAGAGCACCGCTGACCAGTCCATAGACCGCCATGGCAAAGCACAGCTGAACAAGGCCAAGACTGCCATGGTGAAGACCACTGAACAGGGCAAAGACCGCCATGTCAGAGCACCGCTGAACCGTCCATAGACAGCCATGGCAAAGCACCGCTGAACAAGGCCAAGACTGCCATGGTGAAGACCACTGAACAGGGCAAAGACCGCCATGTCAGAGCACCGCTGACCAGTCCATAGACCGCCATGGCAAAGCACTGCTGAACAAGGCCAAGACTGCCATGGTGAAGACCACTGAACAGGGCAAAGACCGCCATGGTGAAGACCACTGAACAGGGCAAAGACCGCCATGGTGAAGACCGCTGAACAGGGCAAAGACTGCCATGGTGAAGACCGCTGAACAGGGCAAAGACCGCCATGTCAGAGCACCGCTGAACAGTCCATAGACCGCCATTGGCAAAGCACCGCTGAACAAGGCCAAGACTGCCATGGTGAAGACCACTGAACAGGGCAAAGACCGCCATGTCAGAGCACCGCTGAACAGTCCATAGACCGCCATGGCAAAGCACCGCTGAACAAGGCCAAGACTGCCATGGTGAAGACCACTGAACAGGGCAAAGACCGCCATGTCAGAGCACCGCTGAACAGTCCATAGACCGCCATGGCAAAGCACCGCTTAACAAGGCCAAGACTGCCATGGTGAAGACCACTGAACAGGGCAAAGACCGCCATGTCAGAGCACCGCTGAACAGTCCATAGACCGCCATGGCAAAGCACCGCTGAACAAGGCCAAGACTGCCATGGTGAAGACCACTGAACAGGGCAAAGACCGCCATGGTGAAGATCGCTGAACAGGGCAAAGACCGCCATGGTGAAGACCGCTGAACAGGGCAAAGACTGCCATGGTGAAGACCGCTGAACAGGGCAAACACCGTGTGGGTATGAACAGGTCGCCACATCAGGCATCCTTATCCCATGTGCAGCTGGGACAGTGACAGGACAGGAACTTTCACGGGGAGACTCATCCAGTCTGGGCACCAGTCCCACCCAGTGCCAGCTGAGAACTGCATCTACTTGCGATAATGTGGCTTTGCACTCCCCAGGATGGCACAGTGGGCAACCCACCCACTGTAAAGACTTGTGAGACTGTGGCTTTGCACTCCCCAGGATGGTACAGTGGGCAAACCACCCACTGTAGAGACTTGTGAGACTGTGGCTTTGCACTCCCCAGGATGGCACAGTGGGCAACCCACCCACTGTAAAGACTTGTGAGACTGTGGCTTTGCACTCCCCAGGATGGTACAGTGGGCAAACCACCCACTGTAGAGACTTGTGAGACTGTGGCTTTGCACTCCCCAGGATGGTACAGTGGGCAAACCACCCACTGTAAAGACTTGAGACTGTGGCTTTGCACTCCCCAGGATGGAACAGTGGGCAAACCACCCACTGTAAAGACTTGTGAGACTGTGGCTTTGCACTCCCCAGGATACATCAATGGGCATGGAGCCCCGTCGTGGATCTGGCTTCGCATTCATCCGGCTGAGGTGCCCCCCCTTCCCTTCCCCCTGAGGTGCCTGTAGTGTTTCAATCTGATGCCCCGGCAGTGTTCTCTCGGATTTTGGTCAGGTATCTATTGTGGGCCTCGCCCATGCATTTTTGGACTGTTGGTGCACAGACATTGTTGTGTACATATCTACACTACTTCTTGTATATATAATTATGACAGATTTTGAGATATAAATCAGTATATTTTTGTATGACATGTATATTGGCACATTACAATGTTTGACCGCAATTCGCTTTGTCTTTGCATTCTTCCGGGGGAATTGTGGGTTGTTAATGTGATATTTTTGACTACATTGGTGTGTATGTTGTGATATGCGAGGGTGGGGGTGTTTGGTGGGTGTCCCCCTAACTTTTGCCTCCCCCCTCCCCCGTGTCGTAGATGCAGTACTCACCGGTATGTTCTGCGCCTACGTCACTGTTGTTCGTAGAGGAGCAGAAAGACAAGGGCAGGTAGTATTTGGAGTTCCGGCTCCATGGAGTCGTCGTTCCTCGTGGAGTGTGTTCAGGTGAGCGTTTTCCCATAGCAAAAGCTGTTTCCGCCGTGTTTTTATCCACGGAGACTCCGCCCCGGAAAAGGTGGCGGATTGGTGTGTTGTGATACTGTGGGCGGTACATTGTGTTCCGCCTGTCTGTTGGCGGTGACCGCCACGCTGTTTGTCTGTACCGCCGTGGCGGGCGAAGTGTTAAAGTGGCTGTCTTTGTTGGCGGTTACCGCCAGGGTCATAATTCCCTTTTTTTGTCCACTGGCCTGTTTGCGGTATTTCCGCCGCTTTACCACCATCCGCCAGGGTTGTAATGACCACCTATGTCTAATTACTTACCTTATTTTGGTGTCTAGTGTATACATTGTGTATAATACTTACCTCCAGAAGGAGTATTGCCTCTAAGATACTTTTGACCTTGTATCACTAAAATATAGTACCTTTATTTTTGGTAACACTGAGTATTGTCTTTTATTGCGTATAAGTACTGTGTAACTATAGTGGTATTGCAAGAGCGTTGCATGTCTCCTAGTTCAGCATTGGCTGCTCTGCTACAGCCACCTTTAGACAGCCTAAGCTGCTAGACAGTGCCTACATTTCACTAATAAGGGATAACTGAACCTGGCATAAGGTGTAAGTACCTTAGGTACCCACTACAAACAAGGCCAGCCTCCTACAGTTTGTATATGATATTTTGCATCTGTTGGCAAAGTAGAAGATTGAAGTACATGCTGCAGCTGGTCTGCTTCTCCCAACCTATTGTTATTTTACATTTGCTGCTTTGCACTTGACACTTTAGCCTTGATGAATTCTGTATCCTGTAGCACTAGTTGAGTGCACTGGTTTTTGGACATACCTTCTGACTCCACGTCAGCTTGGTTTTCTGATTGCTAATAACCTTAGCTGGCGCTGTGCATACAGATTAATGGCTTGACTGTGGAGGTCATATTTAAAACGATTTGGTCTCTATATACTTCTTCTATATACTTCTTGTGTGGGATACCTTTTATTGTATTTTTAGTTTGTAAGTATTTTATTCATTTTATGGATTTTACAATGATTTTAAGTAATTATGCAGTAAAGTGCTTGACTCATTCATTTATTCACATCCATCCATAGCAGAAATCTGCCTATTCACATGCAGTCCACCTCAATACTTCTACAGCACTTGCGTAGGGGCCTTTCCCATATCACTTACAATTACACTGAACCTAATGTCAGTATTCCACAAGCACTACACAGTGCATTCTTACACAACATATGGTATCAGCACATGACCGCCGTGGGCACCCAGACATCAGCCAGTCCGTGCTACATCAATGCACTGATACCACACACTGTAGGCACAGATAGGCCCTATTTATCCCCAGAGGTAGCCCCCGAGAAAACAAAATGCCTCATTAACCGGTACCTTTGTAGAATTAGGGCCAATTTACAACCGAGTAGAGTGGAACCCCAAACCGTGGTAGTAAACGTCACTCGATACAAGACCAATCCCACTGCACTGTACCTTTACATCAAGCGCAGCGTTATCTAACTTAGCTAAACAGGAGGCGCAAGCGAGGCATTAAAGGGGAGGACACTATATAGCCAGAGACTTTCCAGTAAAGAGGTTCTCGGAGGTAGCAAAACCACTGCACCAGTTCACAAACACATCCGTTCCAGTCTGTGGCCCCAGGGCGGTCCTTAGAGCGTCTGGTAAGTCTTCTTTAATAACAAATGGACCTGAGACATGAAGTTCCTGTGTTGGGCCATCCACCTTAGTGATACAAGTGGAAACAAGTCTCATAGGGGAGGACTGAATACCAGCCAAAATAACCAATGTCAGAAAATCTGGGATGCTGAGATAGATAGGTACATGTGGTTGGAGGAGAAGAGGCAACCCCTAGTTGTACTGAAACTTACACTGTATTCCTTGTGTTTCAGAGGAAATGGGACGTTCCCAGCTCAGCACGAATGTGAAGCAATACTGCATGTACCAGGGCACCTCCGCACTGATGGACTCCTACTGACAGTGTGGAGAATTTGCCTATGCCCAGCTTGTCCCCAGATGGTGGGTGTAGGAAGTTGGCTCTGTATGTGCTATTTCAAAGTAAGGAATAGCATGCACAGAGTCCAAGGGTTCCCCTTAGAGGTAAAATAGTGGTAAAAATAGATAATACTAATGCTCTATTTTGTAGTAGTGTGGTCGAGCAGTAGGCTTATCCAAGGAGTAGTGTTAAGCATTTGTTGTACATACACATAGACAATAAATGAGGTACACACACTCAGAGACAAATCCAGCCAATAGGTTTTGTTATAGAAAAATATATTTTCTTAGTTTATTTTAAGAACCACAGGTTCAAATTTAACATGTAATATCTTGTTTGAAAAGTATTGCAGGTAAGTACATTAGGAACTTTGAATCATTTCAATTGCATGTATACTTTTCAAGTTATTCACAAATAGCTATTTAAAAAGTGGACACTTAGTGCAATTTTCACAGTTCCTGGGGGAGGTAAGTTTTTGTTAGTTTTACCAGGTAAGTAAGACACTTACAGGGTTCAGTTCTTGGTCCAAGGTAGCCCACCGTTGGGGGTTCAGAGCAACCCCAAAGTTACCACACCAGCAGCTCAGGGCCGGTCAGGTGCAGAGTTCAAAGTGGTGCCCAAAACGCATAGGCTTCAATGGAGAGAAGGGGGTGCCCCGGTTCCAGTCTGCCAGCAGGTAAGTACCCGCGTCTTCGGAGGGCAGACCAGGGGGGTTTTGTAGGGCACCGGGGGGGACACAAGCCCACACAGAAATTTCACCCTCAGCGGTGCGGGGGCGGCCGGGTGCAGTGTTAGAACAAGCGTCGGGTTCGCAATGGAAGTCAATGAGAGATCAAGGGATCTCTTCAGCGCTGCAGGCAGGCAAGGGGGGGCTTCCTCGGGGAAACCTCCACTTGGGCAAGGGAGAGGGACTCCTGGGGGTCACTTCTGCAGTGAAAGTCCGGTCCTTCAGGTCCTGGGGGCTGCGGGTGCAGGGTCTTTTCCAGGCGTCGGGACTTAGGTTTCAGAGAGTCGCAGTCAGGGGAAGCCTCGGGATTCCCTCTGCAGGCGGCGCTGTGGGGGCTCAGGGGGGACAGGTTTTGGTACTCACAGTCGTAGAGTAGTCCGGGGGTCCTCCCTGAGGTGTTGGTTCTCCACCAGCCGAGTCGGGGTCGCCGGGTGCAGTGTTGCAAGTCTCACGCTTCTTGCGGGGAGTTGCAGGGTTCTTTAAAGCTGCTTCTTGAAACAAAGTTGCAGTCTTTTTGGAGCAGGTCCGCTGTCCTCGGGAGTTTCTTGTCGTCGTCGAAGCAGGGCAGTCCTCAGAGGATTCAGAGGTCGCTGGTCCCTTTGGAAGGCGTCGCTGGAGCAGAGTTCTTTGGAAGGCAGGAGACAGGCCGGTGAGTTTCTGGAGCCAAGGCAGTTGTTGTCTTCTGGTCTTCCTCTGCAGGGGTTTTCAGCTGGGCAGTCCTTCTTGTTGTTGTTGCAGGAATCTAATTTTCTAGGGTTCAGGGTAGCCCTTAAATACTAAATTTAAGGACGTGTTTAGGTCTGGGGGGTTAGTAGCCAATGGCTACTAGCCCTGAGGGTGGGTACACCCTCTTTGTGCCTCCTCCCAAGGGGAGGGGGTCACAATCCTAACCCTATTGGGGGAATCCTCCATCTGCAAGATGGAGGATTTCTAAAAGTTAGAGTCACCTCAGCTCAGGACACCTTAGGGGCTGTCCTGACTGGCCAGTGACTCCTCCTTGTTGCTTTCTTTGTTCCCTCCAGCCTTGCCGCCAAAAGTGGGGGCCGTGGCCGGAGGGGGCGGGCAACTCCACTAAGCTGGAGTGCCCTGCTGGGCTGTGACAAAGGGGTGAGCCTTTGAGGCTCACCGCCAGGTGTTACAGCTCCTGCCTGGGGGAGGTGTTAGCATCTCCACCCAGTGCAGGCTTTGTTACTGGCCTCAGAGTGACAAAGGCACTCTCCCCATGGGGCCAGCAACATGTCTCTAGTGTGGCAGGCTGCTGGAACTAGTCAGCCTACACAGACAGTCGGTTAAGTTTCAGGGGGCACCTCTAAGGTGCCCTCTGGGGTGTATTTTGCAATAAAATGTACACTGGCATCAGTGTGCATTTATTGTGCTGAGAAGTTTGATACCAAACTTCCCAGTTTTCAGTGTAGCCATTATGGTGCTGTGGAGTTCGTGTTTGACAAACTCCCAGACCATATACTCTTATGGCTACCCTGCACTTACAATGTCTAAGGTTTTGTTTAGACACTGTAGGGGTACCATGCTCATGCACTGGTACCCTCACCTATGGTATAGTGCACCCTGCCTTAGGGCTGTAAGGCCTGCTAGAGGGGTGACTGACCTATACTTGCATAGGCAGTGAGAGGCTGGCATGGCACCCTGAGGGGAGTGCCATGTCGACTTACTCATTTTGTTCTCACTAGCACACACAGGCTTGTAAGCAGTGTGTCTGTGCTGAGTGAGGGGTCTCTAGGGTGGCATAATACATGCTGCAGCCCTTAGAGACCTTCCCTGGCATCAGGGCCCTTGGTACCAGAGGTACCAGTTACAAGGGACTTATCTGGATGCCAGGGTGTGCCAATTGTGGAAACAATGGTACATTTTAGGTGAAAGAACACTGGTGCTGGGGCCTGGTTAGCAGGGTCCTAGCACACTTCTCAGTCAAGTCAGCATCAGTATCAGGCAAAAAGTGGGGGGTAACTGCAACAGGGAGCCATTTCTTTACAGTGGGGGCCTCCGCTACCTTATGACCATAACACCCGACCCTGGTCATTCCCGGAGAAGACCTGTCTGAGTTGTTCCAACATTCGCTAGAAGAAAACAACCCTGTTGCATCAGGCTTGAGAAAAGAGAACGACTGATTATTTTGGCTGGTTCAGTACAAGGACATTCCAGAAGAATTCTGACTATTCACTGATGCTCAAGTAAACGCCCTTCACCCTAAAGACAAAAGCAAATGCCCGCTGGCTGCAGATAACCAAGTGGGAAATACTGAAAATGATCAACAATACTGAGCTCAGGGAAGAACTAAAAGCCATCTGCCTCATGGTGATACAACATTGGTGTGTGTTGGACTTGACTGATGACCGTAATGGAGGGTGGGGTATGTACCAAGATCGGTGTGTCCTTTTGTACATTTATCCTCGGAACGACCTGAACAATGGGACACTAACGTCTGCCATCCAAGCACTGCTTTGTCTACCAGCTGACATGAAAAAGGAGGGAGGTGCCCCTGAGCAGGACTGGTTATTTGATTGGTTTCCCTGGCTCCCCCAGTAGGTGGCCAGATTGGTCATGTCATTGCTTCCGATCCTCATTCTTGTGCTATTTTTGTTTTGTTTCCTACAAGTGGGGGTTTTCTGCTGTAAAATCACCGTCCTCAAATTAGGCAGAATGCAAGTAACTAGGGAAATAGTAATGGACACAACAGAAACACGTCAAACCTCAAATAATGTGACTGTCATGAAGTATGGAGTGGATACAGTAGTTGAAAATCCAACTAGAGAGGGGACTGTTGATAGAGATAACAAGCATTTGAAATGCAATGGATCTTGCGTTTGCTTGAGTTAGAGCTATTAGCTTTGTAAATTCCTAACTGGTCTTTTCTTGCCACATAAATTGAAAATGAAAAATAAAACAGTTGGCAAAAGCAAGCCAATTCAAAGCACCACGGCCACCATGAGCGTGAGCGCAAAGTAGAGAAAAGGAAAAAGAAGTTTGCTCACAGTCAAAATATCTGCAAACATGCAATTATCTATGGGACGGGGTCGGTGGCCAAGGTGGTAACAAAACTGCAAGTACACAAGAAAGTACGGGGTTCTCTAAAGAGGGCGTCGCGGGTACCAGCGTAGCCCTAGGTTGTACGTGTTCCTATTTGGAAGGGTAATGTCAGTGAAATGACAGTAAGTAACTGCTGAGTGTGATAAGGAGGAACCAGAGGCAACAGTAGCGTGGGTATAACCTTTTGGATTATTATTATTGAGTGGGCCGTCAACAAATGAGATTATGAAGAGAACACCAATTCTTCGTGCAAATATAGTCTGTAGTTCCTTTTGTCTGTTTTCTGTCCCCCTTTTCTTATGCTCTGTTTCTCTTCAGTTACAGGCAGTTCCACTGTCCTCCAAGGTTCTCGTCACCCGGGATCATGGGGGAGAAAAGAAAATAAAGGCCCCAGTTTAGGTAAGTGGTCTTTTATATATATTTCTCCTTTTCGTCAGACCCAGCCCAGACTAATCGCAACAAAATAGAATCTCTGTTTTGAGCACCCTGGAGGGGGAAAGGGGAATGGGATTTAGAAAGATTGCCTCAAAGGTCTTGTATCTTCAATAACTCAGTCTGCCATTCACTTCTTGATTAATCTGGAAAGCAGCACCTGAAAGGTTACAATACAATTACTAGGGACACACTGTTCAACTTATATTATCTTTCAACGTTTACTAATAATTAATTTTACTGGCAGTTATATCACAACTCTCTTTACCTGAATTCCTTGAGGAATTTGCCTCTCTCTCTCTCCTAATGATGGATATAAAAATTAATAGCAAATGAGTTTCAATAAAGTTGTTCTCTTATTTGAATGAAGGTTAGACTGTTTTACAATCTTTGTGCAGAGATATGTTTTAAGTTTGTCTTTACATTCCTTAAATTGTAATGAATAGTCGCTATATATGTGTATATATGGAAAATGTCACTTATCCAGTGTACATTTGTTCGTGGCATGTTCTGCTGCAGATTCACATGTTGTGCGTTATACTTCTGCCATCTAGTGTTGGGCTCAGAGTGTTACAAGTTGTTTTTCTTCGAAGAAGTGTTTTCGAGTCAGAGGATCGAGTGACTCCTCCTCTTCGGTTCCATTGCGCATGGACATCAACTCCATGTTGGATTGTTTTCCCGCAGAGGGTAAGGTAGGAGTGATAGAGTATAATGAAAAGAGATGTCCATGCAAATGAATACATATGTACAAGTGAATGTTGAACTTAAACGGCTACAGGCTGCTGGGGAGGTGGGAGGGTGCATGTAAATCTGCATCGGACATGCCGCGAACAGATGTACACTGGGTAAGTGACATTTTCCGTTCGGTGGCATGTGCAGCTAAAGATACACATGCTGTGCATAGACTACAAAGCAGTGTGTCCTCCTATAAAAGCGGTGGTTAGCCTGTAGGAGTTGAAGTTTGAAATAATGTTCTGAGTACAGCTTGACCTACTGTGGCTTGCTGTGTTGCTAAAACATCTACACAGTAGTGTTTAGTGAATGTATGTGGTGTTGACCAAGTAGCTGCTTTACATATTTCAGCCATTGGTATATTTCCTAAAAAAGCCATTGTAGCACCTTTTTTCCTTGTAGAATGTGCTTTAGGAGTAACTAAGAGTTGTCTTTTGGCTTTAATGTAGCATGTTTGGATGCATCTTACAATCCATCTTGCTAATCATTGTTTTGAAATGGGGTTACCTGTTTGAGGTTTTTGAAAAGCTACAAACAGTTGTTTAGTTTTTCTGAATGGTTCTGTTCTGTCTATATACCACATTAGTGTTCTTTTAATGTCTAATGTATGTAGAGCTCTTTCTGCCACAAAATCTGGCTGTGGGAAGAAGACTGGTAGTTCCACTGTTTGATTTATATGAAAAGGTGATGCTACCTTTGGAAGAAATTTGGGGTTTGTTCTTAGTACAACTTTATGTTTGTGTACTTGTATGAACGGTTCTTCAATAGTGAAGGCTTGAATTTCACAGACTCTTTGCAAGGATGTAATTGCGACTAAGAAGGCAACTTTCCATGTTAAGAATTGCATTTGACATGAGTGCATAGGTTCAAATGGTGGTCCTATAAGTCGCATAAGCACTATGTTTAAATTCTAAGAGGCAACTGGAGGTGTCCTGGGTGGAATGATGCATTTTAAGCATTCCATGAAAGCTTTAATAACAGGAACTCTAAGTAAAGAGCTGTGCTGTATATTTTGTAAGTATGCTGAGATTGCAGTAAGATGTATTTTTATGGAAGAGAATGCTAAATTTGATTTCTGTAAATGAAGTAAATAGCATACAATATCTTGTATTGATGCTGTAAGAGGGCAAACTGTTTAGATTCACAGTAATATACAAATCTTTTCCATTTGTTAGCATAGCACTGTCTAGTAGTGGGTTTTCTTACTTGCTTAATCACGTCCATGCATTCTGATGGTAGTTGTAAATATCCAAACTCTATGACTTCAGGAGCCAAATAGCTAGATTGAGTGTCTTGGGATTTGGGTGCCTGATTTGCCCTTTGTTTTGTTTCAACAGGTCTGGTCTGTTTGGCAGTTTGGAGTGTGGTACTACTGACAGGTCTAACAATGTTGTGTACCACGGTTGACGGGCCCACGTTGGTGCTATGAGTATCATATTGAGTGTGGTTTGACGCAATTTGTTGACTACAAACGGAATGAGTGGGGGGAAAAGCGTAAGCAAATATCCCTGACCAATTTATCCATAAAGCATTGCCCTTGGATAGGGGATGTGGGTGTTTGGATTCAAAGTTTTGGCATTTTGTGTTTTCCCTTGTGGCGAACAGATCCATGTTTGGTGTTCCCCATTGTTGAAAGTATTTTTGAAGTACTTTAGGGTGAATCTACCAATCGTGTGTTTGTTGATGATTTCTGCTGAGAACATCTGCCAATTGGTTGTGTATTCCTGGAATGTATTGTGCTAGCAGGTGAATTTGGTGTGTATTGCCCATTTCCAAATATTTTGGACTAGAAGGGAGAGTTGGGACGGATGTGTTTGTTTAAGTAATGCATGGTGACCCAGTGGAAAGCTGCAGCCCTAGCTATAGGCTGATTATACACAGTGCTATCCTCAGGTGGTGAAGACTTAGAGGGATAGCTGTCTGGGTCATTGCTCGGAATGGGGTCTGGATCATAAAGGTCCCATGGATCTACATTGTCCTGTTGTGAGTCAAAAGAGTGTGATGGTGACTGCACTGGTGTAGGACTGTTAGGAGGAGAGACATGCAGGTGTGGAGAGTGAGAAGGAGATTGAGGAGGAGAGAATTGAGGAGGCGGTGGTTTCTCCTTTGGTTTTGGCACTTTAGTTGGTGGCTGCATAGTGTCCAATTTCTCCTGAAAGGCTAGCTTTCTTTTAGGTTTTAGAGGAGGTGCTGTTAGGATTCTTCTGTTTCTTTGTGGATATGAATCCTGGCTTGCCTTTCCTCCATTACTTCAAGTATTGGCTGTACTTGAGACTCCTCTTCAGAGGTTTTGTGGCTTTCTTTCAGTCTCTTTGAAAGTCCATGCTCCTTTGTGTAACCTCCTCTTTTCGTCTCCGAAGCCGGCTTTTTCGGTATTGAAAAAGATGGTGTAGTAGATGTTCTCCGCTCCGAAAGGGATTTCCGAATTTTCGACTCGGAAAAGCGGTGTTTGCTCGAGTCGGACATGGAGCCTTTAATTGCCTCCGATGGTTTCGAAAGAGTGGCCTTTTTTTCAGTGCTGAACTGGCAGTTTGGTCATCAGATAACTTTTTTCGGGTTGAGCCATGGCCTTCCGGCAGTGGCATACCCAAGGCCTTATGTTTCGGTCTTTGTGATGGTACAGGGACAGGCGTACTCATGTTGTCCCGCCGTGACCGGTCTGTCCTCCTCAGATTCCAGTTCGGAGTCGGAACCTCGAACAGAGACTGCTGTGTGCATGATCTCTTCCTCTTCGACATCGAGATGTTCGGAGCTTCTGGACACCATCTCGAGTCTACAGGCCCTTCTGTCTCGAAGAGTCTTTTTGGAGCGGAAGGATCGACAGGCCTCACAGTTTTCTTCACGATGATTTGGGGAAAGGCAAAGATTACAGACAAGATGCTGGCCTGTGTAAGGATATTTTACATGGCACCGAGGACAGAACCGGAATGGAGTCTGATCTTTGAGGCTTCCACTCGGTCAGCCCGACTAGGCCCGAGTTGGGCACGCTCCCCCCGAAGGGCGAGTAGAGTTGTCTTTTCCAAAGGTACTGATGTGTCAATGGAAGATGTAAACCCGATCAATACAATACCGACGAAAATAAAACGTTATCCAAGTTTTCCAAATCGAACTATCGGAGCGAAAGGAAACACGTCCGAACCCGACGGCAGAACGAAAACAATCTAACATGGAGTCGATGCCCATGCGCAATGGAACCGAAGAGGAGGAGTCACTCGATCCCGTGACTCGAAAACACTTCTTTGAAGAAAAACAACTTGTAACACTCCGAGCCCAGCACTAGATGGCAGAAGTATAATGCACAGCATGTGTATCTGCAGCTACACATGCCACTGAACATATATATATATATATATATATATATATATATATATATATATATATATATGAGTCACATATATTATTGTATAATTTGTGAAGTTGTCATTCCTGTGGACTGTCTTATATTGTCTTTTTCTGATAGTGGTTATCTGTATGTATCTTCACAAGCGGCGTATTTCAATGCCTCTTTAAATTTCTGTACTCTGGTTGACAGTATTTAGATAACTAAATTATCTGTTTGGTTGTCGATAATATTCTGATAATGTTTTTTAATTGTTTAACCCAGCCGGAAACTCTCTGAAATGCTGCGAGTGTTTTCGACACTGTATTTGTTATATCTTGTATATATTTGTAAGGAAGGTTGGGAGGTTGCCAGGGCAACAGGGTGTTGCCTGGTGACAATGTGATGATTCTGGGGTGGAATAGTCTGTAAGGCAGTTGCTGCTGTGACTTGCCAGGGTTGAGATGTTGTTTTCTTCTAAGGAAATAAAGCAGGAAAAACAAGGAAGAAGAGTGTACTTCTTTTCATTGGCAACGAGGATGGGATGTATATCTCTGACAACCCTGGCAGATTATAGTGAAGGCCACAGGAATTCAATTATGATTTTGGAAAAACCATCATTGGTTGCAGCAGCACAGTAAATTGTACAAGGACGTTTACCTGGACACTTTTGGCGGCGTTTTTATCCTAAGGTATGTGGTGTCATGGAGTAATTGGACCGTTTCAATCCAGTTGTGGATGAGTACAATAACTATTTTTATCGAAGTGTGCGCATATTGTTTACGTGCGTTTGTCAACATAAGGAGCGAGTGGAAAGGTTGACATCGGGAAAACACTTGAAGGTGCAAAACCATACCGCGTTGGATGGTGCGAGTGTAAAGGTCAAGGTGAACATTGGATCGCATACAACTTATTGGTAACGTACCGCGCTGGGTGTTTGTTGCATTTCAAATGTGGTGAGAACTTCCACGGCGCAAGTTGACACGAGCGGTTTACCTCTTTGGCCGGCACGCTCGGCACAGTTCCTTCAGCGCCGTGACGAGGAGGAAGTGGCATAACTGCGCGTGTTCTGCGCAGCAACATGACGTCTGGAAACTGACGTGTGTGCACGCACGCACGTGATCCTATGTGTGTCATCATTTCTGGAAGGACGCAACACCATAGCAACGAGTAAACAATCAGTGCTCAGCCTTCACGTGTCGGCTTGGCAGGAGCGCACTGTAACGCGGTACGGAGGCATTTATTTAGGATTGTGTTGCACTGAGGCTGGATAAAAAAATAATAATAATAAATAAGAAAAAATAAATAATAACATAACGAAAAGGTGAAGGAAGAAGAAAGAAGAAGTGAAGGTGAATAAGAGTTAATGGGAAATATTTTTGGACAACGGTGACTACTTTTGTTATTTAAGCTTTTTATTTTTGCCACGTTTAAACTGTAAAATTTGGGACTTTGTGGTTTGAAGTTTTTTGCCATGCAAGCGATAGTGCCACCGTCCACATTTTTACCTGTTCCCGGGGAACCATGTATGTCTTGGGAAGACTGGGAGGAGGCATTTGAGACATATTTGGAAGCTTTGGGTGGAGCTATTTTTACGGCTAGAAGAAAATTAGCGTTGTTGAAACATAATTTGGGAGTTGAGGGGAGAAAAGTTTTGAAAACACTACCATATGAAAATATTGTTGTCAATGAGAATGACGGGGAAGAGGAAGATGGTGATGAAGATGATTTATACACTAGTGCGATGACAGCTTTGAGAAATCATTTTGGTTGCAAATTGAGTATAGTGGTTGAAAGTCACAAATTCTTCTCCAGGGCACAAGCTTCACATGATTCGATTGATCAGTCTGTCAGTGCGTTGAGGATGTTAGCAATAATTTGTAAATTTGGAAGTTTGCATGAGGAGATAATTAGAGATCAATTGATCAATCGAACTAAAAGTTTGCGTATTCAAGAGAAGCTATTAAGTTTGAAGGACTCGTCTTTGGATGAAGTTATAACAATAGCGAAGCATGTGGAAGATACTTCGAGGTATATTACAGAATTGAGTGCTGATAATACTGATGCAGTGTTGGGACAATCGATCAGTATGGTTAAGCAGAAAACTAGTAGCAAAGTTGATGGAAAAAAAAAAATGTTTTAGATGTGGGAGTATGAAACACTTGGCTTTCTCTACCAGTTGTCCTGCAAAAGAAGCCAAGTGTTTCCTATGCAGTAGAGTGGGCCATTTCTCTAAAGTATGCAATCAAAAGAACACTTCATATAAATAGAAAAGTCTGAATTGTTTGTGTGATAAAATCCAGGAACAAGATATATCTGAAGAGAACGAAGGTATAGAGATACTGATGATAAATGGAAATTCAATATGTGAGAAGGATCAAATAAGCAAAATTTGCAAACTTGAATTAGATCAGGTCAATCCTCCGAAATGTGAAATCAGCGTGAATGGTATAGTGGTTGTCACGTGGGCGGATTTGTGTTCCCCGTATACACTTATTGATAGGACAACGTGGGTCAAGCTGGGGAAATGTAACTTATCAGAATCTGAAATTGAGTTGGTGGGGTATGGTGGTAGCAAAATGCCCATCATGGGACGCTTCTGGGAGAAGGTGGTTTTTAAGCAAAGAGAAACTGAGTGTTGGGTGTATGTGGTAGAAGGTGGTGGTTGTTTACTAGGTTGGAAGGAACAAAAAGCGCTGAAGATATTGTTAGACCCCAACAACGAGGGGCAGGTGTTGACTGTGAAACACGATGAAGTACAAAGGTGGAAGATGGAGTTTCCTAATTTGTTCAAAGATGAACTAGGGTGTTTGAAGAAGTTTCAGCACCGAATTGTGTTAAAGGAGGGAGCAGTGCCGAAAGTAGACAAAATGAGGAATGTGCTTGTGATATTGTGAGGTGCGTTAAAAGAGGAACTTGCACGTTTACTGCAGTTAGGGGTGATTGAGAAAATTGAGGCTTCTGAATGGTTAAGTCCGGTAGTTTTAGCTCGTAAGCCTAATGGGAAAATTAGGATGTGTGTGGACCTGAGAGAATTGAATGACAACATATGGGTGGACAGGCATCCAATTCCAAATATTAATGAGTTGTTAACAGGAGTTAAGGGTGGTAAGTTATATTCAACTTTGGATTTGTCAAGTGCATATCACCAGATTCTATTACATCCTGAATCTAGGCATTTAACGTTGTTCATCACACCAGAAGGAGCGTTTAGGTTCATCCGCATGCCGTTTGGGCTAGCATCGGCATCAGCTGTGTTTCAAAGGGCTATGCAAAGTTTGTTGGGTCACTTGAAGCATGTCAGGTGTTTCCAAGATGATGTGTTAGTGTGGGGTGAAAATGCGAATGAACATGATGATACATTAAGGAAGGTGTGCCAGATTTTGGAAGGTGCAGGATTGACAGTGGAAGTGAATAAATGCAAGTTTGCACGGGAGTGTGTGGAATACTTGAGTCATACAATATCGTGGGAAGGAATAAAACCAAAGAGAAACCTAATGGAAACTATAGAACAGGCACCTAGTCCTGAGGATAAGGACCAGTTAAGGTCTTTTTTAGGATTATCGGAGTACTACGCTAAATTTGTGAGGATTTTTGCGGATTTAGCACAGCCATTGTGTTTGTTGTTAAAGAAGAGTCAGCAATATGTTTGGTCAGGGGAGTGTCAACAATCTTTCCTCAAACTCAAGAAGTGTATTGTTGACGCGGTTGAGTTGAAACCATTTGAGGTTCATGACCACACTATAGTTTCAACGAACGAGTTACTTACCTTCGGTAACGACTTTTCTGGTGGATACATTAGCTACCTGTGGATTCCTCACCTAATGAATACTCCCCATGGCGCCAGCATTCGACGGAAATCTTCTTACTAGTCTCTGCACGTCGACGAGGACGTCACTCTTGCCCACGCGACGCCGTCTGACGTCATACAGGCAATAAGAGGTCCTCGCCGACGTGCCGATGACAGTACCAACATTTTTTACGTGCATGAGAATAATAATAATAACCCAATGTAATGAAAGAGCAAAGCAACATCTCTTAATATTGTAAATCAGACAACATAGCAATAAAATAGCTGTAGATTTAATATAACCTTCTTTTTTTTTTTTTTTTTTTAAACAAATAAATATATACATACGAATCATGTATATACACAATATATATAGATTTATATATAAATATACACATATATACAAATATCATATATGCAAAATGTATTGCAACTTTGAAAACCAAAAGGAGCACACTCAAGGATTGCTTGGAGAGACCAAAAAGGCAACGGGGAGGCGGGTGGGACCGTGAGGAATCCACAGGTAGCTAATGTATCCACCAGAAAAGTCGTTACCGAAGGTAAGTAACTCGTTCTTCTGATGGATACAACTACCTGTGGATTCCTCACCTAATGAATAGAGTCCCAAAGCAGTACCACGCCCGGCGGTGGGTGCCTAAATGGTCAAACCAAGAAATCCTGCAGCACTGACCGTGCAAAATGACCGTCCCTTCTGACTTCAGAGTCCAAACAGTAATGTTTCACAAAAGTGTGAAGGGACGACCAAGTTGCGGCCTTGCAGATGTCGACCACAGGAACACCTCTGGCCAAGGCCGAAGTGGCCGACTTAGCTCTGGTGGAATGAGCTCTAATGCCCTCAGGAGGATCCTTCTTTGCCAAAGAGTAACAGATTTTAATGCAAAGAACAACCCACCTGGATAGTGTTCTCTTGTGGACTGCCTTTCCTCTCCTCTTGCCCACGTATCCAATAAACAGCTGATCCTCCAGCCTGATATCCTTCATTCTGTCGATATAGAAGCTCAACGCCCTTTTTGGGTCCAGGCGATGTAGTCTTTCTTCCTCCTTTGAAGGATGAGGCGGAGGATAAAACGTGGGCAAAGTGATTGTCTGAGACAAATGAAAGGGTGAAACAACCTTCGGAAGGAAAGCAGCCTTGGTCCTCAACACCACCTTATCCCCATAAAACGTTATATAAGGTGGTTTAACCGATAAGGCCTGCAACTCACTCACTCTCCTTGCAGATGTTATAGCTACCAGGAATACTGTTTTAATAACCAAATACCTTAAAGGGCAAGAATGCATAGGCTCAAAAGGGGACCCCATAAGGAAAGTCAGGACCAAGGACAAATCCCATTGAGGCATAATGAATGGTTTTGGAGGATATTGATTCAGAAGACCTTTCAAGAATCTGAGAACAATAGGGGATTTAAATAACGACGGTTGGTCTGGAAGACAAATGAAGGCTGACAAGGCCGACAAATAACCCTTAATGGTAGCCACTGCACAACCTTTCTGCGCTAGAGACAGTGCAAAAGACAAAACATGTGACAGATGAGCATGTAAGGGATCAATCTGTCTCTCTCCACACCACATAAAAAAATTTAGACCACCTATTAGCGTAGATAGATTTAGTGGAGTGTCGCCTGGCCGCTAAGATAACATCCACTACATCAGGCGGGAGAGAGAAGGAACTCAGGTTGCCCCGTTCAATCTCCAAGCATGTAGGTGCAGACTCTGGAGGTTGGGGTGTAAAACCTGCCCCTGCGACTGCGAGAGGAGGTCTGCCCTGAGAGGGAGACGGAGCGGAGGGCACAGTGAGAGTTGGAGAAGGTCGGAGTACCATACCCTCCTTGGCCAATCCGGAGCTATTAAGATGACTTGGGCCCGGTCTTGGCGAATTTTCCTCAACACTCGAGGAATCAAGGGTATGGGGGGAAACGCGTAAAGCAACTGGTCGCACCAGGTTATCTGAAACGCGTCCCCCAACGCTCCCTGCATCGGATACTGGAGGCTGCAGAATAACGGGCAATGCGCGTTCTCCTGAGTGGCAAACAGATCTATCCGAGGAAACCCCCACATCTGGAAGATTAAACAGACTTGATCTGGATGGAGACGCCACTCGTGGTCTGCCGAGAATTGGCGACTGAGACTGTCCGCACGTACATTCAAGACCCCAGACAGATGATTTGCCACCAAGCAAATCTGATGGTCCTTTGCCCAGGACCATAGCCGAAGAGCTTCTCTGCAGAGAAGGTACGACCCTACTCCTCCCTGTTTGTTTATGTGCCACATCGTGGTAGTATTGTCCGTCAGGACCTGTACCGACTGACCACGAAGGGATGGGAGGAAGGCCTTGAGAGCCAGACGTACAGCCCGTAACTCCAACAGATTGATATGAAACACCTGTTCCTCTGGAGACCAAAGCCCTTTGATCTCCAGATCCCCCAGATGAGCTCCCCATCCTAGGGTGGAAGCATCCGTTATTACCGTGGCCACTGGTGGCGACTGCGCGAACGGCTTTCCCTGTGAAAGATTGCTGCCCGCAATCCACCACTTCAATTCCACAGCAGCATCTCTGGAGATCTTGACAGTACCTTCTAAATCTCCCTTGTGTTGAGACCACTGCCTTCGGAGGCACCACTGAAGAGCCCTCATGTGCCAGCGAGCATGCGTGACCAACAGAATGCAGGAGGCGAACAGACCGAGCAGACAAAGGACCTTGAGGACTGGAACTACCGCTCCATTTCGAAACATTGGAACCAATTCCTGAATATCTTGAATCCGCTGAGGCGGAGGAAAGGCTCGACTCAATGTTGTATCCAGTACTGCCCCTATGAACAGGAGGCGCTGAGAGGGCTCCAGGTGAGATTTGGGCACGTTCACCGAAAAGCCCAGGTCGAACAACAACTGGGTTGTTGACTGCAGATGATGCGACACAAGCTCCGGGGACTTGGCTTTGATCAATCAGTCGTCCAAGTAAGGGAATACTGCTATCCCCTTCCTTCTGAGCTCTGCCGCAACCACTGACATCACCTTTGTGAAGACTCGAGGTGCTGAAGTAAGACCAAACGGGAGGACCGCAAACTGATAGTGCTGCGACCCTACCACAAACCGGAGATACTTCCTGTGCGACTTGAGTATCGGGATATGAAAGTAAGCATCCTGCAAGTCGACAGACACCATCCAATCTTCCTTGTTCAACGCCAAAAGCACCTGTGCTAGGGTCAGCATCTTGAACTTTTCCTGTTTGAGGAACCAATTCAAGATCCTCAGATCCAGGATTGGTCTCAACTGACCATCCTTTTTGGGAATCAGGAAGTATCTTGAGTAACAACCTCGACCCCTTTCCTGCTCTGGGACCAACTCTACCGCGCCCTTTGAAAGGAGGACTTGAACCTCCTGTTCTAGCAACAGGAGGTGTTCTTCTGAACAATAAGATGGGCGGGGCGGGATGAGGGGCGGGAACTCCCGAAAGGGAAGGGCGTAGCCTTTTCCCACAATGCCGAGAACCCAAGTGTCCGTTGTGATAGACTTCCACTTGTGGAAAAAATGCTGTAATCTTCCCCCTACAGGAGAGGAGTGAGTGGGAAACGGCGGAAGCCTAAGGCTGCTTCCCCTGCTGCACCCCTCCAGAGGACGAGAAAGAGGCAGAGTGCTGTTGAGAGGCTCCTCTGGTACGGACCCCACCCCTCCCCCTCCCTCTAAATGACCTATAGGGGAGGGAAGAGGCGGGTTGCTGGAACCTCCCCCGAAAGGAAGAGGAATAAGAGCCACGCCCAAATCCCCGAAACCTCCTGAAAAATCTAGAAGAAACAGAGGAAGAAGGAGCTTGCAGTCCTAACGATTTAGCTGTGGCTCTGCTCTCCTTAAATCGTTCCAAGGCCGAATCTGCCTTGGCTCCAAACAGTCTGTCCCCATCAAACGGGAGGTCCAGCAGGGTCGACTGCACATCCGCAGAGAACCCTGAGTTTCGGAGCCAGGCCTGTCTTCTTGCCACCACAGCCGTGCCCATCGCCCTGGCCACCGAGTCGGTCGTGTCCAGCCCAGACTGGATAATCTGGGTCGCGGCAGCCTGGGCGTCCGAGACCACATCCAAGAGACCCTGGGGGAGCTCCGTAAATGAAGACGAAATATCATCCATCAGAGCATGGATGTACCTCCCCAGAATGCACGTTGCGTTGGTGGCCTTTAACACCAAACTGCATGACGAAAATATTTTCTTGGACTGCGCATCCAGTTTCTTGGAGTCTCTGTCTCCAGGCACCGTCGGGAAGGAACCAGGCGCTGACTTTGAGGAACAGGAGGCTTGCACCACCAAGCTCTCCGGCGTAGGGTGTCTAGAGAGAAAGCCAGGGTCAGATGGTGCAGCTCGATACCTCCTGGCCACAGCCCTATGAACGGCCAAGGAAGACACCGGCTTCTTCCACACCTCCAACACCGGATCCAGCAAAGCCTCATTAAATGGCAAGAGAGGCTCAGCTGCAGCAGAGGCCGGATGCAATACCTCCGTCAGCAAATTCTGCTTCGCCTCTGCCACCGGCAAAGGCAGGTCCAAAAAGCTCGCTGCCTTCCTCACCACAGCATGAAAGGAAGCAGCCTCCTCCGTATATTCCCCTGGAGATGAAAGGTCCCACTCAGGGGAAGTGTCCAGCCCACTGGCTGTATCCAGACCATGCAGTCCGTCTCCAGAGTCCTCAATCTCTCCCTCCTCTAGGACTCGCTGGTACTCCTGCTCTTCTAAAAGACGGAGAGCACGCCTCCTCGAATGAAGTCTCTCCTCGATACGCGGAGTCGACATGGCCTCCGCCGACGTCGAAGAACGGCGCCGCTCTCCAGAAGCATCCGACGCCGCGTCCGGCGCCACAGGCAGCTTCGGCGCCGAGGCAGGAGCCGGAGGACGAGGTCTTGGAGCCGATGGACCAACCGGAGTCACAGGGCAAAATCCTGACTTCGACGGAAGGGCAACCTCCGGGGCCGAAACATCCGAAGCCACCGGAGCGGCCACCGACGCCGGCACCGGCGCCGAGCCCACATTCCCAAAAGGGAGAAAGGGCATAAAGGGTGCCGGCCGAAGAGGCGCAGGATCACCCAACGAAAAGGCCAAGGGCCCCGAAGGACCAGCCGGAGCAGCTCCTGGAGCCATCTGCTGAAAGATGGTATACATCGCATTAAGAAACGCGGTACTATCGGCTCCAGGAGTGGGAAAAGCCGGATACTGGGGTGCCTGGATCGAGGGCGACCCCGACGCCGGCCTCGACGTCTGCGACGCCGGAGAAAACACAAGAGGCTGCACCACCTCAAACACCGACGCCTGACCAGGCGAAGTCGGTGACGCCGGAGAGGGCAACGGCGTCGAAGGATGCGGCGTGACCGTGGGGCTGACCTCCCAAGTCTTCCGACGCCGAGCCGAAGGTGACCTCGAACGAGACTCCTTGCTGGAATGACGTCGTGAGTCTCTACGGCGCCGGGAATCTCGATGACGCCGGTGAGACCTTGGCGAAGAAGACTTCTTATGATGTTTCTCCTTCTTCTTTGACTTTGCCATGAATAACTTGGCCTCACGCTCTTTGAGGGCCTTCGGATTCATGTGTTGACATGAATCGCAAGTCGAGACGTCGTGGTCGGAGCTCAAACACCATAGACAGTCGGAGTGAGGATCTGTAACTGACATCTTGCCCCCACACTCTCGACAGGGCTTGAAACCCGACTTCCTCTGAGACATTGTTACCGCAGAGAAGACTACGCAGCAGACAATACACTGTAACCACGAAGGTAACAGTAGCTCCCCCGAAGATAACCGTTTCGAATGCACGGAAAAAAGGGAACTGTCATCGGCACGTCGGCGAGGACCTCTTATTGCCTGTATGACGTCAGACGGCGTCGCGTGGGCAAGAGTGACGTCCTCGTCGACGTGCAGAGACTAGTAAGAAGATTTCCGTCGAATGCTGGCGCCATGGGAGTATTCATTAGGTGAGGAATCCACAGGTAGTTGTATCCATCAGAAAGATGCAAGCATGTATGGATTGGGTGCAGTATTAATACAGGTTCACAATGGAAAAGAACATGTGATAGCGTTTGCATCACGGACTTTGAGGGGAGCGGAGACATCGTATTCCGTGATTGAAAAAGAAGCTTTAGCCTGTTGGTGGGGTATACAATATTTCAGGAATTACGTTTGGGGAAGAAGATTCGAGTTGCGAACGGACCATAAGCCTTTAGTGGATTTATTCACAACCAAGGGTGCAGGCCGTGCATCATCCAGAATTGCAAGATGGTTGTATAGGTTACAGGAGTACACGTTTAACGTGAAATATGTACCAGGTATTACTAATGTCAATGTTGATTGTTTGTCAAGATTACCAGTAGAGAGGGAATCTGAGGATGAGGATGAGGAATGGTTGGTGGCAAGTTTGGAGGATAAAAATGAGAAGGCAATAAGTAAGGAGGTGTGGAAAACGGCGGTACAAAAGGATGATGAATTGAAACGTGTAATGAGTAATGTATGCAAAAGGTGGTCAGAAATTGGAGATGCAACGGGGTTGATAATGAATTTCAAAAATTTATGGTCAGAGTTATCTGTACAAGATGGTTTGCTGAGAAGAGGGGAGAAATTGGTTGTTCTGCACAGTTTGAGACAGGATGTGCTGGGAATGTTGCACGATGGGCATGGTGGAATGTCGGGAATGAAAAGAAAAGCGAGAGAAGATTTTTGGTGGCCAGGCATGGATGTAGAGGTGGAAAGATATGTAAGAAATTGCATGTGTTGTGCGCAGAGTGACAAGACACGTATAAGTGAGAAGACTCCAGTTGTACCTGTTCCTTTTCCAGCAGATCCTTGGCAGAAGGTAGGAGTGGATATTTGCGCCCCCATTCGATTTGGTGGGTCATGGAAGGAATTTTGTGATTGTCATGATGGATTACCATTCTAAATGGCCGGAAGTCAGTGTGGTGAAGGATATCAGATCGTCCATGATTATTGCGTTTTGTGAGGAAGTTTGGAGGAGGGAAGGGTATCCTGCAGAGTTGATAACAGACAATGGACCCCAATTCATTTCAAGTGAATTTGAGAAGTATTTAAATTGCTGTGGGATTGAACATATCAGGTCTGCAGTAGTACATCCTAAGGAGAACGGTTTAGTTGAACGATTCAACAGGGTAGTGGTGGAAAATATCCAACTATCACTTCAAAATGATTTAGATTGGAGGAATGAGTTAAAGAAATTGTTATGAAACTATCGTACGACACCCCATTCTGTGACTCTGGAAATGCTGTTTATGTTGTTAAAAGGCAGGAAACCGTGTACGAGGATTGTGCCCGGAAGGATGGGTAGAGCAGGTAGAAGAAGTGTGGATGGAAAGGGTTTGTTACACCGAGTAGAAAAAATGAAAGGAAAATATGATGTAAGGTGTGAGAGTAAAATGAAGAAATGTAAAATGGCGGTTGGTGATTGGGTACGTACCAAGTTGGTCCATGGTTCGAGGAAGGGTGTATCCAAATGGTCAGATCCCAAACGTATTGTGGGGGTGAGAAGGTACAGTGTGGATTTAGATTACGGAAAAAGGTGGAATTTGAGGAGAGTGGTTAAATGTAAGGATCAAGAGTTGAGTGCATGGCTAAGGACACATCAGGAACCATTTTAAACAGTAAATAAGGAGATTCCAGGAGTGTTTGGATAGAAGGAGGATCAAGAAGCCGTGGTATTTGAAGGACTATTATACTGGATAATAAGAGTATATTTTTTTTTCTGGGAAATATTGGGCTGGGTGGTGTGTAGACGGTCCATTTAGATAGTCCAGTTAGGTACATGTTTTTAATATGTTATTTTGCTAGTTATGAAATAGTCGTTAGGTAAATTGTGTAAAAGGGGAGATGTGTTGTATCTTGTATATAATTGTAAGGAAGGTTGGGAGGTTGCCAGGGCGACAGGGTGTTGCCAGGTGACAATGTGATGATTCTGGGGTGGAATAGTCTGTAAGGCAGTTGCTGCTGTGACTTGCCAGGGTTGAGATGTCGTTTTCTTCTAAGAAAATAAAGCAGGAAAAACAAGGAAGAAGAGTGTGCTTCTTTTCAGTATTCACTCTTGAAACATTAAGAATTATGTGTGGTTTACTTGAATAGTCCTTGAAAATGCATTTGAAGCGAAGTTTTGCCCCAAAAACGTTTACCTCACAAGAGCACTCTCTCTACGCCTCTGGATTCCTGTCAGGATACAGTTGAGGTGTCAAGTGCTCTAGCAGTGCGTGCATATCACAGTACCAAACAGAGCGCAACGCTAGAACTTCAACTTTATATCTGAACATCTCGTCGGCCATCTTGGATTTCTTTTTCTGTGTCTTCCTGGCAACGTGTACAGTGCAACTTGACAAGCTATCTTCCAATAAGAACATCGCCTCTTCCACTGCGGATACTTCTTTACCAATACTCATATTAGTTTTCCTTTACCTTTTACTGTTATTACATGGCAAGTCTGAGGGTTCTTGAGATTTTCTTCCTACTTTATCTTTTCTTACTTTTATCTTCAGAGGGTTTCTGTGGGGTGGGGTTTTTAGGAAGAGAAGGGTAAATATAGATCTAAGCATAACCTGGTGTTGTGGATCATAGACACATGCAAGCAACTAATGGATCACCCTAGTGATAACTTCTCACTCAATAAAATAATATACAAATGTGGAAAATTAAAATGGTGCCTGTTAAGTTTCTTGTTCCCCAGCTCTTCCCTGTTTCTTCCCTGCCCTCCGTGCCCAAGACTGAATCCGACTGCGTAAGCGATCGCGTACTTGCCACACCAACATCCCACCAGGGACGTGATGGACCTCAGTGTTCCTCCCGGGGAATCTGTTTTGCCTGGCATCTCCGTTCCTGCTTGTGTCGTCCGCCAGGGTTACTGCATCGGACCCTTTTTCTTCCAGTCTGCTCTCCTGTAGCCTGTTCTCCCTCCTTGGGCCTCCGTCGCTCCTCAGTCATTCCGCGTTCTCCTCCTCTCTGGGCCTCTCCATCCTCAAGTAAGTTGGTACGCTTCTCCATGTGTACCGATGTAATGCGTTTCATCATCCCCCTGGAGCATAGGTCTGGCAGCTCTGGGTCTTCCAGGTCCATATCGCCAGACCCCGGCACGGCCGCCCTGCTACAAGTCCTAGATTATTAGTCCCCAATAAAACACATTTGGCCGGAGAGGCACACGTTCCCAAAACACCATAAAAGTTAAATGCCACGTGAAGCTAGGAACACTCAGCCAATAAGCACACAATACACAGTGATCATCCGCTCCTCATGCTGGACATCTGGACAAGTTACCTACTGACCCACATTTAGCCCACGCAAGGCGGAAACCCACCTGCACACTTTATCAGATGGTCAGATTTACGACTCCGTGACTAGGCCCTAATTCCTTTCTGTAAAGAATTCTGTAGCTTTGAGAGACAGTCTTCAGACCCTGACTCTGTACTCTGCTCTCCTGGCTGCTGCGTTTAATTAAACCAACTGCTCCTGTTTTGCCAAACGTCTCTTGTCTTTAATTTCTTTAAGGTAAATCCGCATTTGAGCCTCATAACAAAAGGCAGGGTGACTCAAGACTCAGAAAGACATTTCTTACATATGGACCCGGCCCATCTGTGAAGTTGTCCAATACGGTGACAGGAAGCACATAGGAGGAGTGAGTCGATAAACTGGATAACAAGAGCAGGCAGATGGATGGTGAGTCACTATCTTAGGCAGAACATTCTAAACATAAATATCACATTTAGTGACAAATGTAGATTCCACCCACCTAAATACAACTAACCACAACACATCTCCCTTCTTTCACAAAAGTCACAACGATACCTACCCAACAGCTTAAAACATAACATAAATGAATGAGAGAATCATGCAGTTAAGTAATAACGTGAAAGAAAATGATGGCACATTTACCCCGACCAACAGAATGAGAATTGTTTCTGAACATCTTTTGCTAAATCAGGAGGAGCAACTGCAGCAGCACCACAATTACCTCATCCACTGTCTGCTCGGCCAATTTCAACATAATCCAAACATCTACAGAATAATTTTCAACACAATTTCCTCCAGACCTTTACACAGAGATCCATTGCCTCCTTTTGTGAAAAATCTTGGTTTATACACCTCACCAGCTTCCAAACATTTCCATTGACACTGTGATTCCTGTCAAACTACCCTTTGTAGTTATGCTAGTGCTTCACAACTCTTTCCGACAGGTAACCCCTTTCCAACTTCCAGTCTCTCTCTTGCCCGCCACCAAGCCAAAGAAGGTTCAACCTTGATCCTGCAAGTCTCCCTTTCAAGCATACAAAAGGTAAGACCCTTTCACAATTTTAGGTGTATTCTATGGGCCCAAGTATTTCACATGATGCACACTTCAAAGACTCCCTCAACTCCACTGTTCTCTGCACACAGGTTTTAACCATCCTATTCATCCTCTCAACCAAATCATTCGCTTGGGAGAATATAGAGCTGTCGTGTAAAGACTGTAAGCTAAGCTTCCTAGGTAATCATGCATCCCTGCTGATGCAGATTGCACCCGTTTTCCATAATGAGGCATTTCAAAATGAAGCCGAGCTGGATAACTCATCTTTCAAGAACTCTAACACATTTCCAGCCGTGGCCACACTCATGCATCTCATAGCAACCTACTTACTTGTGTTGTCTACTAACAGCACTCTCAGGGCGGCAAACAGTGAAATGGACCCACAGTGTCCCTCTCCAGTTTACAGCACTGTTCTACCGGTATCTCCACTGGCAACAAAGGAGCTTCCCTCACAACCTTCCTCTTATCGATCTATGCATAACAGGCATCCCTCCACCTCATTCTACACCATCAGACCCATCTTAGCTCACCAATATTATTCCCAAACCTAAACCTTTGCCATATTCCTACCCTGATGTCTTATGTATGTCAAACTCAATTCCTTTTCAGACTTTCAGTGGGCAACTCAACTGATGTCTCTACATAATTCTTCTTTTACTAAATTTATCTTTAATGTTCCAGAACAGCTTCTCAGAGTCAGCCAACTCTTCTGCCATGCTTTCACTCACCCGCATTATAGGGACACAGTCCTCATCCACTGTACAGGCCTCAGTGGCAACCTAAACAGACTATTTGTGCTCCTAATCTTCAATTCTGATAGACACTACCACAAAACTGAGATTCCCGATACTTTCCATCTGCCTACTTATCCTTACTGTAGATTTCCTACCTAGTTTACATGTGAAAAAATTATTCACTAAGGGTTTTTGATCACTCCTCACTATAAACATTATATTCAAAAGAAAAACTTGAAATGATGGACAGAACAAATGCATGTAAGAGCTTCCTGCTCAATCAACAAGTAGTCCCATTTCTCCTCTGAGAGAGCGGGAGGCAAGTGCCAAAATGCTCTCATCACCATTCTTAACCTGAGCCAGCAGCGCACCCAATCCAAATTGACTCACGTCAGTAGTTAAAGCAGTCTTCTTCCTTACATCAAAATGTAGTAAGCTGGCACCCTACACATTTCCTATCTGACACCAGCCAATGCAAATTGACAACTAGTCATTCATCAAAACCTTTTCCCCCTTTTTAACAAGAATCTTAAAAAGTCCTCAAGGCATTCATGCAACAGGCAAAGTCCTGATAAAAGTAAATAATATTCATACAAACTAAGACAAAACTGTGCCATTGATTATTGCCTCTTGACAGGTGCATAAAGTATAGATTCTATCAACTCAATATTGGGACTAATGCCTCAAGCCGCCAGCCCCTTCCAGGAAAAAGTGTGTGTCCTACAGAAGTTAGACTCCCCACTCAGAACAGATATACCATTTTTTTTTTTAAGACAAGGTTTCTCATATTGACCCTGTATTTTTACATAAATCAAAATATCATCCCGGAAACACATACTTCATGCCCTCCAACACCTTCCTCATGACTCACTGCCGATGCCAACTCAAAAATGTGTTCTGACACAAAGGTATGCCCCCAAAGGTAACACAAATTAAGTCAAATGCCTAAATTCCCTCCTCAACTGTACCTTGTTAACTGTAGACTAAAAGGTCCATATCATCAAACATTTTTGCTCTGTCTAGTAGCACCAACTCTTCAGAAATGTTGGGATGTTGTTGTCCATCTACCCAGATATTATAAAATCAACACACATCCTGATGGTTCTTATTATCATCCATGGGTGCTAACACCCCAGGTTCTAACCATTCAGGGGCCTTGCATTGTTTTCCTCAATAACCCCAATTCTCTTGGTCAATCCAATTCTACACCCAAGGGCTCATCAGCAAATCTGGAACCTCTCACCAATGAACCATTGTTAAAAAAAAAAACTTTTTTAGTACTATCTTGTGTTTGGTGTTTACCAGTAATTCTAATGCATTCTTAAATGCTTTCAGAAATGTATCTACAATGCCTTACTCTTCACTCACATGAGAGATTATTTGGGATTTAGGATTATATCTAGGTCACGCTGGTGTCTCTAGCACAGGAGGTTAGATCCTCTCTTCACTATGTACACCTTACCCCCACGTTGTAGGAGGCTGGTGTAGGAAATTACCATCTTGCCTGGCATGTTACCCCCATTTTCACTGTATGTATGTATGTTTTAGCCTCTGTGTCACTGGCATCCTGCTAGGCAGGACCCCAGTGCTCATAGTATGTGCCCTGTATGTGTTCCCTGTGTGGTGCCTAACTGTATCACTGAGGCTCTGCTAACCAGAACCTCAGTGTTTATGCTCTCTCTGCTTTCCAAATTTGTCACTGCAGGCTAGTGACTAAATTTACCAATTCTCATTGGCACACTGGTACACCCATATAATTCCCTTGTATGTGGTACTTAGGTACCCAGGGTATTGGGGTTCCAAGAGATCCCTATGGGCTGCAGCATTTCTTTTGCCACCCATAGGGAGCTCAGACAATTTTTACACAGGCCTGCTACTGCAGCCTGAATGGAATAACATCCACGTTATTTGACAGCCATTTTTTACTGCACATAAGTAACTTATAAGTCACCTATATGTCTAACCTTCAATTGGTGAAGGTTGGGTGCCAATTTACTTAGTGTGTGGGCACCCTGGCACTAGCCAAGGTGCCCCCACATTGTTCAGGGTGAATTCCCCGGACTTTGTGAGTGCGGGGACACCATTACACGCGTGCACTATACATAGGTCACTACCTATGTATAGCGTCACAATGGTAACTCCGAACATGGCCATGTAAACATGTCTAAGATCATGGAATTGTCAACCCCAATACCATCCTGGTATTGGGGGGACAATTCCATGATCCCCAGGGTCTCTAGCACAGAACCAAGGTGCTGCCAAACTGCCTTTCCACTGCAGCTGCTGCTGCTGCCAACCCCTCAGACAGGATTCTGCCCTCCTGGGGTCCAGGCAGCCCTGGCGCAGGAAGGCAGAACAAAGGATTTCCTCTGAGAGAGGGTGTTACACCCTCTCCCTTTGGAAATAGGGGTGAAGGGCTGGGGAGGAGTAGCCTCCCCCAGCCTCTGGAAATGCTTTGAATGGCACAGATGGTGCCCATCTCTGCATAAGCCAGTCTACACCGGTTCAGGGATCCCCCAGTCCTGCTCTGGCGCGAAACTGGACATAGGAAAGGAGAGAGACCACTCCCCTGACCAGTACCTCCCAGGAGAGGTGCCCAGAGCTCCTCCAGTGTGTCCCAGACCTCTACCATCTTGGAAACAGAGGTGTTGGAGGCACACTGGACTGCTCTGAGTGGCCAGTGCCAGCAGGTGATGTCAGAGACCCCCTCTGATAGGCTCTTACCTTTCTTGGTAGCCAATCCTCCTTTCTTGGTAGCCAAACCTCCTTTTTGGGCTATTTAGGGTCTCTCTTCTGGGGAATTCTTCAGATAACGAATGCAAGAGCTCACCAGAGTTCCTCTGCACTTCCCTCTTCGACTTCTGCCAAGGATCGACCGCTGACTGCTCCAGGATGCCTGCAAAACCTCAACAAAGTAGCAAGACGACTACCAGCAACATTGTAGCGCCTAATCCTCCCAGCTTTCTCAACTGTTTCCTGGTGGTGCATGCTCTGGGGGTCATCTGCCTTCACCCTGTACGGGAAGCCAAGAAGAAATCTCCTGTGGGTCGACGGAATCGTCCCCCTGCTAACGCAGGCACCAAAAGACTGCATCACCGTTCCTCTGGGTCCCCTCTCATCCTGACGAGCGTGGTCCCTGGAACACAGGAACTCTATCCAAGTGACTCCCACAGTCCAGTGATCCTTCAGTCCAAGTTTGGTGGAGGTAAGTCCTTGCCTCCCCACGCTAGACTGCAAACCTGTGTACTGCGTGATTTGCAGCTGCTCCCGCTCCTGTGCACTCTTCCAGGATTTCCTGTGTGCACAGCCTAGCCTGGGTCCCCAGCACTCCGTCCTGCAGTGCTCAACCCGCTGAGTTGGCCTCCGACGTTGTGGTACCCTCCTTTGTGACTCTGATCCAGCTCCGGTTAACAAATCTTCTAAGTGCCTGCTCCGGTACTTCTGCGGGTGCTGCCGGCTTTTGTGGGAGCTCTCAGAGTTGCTGAGCGCCCCCCTCTGTCTCCTCCTCCAAGGGACGATGTCCTGGTCCTTCCTGGTCCCCAGCAGCACCCAAAAACCTCTACCACGACCCTTGCAGCTAGCAAGGCTTGTTTGCGGTATTTCTGTGTGGAAACACTTCTGCAACCTTCAACATGACGTGGGACATCTTCCATCCAAAGGAGAAGTTCCTAGTCCTCTTCGTTGTTGCAGAATCCTAAGCTTCTTCCATCCGGAGGCAGCTTCCTTGCACCTTCATCCGGGGTTTCCTGGGCTCCTCCCCCCCCCCGGACACTATTGCGACTCTTGGACTTGGTCTCCTTGCTTTGCAGGTCCTCAAGTCCAGGAGTCCGTCTTCAGTGCTTTGCTGGTGTTTGTGGTTCTTGCAGAACCCCCCTATCACGACTATTGTGTCCTTTTGGGGTAGTAGGTGTACTTTACTCCTACTTTTCAGGGTCTTGGGGTGGGTTATCTTGGACACCCCGACTGTTTTCTTACTCAGAGTTACTAAAAATAAAGGTACTTTATTTTAGTGACAATATGCCAAAAGTATCTCAGAGGATACCCTCACTTGGGAGGTAAGTAATATACACAAATTATGTGCACACAAACCAAAAACAGGTAAGTAACAGAAAAGTAGTGCAAACAATGTAGAATCACAATAGAATGCAATAGGGAGAAATAGGCCTAGGGGCAACACAAACCATATACTCCAGAAGTGGAATGCAAAGCACGAATGGACCCCAGGCCTAGTGTAGTGTGTAGAGGGTCGCTGGGAGTGTCAGAAAACACTAAGGGTGTCCAAGATACCCCACCACCAAGACCCTGAAAAGTAGGAGTAAAGTTACCCTACTACCCCAGAAAGACAGTAAAGTTGAGATAGGGGATTCTGCAAGGACAACAACTGACTGCAAAACACTGAAGACCGATTCCTGGACCTGAGGACGGGGACCAAGTCCAAGAGTCACGCAAGTGTCCAGGGGCAGGAGCCCACTAAACCCCGGACGAAGGTGCAAAAGGGCTGCCTCCGGGTGGAAGAAGCTGAAGATTTTGCAACAACGGAAGGTGCCAGGAACGTCTCCTTTGGTCAGAAGATGTCCCATGGGGTGCTGGAGGATGCAGAGTTGTTTCCATGCAAAAAGACCGCAAACAAGCCTTGCTAGCTGCAAGAGTGGCGGTTGAGGATTTTGGGTGCTGCTAGGGCCCAGGAAGCACCAGGAGGTCGCCCCTTGGAGGAGGAGACAGAGGGGGCGCTCAGCAACCCAGAGAGCCCACACAGAAGCAGGCAGCACCCACAGAAGTACCTGAACAGGCACTTAGAAGATCTGAGGACAGCGGTCAACTCAGAGTCACAAAGGAGGGTCCCACGACGTCGGAGTCCAACTCAGCAAGTTGGGCAATGCAGGACGGAGTGCTGGGGACCTGGGCTAGGCTGTGCACGAAGGAAGTCTTGCAAAAGTGCACAGAAGCCCGAGCAGCTGCAGTTCACGCAGTACACAGGATTATGGTCTGGCATGGGGAGGCAAGGACTTACCTCCACCAAATTTGGACAGAAGGGCCACTGGACTGTGGGAGACACTTGGACCCAGCTCCTGTGTTCCAGGGACCACGCTCGTTAGGATGAGAGGGGACCCAGAGGACCGGTGTTGCAGAAGTTTGGTGCCTGCGTTGGCAGGGGGAAGATTCCGTCGACCCACGGGAGATTTCTTCTTGGCTTCCAGTGCAGGGTGAAGGCAGACAGCCCTCAGAGCATGCACCACCAGTAAACAGTCGAAAAAGCCGGCAGAATGAGGCGCTACAATGTTGCTGGTAGTCTTCTTGCTACTTTGTTGCGGTTATGCAGGCGTCCTGGAGCAGTCAGCGGTCGATCCTTGGCAGAAGTCGAAGAGGGAAGTGCAGAGGAACTCTGGTGAGCTCTTGCATTCGTTATCTGAGGAATAGCCCACAGGAAAGACCCTAAATAGCCCACAGAGGAGGATTGGCTACTGAGAAAGGTATGCACCTATCAGGAGGGGTCTCTGACGTCACCTGCTGGCACTGGCCACTCAGAGCTGTCCATTGTGCCCTCACACCTCTGCATCCAAGATGGCAGAGGTCTGGGACACACTGGAGGAGCTCTGGGCACCTCCCCTGGGAGGTGCTGGTCAGGGGAGTGGTCACTCCCCTTTCCTTTACCCAGTTTTACGCCAGAGCAGGGCTGGGGATCCCTGAACCGGTGTAGACTGGCTTATGCAGAGAGGGCACCATCTGTGCCCATCAAAGCATTTCCAGAGGCTGGGGGAGGCTACTCCTCCCCAGCCATTCACACCTTTTTCCAAAGGGAGAGGGTGTAACACCCTCTCTCAGAGGAAATCCTTTGTTCTGCCTTCCTGGGACCAGGCTGCCCAGTCCCCGGGGGGGGCAGAAACCTGTCTGAGGGGTTGGCAGCAGCAGCTGAGACCCCGGAAGGTTAGTTTGGCAGTACCCGGGTTCTGTGCTGGAGACCTGGGGATGCATGGAATTGTCCCCCCAATACCAGAATCGTATTGAGGTGACAATTCCATGATCCTAGACATGTTACATGGCCATGTTCGGAGTTACCATGGTGACACTACATATAGGTATTGACCTATATGTAGTGCACGCATGTAATGGTGTCCCCGCACTCACAAAGTCTGGGGAATTTGCCCTGAACAATGTGGGGGCACCTTGGCTAGTGCCAGGGTGCCCACACACTAAGTAACTTTGCACCTAACCTTCACCAAGTGAGGGTTAGACATATAGGTGACTTATAAGTTGCTTAAGTGCAGTGTAAAATGGCTGTGAAATATTCTTTCACTCAGGCTGCAGTGGCAGTCCTGTTTAAGAATTGTCTTAGGGTGGCAAAAGAAATGCTGCAGCCCATAGGGATCTCCTGGAACCCCAATACTCTGGGTACCTAGGTCACATATACAAGGGAATTATAAGGGTGTTCCAGTGTGCCAATGAGAATTGGTAAAAGTAGTCACTAGCCTACAGTGACAATTTTAAAAGCAGAGAGAGCATAAACACTGAGGTTCTGGTTAGCAGAGCGTCAGTGATACAGTTAGGCACCACACAGGAAACACATACAGGGCATATTTATGAGCACTGGGGTCCTGGCTAGCTGGATCCCAGTGACACATAGGCAAAAACAAACATACATACAGTAGAAATGGGGGTAACATACCAGGCAAGATGGTACTTTCCTACACACGTTTCTTTACCTTTGAAGCAACTCTTCACGCAGGCATACCCTATAAAGTCAATCTTAGTTCTACCATATTCCCCAGGATTGATGTCTGGTTCCAATAATTTAATTTTACTGCCAAATACCCTTCGCAAATCTTGATCTCATATCAAGGTGTATGGTGACCCTGTATTGGACAGCCTGCTTATGTCCTAGCCCCAGTGTCAATCTTACATTCAGGCATAACAAGTTAATCCTAGTCGCAATATTCCACGAAAACATGGATGACAGTGCACTCTACGCATGTTCTTTCTCCACTTGTTGTACTTTGGCATTTCTTCACATCTTGCATAATGTCTCCTCATAACACTTTTCCTATTGGTGGCCTGTCTTGCAAAGTAGTTGGTTCTTTTCAAACTATATGCAGGACTACCAGACCTGATACAGCTGAAGTTATCGACTGCTACTTTCTCTAAACACATATTCAATTTTCAGACTTGTTTTATCATCTTGACAGATCGCTTCAATTATTTTAACACCTACCACAGTGTCTTCATCACCTTTAATTTCTTGCATCCATCCTGTAATATATGGTCCAAACCCTCAACAACATCTTTCAAGTCAGGGTTGTGGGAAATTGGGTTGTTGGTTGACTGGGGTGCGAACTCTGGTCAAGCAACAGCTACAATCCCTTGCAGGGTAAACCACAAAAAGTCACTAAATTAACCTGTGCTTAACCCTGAGTAGCTAGGCACAAAAAGCAGTCAGGCTTAACTTAGAGGCAATTTGTTAAGTATTTAAGCAGTACACAAACAGCAACACAGTGAAAACACAACACAATAAAAATCATAAACCAATGTAGAAAAATAGAGAACATTTTAATAAACTATTTGACATCAAAGCCCTGAAAATCCAATTAGAAGAAGCAGAGTTCTGATTTTTTAAGTTTAAAGTTCAAACTAGCAAATCCCCAGTTTTAGAAAATGGCCACCTGGGCACCTTTAGCCCCACAACCAAGGGTCCAGGAGTGGATGGAGACGCCTTGGGGGTGCACAACTCACTCAGGCTGGGTCCTGGAGCAGGTTTAACATGGCGGGAGCCTGTTATGTACCTGTGGCTTAAAACAGGCAACCAGCTGAACTAGCCCTTGGAGTCACTTCTGGAGTCCTGGGTCTAGCTGGTGTTGCAAGGCTCTGCAGCAGGGCTGGTCTCTGAAGGTCCCAAGCAGGCTCTAGGCAGCAAAGCAGTCCTTCCAGATACAGCAGCAGTCTGGCAGAGTGCACAGCGGGTCACAGCAGCAGGCAGTCCTCTGAGATTCCTTCCACCGGTCCAGGAGCAGGTCTGAGAACCCTCTTTTTATACCCTACCGCCCTGCTCCTAGAAGTTAGGAGAAGTTTCCAGAAGGGTCCTCTGAAGTTCCAGGAGTTTCCTCCCTCCCCTAACTTTTTTTTAATTTTTTTTAATTGTTTTTTTTATTGAATTTTGCATATACAGATAACGTACATAACACAAACGGGACCCCTCATCTTAGCAATAAAAGAAATAATGATATAATCCTTTTCCAGCCACAGCATAGCCCCCAAACAGCAAAAGAGAATCAATAAACAAACGTATCTCTCAGTAAGCATCAGTATCGAGGGGCACTTCTCCAAACCACCTCACTGGCGGTCAACCGACATAGTCCACAACGCCAGTGCAGGGGGCAAATCATAATCAACAGAAGACTCAGCATAACAGAGCAGAGGGGCAAAAACACAGAAAGAACAATAAACAGAAAGGCAGGTGGAGCACCAGAACAAACCGCGCAAGCACTTCTCCACAGCACAAAATCATACCAAGGCTAAGGGGAGGGATGGGCCTCTAGAGTGGGCATCACCAGTCGCATCTCTTACATACTACAGGTCGCCAGATATGCATTAAACGGGCCCAGATATCCTTAGGACGAGACCCCCTAGGCATAAGTTCCCAAAAGACCATCAGCTGGTCATGGCAAAAGGCAGCATCTCGCAACCATTCAGACTTACGTGGCGCCCTCTTCCCACCCCAGCACATGGCAACCCTACGCTTGGCCAGCAACAGGAGCAGGCCCACCAGACGTCTGTGCGGCCCCTGGATCCCATCCACGCATCCCAGCAGTCCAACCCTGGGGGAAATAGGCATCTCCAAATCAATCTTTTCTGTAGTCCCTTGCCAGACTTCTACCCAAAAATCGTGGACTTCCGCACACTCCCACGCCAGATGCAAGAAACCCGCATCCGGCTTCCGACATCGAGCACAGCACGCATCCAAACGTAGGCCCATAGAGTGGAGCCCCTTGGGTGTATGATACAGTCGGTGCAAAAACTTAAAATGTAACAGACGCAGCCTATAATTCGGGGACAGCGCTCTCATATGTGCACAGCAGTCGAGCCACATTGCCTCTGTTATGGGCTCTCCCACATCTCTCTCCCATGCAATCCCCAGAGCCACCGCGCTGCTCCTGCATACAATTATACAGCTTGGTAACCAGCTTGCCTGGGGAACGCGTGCCGCAAAGCACCTCCAGAGCTCGGAACTCCGATAGGGCACGGCTGGGCTAAGGAATCGGTCTCGTAACGAGGCCCGGACACGAAGAGCGCACAGACGCTGCAACGCCGTACCATCACAGCCAGCCAGAGCCTCAGAAACGTCAAGCAGACGCCCATCCACCAGCCAGTCTCCCAGCTCAGTCAAACCAGCATCCTGGAGAAAGCCGCGCACCCCGCCATCTCGGTACATCCGAGCATCGACAACTGCCATGACGGGCAGCGAAGGAGCAAAAGGAGCAGTAACCCCAGAACGCTGCATCAACGCCCTCCACGCTCTCATTGTACATGTCACTGTGTCTATTCCCTTGACTCGGGGCGGCTCCCGGCTTCCCAGCGCGCGTATTAAACTATCCGGCCACACGGAGTCACTCTCAGGCGCCAAATGCAGCAGATAACGAATTGGATTTAGCCAATAATACGCAAAGTGCACCTGCGCACAGTAGTAGTAAAGCTCCAGATCCGGAGCAGCAAGCCAGCCCAACTCGAACGGCAGTGTCAGTCTCTCCCAGGAGATGCGCGGCTGGCGTCCCGCCCACGCCAAACGAATTAGGGCAGAGCGTAGACGTCGAAAATAGCCCCTTGCAAGCGGAAGGGGAAGATTCACAAACAAATATAAGAACTTAGGAAGCACCACCATCTTTGCAATGGCAATACGTCCAATTAGCGAGAGCGGCAGAGAGCGCCAGATCTCAACCTTTTCCTCCAGCCACGTCAGTGCAGCACCGTAATTAGCCTGTTGTAGAATGTCAACGTCACGGCTCAGCTGTATACCCAAATAACGCACCGGCCCTTCCGCCCAAACCAGAGGGTATCGAGAATCAAAGCGCATCTCACCGGAGGTCAGAGGCAAAACCATAGATTTCGACCAATTATTAGTGATGCCAGAAAAGGTGCCAAAACGCACCACTTCATCCAATAAAATATCCAGATTCTGGCCAGGGTTCCGCACGTATAGCACAATGTCATCCGCATACAAAGATATCAGAACAGGTCGCTGTCGGAACTGTAAGTCTCTGTCATTGTATTTCTGTCGCAACCCCGCTGCTAAAGTCTCCATAGCCGCCGCAAAAAGAAGTGGGGACAGCAGGCACCCCTGACGCGTACCGCGCGCAATCGGAAATGGAGCCGACACACAGCCATTAAGGCGCAACCTGGCAGTTGGGAGAGTGTACAACAGTCAAAGCCAGTTCACGAAGCGCACACTGAGTCCCACCCGGCCTAAAAGCGCAAACATATAATCCCAGGCCAGGGAGTCGAAAGCCTTGGTGGCATCAAGAAACACCGCAGCCACCTTATCGTCAGCCCCCAAAGAGCCCGCCACCGCGAAAAAAGTGCGCAAGTTGTGACACGTAGATCTCCCAGGAACAAATCCCGACTGATCCGGTAGCACCAACCTAACAAGAAGGGGCTGCAGGTGCGCCGCTATCATTTTTGCCAGAATTTTATTATCAATGTTTATCATAGAGAGGGGTCGATACGAATCCTCCCTCCCCTAACTTGTCTCCTAGCTGGCTGCACTGACAATACAGGGTTGTTAAGTCTATTGTGTGGTGGCAGGGCCCAGCCTATTAAGTTGCAAGTGGGGCTGTGCTTAGCTCCACCCCCATCAAGTCAGTTAATGGCCCATTCATGGTCTGCTAATCCCTCTAATGTGTGACTGTCTGGGGTGAATTCACAAAGTTCCAACTGTCAGTTACACCCAGTCATGTGACCTAAGGCAGGTTACAGGCACAGAGGGCTAAGGCCAGGAAAATGCCAACTTTTTAAAAGTGGCATTTTCAAACTTGCGATGATAAATCTGACTTTAGTATTGAAGAGGGTTTATCATTACAAGTTCATAGGTACCAAACATGACATACCTACCACCTCAGATTTAGAAATTAACATTCATTCATTTTTAATAGGGAATCCAAAATGTTACCCTATGGAAGGGGTAGGCCTCTCAGTAGTGAGAAAAATAAATGTGAGAGTTTTTTCATTACTAGGACATATAAAACTAAAAAGTACAAGTCCTACCTTTTAGTTACACAGCACCCTGCCCTCAGGACTGCTTAAGGCCTACCATAGGGGTGACCTGTATGTAATAAAGTCAAAGTTTGAGGCTTGGCAAGGGGTTTTAAATGCCAAGTCGACATGGCAGTGGACACTGCCTTCAGGCTGGAAACACAGTCCTGGGACAAGTATTAAGGTGCCACTTAAGTGGGTGGCACAAAAAGTACTGCAGGCCCACTGGTAGCATCATTTACAGCCCGTGGGTATATGGGATACCAATCTATAAGGGACTTACATGTAACTTAAATATGCCAATCATGTATATACCAATTAAACCACGTTTAGGGGTGTGAGCACATGCACTTTAGCACTGGTTATCAGTGGTAAAGTGCACAAGTCCTAAGGCCAACAGAGCAAAAATCCAGATAAAATGGAGGCAAGCCGGCAAAAAGTTTGTAGGAAAATCACTCTAAGGCTGACAGGTCTAACAAGAGTTTTTTTGTGAACAGTTTCTCTTACATGTGCGGGTAGTTGGTTTAGTGGACCAAACAATCTACTTGTCAATGACTCTGTGAGATACAAAGACTCAGAAGTTTACCAAGTTCTCTGTAATGCTACATAGATCCCAACTCGCTTAGCTTTCCCTTGCTGCATTCAGAAGACATAGCCCTGTAGCACCATGTTGACTTGAGCGGCAAAATGATTGCAGTTTCTATAGACAATTCCTCAATGTTTTCTTAGAATTTCCTTTCTTCAGTTCTAAGGTTTTGCAACAGCATTCCTTGCTTCTTTTCAGGTGAGAATGTCTACCCCTTGAGAATATTAAATATGAATCAATTTTTTTTCTCCATTTTTTCCACAGTAATAGTGACTCACCTTCTTCAGAAAGGAACAGCAAGGTTTGTGACATACTAGCTGCTAACATACCCCTGAAATAACACAAATAACACAAAAAAAACTAAAATAAATAGTTGATACAACAATATAGAACAATGTAATATATCATCCAATCCTAAATAAAAAGGGACTTCTAGAGCCTAAGTTGAATGCCCCTATCACTATATTTCATAGGCTTTAAGCCACATGAAATTCATCTACCCCTTTTCTAGAAACACAATAACCAGACCACTTCCTTGCTAACTCCTCTGAGAGGATAGCTCATAACAATGGGTCACTACAGGATGCAGGTATTCCAGTACAAATTGCTTACTCTGTTTACTTTAGTTCTTATGTCTGAACACTGCTGATGACCTAAATGCCCCCAAAATACACAGCATTGTCAGTTAGGTGTAGTCAACAATCCAGATGAACCAACTTTCAACTATAATTATTGTTTCATGTATAGAAACACAGGCTGGTCGTGAAAGTAAAGGAAATACCACAGATTGATAACTAAGATTACAATTTGTCTTTTCTGTCATAGGTCTTTTTGATATTCATAAACAATGAATATATCAATATCAAATGCATTTGGAGAAGGGTAAACTGGAGATTAGGAGCTCAAAATACAATTCAAAGGAATCAAACAAGCTTTTGACAGTCAAGGCCTACTAAAGTGTCTATCCTGAAACTAAAGTCAACGTCTTTGTACTAGAGTCAACGCAGTATCATTTGGCATGTGTGAATGCTTTGGCAAATTTGAGAGAATCAAAACATTTCCTATTAGAGGAGACGTGCATGCTTTATCTCTTGTGAAATGACACTGAGTTTGCTTGTAGATTGACTAAGGCCTTTTGATAACATGAAAAATGGAGCCATATCAGGGAAGACAGACCAAAAGAACACTAGATAGTTTGACCTAAGTATATCTTTTTTCATGAAGGCAATCTCTCTTTACCCTTTAATAGCTTAAGCTAAGTAGACAGCTTTCTGCTGGAGCGATTGGTTTGGGAAGACAGGGGCAAAAAAATAGTCTGATTCCGATGAAAATACATTATTTTTTTTCAGATAAATATAGGGTGAGCCCTTCATGACACAAAAGGTTAGCTACCTTCAGTAATGCCTTATCTGTTAGAGAATATCTAGCCGCATATTCCTTACTCTTGAATTTTCCCAGGCGTCAGGCTGAATTCGGAGGTTTTTCCTGAGCAGCACCCCTTTGTGCCGGTGGTAGGTAACGTCAATCGGCTCTGCGCAGTGGAGGTGTCCGCACCGAAAGTGACATCTGCATCACCTATATAGGCGCCATTTCGGGACGTTCTGACGTCCATTACTTTTCACAAGTTTCCACACCAGGAGCATGGAGCCTTGAAGTGAACTGACACCGGGGTGACCAAACTAAGCCCCTGAAAAGGATCATCCCTAACCTTAGAAATCTGTTCGCACAGCGGGGAGGATGGGTGGGTCAGTAAGGACTCTGCAGCTAGACATTGTCTATAACATATAAGGCATTATCGAAGGTAACTAACTTCTAGCCACAGAATCCTTAGCTTTAAATAGATACCCAAACAATGCCATCTCAGTGGTGGGACTACAGAAAAGTTAAACTAGGAAGTCCTGTAGGACAGAACGGACAAAATGCCCACCCTGGGGACCTGACTGTCCAGGCAGTAATTCTTGGTAAACGTGTGCAATTAAGCCCACATTGCTGCCTGGCAGATGCCTACGACAGACTCCACATGCAAACGCATTGATTGCAGCTTTGGCTCGGGTGCAATAAGCTAACAAGCCCTCATGGGGTTGATTCTTGGCCAATGTGTAGCAGATTTTGATGCAGAGAAAGACCCAGCGGGAGATGGTCTGTTTCTGCACCGCCCGACCTTTCTTCGCACCAACATACCCCACAAAGAGTTGGTTGCCCACCCAGAACTCTGTGCTCAAGGTAGAACGACAATTCTCTTTTTTTTTAGTCCAGAGGGTGGAGTCGCTCCTCTTCTTTAGAGGGATGTGGAGGAGTGTGAAAGGTGGGCAAGGTGAAAGATTGCCCCACATGAAATGGTGTCAACACTTTCGACAGTAAAGAGGCCCTAGTGTGAAGCACCAGTTTGGAAAAACTGATAAGCAGGGTGCCATGGATAATAAAGCCTGCAGCTCACTCACCCTCTGGGCAGATGTAATTGCCATGAGAAATGTGGTTCTGATCGTGAGTGTCTGGAGGGGACAATTATGCAGAGGCTTGAAAGGAGCAAACATCAAGAAAGTGAGGACCAAATTAAGGTCCCAATGAGGCATATTAAAAGGAGAAGGGGAAAACATATGTACAAGCCTATGCCTCATGGAGATGGCGATACAAGCTACACATGGTATAAGCCCTTACTTGGTTCAGAATGAGCCCTCACCTACTTGCACTGGAGGCTTGTGGGTTTTAGGTTTTGTATTTCAAACTGCCAGGGCTCGCACTACAGTATTTATCCATTCATAAATTGTTAGACCACGCTATTGCTATGACAGCACCCGTCAGACTTGATGACAAAATACATGTAAGCTTTGGAAAAAGTCCCTCCCACATTGTTACCTGATAGAGGTGACACTATCTAGCTGCACATGGTTCAAATTCCTACTGGGTGTAAAAGTGACCCCGCCCAAACTTGAGTAATGGGTCTATGGGGTTTATACTCGAGATTGCCAAGCTACAGACAGCTCAGTATGTGTAAGTTAGCCCAGAGGCTGGAACAACTTCGTCTACTGCAAGGGACCATTAGGCGTGCCCTGCTGGCACCTCGCCCTGACTAACAGAACCATGACAAACCCGCACGCTGTGCAACTATGTTTAATACATGTTATGACCTAAAAGAAGCCACAACTATGTCTAGTCAACCTGTAAACTCAGACACATTTTTAGGGTGCAGAGCATACAGTCAGCTGTGGTTTAACTTAGGCTGCGAAGTACTCTATCAGAGGAATATTCAGAGTGTGCTTGGATAATTATAAATCTTTCAAATGTCTGCAATGCAATGATATGTATCGCCAATGTGTTAGCGCTATTTGTGTGCATCAGGGAATAGACAGCCACAAGATGTCATCATTCATGCCAGTCCTGTTGCTACGCAGATGGAACACCCACGGCTGTTTTCTAATAAAATAAAATAGCGAAATATTAGTCACTGATGAGGGTAAGTCTGTTTTATCTAGAACAATCCATCATAGATCCTCTGCTGAGTGGCCCTTCTCTAAGAAGTGACTGGTTAGTTTGGTCGCTTGTCTCTTGCACCTTATTGTACTTTTATGCTTGATGAAGAGGATCCTGACCTTGCGTGTTGTCATTCCAATGTATCTTAGGCCAAATGGACAAGAGATCAAATATATCAATTTGTCACTGTTACAGTTGGTATGGTGTCGCAGCTTCCAGGGTTTGGTGTACCAATATCTACTTGGGTTGAATGTGTCGTCTGTGCACATACAACACAACTGTCACAGGGAAAGCGACCCATAGCTGTCTGGAGGCCCCACGGTATGGTGGCTCCTCTGTGGTTAGTCGGGTCCGGCATGCAGTAATGCATCTTTAGGTTACTGCAATGCTTCTAGGTAAACAATGGGTGAGAGATTTTTCTATCCCCTTTATTCACAATGTGCCAATTTTTGCAGATCAATTTTTTCATCAGTCAGAACAGTCTGCTGAAACTGTTGACACACAGCAACATTTCCATGGATGGCTTTGGTGGTCTGATTTCCAAGAGTGCTTCTCTGTTACTATTGCGTGCACTTTTAGCTGATTTCCGAATTATGGAGACCGGATACTGCCTCTCTTGTAGTTGGAGAGATAAAGCGGCTGCATGTGCTTTGTATTGTACTTGGGAACAATTACGCCGAAGGCACAAAATCTGCCAAAATGGAAGATTAACCCTTCAGGATCTTGGATGGTAACTGTTATATGATAGCAGAGCATTCCATGCCATAGGTTTCTAGCATAGCTCGGTCTTAAGGGAATCTTCTAAAAGGTAAATCCGTAGATCCAGGAATGGAAGTTGATCCCTGCTGTATTCACAGATGAATCTGAGATAGGGCTTGAGTGCATTGAGCCACTGATGAAAATTTGTAATGGCCTCTGCATCACACCTCCAGATAACCAAAATCTCATCTATATTACGCTTCCACATAATGATGTGGCTCAAGTACACTGTCTCAAAAGTATACATGTAGAGGTTCGCCAAACTCAGGGCGAAGGTACTGCAAATAGATATTCCGGATGTCTGGAGGTACAGGCTGTTTTTAAACTGGAAGAAATTTGCTTTCATGGTCAGTTGTGCACATTTCACGATGAGAGACAGGAGTTAATGCATCCATGTTCCTGGCGAGGAATAATGACTCCACCGCCTTCAGAGTCTAATCTTGAGGGATGCATGTACATAATGACTCTACATCAAAAGATACCATGTAGTCAGTTTCTATGTTGAACTAAACATCTTCTAGAAGACACAAGATGCCCTTTGTGTCCTAGAGGTAAGTAGACATCTCCTTTACCAGCGAACGTCGAAAGAAATCCACAAATTGGGAGAGTGCTTCCAGCAGGGATCCTATCCCAGAGATGATAGGTCTGCATGGGGGTGGGATCTTTGGCACCACATAAAAATAAAGAACTACTGGGTCATCTGCTATTAAAAATCTGCTTCTTTGGCTGTTATCTAACCGTTATCTTTGGCTTCCTCAGCCATGTCTTTGATCATTGTCAGTAGCCTTTTTGTAAGCTCTGATTTGAGCAAACAGTAGGCCTTTCTATTCAGCTCGATATGTCTCTATGTCTAGAATGACCGTCATTCCTCCTCTGTTGGGCAGCCTGATGATGTATTTTTACTCAAAATAGTCAAGGCTGCCTTTTGTTCCCTCAACATACTGTAGAATGGCTCCTTAACTCTGTTCATGTTGGATTCAAGGACATCGAGGACCATTTTCTCAAAAGTGAAAGGTTCTGGTGGAACCAAATGGCATCAGCCACTCATTTTGCCATGCAATCAGGGACCAGTCTTTCTTGAATGTTTTATCTTTTAGAAATAATCAAGGGGCATTTGTGACTATCAACCCTGATGGTGCACAATTACCACGCAGGTATTCATTCATAATTGCCCCGTGTGTTGCAATGCAAGTATGTGTTTTCTTCAAGGTTAGCAATCGTCTGATTGTCCAAATGACTGGGTTAGTGGAGTCTCAAGAAGACTCAGAGAGGTAAGAATTGTCCGTACCAAGGCATCATGAAGTGCCAAACCCACAAAGTCAACCACAGTTAATGGGAACGTGTATATAGCAGTACCTGCATCTGTAGTTTCACCGTGAGTGAAAAAGCCAACTCAGAGAGTAATAAGAGTTACATCTGTAGCTGTTCTAACAATTCTTTCACACAATGGGTTAGCTCCCCCTCATTAATATCACAATATATCACTAGAAAACCCCTAGGTCCGAGGCCAAAATGGATAAAGGCAAAAACAAGAGAAAAGTCAATAAAAAGCATATCAGTGACGCTGTGACAGGGTATCCCCCTTATAGGACAAATTCCCTCACTTACCTAGAGGTGGCATGCTTCATCAAAGGGAACCCCCTTGTCCGGTGACAACTAATCACGGTGCGGGCTACAACCTCTTCCACCAGGAGGGGGAGCTCTTACAGATGTTTTCAAGAGGCTTTTACAACCTATGTTGGAGAACAAGGTGTGAAGTGGGGGCAGAGTATACATGAGTGAGTAAAAAACCCAAATGTAAAGGAAAAAACAGTGAAGTGGGTTAAAACCAACTCCAGAGAATGCTAAAAAGATTTATTCGTACATCTCTGGGTCAGGATTAAAACCATTATAGCACAGGATCATTACCCCTGCCTGTTGCCTGAGGAAATCAGTCCTATAAAGGAGATACCCCTGAGAGAGCGAAGCTTATATAATCTATATTAACCTGAGATGTTTATGAAGTAGTGTACAATAATGCAGCATAGAAATTGTATTCGTATATTTTGCTAAAACGTGCACTTGAAATGTGACCACGGGGAGTGACCGCCAATGTATACCTGGACTAATAAAAATGACTAATGTTGATGAATTATATATTAGAGGATAGTTTTGTACTAATTATTAATGATTATGTTATTAAAGTTTTGCTAATAAACCTTCTAGGCCTTAAGTTAGCATGAGCCGAAGCTTAGCTGCCTGGCTCTCATATTAAATGTGTTTTTCTAAACGTGCAGTGAGTTGACTCGCAAAAGGACATGACCTCTTGTTTTCTTCAAACTAAGAAGCTGAATGTAACCATAGTAGATCCGTTCTCATGAAATTCATATTGCTTGTAGAAATGTACTAGCTAAAATGCAACAGTGTAGATTAATGTAACGTACAAGGTCGCCCAAACTGGTACAGACAATGGAGCTACTGACCAAAAGATGTGTAAAGAATTACAGAAGGATGAAATCATACCGGACGTGCTACCTCTGAAGACGTCAATCATATGGACCAATAAACTGCCTGTGAATCAATGTGGGGTGAAAGATTTAATGACATAATCTGTTTTTAATTGGTTAAAGATAATGGGGTGCAACATTCGTCCAATCAAGTTTTAGGGGAATGTACAACGAAAAAGGGATAAAAACCTATGACATGGGGAGCCATTTAGATTGGTTAGGGAAATGCTGTCGATTTGATCCCGAAACTTTGTCACTCTGTTTGGTGACTTATTGGTTTTACTTAAACCATCCTTTCCTTAGATTGCCCATTTTTACACTTTACCGCCTTATGAGGGAAGTGCCCCTATTCTCCCGAGAGCTGAATCTGATTGATGGTGAATCAACTGATGTCCTGAAGACAAAGACCGAACCCGAGTGCTGACCCAAACCTTGGAGGGTAACTGTGACAATGAAATTGCGATTTGTCGGTTTGCTTTTCCTTTCTAGGTACCAACTGCTTACTTTTGACAGAGACCATAGCTAGATGTTTTCCAAATTGGTGTTCTAAATTGTTTTGCATGAAGCCCAACATGCCAATGCTAATTAGAGGTTAGTTCAGAGGGGTTCACTAAACTGACGCAAACAGACAAACAACTGAATCCATGTTTTGTTGAACTGACATGTTAATGACACTCTGCTGAAGTTGATTTATGTTGACGCTGTGTCATGTTCTAATAATTGCGTTCCTTGCTTTGATTAAGTCTTATTCGAGTTGCCAAATCATGACAATGTTACTGAGTGTATTGCTTTTGAGATTAACACACCTGCTTTTAGAATTGTAATCAATAGGGAATAAATCTCATAAAACTCTACTAAACTGGTGTGGTTATTCATGACTGCAAGGTCATGGTGGTGTCCTGAATTGATTAATGTCTTTGACTAAAGTAAAATGCATTGTGGTAATAAATATTGATGACATTATTGCCGTATTAATTAACATATTGATTAGCTATCTCGTCCTAAGGTGCCTCTCAACTGGGTCAAAAGATTCATTGGCCTAAAACGAGTCCTGATGTGTAATAAATTATCATAAAAGGACGCGTTAGCAGTTCTGGTAGCAGAGCGACTGTTTGGCCCTTTGGGGCCCTAGGACGGAGAATTATTGTTTAGATTGTTCTTCTGCGATAATGCAAATTGGAGAGATGATGTGTTTCTAAATTCCCCATGACTTTCCCGGGATCTCAGAGCTTGCCTAAGTGAGTCGGGAATGTTCTCGGCGTTTTAGTATGTGTGGTGTAGAATTTGTGCTTGCTCAGCTTATGCATATTGCAGGTGTTTTGTAAAGTTTGTGTGGTTTAGGCCAGGTAATGTTGTTTTAGTAGGAGTGGGCGTACTCCACAGTATGAGAGTAGGGAAGTCGGCGTACTTCATATTAGTGTGGCGCTTTGTGCTAAAAAATTATCCATGTGGTTGGTTGGTAATGTACGGACCCGTCGCGGTCTAAGACTCCGGAGTATATTGACAAGTGTAGGAGACACTTGGGTTTATGTTGTAATTTGTGCGGTTTAAATAGGTCAATCGGGCGTGGTTGACAAGTCGAGTTTGAGTCTAAATATATGAGTGAAACCTTCTATGGAGATTTGGCCTGTTCTAAAGTGCACTAGGACAAACCATTGACAAGTCGAGAGTAGGATTTGCAGGTCGAATTCTGCTTGCGGGTGCGGGAACTGAGAAGGAGAGAGTAGCGGCCGAGGCTTCAAGTGAAATCTCTGTAAAGTTCTGAAGTGAATGTGTACCCTTCCTGTAGTAAACCGGCAAATTTGAGTTGTTGTTGTTAAAGTTGCATGTAGTAATTTTGCATTAGTTTGGTGTGAATCCAGTGAGAGGAGGACAAGCCGCAAGACTTTGTCAGCTGCAGTGTGTGAGTTTGACGTCAGTAGTGTCGTTCTGGGATAGGTCAGTTGCTGCAAGGGGTCGCGCTCGGATTGGCAGCCGTCCGTGAGAGGCAATAGGTTGAGAAAGGTGGGTAAAGAGTGTCCTGGGAATTAAAGTCACTTCCTGATTAAATACAAACAAAAGAGAAGACGTAAAAATGAATTTTATCAAAGCTTTTAGGAGCGCTCTGAAAGGAGACGCATACATAATGGCTAGTGAGGGGGAGCCTACACCACCTGAGGGTACTCCAGCTTATATAGTAATGGAGGAAAAGGGAGTTGCGCCTTGCTTATGGATGAAACAGTGGGGCAAACTAACAGAGAAGGAGGGATGTTTGGCGTTTCCAGAACACGGAACGTTCAATACAAGAATTTTAGAGAATTTGAGGTGGATGTTAAGTGTACAAAAGCCACCTCCGAGGCCAGCTCAGTATGAAGCATAAGCAGTCTGGGATTTAATGGCCATACGACAAAGACAGCAGAAATTTGAAAGGAGAATGAAAAAGGCAGAGAAGACTATAGCTGAGGCTAGATGGGACAGTGAGAGCATAATGTGGAGAAAGGGAATAGTTGAGGGGCGCAAATATTTCCAGCAATAACACAGGGAGACAAAACACAGGGAAAGAAAGCCACCTGCAAGACAGACAAGGACTCTAATAAGCCTAGAAAGACTAGGAGGTCTTTGATAGAAGATGATTCAGATGATGATGAGTTTCTTTATCAATTATTGCACGATCGCCCGCCACCGTATGCAGTAGATGACAATGCCCCAAGCACTAGTGCGGGTCCTGGGAACCAGACGCAGGATAAGGGAGTTACAGATACAGTGCAGACTAGTGATACGGTTTTGACACAAAATGGTGTCAGTGTACCCACTGCGCCAGACATGAAGATACAGTTGCAACCTCCACTGCAGATACAGAGAATCTATCCAGATGTCCCAGTACTAAAGACTACTACGAGGTTAGTGCAGATTGAGCCAACTCCGCAGCAACAGCTGATTCTGGGTTATAGTCCAGCAGCAGGATCCCCGTTAGTACCTGCACCAGCTACAGTGAGTCAAGCTTTGGGAGTCACTGCTCCGCAAGGTTTGGGACCAGGTCAGACACCAGCTGCCATATCGTTACCAATTACTGTTGGTCCTCCTGTACCACTGTATGCGCAGGGTAAACCTGGCACCTGTGATCAGGGAGTGATGACCCAAGAGGCAATAAGAGGAGGGTCCATCAGAACTCCTCAATTAATGGCACCAGGAGAGCAATCAGCTGAAGGACCCAGGTCCTTGTTAGACCTGAGTTCAATTGAAACACCTTTGGAGGCAATGAGACAAGCAGAGCTAGGTGTGTTAACCCCACAGACAATACGTACGAATACCTCACAGTCGCCAATGATGCACGCAGGGAATATGTTGCTGCAAGGCTTTTCCGTGCAGCAACTAAACGAGTGGTTGGAAATAACAAAACTTCACAACCTGTTACAGTGACCGCAGAGAGATCAGAGAGAGATGATTACTTAAACTTTGTAAGACTGGGTGTGGAAGCTGCTGAACTAGTGGAAGGGACAATAGGGGTAAACAGATTAGAGTCATACACAGAAGCAGAATTAAGGTATTTGTGCCCAAAAATCACTAAGGAAGTAGGCACGGTACATCAGAGGTTGGCGAACCTGGCCGATAAATACAATATTGATATTGAGAATACTAAACATTTGAAGAGAAGCTACAGGCTAGACTTTGACTCCAAAGATTTTGATCACATGAGGTCGGCCGGAATAAAAGCGCATCTTAAAGAAATACTGCAAAGTGCGCAGATTTGGGGAGCTTTAGAAAAATGGGAAGGCAGATGGGCAAAGAAAAGAGATGAGGAGAAAGGTGACAGTCCGGGATCAAGTCAGACTAAAGCCTCACCGGACACCGGGACGGTAAAGATACTACCAATGAGTGAAACAGCTGGAGGGGTTCTAGTCCATGTACCGTGGTCCAGAGGAGACATTCTGTCATTCACAAATGATTATCCCAGCTTAAGGGAAAAGCCAATAGAATTGTACCAGCAGACAGATAGGTTTGTGAAGCTTGTGCTATGTCTCTGGGAAGACTTGATTACCTTGTTTGAGATCATTGTTCCACCTGACTTATGGCTTGAGTGCAAGAGAGGTGTGGATTGGCCGACACAGGAGCCGGCAAGGGATAAGGTGACTGGAGCACCATCTGAAGAGGTGATGAAATATTATCATAAAGTGATTGAGTTTTTGAAGCAGAAAGTGTTGCCTAAAGTGACTGATTGGCAGAAAATCGACCGGACCTCACAGGAGGTCAAAGAGTCAATCTATGCTTATTAGGTTGTTGAAAGCATTCAAGCATTACAGTGGCACTGAGACTATTGAGCCGAAAGACATGAACCATCTTGTGTTCAGATTCGTTGAAGGACTGAGGCCAGAGGTGAGCCAGATGATTAAGAATCATTTGATCTGTTGGCAAGCTAAACCAATTGATGAGGTGTTGCAGTATGCAAAATACTGCAGTGATGAGATTGAGCTGAAGCAGAGAAAGTTGAAGGAGAAAGTGATGGTGATGCAGATTAAGGCAGCGCAGGCAGGTATGCAGGGGAATGGAATCCCGCAGATGGTCCAACAGCAACCGCAAGGGAATGGTGTGTTTCAGGCGCAACCAAGAGGCCGAGGTTTTGTGAATCGCAGTCCAGATTTGAATACTGTTGTGGTCCAAAATGACATACAAGGGATGAAAAAGATGTCACCATGTCACGCGTGCGGGGGCACTGGAAGCGGGAAGGCCCAAATATGGTGCAGGATGGTGTCGTTCAACAAAGCACTGATGTCGGTACACTTCAAAATGTGAGGGGTCAAAAATCGAGAGGTCAAAATCAGAACTTCCAGAATAACATGGTTCAGATGCAAGGGTTACAACCCATGCAGCAAATACAAATGCCACGTATTCAACCGGCACAGATACAGCAGGTACAACAGCAGGTTCCCATGGTACCTAGACAGCAAATACACTTACCATTAGCTCCAATGGGACAGCAACAGGTGATGCTTCCTCAGCAGGTCACAGGCCAAATTAGGAGTCAAAACAACACAGTACAGCAGTTCCCATTGCGTGGTGAGGATGGAATAAACGATGAATGGTCGGATGATAGTTCAGACAGTGACGAGTGCAGGCTTGCAGCGTCCCTAGAAGTAGATCAAAGGGGACCCTATGTAGAGGGAAAGGTGATGGGTCACAAGGTTTCCTTCCTGGTTGATAGAGGAGCTACACGCTCTACAGTCAGAAATGCAGAGGTTCCGAAATTACCACTTTCAGGGCGTACCATAAGAGTGGTAGGAGTAGTACTTGACAAATCCGATTACCGACCCGGTTCAAGTTGAGATTGGCAACTTCCAGGGACTGCATAAATTTGTAGTCTGTGATTCTAGTCCTGAGTCCCTACTGGGAAGAGAGTTACTGTGCAAGACAAAGTGTTTGATTACCTGTTCTAATGAAGGAATTGAAGTGCAAACAAACAGTGATGATGAAGGGGATGATGGACAGTTTTCAGAATTAGAGTCAGAGATTACAAATGAAGATTACCCTCTGATAACCTTATTCCCGATGCTTACAGTGACTGACTTGCCAGCTGAGTTGCAAGGAACAGTGACAGAGAAAGTGTGGGACCTGAAAGGAAAGGAAGTGGGACTGATAAAAGGAGTAGAATCGGTTAAAGTACAGGTTAAGCCGAACGCGGTGTTTCCCCAGGTGCCGCAATACCACATGGCTCAAGATGTCCTTATTCAGGTGTCGCAGATAACTGCGGACTTTGTAAAACAAGGAGTTCTGAAGGAGGTATTGAGCAGCCCATGTAATTCACCAATAATGGGTCTGAAAAAGTATTGCGGAAAAGTTCGAATTGTGCAGGATTTGAGGAAAATGAACGAGATTGTGGTAAAATGTTGCCCCATAGTGCCGAATCCAGCAGTAATCATGTTTCAGGTTCCGTGTGATGCAGAATGGTTCACAGTTGTGGACCTGTTGCAAGCGTTCTTTTTGGTGCCTCTTCATGAGGATAGCCAATTTCTCTTCAGTTTCAAATTCCTGGACAAGGTGTGCAGTTGGTGCAGAATTCCTCAAGGGTTTTCTGAATCACCATCCATCTTCAATCAGATATTGTAGAAGGACCTGGAGTCGTTAGAACTGCCTTTCAGTTCGACTCTGGTGCAATACATTGATGACTTGTTGATTGCGTCCAGGACAAAAGATGACTGCAGGTATGACACAATTGCCTTATTGAACCATTTGGGAAAGAACGGACATAAAGTGTCCCCAAAGAAACTGCAGTACTGTCAGAAAGAGGTGAAATACTTAGGGCACTTGATTGAGAAAGGGTCCAGGAGACTATCAAAAGAAAGGGTGACAGGCATACTGCAGATGAATCCCCTGACAACAAAGAGTGATGTCAGAATGTTTTTGGGAATGGTGGGCTACTGTCGCCAGTGGATACCCAACTTTTTGATTATCTCTAAACCATTGATAAAACTGACAGGCAAGGAAACTAAGGATGATCCGTATACCATAATTCTGTCCGAGGAAGTGCTCGAGTCATTCATGGAATTGAGAGAGTGCATGTGTAGGGCACCAGCCTTAGGTATGCCTGATTACACGAAGCCTTTTCTACTGTTTTGTCATGAACGTGATGCTTGTTCTTTGTCTGTCTTAACACAGGTTCATGGAGGTGCAAACCGCCCTGTAGCATATTTTTCAACTACTTTGGACCCAGTCGCAGCAGCCTTACCGGGTTGTTTGCGCGCAGTTGCAGCAGTTGGTCAGAGCCTCACAGTGTGAAGGCATAGTGATGGGACATCCCTTAACAGTAATGGTTCCACATTCAGTTGAGATTCTGTTGACCCGAACTAAAACCCAGCATATGACAAATGCCCGACTTACCCGATATACGACGATTATTCTGGGGTCGCCCAATGTCTCTTTGAAAAGATGTACTGTGTTGAACCCGACAACTCTACTTCCTGTTGAAAACACTGAGATTAACAATGCAGAGGAAGTGGAGCACGACTGTCTTGAGGTAACAGAACTATGTACCAAACCCAGACCTTATATTAAGGATACACAGTTAGAAGAAAATGACTGCATTATGTTTGTTGATGGATCCTGCTTAAGAGACTCAGTCGGAATACTGAGAGACGGTTATGCTGTCTGTACAATCACCGGTATTATAGAAGCTTCCTGGCTCGAAAGAGTGTATTCCGCAAAAGTGGCTGAATTAATTGCCCTTACTAAGGCATGCCACGCAGCTGAAAACCTGAAAGTCACTATCTATACTGACAGCAGGTACGGATTCGGAATTGTACATGATTTTGGCCAATTGTGGTCACAGAGGGGTTTCATGACCTCTTCTGGTTCACCAGTGAAAAATGGCGAACAGATTAAGGATTTGTAACATGCAATTCAGTTACCACTTGAAATTGCCATGGTGAAACTCAATGCTCATGTCAAGTCACAAGATTTTGTGTCAATGGGAAACGAGTATGCAGATCAAGTCGCAAGATTTTGCGCATTGAACTGTATATTGTTCAAGGAACAGTGGGAATTGTTACCGCAAACTGAAAATGAAACATGCTTGAACTTTGCATTAAGAGTAGTTGATACCTTAGATGAGCTAAAGTCACTGCAGAGCCGTGCTAGCAGAGAGGAAAACCGTTCCTGGCAAAGAATGCAATGTGTACAAAGAGCTGACGACTTGTGGGTCTCGGAGGAGGGGAAGCTGGTTTTGCCAAACAGTCTTTTGTCATAGTTTGCCAGGCTTTATCATGGGCAGGCACATCTTGGGAGAGATGCAATGATCAGATTGTTCAAAATTGACTGGTTCAATCCGAAATTCAGAGACAGGTGCATCATCTGTCAACAGATGAATGCAGGAAAAGGGACTGTGGTGACTTTGAGCCACATAGGGAGAGCTGGGGGGCCGTTTAGCAAGATGCAGATGGATTTCATTGAGATGCCCGTGTGTGGAGGCTTGAGGTACGTGTTGGTGATTGTGTGTGCTTTCAGCCACTGGATCGAAGCCTATCCTACACGTAGAAATGGCAGTCTCACAGTTGCAAAGCTGTTGCTTAGAGAGTAATACCAAGGTTGGGATTTCCGTTCTCTTTAGAATCAGACAGAGGCAGACACTTCAACAATGAGGTGATAAAGCTCTTGTGTGCTGCATTAGACATTGAACACAAGCTGCATTGTAGCTACCGCCCTGAAGCATCAGGACTAGTGGAACAGATGAATGGTACCTTGAAGTCGAGAATGGCAAAAATGTGCGCAGCTACCAATATGAAGTGGCCAGATGCATTGCCCTTAGTGGTAATGTCAATGAGAAACACACCTGATAAGAAGACAGGACTGTCCCTCCCATGACATACTCATGGGCAGAGCTATGAGGTTGCCCGCAGTACCTGCAAATGCTCTTGTGAATATCACGGATGATATGGTGTTGTACTACTGCAAGGGTCTGGCTGATGTGGTCTGCTCTTTTTCCCACCACGTGGAGGCCAACACATTGTCACCGATCAGTGATCCAGGTCACACCCTGCAAGCCGGTGACTGGATGGTTGTCAAGAAGCATGTAAGGAAGTCGTGTTTGGAGCCACGCTGGAAGGGGCCATATCAAGTAATACTGACAACAACCACTGCTGTGAAATGTGTGGGCGTTCCAAATTGGATACATGCCAGTCACACAAAGAAGGTGACATGTCCAACTGATGAGGAACTTGAAGTCTCCAACTCAGTAATTCCAGAGAAGGAAGCCTCAGGGCTGGAGAATAGTCAAAGGGGAACTGAGACTGAAGGAGAGCCCACTGAGGACGGCCTGGTACCTCAGACAGTAAACGAGTTCGAGAGAGGTGACAGTGAGCCTATCTCAGTAGAGGCAGCAGGAGAACTAAGTCAAGGAGAGGTTCTCCCAGAAGTAGACGGATACGGGTTAGAGTTTGAACCTGTTACAGACCCAGAAGAAGAAGAGGGGGAAAGAGCAGAGAGAGGTCAAAGCACACCGACATCTCCCGAGCCAGTTGCAGGTCCGTCAAGAGAAAACACCATAGCACAAGAGGAGAGTGCTGTTCAGCGTCCTGAAAGGCCAAGTAGGAGGAAGACGCATAAAGGTGATAACTGGCCAAAGAAGCAAGCTGCAAGAGAAAAGGTCATTCCAGGTGAAACAATAACGGAAGAAATCAATACAACCAGAAAAGAGGATGTAAGTGAAGGAGAATTGCAAAGTGAACGCAGGCTGACAAGAAAAAGAGTCGCAAATAGAAGGTACGCAGGTCCTGAATGGGCATATGCAACGACATCTGAATTGCAACAAGAATTCTTAGCGTTTTGTTTTGATCGAGAGGTGCCAGGCCAATACTATGGTACCTGAAATCAATCAGAGAAAGAGACTGTGTTAAAATTGAAATTGAAAGCTGAAAAGCTGAGAAAAGAGACTAATAAATTACCGGATGTGACACTGATAACCTGAATTGACTTTGAAACCCGATTATGACAAGCTGCTAAACCTGATTTGACAAAAAGGGGCCCTGGCGTGAGTGAAACGCTGTAAATACACGCAGAGAGAAAGAGAGACTTTGCATCAAGAAAAAAAAAAAAAGAGAGCTTTAAATCGTCCTTAAGTTAATTGTTTGCTGTCTGTTAATTGTTTGCTGTCTGATTCTTTACAGATCATGGCTTACACTAGAGGTAGTAGCAAAAAGGGTAAAGTGTGTGGTTGGTTAAGTGCTATCTTAGGTATTGTATGTGCAATAATAATTGAAGGTGTGATTGTGGGAATGCCATGGTTGGATAAGAAAGTGAATAACAATGCTTCAAAACCTGAGACTGCTACGCTAATACTATGGGAGAAGTTTGAGCAGGATACCAAATATTTGCATGAGGGAACTAATTCAAAGGGGGAACTTTCTACTAATGTCTTCTATCGCTTACTGAATGAGTATGTTGATACAATGGATGCGAGAAACTGTTATGTGTGCCCAAAGATTCCTTCATCAGTACAAGAAGGGGTCACCTACCATAGCTTGCCATTAACTTACGGGATAAGTTGAAGTTTGCTGCTAACAAGATTCTATGACCAGGAACATGTGCAATATTTTTATTCCAATTTGGATGTGGTATTTTCCTTTGTGCCTGTGATTGAGTTTCTGAACAAATTAGCTAAGGAGCATAGTATAAAATTAGTTAGAGGTTTCTTTGAGCCGACACTGACATTTGGGACAGCTTATGCACACTGCGACAATCTGACCTGCTTATTAACACCTGTAGAGAAAAGCTTTTTAGATCACACTGATGATGGACGCAAAGCACTGAAAGAAAGATTAGAAAAGGGACTAGAAAAACACACATATGCAAATGATTATGCTTACACCGCAATAAAGACGCAAGGCAAATTAGCTATAGATGCATTACATGTAGGAAGGCTTTGTATATATAAGCCAAAATCTGAGCATGACACTTTATTTGTGGGGACGAGTGAATGCAGGCATGTGTTTTTGTTTCAGAGTAAATGGACATTCATGTTAAATGGACAGGATGCAGTGATCCCTGGGATCTATTATATCTGTGGGCTTAATGCTTATTACCGTCTCCCTAAGGGATGGTATGGGACATGTTACTTGGGGATAGTCTTCCCAACGATTTACCGAGCGTCATTGCTGCTCATTTATTCCTGATAATAGCAAAAAGATTAGAGGTATGCTTACTAACCTAACAAGAGATAGTGCAGATTTGAAGGAACTGAATGAACCTGGAGTTTGGGAGAAAGTTGGAAAAGGAATTGCCAGAGTAGGGAGCTGGTTTAGTAATATTTGGAACGGGGTTCTTGCACAAATATTAGGGGGTTTATTTATTGTCCTGATTTGTTTATTGGGTTTGTGGGGAGCATGCAAAATTAATGACAGAATTAAAAGAAATTGGACAAAACGAAGCAAAAGAAACGAAGAAAATTAAAGGGAGAAAATGTTTAATGAAATTTGGGAGAGTTCACACAAAGGTCAAAAGGTGTTGAAATGTGCAACATGCGCAAAGTGAAAAATTAAAAGTGAAAGGTTGAAAGGGAAAGGTTTGTGTGATGACGATCGTCATCATAGGAGGGACTGAGAGAGCGTAGCTTATATAATCTATGTTAACATGAGTGTTTATGAAGTAGTGTACAATAATGCCGCACAGAAATTGTATTAGTATATTTTGCTAAAACGTGCACTTGAAATGTGACCACGGGGAGTGGCCGCCAATGTATACCTGGACTAATAAAAATGACTAATGTTGATGAATTATATATTAGAGGATAGTTTTGTACTAATTATTAATGATTATGTTATTAAAGTTTTGCTAATAAACCTTGTAGGCCTTAAGTTAGCATGAGCCGAAGCTTAGCTGCCTGGCACTCATATTAAAAGTGCAGTGTGCTGGCTCGCAAAAGGACATGACCTCTTGTTTTCCTCAAACTAAGAAGCTGAATGTAACCATAGTAGATCCGTTCTCATGAAATTCATATTGCTCGTAGAAATGTACTAGCTAAAATGCAACAGTGTAGATTAGTGTAATGTACAAGGTCGCCCAAACCGGTACAGACAATGGAGCCACTGACCAAAAGATGTGCAAAGAATTACAGAAGGATGAAATCATACCAGGCGTGCTACCTCTGAAGACGTCAATCATATGGACCAATAAGCTGCCTGTGAATCAATGTGGGGTGAAAGATTTAATGACATAATCTGTTTTTAATTGGTTAAAGATAGTGGGGTGCAACATTCGTCCAATCAAGTTTTAGGGGAATGTACAATGAAAAAGGGATAAAAACCTATGACATGGGAAGCAATTTAGATTGGTTACGGAAATGCTGTCGATTTGATCCCGAAACTTTGTCACTCTGTTTGGTGACTTATTGGTTTTACTTAAACCATCCTTTCCTTAGATTGCCCATTTTTACACTTTACCGCCTTATGAGGGAAGTGCCCCTATTCTCCTGAGAGCTGAATCTGACTGATGGTGAATCAACTGATGTCCTGAAGACGAAGACCGAACCTGAGTGCTGACCCAAACCTTGGAGGGTAACTGTGACAATGAAATTGTGATTTGTCGGTTTGCTTTTCCTTTCTAGGTACCAACTGCTTACTTTTGACAGAGACCATAGCTAGATGTTTTCCAAATTGGTGTTCTAAATTGTTTTGCATGAAGCCCAACATGCCAATGCTAATTAGAGGTTAGTTCAGAGGGGTTCACTAAACTGACACAAATAGACAAACAAGTGAATCCATGTTTTGTTGAACTGACACGTTAATGACACTCTGCTGAAGTTGATTTATGTTGACACTGTGTCATGTTCTAATAACTACGTTCCTTGCTTTGATTAAGTCTTATTCGAGTTGCCAAATCATGACAATGTTACGGAGTGTATTGCTTGTGAGATTAACACACGTGCTTTTAGAATTGTAATCAATAGGGAATAAATCTCATAAAATTCTACTAAACTGGTGTGGTTATTCAGGACTGCAAGGTCATGGTGGTGTCCTGAATTGATTGATGTCTTTGACTAAAGTAAAATGCATTGTGGTAATAAATATTGATGACATTATTGACGTTTTGATTAGCTATCTCGTCCTAAGGTGTCTCTCAACTAGGCCAAAAGATTAATTGGCCTAAAACGAGTCCTGATGTGTAATAAATTATCATAAAAGGACTCGTTAGCACCCCTATCACAGCTAGGCCATGTCACGTGATTTTTCTCTTGTTTTTGCCTTTATCCATGCTCGCTACAGACCTAGGGGTTTTCCAGAAGCTCGGGATAACAGACTCCTCGTGACCAGTCCAGATCCACAAGTATAACTTAGCCCCCGTCGTTCTTGATCTTCTTGATAACTCTGGGTAGAAGTAGTATGGCGGAAAGGCATGCAGGAGGCTTGGGCTCCACTCGAGACGAAAAACGTCTCTCAACGAGAGCCACCTTGGAAACTCCAGCGTGCAAAACTGCTTCATTACGTGTTCTTGGCGGAGGCAAACAGAACTAACCAAGGCTCTCCCCACTGCTGAAACAGACCTTGCGCCACCACCGTGTGGAGACACCACTCGTAATCCACTAGGCATCGGTGGCTGAGTTCGTCCACTTTGGTGTTCAGGGAACCTGCGAGGTGTTGAACTACCAGAGGCTGAAACATCAGTATCATTGATTGAATATCCGGGACTCTCTGCTCGATAGGATAAGCCTGAAACTGCACCCTGTCCAGAACAGCTCCAGTGCAAGGGAGCATCTGAGAGGAAGTCAGGTGTGGCTTTGGCACATTCTATAGTGAACCCCAGTGAATGCAGGAGCTCTGCCGTAGTCTGGAAGTGGGAGATGACAGCTTGTGGCTAGCCCGCCTTTAGCAGCCAGTGATCGAGATACAGGAAGACTGACGCCCCTGACCTGCGCAGATGAGCTGCGACCACCACCATCATCTTGGTGAACACTTGAGGGACGCTGGTAAGGCCAAAGGGAAGCATGGGAAACAAAGTGCTTGTGGCCTACTGTGAACTGCACGGAATGTCTGTGGGCAGACAGGACCGGAATGTGAAAATAGGCGTCTTGCAAGTCCAACGCTACCATCCAGACTTCGGGATCCAGGGCAGACAAGACCTGAACCAACATGAGCATCTTGAATTTCTCCTTTCTCAGGAAGAAGTTGAGGGTTTGGAGATCTAGGATAGGATGAAAGGCAGGCTAGGGTTGACACAGGGCAGCTGAGAGGCCCAAGAACTTGGATGTAGCCTGCGAGTCCTAAAAAAGTTCCAGCCTTGCCTTTAAAGATACAGCTGCCATCCAAGGGCATGTCGATGAGGGAAGTCTGGACATCCCCCGAAAAGCTAGATGTTCTCAGCCAGGCCCCCTGTAGCTCTTCTGTCAACTGCCCTTTTCACCACCATAGTGTATTGAGCTCTGTCCTCGGTAGCCACAGTAAGGGGAAAAAGCAAGACGGTATCTGGAGACGTGTCCAGACCACTGGCATCAACCAAATCCTCACCCCTGTCCAGGTTCTGACCTTCAGACTGGTATTTTAAAGGGTCCTGTGACCCCTCCCATTCTTCCCTGAGGATTAGCCCTTCAGAATTGGGGCTGAGTCACCAATCTAGGACACATGGGTCCTGTTGACTCCGGAGTAGGTCGACAACTCTGTGTCAGATTCAGGGATCCAAATGGGGCTGGCGCCAGTGGGTACCATTAGCGTCAGCACAGGTGGCGGGGAAGGCCGCGTTGGCACAGCAGCACCGATCCGGTTCCTTGGGGGCCTATCAGAGCTGAGGCCAAAGCTGCCGACACAGAACCGGATGGGGTCCCCTCTGACCCTGTGGGGCCCAAAGGCACTCCAGAGGGGTCAGTCCGCGCAAAAATGAGGCGCATGGCCTCATAAAATTCTTCAATCTGAGCAGAGCTCACTCCAGCCCGTGGAAAAGGTGGGAGGCATGAAGTAAATCCAAGAGTATGCTCCGCAGAACCATGCCTCGAATGCCGATGCTCCTTAGTTGCATCGGCCAGTGGACGAAGAGAAGTCAAAGCACCCTTTGACTTCTTGTGCCTCTTACCTGAATGTCCCGAGGATTTTTAGTGGGACTAAGAGGACTTAGGGCTCCTGGAGCAGTCCTGGGACCTTCCCCTCGACCGGGACCGAGACATCCACAAAGTCACCTGCCAGGCCGCTAGCAGCTTTAGGGACCGCTCCCTCAAAGCCTTCGGTGCCATGGCCCAGCAATCGGAGCACAACTTGGAGTCATGGTCGAGCTCCAGACACCAAAGACACAGGGGGTGTGGGTCCATAACTGACATTGAGCAGTGACGGGTCCCACATGGTTTAAAACCTGTCTTCCTGAGAGACATTCCAACAACATACCAGGAGGAAAAAGACCTAAAAAAGACGGGTCGACAAAACATAAAAAAAAAGCCAGTCCAAAAGCGATAGAGGGTAGCTCTCTCCAGACCTGAGCTGACTAGCGCAGAAAGAAAACAACTGACATCAGCACACGAAGGTGGTGCATATACAGGTGACGCAGATGTCACTTCGTCGCAGACGCACAGAGCCGTCTGATGCCGCTTACTGGCACGTAGGGGTACTACTCATGAAAATCTTCTAGGTCCAGTCTGACGCCTGGGGAAATTCAAAAGTAAGGAATCTGCGGTTAGAAGTCTCTATCAGATGAGCAGTGGAATACCATGCAAGATATGTTGACACTACATAGTTGAAACTCACCTTTCTAGCAGACCTCTTGGAAAGCTATTTTGATTAGACCCGTCAAGCTAGTCTTCTCAGAAAAAGATCAGAACCTTATGTTTCAGGTTCTCGGAACTACAGAAGGCTACGGAGGGGATTTCTGTCTTCCACAGCTGGTGGGGCCCTCTCTTTTGCACGGATGCATTCCTGCTCAGAGTCAATACGGGGACCTCATGAACAAAAGGTTAAAATATCAATTTGTACCCCTTTTTCTAGCCATACCATGAAACATAATCCAGAACCTAATCCTATTGCATACATTAACTCTTAATTTAACACTGACTTCTACTCTTTCCCTAGCCCTAACCTCACCTCCAATAATGATTCCAGACCAATTTTTAATATATGCAGGATTTCAGCAATGCTGCTTTTCTTTTTTTTTTTTTTATCTGAAAATGTACAAAGCCAAAAAGTTCTTCATTTTTTTCTACAATATTATCGTTCTCTGTAATGGTATCTTCTTTACGTTGGATTTGAAGTGTTTGTATTTCATGACTGTGGTTCATTTTTACATAATGTTGTGCGACAGGGAAATAAGTTTCACTGAAACTTAGGCAGAGCTGGCCCAAATGTGAGAGAATAATGCAATGGAAGTGGGGTGCAGAGGTAGCCACCGTGACCCGAGGAGGCGGACAGCTCAAGCTCCTCCCATTACAAACCCACAGTCATCTGCAGCCGCCACACGTATCCCGCTCCTCCTGAAAAGGAGCACCTAGGCGGTTGTGATCCCGGTGACGCCTCCGGGTGCCCTCTGGACAACTTGACGGGACCAGCGAGTGGGGGTAGAAGACTGTGGCCGACCCTTGATGCAGGTAAAGATGTCGGCCCTGTTCTTCTAGCTGAGGCCGCGGTGCCGCCAGCCACAGCCTGGCAAGACCTTATGATCCCCCCCCGGGTGCAGAGAAGTATTGCATGCGAGTTCTGTGAGTCTGTGACATTTCTGGGGCCGACCTGCTGTCTTGGGCACCTGCTGCCTTCGATCATGCAATCAGCCAGCACCAGACATGATGGCAAACCCTCTAGCGTGCAGCAGACTGTGTTCTCAGAAGAACCGGCCCATGAACAGAGCACTTCTTTGAAGGACACTCTCTATGAGAAGGAAGGTGTGAGTACCTCTACAAGAAGGCCCTTACATCACTCAGGGTGGGGGCCTTGGGGACTCTTGCTGCTTCTTTACTATGCCAAGCAGGGCTTGTGTCATGGCTGTGGTCCTCTTCCATGATGGCCGGGATACTTCAGGGGACCAGTCTTGATTTTCTGCTTCTGGTAGGTAGGAGTCAATCAGAGTGACTCTGGGGAAACACGCTTGCTGTGACCCTTTCGGGGGAGCCCAGTGCCACTTTCTGACCACATGGGCACAAGCGAGGCTCTTCACGGCTACACACCGCCTCTGTACTGCCAGGTGACTAGCCTGTCATATGAGTACTGTGGATTGCTGGCTTTGTTCTTCTGCACCATCCTGTTGCTTATGAGTTTTGGTGGGCAGCCTGAAGGAACTGACAGCTCTACAGTGTTTTTCTTTCTCCGGGCCTCTTCCCCCCTGTTTTCCTTGTTGCTGTAACTGCTCAGGTCCTCCAGGACTGTTGGTGGGCTGCCATAGGTGGATCACACTGCACTGAGACTACCAATGGGTGGTGGTGCTTGGCTGGTCTTATCTCCTGCGCTCACTCCTCCACCATTAGGGTTGCCATGGGGGCACACACAGTGGACCCAGGAAGATGCATCCACAAGAATCCCCCAGAAGGTGATCAAGCACAAAACTAGAAGTGGCGACATGTCCTATATCGACAGTAACATTGAGAAACTCCTGGCTGCAAGCAATGTTTCTGGTGAACTATTTGAGGGTAAGATTGTCTCCATTTCGGTAGAACTTGGCCTTATCTGAGAGGATTCCCGGAAAATGTCTGAAAGGATCAATACTCTGGAGGAACTGCAGCAGTCCTTGACTGCTGCAGTTCAATCTGCTGACCAGTATCTCACGATTTTGGAGACATAGCACTTGGCTGCTTGGCTTGATGATCAGGATGGGGTGGGCCTGCTGGAACAATGCCTGCATCATGGGACTTCCAAAGCAAGATGAAGGTGACTCTCTGTTGTCTTTCTCGCCCAGTGCTTTTCCTCCTCCTGCGCTCTTGTGACAGAGATAATTTGCTGCAGCAGGCCCGTGTGCATGGCTCCTGTCTGGTGGACAATGCAAAGGTGTCTTTATATCTTGACCTCACCCTCCAAGTACAAAGGGCATCCTTCCTTGTGGTTAAGAAAAAAGCTGCACAATCTGGGGCTGCTTTACTCACTAGTATTTCCTGCCCGATAAAGTTCAAACTGAGGATAGAGTGCACTTCTTCACAGACCCAGCTGCGGCATGAGAATGGCTCAAGATATATGACAAGGGCACTGAATGGCCAGAGGCTGCAACTGCCACCATGCCCACAGTGGCAAAGATCTTGGCCTAAGGAGGTATCTCGACCCACTAAGTCACAGGTGGCACTGGAACAGACGAAAGCGGTGGAGACAGATGCCTCTCTCAGAGCAAGTGAGGGTTCTTCGTGGCAAACATCCCCAGATCATCACAGTTCTGCTTTTGACTCAAAGGACTCTGCTGTACCAGGGCTCAACCACACTTCCGGGGGTTACCTCGGGCATTACTGACGATCTTGTCTGACGTCTGCCTCAATGGGAATAAATATTGACATCAATTTAGTCCTGACTGTACTGCGTGGCTGCATATTGTTTAATGTTGTTGATTTCTCCTGTTTTGTTTCACCTTTTCCTGAGCTGAGTGGGCCGTGTGGGGAAGCTGGGTGGGGTGCAGGGGGGTGTCCCACAGTATTTGATTGCCTTTCCTCCTTCTTTAGCTGGTGGGTCTTTCCCCTTATTGTATATTTCCGTTACAGAACTAGTTGGCTCTTCTTGGCCTTTAGTTGGCTCTCTGGTAGGCCCTGTGTTGTTTGGACATGATGGTTTAAGGTCTCAGTTCTTGGGTGGTGTTGGGGATTTGTTATTTAGTAGTGTTTTTTTGTTCCTTTGTACTGTCTTTTTGCAGTGGGGGTTTATGGATGTGGAATTTTCATGTTCAGTGTGGTGAGGAGGGACCGGATTAATGGAGTAGGGGTGGCTTGCAGGGTTCCTATGTGGTATGACGTCAATGGCAGCCCAAGTTAAGGTAATCACACGCGGGGTCTTTCCACTTCCTCTAAACAATATAATATGCTATTTTATTTGAAGCATAGGGCGTGCACATTGCGTTCCTGCAGGAGACTCATCTTATGAAATCTGTGGGGTGGGCCCTCCAAGTTATATGCCACTTCTTCCTCTGCTTTTTCGTGAGCCACTCTTATTTGGGTTAGGCCTGGGGTTCCCTTTCATTTACACATTTACATAGGACAGTTATTGACCCGGGTGGTCGTTATGTATTGATATCAGGTCGCTTGGATGGTAGAGATGTCGCACTATAATAAAAGCAGCATTGGACTTATATCCTCCCAAACATGAGTCATGCTATACAGTTCCTCCCCCACTGTTGTGCAATATCTCCATTGGCAAAGACCAGCCATAGTTGGCTAAATTTTTACAAATGTCTATGAACCTTTAGGTTATTCACAAGCTTTGGAGTGGGAAAGATCTGCCAACACAGAACCCTTGAGATAACTCATGCAATTTTGGTACATCATCTCTGAAAAACCCAGCAGCTCCAGAGTTTGTAAAAAGTCGCCTTCTTCACTGTAGAACATAAATAAGTTTGAACCATTTGGTTGTATTCATCACAGGCAGACTCAGGTAAACTATACTTGGTGCAGGTAATTAAAAATAATCTTTCCTTACACATATGGCCACTTTGCTGGGTTAGCATAAAGCATCTCTTTACTCCTCTTTCAACAGTTTTCTCAAATCAACCTCCCAAGCAGTCTTACGATCTGAAAATGTTTCCGGAGTAGGTATAACAAGAGTTCTGTTAACTTGTGAAACATCTTGTTGTCTAGGATGCTCTTCATGAGTTGAACCTTCCACGAGACTGACAAGAGTTCTAAATACAGAGGCATGTTACAGCTTATCGTTTCAGGAGAACATACTTCAGTGGAGTTGAAAGTCCTGTTGTAGGTCAGCAAAATTTGCAATTTGTCTATGACATTTTACCACAGCCAGTTTGTCCCAATAAGAGAGGCCTTCAAAGGTGGGGATCTTCTGTAGCTGGCTTCCCAACTACCTTAGGTGACCATTTTAGCCCTCCTTGATGTCTCCTGCCGGACCCTAATAACTCTCAACGTTGCTGCAGGTATATTTATGGAAGGTTATCCTCCACACACAAAGTAAAGTGTATTACTGTTGCGCAACATCTGTACCACCCCCCTTTTTTGATACATCTTTCTTAGCTATATTTCATAAACAGGATACATGTTTATATCCATCAGGGGCCTAAACTCGTACTATCTGCTGCATCCTCTCCTGGCTATTAAGTCACTCATCCACAACAATGAGGTGTAATGCATAGTAATTTATATGGATATCTCCCACACCCAGAGCCCTGTCAAAGGTCAGTTTGAAGTACGTTCTAATGGACACTCTTAGACACAGGATTACTCCATAGAAGTAACTTAATCTGGGCTTGTCATGTCTGAAAGAAAAGTGTTGGCGAAGTATGTATTGATAGTACTGGAAACATAGCATCTAGAGAAGGAACAGCATCTTAAAAAAGGCCATTGTGCTTATGATGGATATAGGGAGATGACTCCAATTACTTAGAGCACAACAGAGCAAGCAAATAGTGGAGACATATTATGCACTCAGCATACAGACACCTCCTTAAACAAAGATGCTGAGGTAATTGAAGGAGGACATTTCCACTTTCACCTCAGATGATCAGGCAGATGCACGTTCATTTTCCTGCACTGGATATAAAACAGACGTAGGCTATCTTACTGTTGGATCAGAGACCTCTGCAAAAAATATCAACAATGCACAGAGTGCAGGGGGCAGAAAAGCACAGGTATGTCAGGTCCAGGAGATCTTGGGTCGACCACCTGGCCTTCAATCTCTGGCTCCCCATTAAATCCTGTTGCTAGTGCATCTGCTCCCGGCCACTGGGTAAGCGGCTCAATTGCCAACACAAGAAGAAGGGGCAATAGAGGGGACAACTGCCTGGCATTGTACCCTAATGGGGAAACTATCAGACAAAACTCAACTAAGCCGAGCACAGGCTTTTTGATCTAAAAGTTGAATATAGTTCTAAAAAACACAAGGTCATTTTCTGGTGGACAGCAAACAATTTAATGGCATGTCTGCATGTACCAACCTTTATATGAATGTAAATCCACTATGAGAGTTGTCAATGGTCTCTCAATCCTGTGTATTAGTGTACGACCACTGTGAATTCTGTTATGACGAATTGATGAACTGGGCATGGAGCTGCTCTTATCCTTGTGGGCAAGAAAGCTCATTGTTCAATCAGGCAGTTTGCCAAGCTTTATCAAACCCCCTGGCCTCCAGGTTAAGGAAGGAGATGTCAGTGAGAGGTACAATGCTCAAAGGAGTGACCTGTTTGAGGGTTCACTTTTGTGATGGTTTCATGTTAATTCACCAACATCCCCTGTAAGGGTGGGATGACCCTGTGCAACATCTGTTTAAACAGTTCCAGCAGAAGACCACTGGAAGTAGGGGTCTTAGCAATACTGAATAAGACCAAAAGCATCCCCCTGGTCTTCCGTCAAGACAGCACCCTTCCGCGACTTCTTCGCCGCTTGGGTGAGGCATCACATAGAGTCACAACAGGAATTCAGCCATTTGCTCTAGTGGTGTAGATTTGTGAGGCATTGAATGTGCATAAAAGCTGCAAAAAACCTGGGCTGCTTCACAACTGTCAATGACTAAGAGCCTGATTTAGATCTTGGCAGAAGCGAGTACTCCACCACAAACGTGACAGATATCCTGTCCATCATATTACAATCCCATTATATCCTATGGAGATCGTAATATGGTGGAGGGGATATCCGTTGAGTTTGTGATGAAGCTTTCCATCCCCTGATATCTAAATAAGGCCCTAAGTCTCCTTTACCACCCAAGACATGGCTTAAATGCCACACAAATGGTCTAGCATTAGATCAGACGTGATGCTCAGGTTCTTCCTAATGTAAATCAAAGGTGTAGTTTGTCAGACACCATGCGCTGTGTCACCACATCCCCTATACAGACTGGCCTGCATCATCTACAATAAACTTAGCGAGTGAAGACACTAACTAGTATCCAAACACAAGACACTAAATGAAGGTCTGGAAGAGACTTTAAATACAGTCCAGAAAAGGGCCTTTGTACTGCAGAAGTGATCATAAACTCAAGATTGTTTGAATGAGTTTGCCAGACGTCACATAAGCACAAAAGGGGGGCATAAGGCACCAACAAGGCATGCCTGGAATTTCTTGCTTGGTGTGTCTGGCCTTTCCAAATACCCATCCATTACCTTGTTAAAACTGCGACACAAAAACGTCAGCCCTGCTGAAGTCTCATATTCGAGTTTACCAGAAATGCCCAGAATTTCAGAAGACAGTGGACGTGACACTGAGCTTTCAAAAGTTTGTCCTTCAAAAGAACCAAAGACCTATGTGTTCTTACCTGGTTTGTCAGACCACACATGATGCATTCAGGAGAAGGGGTTATACTTCAACAGAATTTAAACCGTTCTTAACCCTTTCATGTAATCAGTATGCAGCATCAACGAGAATCCATGTTCACATACAAAGCTACAATTCAAACCAATGAGGAGCTTTCCCTAACCATAAGTATACTTAGGGAGGGTCTCATTGCTGATGTAAGTACTGCTGTATCCTTGATTAGCCACATATATTCTAGGAGCAGATATAGAGCAGTTGAAAGTTTTCATCCATCAATGGTCTAGTCATCATCAGAGATCAGGCTCAAATTTGAGAGACCAATGAATATGCTAATAACATCAGAAAACTTCTAAGGCAGAACACATTGCCTCTATCCACAATACAAGGTCATAAACGGTCCCGGAATCAAACACCCACGGTACCATCTCCAAAACACAATAGAAGGAGTTTCAGCGAAGAAAACACCATCTTAGCAGGTTGTCCAGTGTTTCAATTCATTGCTCAAACCTTCCTATGAGCTTAATTGCACAGGCACCAAACTGACCTGTCCCCCAGCGGCTTTAATGCATCTTGGCCCTGATTACCCATGACTGTAGACTTATTGTGGAGTTAGCGCTTTCCTGTTCCACTTTTAGTATAGGGCTTGTTAGACCTTCCAACTTCACAAAAGATCATTCTACTACCTTAATACTCCTTGTGTTTTGTCAAGGCCTTCTCCCAGGTTCTCAACAAGATGCACTCTCCTGTAGCCAGATCAGAATCACTCAGGGGTTCCGTTTTTCTATCTTTGGAACCATTTCTATGGATGATGGAGTGGGTCTTTAAAATAAAAAAATAAAAAAAACGTTCTTTTCTGTTCTCCTGTCCATCCAATCACATGGGCATGTAAGACTGAAAGTCTAAGCAATGCAGTTGGTGGAGGGCTGGGAAGTTCCCAGAATTGCTGTGATCCCCAATGAGCCACAGATATACAGTCGAGACCAGATCCAAATGGTGTAGGCACAGGCTCTCACCCTTTCTTAGAGACCACTGCATAGGGCCTTGCAGCCCCCCCCAGTCTACTCTGGCAGGTTCCTCTTCCATTCTACCCGCACCAGGCTGCATGTAAATATGCCATGCAGTTCCGGTTCAACTGCTGGAATCAAAAAGCACACCACTGATATTCTCCCCACATCTGTACTCTTTGGAGCTCCACAGCCTTCACTCTGCACATCAGGTATCCACTGTCATGGTGCCCCTTCTCTAAGCAAGCTGGAACCAGGGGATTGAAATGGCAAGGATGCTTAATGGAAGATCTGAAACGCTGTGGCTATTTAGGAGTTTGACTTGTTCATCCCTTTAAGACATATGTTTTAGAGACAAACATAACTTTTACTGGGAAGTGAAGCATACAAATCTAAGTTTATCACTCTCCGTTTCTTCTTGACTTCATCAAAATATTTGCACTGAGGCTCGACCACTTAAGTGTAATCCATGAAAACTATGACACAGAAGGAGTCCTATATAACTTGGGCAATTTGACACAGTGCCTTCAGTACAGAATCTGTGTCCTTAAAATTGAGAAGGCTGGTGATGATCAATTGGGGTAGAGCACCAGGGGTAGACTACATTATCAGGGCTCTCTGCTCTTTCCAGGATTCCCAACATTTGTAGGTTACTCCTTTATGATCACCCTTCTGCATCCACCATTCATATTCAAGGGTATTTGAGATCTCCATGAGTTGTACAACTGAGAGATCCACGCTTGTGTCTTCCAGCTTTGACATACAACCCTGTACCTCTATCATTCTGTCAACCACGTTGCAAAGGCCTTGGAGTAGTAGGGCAACCTCTGTCCCCAATCTCTCAAATCTTTATCTACAAACATGGCCAGACGGAGTTAATGACATGCTTTACAGATTCTGTGGATGATGTTGAGTTATCACTTCTGCCTGCAGCCTAGCTTGGTCCAGACATGTGGGGATGCTGAAAAAGCTGGGTAGTCCTTTTGACTCAGCCTAGACCTTTTTAGTTAGGAAGATACCCCATCTTAACTTTTCAATGTTCTCATCTTGAGAGGTAAGCAGGGGAGCTCAGACTTCAGCAGCCAGAAACAACTAAGCACCAGGCAGGAGCATTCACACAACAGCACCTACCTGCTGTTACACTGTCCACTGATACACGATCAGAGCTGGAAAAGGTGAGTAAGCTTCAGTACCACGGAAAAGGGGCAGTGGTGGGTAACTGCCACATCACATTGTCTCCGCTGCAAAAATGGTGAAGGTGGGACATGTGCAATTCATTCTAGGCTTGGCAGACAAAGGGCTCAGTTCCCTGCTCTTCTGAGGTTGCAGGAGGCATAAGTCCTTAAAGTCCTCTGTCAAATCTGTGTTTGTCATGCTGCTGTCCATGTTTCAACCACACTCTGGATTTGGAGGTCTCATGTGGACTGGCAATGTGAGAGACACCTTCTTCAAAAAAATATAACAGTTTAACTGTCCACTAAGGGTTGTAAGAGTACCCCATAAGGAGACAAATGAAAAATGTTCAAGAAAGTCAATCACCTAACTATGCATCACAGGGATAAAAAAAAAATTGCACTCACTCAGTGTAACAGAGTCAACTATTTTAGGAGTAAGCAGCATATTGCAGGGCTTCTCCAGGAACACTGTGTCAAATATCCAAGGAGGCAGAATTGACTTCATGAAGTAACCCCTGCTAGAGGGGTGGATCGAGCGAGCCACACAGGAGCAGTGTCTGTCACTCATCCACATAGCCTGCCCTGTGCATTTGAGAGGGCAAGCTCAAACAGCATGTACATCACTTCCAGTCTGGCAGTGCATCCTGGATGAGTACAAATCTATGAAATATTGTTGAGTATATTACTGACAATTATACAGATATTTGTTTCTGAAAGGTCTATGTCATTTCTTTTTGTACATTTTTTTGCTCTAAGTTTCTGACTACTATTACTTTTGTGTTCGGTGAATACTTTGTAAACCTCAGCATTTATGTACTAACAGACCTGCCTCAAGGAACCAGGAGGAGAGATTTGCTTGATTGTTGATTGCAGCCTGGGGTGCATCCACCCAGAAGAGAAGCTGCGCTCAACTCAACTCAGTGGTGCAATGGGGTCTCCAAGGCATATGATGGCCTACACCCTGAGGACTCCTCTCCTCGTAGGCTTGTCACATACCTTCTCTGGACTGTGACAACAGGATCTGGCAGGAACAAATACCAGTTCAAAATGGAATTGCATTTCATATTGCATACAATTACTCACATTACTTGCATGGGCCACTGCAAAGGAGAAGGGTGTCACTGGAGAGAAAGCTTACAGGAAGGGGATGAACTCCGTATCAGATATTTTACCCCAGACTCTATACTTACCCCCTAACTCTACTTCTTGGTTCATGAGTCTCTTTAGGGACCTTAATCTGTATGCAATCCCAGCATTTTTTGAGGGTCTTTGTACAGTATACAGCCTTTACCACACATCTTTTACCATGCAGATAAGCCCAGGGTATAGGTTTTTATCTTAACCACACACAATGTAATTGTTTGTGTCAATAACTTTGACGCTGTTTGACAAATCTTCACAAAACGTTCAAAGCTAGAATGTCACTCACTTCAGCTGCTGTCTGGAAAGTTTCAAGGTTATCCATCAAGCAGAGGCAGAGAAAGGGGGGTGGTTGGGAGCAAACCACGTTTTCCCCTTGCAATTTCCCTTAGCGGTTTTAGACATGACTGCAGACCGAATCGCTGAAAAGAATTAAACCAAATTTGCCAGAAAGCTGGATCTTGGTCCAGAAATATCTTTTTTGTAATTTGGTGTAAATTTGCTCAGTAGTTTTGGAGTTGTTCAAGAAAAAATATGTATGTCCCTAATTGAAAAAAAAAATACACCCACTCACACACTGATTCACACATGCACAGCCATTCGCAGACCTATAAGCTATGCGCCTACCCACACACAGAACCACAAAACTGCTTGCACACCCACTCAGACCCACAAAACCACTACCCCACCCAGTCAAAGACACACACAGCCACTCACAAGCTCACTTACACAGATACCCATACAACCATTCACACATCCACTCAGACCCACAGAGCCACTCACACCGATTCACACACCTATTCAGACCTACAATACCACTGACACACAGACCCACATAGCCACTGACACACCCATTCACAGACCCACAAACTCACACACATCCATTCACACACACCCAGTCACAGACCCACAAAAACACTCACACACCTACTCACAGACCCACAAAGCCACTCACACACCCTACTTACAGACACCCATACAACCACTCATACATCCACTCACAGATTCATACAGCTACTCGCACACACAGAACCACAAAACCGCATTCACATCTACTCAGACCCACAAACCCACTACCACACCCACTCAAAAACCCATACAGCCAATCACATAGAAACCCATACAACCACTCATGCATCCACTCACAGACCCACTCACACAGCCTCTCACACCGATTAACACACCCACTCAGACCCACAAAACCAGACACACCCACTCACAGACCCGCACACCCACTCACATAAACTCTCACACACACACACCCATTCACCCACTGTAGGAAGATAGCCTCCTTCTAGCCTTGTTACCCCCACTTTTGGCTTGTTTGTGAGTATATGTCAGGATGTTTTTACTGTCTCACTGGGATCCTGCTAGCCAGGGCCCCAGTGCTCATAGTGGAAACCCTATTTTTGTCACTGTGTTTGATATGTGCCACTGGGATCCTGCTAGCCAGGACCCCAGTGCTCATAAGTTTGTGGCCTATATGTGTTCCCTGTGTGGTGCCTAACTGTGTCACTGAGGCTCTGCTAACCAGAACCTCAGTGTTTATGCTCTATCTGCTTTTAAAATTGTCACTGCAGGCTAGTGACCGTTTTCACCAATTCTGATTGGCACACTGGAACGCTGTTATAATTCCCTAGTATATGGTACCTAGGTACCCAGGGTATTGGAGTTCCAGGAGATCCCTATGGACTGCAGCATTTCTTTTGCCACCCATAGGGAGCTCAGATAAGTCTTACACAGGACTGCCACTGCAGCCTGAGTGAAATAACGTCCACGTTATTTCACAGCCATTTTACACTGCACTTAAGTAACTTATAAGTCACCTATATGTCTAAACCTCACTTGGTGAAGGTTAGGTGCAGAGTTACTAAGTGTGCGGGCACCCTGGCACTAGCCAAGGTGCCCCCACATTGTTCAGGGCAATTTTCCCGGACCTTGTGAGTGCGGGGACACCATTACAGACGTGCACTACATATAGGTCAATACCTATATGTAGCTTCACAATGGTAACTCCGAACATGGCCATGTAACATGTCTAAGATCATGGAATTATCCCCCCAAGCCAAATCTGGTATTGGGGTGCCAATCCCATGCATCCACTGGGCTCCAGCATGGACCCCAGGTACTGCCAAACTAGCTCTCTGAGGTTTTCTCTGCAGCTACAGCTGCTGCCAACCCACAAACAGGCTTCTGCCCTCCTGGGGTCTGGGCAGCCCAGTCCCAGGAAGGCAGAACAAAGGATTTTCTCTGAGAGAGGGTGTTACACCCTCTCCCTTTGGAAATAGGTGTTAAGGGCCTAAGAGGAGTAGCCTCTCCTGGCCTCTGGGAATGCTTTGAAGGGCACAGATGGTGCCCTCCTTGCATAAACCAGTCTACACCGGTTCAGGGATCCTACAGCCCCTGCTCTGGCGCGAAACTGGACAAAGGAAAGGGGAGTGACCACTCCCCTGTCCATCACCACCCCAGGGGTGGTGCCCAGAGCTCCTCCAGTGTGTCCCAGACCTCTGCCATCTTGAATGCAGAGGTGTGAGGGCACAGTGGAGGCCTCTGAGTGGCCAGTGCCAGCAGGTGACATCAGAGACCCCTCCTGATAGGTGCTTACCTGGCTAGGTGGCCAATCCTCCTCTGACAGCTATTTAGGGTCTCTCCTGTGGGTTTCTCTTCAGATAACAAATGCAAGAGCTCACCAGAGTTCCTCTGCATCTCCTTCTTTGACTTCTGCCAAGGATCGACCGCTGACTGCCCCAGGACGCCTGCAAAACCGCAACAAAGTAGCAAGATGACTACCAGCAACATTGTAGCGCCTAATCCTGCTGGCTTTCTCGACTGTTTCCTGGTGTTGCATGCTCTGAGGGCTGTCTGCCGTCACCCTGCACTGGAAGCCAAGAAGAAATCTCCCGTGGGTCGACGGAATCTTCCCCCTGCTAACACAGGCACCTCATTTCTGCATTTCCGGTCCTCTGGGTCCCCTCTCATCTTGACGAGCGTGGTCCCTGAAACACAGGAGCTGGATCCAATTGACCCCGACAGTCCAGTGGTCCTTCTGTCCAAATTTGGTGGAGGTAAGTCCTTGCCTCCCCACGCCAGACCGTAATCCTGTATACTGCGTGATCTGCACCTGCTAGGGCTTCTGTGCACTTTTGCAAGGACTCCTTCGTGCACAGCACAGCCCAGGTCCCCAGCACTCCGTCCTGCATTGCTCAACTCGCTGAGTTGATCACCAGCTTCGTGGGCGCTCTTTTGTTGTGTTGAGACGACCGCCGTGCTCAGATTTTTTGAACGCCTGTTCAAGTGCTTCTGGGGGTGCTACCTACTCTGCATGGGCTCTCTCTGTTGATGAGTGCCTCCTCTGTCTCCTCCTCCAAGGGACGACCTCCTGGTCCTTCCTGGGCCCGGGCAGCACCCATTATCTTCAACCGTGACTCTTGCAGCTAGCAAGGCATGTTTGCGGTCTTTCTGCATGGAAACAACTCTGCATCCTCCAGCACACCGTGGGACATCTTCTGACCAAAGGAGAAGTTCCTGGCGCCTTCCGTTGTTGCAGAATCTTCAGCTTTTTCCACCAAGAGACAGCCCTTTTGCACCTTCATCTGGGTTTTAGTGGGCTCCTGCCCCCCCTGGACACTTGTGTTACTCTTGGACTTGGCCCCCTTCCTTTGCAGGTCCTCAGGTCCAGGAATCCGTCTTCAGTGCTTTGCAGTCAGTTGTTGCCTTTGCAGAATCCCCTATCTCAACTTTACTGTTTTTCTGGGGTAGTAGGGTAACTTTACTCCTACTTTTCAGGGTCTTGGGGTGCGGTATCTTGGACACCCTTAGTGTTTTCTTACACTCCCAGCGACCCTCTACAAACTACACTAGGCCTGGGGTCCATTTGTGGTTCGCATTCCACTTTTGTAGTAAATGGTTTGTGTTGCCCCTAGGCCTATTGTGTGCCATTGCATCCTATTGTATTCTACAATGTTTGCACTACTTTTCTAACTGTTTACTTACTTGATTTTGGTCTGTGTGTATATTTTGTGTATTTTACTTACCTCCTAAGGGAGTATATCCTCTGAGATACTTTTGGCATATTGTCACTAAAATAAAGTACCTTTATTTTTAGTAACTCTGAGTATTGTGTTTTCTTGTGATATAGTGCTATATGATATAAGTGGTATAGTAGAAGCTTTGCATGTCTCCTAGTTCAGCCTAAGCTGCTCTGCTATAGCTACCTCTATCAGCCTAAGAACACTCCTAATCTACTAATAAGGGATAACTGAACATGGTACAAGGTGTAAGTACCATCAGGTACCCACTATAAGCCAGGCCAGCCTCCTACACCCACACATTCACACACACCCAATCACAGACCTACAAAAATACTCTCATACCCACAGATCCACACAGCCACTCACAAACCCAGACTCATTCTCACACACACACACACACACACACATATAGCCACTCACATACCCACACAGACCCACACACCCACTAACAAACCCATTCACAGACCCACAGCCACCCACACAGACTCTCTCTCTCACCCCATATAGCCAATCTCACACCCACTCACAGAACCCCACACACCCATAGTCAGTCATACATCTACTCACAGACCCTGGACACTCACATACCCACTCACAGACACAGAAAACCACTCACATACCCACTCACAGACCTACAGATCCACTCACACAGTAACACTGATTCACACACCCACTCACAGACCCACAAAACCAATGACACACCCACTCACAGACCCACACAGCCACTGACATACCCACTGACACACCCATTTACACATACAGTCACAAACCCACAAAACACTCATACACCCATTTACAGACCCACACAGCCACTCAATCACTCACCCACATAGAGACCCACACACCCACTCAGACCCATTCACAGACCCACACAGCCACTCAATCACTCACCCACATAGAGACCCACACACCCACTCAGACCCATTCACAGACCCACACAGCCACTCACACATCTACACTCACGTACAGATCCCCACAGCCACTCACACACCTTTTCACACACACAGCTACTCACATACAGAGTCACAGACCCTCAAACCAGTCACATGCCCACTCACACACCGACACAGCCACTCACACACCCATACAGCAACTCAGACTCACACAGCTACTCACACTATCACTCACGCCCGTACAGACACACACACACACTCTCTCACACCCACTCAGACGCTAACCGTGTTAAATGTGTTGCTGTTCTGAATGACTGCTTTTGATTGGGAAATGATCTGTCGCAGACCCAAAATGTGTTGTTGTTTTGTGTTGAATATGTGCTTTTGGTTGGGTTCCTATGGTAGATCCGTAGGTCACAGTGAATTTTTTTTTTAAAGGATTTGAAAACAAAACACACCAGTTTTTAGGAAAAGGACTGGCCATGAAAAGAGCCTTGTTATTTATGGTGTGTGTATGATAATTACACATAGAACAGGATGCAGTCTTTTAAGCTGCTGAGGAATACCCTGCTTCCTCCAACTGTGAAATGGACTCCATCTTTTCAATATTTTCCATCCATATTGAAGCATAAGTTATGGTATATAGAGCCCATGTTATAGTCTCTGAGCAATGCAGAAACAGTTCTATTAACATATTTCTTAGATATCCTTAATTAGGATTTCCAGTTCTACCCCAGTAATTGTGCTTAAGTCATTGTCACCACAGGTTACAATCATGAGGTCTGGGTTTTGACAATCACATTTCTTTCAATAAAGGCAGAAACTGATGCCAATTTACCCCTCTCCGGCCAAACCAAGTAATGTCTAAAATAGATAAAGCTAGGTTCCAGTCAATGCCACTTCTTCAGTTTATTCACACATACATATTCTTACATAGTCATTCACACACCCATACAGCCACTGTCACACCCACACCTATACATCCATTCTTATACCAAGCACTCAGTTAGGTACACATGCACTTGCACACCCATACACCCAGTAATACACTTAGTTACCCACCCACATAGCCATTCACATAACTAATTACAAAACCAAAAAATCACTCACACACACCCAGTCAAACAACAGAGGCAATTTCACATCCACTCACACAGCAGTTACACATGCACCACTAACAGAGGCAGTTGCACGCACACTTACACAAGCACTAACTAACATAGTCAGTTACCAATCCATGCAGTCACTTAATACCATTTAGAAACGCAAATAGTAATATCTGCCTAAAACTGAGAGTAAAAAAGGACATGATTGAGAGTAAAAAGGACACGATAGAGAGAATGTGCTGGAAAAAAGAGCTGTTAGTAAGGGACCTAAGGGGATTCTTAAAACAGTACATTTAGAAATGCAAAATGTGGAATAACTTTCAAATAAACAGTGAGGTTTAAACTCAGCTCCCAAAGGAGAAGGAGTAAGTTACATTGAATGTGAAAAATCATATAAGAAAATACCCACTTTGACAAGGAGGCAGAAAGAATTTAAAGAAATATGATTGAGAATATTTAGAAGTAGGGTAATATAGAATTTGGTACGAAACATGAAGAAGTATAAGAGGAGAAGTTCAGCACCTGAAACAAAAACAATATATTGAGAGTGTAGTTGATAAAGCATTTGCCTTGAAGCTCAAATTAATTATTTTAATACTAAACATAATGACAACGCAGGGTAAAACAGTGTTTTCTATGATGAAAATAAGCTAACTAGGCTTATTATTAAAAGTAATTTTTGCTAAATTTTCAAAGGCGACTGGAGGCATATGTCTAGAACTGAGGCTTTCTTTAATGAAGAAAGCTACGCACAACAAAATGCATTAGTGCATTAGGGGACGTGCTGGACTGCTGCCTCGGGCGGAGAAGTCCTTTAAATTCTCCATTGCACTCCCGCCTCGTAGGACGCGCGCTGGCGGCGCCCCAGCAAAGCCCGGGCCAAGGGCAGGGCCCTCCTTTACCTGTCATCGACAGGAAGAGGCTGGGCTGGGCCCCCCCCCCCTTTAATTCTGTTTCTGGGGCCCCGGCGAATGAGATAGAATCGCGTAAAAGCGCCGACTGAAGGAGGAGAAGGAGGATTCTCTGCCATTCTGGGTATTTGAGACGCTTTTTCTAGACACTGTTGATTTATACGCGCACCAGGTGACGGTGAGGACTATAGGACCACAACTTTTGGGCTTTTGTGGCAGGAAGCCGTGACTAGCTCTTTCCCTCATAATAGGAGTTGTATAAAACTCAGCACTATCCCAGGCTAGCACTGGGCACTGGACCCTGTAGGGAGGGGAAAAAACATAAGGTGTTCAGTTTTTTCTTTTCTCTTTCTAATTAAGGATTAGCTAGCCCTTATGGGGAAACGAAAAGGAGATTGTGGAAGGAGGGGCCCCATTCAGGAGCCCAGATTGATAACTATCCATCGTCAAAAAAAAGTAGGCAAGTGATCCCTCCCCATGCTCTAGTCCCCTCTTTAGATCCAGCCTTGTCCCCTGCAAAATCTTATGTGCCGGAAAAGGACACAGTAGGAATGGAGAAGAGAAAGGGGGGACGACAACCCAACCCATTAAAAAGAACTATGGGAAAACAGATAAGAGACAGCAAGACATCGGAGCCCTCTAATGACTGTCTCAGTCAGATAGAGAATCAACTCAGGGATATAAAAAAGTTATGTTCTTTGGTTCTGGAGAAAGTGGCTGTCCTCGAGGAGAAGGTTGACTTCATATCAATGACAACGGACTCTCTGCCACCGAGGGTCGAATCTCAGATTAACCATACTGACTTTGTGCGCCCACCAGCCCCGGTTACTCAGTTATACCAAAATCACAGGCCGAATCCCATCCAGAATCTATCTTCTAAGCCCTTGAATCTAGGGGCAACACAAAATTCTACAAATGTACAATCTCAGTGGGGTACAGATAAGCGGGAGGATTCTGAGGGCCAGGTGACTATAAGGACTCAAACAACTTACCCAAGGATTCTGCTGGCATATGCTTCCTATATTTTAATTTTGGAAAATGTTCCTACACTAGGAAACTTGCATCACGAGTCTCATGCATCATTGTTAAACAAAGTGATGCACTGGGTAGGAAAGCATTCGGGGAGGAGGGTAGATTTTTGCAAGGACATTTTAACTGTAAGAAGGGTCCCCTGGGTTGGGTTATCCCCTAAGTCCTTACAAGGGGATTGCATAATTATAAACTTTAGGAGTCCCTGGATAGTCAATGCCTTGCACCATCACTTCTCAACTATAATGCTACCTGCAGGGTCTATAAGTGCACAACGATTATCCAAGTTTATTCTCTCTTCACCAAAGTCCTGCCTATCTGATTCGATTTACCCTGGAAAACAGAATCTTAGCCATCTTGGTGTCTCTAAACCACTCGATACCGCCCTGATGCTGTCTAATAGATTTGAGCCCCTGGCTTCTTTAGAGCAGTTAGACTGACCACTAGCAACTGGGTCACCCTTACAGGGATAAATACACTGCATCAGTCCTCTCTGCAATCTAAGGGAGCCTCCGATATACATGATACAACAGTTTCAGGGATTATTTCTTGGAATGTGGCAGGATTAAAATAAAAAATGGCTAAAATTAGTGACAGAAAATCTTTTTATTTGTTGCCAAGAGACCTGGCTTATAGAGCCTCCATATAGTAATGGATATACCACATATAGGGCCAGATGTAGCAAGGCTTTTGCGCCCCGCAAACGGCGAAAAACGGCAAAATGTATTTCCGACTCGCAAATCAACTCGCAGTTACCATCCACTTGAAGTGGATGGTAACTCATTCGCAAACGGGAAGGGGTCCCCATGGGACCCCTTCCCCTTTGTGAATGATGACAAAAATATTTTTTCAGAGCAGGCAGTGGTCCTATGGACCACTGCCTGCTCTGAAAAAAAACAAAACAAAAGGTTTCGGTAAGTGCAGCTCGTTTTCCTTTAAGGAAAACGGGCTGCAGATCGAAAAAAAACTGCTTTATTGAAAAGCAGTCACGGACATGGTGGTCTGCTGTCTCCAGCAGGCCACCATCCTCGTGAGTACCCAGACTCGCAATGGGGTCGCAAACTGCGGCCCACCTCATTAATATTAATGAGGTGGGTCTTTGCGACCCCAAGAAAAAGGTTTTTACATCCGTTATTTTTATCTAAAAGTATTAGAACTATCCAGTCTGCTTACTTTTACTTACACAATTTGGGAAATGTAGACATAATCCAGGCTGTGTTCAATTTTATATATGCTGCTTCTGGAATTCGAAATACGTATCAATAATTATTTTATTAATTTAATGATCATGAAATTCGTATGTTTGTATTTATTGGATGTCTTTTATGGTCTATTTTGTACCGAATAAAGTAAATTGATGATGATGATGCATTAGTGCATGCAGTTAAAACAACTGGCACGAGATAAAAGACGGTACTCCCACTGCAAAGGATGAGGTCATTCCTAAAAATGTATAGGAAGAGATAGGTGAATAGGTACAAGAAAGGCATAGACATGCCTCTGTGGATAAAATAAATATTAGTAATATTTGTAGTGTTCACAAGGAATCAATTAATATGTAAAGACATTTTCTACGTCAATTTCCAGATAGAAGTGTGAAGCAGAAAATTTAAATGTTGCAAGCGTTAGTTCCATGCAGTCAGGAAATGTGCTAATTTACTAGGACACTCGCTAGTGTGTCTATCCAGTAAAGAGTGCACAAGCACGTTTCATAATTTTAGAATGTTGGCTGTTCATCATTCAAAAATGAGAATCTTAGTTAGAAGACTTTACTTTGTAAAATGTCCTGCATTGTATGCAGGAGAAATGAACAAAGCACTTTTGTATGGTACAGTATCAGAGGTTGAAAACGTTTGTGAACATATTCATTTACGTTTCTTTGGTCCTGAAGTGCAGTCTGGGCAAAATGAGAAAGTGGTATATTCATCCGTAGAGGAAAAAACCCAAATGTTAGTGCTGATAACTTTAGATGAGAAATAGCAAAGTTTAATGGAGTTTCTACAGAGAAACCAGACTATGTTTGTATTTGTTGTTGGCTCACCACTACAAAGGCCAAATTCGAAATGTTAATTTGTCCTTAAAAACAGAAAAACTGAAAAAGGTACACAATAAGTTAGTGTTAGTTGGAATTCCAGAGGGACTTTGACATCTAAATGTTCTTGAAGGAATACTCATGCAATCTATACAACCTTATCAAGCAGTAGTTTGTATGGAATCAAAGACTGGGAAACTACCACCCAGTGAGCTTCAGAAAGGGCTTAAACATAGAGTTTTACCTTTAGATTTAAAAAGTAATATTGAAACTGTGGGTGTAGAGAGTGATTTGGATGAACCACTTGTTATTCTAGTGAATGGTGTACCCAGAAAAAACAAACAATCTGGCAGGAACTAGTGGATGTAAATAATGTGAAGAAAGCTACATTCTATCAAAGAAAATAATGTGTACTATAAAGATGTAGATTTTGTCGCACATGGAAGTTGCATGGAGGAAGACATGTTGCCTTCAAGTGGACAGTTTGAAAAAGTGGACAGAAGTAGATCTGAAGAAACATATGAGCACTACAGTATCCATCCACTGTATTCAAAAGAGGGTACAGGGTGCTATTGAACTTTATTAGATAAAACAAGCTTAAGGAGCTCCAATGAGTGTGTGGGAGAAAAGTTTGGAAGTTCCGTGTTTTCCTCAACTATTTCTAACTGGAGTACAGCGGAGGGTATGCCGACCGCCCTGTGCAAATACCTGCAGCTGAGTATAGGTCAACATAATCATATTCAGAGGACCCTAGATATCAACAAAGTATTTCATATGTATTCCACCTCTTATTTGAAAGTGATTTGTCTGGATTCTGTAAACAATATTCTCAAGACAGGAGTTAATGTACAAAAGTATGTCTGCAAAAGACTATTGAAAAAGTTCATGGAAAAGATGAGAAGCCTGAGCACAATTCGATGGCATGTCTATGTGGGACCAATGAGTATTGGTATTGTTGTCATGGTGAGCTCAAGTGTATGTTGCGAAATTCCGTTGCCCCAACTTGCTTTGTAACACTGAGTTCTGCAGAGTATGCAAGGGATGATTTATAGGAGTTTTTGAGAGAAGCAAACTAACATTAAAGACATTGAATTGAAGGCATCAGGAGAACTTTGCTATTTGGCTCTTGCAAACTTTAAGCTCTGTTGTCCTTCATCTGCAACAAAAAAGTTACTGATTTCTTTTGGCGAAAAGAGTATCAAGCACGATGTGCTCCTCATATTCACATGCTGTTTGCCTAAAAGATTCACTTAAATTTGGAACAGACACAGATGAATCTGTACTTTCTTTCATAGAGCAGTATATTAGAGAAAGCATTCCAAAAGACGCAAAGGAAAAAGCCTAAAGCAGCAAGTACTGAATTTCCAATCTCATAGATGTTGAAAGTACTCTTGGCAGAAATACGAAGCAAAAGGAAAATTGTACACCAAATGTTGTTTTGGAGTTCCAGAATCTGTTATTTCAGAAGGATAAGTGAACAGTTTTATGTCTGCAGTGAAAGATATACGTATTGGTAAATCACCCAAAAACGCCTACAACCTCGGGAAAAGAGAGGTTTCAAAATGTATTAATGACTACAATCCTGTCATTTTGAAAAACATGGAAAGCCAATTTTCCGAACATGGAATGCCAATATGGATATTCATTTTGTGGCAGACAACTCTATAGCTGTTACTCGTTATGCTAATTCCTACATAACAAAATCTGAGAAGATGGACATGAACGATGTGTGGGAAGAGATTTCTGCTCAAACATCTCTAACAAAAAATGGTCCAGTTTCAGTTTGAATATGCTTTCACACAGAGAACTTGGATCCCACGAATGCTGTGATCGATTGAGTTCTGCTAGAACATATTTCAAGTCGAAAGGAATTGTTTCGGTGGGTCTAGGGCTAACATCAACTCAAAACTGTGTTTGGAAATCTTTTCCAGACATTCAATATCTTGCCAAACTGGAGCCAGATAGTACAGACATTGTAAAAACAAACATGTTGGACACTTACTATCCAAAAAAGAATGTACATCTTGAAAAGTGTGTGTATATGAAGTACTCCAGTACTACACATATAGAAATAATGTGATAGAAAATGTAGATGAAGGTAAATTTGCAGTAGCTGGTTGCAATGGGTGTTTGGTGTGACATAACAAAGGCAGTCAAATTAACCATAGAAAACTGTGGAAAAAGAGAATTGTTCTATTTGGTACTTTTGCAGCTGTTTAAACCTTGGCGTTCTGAAACAGAATTACTAGGAGATCTTGACTGCTATGAAGAATCTTCTCTTTAAATGCAAATGATGGCATTGAGAGCTCACTATTTCCAAACTACTTGAAAATGTTGAATGATGAAATTCAACAGGAAGATATAATTGCTGCTGAGATAGCTAAGGAGAGTTTAAAAAGCAGCCAAAGCTTAGGTCCTAAAAGTTGGGTCCCACTTGGACATCCAGTAACTGAAAATGTGGCTACTACTGCAATGATTGAAGTGGAGAATGCAGTGGAGCAAGCAAGTCCGGAAACAAGTGATGTGGAACTACTCAATAATGAGCAAATGGAAATATATAAGGAAGTGAAAGCTACAGTTGAGCATGAATTGCTTCATGACAAGAAAGGATGTGCATGCTCAACATTTAGGACTATACTGTTGTATGTCAGCAGTCAAGCTGGTACTGGTTTCTTCGACTTTTGATGCTGCGTGTGGAACAATATATTAAACTGGAATACCAAAAGTTTCCCAGTGAAGCTTGTTATGAAGTGTCAAGAGTGTTAAAAAAGTTGAAACTTTTAATCATCCATGAGGTAAGCATGGCCTCAAAGTTAATGCTTGCCTTTGTACATTTGAGAACGCAAGAGGTTTTGAGAACAAAATATGATATCCTATTTGGAGGAAAATATTTGATTGTTTTTGGGTATCTACTGCAACTTACAGCTGTGAAGGGCGAGCCTGTGTTCAAAATACTGCTCTATGATGAAACTATGAAATCTCTGGGAAGCACTGCAAATGTGAATATTTGGTTACATTTTTCATACGAAGAATTAGGAATATGCTACAAGCTCCTGGCGTTGAATATGGTAATATTTTTGAAAGATATTAGAGTAGGGGTTCTTTTGAAGGAAAAGAAGGAAGGAGTGCTATAGAAAGTCATCTTCTTAAACAACGTTATCCAACAGTAAAGACAGCAGCAGAACTAATGTTCAGTTTTATACAACAAGGTAAACATATTATCTTCCTAATACTAATATTGAAGGAGTGTGCATCTTTCAACAATGAACTACCGGACCTGAAAAAAGAAGACATTTTGCAAATGAAGGCAGTAGATAAAATGGAACACCAGGGTGCCACTGTTCTGGTAAATGAAAAGTTACAAGCTACACTGGGTTCATTAGAAAAATCTGTTTCACAAACTGCAAGATTGGAGAAATTTTAAAGTCCATGTAAAGACTGTACGGTGATTCTGCACCAAAATGTAAATGTTAAAGGTTTGGATAATTGTGACATGGGTAAAGTTGTTGATTTTATTAATTTTCCTAATAGGAATGAGGTGGAGTACCGTCTGATTACATGTAATCAGATTGACAACACAAGCAAACTGGACAATCTACTGCAGTTTTTTGCTTGTGAAAGATGCATATGTTCAACAGGAACAGTTTCTCCAGCATGTGATGTTCCTATTCATAAATCACAAGGTTTAAGTTTAGATGCAGCCGCAGACCGGAGTGGCGTCACTCTTTTTCCCGCACTGCGCTCTGTGCGTGGATTTCCTCTTTTTAGGCTGCCATTTTCTCCTTTCAGGGTCCCAGGAACTGGATGGGCACCACAGGGCAGAGTAGGGGTCTCTCCAGAGACTCCAGGTGCTGGCAGAGAGAAGTGTTTGCTGTCCCTGAGACTTCAAACAACAGGAGCTAAATCAAGCCCTTGGAGATCTTCACAAGATGGAAGGCACACAAAGTCCAGTCTTTGCCCTCTTCCTCGGGCAGAAGCAGCAACTGCAGGATAGCTCCACAAAGCACAGTTACACGCAGGGCAGCTCTTCTTCCTCAGCTCTTCTCCAGGCTGAGGTTTCTCTTGGTTTCCAGAAGTGTTCTAATGTCTGTGGTTTTGGGTGCCCTTCTCACACCCAATTTCTCCTTTGAAGTAAGCCTCCTTCAAAGTAAAGTCTCTTTTGAATGTGAAATCCTGCCTTGCCCAGGCCAGGCCTTAGACACTCACCAGGGGGTTGGAGACTGCATTGTGTGAGGACAGGCACTGCCCTTTCAGGTGTAAGTGACCATTCCTCCCCTCTCTCCTTGCACAGATGGCTCATCAGGATATGCAGGCTACACCCCAGCTCCCTTTGTGTCACTGTCTAGTGTGAAGTGCAACCAGCCCAACTGTCAAACTGACCCAGACAGGGAATAAACAAACAGGCAGAGTCACAGAAATGGTATAAGCAAGAAAATGCTCACTTTCCAAAAGTGGCATTTTCAAACACACAATCTTAAAATACATTTTACTAAAAGATGTATTTTTAAATTGTGAGCTCAGAGACCCCAAACTCCACAGATCCATCCGCTCCCAAAGGGAATCTACACTTTAATCAGATTTAAAGTTAGCCCCCATGTTAACCTATGAGAGGGACAGGCCTTACAACAGTGAAAAACGAATTTAGCAATAAGTCAATGTCAGGACATATAAAACACCTTACTATATGTCCTACCTTGAGCATACAATGCACCCTGCCCTTGGGGCTACCTATAGCCTACCTTAGGGGTGTCTTACATGTAAGAAAAGGGAAGGTTTAGGCCTGGCAAATGGGTACACTTGCCAAGTCGAATTTACAGTTAAAACTGCACACATAGACACTGGAATGGCAGGTCTGAGACATGATTACAGAGCTACATATGTGTGTGGCACAACCAGTGCTGCAGGCCCACTAGTAGCATTTGATTTACAGCCCTGGCACATCTAGTGCTCTTTACTAGGGACTTACTAGTAAATCAAATATGCCAACCATGAATAAGCCAATTACACACACATTTTGTAAAGGAGGACTTGTGCGTTAGCACTGGTTAGCAGTGGTAAAGTGCCCAGAGTAACAAAAACAGCAAAATCAGAGTCCAGCACACAGCAGCAACTTGGGGAACAAAGGCAAAACGTTAAGGGAGACCACTCCAAGGATGAAAAGTCTAACAGTAGTGATACTGTTGCAGAGAAGAAAATGAAAGAGAAATAGGAAGTTGTTAAGAAACAAAAAAAAAAATGGAGATATTGTTGGGTATCAATTGTCAAACCCCTCTAATGTGGTAAACGTTTTGTTTGCATTACCTTGTGCTTTAGATGCAATTCAAGACAAACAACAGAAGGTACTGTGTCCTGCACTGCGTAGTTTATTGAACATTCTGCATACTGAGAGAACAAAAATACTTTCTGCATCAGTAATTTAAGACACTAAATATATGTAGTGGATCTGTACAGTTTACTCAAACTACTCAAGAGGATGCACAGAAGCTTTTAATGGTGATATTTGCTGTTTCAGAAGAAGAAGCGATACCTGTTAATACGTTATTTGGACTTAGTTACTCGTGGCACCATGAATGTGAAGGCTGCTCATTCACATCAACTACACAAATAGAAACTACGCGTTTTATTTATTTAATGTTACCAGATTCCAACTTTTGAGAGATTAGCAAGAAAAGCTACACAAAATAATGTATGTCCAAATTGTTGAACAGATGTTCTGTGGTCTTTACATGAAGCAAGAACTGGAAAGTATGTCATTTTAATGCTACAATGCAGAGCAGATGGTAGTAAATTAGATACTGAGATCACTAACTTTAAAGCAGGAAAAATATCTATTTCTGGTAAAACACACCACTATTGCTATAATTTTTCATTCAGGAGTTAGTATTAGATTTGTTAATTATGCAGTCTATCTTTCAGGAATGAATATTAGATCAGTTCAAAAAGCAGTCTACCTAAAAAGTAGAAAGTGGATGGACAGAATGAAATAACAGAAACTTTAAATCCAGACAAAGTTTACCTTCGAAGTTACCAAATTCCTATCATTAGTTTTTGGAACCAACATTCTAAGGAGGGTCACAGTTGGAAAAGTGGAATAGTCTAATAGTTGTAATTATCAGGATTTAGACAACATGAGGTCTACCATGCGTGATGTCTATATAAGACTTGGCTTATACTGGTGTGCCTTATATATTGGTGTGCTTTATATATCTAGTAGTACTTCTAATGATGAAGTTCTCATTTTCAGCATATGTTTCTTTAGATTAGTAGTGCAAGTACAGAAAAAATTATTGTTAAAAAACTGTAGTGAGTCAAATAAAGAGTGTTGCTTATTTGCAGTGACATAGGGCTCGATTATGAGTCTGGAAGCCTCAAGACCACCAGACTCACGGTGGTGATCAGACCACCGTAGCTCTGGCGGTTGGACCGCCAGGGGACCACCGTCTTCGTGAAGATCTCTGATCACGACAGGTTGACAGAGGTCTTGGTTTTGATGAGCCAGGGCGGTGCTGAAGTCAGCGACTCCCTGCTGATTAAAACCTGGTTCTCCACCAGCCTTTTTATGGTGGTTTGACCACCATGAAAAGGCTGGCGGAGAACAAGTGCAGGGGGCCACATGGGGACCCCTGCACTGCCCATGCCCCCGACATGGGCAGTTCAAGGGCCCCCCTGCCCAGCACCCTTGAAATGCGCACTATGTGCTGTGCAGACAGTGTGCATTTCAAGGGTGCTGGTGCATTCTGCGTGCAGCAGCATTGCCGCAAGCTCAGTTATGAGCCGGGAACAATGCTGCTGCACATTTCCCACTGGGCTGACAACGGGAACCTTGGTTCCTCCCCATCAGCCCAGTGGGAAATGTGTAGTAGGGCCAGTTGCGAGACAGCTAGCACTGTGGCGGTCTCCTCATCGGGAGTTTGGCAGTCAAATGTTTTTGAACACCAAACTCATAATAACCCCTATACTGTACAGTTCTGTTTTTTTATACAGTCTATATGATTATTTTTTCCCCACTGTTCAAGGATGATTCTTTATACAGTAAAGCATTTATATTATAGAAGTATAACATCTGAGAACAGTAAAAAAGGGAAAATTAAATGCTTATATTTTATTTTATTATGACCTAGCACTAAAGCATGGGAACCCTGTAGTGAATTATTGCTATTATGAAGTTAGGCACTTGTAACATGACTAAGTTTAATTTATAATTTTATAAATTGTAATACAAATGCATATTTGTTTTTCTTCATTTTTTATACAGATGAAGGACAATATCTATTGGAGTAATGTGGTTTACAAACTTGTTTTTCTAGTGTTGTATTAGATTAAATTGCAAGGGTATTCTGGACTACAGTTTAAAACAAAAATACACCCACGTACACAGACAACCACTTACAGTCCAACACAGCTACTCACATCCTCACACATCTATACAGGCACTCACTTCTCACCTAGTCATACAGGCACCCACTTGCAAACCCATACAAACACTCACACAGCTACTCACACACCCACTTACAAACACACCCTTACAGGCACTGACATATGAACTCACACACCCATTCAGATACCCACAGAGCTCTCACATCCACTCATACATCCACTGACACTCATACACTCACACAACCACGCAGCCATTTACATCCCCACTATCACACCCGTAGTCACTCACACAGCTATTGATAACGAATACAGCCACTTACACTCCCATACAGTCACTCACACGCCCATTTACACATGCCAACACCTACTCACAGATATACTTATACACCCATAAAGACATGTGCACACTCACCCACATATCCATACAGCCACTTACACACCTATGCATAGACCCATAGAGCTGCTCACACATCCACTGAGACACCCATACTGCCACTTACACATCCATTTTCATTTCAGTATTTTAGACGGCATTGCAAAACATTTGCTAGTGTTGTCTTTAATACTTTATAGGGTTATTTCCCTTGGTGAATATTAAAGTTGTCAGATGTACTACTACGATTTCACTGATACATGTATACATAGAAAAACCTACAAACACTTAAATACTCTATTGCACAAAAACATTAAGCATCTAGTTAGCTCTTTCTCTGACCAAGTGAAATGTTTCTAAAAAGAACAGTTTTTTGGGGGATGGATTTTTTTCATTTGGAAAAAAAATAACCAGTTTAATGAAAGTGGTAAGAGAAGGAGACTTGGAGGAAGCAACTGGCTTCAATCTTTACAAACAATGAAACATGGAATGGTGAGGAGAAAAAAAATAATAGGCGTAGTTGTTTGCCTGCATCCATGTACTCAGCAACAGAAGACACATTCAGTCTCATTGGCATATGACACTTCCTACAATGAGTGATTGTAGGTAAATGCCATCTTTCTTGGCATGTTACCCACATTTTGTACCTGTATGTCAGTATGTTTTTGCCTGTCTCACTGGGATCCTGCTGGTCAGGACCCCAGTCCTCATAGTGTATGGCCTAATGTGTGTGTCTGTATAGTGCCTAACTGTGTCACTGAGGTTCTGCTAATCAGAACCTCAGTGCTTATGCTCTCTCTGCTTTTAAATTTGTCACTATAGGTTAGTGACTTCATTTACCAATTTCAATTGGCACACTGGACCCCCATTATAAGTCCTTAGTATATGGTACCTAGATACCCAGGGCATTGGGGTTCCAGGAGATCCTTATGGGTTGCAGCATTTCTTTTGCCACCCATAAGGAGCTCAGACAAACCCTTTCAAAGGACTGCCACTGCAGCCTGCATGAAATAACGCACACGTTATTTCACAGCCATTTTCACTGCACTTATGTCTAACCTTCACTTGCTGAAGGTTAGGTGCAAAGTTACTATGTGTGAGGGCACCCTTGCACTAGCAAAGGTGCCCCCATATAGTTCTGGGCCAATTCCTGGAACTTTGTGAGTGCGGGGACGCCATCACACGTGTGCACTTCATATAGATCAATACCTATATGTAGCTTCACAATGGTAACTCCGAATATGTGCATGTAAGGTGTCTAAGATCATGGAATTGTCCCCCCCCCCCATCCCAAATCTGGTATTGGGGAGCCAATTCCATGCATCCTGGGGGCTCCACCATGGACCCCCCTGTACTGCCAAACCAGCTCTCTGAGGCTTGCACTGCAGCTACAGCTGCTGCCACCTCACAGACAGGGTTCTGCCCTACTGGGGTCTGAGCAGCTCAGTCCCAGGAAGGCAGAACAAAGAATTTCCTTGGGGAGCAGGGTGTTACACCCTCTCCCTTTGGAAATAGGTGTTAAAGGCTGGGGAGGGCTAGTCTCCCCCAGCCTCTGGAAATGCTTTGAAGGGCACAGATGGTGCCCTCCATGCATAAGCCAGTCTACACTGGTTCAGGGACCCCTTGTCCCCTGCTCTGGCGCGAAACTGGACAAAGGAAAGGGGAGTGACCGCTCCTCTCTCCATCACCACCCTAGGGGTGGTGCCCAGAGCTCCTCCACTGTGTCCCAGACTTCAGCCATCTTGCTTTGCAAGGTGTAGGGGCACTCTGGAGGGTCTGAGTGGCCAGTGCCAGCAGGTGACGTCAGAGACCCCTCCTGATAGGTCCCTACCTGATAAGGTAGCCAATCCCCCTCTTAGGGCTATTTAGGGTCTCTCCTGTGGGTTCTCTTCAGATTCTACTTGCAAGTTTCCAGCAGGGATCCTCTGCAACTACTACTTCATCCTCTTGTCGCGTGGGCTCTCATTATCCTAAATGAGACTATTGGATTTCTAGGCAGCAGGATCGATAACGGTATGGGGGACTGAGTCTAACCCACGTGTAAGGAACTCGGTCACCCTAAATCCGGTTTTTGCTCCGGCTAACTAGCAGTGCCTCATTTCTCCCACGGGGAAGAGATGATTGGGCAGCCGAGCGCATGACATCTTTGGAACTTCTCAGGGAAGTCGTGGTCACTCAGATCCAAACCAACTCTCTCATTTACAGTATGATCTCATATACAAATGACAAAGGCAGTATAAGTTTTATATAATGTTTTAATAAAACGACTGCATTTTTGAAAATAAGGTGTGAGCCGCAATAACCAGAACCATACAACACAGTAGGATTGAAATAGTCACCAGGAGAGTAAAACATAAGAACAAAGCTATCATCGTGTCTAATAGTTTCTACTCTCCCTCTGCTTGTTCTATTTCGACGACAGCATGTTAAGCTTCTAACTTTCCTTTCTGAATCACTGGGGAGACATCAGCCCTCATACCTGAGCAAAGGCCTGTGATCTTGGTTCAGCATCTGCAACGAGGCAGTCAGCGTCTAGTTGTGGTTCCCTGGTCGGAATCTCCCTCTTGCGTGTGTTGGGACAAGGAAGTGTTTTTATAACTAACATGTCAGCGTGATCACAAAATGTCCCTACGCAGGAATGCCAAAGACTAAACTCCTACCACGTCTATCAGCAATGTACCAGACTGTATCCTTGACTGAAGCACAGAGTGAACAAGAATGTGTTATGGAGAACTCCAGTGCTGAAGTAGGCTAAACAGTGTGATATGAATATAAAACAAGACCGTAGAACTGGCTATTTGAAAAATAACAGTACGAAGCCTAATAAAAAGCATTTAGAGCAAAGTGCACAGAGGCTCTAAGCTGCAAGCAAACGAATAAAATACATCCAGGGCAAAGTGCACAAAGGCCTGAAGCTAATGTGCAAAGGATACGTAAAACTAACCACACTACACTCTGACCTCGGATCAACAAAGCAGCCTGGTCCAGGAACAGCTGTAACAAGGGATACTTTTCTTCTGCAACTTCAGCTCCAGCCAGCAACTGCAACAGGTTCCACGGTGTGCACACTCTGAGGACTCCCTGTCTTCACCCTGCACCAGAAGGACCAAAGAAATCTCCAGTGGGGTGACTGACTCACACCCCTGCTCACGCAGGCACCTTCTAAGTTGACGACCGGTTCTCTTGGACTCCTCTCCTGATGACGAGCGTGCTGCTTGGAACACGGAGAATGGACCCCATCGAGACAGACTGTCCTGACATCCTGCTGTTGCAATTTGGAGGAGGTAAGACCTTGCCTTCCCCCAGAACGACAGTACCCCTGTGCACTGCGTCTTCTTCACCTCCTGAGGCCTCTGTGCACTATTTGCAAAATTCCTTTGTGCACAGCCTGACCCAGGTCCTCAGCACTCTATCATGCGACGTTCATCTCGCTGAGTTGATCTCCGGCGGCGTGGGACCTTCTTTTGAAGTGCTGCACCAACCGCATTTTTGTCACAGTGTCCTGGGACACCCGTGGGTGCTATTTGGTGCTCTGAGGGCTCTCTGAAGTGCTGAGAGCCCCCTCTTCCTCCTCACACAGATTTGAGGCCTGCAAGTCCCTCCTGGGTACAGATAGTGCCTAGTTGACGCAAAACGTGACTTTGCCGGAACCAAGGCTTGTTGGAGGAATCCAGAGCCAAAACTCACCTACATCCAACTTCACGACGTGGGACATCCTTTGCATCACGCAGGAACCCGCTGGAATCTTCCTAGGGTGCATTTGTGCAGTCTTCATCCAACCGGGGACTCTTCTTTTGCACCCTCTTCTGGGTTGGCAGGGGCTCCTGTCCTTCCTAGAACTTCTTTCGACTTCTGGACTTGGTCTCCTACTTTTGCAGGTCTTCAGGTCCAGGAATCCACGGTTTGTTGTTTGCAGACTTGGTTGGTTCTTGCAATAATTCCAATCGCAAGGTGTAGTGTGTCCTAAGGAAACTTGTAGTACTTTAATCCTGCTTTTCTGGGCTCTGGGGTGGGGTAATTTACTTACCTTTACTTTATTCTTACTCTCCCAGCGATTCTGCACACACTACACTTGTCTAGGGTGGAATTCAGGATTCACATTCCATTTTCTTAGTATATGGTTTGTGTTGCCCCTTGACCTATTTTACCCCCTTGCATTCTATAGCATTTACTATTGTTTGCACTATCATATGTCTAATTACTTGCATTATTTTTGTGTCTAGTGTATATATTGTGTATAATACTTACCCCCAGAATGAGTATTGCCTCTAAGATATTTTTGGTACTATGTCACCCAAGTAAACTACCTTTATCTTTGGTAACACTGAGTATTGTCTTTACTTGTGCATAAGTACTGTGTAACTATAAGTGGTATTGCATGAGCTTTGCTTGTCTCCTAGTGCAGCCTGAACTGCTATACTATAGCTACCTCTATCAGCCTAAGCTGCTAGAACACTACTGCATTTCACTAATAAGGGATAACTGGACTTGATATAAGGTGTAAGAACCCACTACAAACCAGGCCAGCCTCCTACAGTGATCACCTCCGATAGTTTGTGTGAGTAACAAGTGATATTAATCATCTGGTCAGCTGCTGATTGTTCCACAGATGGTTCAGCTGTCGTTGATGCTCCACCTCCTTTCTTCTCTCTCATCATCCTGTCATATGTGTGCGAGTGAATGGTCTTGAGATGTCCCCACGTAGACGAAGTGCCATGTGAATCCTTTTTTGTCTGTTCTATGCAACAGTTTTATGTGCACTAGTTGCACTTTACAATTTTAGCCACAATCTTTTTTTTATCCTGATGATAAAGAGAAATGCTCCTACACCTCTGACTCCTTCTTGGGAGTAGGCAAGTCTTCCTGTTCATTGTGTTCTGCTTCTCCTCTCTCTTCTGAAGAAGAAGTATCTCTTGAAAGCATGTTGTTTTGCAGGAAAGCAAAAAAAAAATGCAACTCAGGTTTTCAGTGTTCACATCTAGAGATGTGAAAACCAAATAACTGATTTAGGGTGTAGTTTGCAATGTGCATTAGTGGGAACTTATTGTATTAAATCAGAGGTTAAGGTTTGCGTGTATTCCTGGCATTGCGGCGGAACCGCAGTCATCGCTGTGGATCCACAGATTCGTCAAACTCATAAAATATGTGGAAAATCACACACAGGCTTCCAAATGTGAATGTATGGATATGGTTTCTCTGAAGTCAATGTTAAAATTTGAGGGGCTTTATATGATATTTATGTTTTAAATGTTTTGATGAACCTGCGGATCCATTGCAATGTTCTCACAGTACTTAGTAACCATAGAGTCCTCATGCAGGCCTCCCCTTTCAAATTCACGGCTGATACACAGATCCATAAGATTATTAAAAATAATTGCTGCATTGCATTTATAGAAAACCAACTTTAATTACCTTACCTTGATTTGATCGTTACTTTTAAAATGTGTAATGTGAATAAATAATATGAATGAATGTATGAATAAAATGTATTGATAAACTTGTGAAAATGTATTTTGCTTAATTAAAATTATGGATGAAGTTGTATGATTTATGTTAAAAAACATAGAAATTCACTGAAAAGCCAAAGGTTAAAGGGACGTTATAGTTAGGAAATACAATTAAAAAACCTTCGACATTCACTGGAAAAAACAAAGGTTACAGGGACCGTATAGTTCAGAAATAGCAAAAAAAAAACTTAGAAATTCAGTGAAAAAAATAATCTCGGCCCCCTGATATAACTCCATAGACAAACAGAGATTCTCATTTGTGATTAGTGTTTCTAGATCATTAGAGAAGTAACTTAGCTTGGGGACCCATTGCCGATCTGGGCCGCATTTTTCTAGATGACATTTTTAAACAAGCATTTGCAATGCAACGGATCTCACATTTGCTCGAGTTAGAACTATTAGCGTTGTAAACTCCTAACCGGACTTTTCTTGTCACACAAATTACAAGAAAAAAAAATGCAGCGCAATCGCACTATGTAAAATGCAGCGCAATCGTGCTGCATTGAAAATAAACAGATAAAGTAGTCCGGAAACCATTCTCAAAACATCGAGCCTCGAATGGTTTCTGTAGATTACCGGTGCTGTGTAGGTGGGCTAAACACCGGAAAAGGCATGACGTATGCATGCCTTTCACAAATGAAAGTAAGCGTTGTTTAAAAGGCAAGCATGCGAACCAATGAAAGTGACTGACATGACATGGGCGTGGTTAGAAAGCCCAAAGAGAGATTACAACATGGGACGGAGCGATTTGCGCTCACCCATAAAAATGGCAGATATATTGCAGTGATGATGTAATATTTCAGGAACAATGAGACATATATACTCATTCTGGTATCAAAACAGAGGTTTTGGGGGTCAAGTAGTCTTCTAGAAACAGGAAAAAACTCCTCAGAGCAACCCTTCATCCATTTTCAAAAATGGCAGCTATAATAGAGGAAGATATATATATATATATATATATATATAAAACAAATAACTTTTTTTAAATCCTTTTAAGTATACACCAAACAATGTGTATGTTCTGAATATGAAAAAACAATGTTCATCACTCCTGTTTTAGACACATTTTCATACTTCACTTTATTTATTTGTTTGAGCAATCGCTCGTGGCACATTTGCAGAATGCTAAACATTTGAGAAGAGCAAATCGACAGGGACATCTTTCTGTAGCACAGGTTTTGCAAATGCATGTAAGTTCTGTGGGTAGAGGTTTTAGAGATTGTGATGTTTTAGCACCCCATCAATATCTTCCCAACCAAATTCACACAGATCTTTCTCTACATATGCATAATCCAAAATATTTACACTACTTCTAATCAAGTAGGATACTCTTTAAATGTATTCACAAACAGAATATGATGTCGGTGGAAGGTCACTCAGCAGGACTGATCTCTTGAACTCACTGTCCCGAAGATAGTCAAATGTGTGACAGTCAGAACTTGTTTTCCACCCATGCACAATGTATTTTTCTACATCTGTAAAGTCATATTCTTCTTCTGTCTCGGCAAATCCTTTTAGAAACGTCACAGGTTCAGTAGTTAAAGCTCCAAGCTTTGTTCTAATTTTGTTCATAGTGTCATCACCCGTAAGAATATGTGCCTTGAGAAGAACACTGGGCATCTCTTGGTCAAGTTACTTGTACAGAATATGAAGCAGGATTGAGTACATTTTCTCGCCTGTTCCTTAACGTTTCCATAACTATTACAATCCTTGATTTATGAACATTGTAACACATCTAAATAGCATAATAATAATATCTCTCTCATTTGACAGTACAATGACTTGATTGGACCTATTTTGAACAGCCCACTCAACATCTTCCAATTTGCTGTTAAGTTACTGAGCAATATGGCCGGAAACTTTTGAATATATTTCTGCAAACACCAATTCTTCATTGACAATCATTCCTTTTACAATAACTGGAAATTTAGTGTTCACTGAAGCATCAGCAATCTTTTGGCAAGTTAACATTTCCAAGTTCCTCTTTTTCGATATTGATGACCAGAATTTATCAAGTTGCATAGGTGTATTTGTTGAATTTTTGATGCAGGCAAGGTCAATTGTTCCACTTGCAGACATTCCTCTGATTCTCTTGCATTCTTTGTCGGATAGTTCAAGTTAACTGTCAGACATTGTGCAGTACTTGCAAGGTGCACATTGACTTTGATATCTGTAGAAATGTCTGAACGACCTCTCCAACGTTTTGCATGGATGACATCGTGACCATTCACGATTGTGACATATAGTCCACAACAAGAGAAGTTTTCAATGAGGACACCTTTTCGAATTGAAATTCTTCAGGGGAACGTTTTTTTTTTTAGTTCTTGTACGGGTTTGTTCTTCACTGGTTTGGTTACAGCATCTCCATCAAATAATGAGTTTATTGGAAGAAGATCATGCGACAGAATGTCCTTGATAAATTCGCTCCTTTCTTCTGCTAAATCCATCTCTCCATCTGCTTGCGAAAGTTGTTTTTTTGGAACCTTTTTAGTAGTGCCTGGTTGGACAAAGCTCTTACTATGGCAATTCAAGTGTGGAAATTCAGCTTTAGTGATTATGTCAAACAGCTTTTTCTCTTTCAATACAAATCTTTCCTGCTTCAGTTCTCCGTATAGTTTCAATCCATATTCCAAGACATCTAGGAGGTATGTCTTTATACCATTATCAAAATATTGTTTGGCCACGAAGTTGTGCAGTCGCACAGGCTTAGTAATTTCAAAGAGGTTATCTTAATTTCTGTGGAGGCAGCACTAGCAGAAGCGCGGTCGTCAAGGAACTGTTGCCATTCCTGTAAGACAGTGACACGTTCATTTATGTCAAAGGGTGTTCATGCCCCCTCCACGCCAGGGCCATCAAGATCTTGAACATACATTCGGTTCAAAACAGGCACTAACAAGAAGTACAACCCCCCAGGGACCTTCTAGGCAGATTGTTACGTGCTCTCTGGACTCCATACAGGTGATTAAGCCAACTACGACCCATACCTAAGACTCTGGCTGTTAAGGACTGCTTTAAATCATGGTTTAATCGCTCCACTACACTGTTTCCCTCGGGATGAAATGGAAACGAGTACTGGAGTTGTACCCCTAACAAAGCCATGGCGTCCCTGAATGCGTTTGAGGTGAAAGCAGGGCCCTGGTCAGAGTGGAAAGCCGCAATTGCATATGTACCGATAAAGACTCGCAGATCTTTAATAACAGTCCGAGCGTCAGCCGAGCATTGTGGCCTCACCCATAGAAATGTGGAGCAAGAGTCAAAAGAGACTAAGATGTATTTGTATGCACTGTCCGGTGTTAGGGGACCACAATGGTCCAAGTACACACATTGTAATGGTTTGTTTGAAATAAGGAGGGGTGTCTGCGGTAGGAGTTTAGCAGTAGAAACTTTAATTTGTTGGCAGATGTCACAACAAAGGACATACTGCTTGGCCCCTTTGTACTGGCCTGGCCACCAAAAACGCGCTTGTTACAATGATATTGTAGCCGCCACACCAGCATGGGCAGATGCTACCCCTTCATACGCTGCTTTAATCAACTCTGGTCTTCTGTCTTTATTGGGAATTTCTCAAACCCCTACGCCTGGTATCTTAACCTCAGCCTTTAGGCAGCTTCCCATTCAGTAGGAATATTTAGCGGGAAAAGCTTTTGGGTAGGGCGTACCTTCAGCCCAAGCTTTCACGGCAACCCATATGTCCTCGTCCGGTTTCGCACCTAAGCTAGTTACTGCAGCAACAGTGGCCGTAGGTACTGCTGACTTTACGGCTTCATCAGCCAGTGTATTCTCAGCAACGTGTATTCCAACGCGCTGGTGTCCAAGTGTATGTACAACATGAACATATGATAGCGTTTCCTTCAGATCCGCTACTTTCCCCCACAGAAGTCTGTGTTTAATGCTGTTGCCTTTAGAATCTCTGAACCCATTCTGGTGCCAGTAATGCAGGTATTCATTGAAGGACTGGACACAGTAGTACGAATCATAGACAATCAGTGTTTGCTGTGCAGGATCCGTGTGTTACAGTGCCATCACCAGAGCCTTTAGCTCTGCTAGATGTGCTGTGCAATCCCCTAGGTTTTGTGTGAACGTATGTTGGGGACAACATTTATTATCCTCCATGTAGCCACTTACAAGTGCGCAAGCAGCGGAATATTGATGCTTTGTGCTAATTGCAGTTTGCGCTGAGCCATCGGTGTACATGACTCTGATACTGATCAATAGGTAGTGTGTTTGCTGGAATTAGGTATTCTAGTTCATATTGCAAAAATTCTTGAGTTTGTAATTTTGGGTCAAAAATGTAGTCTACATCAGTGGCTGTCAAAGATGTTTCCCACTGTATCCAACGTGGATGCAGTGCTTTAGCGTTTGGAACACTAGCTTTGGTGACAGCCTCAAAGGCTGGAATTGGGGAGACTACAATAATGAGTTTGCCTTAGGCTAGTGGTCTTACTTTAATGATAGCCATCTGAACAGCAGTGAGAATTTTCTCAGTGGGAGCAAAGCGTTGTTCTGCTGCTGAGTACAAATGTGATTTGTATGCAATCGGGACTGTCTCACCCTCATTGAAAGTTACATAGGTGAAACCAATAGCACCAGCAATTACTCTGATGACAAAATGTGTTTTGTTGTATCTTGTGTGTAAATGTTGTGTTGCAAGTATGTCTGTCTGCAAAGCTCTGAGAATGCATGCATGTTCGACTGTCCAAAATTTACTTGAAAAGTCAGGGCGTATTAAATCATAAAATGGTTTTATGCAGGATGCATAATCAGGAATGTAAGTTCTGCCAAAATTTAGGAAACCCAATAGGGACTGAAGTTTTTTAATGGTATTTGGAGGTTGTAATTGTGCGCATTTTTCCCAGAATTGTGGCGCTAGGCTCTTTCCTTCACTCGGTAGCTCATATCCCAAAAACAGGACGCTAAGGAAGGCTATTTTTGTTTTTTTAAATTGAATTTGTAGCCAAACTCTGCAAATCCTACAACAATGCGGGCTACCCGTCTTAAATGCTGCAATAGTTCATAATCCGTGAGATAGATTTAATCTACATAGGACAATGCTTCAGGGTCAATGTTGTGTAACATTGAAGACACACGAGCTGCGAACAGTCCTAGACTGTTCTTTTACCCCTGGGGTAAACAACAGAAGTTTTTCTGAGAGCCTAGTGCGCTGAAAAATGTTAAGTCTCTACTCTCAGGTGCTATATTTTGGCAGAAGAAACCATTGGAAATGTCCAGTGTTGTTTTGTATTTTTTGCCCACTATGTTGTTCATAAGTGCTGTGCTATGTGAGTTTTGTATAGCATATGTGCATGTATGACTGTTTAAATGTCTGTAGTCTAAGACTATTCTGTACGAACGGACCAGTTTAGCTACTGGGAATAAGGGATTATTCATAGGCCAGGCACAGGGTTCGATTGAGCCCTGGTACTCCAGTTGTATGAAGATTACCCTCATGGGTGCTTTAGCTTCATGTTTAATAGGATACTGGGGTTGAGGTTGATTTTTAATAGGAATTACATGGTAGGGGGAGTCTTTGTCCCATCCTTCGTGGTTGCAATATAACCCGGGTGCCTGCGCCAATGCCCAATCGATAGCATAGTATTCTGCGAGCTCCTCGGGAATAAGGGGTGAGAAAGAAGGTTTAATAACATCTTCCCCATATGGGCAGGTACGGACAAATTCAGGTGGCCAATCTTGTTCGGCCAACAAAATATCATATATGTTTACCAAGCGATCCCAAAGGATTGTGCCTATTGTGCGTTCAATGTCTCCCTCTAACTGTAACATTACTTTGTACACCCTGTCAGGTGTGGAGACACGCATGTCCGCAGTTTCTACTTGTTGGAAGGCATCAGTTGCTTTCACCTCCAGATGCTTTAGAAGACTCTGGCAAACTATTGTGACCTCTGCCGCGCTGTCTAGTAGCGCTGGTGCCCACTCCCTTTTCAAGAGAACCCTCTTCTTGAGTGGCATGTCAAACCGCAACTGCTGCCAACTTTTTCTTTAAAAATTCTTTTTTTTTTTTTTGAGTTTTCTCTTCCTTTTTAACAGAAACCTCTGTTGAGCTTTGAGATTCCTGTCTCGGTTTCATGTACTCAGTTCTTCGCTCTGACCGCTTTTTTCCGATGAGTCCTGAAAGGAATGAGATTTACGGGTTTCAGTATATTGATATCTGTCAGCCGTTTTTATATTATCTCTATTTCTGAGATTATATCTATTCTCTGGGGTTTCCGTATGCGGCAATTCTCCCCTTTCTTTTTTTAGGAGTTTGTTGTTTTTGTATCCCAGCGTTTCTTATCGCCCTCAGGAGCTTGCTTGGTAAAATCTTTATTAGATTTGCCCTGAAATTGTGTTTTTGTTGGTCTGGCCCCCCAGACTATCTCTACCAATACTAGAGTAGGTCTCTGCAATAATCTTTGGCAGCTCACGTTCTTGATCCTGTTGAGGAACGTCCCGGAGCTGCATGCGCACCGGTAATGCGACCGCTTCCCCTTTAAGGTTACTTAAAATAATTGAGGATACTGTGGCAAAGTTGCCCATTAATTGCATGCCTAAGTCCAGAGCCGGGGCAGCCCCGTATTCATCTTGAATTTGTTTCAACACTTCCGGTAAATTGGCAAGTGTCAGTGTACCTTATGCTGTAGTATAGAGCGTGGTAAATGCAGTGCCCCATGTTTTACAGTGTTTATCCTGAGGTCCCGTATGGGGAAATACTGCTTCCGGTGCATTTATTTTTTGAGCTAGCCAAAACCGAATGTCTTCTCGTTTGGCAGGTACTTTACCCATGATCGAATGTACAGTAGCAGGATTAATGCCTAGCACTATTGCATGTGGTTGTGCTGGTACAGCACGTGCTGGGTTTGTATTTAATGTTTGCATTACAAACTGTACTAATCGTCTGTATATTGCCGTCAGATCAGCATATAAGCGACGGACTTCAGCTGTTAACATTGCTGCAGCCGGATGAGGTGTGTAAGTGGCCAATAAAGGCCAGGTACGACCATCATTACTTAGAGGGTCTAACCTAACAGGTAAAATTGTGTGAGGTAGGGCGCCATCAAGCCAGTTATTATGTTCTTGATAAAATAGGGGTATTTCTAAATATGCATATACTCTGTATTGTCCAGGTGCGTTTGCAAGTGTATAGTGATGAAATGTATTTGTGTTCATCAACTGCTGGAAATGTGACCCAGTTGTATAAGCTGCGTGTGCGTGTACCACAAATGTGACTGGAGCCCCCTGGGTCGTTAGGCCATGTGCCAATAAATGTGCAGTAAGGGGTTTTCTTATATTGACTGCAATTGCTACTTGTTGCGGATTCGCCATATTAAATGGTAAATTTGTTCAGAGAAGAAGCACACCAAATGGGGATTATCCTTTTAGAGTTCAAGCTTGAACAACCTCAAGCGCCAGATAGGTGTTCCTTACTTTGCTTAGGAGGAAATCCTCAATACCACGAACGTCTCTGTATGTAGTACTGAGGTGTCCTTGTATATAGTGAGACAGAGATACTCAGGAGGACACGAAAATTAGAGCCTGGCCAAACGTTGGCGGCACCATGTCGCATAGGCTCTCATTCTAATGAGACTACTGGATTTGAGCGGCAGAATCACCTGCAGTAGGGGAGACTGAGTCTTAACCCACTAAAGGTGACACCTGTCTCCCGAATACAGGTTTTGCTCTGGCTAACTAGTAGTGCCTCATCTCTACTTAAGAGAAGGGATGATTGGGCCGCCGAGCGCATGACACAATTGACTCCTCAAGGAAATCGTGGTGACTCAAGTCTCATCCGTTTTCTCTCAGTTACATTAGTCTCACATACACAATGACAGAGGCAGTATATGTTTCAATAGGGTTTTAATGAAGCGACTGCATCTTAGATAGCAAAGTATGTACTGCAATAACCAGGAGGACACAGCATGACAGAATTAGAATTGTGACAAGGAGGGTGAAGCATAGAAATAACGCTACCGTATTGTCACTAGAGTCAATAGACTAATTCCTACCTAGGCTATAATAGAGCACTGCATGTTAAGCTCTAATTCTGCCATTCAGGTTCCCCTGGGAAGACATCATCCCACATACCTGAGCAAAGCCCTGGAATCTGCATAAGCAGCTGTAGCGAAGCGTTCAGCAATCAGCATACAGTCATGGTCCTTTGGCTGGAATCTCCTTCTAACGTGTAAGGGACAAGGAAGTGTTTTATAATAAAACAGCTGATGTTCTGAGAAAATGTCCCTACTTAAAGATGTGTGTTTTTCAATGAATACCAGAGATAAAACTTTTACCACGTTCACCGGCAACCGATCTTATTGCAGCCTTGAAAGAAGCACAGAGTAAACAATAATGTCTTGTTTGAGAACGTAGTGCTGGCCTAGGCAAAAAAAGCTAGATAGAGAGGAATAAAACAAGACTGCAAAAGTGGATATTGTTAAAATAATAAATGAAGCTGAATAAAATATATCTAGGTTAAAGTGCACAGCGGCAGGCCTATTATGCTAAAACAACGTGCATGGAGCTATAACGCAAATGGCTACACAACAATAATACTTACCCGCCACTCTCTAAACTATAAAACAAATGATCACTCATTATATGATATATCCGTGATATCATCAATGTCATTTGATATGTCATCAGTGATGTCATAACTGACATCACAGAGCATGTCATGAGTGATGTCATATATGATGTCAAAAGCAGTGCATGTTATAGCTTTTTTAACTATAACTGCTGAATTTCTGTGTTTTGTAGTTCAAAATTTCAACGTTGTCACTGAGAAATTCACCTAACTATACTACCATAACCTTTGTTTTTTTCACAATTTTTTTTAGCATTTTTTTTAAATCTAAAGAAATAATGACCACACATAAATGCAACTCCCTCCTGCACACAGGTGTGGTGGGGGGTGTAGGCTGCAGGCCAGACAACATCCCCCAAACAGCTGACCCCACACTGCGCATGTCCTCAGGCCGTGCGCAGTGGAGGGTTGGCCACACAACTTGACCCTGGGCAACGCACTACAATTAAGGGGAGGGGAGTCACGTTACCCCCTCCTCAAAACTTATTTGGCCCTGGGGAACCCCCCCATGGCCTTTTTGTATGAAAAGGGAGGGGGCTGTATGGCCACCTTCTTCGAGCCTTGATAGGCCTTGGGGACCCCATCCCCAGGGCCACTCATTAAAATTAAAGGGAGGAGTGCAAACAACTCCCCTCCACAGGCAGATTGTGACCCTGGGACCCCATCCCCACCCGAGCCCAGTGCATTTCAAAGGGGAAAGGAGACATGCGGCTCACCTCCTTGGGCCAATTTTGTCCCTGGGGACCCCATCCCCTGTTCTAGACGCATTCAAATGGGGAGAGGGACACATGCCACTCCAACCCACCCCCTTGGGACAATTTCGGCATCGGGGATGCCAACCCCTGAGGATAGGCACTGTATGCAAGGGCGAGGGGGAACAAGACCCGCCTCCCTGGGCCAGTTGTGGAAACGGAGACCCCATTCCAATATATTATTAGTCAGGCCCCAGGGATGGAGTCCCAGGGCCAATACATGCCTAGGGGAAGCATACTAACTTCCCCAATGTTAAAAAGAAAAATAAATGTGCCGACCCCCCCTGAGCCCAAGCCCACCCCAGAGGGGATAATAATTGAAAGGGCATGCCCGCTCCTGTTTTATTTTCGTAATATTTGCTGGGATACTGCAATCGAACAATGGTACAGCTAAGAAAAAAACAAAGTTTTTGGCCCCGAGGGCAGTACTTCCGCCCCCCACCACGCTCCTTACAAGAGCTTGGTATCCCTATCATGCCCCCCTATAATTTTTTTGTTTTCCTTTCCTATGACTGGGAGAGTAGCCAATCAAGTCTTATCTTTTGACCTGCCATTCCCGCTGTATTACTGCGGCCTGAAATATGAGTTTTAAACATTAATTTCTCAAAACCTAATGAACAGTTTTACACCAAATTTCAAGAAATATGCTCTATGGGTGAAGATCAAGCATACTGCTTAACTTGTTGAAATTCTGTTTCGCCGTTTTGGCTGTATGGTGTTCCCAAAATCTACATGAAAAATGCATGGAGAAATTGCATTTTGGAGACTTCCCCATTACTTCGGTCCCCTTTGAGGGAACACCCTGAAACAGTGGTTCCCAACCTTTTGACTTCTGTGGACCCCCACTTTATCATTACTGGAGCCGGGGACTCCCACTGAGTGTTTACTGAGAGCAGGGGGACCTAATCTATTAATATTATTTAATTTTCTAAGACGTTGCAGACCCCCAGGGGTCCCCGGACCACAGGTTGGGAACCACTGCCCTGAAAGGTTCCAGGAAGGAGCTGAAGTTGATGAACCCTTTTTTGGATTTTTTTTGTTCCCAGCACAACAATTATTAGTAAAACAATAAATGGATTTTCTACAGAAACTCTGTCCTATCTATGACTAAAAATAAAATAAATAAAATAAGGTGGGGTCAGGCAACAAAAAAAACCATATATATAAATATACAAACACACACACACACATATATATATTCTTCATAAAACTTGCCAAACAAAAAAGCTAATTCACCTCAGATCCTGGAAAATGTCGGGATGATCCATCAAGCAGGGGCCAAGAAAAAGAGTATGTCCCAAAAGGCTTTTTCAGTATGTAATTTCCATCTGGGAAATTAAACAATGATACAGGAAAAAAGGCTGAACAGAATTGCACTACATTTAGCAAAAGCCAGATCCTTACCCAGAAAGCATGCTTCTTGTGATTTGGTCTAAATCTGTTCAGCTGTTTTGGGGAATGTAAGTTTAAAGTTAGCGATATCTAGTGCCATGGTACTCCAACGGAAAAATAAAACATTTTGATTGGCTGGTCCTGTGAAACTTAAGAAGCGAATTGGCTGGCCGCAACATAAAGTGGATTGTTGCTGCTGCCATTACAGGACTAAGGGACTCAGTTGCCGAGTGCTAAAACAAACAAAAAAACTATTAGAACTGAATATAAAGGGGAAGAGTAGGGATACAATGTCTCCTATCTCCCACAGGGCAAAAATATATTTTTTTAAATGTTAAAGTCACAATCCTGCAAGACTCACACGGCAGTAAGAGTGGCCCACGTCTACACCCACTGGACCGGAAAAGAAATAAAGAAAGAAAACAAATATCTGGTAGGGGTATGTGTGGTGGTGGCCACCTACAGGGAGGGTGAGTGCAGACCAGACCCTGTGACCAGCCCCACATCACACTCGGCCAGAGGGCTAGCCATGCAGCTGCAGATGGTTGAGCGGAGGTCCTGATCATAGGCCTGGCATTTCAGCCAACCCTCCCACCATGTACAGCCTAAGCCTCTATGATGCACTGCTTATGACCTCACATATTACATCACTGATAGCATAAGAAATCTATGGCGGTGCAAGTTATACTGATGTCAGTTAGGTATAAATGGCGCATTTCTATGTTTTTTGTGATTTTTTAAAAGACCACTTTAACCTTTGCATATATGGAAAATGTTACTTACCCAGTAAGCAGCTGTTTGTGGCATGTAGTGTTGTAGATTCAAATGCCATGCGTACTCCTGCCATCTTGTAATGGGTCCTGAGTGCTGCAAGTTGTTTGTCTTCGTAGAATCATTTTCGAGTCACAGGATCAAGTGAAGACTCCTTCTCGGTGATACTGCGCATGTGCATTGATTCCTTTCTTAGACTGTTTTCCCGCGGGTGGGTGAGAAAAAGAGTATAGCGAAAGATGCCCATGCAACTCTATCTACATTTGTACAAATATATACAGATATATAAAGTAACTGGAACAGCCACAGGCATCCGGGAAAAACGCATGTGAATTGACAGCACTACATGCCACAAACAGATGCTTACTAGGTAAGTAACATTTTCCATTTGATGGCATGTGTGGCTGTAGATACACATGCTCTGCATAGACTGTAAAGCAGTCCCTCAATGAACTCGGTGGCTAGCCTGTGGGAGTTGCAGTTGTTTGAAAACGTGTTCTTAGCACCGCTTGTCCTACATTGGTTTGCTGACGTGCTAGTACATATACACAATAATGCTTTGTATGTGGTGTAGACCAAGTAGCTGCTTTGCAGATGTCAGCTAAAGGTATGCTTCCTTAGAAGGCCATGTGGCTGATTTCTTCCTAGTAGAATGTGCTGTAGGAGTCACTGGTAACTGCCTATTTGCCATTCCATAGCAGGTGTGTATACATTTAACTATCAATCTAGCTATGGTATTTCTGGATATTGGATTACCTTTATGAGGTAGAGAAAACGCTTTAAAAAGCTGTTTAGTTTTCCTAAAGTCTTTGCTTCTATCAATATTGTGAGTGCTGTTTTGACACCTAGAGTGTGGAGAGCTGCTTCTGCAACGGAGTCAGGTTGTGGAAAAAGAGTGGTAACTTAATGGATGGATTGATATGGAAGTGAGAAACCACCTTGGGTAGGAACCTTGGATTTGTATGAAGAACCACCTGGTCTCTGTGTATTTAGAGGAAAGCTTATTTCAACATTAAGGCCTGGAGCTCACTAACATATCAGAGTGGTGTGATGGCGACTAAGAATACTACTTTCCAGGAAGGGAACTGAATAGGACATGAATGAAGTAGCTCAAAAGGAGGACCCATGAGCCTAGTAGAACAATATTAAAGTTCCAGGAAGGTGATGGAGTTACCCTGGGTGTAATAACTCTATTAAGGCCTTCAATAAAGACTTTGATAACCAGGTTTTTGAACTAGGAAGTATGTTGTGTGTTCTGTAAATAAGCAGCTATTGCTGCTGGGTGTAGACCAATAGAAGTGTAACCTAAATGTGCTTTCTGTAAATGAAGCAAATGAACAATGTTCCGTACAGTAGCTACAAAGGGGTTAATTTGTTTGGTTTGGCAGTAGCACACAAAACATTTCCATTTTGCTGTATAACATGCTCTGGTTATAGGTCTACAAGCTTTTCTGGGAATGTGCATATATTCCTAAAGCAATCCTAGATAACCACACTCTATGGCTTCAGGAGCCATATCGCAAGGTTGGGTGACTTGGCGGTCTGAATGTCTGATCTGTCCTTGATCCTGTATAAGAAGGTCCAGCCTGTTGGGTTTCTTGTGAGGAACTAGTGAGAGGTCCAGGAGTGTAGTGAACCATGGCTGACGTGCCCAAGTGGGAGCTACAAGGATCATGGTGACTATGTCTGTCTTATTTTCCGAACGAAAAATAGAATGAGAGGGAAAGGTGTAAAAGCAAAGACCTTTGACCACTTAATCCATAGAGCATTGCCCTTGGATACAGGGAATGGGAACCTGTAAGCGAAGCTTGGGCATTTTGAGTTTTCTGCGTGACGAGGTGGTCTATTTGAGGAGTTCCTGACTTTTGGAAATATTTTTGAAGGACTTGTGGGTGGAGTTACCATTTGTGGACTTGTTGATGCACCCTGCTGAGCAAGTCTGCAAAGTTGTTTTCTGTTCCAGGGAGATACCCTGCCACTAAATGAATATGGTTGTGAAGAGCCCACTTCCATATTGTCTGAAAAAGTTGTGGCAACTGGGATGAACGTGTTCCCCCCTGTTTCTGTAAATAATGCATGGCTGTCATGTTGTCTGTGATGACTAAGACAACCTTGTGTGATAGGTGAGGAAGAAAAGGTCTCGGGTAGAAACAAAGCCTTAAGCTCCAGATAACTGTGCATGGACTGGTGACTGGGATCCCAGAGGCCCTGTACTGTGAGGTTTTGAGATGAGCACCCCAAACCATCAGTGACGCATCTGTGGTCAGAATGAACTGAGGAACAGGGTCCAGAAAAGGCCTCCCTTTCAAAAGATCGGTGGTGTTCCATCATTTGCAGAGATTGGTGAGTATAGAGGTCTAATCCTCCAGGTGAACTTGTGACTAAAAACACTGATGTGACAGACATTTATGTTGGGGACACATGTGAAGTCTGGCATGGGGAACAATGGCAATGCAGGATGCCTTCATCTCCAATAGGCACATGATAGTCCTGACTGTGCATGTCTGATTGTCCTGAAACTGGGGGAGAAGAGACTGAAAACTCTGAACTTGGGTGGATTGGGGTATGCTTGCACCAACTCTGCACTGAGAATAGCTCCTAGATAGCGCTGTGTCTGAAGAGGTTGTGGATAGGAATTTACAAAGTTGACTGTGGATCCCAGTGTGTGAAGCAGGTCCACTGTCATCTGAGTGTGATATTGGCACTGACGCAGTGTGCTGGCTTTGCTAGGTCAGTCATCTGGATAGGGGAACACGTGTGTTTTCCTTCTGAGATGTGCAGCAACCAATGCTAAGCAATATGTGAAGACTCTGGGAGCAGTCGTGACTCAGAACAGCAGGACTTTGAACTTGTAACGTTTGCCTTCAACCACAAATCTTATGTGTTTTCGTTGTAGTGGGTGGATAGGGCTATATGGAAGTAAGGGTCCTTTAGATCTAGGGGCATCATAAAGTCACCTTTTTGGAGAAGGGAATAACATCTTGAAGAGAAACCACGTGAAAGTGTTCTCACAGAATGTAGTGGTTTAATGATCTGAGATCCTAACTAGGTCTGAGAGATCCATCCTTTTTGGGGATGAGAAAGTATAGCGAGTATACTCCTGTTCCCTGGCATTGTAATGGAACAGGCTCTATGGCGCCTTTGAGAAGCAGGGACTGTATCTTCTGTATGAGAAGGGTGAGATGTTTGTGGGATAATCTGTGAGAATGAGGGGGAATGTTTAGAGGTGTGGTAGTGAGCATCCAACAATAACCATGTTGGATAATGGAAAGGACCCATTGATACAGTGTTATGTTTACCCATTGTGTATGGAAATTTTGAAGTTGTCCCCCTTCAGTTGTGGTGTGGGGCTCGGGGAGATGTAGGTAGTCACTGCTTAGATGTTGAGGAAGAGCTACGGGTTGGGAGTGCTCTTGCCTCTTCCTTGGTTGTTGTTGCCTCTGAAAGGTTCCTCTGAAGATGCCTCGAGAATTGAGGTTGAGGGTTGTCTAGTTTGAGAGGTAGATGGTTCTGAGGTTTTCATTTTGTAATCACTTCTAAATGTAGGGCAGCAAAAATTGCTTCTATGTCACTGAAACTGAAGGACGTCCATGGCTTTTGCAGTGTCAGTATCTTTTTTCATCTTCTCCATGGTCGAGTCCACTTATGGGCCAAAAAGGTGCTCCTTGTCAAAGGGTATGCTGAGCACCGCTTGTTGTACCTCTAACTTGAAGCCAGAACATCTAAGCAAGGCATGTCTCCTTAACAATATTCTGTGCTTATATCATGTGCAGCTGTGTCTGCAGCATCGAGGGCACACTGGATAGAATTATTGGAGACTGTCTTTCTGTAGCAATTTACAGGACTCACTTGTGGTGCTCATCTAGGAGATATTGGAGGAGCTCCTCTATTTCTTCCCAGTGACCACGATCACACCTTGATAGCAAGGCCTGTGAATTGGCAATGGACCAATGGTTTGCTGCTTGTGCGGGGACTCTTTTGCCTGCGGCATCCAGCCTTTTGTTGTCCATGTCTGGTGGAGGAGAGTCCTCTGTAGCTTGGCTATTGGCTCACTTTCTTGTGGTAGCGCCCACTACCGAATCTGGTGGGACCAGAAACCTGATGTATAGTGGATCAAAAGGAGAAGGTTTATACATTTTGTCCACTCTAGGGCTTATAATTCTAGAGTGGACTGGCTCCTTAAAGATGTAATCTGCCTGACAAATCAATCAAATCATACTAGGGGCAAAAAGAACAGATGATGGATGAAATGCTGAACAATGCAAACATTCACCCCCAGTCACAAAGGTCTGGGTTTAATCCATTGTTTTTTTGCCCAAAACGCCACCCCAGTTTGGACCTAGCCATATTCAAATCAGCCTTGACCCTGTTCCCCATGGGAACAGTTTAGCCCGAACTACCAGGCCAGGTCCTCCCTGGACTGGAAACAAATATCCTGGGACCGTTTTCATGGTATCACCCTTCATCAACCAGGCTAGCTTGAATCCAGTGGCGCAGTGAGCACGGGACCCACATCTGGGCATACCCTTACCACTTAGGGCGACAAAAGCAAAAAGAACAGATGATGGACAAAATGCTGAACAATGCAAACATTCACACCCAGTCACAAAGATCTGGGTATAATCCATCATTTTTTTGCCCACCACGCCGCCCCAATTTGGACCCAGCCATATGCTAATCAGTCTTGACCCTCTTCCCCATGGGAACAGTCCAGCCCGAACTGCCAAGCCAGGTCCTCCCTGAACTGGAAACAAGCATCCTGGGACCTAAGTGGGAAGGGTATGCCCAGTGCTCACTGTGCCACTTGATATCGAACTAGCCAAGGCTGATGAAGAGTGATATTCTGAAACCGGTCCCAGGATGCTTGTTTCTGGTCCAGGGAAGTCCTGGCCTGGCAGTTTGGGCTGAACTGTTCTAATGGGGAACAGGGTCAAGACTGATTTGCATATGGCTGGATCTAAACTGGGGTGGCATGGTGAGCAAAAGAACGATGGATTAAACCCAGATCAGTGACTGGGATTGAGTAGAAAAGTTTCAGCACTCCGTCCATCATCCTTTTGTGTTGCTAAAATCATACCAGGGAGCATAGGAAGGAACTGAATATCCTTATGTGTGGTAGTTAAGGTGTCAAACAGAAAATCCTGTTCTGTTGGATCCCTATGCAGCTGGATGTTATGAAATGCAGCTGCCCTTGCTATGACCTGCTGATTACTAGTAGAGTCCTTTGGTGTAGAGAGGATCTTACACTGTACAAATCTGGGTCTGTATTTATAATGGGATCGGGGTCATATGAATCCCATGTGTGTGGGTCGTGATGTGACCCACCAAAATATTTCCCTATAAGTAAAGGAGGACCCTAAGGTGTGAGGTTTCCCACAGTAGGAGAGGCAGGCGAACGAGCAGAGGAAGGAGGTGGAGAAGTACGGAGTAAAGGTGGTTAGAAAGGTGTTTCAGGAGGAGGAGCAGGAGGAGGAAAAGGCTTAGGCAAAGTAGAGGTAGCCTTGTCCTTAGAGGCCTTTTTTGGAAGTGGAGAAGTGTCTAAAGCCTCATGGAAGGATAACTTCCTCTTGAACGTGCCAATAAAATGCTGTGTACCTTCCTGGATATGGAGGCAGCGCTGTTCAGAGTCCATAGTTTCCAGTATAGCCTCAATAGGAGATGGCGTAGTGGAGGATTGACTTTGATCCATGTGCTCCAAAGGAGTTGGCTCCCTTGTTTTCGGCACCAGTGGTTTCGGTCGGTGACTCTTTGTTGAAGCAGCTGTTGAGGCTGGGTGGCTTGGTGCTGAGGTGCTCCGTGCTCAAGATTTGTTGGAAATAGCTTGGACCAAAGAGCTAGAGGTTGATGCCAAAGACGATATTGTGGTCTTGACTGGTTTCAGAGCCGAAGGGCAGCCAAAGTAGTTTTTCAAAACCGGCCATGGCCTAGTGGCAGTGGTGGTCCGGCAACCTCTGTTTAAGGGGCTTTTTAAAAGTCTTTGGGAGGGCAGGAGGAGTCACAGTACACACAGGCTAAGCTGACATCACCTCATGGCTCTCAAAGTCCGAATGAACGGTGGACTCGGGGTCTTGAATGGAGAAGGCCTCCTCTTGTTCGGGCTCCTTCTGTGCATGCTCCTCCGCAAAGATGTCTGTGTCTGGGGTGTCTTCTGGGGACTTGTGCAGCATCTCCAACCTACGAGCTCTTCGATATCGAAGGGTCTTCTTTGAGCTGAAGGTCTTGCATGCATCGCAGATAGCATCTTGGTGATCAGGGGAGAGGCACAGGTAACACACCTGATGATGGTTGGTGTGTGGAAATTTCAAATGGCACCGAGGACAGAAATGAAACTGTGTCTGATTCATCAGCTCAGCATTCTCTTCGGGCCCGCATGGAGATAGGTTGAAAAGGGCAGGGTCGCCCCGAAAGGCACTCGGTTGGTACTTGACCCGACGACTGGAAAGAATGAACACAAACGTGGGATTTCGCAATCAAGAGAACAATACAGGTGAATAAAAGAATGACAGGGGGAAGTTTCGAACAGGAGCAAGTCGAAGGTCGAGCATAGATACACATGTCCGAACCCGACGGCGGAGAGAAAACAATCTAACAAAGGACTCTATGCCCATGCGCAGTATCACTGAGAAGGCGGAGTCACTTGATCCAGTGATTAGAAAATGCTTATTAGAAGAAAAACAACCTGCAACACTCAGGACCCAACACTAGATGCAGAGCATGTGTATCTACAGGGACACATGCCATCGAATATATATATATATATATATATATATATATATATATATATATATATATATATATATATATATATATATATATATTCAAGAAAACTGGTGCATTATAATCGCACACCAAGGGCTGCACATCATCCAAAATGAGCTCGTAAAATAGTAGAGTCAAAAACCACTTATGAATAATTTCATCGGCTGCTATTTATTGAAAAAGGTTTAAATGCAGGTAAATTCGACCCGCATAAAATGGTAAAAAAGCACAAAAAGGAAATCAATAATGTGCCCACCATGAACAAACACACGCTGTCCCAACCAGATGTCAACGCGTTTCGGCAGAAGCCTTCAACAGGACATTGGCAGACATTTTTACACCCAACTATTTAAACCATATAGTCCTTCTTTGTTGTTGACTGCATAGCTCGAGGGAAGTGCAAACAGAGCGGCCATTTTGTAACGTAGCAATTCTAAGTTTGAAAGTTAGAGACTAATAATCCTGTGCTTTGATGAGATAAAAACTTCAAATATAACATTGTATATTTCTTTCATGTTATACTGCAATATCACATATATGATCTGGTCGCCTGTAAATGCATGAATAATATATAATCACAATTGATAATTGTTAAATGCAGGGAAAGGAAAGCCCCATGTATAAGGTTTTTTTCTCTCTTTCTCTTCCTTTTTCCTTTCACTCTTAATATCGACATATTATCCACTTTTTACTTAATAGTTTTAAAAGCCTGATATATAAATAAATAAATATATAAATATATGTACTATAAATTAATTACAATACAAGCTATAAATAAATGACTAAATAAATAGAATAAATCCAATCGATTCTAAGAAAGAGATACCAATAAAAGTTATATCCAAGACGGACAAATATATAAATGGATATTAATAACCAAAATTCTATACAATTTATATAAATATCTCAATTACTCTTAATAACAATATCAAATTCCATTTTAAATAGATCATAATACAATTCATAAAATTAATCCTAATCCTCTGAATATTAATATACTCTAAAAAGGAAAGAATTATTATATCCATATCACAGGCAAATCTATCATTAATTTTGAAATTGCAAACAAGACCCAACAAATTCAGCAACAGGAATATATATATACACACCGCTAGACCCAGAAGCATATATTACAGTACAAAGGTAAATTAGATGAGTGTAACACCCTAAAGTGAATTAATATGTGATAAATAAAATAACAAAATGAACTAAATTTCAATCCGGAAATTTCATTAACCAATAAAGGATCCTAAAAAGCAATATTTTTAAATGTCAAATGAATTTCATGTTTTCTACTGGAAAAAGTATATATATAAAAATATATAAGAATGTATACATATATGTATGAAAAGAAATCTAAAATCTCACAAATGGACATAAAGCTCTGCATCCAAGTTATGACCCCAGGGGTTTTCTGTGCCTAGAAGTAAAATCATTTTAGACTCAGTTTGTCTCAAATGCGCAGTTCTGTTCCCTCCCCGGGGATGGGCAGCAATGGTTTTAACACCATAAAATGTTAAAGAGCTGCAATTGCCTTCATGTACGTCCCAAAAGTGTTTAGCTAAGGGGTAAGATGGATCATGATTCTTGATAGCTCTGAGATGTTGTAAGAACCTGACTTTCAATTTATGAATGGTACTACCTACATATTTTTTATGACAACCACATTCAATCACATATACGACGTATTCAGTTTCACATGTGATACGATCTGTTATATCACAGATTTTCCCTTCAAAAGTAGTATATGTGTGAGTATTTTGTGCATATAAACAGGATTTGCAATGTCCACATTTCCAAAAACCAAGACTTTTCTTAGCTAGCCAAGACGAATTAGCTTTGGAACTTTGGAATAGGCTTCTGGTGAGATGGTCACCCAATGATTGAGTTTTACGATATGTTATATGTTGATGAGGACCTATACTGTCCTTTATAGCAGAGTCATGTCTCAAAACATGCCAATTTTTTTGTATGATGTTATTTAGATGTGAATGTTGGGAATTGAATTCCAGAAACGTCTAGGTGAAGATCCATCATTTTGATCTTGATTATTGATGCTACCAGATTTAAAAAGCAGTTTTTCTCTGGACATGTTCAAGACCCTCAAATGGGCATCTTTGAGAATCTTTAAGGGGTACCCTCTCTCCAGAAATCTCTGTGTCATAATAACAATTTCAGTATTAAAGCATTCATCGTTAGAACAAATTCTACGAGCCCGTAAAAATTGACTATATGGAATGCTCCATTTCAAAGCTTTTGGATGGCCGCTATTACCATGCAGAATTGAATTACAGGCTGTTGGTTTGCGGAAGATAGTTGTCTGTAAACTGTCCTTTTGTACAGAAATCTGGACATCAAGAAATTCTATAGTTTGGGCACTATGTTTTAAATCTAAATGAATATTAAACTCGTTGTTATTCAAGATATTAACATATTGTTTGAGGGAACCTTCATCACCATCCCAAATGAGAAAGAGATCATCAATATATTTGACCCATAGTACCACTTGTTCCATATATTTACTATTGGAGTCAGACCAAGCTATCTCTTTCTCCCACCAGCCCATATAAAGGTTAGCGTACGTGGGAGCAAATGAAGCTCCAATCGCAGTCCCTTGTTTCTGCAAATAATATTGGTCGTCAAATAGAAAGGCATTGTGGGTGAGACAGAATCTTAGCATGCTAACTAGCATGTTGGTGTGTTGAAGGAATTCAATTTTACGAGTGCCCAAAAAATGACAACATGCTTGGATACCATACTCATGCTTGATAGAGGTATAAAGTGCAGTCACATCCATGGTTACCAATAAATAATTGGATTGCCATGGAACATTATGGATCTTAGCTAAGAAATCATTGGTATCTCGAAGATAGGAGGGCAATTCAGTGACAAAGGGACATAAGAAGAGGTCCAAAAAACGGGAAGTATTTTCTAATAGGGATGAATTCATGCTGACTATAGGTCGACCAGGGGGATGTTTTGTATTTTTATGAATTTTTGGTAGAAAATAAATACAGGGAGTTCTAGGAAACATGACTTTGAGATAAAGGTATTCATTTTGGTCAATTAGATCAGTGGTGTGCCAGCTATCGAGCATCTCCCAGTAGATGGTTTGATATTCATTGGTAGGATTGGTAGTTAATTTTTGATAATGCTGTTTATTGGAAAGTTGATAATTAGCCTCCTTCATATAGCTATTAATGTCCATAATAACAATATTCCCTCCTTTATCGGAGGGTTTGATGACAATTGTATTGTTGGATTTAAGCTCATTTAGATCTTTCCAATCTGAGGCTGAAAAATTAACTCTCTGAGCTTTTTTCATTTTGATGCTTTTCCAATTATTCCGAAAATGATCAATATCATCAACAACCAATTCATAGAACATATCAATCATATTACCCGTCGGTAATTGAGGATTGAATCTGCTGGAGGGTTTTAACATACTGGCAGTGGTCTGATTTGTAACAAATCCCATATCAGTCAAAATGTTGTTATCTTTACCTGTATCATTACTGGCATCATCTACACAACTTAACTTCCCAATTTCTACTAAGTCAGGTACATCATTGATATGGAACCCAGATAGAGTGTCTACATTTGTGTTGGGACCAGATGTAGTGGCCCGTGTTTTCTTAGAGAAATGTTTCAACAACCGCAACTTGCGTGTGTATTTATACAATTCTATTCTGGTATCAACATAATCCCAGTGATTGTCTGGACAAAAACTTAACCCTAAGTTTAGAATACGTTCTTGATTCAAGGTTAGTTGTACTTTAGAAATATTTACAATGATATTGGGATTGTCAGATCGAAAAGTCCCCTCTAGTCTTGATATTTGTGATTTCCGCCTCTTCCCCCTTCGCGTCTTGAACCTCCTCGACTTCGTCCTCTGCCCCTGTTTGATTGTGGCGTGATTGATTGTAATAGTCTCATTTCCCCGTGAAAATCCAGTTTATTGGCAGAAGCTTCATCAGCTGATGAGCTTAAGTCAGAACTATCTTCTACTATATTGGTTGTTACATTGGAGCTATCCGTTATCGCGATTTTGTCTTGTGCTCTGAGTGTATTATATTTACGAGCAAATGTGTAGATTCTACCTACTTCATAGTCTTTTTTGTCTCTATTAAATTTGGAGGCCTTACGGAGTTTAATTTCATCCTCTTTTTTGGCGATGCGTTCTTCCATCTTCATCAATAGTTGTTGTATCTCTGAGGAATTACCCATTTTTTCTAGTTCTTTAGTTAAAAGTTCAATTTTGTGGGTTTGTTCTTCCATACGTCGTTTTGATTGAATAATCAAAGTGTCCATTAATTTAACTGAACATTCGGATGTATGTACTCTCCATTGTTCCAAGAGATCAGGATCTATATCACCAAGGGTGGGCAATATTAGAATTCTTAGACCTCGTGGCACACGACCGTTTGGTATATATTTGGTCAGCGAGGTCATTTCCCACAATTTTTTCAATTCTAGGATTCTTGCCTTTTCTAATTCAAAGATAATAGTTGCTGCTGTGCGTGTTGATGAATCTGAAGCCGCTGATGTTCCAGAAGCACTATCAAACAAGGTAGTAGCAGCCTGTTCCCACAGGGCTTTCCGATTGGCCATAGTGCATTAAATAATTCAAAAACTAGTAAGTTAAATCCACAAAAATATACCGGATAGCGCAACTGTAGATTCAGGTTTGCCAGTCTATAAATCTGTAAAGTACAGTCATCTATTGAAAGTCAATCCCAATACAAAATTCCAAACGAAAAAGAAAATTCTAAAAAATCCGTTCCGAAAAATAGAATCCTAAAAATGTGAAGTCTAGAGTACCGGACCGTAAATACTGGGACAGCGAGTGTGGAAAAATCAAAAACAAAAAGCACGCCGATATGCCTCAGTGGAATGCACTCTACAAACGTTGGTTGCACGAGCGTAATATACACGATGTAAAGCAGTATGGGTGGATGATTCAAATATGTGACTATAATCGTCCATTCGAGCCGAGCGACGTTGTGTATCCAATAAATGTGTCAGAGCTACCCAGGGCAACGATCCTCCTTACCTCTGAGAGAGATGTAACTCTCTTCGGCAGCTACAACAATCCTGCGGGGGAGCAACAATGTATCCAAACGGCGCGGTGCAGCGTGAAAGTCCTCCTTTGGAAAAGGTCTGGTAAGATTGTATCACGCACACTCCAAGCGGCGTGCTAGCCCTACCGCGAACCAGACATGACGCGGAACAAAAGTATTCAAGAAAACTGGTGCATTATAATCGCACACCAAGGGCTGCACATCATCCAAAATGAGCTCGTAAAATAGTAGAGTCAAAAACCACTTATGAATAATTTCATCGGCTGCTATTTATTGAAAAAGGTTTAAATGCAGGTAAATTCGACCCGCATAAAATGGTAAAAAAGCACAAAAAGGAAATCAATAATGTGCCCACCATGAACAAACACACGCTGTCCCAACCAGATGTCAACGCGTTTCGGCAGAAGCCTTCAACAGGACATTGGCAGACATTTTTACACCCAACTATTTAAACCATATAGTCCTTCTTTGTTGTTGACTGCATAGCTTTTCCTTATATATATATTACACACGTACATGTATATATACATATATAGTTTGTTAGTGTTAAGTTATATTACAATAAAATTATAATTATTTATTTTAAAAATAAAAATTCAACTTATTTAAAAAAATTAAACCTTTTAAATATAAATGTTAAGTTCATTTAATTACACTTATGCAGTAAATGTATATATTTTAAATAATTAAGTATTTAATCATTATTTAATTTCATGAATTACTGAGCTGTACCATTTTATTTGATACGTTTTCGGTTAATAAAAATTATTTTAAATGAATTTAGAATTGCACTAAATTTAACTTTATTCATGTTTCCTATACCTTATCATAGGGAGATATGTGCCCCATTTGCTGAGAGTTCCGTATACATGTCAAAAGTTACTATAGTAAATTTATTCTTAGATGTCACACTGGTTTCGGGGGTGGAGACATGCGATGTCTACACATGTGTACATCTACACAGACTTGATGAAGATGTTTTGATTAATTAAGTTTAATGCTTTGGTAACACTAAGTTAATGATTATTTCATAATTAAAACAAAACTGAATCCAAATTAATATAACTTCTCAAAACTAAATCCAATTATATATGTCTATTTTAAAAGTTTAATTTAATTGTTTTGACATTATTTCCTACGGGGCTTTACATTGCTGCCTCCATTATTTTCTAAGGGAGTGTGTTGCAGTACCTGTGAGTGGCCATGTGACTTACTCCAAGGTTGGAGTAGAGTACATGTATGACGTTTTATGGCCTTTTGGGCTGTAGTAATTTTACAAGAGTAATTTGTGAACTGCAAAATTATTATTCTTTTGTGAATGTGATCATTCGAGTAGATGGATGCAGGCTGACTTTCGTAGTTGGATTCCGTTTGTATTTGCATGTCCCTCATTAAACCTTTCCTTGGGAAAAACCCTCCTGATTTTTCCATACACTGCTCCCATTTAGTAGTAAATATGCTCCGCTTTCCACTGCTCCCACAGGTCGCTACCATATTTAATGCTACTGTTACACTTGGCATCATTGGCATGATCTCCCCTAACCTTTTGCCTCTACTTCGCAGGTTGTTTCGGTGTGCTGGACTCTGTTTCTGCTGTTTTGTTTGCTCTGGACACTTGCTGACCAGTGCTAAAGTGTAAGTGTTCCATGTCTAAATTATATGTGTACATTGGCTTATCCATGATTGGCATATTTGATTTACTATTAAGTCCCTAGTAAAGTGCACTAGAAGTGCCCAGGGTCTGTAAATTAAATGCTACTAGTGGGCCTGCAGCACTGGTTGTGCCACACATATTAGTAGCCCTGTAAACATGACTCAGACCTGCCACTGCAGTGTCTGTTAGAGCAGTTTTAAACTGCCAATTTGACTTGGCAAGTGTACCTACTTGACATGCCGAAATCTTCCCTTTTCATACATGTAAGGCACCCCTAAGGTAGGCCCTATGTAGCCCCATGGGCAGGGTGCAGTGTATGTTAAAGGTGGGACATGTACTTATGTGTTTTACATGTTCTGACAGTGAAATACTGCCAAATTTGTTTTTCACTGTGGAAGGCCTATCGCTCTCATAGGTTCAACATGGGGGCTGCCTTTAAATATGATTAAAACACAGATTCCCTTTGGGAGCAGAGACATGTGGAGTTTGGGGTCTCTGAACTCACACTTTAAAAATAGATCTTTTGGTGAAGTTGGCTTTTAGATTGTATGTTTGAAAATGCCACTTTTAGAAAGTAGACACTTTTTTGCTTAAACCATTCTGTGAATCTTCTTGTTTGTGGAGTCCCTCTCTAAGTCAGCTTGACGGTTGGACTGTTTGCACCTCTCCTCTAGACAGTGACACAAAGGGAGCTGTGATGTAGTCTGCATATCCTGATGGGCCATCTGGGATGAGGGGAGAGGAGGAGTGGTCACTTACACCTGAAAGGACTGTGCCTGCCCTCACACAATGCAGTTTCCAACCCCCTGGTATGTGTCTGGGGGCTGGGCCTGGGCAAGGCAGGATCTTGAAAACAACAGACACTTCTCTTTGAAGTAGGCCTACTTCAAAGGCAGAAAGGGGTATAAGAAGAGCACCAAAAACCCCTGAAAATCAGATTACTTCTGAAACCAAGAGGAAACTCAGCCAAGGAGAAGAGCTAGAGGAGGAGTACTGCCCCTTTGCCTGTGTGCTTTGCTGGGTTGGCCTGCAGTAGCTGCTTCTACTGAGAGAGGACAAAGACTGCCTTTTGTGTGACTTCCCACTGGTGAAGAATCTCCAAGGGCTTGAAACTGAGTTTGCCTCCTGTTGTTGAACTCTCAGGGACAACAAAGACTTCTCTCTGCCAGCTCTTGGGCTTTCTGCTGAGAGTCCTGCCTGCCAAGTGGTGCCCTTATCTGTCTTAAGGCCCTTGAAAGGTGCAGCTGGTGGAAAAGGACAGAAATCCATGCAAAGACCGCCGTGCGGGGAAACTTTCGACGCACCACCCGCCTCGCTGCTGAAAAACAACGCGCTGCCGGCCTCGTGGCTAAAATCAACGCTGCACCTGCATTGAGGCTGGGAGATCGATGCAACGCAGCTGGAGAAAATGAGTTAAACACCCACAGCGGCTGCTGTTAACGACACAAGCCCCAATGCAGCGTGGTTTCCTGACACTGTACAACCGGATTTCGACGCAACATCACTCGGCGTGGGAAATCAACACAAAGCGGGCCCGGACCCGAGGTGCCAGTCTGGATCGATGCATCGCTCTCTTGTGGGAGAAAAGAAACAATGCACGCCGACCCGACTGGAGGAAGAACGACACACAGTCTTGCTTGAGAGTGAGAAATCGACGCATCGCTGGCCTTTTTCGATGCACACTTGCCCGTGCGGCTATATTTTTGACGCTACCAAGGCACTTTTGTGCGCTAACAGCGTTCTCACTGTTTTCTAAAGATTAAGACTCTTATTCTTTTTAAAATTCACATCTTGACTTGTGTATGTTGGATTTTTGTCGTTTTGGTCTTGTTTTGTTTAGATAAATATTATCTATTGTTCTAAACCTGTGTTGTATTATTTTGTAGTGTTTTCACCGAGTTACTGTGTGTGTTGGTACAAATACTTTACACCTTGCTTCTCAAGTTAGGACTGCCTGCTCGTGCCAAGCTACCAAGGGGGTGAGCGGGGGTTAACTGAGGGTGATCCTCCTTTATCCTGACTAAAGTGAGGGTCCTTGCTGGGACAGGGGGTAACCTGATTGCCAACCAAAGACCCAATTTCTAACAGCTATGTAGTAAACTTACATGAGTAGAGCTCTCGCCATGTCAAAAGTACAAAAAGTGGAGATGTAAATCTCCACTTATGTTTGAAAAATTGCATTTTGTAATACATAGGTAGTACTTCTATCGTACTATGTACATACTACAAAATGCAGTCTGTGTCTCTACGGAGCATTACAGAAATAAAATCTCACTTATTTGCATTTTTGAGTTGATTTCTTACATTTGCGTTTTTAAACTGTCTTGAAATTTTTAAAACTATGTTGTTTACCTTTCTGTTGTAGACAATGTAAAAAGTCTTTAACAACTTGTGACACACGACATACATTCTAAACACACTACACACACATAACTAACACTGCAGACTTCCACGTAAACCTTGCCGTGTGTCAGCACATCTACAATACACAAACATGTGCTACAGTCATGTCTAGTCTTTTCAATCTAACATTAAGAGCCATTTTCCATGGCTCACTGGCTAAATAAACTAGAAAGTAAACGTACACGTCTAGAGACCACTAGGCATACATGCTAACTGCATGCAGAAAGAAAGCTATCTTGGAGCCCTAAACACTAAATTGACTCTAAAAAATGTCCTAGAACTCAATAGACATCAGAAGGCCCTGACATGATTAATGAGCACAACTCCACTTCCTTAGTTTGCTGGTTCCTGCTCAACTTCGGAATACCTTGATTACAGTCATCAAAACGCAATAAGAACCAAAATTCTGAGAATTAGGCCCTGATAACGACTGTATGGTATTTCACTCAGCTTTTTACTCAGCGTGATTCAGAGTGGGGTCAGTATTCCTGTACTCAGGACTTCTGGGTGTAGGAACGCCAGATCAAATGTTTCCAGGCAGCCAAGCCTCACCCAACCTTATTTTCTGTTGTGAGGGGTTGGGGGCAGGGGGTGGTGGGTAAAGTCGTACAAGGCACTGGGGGGGTTTGGGGCAGGGGGTCGTGGTGTTGGGGGGGGGGGGGTAAGACATACGAGGCACCTGCCAGAACTTACCTTTTCCTTCCCACTACTATTCCCCACACACCCCTGCTCTCCACCACAGCCTAGGGCAGAAGCACAAGCTTACACTATGCTTAGAGCAGGTAGTAAATGGGTAGAAATGTGTGTTAAATTCCACAGAATTGGGAATTTCGTTTAGTTTTACAACCGGAAATCCAGCCCCATATGGTAATTGCCCATTATTCAATGGGACTTAACTTGTTGCATGGTACTAGAATTGATTTCCTACACAATAACAGTAAATCTGGATGTGAGTTTACTACCTGCCACTACCGCGCAACTTAGAATCAGGGCCTTATTGCCTAATTCAAGTTTTATCCTACTTGTTTTTATTCCATTGCAAAGTCTACATATTTTCCTTTGCCTAACCTAGAAGTTTATGTATTTAATTTGTTTCTGTATTGCGATTTATTGAATTGGAGATGACACGATTTATTTTACACTCCTTTTGAGACTTGATCCTTCATAATCCTAGGAACAGCACTCACGCTCTGACCCACTCTACCGATGGAAGGTACACGTTTGTGATTTGAACACAGTGGGTCAGATCTAAATTATGGATAGGGTTCAGTGCACTGCACTTCTCCACTCCTACATTTTTTTAATGCTAAAAGGCATTAAGCATGCACAAGATCTCTACCCCTCCATGTACTCACCGAGGCCCTCGAGTGGTCTCTTTCACATGGCTGTTGAGATGAAGGTTTTCTCGGATGATCTGCTCTACTCTTGGACTTGTATATGTGAGATGACAAGGTAGCTGCTCCTCGGGCTGTGGGAAATAAAAAACAAGTTTAAACAAAGGAAACGCTAATACAGAGATGTAGATGTGTTCCTTCATAAACAAGATTTGAGGCCACTCTCACCACCAACAACATTCAGGGCCCTCTGTGACCACCTCCTTTAAGATGGAATAATGGACCTACTCCAAAAACACCTCTGTAGCATTGCCACTTCACAAGCAGCATTCTGCACTACTGTCCCATCACTAAAGCTTCAGAATTACATCTCATCAAGACACAGGAACCTTACTACAATATCACTTCACATACAGCGACCAGTGCAAGTACTCATTCATATAGGATACCTGGTGGCACTGCAAGCCAACATGTTACTATTAAGCACTGCCCCTATCACGCAGTACTATCTGCCACCTTAATCTCAAACAATATCTTCCACATAAGCGTCTCCACAAAGATCACAGCACATCTATGGCTCTTCACAAAGGGGTGTTTCTGTGCCACCAGGTACTCATCTCTGCCCTTAAAGAGCTGCCTTTTTGTCACTGTTCCCTCTGTGCCACAGATTGTTTGTGCACCAGATTGTGTACCATTTGTCATTCACACAAATAAGTCTGCCCCGTAGCTACTAAATCTTCTCTGCTTATATTCCTTCATGCACAATTATATTCTACTGTATTGCACCGTTTATATAGCGCTTGGTATCCCTATGTCAGGTGCTAAAGTACTTGCCTACATGGGTGGCATGCAAACTGTGCAGTGTGTGTTTAGAAGGATACTGCCTTTGTTTTGACCCGACGTGGGAAATGTTTCAATGTTGTGTGATGACCACCAAGGTGCAGTTATCGGATTATGGGTCACAGCTTGTAGCAGAGTGGTGGATCATGATGAAGTGTGAGAGAAAGATAAGCAATTTTATGGTTTTCAGTATGTAGGAGGCTGGCCTGGTTTGCAGTTGGTTCCTAAGGTACTTACACCTTATACCAGGTCCAGTTATCCCTTATTAGTGAAATGTAGGCAGTGTTCAAAAGCCAGGCTGTCTAGAGGTAGCTGTAGGCAGAGCAGCCAAGGCTGAACTAGGAGACATGCAAAGCTCTTGCAGTACCACTGTAGTCACACAGTACTCACACACAATAAAGACAATACTCAGTGTTACTAAAAATAAAGGTACTTTATTTTAGTGACACAAGGCCAAAAATGTCTTGGAGGGTATACTCCCTTAGGCCGTAAGTATAATTCACAAAATATACACTCGGTAACCAAAATCAGGTAAGTAAACAGTCATAAAATAGTGCAAACAGTGAAAATCACCATAGGCTATATTGAACCTAGAGGGAACACAAACTATATACTAAAATGGTGGAATGCGAATGTAGGTTTCCCACCTAGGCAAGAGTAGCGTGTAGAGGGGCGCTGGGAGTGTATGAAAACACCAAAGGTGAGTAAAGTACCCCGCCCCAGAGCCCAGGAAAGCAGGAGTAAAGTACAGCAAGTTTCCTTTGAACACACTAGGAGTCGTGGTAAAGGATTATGCCAAAACCAAGCAAGACTGCAGGATGCCAACGATGGACCTGAAGACCTGTGGAGAGAGTAGACCAAGTCCAAGAACAGCTGAAGAGCCCAGGAGTAACAGGAGCCCCTGCTAACCCGGATGAAGGTGCAAAAGTGGATTCTCCAGTTAGAAGAAGTCAGAAATGCACCTAACGAGCAGATGGATGCAGGCTGGCTTTCGTCATTGGATTCCGCCAACAAGCCTTGGCTCACGCAAAACAAGGGTTTGGCTGGAAAAGGTGCTACCTGGTGGACCCAGGAGGGACCTGGAGGTCTCAATTCGGACTGAGGAGACAGAGGGGCTCTCAGCACTTCAGAGAGCCCTCGGAAGACCAGGTAGCGCCCACAGGAGTCCCAGGTCACGAGAACAAAGGAGTTGCAAATCGCAGTACTACACAAAGGGATCCCACGCCGCTGGAAAACAACTCAGAGAGCTGAGCGTTGCAGGATAGAGTGCTGGGGACATGGGCTATGCTGTGCACGAAGGATTCCTTGGAAAACTGCACAGAAGCCCTAGGAGCTGCAAAACACAGGGTGCACAGGTGTATTGTCTGGCTTGGGGAGGCAAGCTCTTACCTCCACCAAATTTGGACAGCTGGACCTTTGGACAGTCAGGGTCACTTAAGTCCACCACATGTGTTCCAGGATCCACGCTCGTCGTCGGGAGAGGGGACCCAGAGTACCGGTCATCGCTGCAGAGAGCTGCCTGCTGAAGCAGGGAAGTGACTCCGTCACTCCACAGGAGATTCCTTCGGTCCTTCTTGTGCAGCATAAAGACAGGCAGTTCTCGGAGCGTACACAACCTGGAAACTGTTGCAGCTGCTGGCAGGAGCTGAAGTTACAGAGTTGCAGTAGCCTTCTTGGATACTTTGTTGCAGTTGTAGAGTTCCTGGAGCAGTTCTGCAGTTGATCCAATGGTAGAAGGTGAAGCAGAGGTTGCAGAGGATTCCTGCTGGAGTCTTGCAAAACTGAATCTGAGGAAACACCCAGAGGAGAGACCATAAATAGCCCTGAGAGGGGGATTGGTCATCTAACCAGGTAACCACCTATCAGGAGGGGTCTCTGACGTCATCTGCTGGCACTGGCAACTCAGAGGCTCCCAGGGTTCCCTGACCATCCTGAAAACAAGATGGCAAAGTCCAGGGACACTCTGGAGGAGCTCTGGGCACCACCCCTGGGGTGGTGATGAACAGGGGAGTGGTCACTCCCCTTTCCTTTGTCCAGTTTCACGCCAGAGCAGGGACTGGGGGTCTCTGAACGGTGTAGACTGGATTATGCAATGAGGGCACCATTTGTGCCCTTTAAAGCACTTCCAGAGGCTCTGGGAGGATATCCCTCCCATGCCTGTAACACCTATTTCCAAAGGGATAGGGTGTGACACCTCTGTCCCAAAGGAATTGCATTGTTCTCAATCCTAGACACCTTACATGGCCATATTCGGGGTTACCATTGTGAAGCTACATTTATGTATTGATCTATATGTAGTACATACTTAGAATGGCGTCCCCACACTCACGAAGTCCAGGAAATTGGTCCTGGACAACGTGGGGGCACCTCTGCTAGTGCAGGTGTGCCCTCAAACACAATAACTTTACACCTAGCCTTCAGGAACTGAAGGTTAGACATATAGGTGGCTTATGAGTTACCTGATGCAGTGAAAATGGCTGTGAAATAGTGCTTAAACTATTTCACTCAGGCTGCAACGGCAGTCCTGAAGAAGTGTTTGTATGAGCTCCTTATGGGTGGAAAAAAAAATGCTGCAACCCCTAAGGATCTCCTGAAACCCCAATGCCCTGGGTACCTAGGTACCATATACTAGGGACTTATAAGGGGGGTCCAGTATACCAATCTGAGGTGGAATATGGAGTCACTAGACTATAGTGACAAATTTAGAAACAGAGAGAGCATGAGCACTGGAGTTCTGGTTACATAGTCATGCATAATGCCAATACAATAAAACATACTGACATATAGGCCACAAACTATGAGCACTGGGGGCCTGACTAGCAGGATCCAAGAGATACAGTAAAACACACTGACAAACAGGCAGAAATTGGGGGTAACATGCCAAGAAAGATGGTACTTTCCTACACAGTATGCTTGCAGCTTTGAACAGATTTGTAGATTCCTTTATAGTATTTCTTATGTTTATAATCTGCTTAGCTTTTTACTGCACTGGGTTCATTGTGAGATGCAAAGAAGAGGTCAGAGTGTTTATATATTGGGGACCCGCAGTGGTGGACTGTATTGAGGTCCTCCAAACTGTCCAGCAGTGCGTGACCAATCATGTCAGTTATTTCATGCTTGTTTATCTGGTGGGGTCAGTTGTTTTGACTGTACAGTACAAGTGATGGACAACCTTCGTAGCAGATGAGTCTTATGTGAATGTAAGAGGTAGAAGTTATATTTTGCTGCTGAGTACTGCGTATTATGGACTTAGTATTATTGTGGGCCATGAATGTGGTATTTGCAAATATATACCTTCTTTATTGATAATCAGAAACACACCCTTAATTCACACACGTACCAAAGAATGTATCTGCTAGGAAACTAGACAACCCATTACATTTGAAATTAGTTACCTTCTAGTACAAAAAAAGGAAGCAGTCTTGGCATGCAAAAGGAAACACAAGTGTCACATAATGCCTATATAGATAGTACAAAATCTTAATTTATATTTGTGCATCGCATTGCCAGCAGAGAATAATATACACAATCATTTATCAATTACCTCCTCGCAAGGAGAGTCCTAAATTACCTTGGCTTTCTTCAGGGCGTTTACCCTCTGAGCGTACAACTCCTCACATTTCTAATGTAATCCACTTTCGTTATCCAGCTCTCAAATATGAAAGGAAGAGGGCATTTCCCCCTTTGGAAAATAAGCGATTTAGCAATTAATGACCCAATCTTAGATAACATGAGGCAGGAGGGATTTGCCCCAGCTAGCGAAGTTGATTCTCCCCTTAATATATTATGAAATTGAGGTAAAAAGCCTAACGAGCAGTTGATTCATGTCAGTGCAAATATAATATACAAGTTTCCCAGCCCTGTCAGCTTGTTCACAAAATGCCGAACATCTGATATAAACCCAAAGATGGCCATGGATTGGAAGGAAAGAAAAAAGCAAGATACCGCAAGATATGAACATTATCTGCCATCACCTTCTCCCAAGATTTTATCTGCCCAGCTAATGCATTTTGTTCAAAAGTAGAATAACCTGCTTTCTTCCATTTCTTTATAGTGTTATGTTGGCGGGATAAGCTTAATAGCCCACATTCTTTCAAAGGCATTGAAAAGTGCATCAAGCATACTTGTGTGAACTTGTGAGCGTTTGGGAAACTTCGGAATTTTGAGAAAGGCTGGTAACTGAGGTCCAACTTCAACCAGCATCTTCTGTGGATAAAAGCAGCTTGCAGAGAAGCTATCCGAGATAGCACGATTCAACTAATCAAAAAAAGCGGCTTGATAGTATTTCCACACATTGGGGAGCACCAGACCACCATCCTTAGCCGATAGCTGAAGACTAGAAAGTTTAGTGTGGGGTTTCTGCCCTTGCCATATCAAGTAATTGAGCATTTGATCGACCTCCATAAAAAATGATTGCCTACCTATAATCATTACATTTGAGAAAGCAAAAACGAATAGTGGAAGGATCAATATCTTGACTATTGCTACCCATCCAATGATGGGCAATGGTAAGATGTGCCAACTACGTAACATTGCACGTACCTTACTAAGAATAGCAGTATAATTTAATTTGAACAAATCCAACAAGATGAGAGAGACGAAAATCCCCAAGTACCTTATAGGGCAAGTTATCCAAAAGCTCCATGGCATATCTGTAGGAGGCTGGCCTGGTTTGTAGTGGGTACCTTGGGTACTTACACCTTATACCAGGTCCAGTTATCCCTTATTAGTGAAATGTAGTAGTGTTCTGGCAGTTTAGGCTGATAGACGTAGCTATAGCAGAGCAGCTTAGGCTGAACTAGGAGACATGCAAAGCTCCTGCAAGATCACTTATAGTTACACAGTATTTATACAGAAGTAAAGACAATACTCAGTGTTATCAAAAATAAAGGTATTTATTTGGGTGACACAGTACCAAAAATATCTTAGAAGCAATACTCCTTCTGGAGGTAAGTATTATACACTAGACATCAAAATTAGACAAGTAAATAGTCATAGAACAATGCAAACAATAGGAAATGCCATTGAATGCAATGGGAGAAAATAGGTCTATGGACAACACAAACCATATACTAAAATAGTGGAATGCAAATCACAAATTCCACTCTAGACAAGTGTAGTGTGTGCAGAATCGCTGGGAGAGTAAGAATACAGTAAAGGTAAGTAAATAACCCCACCCCAGAGCCCAGAGAAGCAGGAGTAAAGTACTGCAAGTTTTCCTAGGACACACACCACCTAATTTTGGGGATTTTGCAGCAACCAACCAAGTCTGCAAAGAACAGCTGCTGGATTATTGGACCTGAAGACCTGCAAAGGAAGGGGACCAAGTCCAGAAGTTGAAAGAAGTTCCAGGAAGGACAGGAGCCCCTGCCAACCCAGAAGAGGGTGCAAAAGAAGAGTCCCCAGTTAGTCGAAGACTGCAGAAATGCACCCTAGGAAGATGCCAGCGGGTTCCTGAGTGATGCAAAAGATGTTCCACGGCGTGAAGATCGTTGCAGATGAGATTTCGTGTTGTAAGGTGCCAACAAGCCTTTGCTACGACAAAAGTGTGTTTGGCGTCAAAATGGTGCTGGCTTGACCTAGAAGGGACCTGGGGGCGTCAACTCTGTGTGAGGAGGAAGAGGGGGCTCTCAGCACTTTAGAAAGCCCTCAGGATGCCAGCCAGGACCCCCAGGAGCCGCAGGACCCGGGTTTAAAGGAGGTGCAAAATGCGGTTGAGGCAGCACAACAAAAGAAGGCCCCAATCCGCAGGAGAACAACTCAGCGAGTTGAGCATCACAGGATGGAGTGCTGGGCACCTGGGCCAGCCTGTGCAAAAAGGAATTTTGCAAAGAGTACACAGAGGCTTCAGGAGGCGAGGAAGACGCAGTACACAGGGGTACTGTGGCTCTCGGGGAAGGCAAGGTCTTACCTCCTCCAAATTGCGACAGTAGGACCTCAGGACAGTCTATGTCGATGATGTCCGGCCTCTGTGTCCTTAGGAGCACACTCGTCACTGTGAGAGGAGTCCCAAGGTACCGGTCGTCGTCTTGGAAGGTTCCTCCTTGGAGCAGGGTAGTGACTCCGTCACTCCACGGGAGATTTCTTCAGTCCTTCTGGTGCAGAATGAAGACATGGAGTCCCCAGAGCGTGCACACCATGGAAACTGTTGCAGTTGCTGACTTGGAGCTGAGATTGCTGAAGAAAAGTGTCTCTTGTAGACACTTTGTTGCAGTTACAGCGTTTCTTGGAGCAGGCTGCGGTTGATCTGAGGTCAGAAGAGTCTGAAGTTGCTGCAGAGGATTCCTGAAGGAAACTTGCAAGCAGAATCTGAAGAGAACCCACAGGAGAGACCCTAAATAGCCCCAAGAGGGGGATTGGCTACCATATCAGCTAAGGACCTATCAGGAGGGGTCTCTGACGTCATCTGCTGGCACTGGCCACTCAGAGCCCTCCAGAGTGCCCCCACACATTGCAAAGCAAGATGGCTGAAGTCTAGGACACACTGGAGGAGCTCTGGGCACCACCCCTGGGGAGGTGATGTTAAGGGGAGTGGTCACTCCCATTTCCTTTGTCCAGTTTCACGCCAGAGCAGGGGAGAAGGGGTCCCTGAACCGGTGTAGATTGGTTTAATGCAAGGAGGGCACCATCTGTGCCCTTCAAAGCATTTTCAGAGGCTGGGGGAGGCTACCCCTCCCAGCCTCTAACACCTATTTCCAAAGGGAGAGAGTGTAACACCCTGCTCTCAGAGGAAATGTTTTGTTCTGCCTTCCTGGGACTGGGCTGCCCAGACCCAGGAGGGCAGAACCCTGTCTGTGGAAGCCTCAGAGAGCTGGTTTGGCAGTACTGGGTGCCCATGGTGGAGCCCCCAGGATCCATGGAATTGGCTCCCTAATACCAGATTTGGAATGGGGGGGACAGTTCCATGATCTTAGACATGTTACATGGTCATATTCGGAGTTACCATTGTGAAGCTACATATAGGTATTGACCTGTATGTAGTGCACGCGTGTAATGGCATTCCTGCACTCACAAAGTCCGGGGAAATGGCCCTGAACTATGTGGGAGCATCTTTGCTAGTGTAAGGATGCCCTCACACTTAGTAACCTTGCACCTAACCTTCAGCAAGTGATGGTTAGACATATAGGTGACTTATAAGTTACTTAAGTGCAGTGAAAATGGCTGTGAAATAGTGTGTGCACTATTTCACGCAGGCTGTAATGGCAGTCCTCTGTAAGGGTTTGTCTGAGCTCCCTATGGGTGGCACAAGAAATGCTGCAGCCCATATGGATCTCCTGGAACCCCAATGACCTGGCTACCTAGGTACCATATACTAGGGACTTATAAGGGGGGTCCAGTATGCCAATTGAAATTGATAAATGAAGTCACTGGCCTACAGTGCCAAATTTAAAAGCAGAGAGAGGATAAGCACTGAGGTTCTGATTAGCAGAGCCCAGTGACACAGTTAGGCACTACACAGGCATACACCTTAGGCCATAAATTATGAGCACTGGGGTCCTGACCAGCAGGATCCCAGTGAGACAGTCAAAAACATACATGTGAAAAATGGGGGTAACATGCCAAGGAAGATGGTACTTTCCTACAATATCTATAGGAAGAATTAAAAGTTGCCAGCGATATAAGAGCACCTCGTAGCCTGGTTGAACTTATAACCTCCAATATCCGAAAAGGATTGTATTTTACGAAAGGTTTTTGTAAGCATTGCTGGTTGTTCCTTTTACAAAAAGAATGATATATTCAATGAATAATTAACGTTTTGAGGCACCAGGAAATGGGGGCCGGATCTTTAGGTCTTGCCTAAAGGCCACCGCCAAAGGTTCGACAAAGAGAACAAACAATACTGGTGACATCGGACAGCACTGACATGTGCCTTTAAATATAGGGATGGTACCTGCTGTCTAAGAATTTACCACAATTTTTGCCTGTGCCTTGGCATATAAATTTCGTAGCAGCTCTATAAATTTCTAAAGAAATCCAAAGCGAATAACACTTCCTACTGTACACAATTGAAAGCCTTCTTGGCATCTAGCATCATCATTTCTGCTGCTATATTGGTGGCTGAATAGTAATCTATTGCCTGTACAAGAAAGTTTGTATTTATTGCCATGGATCTTCCTGGTAAAAAGTCATTTTGGTCGCCATGAATCACTGACGATACAGCAGGGGCCAGCCTTAATGTCATGATTTTAGCAAAGAGTTTAGAATCTGAATTCAAGAGGCTTATAGGGTGGTGTGAACTGGGCTGTTCCGGAGGTCTATCTTTCTTAAGGAAGCTAACTATCACTGCATCTGTAGATCCCTTTGAAATTTCGACCTCATCCAATAATTCATCAAATAGCGTCACTAGAAAATCGACAAACTGTACAAACAATATTTTATAGAATTCCAACGGTAAGCCGTTGTTGCTGCGGTGTTAGGAAGGAGTTTAATTGCTTCACTAATTTCTGCCCAAGTAGTAGGAGCTTCTATCCCTTTATGCAATTCATCCTCCAAAAGAGGTGTTTAATCAGGTTCAAAAAGGCTTTAATTCCATTGGGGCGAGGAGGGATCCTTGCTCCCAGGGTTATAAAGTTCTGCGTAATTATTTAAAAACACCCTACCTATCTGGTCTATGTCTATCACAATGCAGTTCCGCTTCACATAAGAAGTTGCTCTGATGGCCCCCTGATTGCATCTCTTTTTTAATCGACCAGGCTAAAAAGTGTCCCGCATGTTCGCTTTCTTTATAAAATCTCAGTTACTGAGGCTAACATGGTTGTAACCCAGACCTCTTGCGCTAGTAGAGATTTATCTAAAGACCATTGTGGCCTTTCCTTCAGAGAGCTGTTCGTTGGAAAATCTACATATGGAACAAAATTATCTGAAAACTGAATGTGTGCCCACCTCTTGTGTAGAACTTTCATCTTCGACTGTTTAACCATAGCAGCTGGAACACCAAGGTTCTGAATACAGTTAACCATACTTCTTACATTCTTTGCGTCGTTGTGCTAAAAATATAGACTTATAGGAAAATATCTAGAAAGAAAGGTTTCTGAAGTCTGGTATGCTATTCCGCTTTATTTATTTTTTGAAAATTTATTTTGGCATTTATTAGGAGTAACATCAAACAAACACATCGGGGAGGTCATAAGCATGTATCATGAACAAATTCAAAATAGGAAACAGAGTCTTAAATCCAACAGACTCATAACACGCTGAGGAGGCAGTCGGCGTCATAAATCACAATTATTATCCAAAACTCATCATTGCGACCCCCGATGTGCAGAAGAAACAACATGAGATAGACTACCTCAAAGGGAAGTGAAAGACGGAGAGGAAAAAAAGACAGACGGAGAGGAAGGGGAGAATATAGTGCAGAAGAGGTGAGAGGAGATATGGGGCGCACAGACATCTGAACAGCCACACATATGAAGCCAGCGATTAAGTAGCTCAACAGTGGGGTATAGCTACTGCGTAATTCCTCAGGGTGCTAAGGCGGAATGGTCAGTGAACAGGTCTCTAAAAAAGGAGCACAGAGGGGCCCATATATCTCGTGGTCGGGATCCCTACGGCATTAGGTCCCAATAAATCATTAATTGGTCCTGACAATATGAAGCATCATGCAACCATTCAGAACAACTAGGAGTCCGCCGCCTCCCCCAGCACATCGCAAGCCTGCGTTTTGCCAGAAGCAGCAACAGTCCGATCAATCCCCTGTGCGTGGCTGGGAGCCCCTCAGCACACACCAAAAGGGCAAGCCTAGGGGTTTGCGGTAGCTGAGTCTCAGTCATCTCCTTAATCACCAGCAGCACCTCTGACCAATAAACATGCAGCGTCGGGCAGCTCCACGCCAGATGCACAAAGTCTGCATCAGGGGTCATACATCTCTCACAATGCGCATCAGTCCATATTCCTCAGCCTAAGGGTCGTATAATATAAACGATGTCAAAAATTGAAGTGAATGAGATTCAGTCTGTAATTAGGGGACAACAGACGCATATGCGCGCAGCAGGGTCGCCACTCTTCATCGGAAATGGGTTCACCCAAGTCCACCTCCCAGTGGGCCCTGGCTTTAACCTCCATCCCATCCGCTTTGTGAGGCATACATACATGCATACAACTTAGTTATAAGCCTGCGCGGGGACTACGCCTGGTAGGTAAGCTCCAGTGCTCTACACGCCGTAGGCATTTCAGGAAAGCAAGGGTAATGCCATCCAGCATAGCACGGATTCCAAGAAAGAATAGTCTGTGTAGCGCAGTAGCGTGTGCGGCACCAAGCGCAGCTTCCGGTGTAATAAATCGCTCATCAGGGAACCAAGATGGTATGCTTTACCTCTGATGCCGTTAGTCAGGATATGTTCCTTGATCTGAAATCTCCCAAATTCACCACTATTGTCTGAAGGTATTTTGCATTAGGAAGTTAAACCACAGGTATGCAGTGGGCACATGTAATTGTTAAGTCTATCTTTTGTGCAGCGGCCTTGTGATATACTTGGAGGTGTGGTTGATTACCATGTAGATCACCCATCATGCTCTGTGGCTGAAGGCTGTTCCTGGCTTGGTGACGATGGCGCTAAGATGGCGGGCGAGCCATGCACGTTCCATCTAGCTTTTTGTACCAGGGTGGAGGAGTCCCCCAGCAATGTGATCACCGTTTATCATCAAAGTTCTTGTTGTCTTCCGCTGCACCACCATAGCCAGCCTGAGTAGCCTCATGGGGCAAGACAGACAGGACCTTCCCGGCCTCAGGGGTTGTTTTGGGTGCCAGAAGGTGCATCTGTAGCTGTGCGGAGGTTGACTGTTGCGTAAATCATCTTCCTCTGCTACATGATAAGTACTCATTTCATAGAAGCGAACCCTGTAACTTGTGTACACATACAGTCATTTGCGTTTACTTGAAATTGACTACACATTTCCAAGAAAGTGCGTGACGCTTGGCTGCTTGCGTTACAGTCTTAAAAGGAAGCATGGTTAAAAGGAGGGACAAAGGAAGGGGAAAGGAACAGATATGGTGGCAGCATGCACAGGGCAAGTGAATGAGCTCCTAGCAGAAATGTTGGTGTCTTATGGACATTTCTTGGCAGTTCACCAACCACTGGCAGTACCAGGAATCAAGTGACAGTGATTGGAATTTCATAAACAAACAGCTAAAGTGTTTGGCAACCTTAGCGCTCCATGGCAGGGGCAGGAGGATCCCCTGCAGGAGGAGGGGCTTGTGGATTGCAGCAGAAGTGGCCTGTGCAGTCACAAGTGCTGCTTGCGGCTTCTACGAGAATCCTCCTGCGTGACGCTTATGAATGATGAAGAGGCTGTCAAGAGACGTAACAGCTAAGAGTTGCCCTGCTATAAATCCAGTGTGCAGCACAAAGCATCATAGCCACACTTTTTCTGCAAGAGGAACTCGGTCCAAATTGTTTGATACAGAATCTAAGTGCTTTTCCCCTGACAGAGTAAATGAGAAGGGATCCTGTCCATAAAAAGTTATGGCAGCTTTTGAATGCATATGGAGAGAAGAGGTGTGCAGCAAGGAACCCCAGCCATCCATGGATCACAAAATTAGTGGAGTGGTGTCTCCAGACGTGCCTCGCTCGGACTCGCTAACAGCCAGTTGGGCTAACTCAGGATACCCTAGGTGCAGGAAAGTAGGGGTCAAGCCAATTACCCAACAGCACAGTAGGGATTGAGCAAATACAATCATTCCCCTTATTTTCCAGCACCAGTGCCAAGGAGCAACACAAGGAAGATGGTTATGTGTTAGCCGATGACAGTTCAACATTAGAAGTTCAGGGGGAAAACAGTTGTTCCGAGTTCTGCAACGATTGCCCCTCTGTCGCCGATTATATGGGAAGGCGTACGGGCAAGAGATACAGCCGCCACCGGAACACCAGCTTTAGCTTTGAAGCCTCATATTTCAAGCGCAAGGACATATGTTTGGGGTTTATGAGTCCCAAGAGGTGTCAACAAATTAGCTTCTTCAGCGGATCTTAGAGCAATTAAAAGAAAGGTCAGTCTCCTAAGAGGAGGCGTATAAAAAGACAGCAACAATATGCATCAGCTCACCAAACGAATTTCGGACGTGGAGCAGCCAGTCTCCGACCTTGAAGATGCCAAGCTGTGTCACGAAGCCCAGGTGGATAAATTACAAGCCGAACTGACAGAGCTGATAGAGCTGAGGCTGAAGGTTGAAGGCACAGAAAACAGATCATGGCGGTCTAATTTGAGATTTACAGGCATACCTGGGGGGCACAAGAATGGCCAGTCAGTTGTTGCCTAGTATCAGATCTCATTCTAAACAACAAACACATACCTATACAATGCTAACAGAGTCCCTAAATTCTGATTCCATCTTATTTAGGCCTTGACTCTAGCTCTTTTGGAAGCCGCCATCTTCCCTCTCTCAAACAACAGAAGTTGCCATTGTTCACGATTTATGCAGTCATTGTCATGTCTGCTATCAGACGTAGAAGTCACCTGACCGAATCTTACTAAGAACTGTGAAAGCATCAAGCCCTTCGATCGATGACAGATACAATCATCAATGCAACATTTTTCTGGGTCAGATGTCTACTTTATACTATGTCAAGCTTGATCAAGAGCATATATGACATATAGCCAAAATAATATAGTCTGAATTGACATCCCTTTACCTTATATGTTCATAGGGAAATGTGTAGGAATCATTCCTTTATGCACATAATCTATTTCAGACATTCTTAAACTCATGTCAGAAATTCCAATTTCTGATGAGGTTTAGTATGTAAAGATGACCACTTGCCAGGAGAGGTCCTTCACCCAGAGTATAGCCTGATAGTCTGCCAGAGACTTCTCACCTACTGCCGGCACACTTCGCAGATGCTAGAACTCGCCTGAAGGACGGACAAGTTACTTATCTTTGGTAATGCCTTTCCTGGTAGAGCCTATATCTAACTGAAGATTCCTTACCTTTGAATTCTCCCCAGGTGTCAGACTAGATCTGGTAGATTTTCATGAGCAGTACCCCTGTGCGTTGGTAGGAGTCATCGACTGGCTCTGTGTTCTGTGTTATGACAGCGCCGATCCTACACAGGCGCCACCCTGGCGCCCTGACGTCAGTTTCTTTTCACAACTTTCCACACTGGATGTGCAGAGCCATAATCGTGCGTCCAAATTAAGGCCCTGAAAGGGGAGCCCCTACCCCTAGAAATCAGTTCCCAGAGTGGGGAGGAAAGGTGGGTTGGAAAGGAATCTGCAGCTATAGTCTCTTCCAGAGAAAGTGTTACCGAAGATAAGTAACCTGTCCATCTGATATAGATTTCTAGCTGCAGATTCCTTACCAATCCAGAGGTAGGTCTGTGAACCAAGTTCCAACTAGAAAGTCCTGAAGGACCAAATGGGCAAAAAGCCCTTTACTACAGACCCGACTGTCCAATAGTGTTTAGTAAACATGTGCAGAGATGCCCAAGTTGCAGCCTGACAGAGATCAGGAACTGGAACTCCATGTGCAAATGCAGTGGTTGCAGCTTTAGCTTGGGTAGAATGAGCACGGATACCCTCAGGGGGTTGCGTTCTGGCCAGTGTGTAGCAGAGCTTTATTTCCACCCACAATCCAGGTAGAACGACAGCAATATTTTTGGGTCCAAGCGGAAAAGTCTCTCCTCTTTCTTAGAAGGATGTTGGGGTGTGTAAATAGTAGGCAAAGTGATGGACTGGCATATATGAAAGAGCGTGAACATTGTTGGCAGGAAAGAGGCAGTAGCGCAAGTCACCACTTTGCTAGGATAGATAGAAATGTAGGGCTGCTTAGATGACAATGCCTGCAACTTACTCACCCTGTTGGCAGATCTGATCGTTACAAGGAAGGCAGTTTTCAAAGTGAGAAGCCAGAATGGACAATTGTGGAGAGGCTCAAAAGGAGCGCACATCAGAAAGGTCAAAACCAAATTCAGATCCCCTTAGATCATTATGAATGGGGATGGAGGTAAAAGATGTGTAAGACCTTTGAGGATCTTAAGTTGATCAGGCAACCCTAAAAAAGCAGAAACAGCAGACAAATATCCCTTAAGAGCACCCAGAGCAGAGCCCTGCTGGGGGGTCAACAGACTTTTTGGTGCACCATGCCACAAATTTCGTCCAACGATAGGTGTATACCGTTTTGGTGGAGGGAAGCCTGGCAGCTAAGATGACGTTACAGACTTTGGAAAAAAGGTCAAAAGCTGTCAACTGCAACTGCTCAATCTCCACTCAAGAAGGCGGAGACTGTGACAGCAGATTTTCCCCAAGGGGCAGTCTGATCGGAAGATTGATGGACATGCTCAGCAGCTCGGGATACCAGACTCTCTGTGCCCAGTCCAGGGCCACAAGGATTTCCTGGGCCCAGTCGTTCCTGATCTTCTTGAGAAATATGTGTGAGAGTGATATGGGCAGAAAGGCGTATAGAAGGCCTGAACTCCACTCAAGATGAAAAACGTTGCAGAGAGATTGCCACCTTGGAAACGTCAAAGCGCAAAACTACTGCCATTGTGCATTCTCTGCAGAGAGGAACAGCCCTAACCAAGGCTATCACCACTACTGAAAGAGACCTTGCGCCACCTCTGGATAGAAACACCATTTGTGATCTGATGGGTATTGTCGGCTGATTTTGTCTGCTCTGATGTTCAGAGAGCCCACAAGATGTAGGATACGCCCAGTTGTTCCAGGCACGTCCAGAGGCGCAGATCCTCTTGATAAAGGGTTTATGACCCCCATCCTGCCCTGATTTTTGCAGAACCACATGGCGGTGATGTTGTCTGAACACCTGCACCATCTTTCACTTGATGGAGGGAAGAAAGGCTTTCAGTGAAAGTTGGATTGCATGGAGCTCCAGTAGGTTGATGTGGAAGGCCGTTTCTAGTGGAGATCAGATGGCTCTGATCTCCACCTTTTCTAGATGGCCGCCACATCCCAGGAGTGATGCATCTGTCACTACTGTCAGATCTGGTTGGGGAACAGAGAGGGATCTTCCTCAGAACCAATCATGATTTGCTAGCCAACACTGCACATCTTTCGTAGTTCCCTCTGAGATCTAGACCTTGTCAGAAAGATTTGCCTGATGCTGCGCCCATTGGAACTTCAGGTCCCACTGCAGAGCTCACATATGCCATCTGGCGTGTGTCACAAGCAGGATGCAGGAAATCATGAGGCTCAGCAGCCTCAGAGTCATTCTCACTGAAATCCAAGACAGAGGCTGAAACATCGGTATCATAAGCTGAATATCCTGGGCTCACCGCTCGGGAGGAAAGGCCCTAAAACATACTGTGTCCAGAACAGCTCCAATGAAAGGCAGTATCTGAGAGGGAGTCAGGTGTGACTTCGGCACATTTAAAGTGAACCCCAGCGAATGCAGGAGGTATGCCATAGTCTGGAGGTGGGAGACAACAGCATGGGGTGAGCCTGCCTTCAACAGCTAGTCGTCAAGATAGGGAAGACTCAAACCCCTGATCTCCTCAGATGAGCTGCAATCACGGCCATCACCTCAGTGAACACCGAGGGGTGCTGGTAAGACCAAAGGGAAGCACAGTGAACTGAAAGTGCTCATGGCCTACCATGAACCCCTAGTGATGTATGGGGGCAGGCAGGACAGGGATATGAAAATAAGTGTCCTGCAAGTCCAATGATACCATTCAGTCTCCAGGGAAGATGGAATCTGAGCCAAAGTGAGCATCTTGAACCTGTCCTTGAGGAAGAGATTGAGGGACCATGGGTCTAAGACAGAGTGAAGGCCCTTGTCCTTTTTGGTAACCAGAAAGTAGCGGGAATAGCAACCACAGCCTACATCCGGCACAGCAACCCTCTGTATGGTTCCCTTGGCCAAAAGAGCAATAACTTCCTCGCGGAGAAGGGACAAATGACCCTCCATCATCTGATTGTAGGATGATGGCATGGATGGAGGGGTAGTCTCGAAGGGGAAGGAGTAGCCCCTTTGGACTATCTGCAAAACCTTCATGTCTGAAGTAATGGATTGACAGCAGAGTGACAGGCCTCAGGGTTAACTGGGGCAAATTCTGCATTTTTCCACTGCATTGGGTTGCACCTGAGTGTTGTGTGGCATCGGTGGGTGGAGCATCTCCCTTGGAGCTTTGAAACCTTCTGTTACCTAGCCGTGAATGTATACTACATGGACAAAGATCTGGCTCAACTGCAATTATTTCAAGACCATAACTTAGCTCCGTCAATCCTTACAATTTTGAACATGGCTGCCCCTTTCACCCATGGGCAGAGAGTCCATAGCAAAAATTCTCATTCTTCCGAGACACTTAATACTTTTTCGTCACATTGCCGGTGATCACACTAAGATGCTTTTTTGATGCTCTATGTGGTTTGGAGTCCAACATCATTTTGGGTTCTGGCTGGAAACAAATTTCGTTCCCCATGCTCCAGCGCCCCCTGCTCGATGGGGTGCCGGGTCCCAGACCTGGAGCTACACTTTGTAGGGGCTCATCTGGAGAGGCCCATACCATGGCTGACTGGTGATGGGATTAGGGAGAGTTGATATGTTTGGGTCTTTTCACAGACAGGCCCGGTAAAGGAATGAGTAAGCTTACATGTGTGGCCAAACTCATTTGGACCAGCAACATGCAGCTTCGCTGGGCACCAACACCATATGCACCACAGTTAACCCTCTGGAGCATACCTGCTCTCAAAACATTGCTTACGTCCCAGACCCTTCCCCATGGCGAAATGCGGAGATTAAGCAATGGGGGGGACTTATATAATGAGGGTGTTCCGCTCTCCTTCCAGGGCCTAAGGGAACTCTACGGACTGGGTCCAGGCTCCTTTCTCACCCATAATGCCATCATGACTGAGACTAGGGGTGTATGGTAGCTGGGACAGGTTGAGCAGCCCCCACATTTGGGATGGCAATGCTTCTTAACTCATGGACTAGGCCACAGGGCAGTGTCGTTTTTGTACGCTGCACTACAAGCAGGCCCGGCACTGCTCTCCTGAAACGTGATAAGCAGAAATGGAATGAGGGCTTAGGCACAGTTTTGACGACCAAGCAGTGGACCATGGCCCTTGAGCAGGTGCAATACATTTCCTGCAACGCCCACCTGAAATTTACACAATTCAATTATCTTCATCAAACCTGCCTTACACCCCCACCGCCTCAAAAGAATGTTCCCTGGGTGTCTCTAATCTGTCCTCCCTGTGGACACGCAGAGGCCACATTTATGCACATTGTGTGGGAATGCCCGTGTTGCTGCGTATTTGTCTCAGCTGCTGGAACAGGTATCGATGGTAATTGATGTGCAGTTCCTGGGTCATGAAATGCATGAAGCACAATAAGAACTATCTAAAGCTGGTGGACCTGGTGTTAGTCCTTTTTAAATACCTAATACCTTTGGCTTGGAAGGCCCCATACCCAACCACATTTCCAGATGAACCACAAAAGGGCCCTGGCGGAGGCAGACGCCATGATAGGAGACTTTCGGCTGCGCGGGGTGGGTGTTGTGCAGCCATGCTCTGGGACACTTATGTGCTTAAATCGTTTGACAGGCTGCATGAACGCCCTATTAAGGAAACAGCTTCAGTGTTGATATTTCTGAGGTTATGGAAGGGACTTGGAGACCGCAGGCTTGAACATATATACATAAATACTGGGTCGAAATGGGGCACATGCTGTTCCTTGATGAGACCAGCATGAGGATGCATTTCCCCCCTTTCTTCCCTCCATCCCCCCACCACTCGGGAGTAACCTGGGGCGACATCAGCCGATGAAGGTTTCCGTTACTTGATCCTTGTTGGGTTCTATTGTGCTACACGCATTATGACTGCTCCTCTCCTGGATTGGATGCACTATGTTAATTTGGGGTATTATCCTGATTGTTTTACATGCAACATGCCCTTGTCTTTAATGTGTGATTTGCTGATAAAACATGGTCCCTATGCACAAAGAAGACTATGTTTGATCGTGTATCCCTTGACTGCACCTTTTGTTGCATTGTGCCTAATATGTGATATTTTATAAATGGCAATAACGAGATTTAAAAAAATGGATTGCTAGCAGAGCAGGTGATGCCCAATCATGCTAACAACGGGCCCATGGTGGGGGTGAGTCAGACTATGAAACGCTTAGGGGGCGGGCACTCACCAGACCGCTGGCCACCTGACCCACGAGGTTGGTGGGTCCCACACCCTTGGCCACAGAGGCTGGGCAGCATGTGCGGCACTGTGGATGAATAGAAATGGCTGGAGTTGGAGACCCCTTCCAAAGGCATTAAAGGGACAAAAGGCAGACTGAGGAGATAGCCAAGGACCTGGGCTGTAGCCCACGAATCCTTGAAGCACTCTAGCACAGAGTCTTGCCTTGTCTCCAAAGAGACGGATGCTATCAAAATACATGTTCATCAAAGAAGCCTGGATATCCCCTCAAAAGCCGGACGTCCTCAGCCAGGCGTGGCACCTCAGGACCGCTATTGATGTAACTGCTTTGCCTAGCGAGTCAGTCGTGTCCAGTCCTCAACGAATTGTGAACTTTGCCACATCTCTCCCATCGACAACAGCCTAAAAGAGTACAGCCCGGGCCTCCTCTGGGACCTGTGGCAGTACTTGCACAACTGGAATAATGGCCCAAAAGGCATGCAGTGTTCACAGACCACAATGCAAGGCTGCTGGAAGAAAACAATATCTTCCCAAGAGAGTCCAACCTTTTGGATTCCCAATCCAGGGGAGCAGAACTGAACAAGCCCTGGGAGGTAGAGGCTTGGACCACAGAGCTCTCGGCCGTGGGGTGTTGCGTAAAGAAACTTGGGTGTCCGGGGCAATGGAGGCGGGCATTTGTCCTGTTCACTGGAGCCCCTGTGCTGGATTTGGACCAGGTACCCAGTAGGGCGTCAGGGAGGGCCTCACTGAACAGAAGCAGGGGTTCTCAGGTGGAAGGTCCCAGTTGCAGCACCTCTGTTCATAGATTAGTCTTGACGGCCATGAGAGCAAATGTAGGTCGAGGACATCAGCCGCCCCCCCTTATCACCATAGCATAGGAAGCTCCCTCCTCTGTAGCCACAGCAGTGGGAGAAAGCATACCAGTATATGGAGTAGCATCCAGTCCATTGGCCTAATCCGAGTCTTCACGCCAGTCCATTTCTTCATGGGGCTGGTATTCTAAAGGGTCCAGCAACCCCTCCCATTAATCAGCTAAGCCTAGCCCATAGGAAAAGGATTCAGGATCTCATCGAGGAGGCAAAGCTCCTGCTGGAATCAGCGTAAGACGCCCATCCGGCTCCGTGTCGGAATCTGCGATTACAATGGGGATAGTGTTAACGCTAGGCGCGGACTACACCTGGAGAGTTGGGACAGACGTTGGGGAAGGTCGAGGTGGCATAACCGGCACCACTCCTGATCCAGGACTGGATCCCTAGGAGCGCCAAGGCTGAAGTCACCAGCATGGAATCCATAAGGCCCCCCTCTGACTCCACAGGGCTCAAAGACGCCCAAAATGAAGCAGCCCAAAATGAGCCACCCGTCCTCATGGACCTCTCAGAGTTGGGCAGGGGTCACTCCGGCTCCTGGAAACTAAGAGGTGCGAAGTCAGCCCAGGTGCAGGTTCCTTAGAACAAGGCCTAGAGCGTCGACACTCCCTCATCTCATTGGCTGACTGACGAGGAGAAGTGGAAGAGTGCTCGACTTCTTGAATTTTTTTTTGTTCCTCGACCTACCTGATCGTCCTGAGGACTTGGAGTGGGGGACGACTACTTCAAACTCCCTGACCAATCCTGGGACCTTCTTCTTGAATGGGATTTCAACTTGCCTAGAGTCACCATCAGCTTTAAGGACCACTCCCTCAAAGCCTTCAGATGCATGGCCCGGTACTCAGAGCACGACTTCAGGTTACGTTCACGCTCCCAACACCAAAGACACACAAGGTGCGGATCCATCATGGATATCGCCTGATGACAGGACCTGCAAGGCTTGAATCCTGTCTTTCTAGAAGAAATCCCTCAACGCACCAGGAGTTAAGCTCGGAAAAACACTTGACATAAAGTCTATAAAAGCCAGTCAAAAATTGACTGAGGGGTAGTTCTTTTCAGATCAGCACTTTGCTGGTGCGGAAAGAAAAGAAATGACGTCAACGTTCCTTGGTGGTGTCTATATATGACCAGCAACATCATATCCAGCATGGACAACGCCGATGACAAATGAGGAGCCGAACACCACCACCTTGCGGTGCAAGCAGGGGTAATGCACATGAAAATCTTCTGAATCCTGCCTGACACCTGCGGAGAATTTAAAGGTAAGGAATCTGCAGATAAAAGTCTCTATCAGATGCTGACAATGTTGAGTCCTGGAGGAAGAGTGACTGACTGCTACTACAGCATAAAACACTGTCTTCGTGCCTTTACTGATAAACATAACCTTTGCTGTCAACAAGGTGTGTAGTTTGTCTATTTTTCCTAAGAAACTCTAGATTGAAGCTGCTCTGCCCTCTAAGCTCACCTGATATAGCACACCTATATAGGGTGTCAGTTTCTAGATAGTATTTGCACAGGACATTTTAACTAGGTTGGAAATGTTCATTTTAATCTTGTTACTCAGAATGTGCCTTCTTGCTGTTTTTATGATATTATTTATAGTTGTATAAGATGTACTGAGAAACAGATTATTCCTGTAGTAATAAATCATTTTTATTTAAAAATTGTCCATTCTTAGTACAGTCTGTGTGATATGATAAATAACAAAATTAGGTTTGTTGCTGTTTCCCTAGTGTCCCTGATTTCTTTGGGATTGTTAGTAACCCAAAAGCAGTGCTTCTATGTCAATTACACATTGAATAGTGTTTTGCGGGGCAATATTATTTATCTTTCACATTCATTGCTGGTGCGTTGAACTGAGCTCACCTGTGTCACCAAAGTCATAACTAACAGTTGGCAACCATCAGGAGTTTCTTTTCTTATGGTTACACCTTCAGTAGTTTTTACTTATTACACACATGTGAACCATTACTAAGTCATTATGGAGACATTCGTAGTAGTCATGGTTACCTCCTACTGGGGATAAAAGGGCACTTATTTTCTTATGATTGTCAAGTTTGACTCCTAAAAGATTATTCCCCATTGTGTGGGTTTTTTAAGTCTTTGATTTCAATTTCAATTTTCAATTGAATTCATCCATTATGGCGGCAACTATTGTTACAGGGGTCTATTGCAATGAAGTAGTCAAATAACATCTCAAAGTTCGAGGTGTTCCCGATTTGCAGGGGTGGGGCAGTTACTTTTGTAATAGCTGCAGATCAAGTGTATGCTTTGAGACTTTTTACTCTCAGGCTGAGTACAAGCCTGTTGATGCTGCCTCAGGGCGGTTTCAGGAATACACAGCAGTAGAACTGTCTGCACACTGCAGGACTTACCAAGACCTGGAAATCCCATTAACTTGTCAAGAACACCAAAATTGGTTTGGTGGCCAGCGGCTGTATTCGCACAGAAATATTCATCTGGGGCCTCTGAGCCATGACTGGTCTACCTGGCCAGTCTTGGCTGGCTACACTCCAGTTTCCCGTCCTGATAACCTAACACAGGCTGAGGTAGTAGGGGTGTTAAACTACACAGTCGCCTTACAGAGGAAACTTGCACAGAATGTACAGCATACTTTGAGCTCCAAACCTGCTATTGCAGCTGGGCCGCCACTCCTGCACAGATACAAACTATTAGTCCACAGACTATTAATGCTATCATGGGGAACTTCCCACGAAGCATGATGAAATAGCTTTCTGGATTGCTCATAAGACCAATCAGTTAGAAGTAGTGTATCCATCCACTACCCCCCCCAAAAAAACACAGAATATTGACTATGTGTCTCCCTCTTGAGATGATACCTCCCATAGAGGAGTGTAACACCTGGGGAAGCATCTTTTCATGCATTTACACCAGTACACATGGTATGCCTTAATTGCTAGTGCTCTCTGATGTACTCAGACAGGTACAAAACGAGCATGGAGCTGCACCAGTTCTGGACGTAGGAATGAAGTTCAAACTGAACTCAAATTCGCATTATTCAGTTCATGTTTCAACAATATGGAAGAATGCATACAGAAACCCATAAAAACAATAATGAGCATTATTAATAGCAATAAAGATTAATTATCATAGATTATAAAAATATGATTATTCATCCTATGCACACCATATACAGACTATAGCTCTTAAAAAGCAAACAACAGTTAAAATGGACTCATCTGCTAACATCTGTAAATATAAAACAGCATGGCGAACTTGTAAAGAGCCTTTCCCCTTAAGTAGAAGGGCAATAAAAGTGCTCTTAGATACGCTAGAAAATTTACAAAACATTACAAAATGTAGGGTGTCCTTCAGAGACTTTTTGTCGCAGCTGCATGAACTCTATGATTGAAAATCATAACCTCTAGGGGAGGCTAAAATCAAGTGTAAAAGATAAAATCTGAATGTTACAAGAAAAATCTGTCCCTATTGTTTTTCACGAAGGTTAAGTAAGGCTCCATATCCCATGTGGTAGTTATCAAGAGATATTTCCTGACAAAGAGTTTCATCAACTCTGTCTCTTCCCTAAGCATCAACAGCCTCTCCATGTACCCATCCTTTACCCATTTGTGGTCCCATCTGCAAAAGCCCTCTGGGTTGGTAACTACCTCCGCCCTCCCCAGTTCAGAGACCGCGACCCTTACGTACTTAAACCTGGGTATTTTTGAGGCACCATCAAGTAACATACAAATCCTCATTATTAGGCGATTAAGACTAAGCTTTTCTTTAAGCCAGATCCTGATTCAACTCAGTAGTGGACGGAGGGCTATCTGATTGCTGAGGTACTTGACGCCTAGCTCCTCATGCACACAGTATGTCGATGTGCTTTGGGGGTCACACAAAATACACATGAGGAAATTATTTTCCTTAGTCTGGAGCTCATTAGTGGCCTGAATCCCCCATATGTCACTCCCATACTGAGCTTTTGAAACACACATGGCCTGATTGATCTGAACAAGTGCACTGAGTGGTCTGCTGACCAGCCTGGTTGCAAAGATAAAAAGAGCACCAATGGACTTCCTAAGCTCCTGATTCTTGGCGGCGACCAGTGATTTCCAACACAATTTAGTATTGAACAGCACCCCCAAATAGGGAAAACTCCTGACTTTTGCTAAAATGTGATGATTCATGGTGAAGGTTTTAGTTCTAGTTGACTGAGGCCTCACCACCATGATGTATGATTTGGTGATGTTAACAGACAAATTTAATTCCCGCATGAAAGAGTCAAAGACTTAGCAGACCATTAGCAGTCTTCGACATCAAGACAGCGTCATCCGCCTACGGGTAAGGAGCGCAAGCCTATGAGTGGACAATCAGCATTGGTGGCAAATAGAGCTTGTTCCAATTCATTTATATAAAGGGCAAATAAAATGGAGCAAGAATACACCCTTGTTGGACCACACAACTCGTTCTAAAGATTTTAGAGCAGGCAGAGTCATTCAAATACCTAACTGTTGCGGTGGTATTAGCATGAGGATCTCATAGGATCCACCCACAGCCCCAATAGGATCTTCCACTTCTTATAACTTTTAATGCGATCAAACACAGCCGTAAGATACATGAAGGTCAGGTGAACCGAACCAGAAAAGACAATGGTATATTTATTAATCACCATATAAAAGTTAATTCATTGATCAATGGTAGGTTTACCCGACTGAAAAACTTATTGGGAATCTGGAATGATGTTTTCATCTGGCCAACTTCTAAGCCTATCTAATATCACATGCCCTAAAAACTTAACAACTTAATCTATAAGCAATATAGGTCTATAGCATTGCAGATTGTCATCATTACCCTTTTTGAAAATGGGCACTATGACAGCTGATGACCAAGAAGGAGGTGGTCCCTCCCTTACAGCAGCAGTCATGATTAAAGTCAGCAACGGGGCCCAAAAAGCCAAAAGTCTATATTGCTAACATATAGATCAGGCAGTATACCATCAGGTCCCAGAGCCTTATGTCTTGTGAGACCCTTAATGCCCTGTGTTGTCTCTTCCGTGGTAAAGACAAGGTTCGATCTCCCCAGCACATACCTCCCTAACCCATCATAACTAAGGAGTCTGTGCTGTTATAAATGCCCTCAAAATGAGTAAATACGCATGCCGCTATGTGATGACAAGGTGGGTGCATTCTCCTGGTCAAATGAGCATGCCACTATGTGATGACAAAGTGGGTGCGTTCTCATGAGCAAAACAGGGCTGATTAACAATGCACCAGAAAGGTGGCGCATTTCTCTCAGAGAGCAATTGTCCCAAGTCCTCAAATACTATAGCCCTTAGAGTCCCTTCCCCTTTCTTCTTTTCATCCTTGTAGTAGCGCCGGCAGGTTGCTATTTGTGCGCTGTCTCTAAGGGAATCTTTATAGTGTGTAAGGCCCTAAAATCAAATCATTTCGGAGATGTAAGGGGGCAGTTGTAGAAGGTAGATTTAAGAGTTCAGTAACCTTTTCTGAAATGTGGCCTAAGGCTAGTAAGAGCATATGATCTGGGGAAATAAAGTCAAGACAGGTTATTTCATCTGCACTGCTGTGAAGTAAACTATAAATTAAATGTCCAGGTTCTACCATAACACGATAATCACCATAGCTCATTTTAATCTTCTATCCTGGCAATGTGGCTGAGAAGCAGCAAGGGTCCTTAAAGATCACTGAGGATGCATACACAACCCTATCAACAATAAAATCTATGGGCTAAGATTGCTGAATACTTGGCTGGAAATACTAGATCTGAAAATGATCATTCCACCTTTTCCCTTGCCTCAGGTTGAATGGATGGCTGGAATAAAAAATGTTTTGTAGCCCTCTTACAAAAAAAGGAAAAAAAAAAAAAAAAAAGAATAGTAGTGGTCTCCCAGGTTTCTTGTAAGCATATCTGCTGGAAACCCTTAATGTACCTTATCCACTTTTGGTCTGAAAATTTGGAAATAAGCCCTGCAATATTCCAGCTTATCACCTGCAGGTCGTCACAGGTAGAAACTACTCGGTTTCTAGACGTATGTACTCAGCTATGATCTAAACTAAAGGGGACAGAAGTTGGGGCAGGTGAAGTGGTTGAGGATTTCAGTCCATCACACAAGTCCAAATGGCTCAAAGGGGCAAATCTCTTAGTGGTCACCACTTGAGAAGGAGACATATGCTTTGCAGAACCACCCTACCTTTGGGGACTGACCAAAGTCCAAGGTGTGAGACAGACTGTTTCAGGTTTAGAGAAAAAGGTCCAAAGGGAGCACCTGGATGGGGGAAGGTGCTGCAAGCCTAAGGGAAAGTTCTACGACTAGTACCTGCTCTGCCACAATGAGTTTGTTGAAATTAATTACTACACAGTCTCCCCCCCAATGTCTTGTAGCCCTTCCCAAACAACACACCCTCCTAGCCATGTTAATACGTTCATTTATGGCTGGCCCCAAGTTCAAACTTAAACCCATCCAATGAGTCATTTTACTTTTCAACTGGATATATGATTCCGGAATACAACCCCTTAAGGGTGGAACATTTTCCAAGACCACAACATAATAAGCCGCTTCCGGAGGGAGATTAATTATGGGGCCAGAGAACACACTAGGCTGCACTCCCCTTACATCCAACTCATGGTTAGCCCTAAGGCCCTGATGTTCTTAACCAGGCTGCTCTTCAGTGGGCTCTCTGCTGGAAGAGAGACCGCCTCTAGCTGGCAGTGACACTTGGCTAGAAGGTGGAACAACTCTGTTGTTAGAATTGTCTTTGGGATCAATCGAGGCGGTACAAGACACTAGTCATGCCTGTTGATCAGTGTAGGGAAAGGTGGGGAAGACATGGTAACGCGAAGGGTTAATTAGCTTGAACAGTGTAGATGAGCGTGATGCCTGCCGAAGCCAGAACAACGTGGAAGAAATTCACGATGTTCGCTTTTAAGCTTGTTTTCTTTTGACATTCCGTAGATAAACTTATTCGCAGCTGCAGGTGTGAGAAACAGGCTGTAAAGGAGAATCAGTCTCAACCTTGAGAACGAGACCACAGTAAAAGATGGAATGAAAACAATGGCCAGGGAATGGCAAGGCAGCCAAGAGACATATACTGATAACATAGCTAGAAAATACTGGAAGGGGGTAGAATCCAAGTTTCAGGTTATTTAAACACTGAAAGGTGGGTGAGGGAATTTTGAAGCTCGCAGATGGAGTTATGAAACTGTCATCTTCAGACCCAGAGCTGCCTCCCTGTTTTGCTGTTCCAAGACCGTGACGCTCGAGGGGGAAAGAGGTCCAAGCGGGCGGTACAGGGCTTCCCAGCATTCGTGGACTAAGTTAAGTTCCACCCAGGGATGAAAGGCTTTTTGTTTCTCTGCTCTATTATAATGATTGATTATTATACTTGCACTGTGTTTATAATCTGAGAAATTCAGCTCGTTTATAGTTTTTTCCTGCCTTACTGAACATCGTAGTGTGAGTCTGCCACAGTAATTGAAATGTGCATTTTAGTGTGCAGTAAATCAAAGCTTATCTGAAGTATTCAACTCGTTAAGATTCTGCTCCCTGAACATCGTAGTGTATCACATGTTGGTAAACAGTTATTCCAAGTTTATATCTGTCAATGAACTCTTTACTCAGATGTATACATAGATGCTCTTTGTAGTGTACTTATATATATATATACATATATATAGATGTTTTTTTTTTATTTGCTGTTCTTACTCTGTCAATGAACTCTTTGCTCATTCGTATACATAGATACTATCTGTAGTGTACATATATATGAATAGATGCTTTTCATTGCTATTCTTATTCCACTATTGTTAATGTGCTAAATGCCTGCATTTACCTGAAATTATAGTAAAGCTAAACTGTATTCATAATTGCCGTGTGGTCCTTCATTGAGCGTCCTTATTGACTTATACCGAACAGGTGTCAACCAGCCACCTGGATAAGACATTTGGTACCAGAAGTGGGGTATAAGTCAATAATGCCTCTTTGGGGACGTAAGAAAAGTGAGGCAGAGAGCGGAAGGCAGCATGGGGCGGAAGCCAGATCCATTCCCGTGTGGTTAGCAACTGACCCGTTCTCTGGTGTGGCAGGGCTCCTGAACCGGTGGGCAGCGCCGGTGTTATGGGAGACATTAGATGAGAAAGTGACTCCCCTTTTAGTGGAAGATGCGGTTGAGAGTGTGAAGCTAAAAGGGGCAAAGCTGGAGCTGAAAACAGCAGGGCAAGTGGGATGGCTTTTCCTGTATGCGCTCCGTACGGTATACAGGAAAACATTAACACAAGATGCAGAAGTAAAAAAACTGCGGGATGAGGTTGCAGCCCTGCAGGAAAGGCAGTTACTTATGAAAGAAACTATAGAAAGTGCAGTGAATAGGGGTGATCAAATGGAGGCAAGGTGCACCGTATTAGCAGTTCGAGTAGCAAAACAGAAGAGTAGGCAGAAGCCTAAAATACCCTCAGCTGTGCAAGTGAGGGCATTGGTATGCAAAGAAAACTGGGATCCTTATACTTGGGATGGAACAGTTTCAGAAAATGATGATGACTGGAATTGGGAGGATGAGGTGGAAGTACGTGTAGCAGAACAAGGTGGAGTTGAAAGTGGAGAAGGACGTGCAGGTGAAATTGAAGGTGAAAGGGGAAGTGTAATGGAGGTTCGCCCACTCGTGCAGAATAAATCAAAGGGGGTGAATGGTGGGCAAATACAGAATTCACGTTTGGTAAGAGATTATACACAGAGTGAATTGTTAGAAATAACTCGTATGTTTAAGCAGATGCCTACAGAGCCCTTGTTTAAATGGTTGGTGAGATTGTGGGACACTGGAGCAGACGGTACATATTTATCACCAACTGAATTTTTGAAAATGGGATCAGTAACTACACACGCTATGTTAGGGCAACGGTTACGAGGTGCACAGGGGCAACAAGCTTTCTCTCTAATGGGTTGGTTGATGGAAGGAGTGAAGCAATTGTACCCAACTGCTATAGATGTGGAGGAGAGTTGGGGTCCTTGGCATACGATTTCAGAGGCAAATGAACAACTGCGAGAAATGGGGATGCAGAACGCAGTATACTCCCAACAATTTTTAGGACCTGATGTTGAACCCGTGACAGCAGGGATCAAGGCACAGCTAATCAGAAATGCCCCTCCGCATATGAAAGGTGCCTTGTTGGCCCTTCTAGGACCCGCTCAGGGAAGACCAGAGGGGGAGGTGGTATTATTAATGGCACAATTAGAAGGGCTTGATAGACAAAAATCAGCAAGAGCAGTGGGGCAGGACAATAAGTATAAGGGAAGAGAATCTACAATAAAAGTGACCAGACGACAAATGTGGATAGATTTGTTGAATGATGGGGTGAAGAAAGAGGAGATAGATGGAAAGCCTACCCCTTATCTGCTTAATAAATGGAAAGCATTGCAGCGTAGACAGAAAGAGAAAGAGGCAGTTGATGAGAAACAGCCCTCAGCACCACCCATGGAGTCTGAGAAGGAAAAAACAGAATCAGGGGAAAAATATGAAGGTGCCTGTCTCAACTCTATATCCTGACTTGTCCAGCGATGGCTGGGAAGTCCCAGACCCCTTATTATGAAGGTCAGGCCAAACCCCGGGGGTCAGAGCAGTGCAAGAGGTAAGCCCCGGGGACAGGCAGCCATATGTACCTCTCATCATTTATTGGCACAAAGGAACACAACATGTTATGGCACTGCTCGACACAGGTGCAGAAGTAACTTTGATAAATGGAAACCCTAAGAGGCTGCCAGGGAAGGGTGTGATCATTAATGTTTATGGGGGTGCAGAGACAGAGGCCAAACCTGTTAAGCTTAAATTGTCAAAAGGTAAAGGACCCCCGTTCACGGCAGAAGTTTTAATAGCTGAAGTACCAGAATACATTATTGGCATGGATTTGTTACTAGGCAAAACTATTGATACGCAATGGGGAACATTTACTTTTGGTGTGAGGAGCGTACACATAAAGAAATCTACGACAGTTCTGGTTGGGCATGCAAAGTGGAGTCCATTACATGTGCCTCCTCCAAAGGAGCCGGTGTGCATTAAACAGTATCGCATACCCCGAGGTCATAAAGAGATTTCAGAAACCATACAGGGGTTGCTAGATGCAGGTGTGTTAAGGCCGGCTGTGAGCCCATTTAACTCTCCTATATGGCCCGTGAAGAAACCAAATGATACATATTGAATGACTGTCGACTATCGACAACTGAATAAAGTGCCTCCACCTTTGGCAGCCACCGTCCCAGACATCATCACACTGGTGGAACAGTTGAGTAAAGATGTGGGGGAATGGCATGCCGTGATTGATCTAGCAAACGCCTTCTTTTCAATTGATATCGATGAGGCCAGTCAAGACCAATTTGCAATAAGCTGGCAGGACAGATAATTCACATTCAGGAAGTTGCCCCAGGGGTATGTGCATAGTCCCACATTGTGTCATGGGCTAATAGCCAGAGATTTAGCCAATTTCTCAGCTGGAGACACCCGACTTGCACATTACATTGATGACATCATGATCACTGGGGACACTAAAGAGCAAGTCACAGACACGCTGGAAAGATTAATTGAATACTTACAGCAGAGGGGATGGGCTATTAACCCAAAAAAGGTCCAAGGCCCGGCACAAGAGGTGAAATTTCTGGGCGCTATTTGGTCAGGACCAGTAAAAAGAATACCACAGAAGGTGATTGATACGGTACAGCAGCTAAAGACTCCTTCAACTAAGGCAGAAGCACAACGATTTATTGGTTTGATGGGATTCCGGAGACAACATATCCCTCACTTAGGATTAATATTGAGACCACTATATCAAGTTACACGAAAAAAGCACCCTTTCCAATTGGGACCTGAACAGCAAGAGGCCTTTGAGGGAGCAAAAGATGCATTACAGAACTATTTTGCGTTAGGTCCCATCACAGAAGGAGACCCATTTTAGCTGGAAATGATAGTACAGGATGATGTAGTGATGTGGAGTTTATGGCAGAGGCAAGGAAAAAAGAGAGTGCCACAGGGATTTTGGTCGAAGAGATTAACTCCCTCCATGAGCAATTACACCCCGTTAGAAAAAGAACTAGCAGGAGCATGTTGGGCGTTAGTAGAAACAGAGCGCATAACTGGTGACCGGCCGGTTACCCTAAGAACACGGGTCCCTTTACTAGGCTGGATAAGAGAAGGAGGGGTTGGCACTAAAGTAGGCAGGGCGCAGGAGTCTACCATCGTAAAGTGGAAATGGTATCTGCAGCAGAGGGCAAAACCGGGGCCAGCAGGAGTGTCGAAGTTACAAGAAGATATGCTGGGGGCAGTGGACTTACAAGCAACGGTCCCCTCACCAGAGCCATCTGAGATGGAGTCCTCACCATTTAAAACAGCCCCACCTTTTGAACAGCTCACAGAAGAACAGCAAAATGCATGGTACACAGATGGTACCGCCCGGTACCATCAAGGAAAGAGACAATGGCAAACAGTCATATTACAGCCTGCTACAGAAACGCTGTTGCTGCGAGGAGGAAATAATGGATCAAGTCAGCTTGCAGAACTGCAGGGGGTAGCAGCAGTGATCGAACAGGCCCCCATCGGAGAGAAAAAGTTTGTGTACACTGACAGCTGGGCCACCTACCAAGGACTAGTAAGCTGGGCCCCAACTTGGTGCAAGGATGGATGGAAAATCAAAGGCACCCCCATTTGGGGAGGCGAGCAGCTATGGGAAGAGATGTGGGAGAAAGGGCACAAATGTCAAATCTATGTGGGACATGTGGACGCCCAATGCCCATCAGACACCTCTCTTGCATCTCTATTCAACAACACCGCAGATCAGATGGCCAAAACACGAACAGTCATCATCAATGAGGAGGCTGAAGCTGGTCTAGCAAACTGGGCTCATGCAACATCGGGACATCTAGGAGAGAATGGCACTTATGCATGGGCACAGCAACGACAGATTCCAGTCACTAAAGAACAGGTCCAACAAGCAGTAAAAGAGTGCCCCACATGCAACCAGATAAAACAAATGCCCCTGCAGAAGAAGCCTAGCGGCCATATCAGAAGAGGAACCGCAGCCGCTACAGTGTGGCAATTGGACTATATCGGGGCACTACCAAAGGAAGGAGGAAAAAGCTACGTATTGACCATGGTGGACACCTACTCTGGCCTTATGTTGGGTATGCCCTGTAAGTCTGCAGACAAAAAGTCCACTTTGCGAGGGCTAAACTACCTGATAAAACATTATGGGGTACCTGATGAAATCCAAACAGATAGGGGCACACACTTTTCAGGGAAAACAGTGCAGGATTGGACGCAGGAACAGGGAATTCGGTGGATTTTACACCTTAGTTATTATCCACAAGCTGCAGGCCTGATTGAGAGATAAACGGATTGTTGAAAGAACAGCTAAAAAAGTTATCAGCACATCAGACTCTAAAAGGATGGAGTAGTAATTTAGACAAAGCCTTGTTTGAATTGAACGATAGACCAGTTGGGCAGCAGACTCCTTTCATTCGGATGACAGGGCATGATAAAGAAATCACCCACACAATGATTGTCTGGAAAACAGACCCTCAAGCTCGATTACCTTTACAGGCTACTTCTGGCAGTATAGGACTGGACCTGTTTGCTCCAGAGGATGGAGAAATACCCGTAGGACAGGTGAAGACTATTCCCCTAGGAATAGGAGTGAGAGTACCATTCGGAACATATGGTAGAATTGCTCCTCGATCCAGCCTAGCCATTAAGGGAGTGTCGTGCTAGGGGGAGTCATAGACCCAGATTTTAGAGGAGAGGTTAAAGTAGTATTATTGAACCAAGGAGATGCTACTGTATCGTATCAAGCACATGACAGACTTGCCCAATTGATTTGTGAACAAGCGTATACCCCCCACATTGAAGAAAGATCTGCCCCCCCCGATAACACTCAGAGAGGTGAAGGAGGATTTGGAAGCACAGGAAGAAGAGTATGGGTGCATCATCCAGGGAAAAAGCCAGAGGCAGGAGAGATATTGAGTCAAGGGGTAGGGAGTACGTATGTTGTACTTTTAAAGAATTCTAATGTACCTGTATTTGTACCTGCAGTGAGACTTACCCCACGGTCGTAAATGATGACATCTGCATCGATGACGTGGTTCCTGTTTGCGGTCATGATTATAACCGGAAAAAGTATATTAGTCCGACCAAATGTGGCAGAGAATGTCATCACGGACCTTCATGTCACTTGTGCACCTCAAGCCGCTAAGGTAACTGATGACCAGGGAAATGTTTCACCCTGCAACGTGAAGGTACCTGGAGGCAAATGGATGGCTGCCAAAGCTGTAACCTGGAAGGTAACTGGACAGCAAATCCGACAAGCCAACGGACTGAACGAGTTGCAGGGAATGCCCGCAACAGTACAAGCTTTGAATTACACGCTAAACATGATATATAAATATTGTGATACCATTGTACCTTTTACACCAGTACAGACATATCCGTGTAGATCTTATGATTGTTTAAAAAAACAAGACATTTTACCAGGACATATGGTGGTTGTTACAATGTCTAATAGAACTACAGGAGTTCAATACTCCAAACCGCCTTCCTTTATGTTTTATGTAGCCGAAAGACGCATGGTTAGCAATTTAGGCAACGTTTCCATAGTTCGATATAGAATAGGATGTAAGCAAGCTTTACATGCAAGCATAATTAACCATATTGTGTTACAGATAACTATTGCCAAGGGGAATGTCTCTAAGTACGATCCATTATGCACTCCATGGACACTACAGTTATGGCCCTTGCCGAAGTTACGCATCAGAAGAGATCTAGGATCCATGATAGCTGGGGCCACCGGAATTGGGGTAGGGGCCCTGAACGCTTTTGATATTGAAGCCATCAGGAATAAGCTATCTTCAACAGGATATAATACAGGGGAGACCATAAAAGTAATTTCACAATGGGGGCCCACACACTCACAAGAAGTATGGAAGGTTCTACGTGGGTTGTATCGTGATTGGCAATGGCATAATTTCACTTATGAACAATTTGGAAAAAGCTTTCAAAGCACCCAAACAATGTCCAAAGGAATTCAGTGCATACTATGGCAAAGTATTGTTAATCAACAGTATGTAGACTTCAAAGCGGAATGGGGACAGCTTCAAGGTGAATATTGGAGACAACAATTGCATTTGCCTGAGGAAATATGGGTAAAGCCTATACAATTCCATTGTGAGGGAGAGATGTGTTATGCTCATTTTGATATAGCTAGAAGTAATCTTCCTCCTGAAATATGGTGCCCCTTTATATTGCTCCCTGTAGTAATAGGTGAAGAATGGTGGATACCTCACACTGACAAAAAATGGATTGATCAAACAAATCACACCGTAGATCCCACTAGATGTGCAGATTGGTCTAAGGGGTGGGTATGTACCCACACTGGACGGGCGCTAGACCCTTGCCTTCACCCAATACCAGGAGAATGTGAATGGTTACCTTATCCTATTAATGGCACAGACTTATATCAGATAGGAACAGAGAGTATATGTTACGTTACTAATCACCCCTTACTTATTAACGGATTTGTACAAACCACTGGAGAGCAGGTAATGTGTATGTGCAATATTACCAGCATTATTGACATAAGTATTCACATCCTATACCAACCAACTAAGTTCACCACAACCACATTACAGACGCAAATGCAAGCACAGTTAGAATGGAACATCCTGCTTGTTGTGAAGCTACCTAGATTAGAGGCAATCAGGCGCTATGCACAAATCACATTTGCTAAATTCGACATGGCAGCTAAATATACCAAGGATGCAGCCATACAGATGACCATAGACGCCAAACAGCTTATGTACACTGCTACACGCATCCAGCAAGAAACTGAGCACCATTGGTATGACATCTTCTTAGGTTGGGCACCAGGAGCTACGAAAACGCTAAATATAGTGTTACATCCACTAATCTGGTTATTGATTATCTGTGTCACGCTAATGATTATACTATGTAGACTATATGTACTCACAAACCAGCTTTATACTAAAATGCAGGCGCTTAGAATAATGCTAACAAGTATTCGTAGCAATCTAGCTAGCGAAATGTTACAATAAATACTTCTGATTTCGCAAGCATCGCGCTCATCTAAGGGGTGGAGTGATCAGTGTAGGGAAAGGTGCGGAAGACATTGTAACGCAAAGGGTTAATTAGCTTGAACAGTGTAGATGAGCGTGATGCCTGCCGAAGCCAGAACAACGTGGAAGAAATTCACGATGTTCGCTTTCAAGCTTGTTTTCTTTTGATTCCGTAGATAAACTTATTCGCAGCTGCATGTGTGAGAAACAGGCTGTAAAGGAGAATCAGTCCCAACCTTGAGAACGAGACCACAGTAAAAGATGGAATGAAAACAATGGCCAGGGAATGGCAAGGCAGCCAAGAGACATATACTGATAACATAGCTAGAAAATACTGGAAGGGGGTAGAATCCAAGCTTCAGGTTATTTAAACACTGAAAGGTGGGTGAGGGAATTTTGAAGCTCGCAGATGGAGTTATGAAACTGTCATCTTCAGACCCAGAGCTGCCTCCCTGTTTTGCTGTTCCAAGACCGTGACGCTCGAGGGGGAGAGAGGTCCAAGCGGGCGGTAGAGGGCTTCCCAGCATTCGTGGACTAAGTTAAGTTCCACCCAGGGATGAAAAGCTTTTTGTTTCTCTGCTCTATTATTATGATTGATTATTATACTTGCACGGTGTTTATAATCTGAGAAATTCAGCTCGTTTATAGTTTTTTCCTGCCTTACTGAACATCGTAGTGTGAGTCTGCCACAGTAATTGAAATGTGCATTTTAGTGTGCAGTAAATCAAAGCTTATCTGAAGTATTCAACTCGTTAAGATTCTGCTCCCTGAACATCGTAGTGTATCACATGTTGGTATACAGTTATTCCAAGTTTATATCTGTCAATGAACTCTTTACTCAGATGTATACATAGATGCTCTTTGTAGTGTACTTATATATATATATATATACATATATATATATATATATATATATATATATACTTATATATAGATGCTTTTTTTTTATTTGCTGTTCTTACTCTGTCAATGAACTCTTTGCTCATTCGTATACATAGATACTATCTGTACTGTACATATATGTGAATAGATGCTTTTCATTGCTATTCTTATTCCACTATTGTTAATGTGCTAAATGCCTGCATTTACCTGAAATTATAGTAAAGCTAAATTGTATTCATAATTGGCGTGTGGTCCTTCATTGAGCGTCCTTATTGACTTATACCGAACAGGTGTCAACCAGCCACCTGGATAAGACACCTGTTAGCAATCCATCAACAGTTGGGCCAGATGATAAAGAGGTGGTTGCCCTCACAGAGTACTCCTTTAGGCTCACAATAACTTGTTTGATGCTTTCGCAACACTTCTCCAAGGGGAACAACAGCCCCCGAATCAATTGCTGAAGTTTTGTGTAAAATGAATCATACAGTTTTGAAGTGTGGTATTAATAAAGTCCTGTTTAGCTAAATTTAAAGTTACATCCTTTACCTGTGAGGAGGATCCGAGGCATCCTTTTGAGGTCATTCCGTCCCATTTGCATGACGGTGGGAGTGAGTCTGCTTCCTGCTCAGAGCCACTGTCAATTCTGCTAGTAAACAATCCTGCACTAATTGGTGTGGCCGGGCAATGCACCTGTGCATGTATGATTGATAGGCTTGCATTAGGTAGAACAACCCTCAGTGAGGGCCCTCATTAAACATGTCCGGGCATCTCCCCCTCCATATTGGGCCAGCTCGTCCTCGACAGCCATGATGTCCTTCTCTAGAGCTCCCACCACTGAGGACAAGAAGGACAAGATACTAGATTTCTCCTTCAGAGATTTGGGAGCTGTCAATTCCTTTACTAGGCTAATATGACCAGTGATCTTGTGATTACCCATCTGCACTGAGTAACTTCTAAAATAGAGCAGCAAATATAACAGTCCAAACAAAAGCAACCTCCACACAATAAAGTCTGTGACACATAAAAACTTTTCCTCCTGTCTGGAGCAAAACAGACACAGGAGTTTAGAGGAAGTAAATTAAAAGCATCCTCTAGTCAGCAAGCTGCTCAGTTCAAGTTGGGATTGGCAGCTGCTTTTATGCGCACCACTGAAAGATCTTCAAATGGGCTAAGACTCTATCGCTTGTGATTTTTAAGGCTCCCTACGGCCCATATTCATACTTTTTTTGGGGCTGCATTTGCGTCATTTTTGACGAGAAAGTGGCGCAAACTTATAGTATACAATTGTATTTTGTAAGTTTGTGCCACTTTTGCGTCAAAATGCGGCGGTAAAAAAGTATAAATATGGGCCGAGTGTCCACAACACGGATTATAAAAGAAGAAAAGGGGGCCTTACCGTCAGGACTCAAGAATCTTTGACGTTGGAGTTACAAGATGGAAAAAATGCAGGGCGAAGAGAGGTGGCCCTGCCCTGCCTCTTCCTGGCGCTGACTGGCAGAGGACGGGACCGCCTTTGGCCTGGGTGGGTCAGTCCAATGCGCTATATAGCGCTGCCGGTGTCATCACTTGTGCAGAGGGTTGTTGGGGCTGCCTCCACGCCCAAGCGAGTGCTGGGACTGTGTGACCGGCCGGGGTCAAGGACAACACAAAGAGATAGGGTTGGTTAGGTTTTTAGGTGTGCTTTATTGGATTTTAGGAATAAATGGCGTGACAGATAATTGATGTCCTTGTGCTGTTTCTTCTTTCAGTGTCCTTATTCTGGTTTGTCACCTCTTCTTTGAGTTTTTCTCTCTTGTAGGGCTCCCAGGAAGTGCATGTGAGAAAAGAACAAGAGAAGGTACCGGTAAGTTCCTTTCCTTTTATCCTCTGGCTCTTTTCTTTCCCTTAGCTGCTTTCCTTTCTTCTTAGTTGTCCTGTAGAAGTTCTCTCCCTCTTGTCTAACTTCTTGTGTTTTTCTCCTTTTCTCTTTCACTGACTCCACTTCTGTGAATAGGTACGTATCCCTATTTTACCCTCTCAGTTCCTGGCATCACTCTCTACCGGTGGTTTCTTTTCTTATTTCTTCTCCTCTATTATTTCTTCTTTGTAACACTTTGTGTCTCTCTCTTTGTAGTTTGTCGTTTTACCTCCTCTGTTTTCCTTTGTTTTGCAACCAGTCTCCCTTGTAAATGGTCCCTGAATGTAAGCTTTCGTTTTCTTTCTTACTCTTGGCTTTTTCCGTTCTACTTTTGTATGGTAGGTGAGTCTGCCCCTTTTTTTCTATTGTGTTTTTCCTGAATATTTGTCCCCGCTGTCCTTCCCTTAATCCCCTACTCATTTTCCCACTTACCCCTTGCTTTTCCTTCCCTGTTCCCCACCCAGCCCCCCTTGTTCCCTGAGTTTTATTCCCGGGACGCACCTGTGATTGCCACGTTTCTCCTGAAGCGTGGCCGGTAGACTCGCGTCACGCTTCCTGGGTCCTCAGGGTCTCTGGTCGGCCGTCCGCCTCTTCTTCGCTTCTTGCCTTACTTTGGTTGTCGCCGCCTTCTCTTCCCGCGCTGCCGCTCTTCACTCCTTCACTGCGCGCAGTCCTGCTTCCAGCCGCCGGCATTTTAAATTCCTTTCCTCCCACGTAGCAACGTTCCGGCCCCTCCTTTGCTGCCGGAAGAAGTTCCTGATTCGCTGTCTCTATGGGAGGGTCCGGGGCATTCCTGACAGCGCCAGCACAAGTCGGGATCGTGAACGGGTCGCGTTGTGCTGGCCCGTCACAGACACTCCCCCTAGCGAGCGGCTGATAGAGCCGCTCCGAATCCGGATACCTTGATAAATAGTCGGCGTTCGTCATGAGGGGCCCCGGGGAATGTCGGATCTGGAAGGAAAAAGTCTGGAGTGAGAGGAACCATCTGAGTACACAAGCGTTGGTATCCTTGTGTTGGGCAAGCCAGGTGAAAGGAGCATGGTCAGTCATTAAAGTAAAGGTTCTTCCTGCCAGATAATATCGTAGGGACTCCACCGCCCACTTGATAGCCAAACATTCCTTTTCTAATGTGTGGTAATGGTGTTCCCTCGGAAGGAGTTTGCGGCTTATGTAAACGAAAGGGTGTAGGGTCCCATCATCTTGTTCTTGTGAAAGGACAGCCCGTAGTCCACCATCCGAGGCATCGGTTTGTACCACAAATGTTTTTTTGAAGTCAGGGCCACACAATACTGGTCCAGATGTCAAGGCATTCTTTAGCGTCTCAAAACTCTGCCTTTCCATGGGAGATAGAGGGGGTAAAATATTTGGACGTGTTTTTCGCAATAGGTCTGTAAGAGGCCCGGCTATGGTGGAAAGAGGGAGTAGCAAATGCGGTCTTTTCCTTATCTTCTGGGCGTAACGGTATTTGCCAGTACCCTTTTGTTAAATCTAAGGTGGACATATAGCAGGCTTGACCCAGCCTATCTAGGAATTTGTCTATGCAGGGCATGGGGTATGCGTTAAATTGAGATAGGGCATTGAAGCGTCTGAAGTCCACACAAAACCTGGTACTACCATCTGGTTTTGGTACTAGTACCACCGGGGAACACCATGGGCTGGTGGATGGTTCTATGATGCCTGCTTCTAACACTGCATCTACTTCTTGTTCTATGATTCTTGTTTTTGCTTCAGGAATTCGGTAAGGTCGTTGCCTAGCTCTGGTATCGGTATTGATGCGAATGCTATGTTGTATTAAAGAAGTTCGTCCTGGTGTCTGTGAAAACACGTCCTGTTTTTTTTTTACCAAACAGTGGAGTTGGGTAGAGTGTGGCTCTGTAAGGGTGAGGTTTAGTTGACGGGTAGGAGTCTTGTGTAAGGGACCAGTAGGGAGGGGATGGAGGGTAATATCGTCATCTGCCTCTTTAACAACGTAAAATGCGTGGTGTTCATTCATGGGTTCATGCTATTGCAAGTCTATAAGTGGTAGGAATGATCTGTTCTATTACCTCATAGGGGCCTTGCCATCTGGCTAGTAATTTGTTTTCACTACTGGGTAACAACACCAACGCTTTGTCTCCCACCTTCAGACTCCGATAGGAAGTTTTAGCATCATATAGTCTCTTTTGGGTGTCTTGGGCATCTCTTAGGGCCAGATGCAGCAAATGGTTTTACCCATTCTGTGTCTATGGGAAAATGTGTTTGTACATATGGCCCTTAATGTGGTATGGGCCTCTTCCCATCCCCTATGAAGATTTTCCCTCAGTTCTCTGGTATATGTTAAAATGTCTTTAACCTCTTCCTCGGATTCTTCCCATTGTTCTGCTAACATTTCTAGGAGTGTACGGGCTGTCTTCCAAACAGCAGCTCAAAAGGGCTATGCCCTGTTGATGCCTGGACATGTGTGCGTATGGCATAAAGAACAAGGGGTAGTTTCTTCTCCCAATCTTTCCCTGCTTCGGCAATACTTTTGCGGAGTAGTGTTTTAATAGTTTTCTTATAGCGTTCCACTAATTCGTCTGTTTGGGGGTGATAAACGGAGGTTCTTATTTGTTTAACCCCTAGGGAGCGACATACCTCTGCCATAAGTCTGGACATAAACGGAGTTCCCTGGTCTGTGAGGATTTCCTTAGGAAATCCTACTCGAGATGGGCAAGGGTTTTTGTATGCATACTGGGTATAGGTATGGCTTCTGGATATCGGGTCGCATAGTCGACTAACACAAGGATGTATTGGTGCCCTTTTACCAAAGGGGTCAGGGGTCCTACAATGTCCAGTCCGACTCTGGTGAAGGGGGTTTCTATAATAGGAAGAGGTTGGAGAGGAACTGGTCGATAAGGGGACGGATTTATGAGTTGACATTTAGGACATTCCGAACAATGTTTCCTAACATCTCCATACAACCCAGGCCAATAAAAACACAGTAATATTGCGACCTCCGTTTTCTCTCTCCCCATAAGTCCTTCCCCGTTATCCCCATGGGCTAAGTGTAGGGCTTGCTGCCTATGTGTTCGGGGTACTACTAACTGTGATACTCTTCCCCTAGAGTTGGAGATACTTCTATACAACAAATTGTTTTTTATTATGAATTTGGGACCTACTGATTGTTCGTCCGGCTGTAAAGCTTGGTGCCATGCATTTTTCAGGGTGGGATCTTCATGTTGGGACTGTCTAAAGTCCCCAGTGGTTGTAAAAACAGCAGCTGAAGAGGGGGAGGGGGTCGGGATCAAGGTCTCTGGAGTCACGGAAGTTGCTATGTTCCCGCTGTTGCTCTCTCTTCTGTTTTCTGCTGAGTCTGATCCTCGGTGTTCTGGCTTCTTCCTCACTTACTCCAAAGGGAACCTCTTCCCACCAAGCGTAGTTTATGTGCTCTAGTCTGGCCTTTTCAAGAAGAGAGGTGAAGTCCTCATAGTCCGTACCGAGGATAAGATCCTCGCCTAGATCTGGAATTACCCCCACAGTGATCGTCTCATCCTCTCCTCTCCAATTGAGTCGGACCGTAGCTATTGGATAGGGCCGTTGATCTCCATGGACACATGCTATCAGTACCTGACTCTGCAGGGTCCGTTGCTCAGGTAGGACCAGGTTCTGTCGGATCACACTTTGACTACACCCGGAATCCACTAGAGCCGTCCGTTCCATATCATTCAGATAAACCTTTAGAGTATAGGTAGGTCTCTTACCTCCTGACCATAATACTCTTCCTTTCATCAGTCAGAGCGGTGGGGGGGGGGGGGGGGGGGGGGGGAGTTGGGATCAAGGTCTCTGGAGTCACGGAAGTTGCTATGTTCCCACCGTTGCTCTCTCTTCTGTTTTCTGCTGAGTTTGATCCTCTGTGTTCTGGCTTCTTCCTCACTTACTCCAAAGGGAACCTCTTCCCACCAAGCGTAGTTTATGTGCTCTAGTCTGGCCTTTTCAAGAAGAGAAGTGAAGTCCTCATAGTCTGTACCGAGGATAAGATCCTCGCCTAGATCTGGAATTACCCCCACGGTGATCGTCTCATCCTCTCCTCTCCAATTGAGTCGGACCGTAGCTATTGGATAGGGCCGTTGATCTCCATGGACACATGCTATCAGTACCTGACTCTGCGGGGTCCGTTGCTCAGGTAGGACCAGGTTCTGTCGGATCACACTTTCACTACACCCGGAATCCACTAGAGCCGTCCGTTCCATATCATTCAGATAAACCTTTAGAGTATAGGTAGGTCTCTTACCTCCTGACCATAATACTCCTCCTTTCATCAGTCCTATCTCCATCGGTTCTTCTGGGTCTTTTTTTTAAAGGACAGTAACGTGCAATATGGCCCCATTCGGAACAATGGTAACATTGGGGCCCTGTGGTTGGATAACTCGGAGCCGCGGAAGAGGTAGGGAGAACCCGATCGGAGCCATGCACTGTCAGAGGTCGAGGAGTCACAGTCTTAGGTAGCCCCGGTCGTGCGGAGGGAGGAGGATGTCTGCCGGTGACACTTCGGAAATCCGGGGCCCGATGATAGGCACAGGCCAGGTCAACAGCAGTCTGATTGGTTAATCCCGGGTGTTGTCTGACCCAATTCCGTGTATTAGGTGGGAGAGCTTCCAGATACTGCTCGAGTATAATTGTATCGAACATCTCCTCCCTCGTGGTTTCCATGGGATGTAACCATTTCCCGCCTGCATGGTGTACCCACTAGTACAGTGAGCGGGGGTTCTCCTGGTGTTGCCATTTCGTTTGTCGAAACTTCGCTCTATAACTCTCACTATCCAATCCTATGCGTTCCAATATTGCCTTCTTTACCTCTGCATAAGGAAGAGTTCTTCCAGGATTTATTGCCTGGTAGGCGGCTTGTAGCTGTCCAGTGAGTAAAGGGGCTATATAGTGCCCCATTTATCTTCAGGCCAGTTATCAGTACTGGCTACCCTCTCGAAATTAGTAAAAAACAGGTCTGGGTCTTCTTGTTCATGATATTTTTGAAGGACGCTGCTAGGTTCATTGGGATGTACTTTAGTGTGTGCTATGGTATCGGTCAGCTTGCCCAGGGCCGTCTTTAGGACCAACTGGTTGTTGGCCATTATGGTGGCTTGACCTTTCAGAGCGGTTTGCAAGGCCTCCCGCTCCTCCTTAGCTTCCTTGAGTTGTTGCTCCCAGACTAGTTGTAGGTAGCGTTGTCCTTCAGCCAGCTGGGCTATCATGTCCGCCAAGGTGGGTTTCTCCTCCATGTCGTCAAGGATATTCCTTCCGATCCCACTTCTGACACCACTTGTGACCGGCCGGGGTCAAGGACGACACAAAGAGATAGGGTTAGTTAGGTTTTTAGGTGTGCTTTTTTGGATTTTAGGAATAAATGGCGTGACAGATAATTGTTGTCCTTGTGCTGTTTCTTCTTTCAGTGTCCTTCTTCTGGCTTTTCACCTCTTCTTTGGGTTTTTCTCTCTTGTAGGGCTCCCAGGAAGAGCATGTGAAAAAAAAACAAGAGAAGGTACCAGTAAGTTCCTTTCCTTTTATCCTCTGGCTCTTTTCTTTCCCTAAGCTGCTTTTCTTTCTTCTTAGTTGTCCTGTAGAAGTTTTCTCTCCCTCTTGTCTAACTTCTTGTGTTTTTCTCCTTTTCTCTTTCACTGACTCCACTTCTATTAATAGGTACGTATCGCTATTTTACCCTCTCAGTTCCTGGCATCACTCTGTACCAGTGGTTTATTTTCTTATTTCTTCTCCTCTATTATTTCTTCTTTGTAACACTTTGTGTCTCTCTCTCTCTCTTTGTAGTTTCTGTCGTTTTACCTCCTCTGTTTTCCTTTATTTTGCAACCAGTCTCCCTTTTAAATGGTCCCTGAATGTAAGCTTACGTTTTCTTTGTTACTCTTGGCTTTTTCTGTTCTACTATTGTATGGTAGGTGAGTCTGCCCCTTTTTTCTATTGGGTTTTTCCTGAATATTTGTCCCTGTTCTCCTTCCCATATTTCCCTACTCGTTTTCCCACTTGCCCTGTGCTTCTCCTTCCCTGTGCCCAGAGTTTTATTTCTGGGACGCACCTGTGGTTGCCACGCTTCTCCTGAAGCGTGGCCGGTAGACTCGCGTCACGCTTCCTGGGTCGCAGGGGTCTCTGGTCCGCCGTCTGCCTCTTCTTCGCTTCTTGCCTTACCTTGGTTGTCACCGCCTTCTCTTCCCACGCTGTCGCTCTTCACTCCGCCATTGCGCATCGTCCTGCTTCCAGCCGCCGGCATTTTAAGTTCCTTTCCTCCCGCGTAGCAACGTTCCGGCCCCTCCTTTGCTGCCGGAAGACGTTCGCGATTCGCTGTCTCTACGGGAGGGTCCGGGGCATTCCTGACAGCATCAGCACAAGTCGGGATCGTGAACGGGTCGCGTTGTGCCGGCCCGTCACAGACTGGTAGTCCCATGAGCAGCAGGGTGTGTCCTAAACTCCCTCCAGCACCCCCCACCCCCCTAGGTCCCCACAAAATGAAGTTAATTGGGAACTTCTCCAGAGTATCCAATTTTATCCTAAGTGATATTAAAGGGAGAAGCTTCAGTTCTGGCTGTACGTCAGAGACTGGAAGCAGTTCTGGTTCAAGTACGTGAACAGGCACTACCAAAAACAATTGCAGATGTTTATACCTCTGTAGGTAGAGATACTTTAGGTGTCGACCCGTTAACTCCCATTTAAAAACCTAAAAATTATACTAATGGTTAAAGAGAAATCTGGAATGGAAGGGAAGGAAAAATAGAAAGACAAAGATAAAACACAGACTGCATCTCCCGGGTCTCGAGAATCCGGCAGGGGTGGTTACAATTTAAAAGACTGCAACAAAATAACAAGCCTGACCAGTATCACTATTCTGATAGCTGTTCTTCATGTTATTTTCAGGATACTGAAGGTAAAAGAATAGAAAGGGGGAGCCAATCCCAGTACTGAAGAAAAGAGGAATACAGTAGGAAATGTGAAGGAGGATGTAACACTGATGTTAGTGTAAAGAGGGAAGAGAAAGGGCTGGATTCCACAACCCCAGTAGAAAGATAAGTAGCTGGACTTTCTAGCAAACATGCATTGGGCAAGCGTGCACCAAGACAGCGCCGCAGAAGTCACAATAGTACATCAGACGCTTCAGATGTTTCTAGATGCGAATCCAGCTGATGAATTTATACAGATCGAGACTCCTGATCAACATTTAAATCCTCCTGATAGACTTTACGACTTGAACATATAAATTGTGAACCACACATATTTAAAGCAGTCTTCCAGACACAATTGTCTGATGATTGTGTTATTCTTGAGGGAAAAGACTGGTCTCTAGCCTTCATTAGGGATACACCCAGGAGGGAAGGAGGTCATGAGGGTAACCTTCTCTTCTAGAGCACTTGAGGATGTCGGGGTAATTTATACTAGTGAATGGGCCGTGAGACAAGCTCCAGCCTTATATAGAAACCAAGCAGGGTGGAAGGAACACTCTAGTCCACATGTTATTCCTTTACATAGTGAACCACAACCACAATACCCTTTAAAGCCACAAGCAAAATGCGGTATTAAAACAATATTATACCAGGTACAGTATCAAGCTATCCTCACATCTCTCCTCTTACCAACAAAGACACCCCTTTTTCTGGTCTCTACGCCAGACAGTTCCTATAGAATTGGCTCAGACTACAGCGATATGAATTTGCACACCCAAACATATACAGTACAAAATGTGCACAGCACAGGCTTAATGATACACCTGGTGGGGAAAAAATACAAAATGTCCCTGGATATTTCCAATGGGGTTTTTAGTCACAACATAATGCCTGAGAGTGAGTATTTAACCGCTTTCAGTTTCAATGGATCGCAATTTTCATTGGAAAGTTTGCCCATGGGCTACAGGAATAGAACTGGCTTGTTTTCAGCACTAATCATGGACATCTTACAACTGGATCCAGAGTTTTTGTCACACGGATATCTACCTAACTGATAATGATTTGAAACTACACTTCACCACAGTAGACAGAGTGGTGACCATAATAACACATGGTTTCAAAATCAATTGAAAAAAAAATTAAGATTGCCTACCCGACAATGACCTCCGAAGGAAACAAGTTATCCAGTGAGGGCAAAGGTCTAGCACTGGACTTTCTTCAGAAGTGTGCTACCTTGCAACTTCCCAACACACTGAAAAAGTTGCAATCCCTATTGGAATTTTTTCATTTTGGATATACTTATTTGTCTCACTACGCAGAGAGAGTGAAGCTTTTGGATGACCTCATCTCTCTCACGTTTTCATCCAAACAGTGGTTAAAAGAACATGCTGATATCTTGAGACCAACTACTTACAAATTGGTGATGGACAACATTTGTTGCAGATACATCTTATGTGAATGTAAGAGATTGAAGTTACAATTTACTGTTGACCACTGCATAGTATGGTCTTAGTATGATTGCGAGCCATAAATGTGGTATTTGCAAAAACAGACCTAGATAATACCACTGCGTACCATAGGTCACTCCTTCATAACTTACCTGCATATCGAAAGCCATTTGCTGGTTGGGTTGTTTCCAATTTGTGGGTTCTAAGATGAAGATTTAGCCTAAGAGTGTGACTGTATCTCCGATTTCTGGGCTGTTTCTGGGCTTTATTGCTGGGGTGTAGGGTGTTCCAATTATATAGGATATAGCCACGCGTTATGCCCTCTTTGGAAGAGTATATGCTGCTATGTGCTTCTAATGCTGGCTGGTAGTTCAAGAGCTTGGTGGCGTGTACTGAGAAAGCAGTGCCAGCTACAGATTTTGTATGGTAAGGTGGTATGATAAGTGGTTTAAGTCTGGAGTGCAGTGTTCTGTTTTGCTTATAATGCTTGAATTTAACTTGAAGTTATAGCAGTCCTTTTCCTTGATATGCTCTGTGAACAATGCAGAGTGCCTTGAACATTGCCCATCTAGCTCGTAAGACTAGAGTCATGCATTCATTTGGGTGAAGGAGGAGAAGACAGCCTGCAGCAGCATATTGAACAAGTTATATTTTGCATTTGATAAATGCAGGTTTGCCAAAGAGTAGGCTGTTAAAGTCAAGTTTGGAGATAACGTGAGGATGGATTGTAGTTCATGTTGGTATGCAAGGTATGGAAAAATGCAACTTAGAGTATGTAGAAGACACTGCTATTGTTGGAGAGGAAATGAAATGTGAAGAAATTACGCTATATTAGACACAGGTAGAAAAAGATATACAATCATATGTGGTGAAAGAGCAGGGTAGGCCTAAACTTTGTGCTGATGCCAGAGAGGTGAAGAGCTCACTTGAAAGCAGAATGAATGACTAGCAAGGTCGTAGTTGAAGGAAAACCCATGTTTGTGAGCCGAAAGGAATTTATAGTCTTAAGCACAAAGGAATGTATTCTATTTTATCAGTAAATTAAAAACGCTATTGAAGAAGGGGAACAGGAGATTGAATTAGGCAAGGGTATTCAAAAGCTGATAAAACATCTTGGGAGCAGAGTGATAAAGCATGCATACAAATGCACATGCATTCAAGAGTAGTGAATGGTTAGTTTGTTAAGCATTGTTAGAATTCCAATAAAGAATGTGTAAGAAACATGTTAAAGGTTAAAGGACACTGGTGATGTGATTTTGCAACAAGTATGCTAATCTTACTGATTAACTTTTTTTTGTAATAAGTATTGTTCAATTTACTATCTAAGTGGCTGCCTGGGAAGCAGCAAATTCAGACCAGCTGTTTAGCTGTATGCCACTAGCTAGTCTCCCTGCTGCAAAACTAAAAAGCTGTGTTTTGCCTTGCTAAGAGTCCTGTCGTATTTAGGTCAAGCGTGCTAGCGCCCTATCGTGTTGTAATCTCTGTGGGCTTCTAAACACGACCACTGCACTCCCACCACTATCACTCGTTCATGGGCTTGCCTTTCAAAAATCCTTGGTGATCACTGGTAAATGCTTTATGTTTGTCCCTCCTTGGGGCAGTTTTGTTACTACCTTGGCCATCAACCCTGTTACATGGATAATTGCATGTTTGCTGATACGTTTGACTGCAAGCAAATTTCTTTTTCCTTTTGTGTCTCTCCTTCGCGCTCATGGCAGCTATGGCACTTTGAACTGACTTGCTTATGTCAACTGTTTTACTTTTCATTTTCAGTTTATGTGGCAAGAAAAGCCAGGTTATGAATTTACAACGCTATAGTTTCTCCACAAATTTTGGCGAGCTCAGCCTGAAGTCCCTTTTTGCTCTCAGCCAACTGCTGTCACCGGAATACCGCCTACCCCGCTGCATAGATCTTTGTGAATCTCTGATGAGGTAAGCAGGCACTGAGTTCTCTCTAAAGCTCTGCCTAGTTACGGCGGAGGGTAGGATCCAGTGACTGCAGTCTTTTATGGTAAGGACAGATGTGGACTTTGCTCCATGTTTTGTATAAATTGTATCACTTGTCTCTTTGGCAACGGTAAACACTGATGTAATATAGATCTTAGGGTATCACATGCAAGACTGTGTACATGTGTTACACAATATTAAGTTAAGGCGCAGCGTAGTCGGTAGAGTGTTTTTCCCAATGTAACAGTTGGATGTGGTCAATGCTGGTGATTCGAATTTGGGTTTCCAATATGTGATCCAATATTTTTACACAGAGAGATGAATGAAAAGCCCATGTTGTTAAACTTTACCTCCAAATACAATCTGAAACCTCAAATTACTGTCTTGTACCTAATGTCCAGAACTCACTCCATGGTATATAAGACATTTCAGGGATATCCTCTCTTGGAGAGCGGAGGGGAGTGACCAGTTGCTATCAACAGTATTTACCGTTTAGAGTTAGAACAATTAGAAGTAGTTGAAGTATTCATATTTTTTAAATGTTGATGATGAGTGAGCATGTATGCGTGTAAATAGAAATGCAGACACATTGATTTTATTAATATTGCACAGTATTATTATGCTGTCTAATGTTTAAAATTTGACTAAGAAAACGAGTTGACTGATTTTTTTGTTTGTAAGGACTAGTGGAAAAATGTTAAAGGAGACATATTGAGTAGATAGATAAAAGTTAAACTGCAAAACTTTTTAGAAATACAGGTTGATTATGGAGACACCTTGAGGGCATAAGGAAAAGACCTTTCCAGGTGACCGGAAAAAAAACATGGAAATATTGTCAGGAGTGGTTTAAGGCTACTCAGAAGTATACGCATCCCTGTCGAAAGAAAGGGACATTGGATGACAAAATATAACATATCTTAAGAGCAAACATGTAGGAGCTAAATTGCAGAAGGGAGAAGCCACCTTTGCCTTATGGTGAGTTTTTTTGTGAGAAGCCTAAAGACTCCTCAAATGTTGATAGCCCTAGTACCCAGTCAGCTCGCCCACCTACTTATGACTCAATTAATACTTCCTTTAAGGTACCAGGTATTTATCCCCTGACACAGCTACTGGAAGCCACAATGGGGCTTGGGAATCCTGAAATTGAGACCCCTTCACGATCCACAAAGGAATCCCCTAATGTTACCCCACAGATGCCAAAGCCAAAATGTACGAGTACTCCCAGACAGCAAGTAGTGTGGGTGATTCTCAGTTTTCAATAATATTAGAAGCGCAGTTTACACTGCAATTAGATCCAGCTTTTCCCAAGGAAGGTAGAGGTGAAGAGCAGGGTTCAGGAGACAGTGGCAATCAGTTGCATGTTTCATCAGCAACATCACACCTATCACCGAAGAGAAATGTAACAGGAAGAATAGTTAGGAAACAGATGCCTAGATGGAATGACTATGCAGACAGGGCTGTAAGCAAAGCACGATTGCCAGTAATCCAAGAAAGAGATGAGGATTTCAGGAGGACTGAAGATAATCTATCAACCTGGCAGAAGGAAAAGGGGACTGTAATAGTTTCACTAAAAAGAGTTCAGGAATGGATATCACGAAGTGAAGATAGAAGGGATGTAAGACAAACAAGGAGAGAAGGATATTATGATAATCTTTCAGGGCAGATTCAGGGAAAGTTTGAGAGGATGGCAAATAGAGTAGAGTCAACACATGGGCATGTAAATAATATGGGTTAAATACTTTGATCTTCACAGACTATGAACTCTAATTATATTAGTACTCAGGAAAGGCCCTCTATTGATCTTGGCCATACAAAGAGAGCAATGAGATTGGCGAACTGCACTGATATTAGAGAAAGAGAGCAAGACGTTCTCTAGAGCTGGGAAACCCCGAGTGACTGAGCTTGAGCGATTATGGTTTCAGGGAATGCATGGCCAGCCAGACCCCAGGATGGGATCTTGAGATGCTTTGGGAGGATTGACACTACATGATAAACCAGTGCAGCAGATGAGTGTTCACTTTGTTTAGCACAGCACTGATCTCACTCAAAGTGAGATAGTTGCTGAAGGAGAAAATAGTTGGTACATTGTTGTACCTTATGTGAATATTTTGGCAGAATGGACAGAAGGCTTAGCCCCCACAGATGAGTCAATGGCCACAAGAAGGGTCCTTTGATCCACATGACAAGGCGAATGCTAAGGATTGTATTCTTTATGGTGAGGGAGATCGAGACTGGGATTATCCCTACATGCGGAAATGCTTGCACCTATGGCAAAAATGTGCCAGACAGCATAACCCCCAATATTCAGTCACTCCCATATATCAGATGCCTCTGATGTGTAAGGGACCTGGGGCATCTCATTAGGTTCCTTGGCCAGAGATAGACAAGCAGAATCTTAAAAAGTTGTTACAGTCACTTACAGAGGGTGCATGGAAATGGATTAGGTCTTTTGAAAAGCAAACTGCAGGTATCACCCTGGCAGTAGGTAACAAAGAGTTTACTTAGTTCTCTTACAGGAGATTAGACAGATACTGTTTTTCATTAAAGGTGCAATCATATGTGAGAATGAGGAAAAAAGTGACTCAGTAAACTATTTGCCAAGGATCCCATAATTTGAGTCCCGTTCATGGGTCAAGTACATAACAGTTAGGTCAAGTAGATTATTCAAGTTACTCGACCTGCAGATCTAGTAATATTTGTATGATTTTCCCAGGCCTGCAAGGGCAAGATTCTAGGATACCTGACAATGAGTTGATAATACAAATAGAGGCCTTAAAGTAACACCAACTTATGGTGCTCGAATAGCAAGTGATCATAGCCAAGTCTTGTGGGCATGTATTATATACATTGAGCCACGTAAAATGGTTAGAAAAATATTGAATGATCAACTGTTTGATGATAATTCTAAGAAAACAGTTGTTAGCCTTTCAGGATGACATACCATTGAGAAAATGACTAGTGGTAAGGACGCCCACAGAACGTAGAGCTTTTGAAGTTGTCAGGGATATTGATCTTTCCCAAGTACCAGATACTATGTGGACTAAGAGTCTCCATGATGTAGGTCTTATTCGTACTGCTACTTCATTTCGAATTACACTGAAGGAAGGTGCTATATTACCTAGGTTGAGACAGTATCCTCTTTCTAAAGAAGTATATGAGGGCATCACCCCAACAATACAGGTGTTGCTAGAGCAAGGAGCAATATACCCTAGAGTGTCCCCTTGTAATACTCCTATTTATCTGGTTAAGAAATCTAAGTGTAATACTTGGTGCATGGTTCAAGACCTGCGCCCCTTAAATGATGTACTAGTACCAGAATTTCCAGTTTGTTCCTGACCCTTCCATCATTTTGACAATCATTCATCAGGAGTCTAAATATTTCTCTGTTATAGAACTTGAGTGATTTTTTCTAAGCATCCCTCTTTACCCAGCCAGCCATTATTTGACAGCTTTTTCGTATCTCAGGACTCAGTATTTGTATTCTCATTTACCTCAAAGGTATTATGAATCCCCTAGCATTTTTAACAGAGTAATGAAAAACAATCTGCCAAACTTCCAGTGTGACAGTACCTTGTTGCAGTATGTTGATGACTTATTAGTTTGGAGTCATACAAAAACATTGTAGAGATACCATATCTCTTTTGGTTACTCTCACACAGAGAGAATACAAGGTAGACAAAGACAAAGTTCACAATTGTCAGGAAGATGTCCATTACTTAGGACAATTACTGTCAGCTTCTGGTCGACATGTAACTCCTGAAAGAGCAGCATCTATCCGTTAAATGACTAAGCCAGAAACTGTTAAGGGGATGCAGAAGATTCTTGGTCTCTGTAACAATATAAGACAGTGGGTTTTTGATTACAGCCCTTAAATAGTACCTTTGATGGCTTCTATTAAACAGGCGAAAAACAGAAATGATCAGATAACATGAACACCAGAAATGAGGAAGACTTTTAAAAAACTGAAGACTGAGATAACAAATGCCCTAGTTTAGGGGACTCCTGATTACACCAAGGAATTGTAGCTCTTTTGTCATTGCAATGGTCAAGTGATGACAGCTGTTGTTACACAGACATATCCTTTAGGACACAAACCCAATGCATGTATTAGTGGACAGTAGGATTCAGTGATGAGAGGACATTATCAATACGAGCAAGCTCTCGCCACTGCAGCCTTTGCAGTGCAGAAGAGCACCCCCATTGTAATGGGGGCACCCTTGACGCCCCCATTGTAGTGGGGGCACCTTTGACGCTCTATGCAGAACATGCAGTGTTTGCCATCATTCAGAAGGCTGACTACTCAAGATTATGTCAGGATAGGAGATAATACGGTCACTACTATTTGCAGGTTGTAAAGTGTCACACAGTGAACCCTACAACATTCTTTGCTCATCTTATATTAGACTCAGAGAACGATACACATGATTGTCCACATATAACCCTAATGAATCTAGTCAAGCAACAGAGGTAGTATTGTCTATTTTATTGATGGTTCCTCTACTACTGACCAGGATACAGGAGTGAGACACACAGGTGCAGCACCAGTCAGAGCACAACAGCATAATTCGTCAGATACACTCCATATAGTAGAGCAGTTAACACTACCAGTACATTATTCTGCACAAGCAGCAGAGTTGGTAGCTTCAGTAGAGGCTCTTAAGCAAGTAGCAGTAAAAGCCATCACAATATATTCAGATTTGGCTTATGTAACTACCACAGTACATTCTAGCATTATGAGATGGAGCAGGAGAGGTCTCCAAGTCAGACGGAGGTCCTGTTATGCATAGAAATCTTTTAGAGGCTTTAATAGAAGCACTCGTGTTACCACACACAATGGCAGTTGTAAAGTGAGCAGTGCATTCAAATGGCCAGGATTTTGTACACGAGGAAATGCACTAGCAGACTGGGCAGCTAAAGATGCAGCTAGGTGCACATCCTAGCCTGTGCAATCAGTTGCAAGAAGCTGCTCCACCATTTTTAAAATGGGAGACTAGAGGGTGCTCCCAGTCAGGGGATGGCTTAGTTTATAGGCAAATATCTACAGGTAAACCAGTGATGCCTCAGGCTTACCTTATGATAGATTGCTCTTGATCAATTGCATTTAACAGCCCATATTGCGAGAGATCATTTGTCTACCCAAATCAACAAGATTGGTTTGTTCCCAACTTATATGACATGCTTACCATGTACCTTCATAATTGTACTGTTTGTCAACAATTTTCTCCAAATCCCACATTGACGGTGCCGAAACCACAAGGTCCTTTTTAACCTCTCCATCTTGACTTTGTGGACATGTTAGTAAAATGCGACAACTCTCAGTATCTCATAGATTTAGTTTGACCTTTTTCTCTATGGATTGAAAAAAGCAGGACTGTGCGTCCATTGTGATGCTAAGTCAGCTGCTACTTTCCTGATTTGTGAGGTGATTCCCTGTTGAGGAATTCCAGAGGGATAAGATCTGACAACAGCACACACTTTGTTAAGGCAACAATGCTAGGGATAAAGCATAAATGATCTTCTATCATTCCCAGAGCAACAGCATTGCTGAACGCCTTAATGGTCTCCTAAAAAATAAGATCAACAAGATTTGTGTCATGTTTCATAAGAAGTAGTAAGACCTCTTACCATTGCCACTCTTCTCACTTTAGAACACACCTAACTCTGATTATCATGTGACACCCAATCTCATAGTGACAGGAAGACTTATGAATATGCAAATACCTGCCACCAGAAGCTCAAGCTGAAATCTTGAATGATGAAATGCAAGTGTATAATTAATCAAAGCAGCAATGTTAATATCCAAACAGGGAACCAAGGTAAAGGAGAAGCGTGCCACCGGTGAGATCGACCTCCTAGTTGTGCACATAGGGTATACAGCTTTGGTTAGGAATTTTGTTCAAAAATAGGCAGAGCCGAGGTTCGATGGACCTTTCACTGTGACAATGGTTACTCCCACTGCCGTACATGTAGATGGCAGGAAGCCTTGGCTTCATTTATCCGACATTCGATTGAACCCTGCATCAATCAAAAACCACAAGCGATATAAATGTACAAGAGGAGGGATGCAGATTGTGACCGTAAGGATATCCCTTCCATCTCTGACTTTGGACAATTCTTTGCTTTTGGATAATCTTTAGAACCAGCAAAAAAAAAAAAAAAAAAAAAGTATGTATTTTTTCTTTTTCTTTTTTCCTCCTTTTTTGGTTCTAATTACTAACACTTTTACTATTCCTCTTTCACAGTAATGTATATTCCAGTTCTACTAGTTAGATCAAACACCAGCCAAGATCATTTTCTACATATGATAATGGGTTCCATAGTACTCATACCAGATTATTAGATAACGTGGTGGCAGCACATGTCAGATATAGGTTCAGAAAATACTAATGAATCATGTTTCATTTGCTCTTTAATTTCTCATGCCACAAAATCAGATAGGTTACATTTAACTAAGGAAGTACCCCCAAGCACAGCTCTATGTCTTTTACATCTCTTTTTGTGTAGGTTAAAGGTCCAAATGCAGCCAACACGTCCGAGTAGTATAGTGTCTAGTAAATGGCATAAAATATGACTCTTCAGCAGATGTTTTATACATCCTTACAGACAGACAGGACATCAAGGATGAAACAGTATGAATGAAGAAAACAGGTCATCCTAACAGTACAGCATGGATACAAATGGTCTTAGGTTTAGAGTTTTTAGGAGTGACACACCCGCCCACTGAGTGTAGAAGTTATGAAGTAAACCTTTTACCCTAGATTGTATGCATAAGTCAGGATTTAGAATTACTGAATCTGTTTAAGCCCATGATCAATGGAATCCCGATATTGAATTTTCCTGTAGGGTTATGTCATTATGGAACAGAACTGATATCAGTCAGAATGCAGCAAACAGTGTGCACATATCTGGGATTAGAATGTTGCATATTACATTTGGATAGATAGTATAGTAAGTCCTCAGACAGTCATATAATTAACATCTGTTTCTTGATGTTTCAGAAGAAACAGCCTTGTTAATGTGGGCAGAATTATCAACTGCTACAATAGGTAACATCGACATGCAGGGGTGCACCACCAGCCTCATGGACTATTACTGGCAGTGTGGAGAACTACTGTACGCTCAGTTACCACCGAACTGGAATGTCCTATATGCCATGGTCACACCACAAAATAAAAAGATGGACGGAGTGTTTTTTCAAACACTCATCCCAGTAACAGATCTGGGTTTAGTCCATTGTTATTTTGCTTGCCACATCACCCCAGTTTGAATCCAGCTACATGTAAATCAGTCATGACCCTGCTCCCCATGGGAACAGTCCAGACTAAACTGCTAGGCCAGATCTTCCCTAGACTGAAAACAAATATCCTGGGACCGGTTTCGGGGTATCACCCCTCAGCCTGGTTAGCTTGAATCCAGTGCAGCAGCGAGCAAGGGACCCACATCTGGGCATACCCTAGCCACTTATAGCACACATATAAAAACCACAAAATAAGATGACGGACAGAATGTTGAAACTTTTAAAACAGTCACCACTCAGTCACAGATCTGCGTTTAATCGATCATTATTTTGCTTACCACGTCACCCTAGTTGGGATCCTGCTATATGGAATTCAGTCTTCACCCTGCTTCCCACGGGAGCAGTACAGCCAGAACTGCCAAGCTGATTGATTAAACTGAGATCTGTGACTGGGGTGAGTGTTTGATATGTCACCTTGCACGCCCCTGTTTTTGTTAATTCTTGGAGTCAGTTTATCAATGCTTAATGAAAACCCCATGAGACATCCAATGACCATGTTACATTGACACTGAAGGTTAAGAACTGCAGAGTATTCTGGTACTACCACTTGGAATGCTGGTTGTTTAATGATGCACAGTTGTTCTTTGGAAGTAATCTGCTGTTTGTTCAGGCAAAGGCAACTGCTCGATGGCTACAGATAACTTGTTGGGAACTTATGAAGTCTATAAACCCTACAAAAGACGGATTGAATGCCATAAAAGCAGAGTCGGGCTCTATGAGAATGATGATAATGCATCATTCTTATGTACTTGACCTTATGACTTACATGGAAGGAGGGGTATGTGAAAAAATTGGGACTGCTTGTTGTACTGATGTCCTAGCAAATGATGCAGACAATGGAACTTTGTCATAGGCCATACAAACTTTGCATAATCTACAGAAGAAAATGGCAGATGAAGGACGTGCCCCAGATAATTGGCTTAGTGGGGGGTTTCCTTTACTACTTTTCTTGATATTGGGAGCCCTGTTCTCAGCTTTTGGTTCTGTTGTTGATATGCTTTGGTGTTCAATTAATTTTAGCATGTTGTACAAGTATTACTACGAAAGGTGGAAGGGATGTTTCTAGTTAGAACACCACCACAAATAGTTGATGTTCAGAGCCATATATATCACCTAGTGCCAAGAGCAGACCAAGGTTTACATTCAATAGATGAAATATCAACTAGAGGGGGGAATGTTGGAAAAGAAATGAAAAATATGAAGACATTACGCAACATCAGACATTGGCAGAAAAATATATTAAAATCGTATGTTGTGAAAGAGCAGTGCAGGTCTAAACTTTGTGCTGATCCCAGAGAGGTGAAGAGTCAACTTGAAAACATATGTATTACCAGCAAGGTCATAGTTAAAGGAAAAGCATTGCTTGTGAGCGTAGGAAGCTGGCCTGGTGTGTGATGAGCACCTATGGTGTTATCACCTTATACCAGGTCCAGGTATCCCCTATATTGAGGTGTAGACCGTGTCTAGGAAGCCAGGACTCTCTAAAGGTAGCTGTGGATGAGCAGCCAAGATTTATCTAGTAGACATGCAAAGCTTATGTAATACCACTGTAGTCACACAGCACTTACACACATGAAAGAACCACACAGTGTTACAAAAATAAAGGTACTTTATTATAGTAACCCAAATACTAAAATACTGTATAGGCATTACTCCACTAGGAGGTGAGTAAACAAAGTATTATATACACATTAGAAAGCAATAGCAAATAGTAAAAATAATAGGAAATAGTGAAGGCCCAAGAGGGAGACCAAAACATATACTAAGTGGAATGTGAAAGGCAGTCCCCCACCTAAGGAAGTGGAATCAGTAGAAAGGAGTGCGCTGTTTGGAGACTTCGATGAGGGGCAGGAGCCCTTTAAATTTCTTTCCCGCTTCCGCCGTCGCGGGAAGCGCGCTGTTTGGAGACTTCGGTGAGGGGCAGGAGCCCTTTAAATTTCTTTCCCGCTCCCGCCTCGCGGGACGCGCCCGGGCCAGTCCTTGCCAGGAAGAGGCAGGGCAGGGCCACCCCCTGACATTTTTCCTAAAAGACTTCTGGACTAGGCACCCTACAAGTGTATGGCTACCTGAAGGTACTGTGTTGCTGATTTGTTTGCTTTCCTTTCTTTCTTAATTTTCTTTTCCATCTGTCGTTGTGTTGTGCCAAGGGGCCAGGAGCCCTTTACATTTTGTCATCCCGATCGGACTGGTCGTGAGGCCTATTTCACGAAGGAAGCTTCCGTCCTTCGTCTGTCATCGACTGGAAGAGGCTGGGCTGGGCCCCCCCTCTTTAATTTTGTGCCCTAAGCTGGTCCCCTAGTGACTAGAGCCCTTTTTTTTTTTTTTTTTTTCCATTAAGGAAAATTGTTTTATACATACGAATACAGCCCCCTGAGTAACCAGCCATTACGTAAAACATGGGTAAAAGGAAACACTCAAAATTAAATAACTCAACAAATTTAAAAGACAGTTCATCTATATTAAAATACATCTCTGGGGCGATGGGAATGATAGATAAGCAAATCGCCACTGTTGAAGGGAAAATGTCATTACCTAAAGAGCGATCTCACGAATCATTAGGGTCTGTACCATCGCAACATAACTCCCCATCTAGTGAACTTGGGGATGGACATTCAAGAGTAAGGCTTACAAATGGTTGTATTAAAGACTCTTCGAATTTAATCTATTCCGTGGATGAAATATCCCCTGTTGCTAAGCGACCAAGGAAACCGGAGACGGGCCTGGTGGACAAGACCTAAAAAAAACCCGCCAGTGATAGACATAATAACTACCCCAATTAAAAAACACTCTAAAAAACTAACGCAGAAGAAACCCTCAAGCTCAGCAGGAGACACCATTCAATCGCTCCTTATAAATCTCCACGAGATAGTAAATTCATTGAAATCATCTATCGGAGCCACTCTGGACTCTATGTCGGAGCGTCTAAAGGGGGTAGAGTGCTGCCTTGAGGCAGGTCTTGAAATAATAAAGTCCTTACAACGGGAAGACACGCATTTTGAAAGTAAGGACCCCAGAAATACATTGCGGTCCTCAGAACATGAGAATAACACACAATCTATCCTGTACAATCGGCCAATCAGTATACATCGGAACGTTAACTTCCAGAACGAGTCACAATCTCAACCAATAGCTCCTTCTCTGAACCAATATACCCAACCTTCTTTTTCACCTATTACACCACATAATCTTTCTCCAGATAAAATAGTTCTAAATCCCACATTATGTAAGACAGCAAGTAGTGCTATGCGTAGGGCAGCGACTACCTATCCCCATTTAAATCCAGGGAGAAATACAACCAGCAGGACCAGATCCCCGAATCTCGCTTACCTCCCTAGTGACCTGTTACATCTCCCCCCGGAGGCTACACCATATGTTGTGGTCCTGGCCAACGTCCCACCGATAGATGGTCAACAACGAGAAACATGGATGGCCTTGAGGAACAAGGCCCTCAATTGGATCGAGGCCCGAATGGGCCCTGGAACGGTGAGGACCCTTTTTAATGATATAAAAATGGTCAGAAGAATCAAATGGATAGGAAACAGCAAGAAAGCACTGACTGGAGATTGTGTGGTCCTCTCTTTTGGCTCAACAAATCTAGTGAATAGAATTATTCATGACTTAGGAGCCAGACAAGTTACTTTACAAGGAATCTCGTTACTACCCCTGGGTTATTTCTATCAAAGACCAGTGTGGAATAACTCCATCTATCCACAGCGAGCTGTAGCACCCTCATCCAGCCCAGACTTATCCATAACGTGCAACAGATTCTATCCCCTTTCAACGCTGGAAAATATAGATTGACTTGATATGAAACAGTTAGTTCTCCCTGATAGAGTAGCCCAGATAATACATATATCAGGGTCGGATCTACAAAAGGAAGGCACATCACATACAATGGTTCCTATAAGGAATGAGATATTACCTCATCTAAGGCAGTGCGATGATTCCAGAAATATACCAAACACAATTCACGGCGATATCCCCCCTCATTCCCCAAAGGACCAGCACTGTAACTTTAAACAGAATCTTAATCAGAAATAGTCTTACTATTTTGGAATATTGCAGGTCTAGCTAATAAATTAGGCAATGAGATCTGGGCTAACTTTTTAGAAGCCTATTCATGTGTTTGCCTACAAGAGACATGGCTCCTAACTCCCGCCCATCTAAATGGCTACAAAACATTTCATACTCCTGCCGAGCAGTCCAGGTATGGTAGACCCAAAGGGGGACTGTGCACATATATTTCCAATAAGTTATCCTTACAGAATTTAGAGATGCAATTTATGAGTCCATACTACCAAATGATAGAGAGTAACCTGGACCACAAGACCCATTTAGTCATTATTAATTTTTATAACAACGTTGCTCCAGGAGAATTCTCCAACATTTTAGTGGAAATGACCTAAAAAAAAATATGTGAAAAAAACAACCGCGAGATTCTATTGATATGGGGTGGTGATTTTAACGTCCATCCGTGTAAAGAAACTTCTGATAAGATATGTGGTTGGGTCTCGGAAGGTGTAGGTTCAAGCCTCCATTTCTCTCACAACACTCAAGGAGATGAAATGAATTTATTGGCTCAAACCTATAACCTATCCTTTGTAAATGAATTATTTGTGGACGAACCACAGTTCAAACCAACGTATAACGGAAGGGGCGTAAATACTGTGATCGATTATGTCCTAATGTCAACTCACTTCGCACACTATCTTACAAATTACACCTTGCATGACATCGCAATTAGTGATCACTACCCCCAGAGCATGAATCTCCTACTATCCCCCCTGTTAGTAGCTAGGGAAGATAGTATTACACTGGTAGACGATATTGAATTGGTGCCACGTAATGGATACACTATGAAGTGGTCACAGACAGACCCCAAGTCTTTGTTGAAACAGTTAATATGCCAATGTAAACATGCTTTCGTAGACTGTTTAAGAGAGAACCCACATCCAGGGCAATGTCTAAGTGCGTTTATGATGATTACTCAAACCATAAAAGAAGCCCTCACTATCAGAAGTAGTAAGATAGGAAAAAAAAAGGACGTGCGGATGGTTTGACCATAACTGCACTCAAGTACATAAGAGACTGAAAAAGGCTCTAAATGCCCCAAAAAGGTGCTTAAGTGATATACGTAAACGCAGACAGGAATATAAGACAGCAATAAAGGAAAGGAAACTGAATATGAAAACAACCTTGTGGGAAACTCTCCACATAGCAAGTCGTAAGAAAGATAATATACTTTTTTGGCAGACAATAAATTCCCCCGTGCTAGGGGAGAGAGATATTCCTAGGATGGAAATCGCCATCTCTGAAGAAGACTGGGTTGCACATTTCTCTAAAATATATTCATTGACGAGTGATACAACAGACCGTACACATGACCATTATTTACAGGAAGGTCCGCGCCTTGCTATAACCCCCCAATTTAGCCTTCAGGAGGTAGAGGAAGCTATAATAATAAGCAAATCAGGGAAAGCGCCAGGCCCTGATGGTGTTCGGATCGACATATTCAAGGCCAATATTGAGCTGTGGGGGCCTGTACTGACGCAGACATTGAGGGCTATCTCCATATGCGGACCCCTACCATCTTGGAGAGATTCCAACATTATTCCAATATACAAAAAGGGTGACCGCCTTAATCCAGCCTGCTACAGGCCAATCTCCCTCCTGGATACAACAGCTAAATTAGCATGGAGAATAATTCTGAATAGGCTGCAAACATGGGCGGAAGAAAAGAACGTTTTATCCTCGGTCCAGTATGGATTCCGGAAAGGAATCGGAACAGTGGAGCAAAGTTTAAATTTAAGTCTCATTATTGGAAAGTATACTAAGATCAGAGCAGGCAATCTGTACCTGGCCTTTATTGACTTATCAGCTTTCGACTGTGTAATTCATAATAAATTATGGGACATTTTAAATAGCATGGGGGTAGACCCGGCCTTAATTCAATTTATTCGTGAAATGTATACAGGGTGCAGAGCAAGAGTGAGGTATGGCTTAAAAGGGGAATTTACTCGCCCCTTTGGTCTATACAGAGGAGTGCGCCAAGGCTGCGTTCTCGCTCCGTTCCTGTTTTCAATGTATATAAATAACCTAGATAAAGAATTGGCCACTAAGTGTAAAGATCTACCCCAAATAGACAACCGACCCGTTCCGGCATTACTTTACGCAGACGACGCAGTATTAATGGCCAGGACCCCAATAGCTCTCCAGAAACTCCTAACAACCTGCATCACATATATGTCACAGCTGGGTCTTACTGTCAATCGCTCCAAAACTTTTATCATGAACTGTGGAGGGAAGCGCGGTAAGATTTATAACACCACTATTGTGGAAAGCAAGGTCGAAATCGCGCAAACCTTTTCGTACTTAGGCATAATGTTCGATAAGCTGGGTTCCTGGGCCAACTGTAGGAAGACGAAGAGATTGCACCTGATCAAAACAACTATGGCATTACGACTCTTCTCCAAAAGGCTTGGGGGGATTACACCGCCAAACATGATAAAGATCTATAAAGCCAAGTGTATCCCGGCCGTCACGTATGGGGCAGGAATTTGGGGACATACAAATTGTGATTTAGTGCAGACAGTGGAAAACGATTTTCTAAGACATCTGCTGAGGGTACCAAATGGCACTTCATCGTATGTCATTCATTCGGAACTTGGGGTTCCCTTTATTGTAGACTTGATAAAGATCCAGCCACTGTTATTATGGCATACCTCGGACCATACCGGTTTTAATAAGGTCATCCTGACCGATTATACGAAGTCATTATATACATCAAGGGTACCATGGTTAAAATACATTATGACCTTTTTCGAAAAAATGGGCAATAAAGACTACTATACAAACACAGTTTCGCTGGGGAAGATATCTAGGAAGGACCCGATTATCCTGGCATTAAAGTATCTAGAAGACATACGTTGGGGGGCTGAATAAAAAAAAAAACACCGTCATTCATAACCAAATAATTTTGGCGGTTGAGGGCATACAGCCGTACTTGGCAAACGTGGTACACCCTCGCCATCGTTACGTTCTTACTAGATTCAGGCTAGATATGTTTCATCGTCTAGTTTCATTTCCAATTATGAACGATTGGTCCACCTCGTTAAAACCATGCCCCTGTGATGCAAAGACACCTCAATCCACAATCCATGTGGTTTTATTCTGCAATTTCTATGCCTACCAGAGGAAGCGCCTAGTAGTTCCACTTTTAAGGTCAATCAATCTCCCCCAGTGTCGCACAGCTTACGCCTGCCTCCAGTCACTATCTTCTTTAGAGATGTGCAGAATTTTGGCTGACTTTTTATGTACTGTATTAAAGATAAGGAAATCTATGGGGGCGGTGATGTAATTGTAATTTATTGTGATAGGGTTTTTTTTATTGATACACTCGACAGTTTATTGTTGTGTGCTTTTTACTTTTTTACTACTTTATTTACTCCACTTTTTTATTATATATTGAAATGTATTATAATTGGAGATCTTTTATGACTTTTATGACTTGTTGAAAGTCGAATAAAGTTTTGAACTAGAAAAAAAAGGAGCTAGAGGAACTAGGAACCCCAAAAGGTAAGTACCAGGATGCTCCCCAGTGACCAAGAGAGAATAGGTAAGTACCTGTTTTTTCCCCAAACCCACAGGAACATTTTGGTAAAGGACTGTGCAAGACCCAGATAAAACTGGGAGAAACCAAAAGTGGATCCTCATGGAAGAGGACCTGCAAAAGAAGGGGACCAACTCCAGTTCAAAATGGAGCCACTACCCACCCTTCTGTGGATGCAGGACCAGGTCGATGATTGATGAAGAAAGTCTGCAGTGCAGCACAGGTGCAGAAGAGGAGTTCCAGAATTGATGCAAGTGATGTCCCACATCAACGGTCCTGATGCAGTTAGTCAGTGGTGCTGGAAAACCACCAACAAGTCTTGGCAAATGCAAGAGTCGGAGAAGAAGGTTTAGCAAGGCTGTACAGGACAGCAAGGACCAGGGGACTCGACCCAAATGGGGGAGTCTGAGGTGACCCTCAGCAGCTGGGAGAGTCACCAGGAGAGGAGGCAGCCCCACTGGTGACCCACGAGCAGCCACAGGAGTCGCAGTGAGGCCCACTCAGGACACCTGAAGAAGAGTCTCATGTTGCTGGAGCAACAGGCAGGAGACTGTGTTTTACAGAGAAGAGTGCAGGGGCCAGAGCTACACGGAGCCTGAAGATCCCTTGAAGAAGGAACAGACAAGCCTTGGTAGCTGCAAGAGTTACAGTGCACAGTGGTACTGTATTGCAATGAGAGGCAAGGGCTTACCGCCTCCCAAGTTGGATAGCTAGTAGAGAGGACCAAGGGGACCACCACTTGTAATGCAGCTCTGGAGGAAAGAGGAACACGCAACCGGTCTTCGTTGCAGTTGGTGCCTGCGGATGCAGTGTAGTGACTCCTTCATTCCAAGGAAGATTCTTTCTTACTTCGTGTGCAGGCTGAAGACTTGTCGCCCTCAAAAGATGCACAGCTAGGGAAATATTGCAGTTGCTGGAAGGAGTTGGAGAAACAATGTTGCAGAGTGGAGTCGTCTCTGGAGTTGCAGATTGTCGTTCCTGGAGGGTCCAGTTGCTGTTCCCGTGGCCAGAATATGAAGTAAACAATGCAGAGGAGTCCTGCTGGAAACTTGCACGTCAAATCTGAAGACCCACCAGAGAGGGAGACCCTAAATAGCCCAGGAAGGGGGACTGGTCACCTAGCAGGGTGACCACCTATCAGGAGGGGGCTGTGATGTCACCTGCCTGACCCGGCCATTCAGATGCTCCCAAGGGCCTTTACCCACCTTGGCTTCAAGATGGCAGAATCAAGGGGCCACCTTGAGGAGCTCTGGGCACCACCCCTGGGATGGTGATGGACAGGGGAGTGGTTGCTCCCCTTTCCATTGTCCAGTTTTGTGCCAGAGGAAGGACCGGGGGTCCCTGGACTGGTGCAAACAGGTTTATGCAAGGAGGGCACCAAATGTGCCCTTCAAAGCATACCAGCGGCCTGGGGAGGCTACCCCTCCCAACCTATGTAACACATATTTCCAAAGGTAGAGGGTGTTTCTTCCCTCTCCCCAAAGGAAATCTTTTGTTCTGCCTTCCTCTGCCTGAGCTGGTCAAGGAGCAGGAGGGATGAAACCTGTCTGAGTGGTGGCAGCATCGCGGGCTGCCCGGAAAACCCGAGAAGACTGGTAGGAGCAATTCTGGGGGTCCTCTAGGGAGCCCGCAGAGTGCATGGAATCATACAACCTATTCTGGCAACAGTATCGGGCTACGATTCTGACATGTATGACATGATACCAAACATGCCCAGGTTCTGAGTTATGATTATGTAGTTGGACACAGTGACCTGTGTCCAGTACACGGGTAGAATGGCTTCCCCGCACTTACAAAGTCCAGGGAAATAGAGATGGAGTCCTGCTGCAGCCCATGGGGAACTCCTGGTGCCCCAATGCCCTGGGTACCTAAGTACCACATACTAGGGACATATATGGGGGCACTGGCATGCCAATTGTGGGGTGTGCTAAGTCCTAAGCAAACAAATTTAGAGGGAGGGAGCACAGTCACTGGGGTCCTGATTAGCAGGATCCCAGTGAACACAGTCTAAAACACACTGACAGAAGGCAAATAGTGGGGGTAATCATGCCAAAAAAAAGGGTACTTTCCTACAGTGAACCTTAAGGAATTTATGGTCTTAAGCACACAGGCACGTATTATGTTGTCTCAGTAAATTAAAAACGTGATTGAAGAAGGGGAGTAGGAGACCGAATCAGCCCACGGCATACAAAAACTGGATTTTGGAAGCAGAGTGATAAAGCATGCACATAAATACACATGCATTCAATAGTAGTGAATGGTAAGTTTGCTAAGTATTGTTAGAACTGCAATAAAGAATGTGTAAGAAATAGGTTAAAGGTTAAGGGACACCGATGATGTGATTTTGCAACAAGTATGTAATTGCTAATCTTACTTATTAACCTTTCTATAATGAGTATTGTTCAATTTACTATACAGGTGCCTGCCAGTGAAACAGCAAATTGAGATCAGCTGTTTACCTGTATGAAGATAACTACTCTCCCTGCTGCAACAGTAAAAAGTTGGGTTTTGCCATGCCAGGAGAAGTCCTATCATTTTTTATCTTAGGTTTCCCCGCAACAATAACATGTGTTTTCATGGATAGGTTTGAATCCTTCACACACAAGATCCACTATGACACCATCACATCACACACAGCATACCATGTGCTACTGCACCACTATTCTATGCCACTGATCCCTCACACACAGGGACCAGTGCCTACAAGCTGGTTCCATTGTGCCACTTCTTTTTTACTCTGCGGAACCACTGGCCACTCAAACATGGTACCATCTACATGCAATAGAGTCTGTGTTCATTTATTCAGCCTAGACTGAAATAACCAAACACCTCCTCCCAAGGCTAGGAAGGATGTGATAGGATAATGCTAGCCTCCTTGTCTTTAATAAAATTGTGATTCTATGTACAGTAAAACGTTGCAGATTCAAAATTTGATGGCAAGGCAGGAGGCTAGAGATATGCTCTACAGGTCTAAAATAAAATTTCCTAAAGTGTCTGCATTCGACCAATTAGCTGCTTTCAATTAATCTTCCAATCTCCCTCCAGACAAAGGCCTTACTTGCCATCACACCCCTAACTGTATGCACCTTAAATTCTTCCAATCTTAAACCAGCTTCCTTCATCACAGACTTCACCCACCTGGCAATGGTAGCACTAGTTACTCCTGTAAATGGTTTTACAAATGAAATCAATAACTGATTCACTCCTTCACCAAACTTTTCTAGCATCCATGACTGATATTCTTTCAAGCATCTTATCACACACAACTTAGGTGCTGCATTCAAGTTTGGATAAAACACAGAATTTGTCATAGCTTTTGTTCTTCTACAAATCTCAAATATCACCCCTGTGGGTTGATACAATCTATGTGAAATCTCCAGGGCACAAACATCGGATACTCTTTTGCAAAAAAATAAACATAATAAAGCGGCTAATTTCCACATTAACTCCTTTACTCTTAAATACATATTGCTTGGCCATTGTTGAAACATTTGCAATACTAAAATCACGACCCCAAGAGACTTATACTTAGGCTTCAGGGGCCTTTTTAACCTATCTCCTTTCATAACTCTACAAACAAAAGGACTTCTACCTATCAAAACTCCCCGGACCAAATAATGACCAGCTGCCACAGAGGATCTGAAACAATTAACTGTTCGATAAAATAAATCTTTATCAAATAATTCCCCAAGAAACTTCACTGGACCCAAATCTCTTTCCAAGCACCAACGTAACCAAACTCTCCAGGCACTTCGATACCTCTTCTAAGTTCCCAGTGCCCATGACTCATCACGTAACTCTGAAGCCATTGCGAAATATCTGAGAATCTTCCTGAACCCCTATAATCTTCCAGTAAATAATCTTGCTGTTACCAAAGGATGTTCTTTCTTCCTGCCCCTTACAAAAGTCACTTGCATGAGCTAATTAGAAAAGGAATCTCCACAGCCATCTCCAATACTGTTGGGACCAGAACAATTTGACACCTCTATCACCTGCACTGCAATAGCACTCTCTGTATCACTGAAAAAGGTGGAAACGCTCACCCCTTAATTCTGTCCAATCCTGTACAAATGCATCCACTGCAATTCCACCTGGATCCAGTCTTCAACTTCTGCAATGTATCAACTGAAATGTCAAACGGGACACAAAGAGATCTACCCCTAATGGTCCCAAACAATCCTACATCTCCCTGAAATACCACTCCTGCAATTTCCAATCACTGTAATTTGTTATGTACCTGGAATTCCAATCCACCACCACTTTGTGAATTCTTGGAAAACACTCAGCTTTCAAACAAATCTTGTGCTCCAGACAAAACTCCCACATCTCTTGTGTTAAATCTGCCAATTTCTTGGATCTGCTGACCCACCCCTAATCTGGTGATATAGGTTACTGCAGAAATATTGTCCATTTTCAATAACACTGAAGTACCTGGCAATTGCTGTTTGAAACTGCACTGGGCAAATATCCCTGCTCTTAATTCCAAACAACTGAAATGCTTTTCTTTTTCAAACAAGTTCCAGACTCCACCTGACTTCTAACCTGAAAACGGTGCTCCCCAACCTGCCAAGCTGGCGTGTGTCTCCAGAATGTACTCTGGTAAAGTCCCAAAAATCATTTGACCATTCTATCCCTCCAAAGTGCCCATCCACCAATGTAATTCTTCTATTGGTTCCACACTTAATTTTATCTTGTTCTCTGTATAATAACCCCTTTGCCAAACCTCCCTTCAATTTCTGTAAGGCCCTGAAATGTAAATGCCCTGGAAAAAATGCTTGGATTGAGGAACACCAAAGACCAGTGACTCAAACTAGATCCCTCAACGTCACTTCCTCTTTCCTTAACATGTGTTTCACTACTTCTATTGTCTTCTTTACAGGGAAGTTATAGACGACATTCACTGTGTCTACCACAAACCCAAGAAACTCTAAACTCTGGCTTGGAACTAGAACAGACTTTTCCACATTCACAATAAAACCTAGTCTCTCTAAAAATCGTCTTACCAAATCCAAGTGAGTCAATAACTGGTCCTGACTCCAATTCATGATCAAAATATCATTCAGATATATTTTTAAACTCACTCCTTTTTCCCTAAAATAACCTACCAGAGGCCATAAGACCTTTGTGAAACACCACAGTCCTGAAGATAATCCGAAAGGAAGGCAATTAAATTGATAGAGGACTCCTTTCCATCTGAATTGCAGAAACCTGTCTTTTCTGGTCTATCGGTATTGTAAAGTATGCATCCTTGAGATAGATCTTTATTAACCAATAGTTCTCTGGCAACATATCTTGTAACAGATGAATACTTTCCATCTTGAAATGTCTGTATGTAACATAGAGGTTTATATACCTTAAATGTATATTTGGTCTCCAACTCTTGTCCCTTTTCTCCACTGGAAATAGGATCCTGACAAATCCTATATCTTCCTCTTGCACCTCTACTATAACTCTCTTTTCCAACATTTGTCTCATCTCTGTAACAAAACCTCTTCCTGTCCTTTTGGAAAAAACAACTCCCTTCACTCTTGTTGTTGTATAGGCTCTAAATTTAAATCTATCTGGTAATCTGGTAACCTGAGGTTGCTGCAACAGGGTCTGTTGTTAACCGCTTACATTGTTTCTGAAAACACTTCAACTTTCCTCCCACCTTTAGCGGGACAGAACCAAAACTGAACATAATATTCACCTTGGCCTGAGCTTGTGGTTTGTCCTCGTCCACGAGAGGCTCTATTCCTGCCACCCCTCCAACTCTGAGCGTAGAATCCTGTATACTGTCCCTGTATACTGTCTAATGTAACCCCCTTCTTGACGAATTTGTGATCCGTAACTTCCTGTATTATGGGACTTTTTATGGTCTCGGCTGAGACCTTCCCAGCCCATCCATAAAAACTGCTGCCACTAAACACCTTACGCACAGAGGTTTGTGCCTTATCAAGACTGAATAAATTTGCCAATACTTTTAACCATGCTTTCACTGAAAAGCAGGCCTTTTGCATCCTCTTTGCTTTATTTTACACTCAACTCTCCAAGCTTGTGATTTATATGCATCAGTATAGTCTTCCTGCGCCCCCCTAAGATTCCTGCATTAGCGTTCCCCAGGAGGCAAATCGCCCTTTGGCATCATCCTCTTGAAAAATGTCAATTCATATCTTTGCCTTTAAAAAGAGCCTCCTCAATTAAATCAAACATTCTAGCCAAAGGGCAGAGAACATCTAGAACTCATCCTGGTATTGTTTTAGAGACTTCTCTAGACCGTTCCTTGCATCCCTCCCCATTTTGAAAAAATAAGTAATCAGTTCTGGATCAATATTAGGCGTGGCTGTAACCTGCTCACCAACCTCTGGATGTGAGCATTCCACTTGCGTTACGTTTCTTTCTTCCTTATCTAAAGGCTTCCTAAGCCAGTGTTTTATGTAACCCATCACATGTTCCAATGGCCACCATTCCTTCCCGCTCAGCTGATGAATGTCTGAGGTCAAAAAGCTTCTCTCCCAGAGGGACAGCAGCAAACCTCCTAGCTTTTTCCTTGCATTTGAATATATCATTCAACTCATTCTCCAAACCATCTTCGTAATACAGACTTAAAATGTACCCATCCTAATAATGATGCCTGCCAGGGCATCATCATCCTCATTTGCAATGCTAGATTGCCTATCTTGTGTGTCGCTAAGTACATCCAATCTCGTTGAGCGGCTTGGGCTCCTTTCTGTGAGCCACTAGGGAATCTTCTTCTCATGTCAGCATCCTTAACATGCTTTGTTTTCTTAAGGGCATCTACCGACTGAACCCCTATTAATCTCCTCCTCACCTTCAGAAATTGTTACATACTATTCATCCTCCCTGCTCTTATGAGGGAGTTTATGGTTAAAAACTTCTTGAACTTTCTCCATCACTACAGATTGTAATTCCTGTGAAACTATTTTCCTAATTATATCCTATTGACTTAACTGTCCCATTGCCAGCTCCGTCATTTTTTACATATTTTTTTTTAAACTTTTACATCGAAATGCTCTTTAAATATAAATATCCCTTTTATTTAATCTTTTCCCCCCTGCTTATTCTTTAAATACATATATTTTCCATTGTTTTCCAATACTTCCTACTGATATAGAGTAACCACTGCAAACACATGGGGAAAAAAGATGAAACTAAATTCTCCACGTCTCTCAGCTGGTCTCACGAAGCAATGACTTCTTGAGAGAGATCACTGCTAGGATTCCAGGTGCCTCACATAGAGGACCTGTGCAAATGTGCACAAAAGCCCTTAAAAACAGACACTGTGTGTGAAACACACATCTAGAATATAAGGTCAACTTTTCATCAATAAAGCCCACACTGCATCAATTTTCATAACAACCGGGCCTGACTTCACTGCATGCGGAATGCCACAACAATCTCACCTGAGATGGTGGCCACTTCGCAACGGCATTGGAACAAACAGGCATTTAAAAAGAAAAAACTCGCTGGTGTGCGACTAGCAGAAACAGGTAGGTTTCTCACAACAATCAAGTCTAATTATAAAACAGTATTCCCTTTTAAAAATTGCTATAAAGAAATGTTAAAATTTAAAATACTTAATTTGTTAACCCTTTTAAAAGAATCTATCATCCCGAAACCTACAATATACCCATAAATTGGGTTTGTTATGTTTCTATAACTAAAACCAATACTTCCTACCAAATTATACCTAAAGAAACATCTTACAAACTATACATTTCAATCAAATACACTTCAAGCAATAAGCCATGTAGTAACTAATGTTATTGTAATGTACTATATCCAATCATCAATCACTAAAGTAAACCTTAGTCATTGAACAACTAAATCAATATTTCATGAATAACCAAACTCAATATAGGTTTAACAATTGTATTTCCCTATTGGTTACAATTCTAATGCATTGGTTATTTTCAAACTTTATTCAATCAGCTCAGAATTAGTTTATTAGCGACCAACAATAACAATCTAATCAGAACCTGAGAAAACATATGTTTTCTAATGCTTCAGCATAAGCCAACAAAGATGAATATGTCGACATTAATAGCACACTTCAGCAATCAGTTCGGCAATCATTTGTCACGGTCAACGTCACCCAAAGAATACCTACCTAACCCAGATTAGCATCAGCATGTGGGATTTCATGCGAAAACAATTTAGGAATGTGAATTTGGAAAACATCTAACTAGAAGAAAACTATAAAAACAGCGCAGTTGGTACCTAGAAAGAAAGGCACAAAAGTTAATCAGTCACATTGTCATAGCTACCTATCCATGGAATGGATCAGCAACAAAGTCAGTCTTCGTCTTCCGTTCATGAATCGATCAGCAATGCATCAGGGTCTAAAGAGCAGAGCCCAATGACAGAATCTCAAATCGCGTCTCCTCACGTCATCAGCATTCTCCCCTCGCATCTCAATTATGAAGTTTTAGCCCCTTGTCACGTCTTTTTATTAGAGTTTCCAGTCCATTGCCCTAATTCCTAATTGGTCAGTCAATCACATTTATTACTGTCACCAATGAATTTTGTTTAACAAATCTATGAATTCTAATATTACGCCGTTCACAGTTCATTGATTGGTTCACTGTACGATGTCATCATCCGGCTCATCAGGTATCGAAAATGTTGCATCTTCTTCTCCAGTCGGTGTCTCTATTGTTTGAGTCCTGGGAAAGTACATTGAGTCTGCCTTACATCAAAATGTAACAAGTTTAGTTCCATCATCTCCTGTCCGTCGGTACATTGCAGAAAACTCTACCAAGGCAAATTTTATTAAACAGTAAACGGTTCACGTCCAGTTCAATGCACCAGCAACGTCTACACTGTGCATCTATTAATTCAGCTCCTCCATGAGGCCTGGAAAGACTAGGCTACAACTTTGGCTAAGTTAACTCTACCATATAATGCAAAACATAGGTTATACATCTCAATATGGCATATTACTACATTATTAATACATACTTTCATTATTTCATGCATTTTTGATCATTTTAGTATAAATTCGTATAAGTAGCTGCCATTCCCCGTGGGCACATTTCCAAATGTGCACATTATTTTCTCTACAATTAATTCAAGTCAAGTCAAGTCAAAGGAACTTTATTTCAGCTACAGGAGCCATGAAAGCGCATAGCAGCAATAAATAAAAATAAATACACAAAGTAATAAATGTAACAATACATATAATGATAAAAATGGAATAAAGATAAAATACACACACACAGTGTGATGGAACAGTCTTGTTGGAACCATTAAGCAGATAATAATTTCCCTCTAGCAATCCAGCTAGCTCCGAGGAACTTGGCAACGGCGATCACTAGCGTTAGCCTAGTGTCTGATCTGAGGATTCGCAGGGCTATTTCAGAGCTGTGGACTCCCAGCAGTCTGCATGCCGGGGCCAGCCATTTCCTACGCGAGGCAGTGTACGCGGGGCAGGCAAAAAGGACATGAGGGAGGTTCTCAATGGGGGCTTTGCAGGCTGGACAAGCAAATGATTCTTTGTGTGACCAGCAGCTGGTGAAAAGTCTTAGTGGTAGCGTTCCAATGCGGAGCTGAAAGTACAGTTTCCTTTCCATTGGGACCGTGATTATGACCCAAGATCTTCGTGATCTGCCATTTGCCAATAAGATTTCTTTAGTTCGCTTTTTTCGAGGGAAAGATGGAGGTGGTTGGTGAATTCCAGAGTTCACTGAGCCCGAGTGAGTAAAGTGACCCATTGATGTATCGTAGCCAGGGGATGCTGTGAAGATGATCAGCTTTTAAAATAACCTGCAGGGCTACAGTAAAGGTTTCAAGCTCTGGGGTAGTCCAGAGACGTTGCCAGTACAGGAGAGGACGTAGGCGGGCTTTATGACCGATGCGTTTTATGCCAAGATCCTTAAAAAGGGGGAACAGTGGAGTGCTTGGCGGAAGGGACACAAGGTTTCTTAGGAAGTTGTTTTCAGCTATGATTATGTCTTGGATTTTGGCGTAACCCCATAGTTCAGCCCTGTAAAGTGCTGAGGTCACAGCCTGGGCTTTGTATATCTGTATTGCTGGGTGAATTGGTTTTGTGTGTGAGAGGTGAAAGTTTTTTTTAATAGTACCCCTGTTATTTGCTTTAGTTTTAAAGCTTGCTTTCCTATGTGGGATTTCCAAGACATGTTGTCAGTCAATGCTATACCCACGTAGCTGAAAACGCCCACCTTCTCAAGTGTGGTGCCCTCTAGTGTAAACTTCCCTCTAAAAGCTCTATGGGGATTGAGGGTCATTAGTTTTGTTTTAGAGGCATTGATTTCAAGTCCCTGCGTTGAGCAGAATTTCTCAAAGCATGTGAGGAGTTTCCTTAGTCCACTAGGGGTCTTAGATATCAGGAGAGTATCATCTGCACAGAGCATGACAGGCATTTTTTGTGTGCCAAGTGATGGTGCGTCAGCCTCCACTCTAAGCAGGGAGGGGACGATTTCATTGATATACAGAGAGAAGAGGGTCGGGGCAAGGACACACCCTTGCCGCACACCCCTTGATACATGGATTCTATCAGTTAGTTGCCCCTTGTAGTCCCACCTGACTCGTGCGTAGCTGTCCTCGTGGAGCCGTATCAATAGTGCTAGGATATGCTCCGGGATTCCCATTCGGGAGAGAGTGTCCCATAGTTTGTTGCGAGGTACTAGGTCAAAAGCAGACTTTAGATCCACAAAAGCTACATATAGGCTCCCTTTACCAATGAGCACTGTTTTCCAGTATAAAAATAGGAACCTGAGGGCTTGGTCAGTGGTAGATATTTTTACCCGGAACCCGGCTTGGAGGGGACTAAGGATATCATGTTCAGTCATCCAGTCTTCGATCTTTCCCAAGAGGCAGTGGCAGAAGACTTTTTGCACACAGTCAATAAGACTAATTGGTCTGTAGTTGCAGGGGAGTGATCTGTCGCCTTTTTTAAAGATCGGGACAACAATAGCCCCTTTCCAGGACTCAGGGATAAGCGCCCCAGATGCTATTGCGTTCGCTATGATGGTGAGGTATCTTGACCAGGATGCAATGTTGGTTGAGAACAGGTCTGCTGGAACACCATCCGAGCCGAGGGCCCTGCCGCGTTTTATGGTGCATGGGGAATATATTATGTCACTTTGAGAGAACAGCTGGGGCACTTCAGTGGTGGGTGCTAAAGAAGTGTTTAGGCAGGAGTCCATGTGGACAGGAGTGGGGCTATCATGGTCATGGGAGTACAGCCTACTAAAATGATCTACCCAGTCTTTCGGGGCGATGTTGGTTGTAATGTTCAATCCACTGCTTTCTGGGCCTCGCTCTGCCAGGGACCAGAACAGACTACAATTCCTCTTGCGCAAAGCGTCGCTAAGTGCTGTCCACCACTTATCTTGGTCACGCTTGGTTTTGCGTATGGCTGACTTGCAGGACTTCCTAGTTAGGCGGATGGCGTTGGCATCCTTGGATTTAATAGCTTGGATTAAGTGCTTATTTAAGGACCGGCACATTTTATTGAACCAGCTGTGCCTACCTTTGGGTCTCTTGCCATCATGGGCTGGGGATACTGAGAAGTGGGCTGCGATATCCCTGAAGCATGAGGTGTGAATTAAACTTATTTCCTTATAGGGGATTGCGGGACCCACCTCTAGGTCCATTAATATAGTCTTTAGGGTGTTATTAGCTGCGTTGATGAGTGCGGGCCGAGCCGCAACCTTGTCCCACTTTAGGTGTCGTTTGTCGTTAACCAGACGAATACCCTCTGGTGCTGCTACTGAGGAGTTAATCGTGGGTGAGTAGTTGCCCAAAGCTAACGTATGGAAAGAGATAGGATTAGGATCACTTTCAGTTCTTTCAATGATTGTCATGTCGATGACTAGGGGCCATAATCTTATGTTGAATAGACAGTAGTCGATTCTGCTGGTGTGGATGGTTTTGTTGAATGTGTGACGGCCTTTGCGTCTGATTTGGTTCTGCCATCTAATGCCCTGAGCCCAAATTCCATGGTCAGTGACTTTACTTGGACAGCTACCTGCGTCCATCTCTTGATGGGTGGAATGGACAGGGCGGGGATTGACCAAGCTCGATCCTCCTCGTCTGTGGACCTGAGATCATCCCAGTCTAGAGGTGCGAATGTGACATTAAGGTCACCTGCCACAATGGTTTTATGATGGCGGGGACAGTTTTGCAAGAGGGCTGCCAGGACACACAGGGTTTTGGAGACTTGACCCCCCCTTGACCCCTCGAGTGTAGATATTGAAGCTGTTCACAACAGTGTCAGGCCTGAATGATAGGCGAAGACCTAACAGGTCGGGAGAATCGGTGGGTAGCTGTAATATACAACAGTTAAGTGATGTTCTGATCCAGATGGTCAAGCCCCCAGAAGGCCTGCCTCTAGTACTGGGCACAGCAGGTATGTGGAAGTTTGAATAGCCTGTTCGAAAAAGTGGATCAGTTGACCATGTCTCTTGAAAAAGGCATATGTCATGTTCTTCAATAAAGGAGGAAAAGGATGGAAGAGGGAGAATAGATTTCAAACCTGCCATGTTCCATGAGACAAGTCGTACCCTAGTGAGTGGAGAAGCTATCCTGTCTAATGGCCTGGTATTTACATAATTAGCTGCCAGAGGTTGGTTTGGCAGGTGAGGTTGAGTGGGAAGAAGTGGCTCAATACCAATGTTGGTCAGTGAGACCTGGGGTGAGTGGTGATGTTCCTCTAATGGAGCTGACCTGGCCCTGGTGAGGTAAGTGTTTGCAGGCTTAGCTATCGGTTCTTGATTTGGTGGGCAATATTCCTGCAAGGTGAGAAATGCAGTATTGTCATATTTGCACAGTAAGCCGTCAGAGGTCTGGGGAATATGTCATGAGAGGGAGAATAGGTACTTGCACTGGCAGTGTTAGGGATTGCAGCAGGCCTGGAGGTGATTGATATATGTTGGTTGCGTGGTTTTTCAGCATAGATTTTAGATGAAGCTTTAAGTCAATCGTTCTCACCAAGGGTAGATAAATTATTTGCTAGGCAGTAGCTCGGGCAATCCCCGTAGTGCGCGGGTGGCCTAGGATATTTTAACTGGATGTGCAAGTGTGCTGGCGGGCTTGTTCTTGCATCTAGGGCCACCAAATTGCCCACCATGGTCCCGTCCTTGTGTGTCAGTTTTAAAATGTCAAAATGTGTTCCCCGGTCAGGCTATCTTGCTACATTAATTATCTCCTCACGTATTACAGAGTGACGGCCTCTTACATGGCGAATCCAGTGAATTGCCTTGTTTCTGATAGAGTCTGCCCCTTCCTTTTGTGTCGATGTGTTTAACTTGGGAACTTTGACCATTAGAACTACATTTCCTGATTGAGACCAATCAATGGCAGGCTGTACAGAGTATTTTGGGGCAGTATTGCTCATGAGTTTGGAGATTTTGTGATGTTCGTCTAGTGCATTCCCTGCGCCTAAGCTGTTATGCAAAGGAGGCTGGTGGAAGTTCTTGGTCTTAACACCGGCTGAGAGGAGGCCATCACAACTGGGTGCTGAAAAAATGGGCAGATTCGTCGTGGTGCCTGGTAGGGTTGGGCTTTGGTTAAAGTTCATGGTAGCCGTGTCATCTGAAAGAGTTAACTGTTGTACTATTGCAATTAAGGAGTTAACCATGAGCTTAAGTTCTAGTACTTCCTTTTTTAATTCTTGTATGCATTGAATGTGCTGTGGGTTTATGTGAGTTGAGTGTGTGTTTGCGGCTACTAGCCCATCCACCCTGGTACCTGGGTCGAGGTCATCATGTGATTCTAGGGCATTAATTAACGGGTTAAAGTGGTTGCTGCACTGGATGAAATCGTTAAGAGCCCAGTGGTAGCTCGTTCACTAGAGATGGAGCAGTGTGTGATAAAATTCCTGCCCTCTCCCTGCCCTGTAGTGGCTGTGTCCTGTTGCCCACATTTCACAAAAATCTCAGCAATTCTTTTAGGGCCAGCCCTCCTTTTGGTTGGGGAGCGCTCCCCCCCAGTACCGTTAAAGTTATTTCCCTGAGAAGTAGTTAAAATTCCCTCGCATTCACCCAAAAGCGAGTCAATTCTGTCCATAACGCAGTTACTAGCTGCATGCGTGTGCCTTTTCCACTTAGCTTTTAGCACTGCCCCTGCCCCAGCCTCTACTGCTTTCCTTTTACCCATCTGGGACTGTTATTGGTGATAAAATGTTCTATAGAGTACCAATATAACAATGCAACCTACGGGATGGCACAGTATCAGTATTGGCAATAGCGCGTAGAGCTAAGATCAATGATGCCTACTTGAATGGTCAATGTTGGGGGGGGGGGGGGGGGGGGGTGGCCCAGCTCGGGCGTGGACGGGCCCACGCGCGTCAAGCAACTTGGGATATGTAGTCCCTCTCAAGTCTTTAGCGTGAACCCGCGCAGCGAGGTTCCCCCACACTCTTTATACCGCTCGTTGGTGTCAAGTGGGTGCAGGTGGAAATGGCCACCTCCTGGGGCCTCAAAGCAGCTTGGGATATGTAGTCCCTCTCAAGTCTTTAGCACGTCCCGCGCAGCGAGGTGCCCCCACACGCTTTATAGCGCTCGCTGGTGTCAAGTGGGTGCAAGTGCAGGTGAAAATGGCTGCCTCCTGGGGCCTCAAAGCAGCTTGGGATATGTAGTCCCTCTCAAGTCTTTAGCGCGTCTACAATTAATTTGTCTATGAACTTTTTTGATAATCAGAACACAAACACTCATTAATAATTTCCAATTAGCAGATCTGCTTCAGCAAAGTGAATACAAGTTCTGCATAATGCTAGCCTCCTGTCTTGCCATAAAATCTATGCACCTGAACTTCTGGCAAGAGCTACCAAGCTCAGTCAACATCCTTGCTGTGCTGACTGCGTCCTGGCCAAGGACAAACTGGTCTTGGCACATCATCACCTGGAGGAGGCTGGGCTTCCTCTCCTTCACTTTCATTAATGAACTGACTAACTTGTTTTTAGTTTGGGTACTTTTCTAACATGTTTTACCATTTTAATTTTTGTACCTTTGACAATAATTTCCAATGAGCTGGAATTGTTAGCTGGGGAGCCTTTTTACAATTTCTTGACAGTACTGAAGATTGAACTTAGTAATAAGCCTGTAATACCCCTCTATAAGCTTAACATAATCCTGCATACAAGATAGATAATGGGGAAAAAAAAGTTTTAGATAATCCCCAGGGTTTGATAAACCCAATAAGAAAAGTCAAGCATGCAGCCGAAAACTGTTCCTTGAAAGATATTGACAATTTAATTGAATAAGTGGAAAATATTTTGTCACTTTAGAGGCAGAAGAAAAGCCCTGACCAATGGAAGAAAGCTTCACATGTTTTATTAAGCAAGATAAACTGATAAACGTTTTACTTTTTTATTAAGTAAGACAAACCAATAACATCGATAACACCTGATAACAGTCCAATATTGACTATGGATGATAGTTTTAAAAAAACAGACTGGCCTTGTTGGAATTTCTGCAGTTGAAAGAAAAAACATAATGTCCCAAATGATATATGCAAATATTGTTTTAGTGTGTTAATGTCTGTTGTTGATGAAACTTTTATTCCTACCGCTGATCAAACATGCATTCATGATACAGTAAGTGTAGATGCATTATGGAAAAAAATAAGAAAGGTGAAATATCTGGTCATATCTTTATTTAAAAAAGTAGAAAGGGTGTTGCTAAAGGGGACCACCAGCATAAGAGGAGAAAGTAGAGAAGACAGTTGTTTGTAAAATAGGCCATGTGAAAACAGAAGTGCTAAGGAATCTGGGCTTCAGTTCCAGGACGGTCCTGATGAATGGCAGTTGATTACAAAATAGTTGAGTGCTAATAATGCCCAGCAGGGAGAATAGGCAAGTCTGGGTGTAATAAAGGAAAAGGTAGAACAACAAATTGGTGAGCACACATTGGTGAGGGTACTAACTCACTTGTTCCTAAATCATATGCTTAAATATAATCTCAGCCCAACGCACTGTAGTTCCAAATGAGCCCCATGATTCTATTAGACTTATTTTGTCCAGTCCTGAATTTGAGGATTGGCTACTGGGATTAGACATGCAAACTTCACCAGCTAACTGGTCAGGAATACAGTTTATATACAGCTGCCCCTTTTTTCCAACTTTCTCCACTATGGCAGTTCCATTGCATACAGAAGGTAGGATACAGATGTGTAAAACAGTTAGACCCAATAGCATGCTGTCATTAAATTAGATTAATTGGCAGGGAGTTAACTAAAGAATGCGATAGAGAACTGCCCAGGGTATAAAATAAAACCCTTGAAGAAATACATAACCTTGTTATGGACACCCCTCTTGGCTTAGATGTCCCTATCAGATCTCATTTAATTCAAGCGGGCATTATATGTAAATCGGATACAACTACCCCACATACGGCATTGACTACCCTGGAGCTACTCAGTTGCATGTGCTTTCCTGGAATTCAGAGAGATTAAATAGAAACATTTTTGACCTGACGTGGAGGGAATTTATAGATTTATATGTTTGTATGTTCCAGGAGACATGGAAGAATGGTTATTTATCTATAGTATTGAGGCTTGCGCATAGTCTTCTGGCAGACCATCCAGCTGATTGCTTTTATGGCTTAAGATTTTACCCAACTGCAAAATATGCAAGGTAGATATACTATCCCCAAATGTATTAGTTATTAAGCTTAGAATTAACTAGTAGAACAAGCATGAATATTTATAATGTTTACACTCTTTCTTCCCCTAAACACCAAGAGTCTACTACTCTATCTTAGAGAACCACATTAAAACCATTAATATTCAACGTCTAATCCTAATTGCTGGGGATCTTAATCTTACTCATGAACTGTTAGAGTATGTACCCACTTTAACTGAACTAAAGGATGAGGCACTAGGTATAGCAGCTACTGAAGCTAAACCAATTACAAATTTGGCGGTAGCAGCATTACAGCTGGCTTCTTTAAAAATCTCACAAAGGGTTACATGCTCGTAATGGGAGAACACCCTCTGGTATTAAAGGGGCTTACACGTTTAAGCGTGGTACCTATGGCAGCAGGATTGACTACATAATTTTAAACTTTAAATGATGACCTCTACTACAGGATTTGGTCATTATACACAGAGAAGACAGCGAACACAACACTCTTAAATATTTGCCATTTTAAGATAAAGCTATGCCTATAAATAACATCAAGCTAGTAGTTGGGAATACCCAGAGGTAAAAAAGAAATGGCCACACATTTCCAACACCAGGGAGTGTTGGCCTGTATGTACAAGGCATACATAGCTGAATTAAACCCTCATGAGGTGTTATAAGCTGACCAAATTCCAATCACTGATATACATCAGGAATTATTTCTGATTTTGAAGTATCTATTTACTATGGGCAGCAGGTCACATTTGGTTCGGCCATATGCAAAGGTAACTTGGTTTAACAAAGATTGTAAAAAGGCCAAGACCATCTTGACTTCTGCTGTTAAATCTCATTGCAGATATACAGTCAGGGAGATCAGGAATCATTATTGAGGCTGCCCAAAACAATGATTAGTGTTCCTTTTTTCATATCATCGTCCATGGCAGCATTTAAAATTTCAGTTGAACAGAGAATTATTTAACGTACAGGCCTGGATTGCCCATTTTTGCACTCTTTACTGTTCACCTTTACTAACTGCCACTTCTTCTTTATTATAATTTTATGAAATTACTCCATTTAACTTAACGCATACGCAATTTAATATTTACTGTACATGAAATAAGATTTCAATTGATTTATTCTGCTCAAAGATTACAGTATGGGCCACCTATGTAAAATCACATACCAACAAAATCTTGCCTGCAGCAGAGATTCCCCTTTCATAGAGAGAAGATGCGATTATAAAGAGTTATAAAAAGAGATTAAAAGATGATTCAGCTAACTAGAGACCGATCAGCTTATTAGATAATGTACAGAAAGTGTTTTGTAAGCATGTACTGGAGAGATGGCAAGAATGGACTGCAGAAAACCAGATTATATCCACATTACAGTCTGGCTTTTAAAACAAGGGTAGTACAGTAGACCAGGTTTTTCAATTTTGTGTGCTACATTGGAAGCATGTCACTCATTTAAAACAACATCTGTAACTGGGTTTTATGGATCGGACATTGAACAGTCAAAAGATTTCAGCCCTACAGACAGTATCATCTGCAGACAATACCTTGTTAATATCCAAGACCCCAATGAGGCTTTACGTTTTATTGAATAGGTTCCTTGACTTTTTCAAGCAGCGAGGGCTGGAAATCACGGTAGATAAGACCAAAAATATGACCTTGAATCAGCACAGGACGTACAAGGGCAGCACGAGACTAGAGAATAGTGTCAGTGAGAGAGTAAATTAATTTGAATATCTAGGAATACACAATCTCACAGATACATTCACGGGCTTGAGCAAATGTGAATTGATTGTCCAACATAGGGTATCAGCAGTATTGAAAATGTCTAAAAAACGTATTCAAGATCAGTCTTCCCTGCTATGTAGATATATTCTCCTCAGGCTCAAGGAGCAGCTTTATATAGGGCTGAGATATGGGGTACAGTGGGATGTAAAGGCTGAACTACTAAAGGGAATAACTTTATTAGAACCCTTTTTAACTTGCTTGCAAGTACCCTAATATGCCTGCTTTATCTAGCCTTAGGCCTAAAAAGAAATGCAAATAAGGCTAAATTAAGACCACTTGTTTATTGCCTTAATCTTTAGTATGCCCCTGAACTGGTCTCAGATTGGAACTAGTTCAGCTGATGGGGATGGCTAAGGCGAATAATGGGTTGTTGGTTGACTGGGATGTGAACCCTGGTCAAGCAACAGCCACAATCTCATACAGGATGAGCCCCAAAATGTAAATAAATTAACCCTTGCCTAACCCTGAGTAGCTAGGCACAAAAAGCAGGCAGGCTACACTTGGAGGCAATGTGTTAAGTATTCATGCAGTACACAAACAGCAACTGAGTGAATACACAATAAAAATCCCAAACCACTTTAAAGAAAGAGAAAATTGTAATAAACTGTATGCAACCAATACCACGAAAATCCAATTAGAAGAACCAGAGTTCTGAACTTTTAAAGTTTATCAAAATAGCAAGTCCCCAGTTTTAGAAAACGACCACCTGGGCACCTTTAGTACCAAAACCAAGGGTCCAGGAGAAGAGGGAGACCTCTTCAGGGTGCAAGACTCACTCAGGCCTGGGTCCAGGTTTAAGATGGTGTGTGCCTATTATGTTTCTGTCGCTCAAAAAAGGAGACAAGCTGAACTAGCCTTTGGAGTCACTTCTGGTGTCCTGGGTATAGGTGGTGATGGAGGACTCTGCAGCAGGGCTGGTCTCTGAAGGTCACAAGCAGACTCCAGGCAGCAAAGCAGTCCTTCAAGGTAAAGCATCAGTCTGGTACAGTGCACAATAGGTCACAACAGCAGCAGGCAGTCCACTGAGAGTCCTTCCACAGGTACAGTAGTGAAATAAAAAGCAGGTCTGAAAGTGCTCTTTTCATACCCTGGTGCCCTGCTCCTAGAAGTTGGGAGAAGTTTCTAGAAGGGTTCTCCAAAGTCCCAGGAATTTCCTGCCTCCCCTGCCCTGGGCTCTTAGCTGGCTGCACTAACAATACAAGGTTGTTAAGCCTATTGTGTGGTGGCAGAACCCAGCCTATTCAGTTGCAAGTGGGACTGTGCTTAGCCCATGTGAGAAGCTGGCCTGGTTTGTAGTGGCTACCAGAGGTACTTACACCTTATACCGGGTCCAGTGATCCACCTTAGTGAAATATAGGCAGTGTCTAGCAGCTTAGGCTGTCTAGGGGTAGCTGTAGCAGAGCAGCCAAGGCTGAACTAGGAGACTACAAAGCTCTTGCAATACCACTAGTCACACAGTACTTATACACAATAAAAGACAATACTCAGTGTTACCAAAAATAAAGGTACTTTATTTTAGTGACACATGGCCAGAAATATCTTAGAGGCACTACTCCTTCCTAATTGCGAGTCGCAGCGCGATGCTGCATTGCTTTGTGACCACGAACGTGGTTGCAAAGCAATCGCAGTTACCACCAGTGTCACACTGGTGGTAACCCATTCGCAATTCCCCTTTGTGAATGACCTGGAAAATATTTTTTCAGAGCAGGCAGTGGTCCTATGGACCACTGCCTGCTCTGAAAAAATGAAACTGAAACGTTTCACTTTTTCATTTTGTAATGCATCTCGTTTTCCTTTAAGGAAAACAGGCTGCATTACAAAAAAAAAAAAAACTGCTTTATTTAAAAGCAGTAACAAACATGGTGGTCTGCTGTCTCCAGCAGGCCACCATCCCTGTGAGTGCTGCGAGTGGAAAGGGGGTCTCAAATTACGACCCCCCTCATTAATATTAATGTGGTGGGCCTTTGCGACCCTCTTGCGAGTCGTAGATGGCGTCAGGGACACCATCCTGCATTGAGACTCGCAAATTCAGGACATTCGTACATCTGGCCCATAGTCACACAGTACTTATACACAAGCAAAGACAATTCTCAGTGTTACCAAACATAAAGGTAGTTTATTTGGATGACACAGTACCCAAAATATCTTAGAGCCAATACTCCTACTGGGGGTAAGCATTATACACAATATATACACTAGACACCAAAATATGGCAAGTAAATTAGTCATAGGATAGTGCAAACAATCAGAAATGCTATAGATTTTAATGAGAAAAATAGGTCTAGGGGCAACACAAACCATATACTAAGAAAGTGGAATGCGAATTACGAATTCCCCCCTAGACAAGTGCAAAGTGTGCAGAATCACTGGGAGAGTAAGAATACAGTAAAGGTAAGTAAATTACCCCACCCCAGAGCCCAGAAAGGCAGGTGTAAAGTACTGCAAGTTTCCTTATGACACACTACACCTCATGATTGGAATTACTGCAAGAACCAACCAAGTCTGCAAACAACAAACCGATTCCTGGACCTGAAGACCTGCAAAAGAAGGAGACAAAGTCCAGAAGTCGAAAGAGGTTCCAGGGAGGGCAGGAGCCCCTGCCAACCCAGAAGAGGGTGCAAAAGAAGAGTCCCTGGTTGGACGAACACTGCAGAAATGCACCCTAGGAAGATGCCAGAGGGTTCCTGCGTGATGCAAAGGATATCCCACGTCGTGAAGTTGAATACAGACGAGTTTTGGCGCTGGATTCCTCCAACAAGCCTTGGTTCTGGCAAAGTCCCGTTTTGCGTCAAGTAGGCGCTTTCTGGACCCAGTGTGTTTTGCCTGTCTCACTGAGATCCTGCTAGCCAGGACCCCAGTGCTCATAGTTTGTGGCCTAATGTGTGTGTTGTCAGTAGTGCTTAACTGTGTTACTGAGGCTCTGCTAACCAGAACCTCAGTGCTTATGCTCTCCCTGCTTTTAAATTTGTCACTGACTTCATTTACCAATTTCAATTGGCACACTGGACCCCCCCCCTTATAAGTCCCTAGTATATGGTTCCTAGGTACCCAGGGCATTGGGGTTCCAGGAGATCCTTATGGGCTGCAGCATTTCTTTTGCCACCCTTAAGGAGCTCAGACAAACCCTTACACAGGCCTGCCATTGAAGCCTGCGTGCAATAGTGCACACACTATTTCATAGCCATTCTCACTGCACTTAATCAACTTATAAGTCACCTATATGTCTAACCTTCATCTACTGAAGGCTAGGTGCAAAGTTACTAAGTGTGAGGGCACCCTTGCACTAGCAAAGGTGCCCCCACGGAGTCCAGGGCCAATTCCCAGGACTTTGTGAGCGCGGGGACACCATTGCACATGTGCACTACATATTGGTCAATACCTATATGTAGCTTCACAATGGTAACTCCAAATATGGCCATGTAAGGTGTCTAAGATCATGGAATTGTCCCCCATTCGAAATTTGGTATTGGGGAGCCAATTCCATGCATCCTGGGGGCTCCACCATGGACCCCCAGTACTGCCAAACCAGCTCTCTGAGGCTTGCAATGCAGCTACAGCTGCTGCTACCTCACAGACAGGGTTCTGCCCTCCTGGGGTCTGAGCATTTCAGTCCCAGGAAGGCAGAACAAAGCATTTCCTTTGGGAGGAGGGTGTTACTCTCCCTTTGGAAATAGGTGTTACAGGCTGGGGAGGGGTAGCCTCCCCCAGCCTCTGGAAAAGCTTTGAAGGGCACAGAGGGTGCCCTCCTTGCATAAGCCTGTCTACACCAGTTCAGGGACCCCCAGTCCCTGGTCTGGTGCGAAGCTGAACAAAGGAAAGGGAAGTGACCACTCCCCAGTCCATCACCACCCCAGGGGTGGTGCCCAGAGCTCTCCAGTGTGTCCCAGACTTCAGCCATCTTGTTTTTCAAGGTGTGGGGACACTCTGGAGGCCTCTGAGTTGCCAGTGCCATCAGGTGATGTCAGAGGCCCCTCCTGAAAGGTCCATACCTGATAAGGTAGCCAATCCCCCTCTCAGGGCTATTTAGTGTCTCTCCTGTGGGTTTCTCTTCAGATTCTACTAGCAAGTTTCCGGCAGGAATCCTCTGCAACTACTACTTCATCCTCTGACCTCGGATCGACCGCAGACTGCTCCAGGATCCGTTATAACAGCAACAAAGTATCCAGAAGGGCTACTTTTCCTCTGCAGCTTCAGCTCCAGCTAGCAACTGCAACAGTTTCAACATTGTGCACGCTCTGGGGACTCCCTGTCTTCACCCTGCACCAGAAGGACCGAAGAAATCTCCTGTGGAGTGACTGAGTCACTTCCCTGCTCTGGCAGGCACCTTCTAAGTCGACGACTGGTTCTCTTGGACTCCTCTCCTAGCGACGAGGGTGCTCCTAGGTGGTAGACCCCTTCGACACAGACTGTTCTAAGGTCCTGCTGTCCAAATTTGGAGGAGGTAAGAGCTTGCCTTCCCCGTTTGCGACAGTACTCCTGTGCACCGTTTCATCTTCATCTCCTGGGGCCTCTGTGCTCTATTTGCAAGAATTCTTCTTGCACAGCCTGGCCCCGGTCCCCAGCACTCTATCCTGCGATACCCAACTCGCTGAGTTGTCCTCCGGCGACGTGGGACCTTCCTTTGTAGTGCTGCACCAACTGCAATTTGCACCTTCTTTGTCCCCGTGTCCTGGGACTCCCGTGGGTGCTGCCTGGTCATCTCTGAATTCCCTCCAGTGTTGGGTGCCCCCTCTGCCTCCTCAGTCCGCGTTGATGCCCCCAGGTCGCTCCTGGGTCCAGGCAGCTCCACTTTGACGCAAAACGTGACTTTGCTTGAACGAAGGCTTCTTTGATGAATCCAGCGCTGAAACTCGCCTGCATCCAACATCTCTTCATGGGATATCCAGTGCATCATGCAGGAACCCGTAGTCATCTTCCTTTGGTGCATTTCTGCAGTCTTCGTCCAACCAGGGACTCTTCTTTTGCACCCTCTTCTAGGTTGGCAGGGGCTCCTGTCCTTCCTGGAACCTCTTCTGACTTCTGGACTTGGTCTCCTTCCTTTGCAGGTCTTCAGGTCAAGGAATCCACCATTTGTTGTTTGCATTCTTGCTTGGTTCTTGCAATAACTCTAATCACGACTTCTGGTGTGTCCTAAGGAAACTTGCAGTATTTTACTCCTACTTTCCTGGGCTCTGGGGTACTTTACCCACCTTTGTGGTTTTCCTATTCTACCAGTGATTCTCTAAACACTACACTTGTCTAGGGGGGAATTTGTGATTCGCATTCCACTTTCTTATTATATGGTTTGTGTTGCCCCTAGACCTATTTTCTCCCATTGCATTCTATAGCATTTCCTATTGTTTGCATTATCCAATGTCTAATTACTTTACTTATTTTAATGTCTAGTGTATATATTGTGTATAATACTTACCTCCAGAATGAGTATTGCCTCTAAGATATTTTTGGCCTCGTGTCACCCAAATAAACTACCTTTATTTTTGGTAACACTGAGTATTGTCTTTATTTGTGTATAAGTACAGTGTAAACATAAGTGGTATTGCAGGAGCTTTCCATGTCTCCTATTTCAGCCTAAGACGCTCTGCTATAGCTACCTCTATCAGCTTAAGCAGCTAGAACACTACTACTTCACTAATAAGGGATAACTGGACCTGGTATAAGTACCCAAGGTACCCACTACAAACCAGGCCAGCCTCCTACTATCTATGACCTCATCTGCCCTGGGTATAGGGTGAGGATCTGTTTTTGTAAGTGTATTGAGCCCTCTGTAGTCTACACAAAACCTAATTTCTCTCTTTCCATCTTTATTATTAGGTTTGGGGACAAGCACCACTGGGCTGGCCTAGGGGCTTTCTGAGTACTCAATAACACCTAGGTCAAACATCTTCTGAACCTCAGACTTAATACAGGCTCTGACATGGTCAGGTTGCTTATAAATCTTACTTTTGACAGGAAATCTGACTCCAGTATCAATGGTATGTTCCCACCAAGTAGTCTGACCACGTGTGAGTGAAAAGAGTTCTGAAACTTGGCCTAGGAGGTTCTTGCAGTCCTCCTTTTGCTCTGTAGTAAGGCAGTCGGCAAGCACAACTCCCTCCACTGAGCCCTCAGCTGCAGTGTTGGAGAAGAGGTCAGGTAGAGGGTCACTCTCTTCTTCCTGCCCCTCATCTTTGGCCATGAGGAGGGTCAAATCTGCCCTATCATAATAGGGTTTAAGGCGGTTGAAATGAAGTCCCCCGAGGGGACTTCTTGCGCTGCCAAGGTCTACCAAATAGGTGACCTCACCCTTCTTTTCCACAATAATATGTGGTCCACTCCATTTGCCTTGGGTTGCTCATGGTGCCACAGGCTCCAAAACCTACACCTTCTGTCCTGGGTGGTACTCAGTCAGGACAGCCTTCTGGTCATGCCACTGCTTTTGAAGCTCTTGGCTGGCCTGAAGTTTTTAGTGGCCTTTTCCATGTACTCATCCATCCTTGATCTTAGGCCAAGCACATAATCCACGATGTCTTCTTTAGGGAGCTTCAAGTGTTCCTCCCAACCCTATTTGACAAAAGCAAAGGGACCCCTAACAGGGTGACCAAATAGGAGTTCAAATGAGCTGTAGTCCACTACTTTTTGGGGTACATCCCTGTAGGCAAAAGGAGGCGTGGCAGGAGGACATCCCGTCTCCTTCTGAGTTTTTCAGAGAGTCCTGTGAGCATGCCTTTGAGAATTCTGTTAAATCTCTCAACCAGTCCATTTGTTTGTGGATGATAGGGTGTGGTGAATTTAAAGGTTATACCACACTCCTTCCACAAGGCTTTTAAGTATGCAGACATAGAGTTACTACCCCTGTCTGATACTACCTCTTTAGGAAAGCCCACCCTGGAAAATATTCCCAGGAGGGCATTTGCCCCTGCAGGTGCTGTAGTGGTCCTTTAGGGGATTGCTTCTGGGTATCTTGTGGCATGATCCACTACCACTAAGATGGATCTGTTGCCGGAAGCATTTGGAGGGTCAAGGGGGCCAACAATATCAACCCCTACCCTTTAAAAGGGCACCCCAACCACAGGTAGTGAGATTAAGAGGGCCTTTGAGGTGCCACCAGTTTTGCCACTGGCTTGGCAAGTGTCACAAGAGCTATAGAACTGTTTTGTGTCCTCCGACATGTGAGGGCAGTGAAAGTGAGGGACAAGTCTGTCCCAGGTCTTACTTTGCCCCAGGTGTCCAACCAGGGGAATATCATTTGCACGAGTTAGGAGGAATTCCCTATACTGTACGGGAATTACCAGTCTCCTGGTACCACCGGGCTTTGGGTCCCTTGCCTCAGTATAAAGGAGATTGTTTCTTCCCATAAACTCTATGTGAGTCACTGATATCCCCATTTTGCTGTATGACAGCTTGCTGTCTTAGACCCTCTATTGTGGGACAGGTCTGCTGTGCCACACTCAGTTCCTCCCTGGTAGGCCCCCCTGCACCCAAGAGCTCAGTTGTTGTCAGCCTGAAGCTTCTCTGGTGTAGGTTCTGCACAAGGAGTTGACTCCTCCTCATCAAAAGGAGAATCTTCTAGAGAGGTAGGGACAGTGGACAAGGGTTTGCCCTTTCTACCCCTGGTTTTTGGGAGCACTTGGTCCATTGTTCCAGGATCCAAGTTTCCCTCTCCTCTTTTCTTCTTGGCCTGAGCCCTAGTAAGAGCAAAGATGTGCCCTGGAATGCCCAGCATGGCTGAATGGGCCTCCAACTCCACTTCAGCCCAAGCTGAAGTTTCAAAATCATTGCCCAATAGACACTCTATAGGTGAGTCAGTGGATACTACAACCTTTTTAGAACCAATAATCCACCCCCCCCCCCAGGTAGGATTCAGCCATGAGGAGGCTAATAGTATTGTTATGGGCATCAGTAACTTGGTACTGATGACCAAGTAGGCGTTGTTCAGGGTAAACTAGTTTCTTCATCACCATAGTGTCACTGGCATCTGTGTCTGTGTAAGCCTCAACCTGAACACCATTTATTACGGGTAGTTGCTTCTACTTATCCATATTAAGGGGAGAAGCAACTAAGGTGACAAGGTCAATGCCACCATCAGAGATTAAAACAGCCCCAGTGGTCTCCCTAACAAGACCAACCCCCACTACATTATGAAAAGTGAGCCCAGCCACACCCTTTGTTTGACTATTTGTAGAGTTTTCCCCAACACCACTGCTATTACTAGGGGCACTAGTGGAAGCAGTGGGGGTTGGGGTGGTGGGAGGCTTGGTGTTTCTCTTGGGACAAGTGGGATCATTTGCCCAATGGCCTTTGTTTTTACACAAATAGCACCAAGGCTTTTTCTGATGGTTAGAAGAGGATTTGGGCCCACCACCCCAGAGGATTTTTGTGGGCTTGATGAAGACTGTCTTTTTATATTTGTCCCCACCCTTGTCATGTGACTCACCATACTTCTTCTTGCTGTCCTTGTCACCCCCTGCATGAGCTTTTCTGCTCACCCTTGTTCTGACCCATTTGTCTACCTTCTTTCCCAATTCTCTGGGAGAGGTCAGATCTGAGTCCACAAGATACTGGTGTAAAAATTCAGACACACAATTGTTAAGAATATGCTCTCTCAAGATTAGAACTATATAAGTTTTCATAATCAGACACCTTTCTGCCATGCAACCGACCTTCTAAGGCCTTCGCTGAACAGTCCATAAAGTCTATCCAATCTCGTGAGGTTTCTCTGAACTTAATCCTGTATTGTTATCTAGGGACTGGTCTTCAGGGTTGGATGTGTGGGACACTTGTGACACAGAAGTGACATGGGAGTGAGAAGAGGATGATCTTTCCCTAACTTGTGTAACCCTAGTGACCTGGCCTCTAGGGGTGAAGGGTGCCCTACTTGTGTGTGCCACCTTCCCACTACCAGCTACACTAGGTGGTTTGTTGAGAGAAAGATCTGTGGAAGGACCATCCCTGCATCTTCAGGACCCTCTCCTGAATCTACCTGGTCAGGATCTCCCTCTACCTCCCCTTCTGATTGTACATGACCATCAGGATGCTCCTGGTCATCTTGTAAGAGGAGATTCAAGAGGAAATCCTTATTGGGGTTCTTCCCAATCCTTAAGCTTCTTTCTAAGCAGAGACCCCTCAGACTTTTGAAATTAAGATTTTCAAGAGTGGTCTTGATAACACTGGGGAGACATAGTGAAAGAAAAAGTTAGGGAGAAGAGTAATAAGTAAGCAAAACTATTTCATCTAACTATTTAGAAGAAAATTACAACTTTTCAGAACTTTGAAAAACTTTTTAAAAGTTTGGAAAAACTTTTCTGAAGTGCGAATGTGACTTCTAGGTACAATTGTATATAGTTCTAAGTATTGGAGTACACTTTTCTTTTGAAAAGCACCAGTGACAAAATGATAAGGCAATTGCAAGTACTTATCCCACAGATGCACCACCAATGTGAGAAGCTGCCCTGGTTTGTAGTGGGCACCAGAGGTACGTACACCTTATACCAGGTCCAGTGATCCACCTTAGTGAAATGTAGGCAGTGTCTTGCAGCTTAGGCTGTCTAGGGGTAGCTGTAGCAGAGCAGCAAAGACTGAACTAGGAGACATGCAAAGCTCTTGCAATGCCACTATAGTCACACAGTACTTATAAATAATAAAAGACAATACTCAGTGTCACCAAAAATAAAGGTACTTTATTTTAGTGACACAAGCTCAAAAATATCTTAGAGGCAATACTCCTTCTGGAGGTAAGTATTATAAACAATAGTAACCCAAATCAGGTAAGTAAATTGTAAAACAGTCATAGAATAGTGCAAACAGTGAAAAACACAATAGATTGCAATGGGCCTGGGGCAGCACAAACCATATACTAAAATAGTGGAATGCGAAAGTCTGATTCCCTCATAGGCAAGTGTAGTGTATAGAGGGGTGCTGGGAGTGTATGGAAACACAAAAGGTAAGTAAAGCACCCCACCCCAGAGCCCAGGAAAACAGGAGTAAAGTACAGCAAGTTTCTTCAGAACACACAAGAAGTAGTGGTGAAGGATTATGGAAGAACCAAGCAAGACTGCAAGAAACCAACAATGGATTCCTGGACCTGAAGACCTGTGGAGAGAGGAGACCCTCTCCAGAAGTCGATGAAGAGTCCAGGAAGAACAGGAGTCCCTACCAACCTGGATGAAGGTGCAAAAATGGATTTTCCGGTTTGAGGAAAAATACAGAAATGTACCAAAAAAGATAGCTGCAGGTTCCTGCTTGGTGCAAGAGATGTCCCACGTTGAGTCGTTGGATGTAGGCTGTTTGCGTCATTGGATTCCGCCAACAAGCCTTGGTTCACGCAAAGAGGAGCTGCCCGGACCCAGGGGGGGACCTGGGGTGATCAACTCAGACTGAGGAGACAGAGGTGGCTCTCAGCACTTCAGAGTCCTCAAAAGACCAGGCAGCACCCACAGGAGTCCCAGGACACAGAGACAAAGGCGTTGCAAAGTATGGTGATCGCAGCACTGCACAGAGGGATCCCACGCCCCCAGAGAACAACTCAGGGAGCTGAGAATCGCAGGATAGAGTGCTGTGGCCCTGAGCTATGCTGTGCATGAAGAAAATCTGGAAGAAGTGCACAGGAGCCCAAGGAGCTGCAGAAGACGCGATGCACAGTGGTACTGTCTGGCACGGGGAGGCAAGCTCTTACATCCACCAAATCTGGACAGCTGGACCTTTGGACAGTCAGGATCACTTCGGTCCACCACCTGTGTTCCAGGGATCACACTCACCGACAGGAGAGGAGTCCCAGAGTACCGGTCGTTGTTGCAGAGAGGTGCCTTCTGAAGCAGGGAAGCAACTCCGTTACTCCACGGGAGATTCCTTCATTTCTTCTGGTGCAGGGTGAAGACAAGCAGTCCTCAGAGCGTGCACAACCTAGAAACTGTTGTAGTTGCTGGCTGGAGCTGAAGTTGCAGATCACAGTCGCCTTCCTGGATACTTTGTTGCAGTTACAGCGGTTCCTGGAGCAGTCTGACGGTCAGAAGTTGAAGCAGAGGAGCCCTGGTGGAGCCTTGCAAACCGAATCTGAGGAAACACACAGAGGAGAGACCCTAAATAGCCCTGAGTGGGGAATTGCACCTATCAGGAAGGGCCTCTGACCTCACCTGCTGGCACTGGCTACTCAGATGCTCCCAGAGGGTCCCCACACCTTGGAATGCACGATAGCTAATGCCAGGGACACCCTGGAGGAGCTCTGGGAACCACCCCTGGGGTGGTGATGGACAGGGAGAGGGAGTAACACCCCTCTCCTAAAGGAAATGCATTGTTCTGCCTTCCTGGGATTGAGCTGCTCAATCACCAGGAGGCCAGAAACCTGTCAGTGAGGTGGCAGCAGCTGGGGCTGCAGTGGAAACCTCAGAGAGCTGGTTTGGCAGTACTGGGGGTCCATGGTGGAGCCCCCAGGGTGCATGGAATTGGCCCCCCAATGCCAGATTTTGATTGGGGGTTCAATAACACAGTCTTGGACACCTCACCTGGCCATATTCGGAGTTACCAGTGTGAAGCTACATATATGTAGTGTATGCTTATAATGGTGTCCCCGTACTGACTTAGTCTGGGAAATTGGTCCTGGACAACGTGGGGGCACCTTTGCTACTGGACGGGTGCCCTCACATACTTTAACTTTGCACTTAGCCTTCAGTAACTGAAGGTGAGACATATAGGTGACTTAGAAGTTACCTGGTGCAGTGAAAATGGCTGTGAAATAGAGTGTGCACTACTTCACTCAGGCTGCAATGGCAGTCCTGAAGGAGTGCTTGTATGAGCTCCTTATGGGTGGCAAAAAATGCTGCAGGCCCTAAGGATCTCCTGGAACCCCAATGCCCTGGGTACCTAGGTATGATATACTAGGGACCTATAAGGAGGTTCCAGTATGCCAATCTGAATTGGAATATGGAGACACTAGACTATAGTGACAAATTTGGTAAACAGAGAGAACATAAGCCCTGGAGTTTTGGTTAGCAGAATTCCAGTGACACAGTCAAGCATACTGACAACACATATAGGCCACACACTTTGAGCACTGGGGTCCTGATTAGCAGGATCCCAGTGAGACAGTAAAAACACACTGACAAACAGGCAGAAATTGGGGGTAACATGCCAAGAATGATGGTACTTTCCTACAGCCCGACCCCCATCAAGTCAGTTAATGGCCTATTCAGGTTCTGCTAATCTCCCTATTGTGTGACTGTCTGGGGTGAATTCACAAAGTCCCAACTGTCAGTTACACCCTGTCATGTGACCTAAGGCCGATTACAGGCACAAAGGGATAAGGGTAGGAAAATGCCAACTTTTTAAAAGTAAACAAACACAAATGATGGATGGAATGCAGAACCAATCAAACACTCACCCCCAGTCACAGATCTGGGTTTAATCCATCAATTATTTTGCTCGCATTGCCACCCCAGTTTGGACCCAGCCATATGCAATTCAGTCTTGACCCTGTTCCCCATGGGAACAGTCCAGTCCGAACTGCCAGGCCAAGTCCTCCATGGACCGGAACAAGCATCTTGGGACTGGTTTCAGGGTATCGCCCTTCATCAGCCAGGCTAGCTTGAATCCAATGGCACAGTGAGCCCGGGATCCATGCCTGGGCATACCCGGCGCACTTATGGCAACAAAAACAAACAAACACAAATGATGGATGGAAAGCAGAACCAATCAAACATTCACCCCCAGTCAAAGATTTGGGTTTAATCCATCAATTATTTTGCTCACCATGCCACCCCAGTTTGGACCCAGCCATATGCAAATCAGTCTTGACCCTGTTCCCCATGGGAACAGTCCAACCTGAACTGCCAGGCCAAGTCCTCCCTGGACCGGAAACATACAGCATTTTCAAACTTGTGATGATAAATCTGACTTTACCATTAAAGAGAGTTTATCATTACAAGTTCACAGGTACCAAACATGAGATACCGAGCACCTCTGGTTTAGGAATTACATCTTATTAATTTTAATAAGGAATCCCCAATGTTATCCTATGGAAGGGGTGGCCTCTCAGTAGTAAAAAAACAAATTTGGGAGTTTTTCACTACTAGGACATGTAAAACTAAAAAGTACACGTCCCACCTTTCAATTACACACCACCCTGTCCTATGGGCTACTTAGGGCCTACTTTAGGGGTGATGTACATGTAATAAAAAGGGAGTTTAAGGCCTGGCAAGGGGTTTTAAATACCAAGTCGACATGGCAGTGGGATTCTGTCTTCAGGCTGCAATGGCAGGCCTGGGACAAGTTTTAAAGAGACACTTAAGTGGGTGGCACAAGAAGTGTTGCAGGCCCACTGGTAGCATTTAATTTACAGGCCCTAGGTATATAGCATACCACCCTACACAGGACTTACATGTAATTAAATATGCCAATCAGGTATATGCCAATCATACCATGTTTAGGGGAGTGACCACATGCACTTTAGCACTGGTTAGCAGTGGTAAAGTGCACATAGTCCTAAGGCCAACTCAGCAAAAATGCAGACAAAATAGAGGCAAGCAGGCAAAACGTTTCAGGGAAGAGCACCCTAAGGCTGACAGGTCTAACAGGGATCAACAGCTAACATTTTAATTTTAAATTATTATCAAATTTAACCCATATTTGAGCAATGTTTTCAATGTTTTCCACCTTATACTAATTCTCTCTATATTAAATTCAGTCAGGACCCTTACAGATTAACTCCTTTTCTGTTAAATGGCTTTCAAGGCATGATAACTCCACCAACTGCCCCTTTTGTGAACACAGAATTTAATCTGAGGAGCATTTTATGTTTTCTGCCCATGATTATGCAGATGTGAAGGATGTGGATTTGCCCACTCTGCTTATATTTGGGTTTACAGAGTCGTAGTTTGACTCTTGCTCTAGGCAAGACTGCTGGTTTAAGGATGACAGCACTTTTGTTTGTAGGCGACTATGCCTGTCCTACAGCAAGTCGCAACTGTCAGCCCAACCATCCCGGCTCACAAGAAGTACCTCATGGTGATTTGTGGCAGCCTTTACGCATAGACTCAAGAGTCCGACATCTCAGGGAGGTCGTGGTTAAACGGAGATTTCCCCTTTCTCACATGAACAACATGTCTCTGTCATAGACAATGAAAGAGATGCAGTCAAGTTTTCAATAGGTTTTATTAGCAAGGCTGCAATCTACTATAAATTGCATGGGCTGCAATGATTAGGATAATGAACAATGCAAGAAATAGAACGGTAAAAACGAGAGTCATAAATACAAAGACCCCCACCATCTTGCAATAATTTAAGATGTAAAGCAAGTGTGAAATAAACCCTAATCCCCTAGCATGTTGAACCTAATCTCTAACCTAAAAGAGAGCTAGGTGTGTTAAACCTAATCTGCCAGTACCATGTCCATGACCAGAGCCCCCCCAACCCTCGTTAACTTGGAGTGACACGAAGGCCAGGTCAGCATCAAGGCGACGCGTAGCATAGATAGCATATGGTAGGAGTCCCTCTGATTATCTTGTCTGTGTGAGATGTATTTATATAGTTCTTGTAGGACCCCTGACGCAGGTATGTTCCCAAACAATAGATAAGAAGGCATACTTGGGGCAGCAATTATATAAACAATTCCCTGAAAAGGTACAATAAGTTACTGTCACACGAAAGTGGGAAAGTACATAATGTGAATAGCTACGTATCTCATTTATCTTTGACGCTGATAGTGATGCCTTTACAGAGTGGCACTGATAACGTGGAACTAAAACATCTTCCTAACTATAAACATGGCAGCCATTTTGGAAGAAATAATTAAATAAATATGCTAAAACAGAGCAAGCTAAGTAGGTTACAAGTCACTGGGTGACAGGGGCACAGGCCTGCAAGCCAAAGGCTAAGCTAAACTCCTGATCCCCATTAAAACTAAATAGGAGCCACTACACCATCCCCATTGCCGGAACAAGTATGACGCCATAATGATGACGCCATAGAAAGTGAATGACTCCTAGCTAAAAATGCTCTGGACTAAAAACAAGCTAAAATCATATTAAAATATAACTAACATCAAGACAAGCACAGCAGGCCAAATTTAAACGCAATGTTGACAAACTGTAAACTTTAGAATAGACCAATGGTCAAATTTATCTAACAGTAGCAGGGCTCGAAAAATCTACTCGACCACTCGCGATGGAGAGTTTAATTTTATGAGGTTGAGCTATTTTTAGATTCCACTTGACCCTTCTGGTGAGTGGACAGAGAACAGGTATTCTGTTCAGTCAGAAACTGTATTAGAAATTAAGATCCCTTTAAATGTTATTCTTGTCACACTTGCTCTGTGTTCAGAGACAGAGGTCAAAAGTCAGTTTGTCTTCTTCCAATGAAAATACTTTTCCTTGTGACTGCAGAGTTCCAAGATTGTGTAAGGTGAACTGTCTGACCTATGTGAAATGAAATGCCTTTAGTATCAGGGTTTCCCTAACATACATCATTTATATAACTAAGTCAACTTTACAAACATTTCAAAATATATTTCAGTAGCTGTGAAAGACCATTTTTTGTACTTCTAAAAAAATATTTTAATAGGATGAAAAAAGGATGAAAAAAGTCAGAACACTTTCCTTGGTGATGTGCAAATGATAAATGTTTTCTGAAACCCAATTTTCATAAATTATTGTTAATACACTGTATAGTTTTATCAGTAAAGCTGCACATTAGTGGGAAGGTTTCCGGATATTTCTTGGAAGTTTACTATCTGTAATGACAGTGCGCTACCACATCATGCTTTAGTGATTTATTATATTAATAATTAATTATAATATATTTATGAAAAGTGTGTGTTTAAACATAAACTGATAAACACTCTTGCCCTGATGGCAAAGCTATTAGTAAACTAAGAGGCAAGTCATGCATGGATCATGTATATCCTATACACCTGTACCAATTGTTTATCAAATGTACAGTTTGGATTCCGGCCGGGGTTGGGCACAACTGAACAGACTCTCAACTCGACTCTTATAGTGCAAAAATACACCAAGGCAAACAAAGGCTGTGTCCATCTTGCCTTTATGGATCTGTCCTGTGCCTTTGGCACAGATGACAGATCCAAACTGTGGACTGTTATGTCAGACATGGGGGTGGACAGAGATATAATTTCTTTACTTAGCAGACTCCATGCTTGTACCTCAGCTAGGGTTTGTTTTAGCCAGGAGGGCGATTTAACAGAGGAATTTTCCTCCTTAAAGGGGGTTAGACAGGAATGTGTGCTGTCTCCTTTTCTTTTCCTTCTCTATATACATGGGTTGGAGGATGTTTTATGTAAAATGGGGAAGGACTTGCCGCTTATTAATTCCCAGCCAATCCCAGTCTTACTTTATGCAGATGATGTTGTCCTCATCTGAAGGACAGCAAAATGGCCTTCAAACCTTGTTGGACGCTTTTAACCTTTTTATGGGGAGCCTTGGTTTAAAAATAAATAGAACGAAGTCTTATGTGATGAAGAATGGTCCAAAGCCATCAAAAACTAAGAAGTGTGTTCTTTAAGGCTCAGAAATATTAAAAGTTTCTAAATTTTACTTACCTTGGAGTCCTGAAAGATGTTGATTTTAACTGGAAATTTTTAGATAATGTACCTGTCATGCAATTTCAAAGAGCCATAGATGCAGTTTTTAGGTTCTCAAAGAAGTTGGATCATAAACCAGCGAGGGAAATGCTGACTGTTTTTAAAAGTAAATGTTTTTCTATTGCGTCGTTCGGAGCTGGGGTGTGGGGCTACACCAACTGAATGAGCCTCCAGGTAGTGGAGAATACGTTTTTGAGGAGGCTGTTAGCAGTCCCGCAATCCAATCCAGCCGCTTTTTGTCATGATGAAGTAGGTCTGAGGGGTATATCTGATTATTTAAGACTGCAACCTTTATTGCTTTGGCTAAGAGTTTGGCCAAATCCTGAAGCCCAATTGTGTAGATCAGTGATCTTGGATTGTCTGTCACTGGCTCGGTCAATGAACATTCCCTGGCTTAAATATGTTATTTCCTCACTCTTTCACCTCGGGGCAGGTGAATATTTCCAGGCCCCTGACTCTATACCGGAAAACGCCAAAGAGAGGATTAAGGAGCTTTACTGGCATTCTATTTTTATAACGAGTTTGACTAGTAACATACCATGGGATCCAGAGAGGTTGTTGTTACAACCGTCACACCCCAAGCTGTATCTTACTGTCATTACTTCTGAGCGGCATAGGTTTTTACTTACTAGATTTCGATTAAAGTCTATACATTATCTAGAAGCATTTCCCACCCAAGGCATTTGGTTTAGAAAACTCCCGCCATGTACTGATGGCGGTAAATCCCCCCAAAGAACTTTGCACTTTGTTCTCTTTTGTAACTTTTACATTGCACTAGAACTTTTTTCTACAGGTATTAGGTCCAGCCATCTTGTCTACTCATATTGACATGACTTGGGATGTGAAGGGACGATACATGCCATGTTAAATGTTATACTTGCTGCTATTCAAATTCATTAATGCTATACATTTTTGTAATATATATTTATCCTGTTATTGTCATTCATATTTATATTTTATCTGATCACTGTATATGTAATTGACTATGGTCCTCATTACAACCCTGGCAGTCGGTAATAAAGCGGCGGAAAAAAAAAATAGAATTATGACCACGGCAGAAACAGCCAACACATACAGCCACTTTAACACACCGACTGCCATGGTAGTAGCAACAAGCACCGCGGCGGTAACCGCCAACAGCCAGGCGGAAGACAATGTACCACCCACAATATTATAACCGGCCTATCCGCCACCTTTTCCGGGGCGGTACCAACGCCATCAAAAGCACGGCGGAAACAGTACACAGAAGGCAAAGGACTCACCTCTGGACACTCAAGGAAGAACCACGATGCCATGGAGCCTGAGATGCACATATTTCCCATGATTGTATACCTCCTCCTACACCAGGAATACCAACGCCAGCTACGACGACCACGGTGAGTACTGCCGCCTAGCACACTGGGGAGAGGGGAGGAAAAAAAGAGTGACACACACACACGCAACACCCCCACCCCCAACAACATATACACAAACAGATGCAATAATATTACATATTCACCCCTTACCCCTCAGGAATAATGCAAGGACAAAATTATTTGAAGAAAGTGAGTGTAATAAGATAAAATACTAGAAATACGTCCTAAAAAATCTAAAAAGTATTTACAGATATACAAATGAAGGGACACTGCCCAGTCCATAATGTCCGTGGGCCACAGGGCCATATCACATAGGCCAAGGCCCCACTTGACTCCTGCCTCAATACGGAGAGAACACTGCTGGGGCATCAGGTCGAAAATACACAGGCACCTCAGGGAGAAGGGGAAGGGGAGGCACCTCAGCCGGGAGATGGTACAATGCCACTGCTCCTGGAGGGGGCCACATGCCCTCTGCGATGTCCTGGGGAGTGCAAAGCCACAGTCTCTCAAGTGGGTGGTTTGCCCACTGCTTGGTCCTGTGGAGTGCAAGGACACAGTCTCTCTAGTGGGTGGTTTGCCCCCTGCTTGGTCTTGGGGAGTGCAAGGCCACAGTCTCTCAAGTGGGTGGTTTGCCCACTGCTTGGTCCTGGGGTGTGCAAGGCCACAGACTCTCAAGTGGCGATGCACTACCACTCACAATGCTAGTCACCAGCCCATGGACAGTAATACCTTTCGCCAATAGCAGCATACCTGAGACCCACAGATCCCTGCCCAGTAGGAGATGCCCACTAGCATGTTTGGGGGTGGAGTGCATCAGCCCCTGCCCAACATGGAACCTACCCTGCAATGTCCGGCCTGGCCTAAGGGCACCCACAGGCCCACATCCCCCACCCAGAGACCACCCCACCACGCACAATTTGCAGATTTGGAAACTGTACTCACCTTCTTGTGGCTGCTGTGATGCTCTCAAGCGCCCATCCAGCTCCAGATAGGCCACCACCAGTATGCGGAACATCAGCGGGGTCAGGGTCGACGGGCACCCCTTCCTCATTGGGAGGCCATCCCCAGGTAGGCCTCCGCCGTCTTCCTTGCCCAGGGTTTCAGGTCCTCCCACTGTTTGCGATAGTGGGTGCTCCACCTGCCGTAGACCTCCAGGGTCTGCACGTCCTTGGCGATCGCACACCATATACCCCTTTTCTGATGGGCGCTGACCTGCAGAAAAATGAAAATAGAAAAGGCATCAGTCATACCGTCCGGCCTGTTACACCCATGGCCCACCATATCCCTCCCATCCTCTTACGCCCATACATTGCCCACATACATGCCGCACGGTGCCCAGGACCACTCCACAACCCCTCCTTTCACAAGGCATCACACCATGCATTCATGCCCCATGCATCGTGCCTACAGTGTACTCACCTGTTGGTCTGGAGAGCCATAAAGCAATTGGTACTAGGGTAGGACCCCATCCACCAGTTACTCCAACTCCACAGGGGTGAAGGCAGGGGCCCTTTCCCCGGTGACTCGAGCCACGGTTGCTTCCAGACACAGGTCACAGTAGCACTTGCAGTTTAGGCGCCTTCCTGTTGAAGGTCAGGTAGCAAGTGAGTGAACAGATAGAAAATGGAGGTCATGTCCGCAGCGGTGCGTACCGTCACCGCCGGCGTACATCACCATTGGCTACTGTAACCCATAGGGCTCAATGATAGCCAATGAGGAGTTGCACGGCGGTACTCAACCGCCTCCCGCAACGGCGCACAATGTCAGCGGCATTACCTCATTTCCACCTGTCCCTCCACACAGGACATGCATACGGCATTTCAGGGGGGGGGGCAGGCCATGGCACCTAACTTCGTCACAGCCGACATAAGCACATTTTGGAATAAACATACTGTTTCTGTCACAACATGCAATGCATTGTACAATGAGGAAATGTTGAAAACTGACCAAATGCTCATCGTTTTGCCCCCTAGAGTACAACCGCTGAGGATGAATAGGAGATGGAGACATCCCCCCCCGTGTTCAGGCCCCTGGTGGACTTGGCAACAATGGAGGACAGACACATCCTCACCTACAGACTTGATAGAGCCACAATCCAAGAGCTGTGTGCCCAATTGCAGCCAGACCTGATCTCAGCTATCCGTCAGCCCACTTGGATCCCCCTCTTGTGTAAGTCCTATCTGTGCTCCATTTCTTGGCAAGTGGCTCCTTCCAAGTGACAGTGGCCTTGGCAGCAGGAATGTCACAGCCAATGTTCTCAAACGTGCTGACCAGAGTTTTGTTTGCCCTGATGAAACACATGCGCAGCTACATTGTTTTCCCCCAGGTGGAGATTTGGCCACAGTGAAAGCTGACTTCTATGCAATGGGACATATCCCCAACATTGTTGGGGCAATTGATGGTACACATATTGCCTTTATTCCCCCCGCCCCACCCCCACCCACCGTGGAGAAATGAACAGGTGTTCAGAAATCAAAAGAGTTTTCACTCTATGTCTGTGCAGATAGTGTACCTGGCGGACCAGTACATCTCCCATGTGAATGCAAAGTATCCTGGGTCTGTGCATGATGCCTATATCCTGAGGAATAGCAGCCTCCCATATGTGATGGCTCAACTCCAGAGGCACAGGGTGTGGCTAATAGGTCAGCCCATGATCCACAACCAGTGGATGTTGGTATATGGGTGTGGGGTTGGCCCTAAGGGTGAGTGCCTGGCTAACAGGTATCCCTCGATATTTACAGGTGACTCTGGTTACCCCAACCTCTCATGGCTACTGACCCCAGTGAGGAATCCCAGGACAAGGGCAGAGGAACGTTACAATGAGGCACATGGGAGAACAAGACAAATTATAGAACGAACCTTTGGCCTCCTGAAGGCCAGGTTTCGGTGCCTCCATCTAACAGGTGGATCACTGTGCTACTCACCCAAGAAAGTGTGCCAGATCATCGTGGCATGTTGCATGTTGCACAACCTTGTTTTGAGATGCCAAGTGCCTTTTTTGCAGGAGGATGAGGCTGGAGATGGGCTTGTGGCAGCGGTGAAGCCTGTGGACAGTGACAAAGAGGAGGCAGAGGATGAGGATGTGGACAACAGAACATCTATCATTCAACAGTACTTCCATTGACACACAGGTAGGACACTGTAACTTCACATTCCATTGCAGTTTTGTGTTGTAAATTTTCACTGGCAGGCTGCTGTTCCCACTACTATGGCCCCTACTCTGGCTCCTGGTGTATTGACTGCAGCACAATACAGGTCATACCTATGTATACATTACTGTCCAGCCTACTTGCAATGTCTACAGATTGTTAAAGGAATACATACTTAAATCATTTGACATACTACATACTTCTTTTTTTTTTTTTTTTTTCAAAGGGTGTTTATTTAATTGCTTAAAATGTAATGGGGATGCGCAGTGAGCTTGGGTGATGGTGGAGGAGAGTCCAGGATAGAGTCCAGTCTCTTTGTATCACAGGTGCATTGTCCAAGGGGGCATAGGAAGTGGAGCAATGGCAGTTCAAGGTGGACTGGGTGACAGAGTGGGACACAAGGGTGACAATCAGAGAGTCTTATTTCCTGGCGGGGGTCTTGGCAATATTCTCTGGCTTCTGCCTGGATCGCAGGGACCGTTTACATGGTGGGTCACCTTCTGCAGGAGGAGGAGTGCTGGTGGCCTGTTGTTCCTGTGACGGGGCCTCCTGTCCACTAGCATCAGCGGAGGTGGAGGGCTGTTCATCGGTGTGGCTAGTGACAGGGGCCCTTTGGTGTGTCACTGCCTCCCTCATGGTGTTAACCATGTCTGCCAGCACCCCTGCAATGGTGGCCAGGGTGGTGTGGATGTCCCTCAGGTCCTCCCTGATCCCCAGGTACTGTCCCTCCTGCAGCCGCTGGGTCTCCTGCAAAATGGCCAGTATCTGGCCCATCATTTCCTGGGAATGGTGGTATGCTCCCAGGATGTTTGTGAGTGCCTCCTGGAGAGTCTGTTCCCTGGGCCTGTCCTCCCCCTGTCACACAGCAGTCCTCCCAGCTTCCCTGTTTTCCTGTGTCTCTGTCCCCTGAACTGTGTGCCCACTGACCCCCAGGTCCCTGATCGTCCTGTGTTTGTGGGTTTGCCTGGGGTCCCTGTAGTGGTGGACACACTGCTGATTGACGTGTCCTGGGGACAGAGGGATGGCCCCCTAGGTGGGTGCTGTGGTGGTGTTTCCTGGTGGTATGGCACTGTGCCTGGGTAACAGACTGTCCGGAGGTCCCTGATGGGCCAAGTTGGTCATCCTGATCCAGGCGAGCAGAGCTGCTGCCATCACTGTGGGCCTCTTCTGTGAGGGGACTGGATGTTCCTGGCACCTCCTCTCCGGTGACGTTGTGTGGGGGACCTGTGGGGATGTAAATGCAGTGTATTTGTTTCTGCGTTAGACATATTGTGCATGGGTGTGTTGGCCTCTATGGTTGTGAGTGCCCGGTCAGCTTTGCCTTGTGTGAGTAGTTATTTTGTGGGCTAGGTGATTCTCTCTATTGAGGTGGTGATGGGTGTCCATGCAGGGCTGTAAGTGGTGTCCATGCATTGGTGGTGCAAGCAGTGCTGGGTACTGGGATGGGTGGGTTGTGATGGTGGGGTGTGTGGGAGGTGGTGGCGTGATGGGAGTGAGGGTGTGGGTATGTGATGGCATGCAGGTAGGGTGGTGAAAGTGGTAAAGATTTGAATTGCCAGAGTCCAGTCCTCCTGCTGCTCCTGCCAGGCCCTCAGGATGCAGTATTGCCAAGACTTGCTCCTCCCATGTTGTTAGTTGTGGGGGAGGAGGTGGGGGTCCACGGCCAGTCCTCTGTACAGCTATCTGGTGTCTTGCAACCACGGAACACACCTTCCCCCGTAGGTCGTTCCACCTCTTCCTGATGTCATCCCTTGTTCTTGGGTGCTGTCCCATGGTGTTGACCCTGTCAACGATTCTCCGCCATAGCTCCATCTTCCTTGCAATGGATGTCTGCTGCACCTGTGATCCGAATAGTTGTGGCTCTACCCGGATGATTTTCTTCACCATGACCCTTAGCTCCTTCTCTGAGAACCTGGGGTGTCTTTGTGGTGCCCTGGGTGTAATGTGTGTGGTGTGTGTGAGGGTGTGTGGGGTGATGTGTTCGGGTGTGTGCTGTGAGGTGCGTTGATGGTGTTCTGTGGCTCTGGTTCTGTGGGAGCTCTTGGTGTGTCTCTCTCTCTCTCTCTCTCTCTGTTGTCAATTCTTTGAGTCGTAAAGGGATGTGGGTAGTGTGGGTGTGTGCTTTATAGTGGTGTGGGTGTGGTGTGTGTATGAGTGTCAGGTGTGTGTGTAGTTTGAATTGTCCAATGTAGTATTGTTTTGTTATGTTGGGTGTATTTTGAGCGCTGTGATATGTACCGCCAATGGTTTAGCGCGGTTAAATGTCCACTGCGGTGATTTGTGGGTCATAATGCTGTGGATGTAGTTCTGTTGGCGTAACGGTGTGGTTTTTGCTACCATCATTTTATCACTGACCTTTGGGCTGGCGGACTTGTGTTTGTGTCCGTATAGTGAGGGATTGCTATGTGTGGGTCACAATATGGGTAGCGGTATACCGCCAATGTCATAATGAGGGCCTATGTCTTTTATGGCTCATTTGAGCCGAATAAAGTATTTGGACAGGACAGGCGTAACCTATATGTGGGGATAGAACTGATATACAAGGATCAAACGCTTAGTGTGTTTAATCAGACAAAAAAGTTTTTTTTTTTTTTTTTTTTAACACCAGAAATGCTGAAATAACATATTGTCAGATGTTAGATTGATGACAGGATTGGCAGATGGATCCATGGAGCAGTAGTGAGCAATAGCCTCAGACGCAGGATTTCCCGCGACGATCCAAAGTGCCCAAAGGAGCCAGACAGTCCACTAAGGGCAGCTCATACATGGCCTCGCGAATCAGCCTCAGTCTCATAGGGCACGACGGTGAGTGACCCCTCATCGGGAACATCAGCAGTTCCTTATCCACAGGAGGCACTGGCGGAACAGCAACACATACCGAAAGTAGATGTTCGAAGAGGCACTCGGTGGAGTGAAAAACTGGTTGCACACACGAGAGGACTGGTCGGAATGGCACTGGTGGAACAGCAAGACACACCGGAAGTAGATGTTCGAAGAGGCACTCGGTGCAGTGAAAAACTGGTTGCACACACCAGAGGACTGGTCGGAATGACAGTAACCAATCATGGTCCAGTTCTTCCAGCAATGGAGCACCAAAGAACTATGCCATGCGATCACAGCACAGCTGGGCTGGTGTTAGGAGCTCCATCACTCCGCTTAGCTGGGAAGATACAACTACTGCGTATCAGGAACAACTGCAGTAGTATCCTGTTGATCAACGCCAAAGTCGCAGGGAAGCCGCCATACACACTGGAAAAGAATGAACGGATAGCTGAAGGAATGACTCCAAAGACAGTCTGGAAGATGGACACAAATCCAGACCCAACAGCGTTAAAGACATGCACAATCCCTGTTGTGCTCGAAGCGCTGAATATTCTGGATACCACCTCTCAAAAGTGCTTGGGGAAGTTGGTATTTAATAGGGATTGAATCTTGGCTGATGATCTTGCTATCTGGAGAGCATACGTCTCTCTAGCCAATGTCAACGCAACTTGTTTTTTTAACAGTAGCGCCTTTAGTCTGCTCATTATTTACATTAGTAGTATCAATGTGAAGCCACATTTCTGCTACTCTTATCTCTTGTGTTGTGGGGGGGGGGGGGGGTATATACAACATGTACGCAACACATTACGATCTTAGAGGCCGAAATTGTGTAGGTAATTCCTAGATGCATACCGCAACAGCTTTCAGCTTTATTCGTTTAGCATCACATAACTTCCATTCGAAAGTACATGAAATGCCAGACGAATCCAAGGGACGGGAGTACCCTTCACAAAACAGGCCAAGTTCACGACCCCCGCATTGTAAAGGCCATGAAGGGACACCTGTTTGCAAATCATTGAATGACTAACAGTAATCTCATTTTTGCTTTCGCTAAGGAAGACCTCTGTTTCGCCGTTTAAACATTTATATTCAAAGGGCAGCTCCCACTCTTCTTTAATAAAGCTATCGCCTAGCCGCTCTTATCTACCCACAGCAAGATGTTTCAAGCATTTTGAAAAACAAAAAGTAGAAATGGGCAAAGTTATAATGCTATGTACGAGCCATACGGTCAATGGACTCTCTGCAACAGTGAAATGCAACTTTTCTAGCTTTCCTATGTGAAGCATGGTGACACTCGCTTCCCTTTTAGCCATTGTCTGTTGTCCTTGGATAAATTAAAAGCAGCAAACAAGTCACTACTGTTAATATACTTCCATGAAACGGGGCCGTTTTTCAGAATCTGTAGTGTCTAACCTAACTGCATGGTGGAACGCAGCTGACTTTGCCCATGATATAAAAAGGACGTCTTTCTGAATGATATCTATCGTAGGTGACACTATGTTATTAAGGGGGTAAATCCTGTTGGACAGAATGTTCATGCCATTGTCAACAACAGCTAAAGCCTTTTCCAAATGTTCTTTATCTATCTGCCTTAAACGCGCAGCAGCTTCTATTTGAGAAAGCTTCCAGATCTCATTGTACATAGCATACATGAATCTTTCAGAGCGTGGCTTTCTTGGACCAAGCAAGAAGTCCTGAAAATCTACATCTTCAGAAAGAGTACTGAGATGTTCCTTAACTACTGCTAAGGTATTAGCCCATAACCGCTGGTGGCACAGTTGACTCACACTGTATGTATCGGAGTGCTGACCCGAGACAAAGCGAGGGTCCGGCCGGCGTATCTTGAAACCCCCTGAGGAGTTCACAGAGCGTGCCCGACACCTATTCGTGTCCACTGGCCACAATAAATACCTGCAGGACTGTAAAGGGAAGAATTATAGGTACCAGCCTGAGCCCTTGCATCTAAGTCTTGCTCTGTAACGTTGAGGAAGGACTGACAATTGGTGAATTTTGCCGGTGTGGGGGGGGTACTAGATGCATTCATCTCCTTCATTTTTGCTAACCCTGGTCAGGATGTCTTCAGTAAATGAAGGTTAGACATATAGGTGACTTATAAGCTACTTAAGTGCAGTGAAAATGGCTGTGAAATAGTGTGTGCACTATTTCACGCAGGCTGCAGTGGAGGTCCTGTGAAAGGGTTTGTCTGAGCTCCTCATGGGTGGCAAAAGAAATGCTGCAGCCCATTAGGATCTCCTGGAACCCCAATGCCCTGGATACCTAGGTACCATATACTAGGGTCTTATAAGGGGGGTCCAGTGTGCCAATTGAAATTGGTAAATGAAGTCACTAAACTATATTGACAAATTTAGAAGCAGAGAGAGCATAAGCACTGAGGTTCTAGCTAGCAGAGCCTCAGTCACACAGTTAAGCACTACTGACAACACACACATTAGGCCACAAACTATAAGGACTGGGGTCCTGGCTAGTAGGATCTCAGTGAGACAGGCAAAGCATAGTGACATATAGGGTTTACACTATGAGCACTGGGGTTCTGGCTAGCAGGATCCCAGTGACACAGTAAAAACACAAAGTCACACACTCACAAACAGGCCAAAAGTGGGGGTAACCATGCTAGAAAGAGGCTACTTTCTCACAAACACCCATCATCCCCATGGTGTCCCTGAATTCCTTAGAGGCAAAGGCAGGGCCCTGGTCTGAATGGAATGCTGCAACCACATATGTACTGATGAAGATCAGCAAGTCTTTTATAACAGTTTGAGTGTCAGGCGACCGCTGAGGCCATACCCACAGGAATCTAGAACAAAAACTAAAGCGACTAAAAGTAGTTGTATCCATCATCAGGTTGTAGGGGACCACAATGGTCCAGGTACACACATTGTAGTGGCCTGTTGGACACTAAGAGGAATGCCTGCGGAGGGTTTTGATGTTTGAGCCCTTTACCTGCTGGCAGATGTCACAGCATAGGATATATTGCTTGGTCTGCTTGTATAGACCTGGCCACCAGAAGGGTTTTCTTTATGAGTGTTATTGTGGCCGCAATACCAGCATGTGCAGAAGCGACACCCTCATGCGCTGCTTTGGTTAGATCTAATAGTCTTGGTTGGGGATCTCTCGATCTCCTACCTCAGAAAGTGTTGCATAGGCAACATTCTGTGCACTGATGAGGTAAGAGTATTTTGTAGGGTATACTTTTGAGAGAGGGTTGCCTTCAGCCGAAACTTTCACAGCAGCCAAAATTTAATTATCCAATCTCATCTGAGAATGAGTCACTGAAACCACAGAAGCCGTAGCTACTGCAGATTTGCTGCTTCATCAGCCAAATTATTGCCAATAACGTGTGCTTCTGAACATTGATGGCTCAATGTATGGACTACATGAGCACTTGGTAGCTTATCCTTCAGCTCAGCCATGCTCCCCCACAGAGTTCTGTGCTTTATGGTGTTCCCTTTGGAATCTCTGAACCTGTTCTATCGTCAATGATTAAGGTAATCATTGTAGGACTGGACAGAATAGTATAAGCCACAGACAATCAAAGTCAGTAATCCCGGCTCTGTATGTTCTAGCGCTAACATAAGGGCTTTAAGTTCAGCCAGCTGAGCTGTGCAGTCCCCTATGGTCTGCGTGTAGGTATTGTGAGGGTGGAATACACCATCCTTCATTGCTCCGCACACAGCTGTGCATGTGGTGGAGTATTGATGTTTGGTACCTACACCTGGTTGGTCTGAACCATCAGTGTAAATGTGTAAATGACAGTATGGTATCTGTAAAGTGGCAAGATGTCTAGAGGTGTGGGGTACTCATGTACGTAATGGAGGAATTCTTATGTCTGAAGTTTGGATCAAAGATGTAATCAACATCGGTGGCAGTCAGGGACGTTTCCCATTGAATCCAACTTGGAAGTAATGCTTTAGCATTAGAAACACTTGTTTTGGTGACGGCCTCTAAGGCTGGCACCGGGTAATGACAATAATGCGTTTCCCTTAGGCAAGTGGCCTCTCCATGAAGACAGCCATCCGAATTGCAGTTAGAGCTTTTTCTGTGGGTGCAAAACGTTGTCCTGCATTGGTGTATAAGTGAGATTTATATGCTATGGGCACCGTGTCGCCTTCATTATAAGTGACCCTAATGGCACCAGCAATTACTCTGATGACCAAATTTGTTTTATCAAGGGTGTGTAAGTGTTTTGCTTCTAGCATGTCCTGTTGCAATCCTCCAAGGATGCATGTGTGTTCTACTGTCCAGTGTCTGCTGGAAAAATCAGGGCGTATCACGTCATAAAGTGGCTTGATATGTTGTGCTTAGTCTGGAATGTAAATTCTGCCAAAGTTAAAGAAACCAAGTAAAGACTGCAGTTTCTTAATCGTATTTTGTGGCTGTAGTTGAGCACACTTCTCTAAAAAGTGTGGGGCCAGGGTCTTCCCTTCGGTTGATAGCTTGTAACCCAGGAATAACACACTGAGAAACATGATTTTAGTTTTTCTAAAATTACATTTGTAACCAAGGGCTGCGAATCCTAGAACGATCCGATCGATCCTGGCAAGATGAATGTGGAGGTCGTCATCTGTTAGATAGATGTCATCCATATAAGATAAGGCCTCAGGATCAATATCATGCCTTGGGGCAGACGGCAAAAGCGTTTTTGGAGCCAAAGGAGAATGCACTCAGGTCTCGAGTTTCGTGTGTTAAGTTTTGGCAGAAAAAAATGTTGGAGATTTCCAAGTTTTTTTTTTTTTTTGGACTATGTTGTTAATAAGTGCAGTGCTGTGTGAATTTTGTATTGTGTGTGTGCATGTATGACTGTTTAAGTGTCTATCATCTATGACTAATCTGTATGAATGGTCAGGTTTTGCAATGGGGAATAACAGGTTATTTATTGCAGAGACACAGGGCTCTATTACTCCCTGGTGCTCAAGCTGAGTGAGGATCTCACTCACTGGAGATTTGGCTTCGTGTTTAACAGAATATTGTGGCTGGGGTGTAGTCCTAATAGGTGTTATATGACAAGGAGAATCCTCGTCCCAGCCTACATGATTGCGGTATAGCGCAGGTGCCTGTCCTAAAGCCCAGTTGACACCGTAGGCTTGTTTCAACGCCTCTGGGACAAGATCAGAGAAAGAAGTCAAAATGGCATCTTCTCCATGTGGCAGCTTACAGATGTGCTCAGGTAGCAAGTCTCTCTCAGTACGATATCACACCTCAGTTCATCCCAGAAGAATGTCTCCCTCAATTTGGATATTTATATCATAAACCCTGTTGGGTGGGAGAAGGCACCCGTCCGCGGTCTTGACTGCAATAAAGTGGCTAGTTGTTGTCACATCCAGATGAGGTCTCAGACTCTGGTGGCATATCGTGACCTCTGCCGCGCTGTCTACGAGTGTCACTGCCCACGTCTTGTTCTTCAGCCACGTTCTCAAGTGTACTGACATTTTTAATTGACAGTGCTGCCACCTTTTTCTTTCTAAACTGTGGCTTTTGTTGTGGGGACGGATCGTTTTTTTTGTCTGGAGACTGTGGTGAGTCTTCTGTTTCACGTAGTCAGGACGTCGCTCTGACCAGCCCAGTCTCTCGCTTCATCTATCCGGTGCATCCTGAAAGGAACATGAGGGATGTGAATCTGTATATCTGTCAGAAGCTTTTCTATTTTCTCTATTTCTGAGATTATGGCCCTCATTACAACCCTGGCGGTTGGTGTTAAAGCGGCGGTAATACCACCAACAGGCCGGCGCTTAAAAAAATAGAATCACGACCATGGCAGAAACCGCCAACATAGACAGCCACTTTAACAGTCCGACCGCCACGGCAATAGAAACAAACACCGCAGCAGTAACCGCCAGCAGGCAGGCCGAAAACAATGTACTGCCCACTGTATTACAAGGCACCAATCCGCCACCTTTTCCGGGGCGGTACCAATGCCATCCAAAGCACGGCGGAAACAGTACACAGAAGGGAAACCACTCACCTCTCGACACCCAATGAGGAACCAGGTCCTGCCCATGTTGGTTTACCTCCTCTTCTACCAGGAGCAGCAAAGATGCTGGCGACAACCACGGTGAGTACTGCACCTAGCACACAGGGGAGTGGGGGGGAGGAAAGAGAGAGTGACACACACACACGCAACATGCAACATGCCCACCCCCACCCTCACCCACAAAAACACACACAAACACATGCAGCAACTTGACATTTACACCGGACACCCTCTGGAAGAACGCAAGGACAAAATGAAATGATTGTAACAAGTGTAATCAACGAAAAATCAGACAGTCCAAAATTTAAATCATCAGTATATACAAATATGTACATCAACTACACAAGTCCAGATAGTAATGAAATCATTGCCTGTGGACCAGTGGTCCAGTGGTCCCAAAATGCATGGGCGAAGCCCACACATGATTCCTGACTTGAAACGGAGAGAACACTGCTGGGGCATCAGATCGAAAATAAACAGGCACCTCAGGGGAGGGGAGGGGGGTGGGGGCACCTCAGCCGGATGAACGGATGACGCCACTGTTCCACGAGGGTGCTCCATGCCCACAGTTTGGTCATGGGGAGTGCAAAGCCACAGTCTCTCAAGTCTCTCCCAGTGGGTGGTTTGCCCACTGCTTTATCCTGGGGAGTGCAAAGCCACAGTCTCTCAAGTGGGTGGTCTGCCCACTGCTTTATCCTGGGGAGTGCAAAGCCACAGTCTCTCAAGTGGATTTCATTCTCCACTGGTTCTGGAGGGGGCTTGGTGCCCAGAGTGCTTCATCCTGCCAAGGACTGGGGTAGTGGCTGCTTTTCTCCACTGGTTGTGGAGGGGGCTTGGTGCCCAGAGTGCTTCATCCTGCCAAGAACTGGGGTAGTGGATTCTTTTCTCCACTGGTTCTGGAGGGGGCTTTGTGCCCAGAGTGCTTCATCCTGGCAAGGACTGGGGGAAAGGATGCTTTTCTCCACTAGTTCTGGAGGGGGCTTTGTGCCCAGAGTGATTCACATGCAGTGTGGCAGGTCCCATTCCCTCACCTGGGTGTGTGTGCCACGAGATTGCCTGGGAACAGGTAGCATGATACTCCATGGAGGCAGAGACACAGTCCACCCTGCTGCGTCTTCACCTGCAAGTACAAACAGTGCTGGGTGTCGTGCCTCATGTACATGGTGCAGGGTCCAGGACGTCTCCTGCAGCCTCGGACGGCTGGCCACTGGGGATGATAGCCATGTCAGCTGTGGTGGGACTGTCTGAGCACGTCACGTAGATGGTGGCGGTGGTTGCAGCGGCGTCTGCGGCGGAGATGCTGGCAGTGGTGCTTGTGTCAGCACCTGTGGAGGGACACACCAGGACGTCTCCTGCAGCCTCGGACGGCTGCCCACTGGGGATGATGCCGGAGACTGCTGCTGAGGCAACAGATGTGCAGGTGGCGGTGTCCACTGCCGTACAGGTTGCTGTTCTGGTTCCCAAAAGGGGTGACTCTGGTCCCTCAGCCGGAGGCTTCGTGCCCGGTCCTGACTTCCTCTTCGCCTTGTGTCCCTTCCCCACCTTTGATGTCGCTGCTGGTCCCTTGGCACTGTCCCCCTTTGGCTTGGAGGAGCCCTTGCTGGGTGGTTGGTGGGGCTTCTCCCTACGGCATGTAGGCACCTTCTTCACCTTGGCAGGTGGCAGTATGGGCTGATCCTTGGCCTCGCTAGGTGTCACACTGGCAGCCTGATGGGTGCCACCCACGATGTGACAGGACTTGCTGCAACCATAGTGCTGGAGGATTTTGTGGCCGAGGTGCTGGCTGTGACCTGGACATCCTGGCCCTAGGGGAAGGACGGGGGGTCGGTGTAGGGAAGAGGTCAATGTTAGACAGGAAGAGTTTCTTAGACACACTGGGACGGGAAGATGGAGGGGGTTTGGAAGTGGAGGAAGTGGTAGTGGTTGAAGGAGGTGTACGTCTGCTGAATTTGGGTGAAGGTGCATGGGCCGGAGGCTGTTGTGAGGTGGATGGCTGTTGGGTGGGTGTGTGTCTGCATTGTGTAGTTTGGGAGGAGGGTTCACAGACACACTGGGAGAGGACACAGGGGATGTGTGAATGGTAGTGGGGGTGGTGATTGCACATGAGCAGTGTGTGGTGATGGGCATGCTGGTGATGGAGGTAGTGGATGAAGATGTATTGCATGCAGGTGGGAGTGGAGACGAGACCGGGAGGGGGGAGGAGGAGGACGTGGAGGAGGGGGACACAGTGGAGGCTGTGGATGTTGGTGTGTCTGCATGGGGATGGTGCTTGTGTGAGTGCCTGTGGGATGTGTGGTGCTTATGTTTGCCATGTCCACTCTTGTGTGTTGATGAGTGTGTATGCTGGTCTGATGGTGTGCTTGGGATAGGCTGAGGTACAGGGGATTGGGTCTGGGTAGAGGAAGTTGGAGGCAGGTGGCTGGACACAGGAACAATGGCTGCCATCATTGCTGAGGCCAGAGCCTGAAATGCTCTCTGTTGGGCCGCTACACCAGAATGAATGCTCTCCAGGTATGCATTTGTTTGCTGCAAATGCCTCGCGACACCCTGGATGGCATTCAAAATGGTTGATTGCCCAACAGTGAGGGATCTCAGGAGGTCAATAGCCTCCTCACTGAGGGCAGCAGGGCTGACTGGGGTAGGGCCTGAGGTGCCTGGGGCGAAGGAGATGCCCACCCTCCTGGGTGAGCGAGCACGGGAAATTCGATGAGGGGCTGCTGGGAGGGCGGTGCTGGTAGGGGGTGGCGGCTGTACCTGTAGTTGTGGTGGGCACAGGTGCCCGCCGCCGCAAGGGAGCTCCCATCAGGGGAGGAGTCACTGTCGCTGGTGTCTGCTCCTATCCCCGTCGTGGAGCTCCCCTCGCCCTCCATCCCACTGGTGCCTTCTGACTCCGTAAATTCACCCTCAAGGGCCATGTGGGTTGCAGCTCCCCCCTGCTCCGGTGCCAATGCACCTGCACCAGATGATGCTAATGCACACAAGGACAGGGTGACAAAACAAAAAGGGGGGAAAGACAGAGGAGACACATGGTCAATGCCTGCAACACCACTACGGTTGGAGGACACAACTCACAGGGAGCAGCCAGATGCACTAAGCCATGCACTAACAGGGCAGGGGAAAGGCACATGCCCATGGGGGACTCTGTCTAGACCCATTTCATGCATAGCTGGAACCCATAGGAGCCTGACTAGGTGTAGAGGGCAATTACCACCTGTAGGGTTGGAGTGGGACTGAGCCTGCAAATCAATGGATCTACCTTTGAACGTCTGCCCTGGCCTAGGGGAACACACAGCCCACCTCCCCCACCCAGACACCGCGTCAAACGCGCAGAGTCAGCTGAATGAGAGTATACTCACCCCTTGTGGCTGCTGTGATGCCTTCAAGCGCCCATCCAACTCAGGATATGCCACTGCCAGAATCCAGTACATCAGGGGGGTCATGGTGCAACGGGCACCCCTTCCACGTTGGGAGGCCATCCCCAGCTGGGCCTCTGCCGTCTTCTTGCTCCAGCGGCGCAGTCCTCCCATCTTTTACGGCAGTGGGTGCTCCGTCTATGGTAGACCCCCAGGGTCCGCACTTCCTTGGCGATAGCACGCCAAATACCCTTCTTCTGGCGGGTGCTGACCTAGAGGAATAGTGAAGTAAAAAAGGATGTTACTACCCCGTACAGTTCTTCTCACACATTGGCCACAAACCTCCCACCCTAGCCCAAAAAAACATACACTCACCATCCTCACATGCTGGCCTGTCCCCCCCGTCTCTTCCATACACGACACTCCATACAATCATGTCCCATCCACCATGCACACAGTTCACTCACCTGTTTGTCTGGAGGACCGTAGAGTAGCGTGTACTGGGGAGGACCCCATCCACCAGTTTCTCCAACTCCTCAGCAGTGAAGACAGGGGCCCTTTCCCCAGACACTGTAGCCATTGTCGCTTCCAGACGCAGGTCACAGCAGCACTTGCACTGTAGGTCCTCTCCTGTTGAAGGTCAGGTATCAAGTGAGGGAACTGATAGAAAATGGCGGTCACGTCCGCGGCGGTGCTTACCATCACCGCTGGCGTACATCTTCATTGGCTCCTGGAACCCATAGGGCCCAATGATAACCAATGCTGAAATGGCAGCGGTCTTTGACCACCTACCGCGCCGCTGCACAACGCCAGCGCAGTTACCTCATTTCCCCTTGTCCCTCCTTACAGGTCAGGCTGCTGCCATTTCAGGGGGCCACATGGCAGGCCAACTAACGGCGCCACAGCTATTTTGGCCAGGAATATGGACAGACAAGGCACACAGAGATTATTTCACGATTGTGTTAAACAGCCTTGTGAAACCTATGTGGTGTAAGACCCTCTGCTCACCCTCCTCCTCCATAGGGCAAGTCCGCTGGGGCAGGTGATGAGTTGGCGGCATCCTCCGGTGTACAGACCCCTGGTGGACCTGTCGACAATGGAAGACAGACACATCATTATCACTTATAGACTTGATCATGCCACAATCCAGGAACTGTGTGCCCAACTGGAGCCAGACCTGATCTCAGCTATCCGCCATCCCACAGGTATCCCCCCTCTAGTGCAGGTCCTGTCGGTGCTCCACTTCCTGGCAAGTGGGTCCTCTCAAACAACAGTGGCCATGGCATCAGGGATGTCACAGCCAATGCTCTCCAACGTGTTGTCCAGTGTGTTGTCAGCCCTGCTGAAACACATGCACAGCTACATAATTTGATCTGCCCACAGTGAAAGTTGACTTCTATGCCCTGGGACATATCCCCAACATCATTGGTGCCATGTGGCATTTGTCCAACCCCCCCCCCCGCAGGAATGAACAGGTGTACAGAAACCGGAAAAGCTACCATTCAATGAATGGGCAGATGGTGTGTTTGGCAGACCAGTACATCTCCCCTGTGAATGCCAAATATCCTGGCTCAGTGCATGACGCTTACATTTTGAGGAATAGCAGCATCCCTTATGTGATGGGGCAACTCCAGAGGCACCGTGTGTGGCTAATAGGTGAGCCCAAGGTCCCCACACAGATTCCCTAATGGTTGGAGGATGTCTAACAGTTGTCCTTCGATATTTGCAGGTGACTCTGGTTACCCCAACCTGTCATGGCTACTGACCCCAGTGAGGAATCCCAGGACAAGGGCCGAGGAACGCTACAATGAGGCACATGGGCGAACTAGGATTATAGAATGCACCTTCGGCCTCCTGAAGGCTAGATTCCGGTGCCTCCATCTGACAGGTGGCTCCCTATACTACTCACAGAAGAAGGTATGCCAGATAATTGTGGCATGCTGTATGTTGCACAACCTGACTTTGCGACGTCAGGTGCCTTTTCTACAGGAGGATGGGCCTGATGCTGGTCTTGTGGCAGCTGTGGAGCCTGTGGACAGTGAAGAAGAGGAGGCAGAAGAAGAAGATATAGACAACCGAATCAACATCATCATGCAATACTTCCAGTGAGACACAGGTAAGAGGATGGCACTGATTCACACATCTCATACTACTGTAGGACATAGCATAAATCTGCCTTTTTACCTCTGTGTATGGACCCTGACATGTCACTTTGCCTTTCCATTTCACAGATCTGGGTCCCACTTTGTGCCCTCTGCTATGTTTACTGCTGCCCAACAACTGTGTAACATTGGTATGTGAACATGAACATTGACATTGCCAGATTTCTGAAAGGTTGCAATTACACATTGTGAAAGTACAGACTGACTCCAGATTGATTTGTGATTCAAGGGTGTTTATTTCTGTGCTAATAAATGGAGGGAGGTGTGCAATGGGCTGGGAAGATGGTGGAGGAATGTCCATGGTAGAGTTCAGTTTATTGGTCTCACAGGTGCATTGTCCATGCGGGCATAGGAAGTGGAGCAATGGAAGTTTAAGGTGGACAGGGTGACAAAGTGGGACAGAAGGGTGACAATCAGGAGGGTCTTATTTCCTGGCGGGGGTCTTGGCATTGTTCTCTGTCTTGTTCCTGGATCTCAGGGACCGTTTGCGGGCTGGTTCTCCTTCTGCAGGGGGTGGGGTGCTGGTGGCCTGTTGGTCCTGTGGCGGGGCCTCCTGTCCACTAGCACCGGCCGAGGTGGAGGGCTGTTCATCATCCAGGCTAGTGTCAGGGGCCAATTTGTGTGCCACTGTGTCCCTCATGGTGTTGGCCAGTTCTGCCAGCACCCCTGCAATGGTGCCCAGGGTGGTGTTAATGGACTTCAAGACCTCCCTGATCTCCAGGTAGTGTTCCTCCTACAGCCGCTGGGTCTCCTGAAACTTGGCCAGTACCGTGCCCATGGTCTCCTGGGAATGGTGGTATGCTCCCATGATGTTGGAGAGTGCCTCATGGAGAGTGGGTTCCCTGGGCCTGTCCTCCCCCTGTCGCCCAGCAGTCCTCCCAGCTTCCCTGTTGTCCTGTGCCTCTGTCCCCTAAACCATGTTCCCACTGACCCCAGGTCCCTGATTGTCTTGGGTTGGTGGGTTTGCCTGGGGTCCCTGTAGTGGTGGACACACTACTGATTGACGTGTACTGGGGACAGTGGCATGGGCCTGCTGGGTGGGTGCTGTGGTGGTGTTTCCTGAGGAGGGAGGGTCTGTGGTGGCTTGTGACAGTGGCAGGGGAACCGACGGTCCAGAGGTCCCTGATGGGCCGGGCTGGTCATCTTGATCCAGGCGTGCAGAGCTGCTGTCGTCACTGTGGGCCTCTTCTGTGGGGGGACTGGATATGTCTGGCACCTCCTGTCCGGTGACGTTGGGTATGGGTCCTGTTGGGGTGTAAATGCATAGTTTTAGTATCTGTGTGTGCCATCTTGTGAATTGGGTGAGTTACCCTCTACTTCTGTGCTTGCCTCGTTGTGTTTGCCAATGTTTGATTAGTGTTTTGGGGTATGTGTGGGTATCTGTACTGGACATGCTTTGGCAATGGGTGTCCATGCTTTGGTGTTGCATGCAGGGCTTGGTATTGGGATGGGTGGGCTGTGAGAGTGGGGCATATGTGAGGTGTTGGAGTGTTGGGGTGGGTGGGGTTTTGTGATGGCAAGCAGGTAGGGTGTGGGGGATAAATTAGTAAAGATTTGACTTACCAGAGTCCAGTGCTCTTGCTACTCCGAGGCCCTCCGGATGCAGGATTGCCAAGACTTGCTCCTCCCATGTTGTTAATTGTGGGGGAGGAGGTGGGGGTCCACCGCCAGTCCTCTGCAAAGCAATCTGGTGTCTTGATACCACTGAACGCACCTTCCCCCGTAGGTCGTTCCACCTCTTCCTGATGTCATCCCGTGTTCTTGGATGCTGTCCCACTGCGTTGAACCTGTCGACGATTCTCCATAGCTCCATCTTCCTAGCAATGGAGGTGTGCTGCACCTGTGATCCGAATAGCTATGGCTCTACCCAGATGATTTCCTCCACCATGACCCTGAGCTCCTCCTCAGAAAACCTGGGGTGTCTTTGAGGTGCCATGATGTGGTGTGGGTGATGTGTGAGGTGATGTTTGTTGTGCTGTGTTGGTGTATGTTGTTTGAGGTGCGTGGATGGTGTGGTGTGCTTGTGGATGTTGGTGTAGTGTTGGCTATTCTCTCTCTCTGCTTCTTCGCCAAAATGTCGTTGTAAGGGTTTGTGGGTAATGTGGGTGTGTGTTTTATAGTGTTATGGGTGTGGTGTGTGTATGTGGATCAGGTGTGTGTATTTCAAATTGTCCAATGCAGTTGTGTTTTGTAAATGTGTGTGTATTTTGAGCGCAGCGGTGTGTACCACCAATGGTTGAAAGACCGCCGCATTCTTATTGGTGTGACGGTGTGGGTTTTGGTATCGCCAGTTTATCACTGACCTTTGATGTGGCGGACTTGTGTGGGTGTCTGGATTGTGGTGGATTACGAGATGTGGGTCGTAATACCTGTAGCGGATTTCCGCCGCGGCCATGGTATGTTGCCGGCCTTCAGCACGGTGGTAAGTGGGATTTACCGCCAGGGTTGTAATGAGGACCTATATCTCCTGTCAGAGTTGTCCGGGTGTGGAGAATCTGCTCTCTGACTTCGTCTGTCTTTAATTTGTTTTTGTTTATCCCAGCGTTTTTTAGAACCCTCCTGTGCTTGTTTAGCACCTTCGTTAGGGGTGGTACTCTGTATTTCAGGCTTTTTCAGCTTGGCTCTCAAACTATCCCATCTTATAATGGTGTACGTATCGGAAATAGTTTTCGGTAGCTGTTTCTCCTGTTCCAAGTGTGGAATCTCTGGGTGCCGCTGGCGTACCTCTTCCCCTTTAATGTTACTCAGTATTATTGAGGAGAATACGTCAAAATTGTGCATTAATTTCATCCCCAAGTCCAGGGCTGGTGCAGCCCCATGCTCATTGTGAATTTGTTTTACCACTTACGGTAAATTGCCAAATGTCAGGGTACCATGTGTGGTAGTATAAATTGCAGCGAAGATGTGTACCCCATGTGACGCAGTCATCCACTGAGGAAACCATCCCGAAGAGCAAGCACACTGTGAGAATTCTGTGTTTCTCCTGTGGTCCCGTATGGGGAAACACAACTTCCAGCTGATTTCTTTTCTGGGCTATCCAGAATGGGATTTTCTCTTGTTCTGTGGGCACTTTACCCATGATAGAATGTACTGTTTGTGGATTAATCCCAGTAGTAGCCAACTGGTATCCAGTAATTACTTATGGTGCTGGACACGCTGGTGTAGTGTTCATAGTGTTCAGAGTATGCATTACAAACTGAATAAGTCATCTATATAGTGTTACTAACCCAAGGTATAGATTGCGCAGATCAGCTGCCTGCATGTTTTGTACACCAGTGTGAGGTGTATTTATGGCAAATATAGGCCACGTTGGTTCTTCGTTACCGAAGGGACCTAATCTTACAGGTTGTATTACGTGAGGTAGGGTGCCATTAAACTAGTTCTGATGTTCTTGATAAGTAATAGGAATTTCGAGATACTGGTATGCTTGGTACCGCTGTGGTACGTTTGCAATTCTGTAAGTATGGAATGTGAATGATCTTTGGTCTTCCTCGGGAAAAGTGACCCAAGACTAAAATGTTTCTGTTTGGTAAGCTTCACTAGCTTCTACTATGAATGTGGCATCCCCGCCCTCATCTGTTAAGCCATGCGCTACCAGATGTAGTGTTAATGCTTGTCTGGCATTCTCCGGAATGCCTATGGCGTTAGCCATATTGTGTCATGGGTAAAGAGATGGAACACCAAGTGGGGAGAAAGTCCTTTTAACAGTTCGAGTTCGAATAACCTACAGCCTAGTTAGGTGTTCCCTGTTCAGCTGAGGAGGATCTTCCCCAAGACCACGGACGTAATGGTACTAAGAGTACCTGTTGTATGTGAGGCTGTGATAGTCAGGGTATCTGTAAATTAGTGCCTAAACACCATCGTTGGTGGCGCCATGTTGAAGTTTCACTCTTGCTCTAGGCAAGACTGCTGGTTTAAGGATAACAGCACTTCTGTTTGTAGGTGACTATGCCTATCCTACAACAAGTCGCAACTGTCAGCCCAACCCTCCCGGCTCACAAGCAGTATCTAACCAAAAACTCAAACAGCGAAATGTGATTTGTGGCACCTTTATGCCTGGACTCAAGAGTGCGATATCTCAGGACGGTCGTGGTTAAATGGAGATTACCACTTTCTCACATGAACAACATGTCTCAGTCATACACAGGCAATGAAAGAGATGCAGTAAAGTTTTCAACAGGTTCTAAGAAACAAGACTGCAATCTACTGTAAATGTCATGGGCTGCAATGATTAGGTTAATGAACAATGCAAGAAACAGAATGTTGAAAACGAGAGTCATAAATAAAAAGACCCCCACCATCTTGCAATAACATAAGATGTAAAGCAGGTGTGAAATAAACCCTAATACCCTAGCATGATGAACCTAATCTCTAACCTAAAAGAGAGGTAGGTGTGTTAAACCTAATCTGCCAGTACCATGTCCTTGAGAAGAGCCCCCCAACCCTTGTTACCTTGGAATGAGGTCTCTAGATCAGACTCTGTGGTGACAAAGACCGGGTAAGCATTATGTTACTGTCACACGAAAGTGGGAAAGTACATAATGTGAATACTTAGGTATTTCATTTATCTTTGACGCTGATAGTGCCACCTTTACAGAGTGGCACTAATAACGTAAAACTAAAACATCTTCCTAACTATAAACAGGGCAGCCATCTTGGAAAAAATAATTAAATAAATAAATAAATATGCTAAAACAGAGCAAGCTAAGTAGGTTAAAAGTCACTGGGTGACACAGGAAGGGCCTGCAAGCCAAAGGCTAAGCTAAACTCCTGATTCCCATTAAAATTAAATAGGATCCACAACAACATAATTATCAATTAGCATTCAGAATGTTTAAATCGGAGTCACATGTATTTATAAATGTTAGTCCGAGTTGATTTCTGTATTCTGTGTGGATAGTAATGAACATTAAATTGGATATAATTAGGACCTGCAATGAGTAATAATTGTAGTTTATTTTAAAAGGAACATAGCAGTGTAATACATGAATTAAAATTGATTTTACATTTTATCTATTTTTGTACCTCCATTTGTTTGTTTTTCAAGTTGTGGCCCACACAATATAAAATACTAATGTAAAAAAAAAAAAATGTATGCAAAAAAGTTAATATCGTAATGCATTTTATACATTTCACATTTTGCCCTAGTATGGGTCTAGATAATAATATTGATGTAAAATGTTTGATGTAACAAAAGCTAATATCTTAGTAAATTTGATTTTTTTGTTCATTTTGCCCTAGTTCGGGTTGCTTTAGTGAATTCAGTGTTGATTCTAGAAATATAGTGGCTAGTCTTTATCTGTTTTATATGTTCTCTAGTGCTGTATTTGCATGTGCTTTTTTCTGTTTTTGTATATGTTTTATGTATGACAACTTACCCAAAATAAACATCTGTGATGATGATGATGAAAAAGAAGCAAAGTGTTGTGAAATACAACAGAGATTAGGAAGTGAATAACAGGAGTGACATCTGACTCCAGGAAGAAAAATGGGTTGAGGGGAGCGAGAAATATCCTGTTCTGTAAAGGCAAAGTGCAGGATGTAACACTGCACTAGGACGGGGGTCTCATAAATGAAACTACTAGAGAAATTTTGGAAGGTTTGCTTTTAAAGCAGCACAAAATGTTTTTAGAAATATGTACAGATGGATGTGCAATTAGAAATAATATATAAAAGCCTGCAACCCCAGTGTAAAAGCCTGTCTCTAATTTCCTTTTTACAGATGAGTTGTAAAGAACAAGGGCCATATGTATCAAAGGGTTTTACCCATTCTGTGTCTATGGGAAAATGTGTTCGTACATACGGCCCATAGTTACTTAGCTTCGGTAACACCATCAGCTGCACGACAGAGTCTCTACCAGAAACAGCATCACCTAAGGTAAGTTACTCGTTCTTCTGACACAGACTTCCAGCTGCAGATTCCTCAACATCTGAATAGATACCAAAGCAATATCTTCTAGGAGGTGGGTATGTGGAAGTACTCAAACTAGAAAGTCCTGCAAGACCCAGGGGGCAAAGTGCCTCTCTCAGCAAAACAGTCTATCCAGGCAATTGTGCTTCTTGAACTTATGGAGGGACCCCACGTAGCTGCCTCGCAAATGTCTAGGACTGGCCCTGCATGTGCTGAGTGATAGCAGCTTCCGCCCTGGTAGAATGAGCACACAGTCCTTTCGGCAGCTGTATTTTAGCCAATGCATAGCCTTGCCTATTTTGACTCTGGAGCACTCTCCAAAAAGCTGATCATCCAACCGGTCATCTTTTTTGCAATCTGTATGGAAGGTCAGCGCTCTCTTGGGGTCCAATCGATGGAGCTTTTCCTCCTCCTTAGAGGGGTGAGACAGAGCACAGAACGCCAGCAGGGTGATGGTTTGACCTATGTGGAATGGCATCACAACATTTGGAAGAAAGAATGCCCGAGTCCGTAGAACCATTTTGTCTGGGAATACGATGGTGTGCAGCAGGTTGACACTAAGAGCTTGAAGCTCACTCACAAGCTTTGCCAATGTTATGGAGATGAGAAACACTGTATTGAGGACAGAAATCCACAAGGAAGCTGCTCCAATGGTGGTGTATATTAGAAATATAAGGACAAAGTTAGGGTCCCACTGTGGTATGATGAAGATGGAGGGAATAAATGAGTGCTGTAACCCTTTCAGAAATCGTATAATAACGGAGGATGTAAACAAAGAGGGCTAATCTGGCAACCACCTGAAATAATGAAAGCGACGAAAGGCACCCTTTAGCTGTGCCCATGGCAAGGCCTTGCTGGGCTAAGGACAAAACGAATAATAACTCAGAGAGACTGACTTGAGGGTAGCCAGTCTGCCAAGAAATGCAACAAGCCAAACATTTGTCGCAAAAACCGGAGTATACAGTTTTAATCTAGGAGTGCCTGGCTGCCAAGAAGACACCGCCCATCTCCATAGGAAGATCAAAGGTGTTCAGATGTCGCCGCTCAAACTCCATGCATGAAGGTGGAGATTGTGAAGTCCTGGGTGCAAAACCCTTACATCCAGCTCCAACAGCAGGTCTTCCCGAATGGATAGCCTGATCGGAGGACAGATGCTCAAGTCAAGGAATTCTAGATACCATACTCTCTGTGCTCAATTTGCAGCCGCCAGGGTGACTTGGGATCTGTCAGTTCTGATCTTCTTGAGAACTCAGGGCAGAAGTGGTATTGGCAGCTAGGAAAACAGGAGTTCAGAGTTCCACTCAAGACGGAACTTGTAAGAGACACATTAGAAACCCCAATGCACAAAAGTGCTGACACTGTGCCTTCTCCACAGTGAACACTGCAAGCCTAGGTGCTCCCTGTAGGAGACTGGCCTGGCTTATAGTGGGTACCTTGTGGTACTTACACCCTGTGCAAGGTCCAGTTATCCCTTATTAGTAGATTAGAGGTGTTTCTAGCAGCTTAGACTGATAGAAGGTAGCTATGGCAAAGCAGCTTAGGCTGAACTAGGAGACATGCAAAGCTACTACTATACAACTTATATCATATAGCACAATATCATAAGAAAACACAATACTCAAAGTTAATAAAAATAAAGGTACTTTATTTTAGTGACAATATGCCAAAAGTATCTCAGAGAATGCCCTCACTTAGGAGGTAAGTAATATACAAAAGTTATATGTACACAAACCCAAAACAGGTAAGTAACAGTAAGAAAAGTAGTGCAAACAATGTAGGATCACAATAGGTGAACATAGGTCTAGGGGCAACACAAACCATATACTCCAAAAGTGGAATGTGAATCACGAATGGACCCCAGACCTATGGGAGCTTGTAGAGGGTCGCTGGGACTGTAAGAAAATAGTCAGGGTGTCCAAGATACCCTACCCCAAGACCCGGAAAAGTAGGAGTAAAGTTACCCTACTACCCCAGAAAGACACAATAGGCGTGATAGGGGGATTCTGCGAGAACCACAAGCACCAGCAAAACACTGAAGATGGATTCCTGGACGTGAGGACCTGCAAGGCAAGGAGACCAAGTCCAAGAGTCACGATAGTGTCCAGGGGGGGCAGGAGCCCAGGAAACCCTGGATGAAGGTGCAAAAGGGCTGTCTCCGGGTGGAAGAAGCCAAAGATTCTGCAACAACGAAAAGGGCTAGGAACTTCACCTTTGGATGGAAGACGTCCCACGGCGTGCTGGATGTTTCAGAAGTGTTTCCACACAGAAATACCACAAACAAGCCTTGCTATCTGCAAGGGTCGCAGTAGAGGTTTTAGGGTGCTGCTGGGGACCAGGAAGGACCAGGATGTCGCCCCTTGGAGGAGGAGACAGAGGGGGCGCTCAGCAACTCAGAGAGCCCCCGCAGAAGTACGGGAGCAGGCACTTAGAAGATTTGTGAACCGGAGTCACAAAAGGAGAGTCCCACGACATCGGAGTTCAACTCAGAGGGTTGAGCACTGCAGGACGGAGTACTGGGGACCCAGGCTAGGCTGTGCACAAAGGAATCCTTGGAGAAGTGCACAGAAGCCGGAGGAGCTGCAAATCACACAGTACACAGGTCTGCTGTCTGGTGTGGGGAGGCAAGGACTTACCTTCACCAAACTTGGACTGAAGGATCACTGTACTGTGGGGGTCACTTGGATCTAGCTTCTGTGTTCCAGGGACCAAGCTAGTCAGGATGAGAGGGGACCCAGAGGACCGGTAATACAGTCTTTTGGTGCCTGTGTTAGCAGGGGGAAGATTCCGTCGACCAACGGGAGATTTCTTCTTGGCTTCCAGTGCAGGGTGAAGGCAGACAAGCCCTCAGAGCATGCACCACCAGGAAACAGTTGAGAAAGCCGGCAGGATGAGGCGCTACAATGTTGCTGGTAGTCGTCTTGCTACTTTGTTGCGGTTTTGCAGGCGTCCTGGAGCAGTCAGCGGTCAATCCTTGGCAGAAGTCGAAGAGGGAAGTGCAGAGGAACTCTGGTGAGCTCTTGCATTCGTTATCTGAAGAATACCCCAGAGGAGAGACCCTAAATAGCCAGAAAAGGAGGGTTGGCTACCAAGAAAGGAGGATTGGCTACGAAGAGAGGTAAGAGCCTATGAGAGGGGGTCTCTGATGTCACCTGCTGGCACTGGCCGCTCAGAGCAGTCCAGTGTGCCCCCAATACCTCTGTTTCCAAGATGGCAGAGGTCTGGGACACACTGGAGGAGCTCTGGGCACCTCCCCTCGGAGATACTGGTCAGGGGAGTGGTCACTCCCCTTTCCTTTGTCCATTTTTCGCCAGAGCAGGGCTGGGGGATCCCTGACCCGTTGTAGACTGGCTTATGCAGAGATGGGCTCCATCTGTGCCCATCAAAGCATTTCCAGAGGCTGGGGGAGGCTACTCCTCCCCAGCCCTTCACACCTATTTCCAAAGGGAGAGAGTGTAACACCCTCTCTCAGAGGAAATCCTTTGTTCTGCCTTCCTGGGCTGGGGCTGCCCAGACCCCAGGAGGGCAGAACCCTGTCTAAGGGGTTGGCAGCAGCAGTAGCTGCAGTGGAAACCCCGGAAAGGCAGTTTGGCAGTACCCGGGTTCTGTGCTAGAGACCCGGAGGATTGGGGGGACAATTCCATGATCTTAGACATGTTACATGGCCATGTTCGGAGTTACCATGGTGACGATACACATAGGTAGTGACCTATGTGCAGTGCACACGTGTAATAGTGTCCCTGCACTCCAAAAGTTCGGGGAATTTGCCCTGAACGATGTGGGGGCACCTTGGCTAGTGCCAGGGTGCCCACACACTAAGTAACCTGGCACCCAACCTTCACCAAGTGAGGGTTAGACATATAGGTGACTTATAAGTTACTTATGTGCAGTGAAAAATGGCTGTGAAATAACATGGATGTTATTTCACTCAGGCTGCAGTGGTAGGCATGTGTAAGAATTGTCTGAGCTCCCTAAGGCTGGCAAAAGAAATGCTGCAGCCCATAGGGATCTCCTGGAACCCCAATACCCTGGGTACCTAAGTACCATATACAAAGGATTTATATGGGTGTACCAGTGTGCCAATGAGAATTGGTAAAATTGGTCACTAGCCTGCAGTGACAATTTTAGAAAGCAGAGAGAGCATAAACACTGAGCTTCTGGTTAGCAGTGCCTCAGTGATACAGTTAGGCACCACACAGGGAACACATATAGGCCATAAACTATGAGCACTGGGGTCCTGCCTAGCAGGATCCCAGTGACACAAGGGCAAAAACAAACATACATACAGTGAAAATGGGGGTAACATGCCAGGCAAGATGGTACTTTCCTAAACTCCCCGTTCTTGAAAGAGACCACACACCACTTCTGGGTCTAACTGTCATATATGATCTACAAGGCGTTAAAGGCTGGGTTTGTCTGCCCTAGCATTCAATGATTGGGCCAGGTAGTTTACCACCAGGACATTTCTTCCAACCAATTCCAGTGGCGCAAGGCCTCCTGATACAGGGTCCGTGACCCCACCCAGCACTGTTTGTTACAGTATCATATGGGGGACCGAGTTGTTTTGAACATCTGAACCAGCCTCCCCTTGACAGACGGAAAGAAACCTTTCAAAGTCAAGCGGGTGGCTCTCAGTCCCTGAAGCTTGATATGTAGCCAGGACTCTGCCAGAGACTAGAGGCCTCTGATCTCCACCTCTCTCTCAGCTAGTAAGCTCTGGGTGGGGAAGGGAGAAGGGACTGCCACTGACTAAATCACAGTCCAGCAAGCATCACTGCAGATCCTTTGCAATCTCTTCCATAATTTAAACGCAGTTATAGGTCGTCTTGATGTTTGGCCAACAGATTTCAAGTCACAGGAGCCCATCAGTTCCAGTACCCTCAGAAACAAGATCACTGAAATCCAGGAGCAAGGCTTAAATACTGAGATCATAGCTTTAATGTCCTGGACGCTTTCTCAGGGAAAAGGCACAAAACCGAGCCTTTCCAAGAATGGTTCTTTTTGAACACGGGTGTCTGAGAAGTTGGGTATGACTTCTGCATAGTGATAGTGAAACCCAAAGACGACAGGAAATCGGCCATAATCCGGAGGTGGTTGACGGCTGCCTGCTGTAGGAAAGTAATCTTTCTTGGCATGTTACCCCCATTTTTACCTATATGTCAGTATGTTTTTGCCTGTCTCACTGGGAATCCTGCTGGTTAGGACCTTAGTGCTCATAGTTTGTGGCCTAATGTGTGTTGTGAATAGTGCTTAACTATGTCACTGAGGCTCTGCTAATCAGAGCCTCAGTGCTTATGCTCTCTCTGCTTTTAAATTTGTCACTATAGGCTAGTGACTTAATTTACCAATTTCAATTGGCACACTGGACCCCCCTTATAAGTCCCTAGTATATGCCACCTAGGTACCCAAGACGTTGAGGTTCCAGGAGATCCTTATGGGCTGCAGCATTTCTTTTGCCACCAATAAGGAGCTCAAACAAACCCTTTCACAGGACTGCCACTGCAGCCTGAGTGAAATAGTGCACACATTATTTCACAGGCATTTTCACTGCACTTAAGTAACTTATAAGTCACCTATATGTCTAACCTTCATTTATTGAAGGTTAGGTGCAAAGTTACTAAGTGTGAGGGCACCCTTGCACTAGCAAAGGTGTCCCCACGCAGACCTGGGCCAATTCCCCGGACTTTGAGAGTGTAGGGACGCCAGTACACGCGCGCACTACATATAGGTCAATACCGATAGGTAGCTTTACAATGGTAACACCGAATATGGCCAGGTAAGGTGTCTAAGCTCATGGAATTGTCCCCCCATTCCAATTTTGCTATTGGGGAGCCAATTCCATGCATCCTGGGGGTTCCACCATGGACCCCCAGTACTGCCAAACCAGCTCTCTGAGGCTTGCACTGCAGCTCCAGCTGCCGCCACCTCACAGACAGTGTTCTGCCCTCCTGGGGTCTGAGCAGCTCAGTCCCAGGAAGGCAGAACAAAGCATTTCCTTTGGGAAGAGGGTGTTACAGGCTGGGGAGGGTTAGCCTTACCCATCCTCTGGAAATGCTTTGAAAGGAACAGATGGTGCCCTCCTTGCATAAGTCAGTCTACACCGGTTGAGGGACCCCCAGTCAATACTCTGGCGCAAAACTGGACAAAAGAGAGGGGAGTGAGCACTCCCCTGTCCATCACCACCCCAGGGGTGGTGCCCAGAGCTCCTCCAGTGTGTCCCAGACTTCAGCCATCTTGTTTCTCAAGGTGTGGGGACACTCTGGGGGGGCCTCTGAGTGGCCAGTGCCAGCAGGTGACATCAGAGACCCCTGATAGGTCCATACCTGATAAGGTAGCCAATCCCCCTCTCAGGGCTATTTAGGGTATCTCCTGCGGGTTTCTCTTCAGATTCTACTAGCAAGTTTCCAGCAGGAATCCTCTGCAACTACTACTTCATCCTCTGACCTCAGATCGACTGCAGACTGCTCCAGGAACTACTGTAACAGCAACAACGTATCCAGAAGGGCTACTTTTCGTCTGCAACTTCAGCTCCAGCCAGCAACTGCAACAGTTTCCACGGTGTGCACGCTCTGGGGACTCCCTGTCTTCACCCTGCACCAGAAGGACTGAAGAAATCTTACGTGGAGCGACGGAGTCACTCCCCTGCTCAAGCAGGCACCTTCTAAGTCGACAACTGGTTCTCTTGGACTCCTCTCCTGGTGACGAGAGTGCTCCATGGAACACAGAGGGTGGACCCTATCGACACAGACTGTCCTGAGGTCCTGCTGTTCCAATTTGGAGGAGGAAGACCTTGCCTTCCCTGATAACGACAGTACCTCTGTGGATCGTGTCTTCTTCATCTCCTGAGGCCTCTGTGCACTATTTGCAAAATTCCTACGTGCACAGCCTGGCCTAAGTCCCCAGCACTCTACCCTGCGACGCTCAACATGCTGAGTTGACCTCCGGCGGCATGGGAGCCTCCTTTGTAGTGCTGCACTAACTGCATTTTGCACCTCCTTTGTCCCCTTGTCCTGGGACTCCTGTGGGTGCTATCTGGTGTTCTGAGAGCTCTCCAAAGTGCTGAGAGCCCATCTTCCTCCTCACACAGAGTTGAGGCCCCCAGGTCCCTCCTGGGTCCAGATAGCACCACTTTGACGCAAACTTTGACTTTGCCGGAACCAAGGCTTGTTGGGAGGAATCCAGCGCCAAACCTCACCTGAATCCAACTTCTCTCCATGGGACATCCAGTGCATCACGCAGGAACCTTTCCTGTATTCTTACTCTCCCAGCTATTCTCTACACACTACACTTGTCTAGGGGGAATTCGTGATTCGCATTCCACTTTTAGTATATGGTTTGTGTTGCCCCTAGACCTATTTTCTCCCATTGCATTCTATAGCATTTCCTATTGTTTGCACTATCCTGTGTCTAATTACTTACCTTATTTTGGTGTCTAGTGTATATATTGTGTATAATACTTACCTCCAGAAGGAGTATTGCCTCTAAGATATTTTTGGCCTTGTGTCACCCAAATAAACTACCTTTATTTTTGGTTACACTGAGTATTGTCTTTACTTGTGTATAAATGGAGCACCATTATTGTGGCCAAGTCCAGGCCTTCAGGGAAAAGGCCCTTTGACGTGGCTTCAGTGTACATGGCTAACAGCCCAGGCACAGAGAGGTAGCCCGAGATATCAATAGTATTCAGTTGAGAACCCATCAGGGCTCGGTGTCCTGTCTAGTTCATCTCATTAAGGGTTACCTCTAGTTCATTTAGTTCAATGGGGCAACCCAGGTCTGCCATCTTTGTTGTCGATAAGGTGGAAAGCGGCGAGTCCTCTATCAGGGGAATGGAATATTCTTGGGGTGGCCTCTCCCTTTTTACATATAACCTTTCATAGTACCTCACAAAGGCATTCATGTTGTCATGTGTATCTGTTATGCTACCATAGGTGTGGCTTGTAATATATGAGACATCTCGCTCTGTTGCATCACAGGTAGCCAACCAGTACAGAAGCTTGCCTGACTTGTCGCCCCCTTGGTAGACTCAGCTGTAGGATGCAAGCCAACTTTTGTGCGTCACATCTAGACACAGCTGTTTGAAGGCTGCTCTATTAATCACCACCTGGTAGCGCTCCTCTCCTCTGTTTCCGAGTCCTGCTCTAGGCAGGTAATCCAGTTCTCTAGCCCCACCATATGATGTAAGACCTAGTGGTGTGCCACACCTTGCATGTAAGCCTTCCCTGCTGCCCATAGGGAACCCAGAGAAATCGATTGAATCTTTATTGAGTTCACAAAAGGAATCTAGCTCTTGCATGAGGTATTTTCGCACCTTTGGGTCCAACAGTCTCCGCTCATTGAGCTTTCAGATTGATCGATGGCCATCCTGGGCTCCCTACATGGAGCATAATTGCAGAGTGGCCTGAAATTCCCTGCTGTGCGAGTCTGATCTGCAGCTGGTAGGGGAAACTGGTCAACGCAAGATCTGGTTCTGTGGGCCGCCGAGGTATGGGTGTGTACCTGCCCCAATGAATGCCATACCTACCATTCATCACATAGGCTGAGACCAGAGGCTCACATCCTCAGATGTGTCCATAGCGGGAGTGGACCCCAGAGGTCTCGAGCGGTCTTGGTCGGTGGACATTACCATAATAAAATCTCCCCTAATAAATGTAAGACTGTGCAGGAGCTATTGTAGAACCCTCTGCAGCGCGTTGAGCATTAAACCTAGCTACCGTGGAGGGATAAAGACTCTAATATAAAGTTGTGAAACCTTCCATTGTTCCTCCCACTGGTATGTACCTGCCATGGGCATCCCTTTTTAAGTGTATGACTGTCATCGGCATGTGTTTGTGCAGGAGGATGTCAACACCACGGGAAACCCTGGTGTATCCTGCTTGATCTACTTTCTCATAACAATAGCAGGCCACAAGCAGGCAGTTGGTGCTCATGAAGTGGGTCTCTTGCATTAGAAGAATATCAGGAGTGTGACACCTAGCATACCCCCTGAACCACTCCTCTCTTGATACAGTCATTGAGTCTGTTGACGTTCCATGTCTTCACCTCAAAGGACCTCATGGTTTGACATGGGGCCTGGGTGCTGAGGAAGTGGAGTCGCAGGTGGAGAGGGGCCTGGCACTCCCCAAGGGAGTGCAGGCTAAGCCACACATTTGATAGTGACTGAAGCACTGATTGTATGTCCCTCACTGACATCTTAGAGCATCACTGAATAAAATCCAGCCAACAGGGCCAAACCCCCCTCTAACCATAACCCCCTTAATTCCCCCTCCCACCATAAACATTCATCCCAGAAGCATCTTTCACCCCAACTATCAATAAAACCAAAAAATGTTTGTGAGGCTACATTGTACCACCCAGTCCTTCCGGGCAAGCAGATTTAACGTAGAAGACTGTGTGTTGATGACTATTTGCCTGGTAAGCTTGTCACCCATACCAGTGTCCATTGTTATTCCATCTTCATAGTTTAATTCATATTCCTCTTCTCATCACAATAGAGCTTCAGTTCAAGTTCTGCCACTCTCGCCAGCCACTCTTGCCAACACGTGTTTCGTGGAGGTTATGTTCATCAAGAACTCTAGGTACCCAGAGCCAATAAATGACCTGCACCCTGCAGTGGGTTTTCATTCTATGCCGGGTATACAGCAATTCATTTGCTGAAATATAAAGAGTAAAAAATAGCTATCAAGAAAACCTTTGTATTTCCAAAATGGGCACAAGATAAGGTGTTGAGAAGCAGTGTTTATTTGCACATCTCTGAATTCCGGGGTGCCCATACTAGCATGTGAATTACAGGGCATTTCTCAAATAGATGTCTTTTTTACACACTGTCTTACATTTGGAAGGGAAAAATGTAGAGAACGACAAGGGGCAATAACACTTGTTTTGCTATTCTATGTTCCCCCAAGTCTCCCGATAAAAATGATACCTCACTTGTGTGGATAGGCCTAGCGCCCGCGACAGGAAACGCCCCAAAGCGCAACGTGGACACATCCAAATTTTTTAAAGAAAACAGAGGTGTTTTTTGCAAAGTGCCTACCTGTAGATTTTGGCCTCTAGCTCAGCCGGCACCTAGGGAAACCTACCAAACCTGTGCATTTCTGAAAACTAGAGACCTAGGGAATCCAAGATGGGGTGACTTGTGTGGCTCGGACCAGGTTCTGTTACCCAGAATCCTTTGCAAAGCTCAAAATTTGGCTAAAAAAAACACATGTTCCTCACATTTCTGTGGCAGAAAGCTCTGGAATCTGAGAGGAGCCACAAATTTCCTTCCACCCAGCGTTCCCCCAAGTCTCCCGATAAAAATGATACCTCACTTGTGTGGGTAGGCCTAGCGCCCGCGACAGGAAACGCCCCAAAGCGCAACGTGGACACATCCAAATTTTTGAAAGAAAACAGGTGTTTTTTGCAAAGTGCCTACCTGTAGATTTTGGCCTCTAGCTCAGCCGGCACCTAGGGAAACCCACCAAACCTGTGCATTTCTGAAAAATAGAGACCTAGGGGAATCCAAGATGGGGTGACTTGTGTGGCTCGGACCAGGTTCTGTTACCCAGAATCCTTTGCAAACCTCAAAATTTGGCTAAAAAAACACATGTTCCTCACATTTCTGTGGCAGAAAGTTCTGGAATCTGAGAGGAGCCACAAATTTCCTTCCACCCAGCGTTCCCCCAAGTCTCCCGATAAAAATGATACCTCACTTGTGTGGGTAGGCCTAGCGGCCGCGACAGGACACACCCCAAAACGCAACGTGGACACATCCAAATTTTTGAAAGAAAACAGAGGTGTTTTTTGCAAAGTGCCTACCTGTAAATTTTGGCCTCTAGCTCGGCCGGCACCTAGGGAAACCTACCAAACCTGTGCATTTCTGAAAACTAGAGACCTAGGGGAATCCAAGATGGGGTGACTTGTGTGGCTCGGACCAGGTTCTGTTACCCAGAATCCTTTGCAAACCTCAAAATTTGGCTAAAAAAACACATGTTCCTCACATTTCTGTGGCAGAAAGTTCTGGAATCTGAGAGGAGCCACAAATTTCCTTCCACCCAGCGTTCCCCCAAGTCTCCCGATAAAAATTATACCTCACTTGTGTGGGTAGGCCTAGCGCCCGCGACAGGAGACGCCCCAAAGCGCAACGTGGACACATCCAAATTTTTTAAAGAAAACAGAGGTGTTTTTTGCAAAGTGCCTACCTGTAGGTTTTGGCCTCTAGCTCAGCCGGCACCTAGGGAAACTTACCAAACCTGTGCATTTCTGAAAGCCAGAGACCTAGGGGAATCCAAGATGGGGTGACTTGTGTGGCTCGGACCAGGTTCTGTTACCCAGAATCCTTTGCAAACCTCAAAATTTGGCTAAAAAAACACATGTTCCTCACAGTTCTGTGGCAGAAAGTTCTGGAATCTGAGAGGAGCCACAAATTTCCTTCCACCCAGCGTTCCCCCAAGTCTCCCGATGAAAATGATACCTCACTTGTGTGGGTAGGCCTAGCGCCCGCGACAGGAAACGCCCCAAAGCGCAACGTGGACACATCACATTTTTTCATAGAAAACAGTGCCAACCTGTGGATTTTCGCCTCTAGCTCAGCCGGCACCTGGGAAAACCTAGCAAACCAGCGCATTTTTGAAAACTAGAAACCCAGGGGAATCCAAGATGGGGTGACTTGCGGGGCTCTGACCAGGTTCTGTTACCCAGAATCCTTTGCAAACATCAAAATTTGGCCAAAAAACACTTTTTCCTCTCATTTCGGTGACAGAAAGTTCTGGGATCTGAGAGGAGCCACAAATTTCTTTCCACCCAGCGTTCCCCTAAGTCTCTCGATAAAAATGGTACCTCACTTGTGTGGGTAGGCCTAGCGCCCACGAAAGGAAATGGCCCAAGGGGAGATCCTGTGACTAATCAGCACGCGGTCGCGCGCTGACGTTACAGGGGGGGTTGGGGGGGGGGGTCGGGGGTGGAAGGGGAAGGGCTTTCCCTTCCATCCCTGACTTAGGGGGGTGGGGGGGAACCCCACAGAGGGAGCGCTAGCGCTCCCTCTGGGCTCTGTGCACAGGACGTAATGGTTACGTCCTGGGCACAGCAGCACTGTGCCTCAGGACGTAACCATTACGTCCTGGGCACAGAAGGGGTTAAGGTCAAGAGTATGAAGAGCTCTTTCGGCAGTTGAGTCTGGCTGTGGGAAGAAGACCAGTAATTCCAGTGTTTGGTTAATGTGAAAAGGAGAAACTACTTTTGGCAAAACATTTGGATTTGTCCTGAGTACTACTTTATGTTTGTGTACTTGGAAAAAAGGTTCCTCCAGAGTTAATGCTTGTATTTCACCAACTCTTCTTAATGAAATGATTGCTACTAAAAAAGCAACTTTCCAAGTCAGAAATTGAATATCACATGAATGCATGGGCTCACATGGTGGTCCCATTAATCTTGTGAGTACAATATTTATATTCCAAGCAGGAACTGGAGCGGTTCTTGGTAGAATAATACGTTTAAGTCCTTCCATAAAGGCTTTAATTACAGGAACTCTAAAGAGAGAGGTATGTTGTATAGTTTGTAGGTATGCTGATATAGCAGTAAGATGAATTTTAATAGAGGAGAAAGCTAAATTTGCTTTTTGTAAATGAAGCAGGTAGCATACAGTACATTATATTGATGCTTTAAGTGGGTCTATATTTTTGGGCTGACAGAAATAAATAAAATGTTTCCACTTGTTAGCATAGCATTGCCTAGTTGTAGGTTTGCGTGCCTGTTTTAGAACTTTCATACATTCTAATGGAAGGAGTAAGTGTCCAAATTCTATGACTACCGGAGCCAAATCGCTAAGTTGAGAACACTGGGATTGGGATGTCTGATTTAACCTTTGCTTTGTGTTAAAAAATCCAGCCTGTTTGGAAGTTTGCGATGAGATACTAATGACAGATCCAGGAGTGTTGTGTACCAATGTTGCTGTGTCCACGTGGGGGCTATGAGTATCATGGTGAGAGAGGTGTGACACAGTCTGTTGACCAGAAATGGAATTAACGGGAGAGGGGGAAAAACGTAAGCAAATATCCCTGACCAGTTGATCCATGGAGCATTGCCCTTGGACAGAGGGTGTGGGTGTCTGGATGTAAAGTTTTGGCATTTTGCGTTTTCGCTTGTTGCGAATAGGTCTATTTCTGGTGTTCCCCATATTTGAAAGTACTGTTGAAGTACCTGAGAGTGAATCTCCCATTCGTATATATGTTGGTGTGTCCTGCTTAGCAGGTCTTCTAGCTGATTGTGTATCCCTTAGATGTATTCCGCTGGCAAGTAAATGTGAATTGCCAATTTCCAAATTGTTTGGGCTAGAAGGAACAGTTGAGATGAATGTGTTCCTCCTTATTTCCTTAGATAATACATTGTTGTCATATTGTCTGTTTTTATCAAATCTGTTTTATGCTTGAGAAGGGGTTGAAAAGCTTTTTAGGCAAGAGACACAGCTAACAATTCCAAATTGTTTATGTGATAAGTTAACTGTATTGAATTCCATTCCCCTTGTATGGTAAGGTTTTTGAGGTGATCTCCCCAACTTATCATTGATGCGCCTGTGGTTATTGTGGTCTGATGCACAGAAATGACTTGAAATGACAACCCCTTTATTAAATTGTTGTGATTCCACCACTGAAGAGATTTGTGTGTTTGACGGTCTAACAACACTAGATCCTGCAATTGACCCTGTGCCTAAGACCATTGCAGTGAGAGACACTGTTGTAGTATTCTCATGTTTAATCTTGCATGCAGTACTATTGCTATGCAAGATGCCATCATTCTCAATAGTTTCATGATAAACCTTACAGTGTAACGTTGATTTGGTTGTATCTGTGATATGAGATTTTGAAAAGCTTGTATCCTTTGTGTATTTGGAAAGGCTAAAGCTTTTTGGGTATTGATAATAGCAACTAGGTAAGGATGAACCTGTGCTGGTTGAAGATGAGATTTTTGGTAATTGATTGTGAAACCTAATGTGTGTAGGGTTTCTACTGTGTATTGAGTGTGTTGCTGACATTGTATAATATTGCTTAATTTTATTAGCCAGTCATCTAAATAAGGAAAGACATGTATGTGTTGTCTTCTTAGGCAAGCTGCTACTACCACTAGACATTTTGTGAAAACCCTTGGAGCTGTTGTTATGCCGAATGGAAGAACCTTGAATTGGTAGTGGTTTCCCGCTATTACAAACCTTAGATATTTTCGATGAGCTGGATGTATGGGGATATGAAAATAGGCATTTTTGAGATCTAATGCAGTCATGTAATCTTGTTTTTGCAGTAGTGTTACCATGTGAAAGTGCTCTGACAGGATATATAGATTTAGTGGTCTGAGATCCAGAATGGGTCTGAGAGTGCCATCCTTTTTGCGTATGAGGAAATATAGTGAATATACCCCTGTTCTGTGTTGAGATTTTGGAACCAATTCTATTGCTTCTTTTAGTAATAGCGATTGTATCTCTTGTTGTAACAGGACGTTGTGCTCTGGGGACAACCTGTGATAGCGAGGGGGAATGTTTGGAGGAGTAGAAATGAGTTCTAGGCAGTAACCATTGAGGATAATTGAAAGTACCCACTGGTCTGTGGTGATATTTAGCCATTGGGAGTGGAATTGCTGCAGTCTGTACCTCATACGAGATGTGTGGGGGTGTGGTCTGCTGAGGAAGTCACTGTTTTGAGGGAGTGGTGACACTCTTTGAGGCTTGAAATTTCCCTCTGGCTCTGAGTGTTGACCTCTATAAGAGCCTCTAAATACTCCTCTTTGGTATTGTTGTTGACCTTGTGTAGGTTGTAAGGTGGAAGCGTCTGCAGATTGGGGCTTGAAACCTCCTCTAAATTGTTGTTTACGAAAATAACCTCTATAAGGTGTAGTGTATAAGGCTCCCATAGCTTTTACAGTGTCAGAGTTCTTCCTGAGCTTCTCAACAGTTGTGTCAACCTCAGGTCCAAATAGGTGTTTTTTTATCAAATGGCATATTGAGCACTGCCTGTTGGATCTCTGGTTTGAACCCAGAAGATCTTAACCATGCATGCCTACGTATTGTTATGCTAGTGTTTTTGCTTCTAGCTGCTGTATCGGCCACATCAAGAGCACATCTTATTTGGTTATTGCTAATTGCCTGACCTTCTTCAACAATTTGTTGAGCTCTTTTTTGATGTTCTTTTGGCAGGTATTGTAAAAATTCCTGCATTTCGTCCCTGTGTGCCCTGTCATATCTCGCTAGTGGGCTTGTGAAATGGCAATGCACTATTGGTTAGATGCTTGTGTAGCTACCCTCTTACTAGCAGCATCAAACTTTCTTCTTTCTTTGTCAGGGGGAGGGGTATCACCGGATGATTGGCAATTGGCCCTTTTTCTAGCAGCACTGATGACAACAGAGTCTGGTGGTACCTGTTGCGTGATATAAACTGGGTCCTTTGGTGCAGGCTTGTATTTTTTGTCTATTCCTGGTGTTAAAATTGTAGCATTATGAGGGATCTTTAAATATGTCGTCTGCATGTCTGAGCATGCCAGGCAACATCGGCAAGCACTGGTATTGTGAGTTGGTGGAGGACAATGTGTTAAAAAGAAAATCCTCCTCTAAAGTCTGAGCATGCATTTGTACCCCATGTTACACAGCTGCTCTTGAAATGACCTGTGTATATGCTGTGCTATCCTCTGGTGGCGAAGGTTTGGAAGAATAGAGGCCTGGGTCATTTAGTGGTATGGGATCTGGATCATACAGTCACAGGGGTCAACTGTATCTCCATGCGAATATGTATGGGAGTGTGTTGGTGAAGGCAATGGTGGTGGGGTAGCAGGTGGCAGTGAGAAAGAAAGTTGTGACGAATGTGGTGGAGAAATTTGTAAAGGTAATGGTTTCTCCTTTCTTTTAAAAATCTTTGCTGGTGGTGGAGCAGTGTCAACAGTTTTTTGAAACGCCAACTTTATTTCGGTTTGTGGAGGAGGTGAAGCAATGATCCTCCCAGTCTCCTTTTGGATACGTATCCTTGTTTGTTTGGTGTCCATGATTTCAAGGATAGGCTGAATATCTGAATCTTCAGAAATGTATTCTGATGTTGTAGGTATTTTAGAGGATCGATCATCAAATGTCTTTGAGCTGTGCTTTAATCGGCTTGAAAGTCCTTGTTCCTCTGTATAAAAAAAAAACTTCGGCTCCAAAGTGGTAACTTTTTCAGTGTAGGAAAGTACAATCTTGCCTGGCATGTTACCCCCTTTTTTTCTTGTGTGTCAGTTTGATTTTGCCTGTGTCACTGGGATCCTGCTAGCCAGGACCCCAGTGCTCATAGTTTGTAGCTTATATGTGTTCCCTGTGTGGTGGCTAACTGTATCACTGAGGCTCTGCTAAAAAGAACCTCAGTTCTCTGCTTTTAAAATTGTCACTACAGGCTAGTGACTATGTTCACCAATTCTGATAGGCACATTGCAACACCCTTATGATTCCCTAGTATATGGTACCTAGGTACCCAGGGTATTCGGGTTCCAGGAGATCCCTATGGGCCGCAGCATTTCTTTCGGCATTCATAGGGAGCTCAGACAATTCTTACACAGGACTGCCACTGCAGCCTGAGTAAACTAACGTCCGCGGTATCTCACAGCCAGTTTTCACTGCACATAAGTACCTTATAAGTCACCTATATGTCTAACCCTCACTTGGTGAAGGTTAGGTGCAAAGTTACTAAGTGTGAGGGCACCCTGGCACTAGCTAAGGTGCCCCCACATTGTTCAGGGCAATTTCCCCGGACTTTGTGAGTACGGGGACACCATTACACGCATGCACTACATATAGGTCAATACCTATATGTAGCTTCACAATGATAACTCCGAACATGGCCATGTAACATGTCTAAGATCATGGAATTGTCCCCCCAAGCCAAATCTGGTATTAAGGTGCCAATCCCATGCTTTCCCGGGGCTCCAGCATGGACCCTTGGTACTGCCAAACCAGCTCTCTGGGGTTTTCTCCGCAGCTACCGCTCAGACAGGTTTCTGCCCTCCTGGGGTCTGGGCAGCCCAGTCCCACAAAGGCAGAACAAAGGATTTCCTCTGAGAGAGGGTGTTACACCCTCTCCCTTTGAAAATAGGTGTTAAGGGCCTGAGAGGAGTAGCCTCTCCTGGCCTCTGGGAATGCTTTGAAGGGCAGATGGTGCCCTTCTTGCATAAGCCAGACTACACTGGTTCAGGGATCCCCCAGCCCCTGCTCTGGCACGAAACTGGACAAAGGAAAGGGGAGTGACCACTCCCCTGTCCATCACCACCCCAGGGGTGGTGCCCAGAGCTCCTCCAGTGTGTCCCAGACCTCTGCCATCTTGAATGCAGAGATGTGATGGCAAAATGGAGACCTCTGAGTGGCCAGTGCCAGCACGTGACATCAGAGACCCCTCCTGATAGGATCTTACCTGGTTAGGTAGCCAGTCCTCCTCTGAGGGCTATTTAGGGTCTCTCCTGTGGGTTTCTCTTCAGATAATGAATGCAAGAGCTCACCAGAGTTCCTCTGCATCTCCCTCTTCGACTTCTGCCAAGGATCGACCGCTGGCTGCTCCAGGACGCCTGCAAAACCGCAACAAAGTAGCAAGAAGACTACCAGCAACATTGTAGCACCTAATCCTGCCGGTTTTCTCAACTGTTTCCTGGTGGTGCATGCTCTGAGGGCTTTCTGCCTTCACCCTGCACTGGAGGCTAAGAAGAAATCTCCCGTGGGTCGACGGAATCTTCCCCCTGCTAACGCAGGCACCAAACTTCTGCATCACCGGTCCTCTGGGTCCCCTCTCATCTTGCCAAGCGTGGTCCCTGGAACACAGGAGCTGGATCCAAGTGACCCCAACAGTCCTGTGGTCCTTCTGTCCAAATCTGGTGGAGGTAAGTCCTTGCCTCCCCACGCCGGACAGTAATCCTGTGTACTGTCTGATCTGCAGCTGCTAGGGCTTCTGTGCACTCTTGCAAGGATTCCTTCGTGCACAGCATAGCCCAGGTCCCCAGCACTCCGTCCTACATTGCTCAACTTGCTGAGTTGACCACCGGCTTCGTGGGACCCTCTTTTGTTGTGTTGAGACGACCGCCGTGCTCAGATTTCTCCGACGCCTGTTCAAGTGCTTCTGTGGGTGCTGCCTGCTTCTGCGTGGGCTCTCTGTGTTGCTGAGGGCCCCCTCTGTCTCCTCCTCCAAGGGGCGACCTCCTGGTCCTTCCTGGGCAGCACCCATTATCTTCAACTGCGACTCTTGCAGTTAGCAAGGCTTGTTTGCGGTCTTTCTGCGGGGAAACAACTCTGCATCCTCCAGCTTGCCGGGGGACATCTTCTGACCAAAGGAGAAGTTCCTGGCACCTTCCGTTGTTGCAGACTCTTCGGCTTCTTCCGCCCGGAGGCAGCCCTTTTGCACCTTCATCCGGGGTTTAGTGGGCTCCTTCGCCCCTCTCCCCGGACACTTGCGTGACTCTTGGACTTGGTCCCCTTCCTTTGCAGGTCCTCAGGTCCAAGAATCCGCCTTCAGTGCTTTGCAGTCAGTTGTTGCCTTTGCAGAATCCCCTATCTCAACTTTACTGCCTTTCTGGGGTAGTAGGGTAACTTTACTCCTACTTTTCAGGGTCTTGGGGTGGGGTATCTTGGACACCCTTAGTGTTTTCTTACACTCCCAGTGACCCTCTACACACTACACTAGGCCTGGGGCCGTGGTTTGCATTCCACTTTTGGAGTATATGGTTTGTGTTGCCCCTAGGCCTATTTCATCTTATTGTGTTCTATAGTGTTTGCACTATTTTCCTAACTGTTTACATACCTGATTTTGGGTTGTGTGTATATTTTGTGTATTTTACTTACCTCCTAAAGGAGTATATCCTCTGAGATATTTTTGGCACAGTCACTAAAATAAAGTACCTTTATTTTTAGTAACTAGGAGTATTGTGTTTCTTATGATATAGTGCTATATAAGTGGTATAGTAGGGGCTTTGCATGTCTCCTAGTTCAGCCTAAGCTGCTCTGCTATAGCTACCTCTATCAGCCTAAGCTGCTAGAACACTACTAATCTACTAATAAGAGATAACTGGACCTGGCACAAGGTGTAAGTACCACAAGGTACCCACTATAAGCCAGGCCAGCCTCCTACATTCGGTCCTGAAGATACAGCCTGTGGTTTTGGCTCCGAAGCTGGACATCGAATTTTCGACTATGAAGAGTGTGGACTTTGGCTCGGCTGTGGAGCTTTTAATAGGTTTACTCGACTCCGGCATCGAAACGGGTGTGGCCTTTTTCAGCGACGAACCCTAAGGTCGGTCGCCGACGATTTTCTTTCGGGCGGAACCATGGCTCTCTGGCAGTGGTGCACCCAAGGCCTTAATAGGTCTCTTGGAAGTGGGCGTAGGGGCAGGTGACTCACATGCTGAGCCGCAGTGATCGGTTGGCTGTCTTCTTCCGAGTCTGCATCTGTGCCTGCTCTTCTTCTACTGTGAACTCTGTATGTTTCAACTCCATTTTGAGTCTCCTCGCTCTCCAGTCACGCAGTATCTTGTTCAACTGGAACGACTGACAAGCTTCACAGTCTTCTTCTCGATGCTCGGGAGTGAGACGGAGATTACATACCACGTGTTGATCTGTATATGGGAATTTTGTGTGGCATCGAGATCAGAATCTGAATGGAGTCCGATCCATCAGGCTCCAGTGTGGTAGGTCTGAACAGGCCCAAGTTGGGCGTGTGTTCCGAAAAGGGTGTTTTCTGGTTTCCGATGGAATTTTCGGCTCGATTACAGATGGAAACGCAATCGAAACAATATCGACGATAAAATACAGTTATTATAAAGTTTCCGAATCGAAAGTCTCAGAGCGAGAGGAAACCCGTCCGAACCAGACAGTGGAAAGAAAACGATCTAACAAAGGAGTCGACACCCATGTGCACTATCACAGAAAGGAAGAGTCCTTCGACACCGTGGCTCGAAAAAAGACTTCTTCGAAGAAAAACAACTTGTAACAGTCTGAGCCCAACACTAGATGGCGGGACTATGCATAGCATGTGTATCTGCAGGTACACATGCCATCGAACATATATGGAAAATGTCACTTACCCAGTGTATATCTGTTCAAGGCATGTGGTGCTGCAGATTCACATGCTATGCATTATTCCGCCATCTGGTGTTGAGCTCGGAGTGTTACAAGTTGAATTTCTTCTAAGAAGTCTTTTCGGAGTCACAGGATCGAGCGAATGCTTGAATTTCACTAACTCTTCGCAATGAAGTAATAGCTACTAGGAAGGCGACCTTCCATGTAAAAAATTGAATCTCACAAGAATGCATGGGTTAAAAAGGTGGGCCCATGAGTCTGGTGATTACAATATTTAGATTCCAAGTAGGAACAAGTGGCGTTCTAGGTGGAATAATACATTTTAATCCTTCCATGAAGGCTTTTATGACTTGAACTCTGAATACCAAAAAAACAAAAGTACACAGTTCCAGCCAATAGACTAGTACAAATGTAAACAGTAAGTATTAGAGTCTATGAGTCTGCTCTTATTAGAACAAGAGCCCTCACTCACCAAATGGTGACCTGCTTCATCATCAGGCTTTTGCTCCTCGTCAGGCAGGCACTGCAATGCCTGACGGGCCCCACGTGGGGGCTCTTTGCCGGAGATCTTTTGAGTGTAAAGAATGCCGGTAGATGAGTGCTAGTATGTGGGATTGGTATATAGGTATGTGAAAAATGGCTAGAGGTCTGGAACTATCGTATTTAGACCCCTGTCATGATTAAACGCAGAGTGTGGGTAAGGATTAGAAGTAATGTCTAGTCCACCCTCAGAAACAAAAAAACTGTCAGTCCCTGAATTAGGGGAATGTGGAGAGTTAGAGTACAGAACTAACTATACTTCTATCATCAGGGTCAGCATGTTTCTCGCAAAAAATGTCTGTTAAGATCGATGCGATTCGTCAGGACCAAAAAACAAAAAACTTACCTAACCCCCAATTTATAACCCAATACGGGATTTCTTCGTACCACAAAAACCTACAAAGAGCAAAAAAACAGACTCAAAATACAAATATAACCATGTGCACAGTGAGCTCATTCCGGTGAGAAACCCTAATGTGCAGTGTATCACACAGTGAAATATAAATCAAACAGACTCCTCTCAATTCAGAGGATGAATCCTTACCCTCCTTGTATTAAAGGATGGGCCCCATCGGGATAGCGATAAGCATCAGTGGTCCAGGCTTGTATAGTCAAGTAAGTACAGATATAGATGACATGTCATACATAACAAGTATAAATATCTCAAGGATTATAAATCCATTCAAACTATTCAGGACAAACTTAAATCATGGCTCAAACATGTCCAATAACAGAAAGTCCTAAGTATGAGGACACAGGTAATCACCATAACTATGTGGAATATTGTTAGTCAATTCAAATTGTCAAAATAATCTTAAATCACGAGTCAAACATGTCCAAAAAATGTGTGTAGTGCAGACAATCTCCAGTCCAATAATGTACACCAATAGTATTAATAATAAGGACACAGGGTCATAGTAGTGTCCAATGTTTAATGACAGCTCCCACCAAGGATCAAGAGGGGCAAAGAAAGGGGTCTGCAAAATAGATAGTTACTCTTCTGCACCTTAAAGAAAGGTAACATAGGACTTACCCCGCTTGTGTGGCCATCAGGTGGATAACCTACCCCTGCTCCGCGTCCCAGAAAAAGTGAGACATAGCTGGAGAGGGGTTTATAATTGGTGGTGGGGCATCAAGCTAGAAAGAGGACTGGAGAAAACCGGCGGCCATCTTGAAGGAATTCCCTAACAGTAAAAGAGTGGCAGACATTTTGTAATGGGGTTAGGAATAGGAAATAGTGGTGGCCATCTTGAAGGAATTCCCTAACAGTAAAAGAGTGGCAGTCATTTTGTAATGGGGTTAGGAATAGGAAATAGTGGCGGTCATATTGTAGAGATGTTTTTGTAACAAAAAATGGCAGCCATACTATGGTGAAATACCAATACAGAGGGGGACCTGTGGTCAAACAAGGCTGGCAATCAATAGCTGTACCCCCAAAATGGTAATCCCAAAGGACTGTCTGTAGAAAGATAATAGAAAATAGGAAATATCCCAATCATACTGAAATGAAAGTTGCCATCAAGGAGGCATAAACAGTGTAGGAGGGTGCACTATGCAGCCATTGACGACAGAGGGAGTCATAATAGAATCATTTGTGGTAACACAATAATAAAATTATGTCGAACCTCAGAAATGGTTGTATATTCGTAGATCCAAGCATAATGGAGGCTGCCATTAAAAAAACTATATATTGATTGTGATATCTCCATAGTGAAAAGATCGAACCCTGTGACTATCGATTAGTAAATTCCAACCAGGGTTGAATAGTCTGCAAGTATGCTGATATTGCAGTAAGATGGATTTTAATGGATGAGAAAGCTAGATTTGATTTCTGCAAATGAAGATGATAGCATATAATGTTGTGCATTGATGCTCTAAGTGGATCAGTATTTTTTAGATTGACAGTAGTAAACAAATCTTTTCCATTTGTTAGCATAACATTGTCTAGTGGTAGGTTTACGTGCCTGCTTGAGAACTTCCATGCATTCTAATGGAAGTTTTAGGTATGCAAATTCTATGACTTCAGGAGCCAAATCGCTAAGTTGAGAGCACTGGGGTTTGGATGTCTGATTTGACCTTTGTTTTGTGTTAACAAATCCAGTCTGTTTGGAAGTTTGGAGTGAGGTACTACCGACAGGTTTAGAAGTGTGGTGTACCAATGTTGTCGTGCCCACGTTGGGTCTATGAGTATCATGGTGAGAGAAGTCTGACATAGTTTGTTGACCAGAAAGGGAAGTAGTGGGAGTGGGGGAAAAGCATAAGCAAATATCCCTGACCAGTTGATCCATAGAGCATTGCCATTGGATAGAGGATGTGGGTGTCTGGATGCGAAGTTTTGGCATTTTGTGTTTTCACTTGTTGCAAATAAGTCTATTTCGTGTGTCTGTTGGTGGGTCCTGCTTAGGAGATCCGCCAGCTGATTGTGTATTCCTGGAATGTATTCTGCTAATAGATTAATGTGATTGTAGATTGCTCATTTCCATATTGTTTGGGCTAAAAGGGACAGATGACCCGCCTCTTTTTTTGAGGTAATACGTGGTCGTCATACTGTCTGTTTTTATCAGAACAATCTTGTGTTTGAGAAAGAGTTGAAATGCTTTTAGGGCAAGGAACACAGCTAATAATTCTAAATGGTTTATGTAAAAATGTCTTTGTTTCGAATCCCATTCCCCTTAAATGGTAAGGCTGTTGAGATGAGCTCCCCAACCTATTATTGATGCATCTGTTGCTTTTGTGGTCTGAGGTACTGGGTCTTGAAATGACCACCCCTTCATTAAATTGCTGAGATTCCACTATTGAAGGGACTTTTGCTTTTGGCAGTCCAACAACACTAGATCTTGCAATTGACCCTGAGCTTGAGACCATTGTTGGGAGAGGCACGGTTGTAGTGTCCTCATGTTGAGTCTTGCATGTGGTACTATTGCTATGCAGGATGCCATCATTCCTAGGGTTCTCATGATAAATCTTACAGTGTATTGTAGATTTGGCTGTATTTGTGGTATGAGATTTTGGAAAGCTTGTATCCTTTGTGTATTTGGATATGCTAGTGCTCGTTGCGTATTTAAAATAGCACCTAGATAAGGTTATACCTGTGCTGACTGAAGATGAGATTTTTGGTAGTTGAGTGAACCCTAGTGAATGCAAGGTCTCTAATACGTATTGAGTGTGTTGTTGGCATTGTATAAAATTGCTTGATTTTATTAGCCAATCGTCTAGATATGGAAAGACATGTATGTGTTGTCTTCTTAGGTAGGCTGCTACTACCGCTAGACATTTTGTGAATACCCTTGGAGCTGTTATGCCGAATGGTAAAACTTTTAACTGATAATGTTTTCCTGTTATGACAAACCTGGGGTATTTTCTGTGAGCTGGATGGATGGGTATATGGAAATACGCATCTTTGAAGTCTAATGCGGTCATGTAATCTTGTTTTTGTAATAGGGGAATGACGTCCTGCAGAGTTACCATGTGAAAGTGTTCTGACAGGATATATAGATTTAGAGATCTGAGGTCTAGGATGGGTCTGAGAGTGCCATCCTTTTTGGGAATAAGGAAGTATAGTGAGTATACTCCTGTTCCCTGTTGATAATGTGGGACCAATTCTATTGCTTGTTTTAGTAGTAGTGATTGCACTTCTTCTTGTAATAGAACATTGTGTTCTGGGGACAGCCTGTGGTAACGTGGGGGAATGTTTGGAGGGGTAGAAATCAATTCTAGGCAATAGCCATTGTGGATAATTGAAAACACCCAATGGTTTGTGGTGATGTTTTGCCAATGTGAGTGGAACTGCTTCAGTCTTCCCCCCCATAGGAGAGGTGTGGGGTTGAGGGGTGGTAAGTAAGTCACTGTTTAGATGGTGTAGTGGCTTGTTTTGAGGTTTAGAACTTGCCTCTGTTTCTACAATATTGGCCTCTGTAAGACCCTCTAAATCCCCCTTCTCTGGTATTGCTGTTGCTGTTGTCCTTGCTTTGCCTGGGAGGTAGAATCCTTGGTGGATTGTTGAATCCTCCTCTAAACTGTTGCACGAGAAAGGAGCCTCTATACGGTGTTGTGTATAATACTCCCATTGCTTTGGCAGTGTCTGAGTCTTTCCTCGGTTTTTCTATGGCTGTATCGACTTAAGGGCCAAACAAATGCTTTTTAACAAAAGGCATGTTGAGTACTGCCTGCTTGATTTCTGGTTTAAAACCAGAAGAACGTAGCCATGCAAGTTGTCGTATAGTAATGGCCGTATTGACATTTCTGGCTGCTGTATCTAAGGCATCAAGGGCAGAACGTATCTGATTATTGCTGACCCTCCTCTACAATCTACTGTGCTCTTTTCTGATGTTCCTTTGGGAGGTGCTGTAGGAGTTCTTCCATCTCGTCCCAGTGGGCTCTTGCTATCAGGGCTTGCAAGTTTGCAATTCTCCATTGGTTGGCCACCTGTGTGGCCACTCTCTTGCCAGCAGCATCAAATTTCCTACTCTCCTTATCAGTGGGAGGAACATCCCCTGATGATTGGCTATTAGCCCATTTGCTAGCCGCACTCACTACCACGGAGTCTGGAGGAACTTGGTGTGTGATATAATCAGGGTCTGTAGGAGCAGGTTTGTATTTTTTGTCAAAACACGGAGTAATTACTCTAGCTTTGACTGATTCACAAAAAATTTGATCTGCATGTTTAACCATATCAGGTAACATAGGGAGGCACGGATATCTAGAGTTGGTGGAGGATAGAGTGTTAAACAGGAAATCCTCTTCTAGGGGTTCAGTGTGCAGAAGTACTCCATGGTAAGCAGCTGCCCTGGAAACAACCTGAGTGTATGCAGTAGTGCCCTCTAGTGGAGAAGGCTTGGAGGGGTATAAGTCAGGGTCATTGTCAGGAATAGGATCTGGGTCGTATAGATCCCAAGGATCCACTGTATCACCATCACCATGTGAATACTGCAAATGCGTTGGTGAAGGTAAAGGAGGTGGGCTAGTGGGTGAAGGTGAAAAGGAAAGCTGTGGTGAACGAGGAGGAGAAGTAGGGGCAGGTGCTGGTTTCTCCTTCGGTTTATACATTTTTGCTGGTGGTTGAGCAGTGTCTAATTGCTCCTGAAAGGCCAGCTTCCTCTTGGTTTGCAGAGGAGGTGCAATAACTATTCTGCCAGTCTCTTTGTGGATGTGAATCCTGGATTGTCTCTCATCCATAACCACCTGCATCTCAGTGTCCTCATCTGAAGGTCTATAAGATTGTTCATGCAGTGATTTAAAACTCTGTTTGAGATGGCTCGAAAGTCCTTGCTCTTCTGAATAAGAAGATTTTTTCGGTTTCGAAGTTGGAAGCTTTTTCGGTCTCGAAAATGGAGTCAGTTGTTTCGGCTCCGAAGCAGGGCGTTGAGGCTTCGACTCCGAGGAGTGAGGACGCTTACTCGAGTCCGAGGCAGAACTCTTTACAGATACTCGACTCTGATGTCGACGGAGGAGTGGCCTTTTTCAGTGCTGAACCCGAAGGTCGGTCGACGAGAGTTTTTTATCGGGTCGAACCATGGCCCTCTGGCAGTGGTGTAACCAAGGCCTTCAATGTTTTTTTATATGTGGGCGTAGGGGCAGACATACTCTTGTGGTGTCCAGCAGTGATAGGCCTATCTTCTTCTGATTCTTGTTCGGAGTCGGTCTCTCGGATGGAGACCGCTGTCTGCACCTGTTCTTCCTCCATGATGTCAAGATGTTCTGTACTTTTCAACGCCATTTCCAATCTTCTGGCTCTCCAATCACGCAGGGTCTTCTTGGATCGAAACAATCGACAGGCCTCACAATCTTCTTCTTTGTGATCGGGAGAAAGACACAGATTATTAACAAGCTGTTGATCTGTGTAGGGAAATTTAGCGTGGCCCAAGGACAAAATCGAAATGGAGTCCGGTCCATCAGGCTTTGACGGGGTAGGCCCAAACAGGCCCGAGTCGGGCATACGCGCCCAGAAGGGCAAAATCTAATTTCCGACAGTACTATCGGTTCGAGGCGAGGTGAAAACGCGATCTAAACAATACCGACCATTAAAGTAGTTTTCGAAAGTTTCCAATTCGAAATCTCAGAGTGAGAGGAAACACGTCCAAACCCGACAGCGGAAAGAAAACAATCTAACAATGGAGTTGATGCCCATGCGCAGTATGACCGAGAGGAGGAGTCACTCGATTCCGTAACTCCGAAAAGACTTCTTCGAAGAAAAACAACTTGAAACACTCCGAGCCCAAAACCAGATGGTGGAATAATGTAATGATCTATAATGTGGTACTGTCAACTGAAGGTTTGTGCTGTAGGGAGCTGGGCCTACTTATCCAAAGGACAAAATTAAATTGAAAATATGTTGTCCATGACCCCAAAAAATATGTCCTCGGTGTGGGGCTATTGGCATGCCACACCCCTTTACAATGATCAGGGCTCTGTACAGGATAACTCCAGCACTCTCCAGTTGAGCAATGCCCACAAGGAGAAGCTGGATTGCACTAACCCACTTGCCCTTTGTGAGTAGGTCCGGGAAGCAGAAGCAGTCAGGCCTCACTGGAATTACCCCAGGGATCGGGGTCTTCTCGGCTGCTAGGAGGTGTCCCAAAAAAGGCGACCCATGGGAGTAGGCAATGGAGAGTGACAGGTGCCCCTAACTGCCCCGGAGTTGGGGTCCTACATCGACTAGCACAGTCCACAATACAAGACGCAGACTGACAGCCCCCCATGATGCCAGTCCTGGGGGGGGAGGGGGCAAGAGACTTGGACCCTGTTAGCAAGTCCCAGGCATCCCACATCAACTCCGGTGTCCCAGGCCACTCCACAGGCCAAGCATAGCCAGACCCTCAGACCCACCGCACCTCCAACTCAGCGAGGCCGGGGAAAGTTCAGGCCCTGAGCGGCCCCAATGTGGTCAACAAGGAGGCCACAGCAAAGTCCACGCTAAGAGCAGTAGGAGATTCAGTGGGCAAGGGAGGTAAGGCTGGACTCCAACAAAGTACTGCGTCACTCAGGTGACTCCCCTCATCACATCTCTATGCCCATGCGCCCAGGCCCGCCTGTGTCTCCATGCGGCCCAAGCCATACCCTCCTCCTCTCAGAGGTCAGTGGCATGGAAAAGGCATCAGGCATAGCAGCAGTATGGCCTCCGGCAACCCAGATGACCAAGCTGTACGCCTTAGGTTAGGGAAGTTATTGACCTTGCCGAAGCACCAAGGCCATGAAGTGAGTCCCCACCAGTCTGGACAGCAAGCAGTCAATTAGCAGAAGCCACAGGCACCAGGGGACGCGCTGCAGCTCCAGCTTCAAGGGGACCTGTGGATAAGCCCTGCAGCAGTAGCAGCAACAAGGAGTCTGGCAGGTTGGCCCTGAGAGTGCGGGAGCTCAAGGAAGTATGTCCGCCATCTTGGCCACGCCCCCAGGATTTAAGCAGTTTGTGGGAAGAGTGATGTTTGTGACCATGAACTATAATATAAGGAATAACATTGCTTCTACCGTGTGTTAAAGGGATAGTCCAACGCATTTTGGAGTTCCAGGCCCTTATAAAGAACTCTGCCTTCAGGTTTGTTCCTCTCTATGGGCACAGAACTTCTAGTTGATTTACAGTATCCTTACGATGTACATCAAGGAATACTTTATCCCATATATTAAGTGGACTTAAAACCAATTTGAAATGGTTACTAAGTACTTTCCCTGATGAAGGGCATTTTGTGCCTGAATTGAGTCGAAGTGCATATATAATTTTAAAAACTGAAAACACATCATACTTAGAGAAACTGAGAAGAAAAATTAAGTTGAAGATTCCTTTCAATGTGAATTGATGAAGGCTGGTTACTAAAGCCACGGGTAATTTTATAAATGACTTCGTTGTATGGTGGAATGTGGACAGTGAACCATTAGGAATCATTTTCTTTCTAACTTAACTTTCAGGGATGTGAATACATTTTAACTCAGTATCATTAAAAAAGCTTACAGCAAGAGTTACTCTTAACTTACCTCACTCACCTCCAGTTGCTTACTATCAAATATATTTTATACCTGCACTCTCAAAGGATATCCTGATTGGCCATTGTAAAAAGTCCAGTGCCACGAAACATGTAACTAATAGCATTCACAAAGGACACTAACACTATCATAAATATTGTTACTACTGACTAACCGTAAGAATAGTTCCAACAGAATAGCAACAAATATGTTCCTAGTTAATTTAATTTATATGTATAGTACCGTAACAGTCTCCTTGAAATCATATTAAAATAAGAATTACAATATTTATAAAAAAGCAGTAAACGGTATTTCATCTTTCATTACATCGCGCATCTCTTTCAATACAAGTTCACCACCAGTCAGCCAACACATTTCATCACACTTCGTTCCAGATGAAGAAGGCCTTTGTGATTTGGTAATTATTTTGAAGTATGATTTCAGGAGGATCGTTAAAGTGTTATACATATAAACGATAGGCTAAAAAGTGATTTTTGCTATTCCATACAGTGAGAAAGCTGTACGCATCTTAAAAAATTGAGCAAGAATTTACTTTTTCGTTCTCACAATGTGAAATTTAATGCAGTGTAGGAGGCTGTCCTGGTAGTGGGTACCTTGGGTACTTACAACTTATACCAGGTCCAGTTATCTCTTATTAGTGAAATATATTAGTGTTCTAGCAGATTAGGCTGATAGAGGTAGCTATAGCAGAGCAGCGTAGGTTGAACTAGAAGACATGAAAAGCTCCTGCAATACCACCATAGTTACACAGTACTTACACACAAGTAAAGACAATACTCAGTGTTACCAAAAATAAAGGTAGTTTATTTGGGTGACACAGTACCAAAAATATCTTTGAGGCAATATTCCTTCTGGAGGTAGGTATTATACACAATATATACACTAGACACCAAAATAGGGTAAGTAATTAGACACAGGATACTGCAAACAATAGGAAATGCTATAGAATGCAATGGGAGGAAATAGGTCTTGGGGTAACACAAACCATATACTAAGAAAGTGAAATGTGAATCACGAATTCCCCCCTAGACAAGTGTAGTGTGAGCAGAATCACTGGGAGAGTAAGAATACAGTAAAGGTAAGTAAATTACCCCACCCCAGAGCCCAGAAAAGCAGGAGTAAAGGACTGCAAGTTTCCTTAGGACACACTACACCTCGTGACTGAAGTTATTGCAAGGATCAACCACGTCTGCAAACAACAAACAGTGGATTCCTGGACCTGAAGACCTGCAAAGGAAGGAGACCAAGTCCAGAAGTCGAAAGAAGTTCCAGGAAGGACCGGAGCCCCTGCCAACCTAGAAGAGGGTGCAAAAGAAGAGTCCCCGGTTGGACGAAGACTGAAGAAATGCACCCCAGGAAGGTGTCAGCGGGTTCCTGCGTGATGCACTCGATATCCCATGTTGTGAAGGTGGATGCAGGCGAGTTTCTGCGCTGGATTCCTCTAACAACCTTGATTCCAGCAAAGCCGCGTTTTGCATCAAGAAGGCGCTATCTGGATCCAGGAGGGACCTGGGGGCCTCAACTCTGTGTGAGGAGGAAGAGGGGGCTCTCAGCACTTCAGAGAGCCCTCAGAGCACCAGATAGCACCCACGGGTGTCCCAGAACATGGGGACAAAGGAGGTGCAAAATGCGGTTGCTGCAGCACTACAAAGGAAGGTCCCACGCTGCTGGAGATCAACTCAGCTAGTTGAGCGTCGCAGGATAGAGTGCTGGGGACCTGGGCCAGGCTTTAAATGAAGGAATTCTGCAAATAGTGCACAGAGGTCTCAGGAGGTGAAGACGACGTGGTGCACAGGGGTACTGTAGTTCTGGGGGAAGGCAAGGTCTTACCTCCTCCAAATTGCGACAGCAGGACCTCAGGACAGTCTGTGTCGATGGGGTCCACGCTCTGTGTTCCAAGGAGCACGCTCGTCGTCAAGAGAGGAGTCCAAGAGGACCGGTCGTTGACTTAGAAGGTGCCTGCGTGAGCAGGGGAGTGACTCCGTCACCCCACAGGAGATTTATTCGGTCCTTCGGGTGCAGGGTGAATACAGGGGGTCCTCAGAGCCTGCACACCATTGCAGTTGCTGGCTGGAGCTGAAGTTGCAGAAGAAAAGTATCCCTTGTGGATACTTTGTTGCTGTTACAGCGGATCCTGGAGTAGGCTGCAGTTGATCCAAGGTCAGAGGATGAAGTAGTAGTTGCAGAAGATTCCTGCTGGAAACTTGCAAGTATAATCTGAAGAAAACCCACAGGAGAGACCCTAAATGTATGTCGGGACACACTGGAGGAGCTCTGGGCACCACCCCTAGGGTGGTGATGGGCAGGGGAGTGGTCACTCGCCTTTCCTTTGTCCAGTTTCCCTCCAGAGCAAGGACAAGTGGTCCCTGAACAGGTGTAGACTGCTTTATGCAAGGAGGGCACCATCTCTGCCCTTCAAAGCATTTCCAGAGGCTTAGGGAGGCTAACCCTCCCCAGCTGGTTACAACAATTTCCAAAGGGAGAGGGTGTAACACCTTCCTCCCAAAGGAAATGCTTTGTTCTGCCTTCCTGAGACTGAGCTCCTCAGACCCCAGGAGGGCAGAACCCTGCCTGTGAGGTGACAGCAGCTGTAGCTGCATTACAAGACTCAGAGAGCTGGTCTGGCAGTACTGGGGGTCCATGGTGGAGCCCCCAGGATGCATGGAACGGGCTCCCCAATACCAGATTTGGAATGGGGGGGGACAATTCCATGATCTTAGACACCTTACATGGCCATATTCGGGGTTACCATTGTGAAGCTACATATAGGTATTGACCTATATGTAGTGCACATGTGTAATGGCATCCCTGCTCTCACAAATTCCGGGAATTGGCCCTGAACTATGTGGGGTGACCTTTGCTAGTGCAAGGGTGCCCTCACACTTAGTAACTTTGCACCTAGCCTTCATTAAATGAAGGTTAGACATATAGGTGACTTATAAGTTACGTAAGTGCAGTGAAAATGGCTGTGAAATAATGTGTGCACTATTTCACGCAGGCTGCAGTGGCAGTCCTGTGAAAGGGTTTGTCTGAGCTCCTTATGGGTGGCAAAAGAAATGACGCAGCCCATAAGGATCTCCTGGAATCCCAAATGCCCTGGGTACCTAGGTACCATAATCTAAGGACTTATAAGGGGAGACCAGTGTGCCAATTGAAATTGGTAAATGAAGTCACTAGCCTACAGTGACCAACTTAAAAGCAGAGAGAGCATAAGCACTGAGGTTCTGGTTAGCAGAGCCTTAGTGACACAGTTAAGCACTACTGACGAAACACACATTGGGCCACAAACCATGAGCATTGGGGTCCTGGCTAGCAGGATCCCAGTGAGACAGGCAAAACACAATGACATGTAGGTTTTTATCTATGAGCACTGGGGTCCTGGCTAGCAGGATCCAAGTGACACAGTAAAAACACACTGAGACACACACTCACAAACCGGCCAAAAGTGGCGGTAACCATGCTAGAAAGAGGCTACTTTCTGGCAGCGATTATTTCAGCTTGATATCCTTTTTTTTAACATCTATTAAAGAAGTTGAAGGTCGGTGTATAAAAGTCACAAGCTGTGCTTTTTTTTAACTTTTGGTAAGTGGCAAAAGAAAAGTGTGTTTTAACATCTGCCAATACCATTTGAGAAGAAATAATTTGTTGGGAACCTTAAAGTAGTTTTAAAGGAGGGTTTTTATTGGGGGGGGGGGGGGGTGAGAGAAGGGGATTAAATGCTCACTGCTGGGCAGATGCACCACATGAGATATGAAGCCACTCACATTTTTCAGGGGAACCCAATGCTTTCGTCTATTCTAGAGGCCACTTCCCCCTCACCAAACAGGACCCCTAAAACACACCCGACATGCAGAATCTTGTGCCACTGCTCCTACTCTCAAAAGGTCTTTTCTACTGCACCCTCCCACAGAGGATTATAAGTGACTTTCTGTTCACACACAGGGCCCATTTAATTGCCCCTAACCAATACCATCCCTAATGCAAATGTTTCTTAATACAAAGGAAGAAAACATGCTGTCACTGTTCCCGATTTAATGGAACCTCTGTGACACTGTTCTCTCACATGTAAGAACCTGCCCGCTAAATGCCAGTCTTTTGTGCAACTGCCCTTTTACCGAGGACCCACTGCTCCAAGTGACCATTCGGCAATCCGTACATTCAGTCACACTCCACCATGACTGGTCAAGCAACCCACTACAAAGTCTATTTTCTTCTATTTCAACACCCGCCCACAGATTCCAGCTTGCTTTTCTGACAAAATGCGTCTGTTGACATCCTCACAGGCTCACTTTCTATGTAGACTTACAACTATTGTGATAAGTGCTTACCAGGAACGTCTCCTACCTGAATCCACACCGAGTCGTTCAGGAAACTGAATGGAACTGCGGGGTTATCAGCAGTGTGCCTTTCCAGAACACTAAAGTCGACCGAGTCCTTAGCAATGCGTGGAGGGGTCCCGGTTTTTAGCCTCCCTACAATGAATCCTAAGTTCTCCAGGGTATGCGCCAATCCAAGTGAGGGCTGTTCTCCCATACGTCCAGCTGGGTGCAGTGTCAGGCCAATTCCAACCATCCCACGAAGAAAAGTGCCATTAGTCAGGACCACACTCCCCGCTTCAATGAGGCTTCCATCAGCTGTATTGGAAAAACAATATCACACTGCACTATAACTTTCCAACAACGTACTCTGATTCAAAAGGTCAAATCACAGAAAAGCAAAACAGGGTCTCGGCCCAGGAAGTGATTTAAGGCATACCCACAATGACTCCTGTTACTTTGTATTTGCCTGGAAGCTGTGGTTGTAGTTCGGAAATGAGAAGATCTTCTACAGAGCCTTCTTGGACTTCGAGATTCGGGATACTCAGGATTTCTTTCTATAGAGAAGGAATTTGACAAGTTACACCAACCGCTATCAGATGAAGGGCATTTGGTACACTAACATGTTTGTCTCTCACACAGGAAGACAGATTTCTGCTAGCATTTGTTTAAAGAACTTTTAGAACAGAAGGATGAAAAGCAAAACCTTAAAGACAATAGCAGCACTTAAACCAAGCGTTATACATTTCAGTTCATGAAAAGTTCATGTTACACCCAACATGTGATATTGACCTTGGGAAGGGGAGAATAAGGGACTTTGTTCAAGGAGGCGAATTTTCATGGTTTTGCTTGACATGCTCGGGTAAGTGGCACCTCTTAGGTCAAAAGGAAGGCATTCAAATGAAAGAACAGGAGATTAAGGGACCGGGATCTTGTGGTACAGCAGCATGTTTAAGGGTTGTGAAGACATGTTTGTGACCCGGGAGGGGTGCGGGGGTTAACGGGAGTTGAGGTGAATAATCGGCACGAAGGAGTGGGGTGTATGGGAAAATACTAATTTGGCCACCCATGTGATACACAGCATGGGTGGCAGCCTCGCAGATGAGGCCTGGCTGGGTCGGGACCGTTGTGGTCACATCGACCCATTCGCATCAAGCAGGGTGGGGAATTGGCCTTCACCAAGATCGATGTTCGAAGAACGGAGCTGCGGGGTGTTCTCACATGATTTTGCAAGTTAGGTGGTGCACTGGGGGATGGCTAGAGTTCAGCGGTGGGATAGAGGAGATGCAAGGTGATTCTGACAACGCCCCCCTCCAGACTGACTACAAGACGTGCTGTGTGACAGGTGCAGCGCAGAGGGTCACAGCGCTGAGAAGATAACACTCTCCCTGAATGTTGGCACTGACGCAGATAGCGGCCAGAGAATGGTGTTCATCCGGAGCGGAGAGGCACATATATACCCTCAGTGACCCGTCAGGCTCTGTCTTTGCACAGTTGACCTGCCGAGGGAAGAGGCGCTTTCCTATGACGGCAGAGGAAGGACTGCACCAAACCCCCCCAACCCCACACCACTACCACTTTCGACCTGCAGTTGTCTGCGGTAGAGAAACCATGTTGGGCTAATGTTTGAGTGCGGCGTGCAACACTTATCAGTGCTGCTGGACTTGGCCCCTAATAGACGAAGAGCGAGCGGAGCTGGGACTGCTCAGACGCCCTGAGTGTCCATGGGATAAAACGGATCTCTGGGATTCAGATCACTATAAATGGTCTGGGATTTGGCAAGGGGTTGAGGCAGTGTGGCCTAAAAAGGTATATGTTGTGCTGCCCTGCCTTTAGTACTCTATGATGGGTAATTGGGAGGGCCCAAACGAGTGCAGACAGGCAGGCGGAAGGACTTCGTGACTGAACAGCATTTGTCACTTCAGGGTGATCACAAGTCTGATGACGAAGGGGTTGGTATGGAAGCACTGCTTAGCAAGATACAACTCAATTTCACATCCATAGATAATAAGACAGACACTCTGGCTACGTGCTTGGACAATATCACTCACATAATACAAAGAAGCATGATAGCCGCATATCAAAAGCCGAACAAAGCAGGGTGACCAGATTTTCCGAACCAAAAACCGGGACAGGCACAAACATAGAAATAGAACTAAACATTGACATGCCATTCAGCGATATATTATATATATATAAAAAGCCCCCCCCCAGTCTACTCCCACATTGCTGTCAAAAGCTCCAGGGTCTGACTGTTGATGAGCGAAGCCCTGGCTTATGGACTTTGCAGACCTCATTCACCCCTCATTAAATCCTGCTGTGCTGGTTGAATAAAACAGGCAGCACAGCTGGTGACTGCAAATGTTAAATTGTGTCTCTGGTGTGATAAGCGGTCGGATGAAACATGAGCCTCACAACTCTGTGATCGATGTGCACGTTCATCCAACCCTTTCTAAAAAAAACTACAACATGTTTTTATTTTGACAAAAAGTGTCAGGACACCAGGACAGGCCTTTGGACTGTCCAGGCAAAACCGGGACGCCTGGTCACCCTAGAACAAAGAATCACCAACATGGAAGCCTAACAACCAAATGGCAATGAAAAACTCCTTCACTTGGAAAAATACATATCCCTCATTAAAGTCAAGAATTAGGATTTTGAAGCATGTTCCAGAAGAAACAACCTGCAAATAATGGGGGTGGCAGAGTCAACTGCCCCAAGAAAAAATAAGGTGTTTGTGGAGGAAATGTTGGTTGGTGACACTATCTGGAGCAGACAGTTTTTCCAAATTGTTAACTGTGGAGAGAGCACACCACTGCTTGTGATCCCTCCTCCCTGTGGTGCACCAGCCAGGCCCATCATAGCACTGGGGCATAGCACTGCAACTAGCTAGAAAGAAAACAAGCATTTGCAATGCAATGGGTCTTGTGTTTGCTCGAGTTAGAGCTGATAGCGTTGTAAACTCCTAAACTGACTTGAATGTACTATGAATGTACTTAAAATGACAGCCGTGGGATACTTTGCGGGGAAAGTCCAGTATTTGAGTCCAGTCTGTATCTTGCAGAGGTTTGGCCAAATCAATCACCCTGGTAGTATGACGAGAAGACCTGGAGTGGTTTCCATGTTGCAGGAAAGGTCTGTACACCCATTCTATCAGTTTGCCACCAGTCCCTAAGGTGTAGAGCTTCTGGCACACCTCTTGTAGGGTTAGTGCTAGGTGGCAGACATGAAATAGGGCATTTAATGATTATTTAAGGTGGCTGTAAGTAAAGAGTTGACTTGGTTGAAGATAGTAGTCTGCCACAAGGGTTTGTAAATTTAGTAGCTCACCGTCCATAAACAAATCCCCCAATTTTAAGATACCTGCAGCATGACACTGATGGACTTGCTCTGAGCACAGCTATCCTGTGCGAGTGGGAAGGCTTAGCAAAGGTAGTGCAGGAGCACAGGGTTTCTTTGTGTCAGTGAGTTTACAGATTTTAGCAAGGCAAGAGAAAACTGTGCATGATAACCTCGGATGGTGATCCGTAGAATGGTCAGTAGGAAACAATGAGCAGTGCATTAAGCCTTCCTTAAAAGTCTTTACTGATAAACCCCATCTCATGCAGGGAGGTAGGCAGAAAGCCAGCAAGCCACCCATTGGACCTGTGCAGCTGAATAATAGCATTCTAAGTCCAGAAGACCTAATCCACCCGCAGTCACAGGTAGCTGCAGAGTGGAAAGAGCAACCCGACAGCGCCACAGCGACCAAATCAGATGTGTGGCATGTCTGAAGAAGGAATGAAGGACGAGCAGGGGACCGTTTGCAAAATAATACTATCATTGGGGTAGGACACCATCTTCACTAGTGCCACATGGCCCACTACAGAAAGCAGAAGAGAAGACCAAAAAGCAAACTGGGCTTGGAGGGACCATGATGCTCTGCCGAGATTTCCGTCCTGCAAATCAGTGGAAGAAGGGTAAATATTAATCACTAGGTAGTGAAAGGTAACTGGTTCCTAGTTCAATCTGAGATCTAATAGTATAAAAAGGGAAATACAGTGCCATATGTCAAAGAAACACTAATTACATTTTAACTTTTTTAGTTTGTTTGTGCATTTTACATCCCAAGTAGTTTGAAGATTTTATGTGTGCTTGACACTTAGGGATAACCCAGATCACTAGTTTGGCTTTTGCTCAATTTCAAAACCATTTCAAGACATGGACAAACGGGCAATTGCCTTGCGCAACCTTGCAAGCGGTCTGGCCCCTGCTCACCCTTCACAAGCATGAACAGCGGACCATTGCCTCAGAAGAGTTTGGCGAGGTTGATCGATGTTGCTTTTTCAACCACTTCCGATAGTCATGGTGGGCCATTCTTGTCTGATTTAAGGAGTTGTCCCACCTTGTTCTTCTCTTCCTTATTTATCCAGTTCTGAACAACAACCCTTTGAATCACTTGCCGTGGATCTCCCATTTGATCTCAATTTCATCCTCCTCTTTTATTATCTTTGATTGGTAGTCCGGGCTCCCATTTCTGAGATAAATGTAGAGTCCCAGACATACACTCTAGTGCTGTGAGACTACAGACAAGTTGTGGGCACCTCACATCCTGACATTAGATGTGAGACAGTCGGCCACACCATCTGCCATACTCTCATATTTTTTTTGTTTTAGGTTGAAAGTCCATGGGCGGTTGGGGTAAGCCAGATGTTTTTGTTCAATTTGTTTAAACTAGCATAAGGTTAATTACCTTAATGTTTCCCAAACTGTTTACCAGGGGGTTTAAAATGTTCAGAAACATAATCAAAATTTCGCTGTTACTTTCTCTTCAAGAAAGATTGGGTAGATTTGGGTAGGGGTGATGGCCTTTGTGATTGGCCTACGCTACTGAACAAGCACGTAATGTGACACCTGAATGTAGCATACCAGGAGGCAATCACAAAAAGTCCACAGTAAATAAATAGTGCTATGTTAAAAAAGAGTAAATAAATGCACTGACAACATATTGAGGCATGGCCTCTCGTGTGTGTGTCTGTAAAACTGACATTTGTTCTTGAATTTTTGTGCTGAATTTTGACCCTTTGTCCTAAAATTTGACCCTTTGTCCTGATGTTTTTACAGTCCTGTCTAGAATTTGCCTCAATGCCAAGTGGTCACCCTAACTCTGGGGGAAGGTTCAGGAGCTGGCCCCAAGTCAGTTATCTGTGGAGGGGATTTTAACACAATGTTAAACCCCTCATTACATTGCTTAATTTGTCCTTGGGCACCCATTTTCGGGACGAAATGTGTCGACATGCAAAATTATTTCATGGAAAACAGGGGGGGTCAGTCACAACACACACTAGCTTTCAAGGCGGTGCTAAGGGGTACCGTTCTGCTTGGCCGAATGTTTAGCCACTGTTTGGCTAGGCCAGGATATCCTCCCGGGTGATAATGGATTCTACATAGCCGAATAACACAACATAGGCAACATGGGGTACTTCACGCACTGCGACAACATGGTGAAATCAGAAAGGAAGATAAAAGAGCTAGAAGGGAAATTTAGGAGCACCGAAGGTACCCAAAACATGGAAAAACGCAAACAAAATATTACTGAAGTTGACAAACCTAGACAAATATGCCTAGGCCAGCGCGTGTGCTGCGGGCGAGAGACCTGGGAAAGCTCTTGCTGTCACTATTAAGAAACCTTGGGGCAGGAATGACATACCTCAAATCATGCACAAGGGCGGACAAACACATTACAAAGCTGCGGAAATACAAGAGGTGTTCCACAACTATTCTACTGACTGCTATGCCTCTAAATTTGAGGGCACCTGTGAACAAGTACATGAATACTTGGAAAACACTGCTTTTGCTTGGCTTGTGCAGCTGAGTTTCTGATTCTCTTGCACATTATGGATGAAATAAAATATGCCATCTGAGGCTGCCTAGTGGCAAGGTGCCTGGCTCCCACTGCTTGCAGGCTAAAATGACCAATTCATATAAAGATTTATTAGCGCTGACGCTACGGGCGATTTATCTAAAGGCGCTGGGCACGGGACACGTGCCACCAAGCATGCGTGAGACTATAATATTCATGCTTCCTAAACCTGTCAGTCGTTGTGAGTCCTATCACCCTTTGTCACTTATAAACTGAGATATAAAAATACTAACTAAAGCCATCACCAGCAAATTGCTACTGATACTCCTGTTAACGTGCCTGGTCCTTAATAAGTAAACTTACAAGGAGACGCGTTTAGGTCGATTAACCTTTTGGATCGCATGGAATATCCTAGCCACGTAGTGATTAATCTCATCAATAACCAATGTACTCAATCAATAAACACCAAGAGAATCATTAGTTATTAGACAAATATAGCAACATTTCATGAATAACCACAACTCAAAGTGTTTAACAATTTTTATTTCCCTATTAATTACAATTCTAATGCATTCGGTTAACTCAAACTTTATTCATTCAGCCTAGAATTAGTTTATTAGCAACCACCAATAACACAATCTAATCAGAATTTGAGAAAACCTGTGCTCAAAAGCTTCAGCGTAAGTCAACAAAGATGTATATAACGACATTAACAGCAGAGTTCAGCAACAGTCCGTCAATCATTTGTCATTGTCAAAGTCATCCTTAGGAACCCTACCTAACCCAGATTAGCATCAGCATGTGGGACTTCATGCGAAAACAATTTAGAAAACATGAATTTGGAAAACGTCTAGCTAGAAGAAAAACTATAAAACAGCGCAGTTGGTACCTAGAAGAAAAGGCACAAAGTTAGACAGTACCATTGTCATAGCTACCTATCCACGGAATGGATCAGCAACAAAGTCAGTCTTTGTCTTCAGGTCATCAATAGATCAGCAACGCATCAGGCTCTCAAGAGCATGAGCCAATGACAGAATCTCGAGCCGCGTCTCCCGACGTCATCAATTCGCCCCTCGCATCTCCTGCAACTGAAGTTTTAGCCCTTTGCCATGACTTTTTATTCTAGTTTTCCAGTCCATCCCCCTAATTTCTAATTGGTCAATTAGTCTTCCATATGCGACGTTGCCCAATACATTTTATTCTACATATCGGAGTTCTCAATTTTCATCTTTCTCCGTTCATGGATTGGTCCACTCTACGATATCTTCATCATCCGGCTCTTCAGGTATCGAAAATGTTGCATGTTGCTCTTCAGTCAGTGCTCTCATTGTTCAAGTCCTGGGAAAGTACACTCAGCCTACTCTACACATAATTGTATCAAACTGACTTCATCATCTCCTGTCTACCGGAACATTGTAGAAAATTCTAGCTAAGCAACTTTAACATTGGGTGGTTCAAGGTCTGTAGGAGGCTGGCCTGGCTTATAGTGGGTACCTTGTGGTACTTACACCCTGTGCCAGGTCCAGTTATCCCTTATTAATAGAATAGAGGTGTTTATAGCAGCTTAGGTTGGCTATGGCAAAGCAGCTTAGGTTGAACTAGGAGACATGCAAAGCTCCTACTATACCACTTATATCATCTAGCACAATATCATAAGAAAACACAATACTCAGAGTTAATAAAAATAAAGGTACTTTATTTTAGTGACAATATGCCAAAAGTATCTCAGAGAATACCCTCACTTAGGAGGTAAGTAATATACACAAGTTATATGTACACAAACCCAAAACAGGTAAGTAACAGTAAGAAAAGTAGTGCAAACAATGTAGAATCACAATAGGATGCAATAGGTAAACATAGGTCTAAGGGCAACACAAACCATATACTCCCAAAGTGGAATGCGAATCACGAATGGACCCCAGACCTATGGGAGACTGTAGAGGGTCGTTGGGACTGTGAGAAAACAGTAAGGGTGTCCAAAATACCCCACCCCAAGACCCTAGAAAGTAGGAGTCAAGTTACGCTACTACCCCAGAAAGACACAATAGTTGTGATAGGGGGATTCTGCAAGAACTACAAGCACCAGCAAAACACTGAAGACGGATTCCTGGACCTGAAAAGGAAGGGGACCAAGTCCAAGAGTCGTGATAGTGTCCAGGGGGGGCAGGAGCCCAGGGAAACCCCGGATGAACGTGCAAAAGGGCTGCCTCCGGGTGGAAGAAACCGAAGATTCTGCAACGACGACAAGGGCTTCTCCTTTGGAAGGAAGATGTCCCACGTCGTGCTGGATGTTGCAGAAGTGTTTCCACGCAGAAATACCGCAAACAAGCCTTGCTAGCTGCAAGGGTCGCAGTAGAGGTTTTTGGGTGCTGCTGGGGACCAGGAAGGACCAGGATGTCGCCCCTTGGAGGAGGAGACAGAGGGGGTGCTCAGCAACTCAGAGAGCCCCAGCAGAAGCAGGCAGCACCCGCAGAAGTACCGGAGCAGGCACAAGGAAGTTCTATGAACTCAGAGTCACAAAAGTAGGGTCCCACGACATCGGAGTCCAACTCAGCGGGTTGAGCACTGCAGGACGGAGTGCTGGGGACCCAGACTAGGCTGTGCACAAAGGAATACTTGGAGAAGTGCATAGAAGCCGGAGCAGCTGCAAATCACCCAGTACACAGGTTTGCTGTCTGGCGTGGGGAGGCAAGGAATTACCTCCACCAAATTTGGACAGAAGGGCCACTGGACTGTGGGAGACACTTGGACTTAGCTCCTGTGTTCCAGGGACCACGCTCTGAGGGGACCCAGAGGACCGGTGATGCAGTCTTTTGGTGCCTGTGTTAGCAGGGGGAAGATTCCTTCGACCCACAGGAGATTTCTTCTTGGCTTCCAGTGCAGGGTGAAGGCAGACAGCCCTCAGAGCATGAACCACCAGGAAACAGTCGAGAAAGCCGGCAGGATGAGGCGCTACAATGTTGCTGGTAGTCGTCTTGCTACTTTGTTGCGGTTTTGCAGGCGTCCTGGAGCAGTCAGTGGTTCATCCTTGGCAGAAGTAGAAGAGGGAAGTGCAGAGGAACTCTGGTGAGCTCTTGCATTCGTTATCTGAGGAACAGCCCAGATGATCGATCCTAAATAGCCAGAAAAGGAGGGTTGGCTACTAAGAGAGGAGGTTTGGCTACCAAGAGAGGTAAGAACCTATCAGGAGGGGTCTCTGAAGTCACCTGCTGGCACTGGCCACTCAGAGCAGTCCAGTGTGCCCCCAACACCTCTGAATCCAAGATGGCAGAGGTCTGGGACACACTGGAGGAGCTCTGGGCACCTCCCCTGGGAGGTACTGGTCAGGGGAGTGGTCACTCCCCTTTCCTTTGTCCAGTTTCGCGCCAGAGCAGGGCTGGGGGATCCCTGAACTGGTGTAGACTGGCTTATGCAGAGATGGGCACCATCTGTGCCCATCAAAGCATTTCCAGAGGCTGGGAGAGGCTACTCCTCCCCAGCCCTTCACACCTATTTCCAAAGGGAGAGGGTGTAACACCCTCTCTCAGAGGAAATCCTTTGTTCTGCCCTCCTGGGCCAGGCCTGCCCAGACCCCAGGAGGGCAGAATCCTGTCTGAGGGGTTGGCAGCAGCTGCAGTGGAAACCCCGGAAAGGCAGTTTGGCAGTACCCGGGTTCTGTGCTAGAGACCCTGGGGATCATGGAATTGTCCCCCCAATTACAGAATGGTATCGGGGTGACATTTCCATGATCTTAGACATGTTACATGGCCATGTTCGGAATTACCATGGTGACGCTACACATAGGTAGTGACCTATGTGCAGTGCACACGTGTAAAGGTGTCCCCGCACTCACAAAGTTCGGGGAATTTGCCCTGAACAATGTGGGGGCACCTTGGCTAGTGCCAGGGTGCCCACACACTAAGTAACTTGGCACCTAACCTTCACCAAGTGAGGGTTAGACATATAGGTAACTTATAAGTTACTTATGTGCAGTGAAAAATGGCTGTGAAATAACGTGGACGTTATTTCACTCAGGCTGCAGTGGCAGTCCTGTGTAACAATTGTCTGAGCTCCCTATGGGTGACAAAAAAAAGCTGCAGCCCATAGGGATCTCCTGGAACCCCAATACCCTGGGTACCTAAGTACCATACACAAGGGAATTATATGGGTGTACCAGTGTGCCAATGAGAATTGGTAAAATTAGTCACTAGCCTGCAGCGACAATTGTAGAAAGCAGAGAGAACATAAATACTGAGGTTCTGGTTAGCAGAGCCTCAGTGATACAGTGGCACCACACAGGGAACACATACAGGGCATACACTATGAGCCTAGCAGGATCCCAGTGAGACAAGGGCAAAAACAAACATACATACAGTGAAAATGGGGGTAACATGCCAGGCAAGATGGTACTTTCCTACAGGGTCAGGTTAGCATTGTCGCATGTTCTAATAGTTCAGCTACTGCATGAGGCCACAGCTTCGTCTAAGATAATTCTACAAATTAATGCAAAACATAGGTTATACATCTCATTATGGCACACTACTACATTATTATTACACATTTTCATTATTTCACACATTTTTTGTCATTTTAATATAACTTTATATAAGTGGCTACCACTCCCCGTGGGCACATTTTCAAACGTGCACATTATTTTCTCTACAATTAATTTCTCAATGAGTTTTTGTTAATCAAAACACAAACATTCATTAATAATGTCTATTTAGCATATCTGCTTCAAAAATCCCCATGCGGACCAACCAGGCTTTGTCTGTAGGAAGGTCTCCCACGCAGAACGCATGACGTTTGCACATATTCCTTTGCCTTGCATACTTTACAACGAAATTCGTAGTAAAGGCATGCATGATTCCGGCATGCATGTTTGTGTCATACAACCAATACTTTTAAGAATCAAATAACTTTGTAGCATCTAATGATATTGCATCAATTTGGCTATGGAGATCAATTTGGTGTAAGATGGCAAACACTAATCCTGAGGTTCTGCATGGGAGACCTCTCTACGGACAAAGCCGGGTATAAGACATAACCACACATGGCGGAACCACGCATAGCTTTACAACAAATTTTGTTGTAAAAGTATGCTTAGCAAAGGAGTATGTGGAAACTGCATGCGTGGTTGTGTTATACAACACCTCCTCTTAACCTAAAAAACCTACCCCAACCCTCCCCACATACCCTGGGGCCGACAACTACCCCACCCCTAAAAACCTCCCCACCCAAAAAACCCTGGGCCCGTGTTTACAAAAAAGTACCTGACCCTCCCCCACCATACACACTAAATCACCCCAACACCCCCCACCGCCTTGGGCTCTCAAACCTTCCCCACCCCTAATCACGAAACTACCGCACCCCTAAAAAATAAACTACCCCCACCCTGAGCCCTAAAACATTCCCCACCGCTAATAGCTAAACTACCCTGACCGCCCACCCAACCTAAGCCCTGAAAAATAAACTACCCCAACCCCCACCCCTAAAAAATAAACTACCCCCAAACCTAGCCCCAGCCCCACTTACCTCACTGTGTCCTCTCCCGATCCTTCCTCTCTCCTCTCCGCCCTTCTCCCGCCCTTCCTTAAACCTTCCCCGCCTCAAAAAATAAAACTACTCCGACCCCCCCACCCCTAAAAAATAAGCTACCTGACCCACCCCCCACATTAAGCCCTAAAAAATAAACTACCCGACCCCCCACCCACCATAATCCCAAAATCCACCCCCCTAATATCTAACCCCCAGCCATGCCCCAGCCCCACTTACCTCACCGCATCCTCTCCTGATCCTTCATGCTCTTATCTACGCACCACTAGACTGGTCTCTGCCTTATAAATGAATATGCGTGGTTTAGGCACATGCATGGTTAAAGCAGAGAAAAAGGCAAGCGTATTTTAAGCAAGCGTTGTTCCACTTGCGTGGTAAACGTGGCTTAGGCCGCCCACTGCTTTAAGCCCTTATGCTATACACGAACCAAGGTCTCTCCTCGCCGATCCCTATCACACAGGGAGCCAGACAGTGTTGCCCCTAGTGCCCCACCTATTCATGCTTGCTCTGGAGCCCCAGCATTACACGCAATACGAACTGAGTTTCTGGGACTGACCCTATAATTATCTTTGTATGCATATGACATTCCTTTCTATACTAGAGATCCGCTAAGAAACCTCAATCCTGTTTTACACAAGTTTAACAAATTTGGTTGTCTGTCTGGCCTGGCAAAAGCCGTTTTGTGTCCTTCTAACGCAGCTGACATCTAGATTTGACATTGATTATCCTTTGGAGTGGAATGATGCCCTGATCAAATACCTTGGGACATGGCTAAGACTAAGTACGGAGCAAATGCTATCCCTGAACTATGGAAGTGCAATTACTGCATTACGAAAGCAAATAAACCAACAGTTAAAGCTCCTGTTGATAATGGCTGGTAGAATCAGCCTAAAAAAAATGGCAATCCACCTGAAATTCCTATACTACTTTTTAAATGGTTTCACAACACACACTAATGGTCTCACACCATTATTGAGAAAGATAAGGCTGATCCCACTTCCTTAACAACCGCATTATGGTTGTGACTTAACAATGGGGAAAAATAAACAGTGACTTGTACAACTATGCCGTGGTAGGGCCTCAGAATAATGGCAAACTAAAAATATCAAATACTCTGAATGCCCCCTGCGTGAGCATCCACTGTTTCACACAACGTTTGAACAGGTAGCGTAGTCTCAAACTCAGACTTCACATCACAACATGGGGTGATTTATAACCAATAAGGTGAATTTCTCACCATGGATGACCTTCGGGCAAAATTGACGGATACCCCTCTTGATACTCTCCTATACTTTAGACTAAAATAGATGAGTAAAAACCTGATGCCAAATTTTCCACAAGGGCCTGATCAATTCAAACCGAAAGAAATTGCAGTAAGCAATGCAACCCTAAAAAAGCTCATCACCTTGAAATATAGGGCAGCGCAAGATGGCATGCCTGCTTAAGATAGCTTCACTAGAGCAGGATGGAAAACCCATCTAGGTCCATTGACAGATGTCAATTGAGAGCGTTGGTGTGCATAAATTGGCGAGTTCCTGCCCAGTAGTAGACTGCGATTAATCTACTACCAATATATTAACAGGGTGTTTTACATGCCAGCAACATTGCATGAGTGGGGACTGAGGGAAGACTCAAGTTGTGTCCGTAGAGGCACAGAGGTGGTTCCTATTTCATCCACCTAGCCTGGAGCTGCTCACGGATTTATCAGTTCTGGTGTAAAGTGTTTGATATTCTCCAATGAATTACAGTGGTTCCTTTGCAAACTTCTCCATTGGGGTGTGGGGTGGGGAAGATTCCCTCTTCTCATTATAAATTTACATCCCGTGCCTTTCCATTAGCCAAGCGATTGATAGTGACTGGGGCGAGGATTTGCCACAACAACTAAACAACAGATGTTGGAAATTACACACTGCAATTAACAACTTGAACTGTATATAAAACGTCTACCTGAATCATCCTGTCCTGAAGATATATGGGGCCCGTACCTCTATTATCTGTTGTGGGCTGCTGAATCTGACGAGCACTGAGGAACTGTTTGGGAACTACTGAATATGTGATCTGTGTTGTCCATTTCACCAACCATCTATGATGACCGGGTGTATATGAGGAGGTATTGCTCTGCTTTTATTATTTGCTCTGTAATCACAAGCAAATCTTAATTTAAATAAAAATAAAAAATGAAGTGGAGGACCACCAGGACAGAGAACACAAAGGCTCTCATTACGACCCTGGCGGTCAGTGATAAAGTGACGGTAATACCGCCAACAGGCCGGAGGTAACTACTGCCAAATTATGTCAATGGCGGAAAGATCTCCGATAGACAGCCAATGTACCACACCGACCGCCACGGCGGAAACAACAGCCACAATGGCGGTAGCCACCTACAGCCAGGCGGAGGTCAATGTTCCGCCCACCATATTAAAGCACAGGAAACTGCCACCTTTTCCAGGGCAGTACCATCGACATCAAAAGCCTGGCGGAAACTGAGCTCAGAAGGGAAAGGTCTCCCCATTGGAGACACAGGGAACAACCACGCCGCCATGGAACCTGAACTGCATGTCTTCCCGATGATCTTCTACGTTATGCTCCACTAAGAATACCAAAGCTGGCAAAGACGACAACAGTGAGTACAGCCGCCTAGCACACAGGGGGGGGGGGATGGAAAAAGAGTAGCACACACACGCACCCCACACACACCCATATGCATTATAAAAACAATTTTACCCCGTCACTCGGCTGCATAATGCAAGGACAAAATGATTTAAAAAAAAGTGAATGTAATGAGATCAACACAGTATGAAAAATAAGTTAGGCAAGATAATAGATGTATCCATATGTACAAAAAAGGGGACACAGCTGTAGGAGGCTGGCCTGGCTTGTAATGAGTGCCAAGGGGGTACTTACACCTTGCACCAGGTCCAGTTATCCCTTATTAGTGTAGAGGGGCGTCTAGCAGCTTAGGCTGATAGAAAAAGTAGCTTAGCAGAGCAGCTTAGGCTGAACTAGGAGACGAGTGAAGCTCCTACAGTACCACTAGTGTCATATGCACAATATCATAGGAAAACACAATACACAGATATACTAAAAATAAAGGTACTTTATTTTTATAACAATATGCCAAAAGTATCTCAGTGAGTACCCTCAGTATGAGGATAACAAATATACACAAGATAGATGTACACAATACCAAAATATGCAGTAATAGCAATAGAAAATAGTGCAAACAATGTATAGTCACAATAGAATGCAATGGGGGCACATAGGGATAGGGGCAACACAAACCATATACTCTAGAAGTGGAATGCGAACCACGAATGTGACCTTGTAGAGGGTCGCTGGGACTGTAAGAAAACAGTGAGGGTTAGAAAAATAGCCCACCCCAAGACCCTGAAAAGTGGGTGCAAAGTGCACCTAAGTTCCCCAAAGAGCACAGAAGTCGTGATAGGGGAATTCTGCCAGAAACAACAACACCAGCAATGCAACAACGATGGATTTCCTGACGAGAGAATCTGTGGAACAAGGGGACCAAGTCCAAGAGTCACGATCAAGTCGGGAGTGGGCAGATGCCCAGGAAATGCCAGCTGTGGGTGCAAAGAAGCTGCCACAGGATGGTAGAAGCTGTGGATTCTGCAAGAACGACAAGGGCTAGAAACTTCCCCTTTGGAGGATGGATGTCCCACGTCGTGAAGAGTCGTGCAGAAGTGTTTCCGTGCAGAAAGACCGCAAACAAGCCTTGCTAGCTGCAAGGGTCGCGGTTAGGGTTTTTGGATGCTGCTGTGGCCCAGGAGGGACCAGGATGTCGCCAATTGCGTGAGGGGACAGAGGGGACGCCCAGCAGGACAAGGAGCCCTCTCAGAAGCAAGCAGCACCCGCAGAAGTGCCGGAACAGGCACTACAAAGTGGAGTGAACCGGAGCTCACCTGAAGTCACGAAAGAGGGTCCCACGATGCCGGAGGACAACTCAGGAGGTCGTGCACTGCAGGTTAGAGTGCCAGGGACCCAGGCTTGGCTGTGCACAAAGGAAATCCTGGAAGAGTGCACAGGAGCCGGAGTAGCTGCAAAACACGTGGTTCCCAGCAATGCAGTCTAGCGTGGGGAGGCAAGGACTTACCTCCACCAAACTTGGACTGAAGAGTCACTGGACTGTGGGAGTCACTTGGACAGAGTTGCTGAGTTCAAGGGACCTCGCTCGTCGTGCTGAGAGGAGACCCAGAGGACCGGTGATGCAGTTCTTTGGTGCCTGCGGTTGCAGGGGGAAGATTCCGTCGACCCACTGGAGATTTCTTCGGAGCTTCTAGTGCAGAGAGGAGGCAGACTACCCCCACAGCATGCACCACCAGGAAAACAGTCGAGAAGGCGGCAGGATCAGCGTTACAAGGTCGCAGTAGTCGTCTTTGCTACTTTGTTGCAGTTTTGCAGGCTTCCAGCGCGGTCAGCAGTCGATTCCTTGGCAGAAGGTGAAGAGAGAGATGCAGAGGAACTCTGATGAGCTCTTGCATTCGTTATCTAAGGAATTCCCCAAAGCAGAGACCCTAAATAGCCAGAAAAGGAGGTTTGGCTACTTAGGAGAGAGGATAGGCTAGCAACACCTGAAGGAGCCTATCAGAAGGAGTCTCTGACGTCACCTGCTGGCACTGGCCACTCAGAGCAGTCCAGTGTGCCAGCAGCACCTCTGTTTCCAAGATGGCAGAGGTCTGGAGCACACTGGAGGAGCTCTGGGCACCTCCCAGGGGAGGTGCAGGTCAGGGGAGTGGTCACTCCCCTTTCCTTTGTCCAGTTGTGCGCCAGAGCAGGGCTGAGGGATCCCTGAACCGGTGCATACTGGCTTATGCAGAGATGGGCACCATCTGTGCCCATCAAAGCATTTCCAGAGGCTGGGGGAGGCTACTCCTCCCCAGCCCTGACACCTTTTTCCAAAGGGAGAGGGTGTAACACCCTCTCTCTGAGGAAGTCCTTTGTTCTGCCTTCCTGGGCCAAGCCTGGCTGGACCCCAGGAGGGCAGAAACCTGTCTGAGGGGTTGGCAGCAGCAGCAGCTGCAGTGAAACCCCGGGAAAGGTAGTTTGGCAGTACCCGGGTCTGTGCTAGAGACCCAGGGAATCATGGGATTGTCTCCCCAATACCAGGATGGCATTGGGGGGGCAATTCCATGATCTTAGACATGTTACATTGTTGTAATTTAGCAGTGATTAGATTAAGCATTAGCAGAAGACATCTTGTATTTAGTAACTATTGTGAACATTTTGCGGAATCCATTTTGTATTCATGGCAGCCATTTTCTCTGCTACATGCTGCCATGTGCTCACCATGTGCTCTGTCCTATCTTTCTGTTAACTGCTCTTGAAATCTGCCTAGTGACAAGTCATATTTAGCATCTCTTACTTTCGCACATGCTCAGTAAGGTCTGCAGCTGTTAGTCCTTGGAAACTGTTAGCTCCTCCTACCTGTCGACTGTGCATTTTCCACATGACCTTACATGTATACAAGTCTTGTTTCCATAATTGTACCATCTCCTTTTAGCCCCTGTGTGGGTATAAAAGGACCATGCTCTCTCAGTTCAGTGTGCTACTTCAGACATTACCCTAGGGTGCTGTTTGAACTGTAGTACCACCTCATGAGGTTCATAAACTTTTGTCTTTTATTCCAGTTTCTGTGCCAACTTCTTCCTACATGGTCTGAGGACTTTGTGCAGAGAAAGGTGAACCCCTTGCACTAGTAGGCCTTGCTGAGGCTTACTTCAACGACATGGCCATGTTCGGAGTTACCATTGTGAAGCTACACATAGGTATTGACCTATATGTAGTGCACGCGTGTAATGGTGTTCCCGCACTCACAAAGTTTGGGGAATTTGCCCTGAACAAAGTGGGGGCACCTTGGCTAGTGCCAGGGTGCCCACACACTAAGTAACTTAGCACCCAACCTTTACCAGGTAAAGGTTAGACATATAGGTGACTTATAAGTTACTTAAGTGCAGTGGTAAATGGCTGTGAAATAACGTGGACGTTATTTCATTCAGGCTGCAGTGGCAGGCCTGTGTAAGAATTGTCAGAGCTCCCTATGGGTGGCAAAAGAAATGCTGCAGCCCATAGGGATCTCCTGGAACCCCAATACCCTGGGTACCTCTGTACCATATACTAAGGAATTATAAGGGTGTTCCAGTATGCCAATATGAATTGGTGAAATTGATCACTAGCCTGTGAGTGACAATTTGTACAGAGAGAGCATAACCACTGAGGTTCTGGTTAGCAGAGCCTCAGTGAGACAGTTAGGCATCACACAGGGAACACATACATATAGGTCACAAACTTATGAGCACTGGGGTCCTGGCTAGCAGGGTCCCAGTGACACATAACAAACATACTGAAAACATAGGGTTTTCACTATGAGCACTGGGCCCTGGCTAGCAGGATCCCAGTGTGAGAGTAAAAACACCCTGACATACACTCACAAACAGGCCAAAAGTGGAGGTAACAAGGCTAGAAAGAGGCTACTTTTTCACAACAGCCTAGTCCACAATTTGCGTAGGCCACATATGTCACCTGCTTCAACACGGAGAGAACACTGCAGGGGCATCAGTTGGTAAATAGGCAGGCACATCAGAGGGACGGGGGGAGCGCCTCAGCCAGGAGATGTAACAAGACCACTGGTTCTGGAGGGGGCAACCTGCCCTGTGCTTTATCCTGGGGAGTGATAGGCCACAGTCCCTCAGGTGGGTGTCATACCCACTGGTTTTGGAGGGGGCAACCTGCCCTGTGCTTTATCCTGGGGAGTGCAAGGCCACAGTCTCTCAGGTGGGTGTCATACCCACTGGCTTTGGAGGGGGCAGGCCGCACAGCAGCCAATGGTGGCAGGATTATATACCATCCACCGGCGGTGATGACTGCACGGTGGTGGTGCTGTTGGTGGGGAGAGGCTCCTGCTCATCCCCTGCAACCTCGGACTGCTGCACAGTGGTGGTGCTGCTGGTGGGGGGAGGCTCCTGCCCATCCCCTGCAACCTCAGGCGGCTGCACAACCATGGTTGGTGATGGAGGCTCTGTCACAGTTCCTGGCCCAGGACCCTTGGTCTTCCTGCCTGCTGGGGCAGGCTCCTTGGTCTTCCTGGTTGCTGGGGCAGGCTCCTTTCCCTTCTTACCTGCTGGGGCAGGCTCCTTGGTCTTCCTGCCTGCTGGCTGCCTGGTGCAGGCTCCTTCCCCTTCAGGACATGTGGCCTGGATCCCTTTCCACCACGAGTGGGCGTGGTGACAACTGGACCCGTGGACTGTGTGGCTGAGGTGCTTGGCTATGTTCTTCCTACCCTGCTCATACATGCAGGACAGGGGGAGGGGTAGGGAAGAGGTCAATGGTGGACAGGAACAGTTTTTAGGGACATTGGGGCGGGAAGAGGGAGAAGGAATGGGAGTGGAGGACGAGGGAGTGGTCGTTGAAGGTGTCTGCTGCTTTTGGGTGAAGGTGCATGGGCTGTATGCTGTTGTGAGGTGGATGGCTGTTGGGTGTCTGAGGTCTTGTGTTTGTGTATTTTAGGAGGTGGGGACAGACACAGTGGGAGTGGACAAAGGGGACGTGTGCATGTCTGTTGTGGAGGTGTCTGCCAGTGAGGTGTGTGATCTGCTTGGTGTGGTGATGCTGGTAGTGGATGATGATGTAGGTGTGAGTGTGGACGGAACTGGGTGGGAGGTGGGGGAGGGGGAGACAGTGGAAATAGTGGATGTTGGTGTGTCTGCAACTGGATGTTGTTTGTGTGAGTGCCTGTGGGATGAAGTGTGGTGCCTGTGTTTGCCTGTGACACTCTTGGGTGTTGTCTTGTGTGCATGCTCGTCTGCCTGTGTGCTTGGGATAGGTTGGGGTTAAGGAGAATGGGACTGGGAATGGGAAGTGGGAAGGGGGAACAATAGAAACAGGGACAATGGCTGCCATCAGAAAGGAGGCCAGAGCCTGAATCGATCTCTGTTGGGCCGCCAATCCAGTGTGAATGCCCTCCAGGAATGCATTAGACTGTTGCATCTTGGCTGCCAGCCCCTGGATGGCATTCACAATGGTTGATTGCCCTACAGAGATGGCTCTCAGGAGATCAATAGCCTCCTCACTCAGGGCAGCAGGGCTCACTGGGGCAGGGCCTGAGGTGCCTGGGGCGAAGGAGATGCCCACCCTCCTGGGTGAGCTGGCACAGGCAACACAATGAGGGGCTGCTCGGAGGGCGGTGCTGGTACTGGGTGGCGGATGTACCTGTAGCTGGGGTGGTCACAGAGGTGTCCGCCATCATCAGGAAGCTTCCATCGGAGGAGGTATCTGTGTCAGAACTGTCCCCTCCAGTCTCCGCATTGGTGCCCTCAGCGTCGGTGGACTCTGCCTCCTGGGTACTGTGGGATGCAGCTCCTTCCATCGCCGGTGCCTCTGTCAGATGATGCTAATGCACAAAAGGACAGGATGACAAAACAAAAACGGGGGGGAAGAGACAAAGGATACACTTGGTCAATGGTTGCACCAATACCACCGTTGGCGTACACAGCACCCTCACACACAGGGAACAGGCCTATACAATATGCCGTTGCACTACCAGAGCAATAGTTTGCAGCCAAGTCCTGGGTAGGGGCACACACCACCAAATGCAGCACACCTGGGTTCCACGCAGCCCTGACCAGTAGTGGATGCCTACAAGCTAGGTTGCAAGATTTTCCCTTCTGAACCCTAGCCACCAGGGGACCTATGCTGCAATGTCAGGCCTGGCCCAGGGGCACCCACAGACACACATCCCCCACCCAGATACCACCCTACCATGCGTAAGCTGTAATGATGGGCACTGTACTCACCCCGTTGTGGCTGCTGTGATGCCCTCAAGCGCCCATCCAGCTCAGGATAGGCCACCGCCACTATGCGGGTCATCAGGGAGGTCAGGGTTTGACTGGCACCCCTTCCTCGTTGAGAGGCCATCCCCAGCTGGCCCTCCGCCCTCTTCCGTGCCCAGCGTCTCAGGTCCTTCCACCGTTACGAACAGTGGGAGCTCCACCTGCCATAGACCCCCAGGGTCCACACCTCCTTGGCGAAGGCATGCATATACTCTTCTTTTGATGGGCGCTGACCTGCAGAGGCAATACGCACAGGGGGACAGATTTAGACAAACAGTCCTGCCTGTTAAACATATGGCCCCACCATACCTGTTTCCATCACCATTTACACACATATGGCCCAGCAAACAACCTGTACCCTGCCCAGAGGACATCCACCCACCCCCTTCACATGAGGCCTTCCCACACACACAACTCCATGCATTCACGCCACATGCATTGTGCCCACAGTGTACTCACCTGTTGGTCTGGAGGCCCATACAGCAGTCAGTACTGGGGTAGGACCCCATCGACCAGTCTCTCCAACTCCTCCGAAGTGAAGGCTGGGGCCCTTTCCCCAGTCATACGGGCCATGGTAGGTTCCAAACACAGGTCACAGCAGCACATGCAGTGTAGGTCCTCTCCTGTGGAAGGTCAGGTAGCAAGTGAGGAATATGATAGAAAATGGCAGTCACGTCCGCGGTGGTGCATACCATCACCGCCAGCGTAGAACACCATTGTCCACTGTACCCCATTGGGCCCAATTATAATCAATGAGGAGTTGCACGGCAGTTCCCGACTGCCTCCCGCAACGGCGCGCGTCAGCCCAGTTACCTCACTTCTACCTGTCACTCCACACAGGACAGGTGGATGCCATTTCAAGGGGGGGGGGGGGGAGGAGGTGGTGGTGCAGGCCCTGAAATAGTGCTGCATCACAGGAGGTATTAGGACATACTGGACAAATCACAATGACCCATTACAAGTTTACAGGATGCAAAATTCTGTTGTAGCTCCATTGTTCAGTTTGTGACCAGCTCCTCACTCTTGTGTCACTTAGATTCCTACCGCTGCAGATGATTAGGAGATGGAGACATGCGCCCATGTACAGACCCCTGGTGGGCTTGGCAACACTAGAGGACAGGCACATTATCCTCACCTATAGACTGGACATGGCCACAATCACAGAGCTGTGTGCCCAATTGAAGCCTGACCTGATATCTGCTATCAGTCACTCCACTGGGATCCCCCCTCTTTTGCAAGTGCTATCAGTGCTCCATTTCCTGGCAACAGGTTCTTTCCAAGTGACAGTGGGCTAGGCAGCAGGCGTGTCACAGCCAATGTTCTCAATAGTGCTGACAAGAGTGTTGTCTGCCCTGATAAAACACATGAGCAGCAGCATTGTTTTATTGTTTTCCCCCAGGTTGAAGATTTGCCCACAGTGAAGGCCGAGTTCTATGCAATGGGACATATCCCCAACATAGTTGGGGCGATTGATGGAACACATATTGCATTTGTCCCCCTCCGCCAGAATGAACAGGTGTTCAGGAATCAGAAGAGTTTCCATTCAATAAATGTGCAGATGGTGTGCTTGGCGGACCAGTACATCTCCCACGTCAATGCAAAGTATCATGGGACGGTGCATGATGCCTTTATCCTCAGGAATAGCAGCATCCCAAATGTGATGGCCCAACTACAGAGGCACAGGGTGTGGCTAATAGGTGAACCCTAGTTCCCACCCAGTATATGTTGGTGTATGGGTATGGTGTGGGCCATATGGGATAGTGTGTGGCTAAATGGTGTACCTCAATAGTTGCAGGTGACTCTGGTTACCCCAACCTATCATGGCTGCTGACTCCTGTGAGGAATGCCAGGACAAGGACAGAAGAACGTTATAATGAGGCACATGGGCGGACCAGAAGGATAATTGAAAGGACCTTTGGCCTCCTGAAGGCCAGGTTCCTGTGCCTCCATCTGACAGGGGGATCCCTGCGCTACTCACCCAAGAAGGCCTGCCAGATAGTGGTGGCATGCTGCATGTTGCATAACCTGGCCCTCAGACGCCATGCCCCATTCCTGCAGGAGGAGGAGGCTTGAGATGCCCGTGTGCCAGCAGTGGACCCTGAGGACAGTGAGGATGATGAGGCAGAGGATGAGAACAGAACATCTGTGATCAAACAATACTTCCAATGACACACAAGTAGGACAGTGTTATTTCACATTTCAATGACATTTATTAGAACTTATGTGGCACTGGCATGCTGATATTTCCCACTTCTATACCCACTTACTGTTCCCTCTGACAATTCATTTTGCAGATGTTGGTGACCTCACATGTACTCCTGGTGTGATCCCTGCAGCCAGCTACAGGTCATTAATCTATGCTCATTTTCTGTACAGTGGATTTGCAATGTTTGTACCTGTTTCAAAGAATACATATTTGATATACATGACATACTCCAAACTTCTTTTTTTTTCCCCAAGGGTGTTTATTAAAGTGCTAAATTATTGAGGGGCAAGTGCAATGGGATGGGGTGATGATGGAGGAAAGTCCAGGGTATTGTTCCAGTCTGTATCAGGGGCGCATTGTCCAAGGGGACATATGAAGAGGAGCAATGGCAGTTCAAGGTGGACAGGGTGGGACACAAGGGTGACAATCAGGAGAGTCTAATTTCCTGGTGGGGGTCTTGGCAAGTGTCTCTGGCTTCTGTCTGGATCGCAGGGAACGTTTGCATGGTGGTTCTCCTTCTGCAGGGGGAGGGGTGCTGGTGGCCTTATGAGTCCAGTGGCGGGGCCCCCTGTCCACTACCAGCAGCGGAAGGGGAAGGCTGTTCAGATGTCTGGCTAGTGGCAGGGGCCCGCTGTTGCGAGACTGCCTCCCTCATTATTTTGGCCATGTCTGCCAGCACCCCTGCTATGGAGATCAGGGTGTGGTTGATGTCCTGCAAGTCCTCCCTGATCCCCTGGTACTGTCCCTCCCGTAGCCGCCTGTTCTCCTGCACATTGTCCAGGATCTGGGCCATCATGTCCTGGAATGTTGATATGCTCCCAGGATCTCTGCTACTGTCTCCTGGAAAGTCGGTTCCCTGGGCCTGTCCTCCCCCTGGCGCACAGCAGTCCTCACAGTTTCCCTGTTGTCCTGTGCCTCTGTCCCCTGAACCGTGTGCCCACTGCCACTGACCCCAGGTCCCTGATTGTCTGTGTATGAGGTGTGGCCTGGGGTCCCTGTAGAGGTGGACACACTGCTGACTGATGTGTCCTGGGGACAGAGGTGTGGGTATGCTGGGTGGGTGCTGTGGTGGTGTTTCCTGATGGGGGAGGCTCTGTGCTGGTCTGTGACTGGGCCTAGGTAACCGGCTGTCCAGAGGTCCCTGATGGGCCAGGTAGGTCATCCAGATCCTGAAGACCAGATTTGCTGTCATCACTGTGGGCCTCTTCAGTTGGGGGACTGGATAGTGCTGGCACCTCCTCTCCGGTGACATTGGCTAGGGTACCTGTGGGGATGTAAATGATGTGTTATGGTTTCTGTATCTGACATATTGTGCACCCGTGGCTTGCCCTCTTTGGTTGGATTTGCCCTGGCAGCTTTCACTTGTGTACGTTGTGATGGGAGTGAGGGTGGGGTATGTGATGGCATGCAGGTAGGGGGATGATTATAGTAGAGAGTTGACTTACCAGAGTCCAGTCCTCCTCCTACTCCGGCCAGGCCCTCAGGATGCAGGATTGCCAAGACTTGCTTCTCCGATGCTGTGAGTTGTGGGGGAGGAGGTGGGGGTCCACCGCCAGTCCCCCGTACAGCGAGCTGGTGTCTTGGTGCAATGGAACGTACCTTCCCCTGTAGGTCATTCCACCTCATCCTGATGTCATCCCTAGTTATTGGGTGCTGTATCACGGCGTTGACCCTGTCCACGATTCTCCGCCATAGCTCCATCTTCCTAGCTATCGATATCTGCTGCACCTGTGCTCCAAATAACTGTGGCTCTACCCTGATAATTTCCTCCACCATGACCCTTAGCTCCTCCTCTGTGAAACAGGGGTGTCTTTGTGGTGCCATGGATGTTGTGTGTAGGTGAGGGTGTGTTGGGGTGTGTGATGTGGGGTGCATGAGTGGTGTATAGGTGTCAATAGTGTGTGGCTCTAGTTGTGTCAGTGGTCTTGATGTCTCTCTGCTGGCAATGGTTTGAAATGGTAAAGGGTTGTGGGTAATGTGGGTGTGTGTTTTATAGTGGTGTGGGTGTGGTGTGTGTATGGGTGTCAGGTGTGTGTTGTTTGAATTGTCCAATGTAGTGGCGTTTTGTCTGTGGGTGTCCACTGTGAGCGCAATGGTTCACTGCCGTTGAATGTCCTCCGTAGTGATTCGTGGGTCATAATGTGATGGGCGTTGCTCTGTTGCCGTAACGGTGTGGGTTTTGATACTGCCAGTTTATGACTGACCTTTGGGCTGGTGGATTTGTGTATGTGGCTGAATACTGACGGATTGGTGTGTGTCATAATATGGTGAACAGATATCCGCTGCAGCGGCGGTAAGTTGGCAGCAGTCAGCGTGGCGGTAAGTGGGATTTACCGCCAATGTCATAATGAGGGCCAAAGTCTGCAAAATATATTATAATATAGTGAACGAATCACTAGCTATACCTGGGCTTGGCCAACAGCATTAAAGACTGCAATTAAGGTTGCAAAGAGGTCAAAAATACCAACAATGTTTTTGTAGGCAAACATTATGAAGCTTTCGATGTGGGTGCAAACTATCTCAGGGGAGATTTACGTAGTTATCTACCAATCTGTGCATAAACATTTAAAACCACTGTGAAGGTACTGGAAAATGATACAAAGAAAGCTACAGAGAATACAAGTATGAAAGGAGAGTCAGCAAAAATAGGCAAGAGAAGTGTAGGATGTCAAGGTTATGGTGATTCGATTAAAGGTTCTGCTGCTAACAGTGGGCAAGAATCGAGATGAGCAGCTTTGCAGCTTGAATAGGGATTGACACATTTTGCATTGTACTGTAGACACATATTGGTATTGTATTGTGGGAAATAGCACCTGTAAAAAAAAGAGCAATTAGTTGTGTGGCCTGCACAAGTAATGGCTCCGCATTTGTCCTCTACTGGGAACCAAACACCCCACTGTAGAGCTTGACTCTCTCAGGATAGCGAAGCAGAGCAGATGGATGCCTACTCAAGGGAGGTGGAGTGGGCTAGTAATCACCATTCACAGGTACACACTAGTTACATTCAATAAATGATAGCCCAGTCTGTGCCTTTTCTTTTGAAAAATGAAAAGGAACATTTATTACACACACTACTCAATATTACGCATTAGTTTACAAATATACATAAGTTGATGGAAATACTTCTTGATGACATTGCGTAATCTATCTTGCCCCTCCCAAAGGGGGTCTAGTTCAACAAACCACATGGCAAAACGTTCACTTGTACTAAAATGCAATAACTGAAAATGCAATAACTGAATATAACCTTGAATGAATGCACCCACTACTGGCAATAAAGCCTGTTTACTTTAAACATGAGTGGTTGTCAGCATTATTATTTTAATAAAGTATTTACAAGAAAAATGGATATGCAGGTCTGGATGATTTGTGTACTAGCAATAACTTTTGTCATGAAAAACACAATTAAAACATAGCTCCTAAAGAGCATCACATTTCTGATCACAACACTTGCAATCACAGACTTTCGTCCCTAGAGGGCACTGCACAGCATGAAAACTTATGTGGAACATCTTAAGGATACAGAGACACTGCAGCCATCGACCTTAAGCCTAGAGGGCACTGTTCCAGTCTAGGTAATACTTGAAAATGCTTTAGAATACGTGGGATGTTATTCTTTTGGAGTCTGACCCAATTTACGGTGGGGACTCCTAAAATCCTCTTGGGGGAGGCTGTGCTGCAATTCCTTTGGTGGTGACCCCATCAACCCTGGACCACCACAGGCCGAAAACGAGTCGAACATACAGGCAAGCCTGCAGGGCATTATGGGGCATGCACAGGGAGATCAGCGCATACTTTATGAGCGGCTCTCGTGCCAAGCCAAGAGACCCATTGCTGTACTCTTTTTTTTTTTTTTTTTTTTCTTTCTAGCCGCATATCTTTTTTTTTACTGGCAGGGATGAGAGGAGTGCAGTCCCAACCGGGAATCCCAAAAGCGTCACTTCATTGGGGCTGCCTCAGAATCCCATACTGTACTACCCCTAGCCAAATCCCTGCATGGATCACACTCCTGCAGGCGGCTTCATTGCAGTGTGGTGGCAGCCCATTCCACCCGAACACAGGGATGGGCCTGCCACATTGGGGAGAGTTCAGAACTCTCCTTTTCCTTTGTGATAGGTCAAGGCCCAGAGTTGGGGATCCTGGGCCCCTGAGTTACTTCCCAGGGGCACGATGGTGGTCCCTGCATCTCTGCAACAGCGGGACGCCTGGAGTTGGGGGTCCAGGCCCCCAGTTGAATGAAACAGACTGGAAATTGGTGTAGAAGGCTGGCCTGGTTTGTAGAGGGTACCTAAGGTACTTACACCTTATACCAGGTCCAGTTATCCCTTATTAGTGAAATGTAGGCAGTGTCTAGAAGCCAGGCTGTCTAGAGGTAGCTGTAGGCAGAGCAGTCAAGGCTGAACTAGAAGACATGGAAAGCTCTTGCAATACCACAGTAGTCATACAGTACTCAAAAACAAGAAAGACAATACTAACTGTAACCAAAAGTAAAGGTACTTTATTTTAGTAACAAAGCCAAAATATCTCAGAGGCTATACTCCCTTAGGAGGTAAGTAAAACACTTAAAATATACACTAGTAACCAAAATCAAGTACGTACACAGACACAAAATAGTGCAAAGAGTGAAAATCACCTTAGGGTAGAATGGGCCTAGGGGCAACACAAACCATATACTAAAATGTTGGAATGCGAATGTCGGTTCCCCACCTAGGCAAGAGTAGTGTGCAGAGGGGCGCTGGGAGTGTAAGAAAACACCAAAGGTAAGTAAAGTAGCCCAGCCCAGAGCTCAGGAAAACAGTAGTAAAGTACAGCAGGTTTCCTCAGAACACACTAGGAGTCGTGGTAAAGGATTATGCAAAAACAAAGCAAGACTGCAAGACACTAACGATGGATTCCTGGACCTGAAGACCTGTGGAGAGAGGAGACGAAGTCCAAAAACAGAAGATGAGTGTATGAAGAACAGGAGACCCTGCTAACCCGGAAGAAGGTGCTAAAGTGGAAGAAAAAGTCAGAAATGCACCAAAGAAGACAGCTGCGGGTTCCTGCTTGGTGCAAGAGATGTCCCACGTCGAGTCGTTGGATGCGGGATGGTCTTCGTCGTTGGATTCCGCCAACAAGCCTTGGCTCACGCAAATGTTGCGGTAGGTAGGAAAAGGCGCTACCTGGGCCCAGGAGGGTCCTGGAGGTTTCAACTCAGACTGAGGAGAAAGAGGGGGCTCTCAGCACTTCAGAGAGCCCTCAGAAGAACAGGCAGCACCCACAGGAGTCCCAGGACACGGGGACAAAGGAGTTGCAAACCACAGTCATCGCAGCACCACACAAAGGGATCCCACGCCGCCCGAGAACAACTCAGGGTGCTGAGCGTAGCAGGATAGAGTGCTAGGGACCTGGGCTACACTGTGTACAAAGGATTTCTCGGAGAAGCACACAGCAGCCCTAGGAGCTGTAAAACACGTGGTGCACAGGGGTACTGTCTGGCTCGGGGTGGGGGCAAGCCCTTACCTCCACCAAATTTGGACAGCTGGACCTTTGGACAGTCAGGATCACTTCGGTCCACCACCTGTGTTCCACGGATCACACTTGTAGACAGGAGAGGAGTCCCAGAGTACCGGTTGTCACTGCAAAGAGGTGCCTGCTGAAGCAGGGAAGTGACTCCATCACTCCACTGGAGATTACTTCAGTCCTTCCGGTGCAGGATGAAGACAGGCAGTCCCCAGAGTGTGCACAACCTGGAAACTGTTGCAGTTGCTGGCAGGACCTGAAGTTACAGAATTGCAGTAGCCTTCTTGGATACTTTGTTGCAGTTGTAGAGTTCCTGGAGCAGTTCTGAGGTTCATCCAATGGTGGAAGGTAAAGCAGAGGAATCCTGCTGGAATCTTGCAAAACCAAATCTGAGAAAACACCCAGAGAAGAGGCCCTAAATAGCCCTGAGAGGGGGATTGGTCACCTAACCAGGTAAGCAACCATCAGGGGGGTCTCTGATGTCACCTGCTGACACTGGCCACTCAGATTCTCCCAGAGTTCCCTGACCATCCTGAAACCAAGATGGGCGAGCAGAGGGAGGCCCTGGGTGCCACCCCTGGGGTGGTGATGGAGAGGGGTGTTCACTCCCCTTTGTCCAGTTTCGTGCCAGAGCAGGGACTGCGGGTCCCTGAGCCGGTGTAGACTGGCTTATGCAAGGAGGGTACCATCTGTGCCCTTCAAAGCATTTCCAGAGGCTTTGTGAGGCTACCCCTCCCAGGCCTGCAACACCTATTTCCAAAGGGAGAGGGTGTAACACCCTCCTCCCAAAAGAAATGCTTTGTCCTGCCTTCTTGGGTCTGAGCTGCTCAGACCTCAGGAGGGCAGAACCCTGTGAGGGGGAAGCAGCTGTAGCTGCAGTGCAAGCCTCAGAGAGCTGGTTTGGCAGTACTGGGGGTCCATGGGGGAGCCCCCAGGATGCATGGGATTGGCCCCCCAATGCCAGATTTGGAATGGGGGGATCATTCCATGATCTTAGACACCTTACATTGCCATATTCGAAGTTACCATTGTGGAGCTGCATATAAGTATTGAAGGAGGTTGGCCAGGTTTGTAGTGGGTACCTTGGGTACTTACACCATACACCAGGTCCAGTTATCCCTTATCAGCGAAATGTAGTAGTGTTCTAGCTTCTTAGGCTGATAGAGGTAGAACTGTAGCAGAGTACCTTAGGCTGAACTAGGAGACATGCAAAGCTCCTGCAATACTACTTTTAGTTACACAGTACTTATACACAAGTAAATACAATACACAGTGTTACCAAAAATAAAGGTAGTTTATTTGGGTGATACAGTACCAAAAACACCTTAGAGGCAATACTCCTTCTGGAGGTAAGTATTATACACAATATATACACTAGACACCAAAATAAGGTAAGTAATTAGACATAAGATAGTGCAAACAATAGGAAATGCTATAGAATGCAATGGGGGAAAATAGGTCTAGGAGCAACACAAACCATATACTAAGCAAGTGGAATGCGAATCACAAATTCCCCCCTAGACAAGTGTAGTGTGTGCAGAATCGCTGGGAGAGCTAGTACCAGGGTGCCCTCACACTTAGTAACTTTGCACCTAACATTCAGCAAGTGAAGATTAGAAATATAGGTGACTTATAAGTTACTTAAGTGCAGTGAAAATGCAGTGAAAATATTGTGTGCACTATTTCACGCAGGCTGCAATGGCAGGCCAGTGAAAGGGTTTGTCTGATCTCCTTATGGGTGGCAAAATAAATGCTGCAGCCCATAAGGATCTCCTGGAACCCCAATGCCCTGGGCACCTAGGTACCATATACTAAGGACTTATAAGGGGGGTCTAGTGTGCCAATTGAAATTGGTAAATGAAGTCACTAGCCTATATTGACAATTTTAAAAGCAGAGAGAGCATAAGCACTGAGGTTCTGATTAGCAGAGCCTCAGTGACACAGTCAATTACTACACATTAGGCCACAAACTATGAGCACTGGGGTCCTGGCCAGCAGGGTCCCAGTGAGACAGGCAAAACACACTGACACACACTCAGAAACAGACCAAAAGTGGGGGTAACCATGCTAGAAAAAGTCTACTTTCTCACAGCACTCCAGTGACACAGTCAAGCATACTGACAAAACAGTAAAACAAATTGACATGTAGGCCACAAACTATGAGCACTGGGGTCCTGGCTAGCAGGATCCCAGTGAGACAGTAAAAACACACTGACAAACATTGACAAACAGGCCAAAAATGGGTGTAACCATGCTAGAAAGAGGCTACTTTCTCACAGTTGGAGTCCCTGGGCTCCTTGAATACTGGGGAGGGAGCACTACGCGTGTCCACTCCCAGCCGGATACACAGGCCTTAATTCTGGCGACAACCCCCCAGGCCCTGGCCCACCTGGGGCTTAAAAAGGCTCAGGCAGTGGAGCTCATGCGCTCCTGGCTTTGTTGGGGGAAGAGGGGAAGCAGGGGAAGCAGGGGAAGCGAGGGAAGTCAAATCCTTTGCAGGCTCATATTACAGGCCCCACTGGACAGTTTTACATGGTTCTGGTCTCCTTTTGCTCTCGGTGGCCGAACCCTAGTCACCTGGAGCACTTTTGTCAGACCTTCTGGCCTTCAAGGCGACAAACTCCACAGGGAGCTTTTTTCACAGGCTGCCTCTGCTAGCCTTCCTCTTTGTTTTCTCTCTGGCTCTCTCTCCTCCTTTGCACAGAAGCCCAGTCTTTCGCCCCAACTTGCTCTTAAGGAGTGTAAGTGGACCAGATTTTTTGGTGCTTTGGAGAACCCCACTGGTCCTGTGGTCAATTAGAGTCTGAGTCCTTAGTCCAGATGGCCATCAGGGGGTTCTTCATTCCATTTGTCCATCTCGACTGCCTCCAGTTCCAGTGTTCAGCAGAAAAGCACACCCAAGAAAGAGCTCTTTCCCCTGCTCATGTCCTTTTAAGTGAGGGCGGAAGGTGCCAGCAGGGGTACAACTCTGGCCTATCCTGGGATGCCACATCACCTCTCCGGCTCTGTCCCAACTTTCGTGAGCAACATGCTGGGATATTTCACAATGGCGTCACCCAAGAGTTACCTGCCACATCTGCTCTGGGGATCTCAGCTTCATCTCTCACTGATATCACTGCCAGGGCCTTCCCCAGAACATTTTCAAAGGAAGCCCCTTCCTGGTTTAGCTCTAAAAGTCTGGGCTCACTACTTCGTTTAATGGGCTTGGGCAGGCCCCCTTCATGGCCCAGGGTGACAGCTGGCTGATTGATGCAAATTATTCCACCCCACCCCTTTCCTCCTTGGAGTTAATCACAGTTAATTGCCCCTTTTCTGTGGGGAGTCCTTTGTTCCTAGCACTTGAGAGAAAAGGAATTAACCCAGCACAGCAGGGCGACCAAGATCCTGGCCTCTGACCCCGAGTTGACCCAGAAAAATGTGACATTCATGTATGACCCATAAGCTGTACAGACATGTCTTTGGACTTTGAAGAACTGATCTTTCCTCACATGTTATGCTCTAAATTGGTATGTCTCCGGTGTCTGTAGACCAAGGGGAAACTGAGCTGTGCTCCAAGGCAGCGTTTCCCAAGAGTGTATAATGGAGTGCCGCTGCAGACAAGTCAGTAAAGCATGCTGACTTTCCCTATATCAACATTAGGTCTACCCCAATTCAATACCCAATCCTGCAGAGTTCCCTCTATTCCAAGGTACCTGCGAGCAGTTAATGGGCTGCACTAAATAGGAGTCTCCTACGCACAGCCAGCACACATGTGCAGTATTTGCGTGTAACCAACCAAGTGCCTCTTACTCTTGCTGCACTGCAGCGGGCTTATCTTAAAAGGCAGACACTGGCTGTAAATATACGCCATTCATTTTCCATGGGTTTACTGTGGGTGAGTCACAGGTTATGAGGCTCCACCACAGTAAAGTCTAAAACCAAGTGAGCAAAAAATGAAAGATCCAGGTGGATTAGATGGGTAGAACCCATCTTCCAGCAGCACAAGTGTCAGACTGTGAACAGAGTGAGACTGAGAAAGGGAAGCTGTTGGAAACAGCAATAAACAGTGGTTCAGGGTGATGTCAGATGAAAGGAGAAGAAAATGGGGGAGAAAGACAAAGATTTCAGAACTATCAGTATGAAAGTGATAAGAAAGACCAAAGGAGATAGTGAAGGCAAGAGGAGTAGGGTGGATAGAAAAAATGAGTGGGTTAAGGACAGAGGCTTGGGAGACTCTAAATATGGGGGTCAAGTTTCAGATCTGCTCAAACTAGAGCAGTCAGAAAGACACAATGAAACCCCAGACAGTACAATACTAATGATCCTAAGAGAAGCAAGAGTGAAGGAAAAAACTATTTGCTATACGATGTCAAAAGCTACTGGCAGATCAAAGAGAAAAAGCACAGATAATCATTTAACATGGCAAGGTGATGAATGAGCATGCTTTGCTTTAGACTTATTCCAATCTGGTTTAACCTTAAGGAGATGTGCAAGATGTGACCCCTGATTTACTATCCAAATCTTAACATAGCACGTTAGACTTCAGATGTGAATACCAGACTCTAGACATTATATTCAAAACTGCACAACACACTCTAGCTACAGTGTTCAGAATGACAAATATGCATATGTTGTCTCCAGAGCTAGATTAATATCCACTTCCATACTGCCTCCTTTTGCACTAACCTGCATGTTCTCCTTGTAGAGTTTCCTGTCGATTTGTGCTCGAAGCCCCCATACAGCTGGTCCCTTACTCCTGTTGAGAACCTTGTAGTGAATACCAGATTGGTCACAGATCCTGGCACACAGCCCATCTAGGGCATCCACCTCTCGCATAAGGTGCCCCTTTCCGATGCCCCCAAAGGAAGGGTTACAGGACATTTGACCTGCAGGGTCAAAAAAGGAGTGGTTATAAAATGTTAAAGATATCCAGAACCTCCGGCTTTCACAAGAATACAGCACACCCACCCAAACAATGCCACTAAAACCAAACGAGGAATGGTAAAACAAGATAACATTTGATGGCTGGGTAATCTGGCTCACTAGATCTCCTTTTAAATGGATTATACAGCCTAAACACCAAGTTTATAGGACTCGTCACAATCTAACTATATCCTTATGTGGAGCGCCCTAGAGAAATGCCTCCCTTAATTCATGTTAATCAGTGTAAATGGCACACCTCATTGAACGCTGGCTGCATATCTCTATTCTATGTAATTGGCTCAACTGGTGCTGACTATCTTAGCCATAAAGTGATCAGCACAGGAATCTATGGTGCCAAAATCACAAATTCTTCCCTCTGCACTAATTCATCAGTTCTAAAGCACCCCATGACACCAAGGAGGACAACTGTAAAGTCTGCACCAGAACCTCAGTAGGCATTGGTTGACTGGGGCTTTACCCACAAATAAATAAATAAAACAATAGGGGTAAGAAAAAAGCGGGGGCAGGTGGAAGGCACTGCATGTACTTTGCTGTCAGTTATGAAGATTCCATCATAGGCAGTTGAGATGGAGTGCACATTCTGAAATGACATAATCCCCTACATTGGAAAAAGTGCATATAAGCACCCAATGCATCTAAATGACGACAGGAAACTGTGTTTTCTTACCTGAATAAAGCATTGTTGCAAATGCTGTGTCATCACGATATCAGGAAAATAGAAGTACAGGACTAAAAAAACTTGAAGGCTGGAAAAATAATCACTCAAGAAGGTAAAAACATTGTGTAACAGACGGTTTCCTCGTCAGTTAGACAAAATAACTGAGCTGAACTGGCTTCACTGAAGCTGATCACTCTGTCCTTAAGTAAGCTGCACTCATAACAAGCACAAAGGGTAATGATGGAACGACCTATGGTACTCCATCCACAATACCCCCTGAAGTATGGGCATTTGAAGAGGTGGTAGTTAAAGAAGTTGAGGAACTAACCCCAGATAAAAATATATTTTTTAATTTGAACAAAAGGAGAACATGGCATTGGAGACCCTAAGTAGGAAGAACCGTCTGGTCATCAAGTCAGCGGATAAGAGAGGAGCCATTGTAACACAAATGAAAGAAGATTACAGAGAGGCATGTCTCACTCTCCTACGTGATGAAGGAAACTATGTGGTTCTGCAGGCTGATCCAACAGACCCAGCTGTGAGAGAAAATCAAGAAATTGCAACTTTTGCTGCAAGCATTGCCTTCCTCTACATGAGTTGGTGGTTTGAGGGCGAAAATATTTCGAACAACAATCCTCATAAAGATCAGAAACGGTTGTGGTGACGATACATTGATGATACCCTAGTCCCATGGCACATGGATGACACCACCATTTAATCCTTCAACGGACGGCTTAACAGAAGGAACCCACTCCTCAGCTTCACAACAACTAATAGAACTCAGGTGTCCTTTCTGGATGTTAACATAATTTTGAAAGACATTAAGCTTATTAGCTCCCTATATACACGAAACCCACCAACTGCAACAGCCTGCTGGATTTTAATGGTGCTCATCCCCGGGCCCTGAGGGAGAATCTACCAATTGGATAGTTCCTACGGAACAGGCGATACTGCTCCAATCTTCAAGACTACTTGATGGAGGCTAAGAAACTTACTAAGAAACTGAAAGAAAGAATATCCTGAGGGGCTCATCATGAAGGCACAGAAGAGTGCATGGAATGTCCCGAGAGATGCCTTGTTGGAAAATAATGCGAAACAGGACAAAAGATTCCCTTAACTTTGTCAACACATATAATTCCTCTTCCACTACCATCAAACTGACTATTAATAAACACTGGCATATCCCGACTTGCAACAAATTGCACTTAAAAATAAAAAAATGTTCTCATTCTAGAGAAATAGAATTAGAGATAGATTAGTATACAGCAACACGTGGAAGGGCAGTTCTGAACACCAAGCTACCCTATGGGACCTGCCCCCTGTTACGAGGCATTTTCCATGTGAACATTCCTCTCTATATCCTTTAACTTCACAATCAAATAAGATTGATTTGGGCTTGCTCGCCCCATGGAAACTGAGGGTGCATTCAAATTGCAACAGTAGCAATGTGATCTCTGTCATCGCCTGCCCATGTGGCCTCCGCTAAGTCAGTATAACAACGAGTAAGACTGAAATTCGCATTAGCGAACATAGGAGCAAAATCAGATGCAAAAAACATTCAACCAGACTGACAGCCCATTTCCTCGAGAGGAATCAAAGTGACAAAGACATTTATTAGACCATAATAGAGAAACTCACTGCTCAACGTGGGATTAACCGGAAGCTCCTAGTGAAAAAGCAAAAATGGGTGTATAAATTGCAAACGCACAAAAAGGGTTTCATTGGCGAGATTCCCTGGAATCAACTTAACAATCATTTGTTCCATAACTTGTGGTATTAAAGTGACTACAATACAATTGGAACGTGCATCAACACCTTACTTTGGGTAAATAGGTCTGTAAAAATCGAGCTAATCCCCTGGATAGGGACCTAGAGCTATCTAAGACCACACACTCATTAGATGGAAATAAGGCCTGGTAAATACTCCGGGTATCCACGTAGCCCATGTGCTCACAACACAATGCGATACTGACCCGGTACTTTATAGACTACGTCTGTGGGTTCCCCCTCCTCCCCTCTCTTTGGTGCTAATCCTGAGAGTGATGATATAGGAGGCGTAATTCCCCTCTAATCTCATCTGTTAGTTTTAAAATCACTACTTGCTTCTCAACGTGCATTCAAAAGCTCCCTCCAATAGACGGCAGGAACCTCCCCAAATGAAATTAAAAATAATAATTTTTTCCTTTTTCCCCAGAGGGTACGTTTCTTATAAATGTTCTCATAATTCACACTGCAAAATGTGTGCCAGGGTGTATAGGACATTTGGCTCTGGAAATGGTTCTGTTCTCTGTTATATTGTGTAAGTCAGAATGTCACTAGGTCATAAGAGAAATAGAATGTTACTATTTGAACGTGTGGAGTTGAGAGGGTCTTGAGATACGAGCGGCAGCTGAGGAGTGCGGGTGGAGGCTGGGATGTTTCCTTGATGTTAACTTGTTTCACTGAGCATTACATCCAGTGTTACAAAGTAGTAATTACACGGCAGTTGGTGAGAGATGAAACAGGATCTCTTCTTTTATTTAATGCTCCGTGAAACAAGTTAACATCAATGAAACATCCCAGCCTCCGCCCGCATGTACGAGTTGTCGCCGTGCGGCGCACTTGAAAGTTGAACAAACTTGACTCGTGCAGAAATAGCAGCTGACGCGCAGTGCGCGTATTGAGACTTGAGAGTAGAGGGCGAGTTTGATTGTCAACAGCAGACGTGCGGCGCACGCGAATATTAAGTAGACTTGAATGGAGTCGGGAAGAATGCGCGCGAGTAATGCAACTCGTGCTGGATTGAAATGTGCAAACAAAGTGCAAGTTATTTTGTTGCTAGGCAACAGGAGCGTCGGGTTGTCGAGAGTCAAAGTTAAAATTAATTGAGGCCGAAAGGTCCGGAAAGGTTGTTAAAAGTAAATAAATGTCGCTAGATGAAATCAAGACTTATCTGGAGTTGGGATGTTCAAGCAGAAAATCCAAGAAAATCCAAGATGAGGAGCGTAAATCGTCGCCAGTGTTACAAAGTAGTAATTACACAGCAGTTGGTGAGTGATGAAACAGGATCTCTTCTTCTATTTAATGCTCCGTGAAACAAGTTAACATCAAGGAAACATCCCAGCCTCTGCCCGCACTCCTCAGCTGCCGCTCGTATCTCAAGACCCTCTCAACTCCACACGTTCAAATAGTAACATTCTACTTCTCTTATGACCTAGTGACATTCTGACTTACACAATATAACATTCTGCCATCCTCCGCTGAATACATTAAGGCTACATTTCCCATGAACCTCGGCTTGACACGCGGTATCACGCACGTTACCCAAGGCTGACTGAACAGTGACGCACCGTGCAGTAGGAGGAGTGGTCTCTCCAGGGCACCGGAGCTGAGCGGGTATTGCCCATACAATTTCGGAACCCTTGGCGAAAATCAACGTCACTGCGCTGTCATCCTGCAATTTTTTTAAGAATTGGGATACGCGGCCAAACTGGCCAGCCTAGGGGAAGTATATACGATGGTCATCGATCTCTCTTTTCCACTACGAGCAGGGGAGCAGAGCCATGTAGGTCACATGATGGGTTGCGACCATCGAAGTGCCTCATTTTGCTGCACGGCGTGCCTCGAGAGGTAGCTTACATTTTATGTAGTTACTCTGCTTGAGGCTACGATCTTCCAAAATGTGGTTGAAAGAAATGCTTATTCTTATAAAATGTCCTATCGCCCTCTTTGTAGGGCGTCCACATTAGCACCTGTGGAGGCAGTAATCTCCAGCATTTTTGTTGAGTGGTTATAAATTGCGTGACAATTTTATTTACATTCTGGTGCATCTGTATATATGGATGCGATGCTCGTAAAACCCCTGATGTGGTCGTGAAAAGTAGTCATGTATTTTCCTATGAAAGAAGCATGCCTTCCTTTGAGAAGCATTTATGAAAGAGAGCGGCATACACTTTAGTGTGACACAGGAGGTAAGTCACAATATTGTACTGTTGTTCACAACAGGCCTGGTTTTTGGCAGGCATGTTTATGTGGGTGAATAAAACACCAATGAGTGAGCAGAAAAGAAATCAGTGCATGGTCTCGAGTATTTGAATTATGCACACTAAGAGCAATAAATGCATGTCAGGAATGGAGAATCACTCCATTGCTCTTTTCCTTAAGTCATATATATATTTTTCATTACAGATACAACATAGATTGGCAAGTATTACACTCTCTGTGCATGCTTAAAAATTAGTTGCATGCTGCACAAATTGAACACATAAGACACTTCACTGGGGGAGTGACAGATTTACTAACCCACCCGACGAAAGCTTAAGACCTTCTTAGGCTGTGAGTGTAGGGCTGAAACATGTTGGTGAATAAGGGTCATAGGACCAATATATCCTAAATACCCCTACATATTGTTTAACCTTTCAATCGACCCCATTAATAAAGGAATACCTGGGGAGTGGATGAGGAAATTTTATCTTGAAAATTACTCCCACTGTTTAATTTTCTTCATAAGGGTCCCCGGGAATATAGTTGAGTCAACCTTGATTTTTAGGAGTGAGGGTGACCCCAATGTTGAAGCATGCCACTATTAGAGTAGGTAAGGGTTATATAAAGAAAGGGGTTTCTGTCCCTTTCCCACTTCAGTAGGAGTGGCTTATAGGTGTTACACGTAAATAGTAGTTTCCCCCCTCGTGGAGGTGTCAGAACATTGGAATGGATACTCAGGTTAGAACCACCTATGGTGCTTCAGTTTGAAGTGATTTTCTGAATATTTTCATTTTCAAAAATATTTTTAAAAGTGGGCGGTAGAAAAAAGTATTTTGATTTTACAAACTCTGAATGTTTTCGAGATTCAGCATGATGGCCAGTAATGAATCTGGATAGCATTCCTACCTGCATAAAATAGTCGAAAAATCCTGAAAGCTCTTGCTAAGAGGAAGAGTTTGGATAATTCTCTACTATTTGGAGTCCCACGTTTCTTTTTTCATGGATTAAAAGGCAAGGGAAGTGCTCAGTAAACAAACTAGGGGATACAGCCCAAGAAAGCAATGTTTAACGAAGAGCTAAAAGATAAGTGCTTATAAGGTATATGATGCTGATTTCACAAAAGCGCGGGGGTAAGGGGACAGAAAAAAATGCAGGAATTGTGTGGACTTCAATCAGTCAAATGAGATATATGCGTGCATTTTTAGAGATGATCAACAAAAGTGACATGAAACCGAACCTACACTTAAAATTGTATTATTGATTTATTTTACTGCAGACTCGAGAAATTTCCACAAAGGTCCACAAGGCCACAGCTAAAGATGGCCAATGTTGTAGGAAATGGGAAAAATAAGTGCACTACTGTAAATATGAAATGTGAAAACATCACGCAACATCAGACACCAATAGAGGCCCAATACAGTTCACAATCAAAAACCAGTTTAGGCCAAAAACCTTTCACTTTCCACTGACAGGAGCAAGGTGAAAGATTCATGCAAGGATGTAGCGGAATAAGGATTACAAAAGGGTAATCGGTTAAGGGTTAACTCATGTCTGACCAACCTGCAGGTGTTCATGACATTAGCACACTCCGGCACACTCTCCGTGCCTACAAACAGATCACGGACTGATAAGACACTGGGCACATAACTAAATTAGCCCAAAGCACACAGGTGTGGGAATTACAATGGGTGCAGGAAAAAAAAAAAGAAATTCCCAGCACTCAGGAGTCTCAGCCACACAACGCTGTCAGCACACACTTCAGATAAATTACATTTACAAAAGAGCACGTATGCATTCATAGGTCAAAGAATGCTTGGTCATAAACCTCTGTCTAATATATAACAAGATCGAGTAATGCCTTAACTTAGGAATTCAGGGTTATTGGAGGTTACATGTTTTCATGTGTTTTCCATTTTAATCTGTAAACTTATAAGTTATCTATTTTTAATCATGTGTAGTAAAGTATTGTACTGATTTATATAAAAGGGCCTGTCTGTGAACAGGCATTTGAGAACAACCATAGAGGCAGGTCGTGCAGAGCTGTGGGGCAATCCGCAGTGTTTTTCTTCCTGAAACAACAGTTAGTAAATACTGAAGAGTCTGCCTGGCCATGAGAGCGAATTCATTCATCCCGTAGCAGTTGGCGAGCCACTCCAGCAGGTTCCTTTGTGCCCTCACCTGACGGCTGGTGTCGGTAGACGGAGAGAGCCTGGTGCGCACAAACTTCATGAGGTGAACCGAAGCTGAGTTAATTGAAGTTCTGCCTGTGCACCGGGGTGGGGGGGAGGAGGAGGGGTTTGGCAAGGTTTCTTTAAAGGTGAGGACAAAGTGAACCACGATCATCGTTCTAAATAAGCGTGCTCCTCTTGGCAATACTAAACACAGAAGTAACTGTAAAATAAGCACATGTGATTTGTTTTTGTTTTTTATTGCTGAAAGATTGAGCACATGTGTTGTGCAATCACCAGAAATATGTCTTTGTGAATTTGTAAGACCAGAAGGGCACCGCATGCAATTTGTTTTTTATTGTTAAAGGATTGCCTACATGTGTTGTGCAATCAGCAGCAACATAATGTCTTTGTGAATTTTGTAAGGCCAGAAGGGCACTGCATGCAATTTATTTTTTATTTTTGAAGGACTGCTTACATGTGTTGCACAATCATCAGAAATATATGTCTTTGTGAATTTGAAAGGCCAGAAGGGTACCGGACCACATGCAATTGTTTTTGTTTTTTATTGTTGAAGGATTCCGTACATGTGTTGGGCAATTAGCAGAAATATGTCTTTGTGAATTTGTAAGGTCAGAAGGGTACCGCATGTAATTTGTTTTTTATTGTTGGAGGACTGCATACATGTTGCGCAATCAATAGTAATATGTATTTGTAAGGCCAGAACGCCACCACATGCACATTTTCTTTTTTGAAGTTTGGTTTGTTTGAGTGACTGAAGGCGACCGCGTGCAGTAGAATGAATTGTGGCACAGTGTGATGTTGTTGCGAGATATTGTATAAATATGCAAACTGTTTTTTTTCTTTTTCCAAATGTACTTTGCATGTAAAATATATATATATACACTGTAATGTGTCCCACAGGACTTTGTAGAAAGAACAAAAAAATTAAAGAGCATTGTAAAAACAGTAAGAAGAAAAAGTAAACCAAATTATTTCCCACCAGAAAGGTTGTGTGAGTCTACTTTACAATTATTGAAATCTGGTAGCAGAAATGGTAAAAAGCAAAATATTAAAACACCTAAACATGGAGACCCCCTTACAACATATACAGAAGGTTTTCCCCAGTGACAGAAAGAAATTACAAAAATATAAACAGCAGTGGTTTAAAGCCACCCAAAAGCATACATATCTTTGGCCAAAATGAAAGTTCAGCGAAAGAGCAATCAAGCATGCTGTCACTTACCTCCTAAGTAAATATGAAGGAGCCAAATAAAAGTAAATAGAAACTACCTTAGCACTATGGAAATTATTTTGTTAAGATTCAAAAGATTCCTTGCAGGAAGAGACCCCCAGCACCCCATCTGTTCCCCTACCCCCATTTGACCCTCCAAGCACTGCACACACAGTGCCCAGCATATACCCATTAGTGCAGCAGTAAGAAGCCGCTGTAGCTTTAGAAAACGCGGAAACTGAAACCCCTTCACACGGCCCTAAAGCGACCCCAAGGTAATCCCACAAATAAAAAAATAAAAAAAGAGGGCAAGCACATCCACACAGCAAATAGAATAGGGGATCCACAATTTTCAGGGCAATTAGAGGCATAGTTCGTACTGCATCTAGAACCTACCTTTCCCCAAGAGGTGAAAAGCAAAGAGCAGAGTTCAGGGGACACCAATGACCAGTCTCATATTTCATCAGCAACATCGCAGTTGCTTCACAAAAGGGACCCTTCAGGTATAGTAATTAGAGAACAAGTGTTCACCCCACAATGAAGGAATGCAGGGCGGAGCAACGATATGTATGGGCTGTAGAGACGGTGTGACAACTTGTATCCCAAGAAAGGGTAAAGGAACAAAGAAGGACTGAAAGTAGTTCTGCATTTTGGCAGGAGAAGGAGGGCGTAGTAGTCTCACCGGAGAGTTTGCAGGACTAGCTATCACGCAGTGAGGACACAAGAGATATAAGCGAAGTAAGGAGAGAAGGGCATGACGATGATTGTACAGAACCAATTTAGTGGAGCCTTGAGAAATTAGCTGACTGGATAAAATCCATAATCCAGCATGTAAAGAGCATGGGTGAACTCCTCCAAACCCAAGAAGTAAGTCACCAAATGTATGGTCTCCAAGAAAGACCACTCATTGACCTAGATTGCACAAGGGGCACATGAAGACTGCCTAACCAAATTGAGGCAAGGGGAAGAGAACAAGATGTGCTACCTAGAAGCAGGAAGCCCTGAGCTTGAGCAGCTACAACTCCAAAGCACCCAAGGCCAGCCGGACCACAGAATGGAATCAAGCGAGGGTAGGGGATGGATGACTCTCCACAACAGACCCACTCAGCAAATGAGTGCCCATGCAAATTCATGCAGCACAGGCCTCACGCCCAGTGCGACTGTTGCTGAAGGAGAGAATAGCTGGCATTTCACTGTACCATTTGTAGAAAACGTAGCAGACTGGACTGAGCAGTTAGCTCCACAAACTAGCCCCTGGCCAGAAGAGGGGGTCCTTTGACCTACACAACATGCTGACAACTGCATTCTGTATGGTGAGGGTTATCCAGATTGAGACTACCCTTACCTTAGCAAATGTTTGCTTATATATCAGAAGTATGCCAGACAGCAACATCCCCACTGAACCACCACTTCTTTACATCAGGTGCCCCTGATACATAAGGGCCCTGGGGCACCACATTATGTTTCTTGGCCAGATATGGACAAGAAAAACCTCAGAAAACAGTTGCCACCGATTATAGAAGGAGCAGGGAAATGAATCCGAGCATTTGAGAAACAAACTGCAGGCATCACCCTGACAGTCGGGGATGTAAAAAGCCTACTTATTTTAATCATAGGGGATGAAACAGACACAGTATTTCAAAAGGCTGAAGTTAGAAATGTGACCCTCACTGAGACCAGGTGTGATGGATCGCCATTTAACCTGATCAGATCTGTGGTGTGAGATCAGCTGAGGAAAATGTACCCTGATAGACCACTCAGTCTATGCAACCGAATGAGGATTCTGCACAATACATCAATAATACAAAATAAAAGTGAACCCAAAAAGTGGGTCACAGCTGGAAAGTCACAGGAGGTAATGCCACGTTATTCTATAATGTAGTTAAGAAAGGATTGCCTTCTGAATTACAGAACAGTTTAGATAACATAGTGGCACTGGAAGCCAAGCCCTGCATCGAAATTCAAGCACACATCATCCATTTTTGCAAGAAGCAGGAAAAGGAGAAAAGCAAACAGGAAGTAGCAGAGAAAGTGAAAGCCAACTTGGTGCAGCAGAAGTTAGCAAAGAAGGATGCAATGGAAGGTGCTGTAGCGGCAGCAGCCACTCAGATGACTGCAATATCTGTGGGAACGGTCCCAGGGGTTCCCCAATAACGGTACCCACAGCAGCAGGATGATAGAAGGACACAAGAAAATAGTAGAGGGTGGAGTAGGTACAGGTAGGATGAGTCCCCAAGAAGGGATCAAACATATTATTGTGAGACGTTTGGGCATCTTATTAGAGACTGTAACGTGAAGAGATGGAATGAGCAAAATGGAAGAATTAGAATTTATGGTCCACCTGGAAATATAACAGTGCAGCCACAGCAGAATCCGCACATCACATATGTGCCCCAGACCCCCTCACGAAATGTGCAGTCACCAGGAATGCCCCAAGCGCAGCAAGGACTGTCCTCAGTAGAACTATCAAGTACCCTCCATGGAAGTCCCATCCCAAAATGGACAAGGAGGGGTGGCTGTGAGGAGGGCAAATCCTTTCCAGGTGAACCCTGCAGGAGGATACGCACAATGAGGAGGCCCGCAGAGTATTTCTGTGTTTTCAGTCTTGTCAGTGACACACAGGCCAGATGAGGAACCCACTGTGACGGTGGCCTATTAATTACAAGAGATATGCATTCCTCATAGATACAGGAGCAACAAAATCCTATATTAAAGAAGGAGAACTCCTGATTTCCAACAGATCCATAAACACACAGGGATTCTCTGTGGAAATAATAAGGGTTTCTTTTAACAAACCAGTAAAAATGGAAGTAGGGGGGAGACATAATGAAGGCTGCTTATTGTTCTCACCAGCTGATCAGCAGATTTCTTAGGCAGAAACTTGATGGCAAAATTGATTATGAACATTCATTTTAAGCCAGACAGTAGCATGTTTTGGTCCACACCTGGAGTTCCACTCTCCAGAGTCAAGGAACTTACGGTGGACTCCTCCAGCAGAGACCAGACTAGAGCACGGCCCGCTGTTATGGAGGCATTCACATCAGCAGCATACACCATCATAGCAGTTACACCAGAGATATTGGGGATGGAGGTTCAATTGCCCAACTAATTCCTTTTTAGGCAGCAAGCACAGGGCCCGGACTATCAGAAGCAGAAGTAATATTGCAGATAGAGGCTTTGGAACTAACACCTACCTATTGCGCCTTGACAGCTAGCGACCATAATGGTGCTTTGTGGGCATGTGTTGTCTTCCTTGAGCCAGGAAAGATGACTAGGGAGATACTGGATGATGAGCTATATGATGATCGCCCCAAGAAAAGGATTATACTTTTCCAGGATACCACCAAGGACTGTGCTGGAAGTCAGAATGCCCCCACCAAGCAGTAGAAGAAGCCAATCTACTAAGGACTAAGGGTCCTCATAATGTCAACCTCATCTGCAATGCTGCACCATTCTAAATACTTTGAAGGAAGGGGGCATCTTACCCAGAGTAAAACATTACCCCTTGTCCAAGGAGGCAGAGGAAGGCATCATCCCCACTATACAGGCATTACTGGAACAGGGAGTAATTTACCCTGGAGTGTCACCTTGTAACACTCCTAAATACCCGGTTAAGAAAGTTAAGGACAGTACTTGGCACATGGTTCAAGATCTGCGCCCATTGAACAATATTGTGTTACCCAAATTCCCAATTGTCCCAGATTCCTCCATCCTCCTCACAAACATCCTGCAGGATGCCAGGTACTTTTCTGTTATCGATCTTGAGAATACCGTTTTCAGCATTCCTCTCCATCCAGATAGTCACTATCTGACAGCGTTCTCATATCGCAGAACCCAATATTTGTACTCTTGTTAGCCCCAAGGATATTGCTAATCCCCCAGCGTGTTCATCAGAGCAATACAAAAATGATCCAGCAAATTTTCAGTGTGACAGCAGTCTGTTGCAATATGTTGATGGCATATTGGTTTGTAGTCCTACTGAGCAACAGTATAAAAGGGACACTATATCTCTTCTAACCACTCTTGCTCAGAGAGGACACAAAGTGGAGAAGAGAAAAATTCAGAAGTACAAGGAAGAATTCTAATATTTAGGACAATTACTGTCAGCATCTGATAGACGTGTAACTCCTGAAAGGACAGCCTCTATTCGGCAAATGTCAGATACATGAACGGTCAGGAGAATGCAGAAGTTTCTGGGCCTCTGTAACTACGCAAGACAGTGTGTATTTGATTATACCATTCCAATAGCCCTATTGTTAATGGCTATCAAGCAGGCAAGAGATAGGGAGGTTAAGATAATTTGGACACCAGAGATGATGGAAACTTTTTAGAAACTGAAGGATGAGATAACAAATGATCCTGTCTTGGGAATTCAAGATTACACCAAGGAGGTCTACCTATTCTGCTACTGCAATGGTCAGGTGATGACAGCCCTCCTCCTCCAGAAGTATCCGCTAGGACACAAAACAATTGTGTACTTCAGTGGGCTTCTGGACTCCGGCATAAAAGGACACCAACCCTGTGAACAAGCTCTGGCCACTGCAGCATTTGCAGTACAGAAAGCACTCCCATAGTTATAGGGGCACCACTGATGCTCTCCGTAGAACATGCAGTGTTCGCTATCATCCAGAAGGCCAAGACCACTCTGTGACAACTCAGAGTGTCAGGATATGGGGTGATACTGTCACTACCGTCCTTGAAGGCTGTGAAATGGCATACAGTCAATCCTGCAACATTCTTCACCCAAGCTCTTTTAAACCCCAAGGAAGACTGGCACGACTGTGCAACACAGATCTGATGAATGCAGTCAAGCCATTGAGGACCTTATAGCGGACAGCGTTGTTTATTTTGTGAATGGTTCCTCCACGGTTGACCAAGAAACAGTAATTAGACACAGAGGGGCAACCGTAGTCAGGGCTCAGTGATACAGCTCCTTGGATATATACTGCAGGTTATTTTGATTTATATAGAACAATTGCCCCTGCCCGCACACTATTTGGCGCCGGCAGGAGAGTTGACGGCATTAGTAGCAGCCCTGGAGTTGTGAGCAGGGGAAACAGTTACAACATACTCAGCATATGTAATAACCACTGTGCATTCCAATATCATGAGATAGAAAAGGCGAGGGTTCCTTAAATCAGATGCTAGTCCTGAAAAGCATAGAGAACTCTTAGAGGTCCTAATAGAGGCACTGATGTTATCGCAGGCAGTGGAAGTTGTGAAGTGTGCTGCGCATACAAACAGGCAGGATTGTGTGTCCCAGGGTAATGCACTGGCAGGTCAAGCAGCTAAAGAAGCAGCCAGACGTACACCCCCAAAGGTACCATCAGACCCACAACTTGCCCCTGTCCTGGTGGCTTAGACTGTCCCTAAGACCAAAGTAAAGACTACCATTGACAAGGACACACTCCACTACACTGTGTCAGCAAGTTTACATCTGAGGGAACTACAGGAAGCTGCGTCGTCACAGGAAAAGACGTCATAGGAAAATAAAGGGTGCATCCAGTCCGGGAGCGACCTACTGTGTAGACGGCTCTATACAAGAAAGCCAGTTATGTCACAAGCTCTGCTTGCAATCGCCCTGAATCATTAATTTACCAGCTCACACTTCCTGAGACCATTTGGCCACCCAAATACAGCAAGACTGGTTTGTCCCCAATTTGCATGACAATAACCATGTATACAGCTGCATGATTTGTCAGCAGTATTCCCCTAATCACACATTAAAAGTGATAAGCTCCACCAATCCACGACCACAAGGTACCTTTAAGGTCCTTCATTTGGACTTTGTGGATATGACTGACAAGCGCAACAACTACAGGTACCTCATAGTGGTGGTCTACCCATTCTCCAGATGGATGGAGGTATGACCATACATCCATTGTGATGCCAAATCAGCAGCCATGTTCCTAGTTTGGGAAGTGATTCCCTGATGGGGGATCCCAAAAGCCGTAAGATCTGACAATGGCACTCATTTTTCTAATACAATTTTTTAAACCTAACAGCACTATTAGGGATAAAGCACAAATTGTCCTCCGTATCCCACCCAAAAATTAATCGAACTAAAGAGCCCTTGAATAGTCTCTCAAGAGTAATATCAATAAGTTCTGCACCACCCTGATTACAATGTCCAGGCCCCTGCCGCTTGAAATAAAATTCAGGGATAAAGTTTGCCCTAAACTGAGTGATGAAATGCATATGTATTTGTGTGAATTAACTAAATATTCAAAGTGAATTTCCAAACAAATAACCAAAGGAAAAGAAAAGCACGCTGAGGTCGACCTCCTAGAAATAAAAGTAGGAATTCAAGTGTTCATATGGAACTTTGTTCGCAGATGGAAAGAGAAATGTTTCAAGAAGCCCCTACACCGTCACCATGGTTACACCAACAGCTCTCAAAGTAGATGGCAAGAAACCTTGGATTCATCACAGCCATGTGCATCTCAACCCAGCTGCTTGCAAAAAATAATGGACAGTTCAAATTAAACGGGGGAAGAGGCCTTGAAGAATGTCACCCTAAAAGGACCCCCTCCAACTATATTTTTGGGCTATCTTTTGAATAGACATTACCTAAGATATGTATTTTTTGTATTTCTCTTGTATCTCATAAATCTATCCTGTTTCCTCTTTGCTCGCAAAGTACCCCCAAATTCTAATATCTTTGTCCGAAGAGAGCTCTCTAGTAACAATGTGACTCCTAACACTCATGCCAATTTGTCAGACAACATGTGGTGTCAGCACATGTCAGAAATAGGTGCAGAATCCACAAATGAGTCATGCTTTGTGTGCTCCTTAATTCTCCATCCTACTGGTTCAGATAGACTACACTCCACAAAGGATGTACCATCAGACATAGCTTGCTGCCTATTATACCTGGACTTGTGTAGAATAACGGCCCAAATGCAATTGACGCGTGTCAGAGTTGTACGCCTCCTAGTCAATGCCACAAGTTACGACATGTTACCGGAAGTATTATACATCCTAACAGACAGACAAGAGATAAGAGAGGAAATAACATGCATGAGAAATACAGGACACCCCACCAAGGTAGATGAGCAATCCATATACAATAGTATAGTGGCTGGGCCTGTCATGTTCAGGGAGAGGGTCTCCAGGGCAGGTAGCAGTGTCTCATTCAAGGGTCTGACTCCTGAAGAGTTACAGGACAGACAGGCAGAGAGGGCTAACCAGTTTCAGATGAAAAGTTTGGAAGAAAGAAGGATGGCCATAGAGGGGTAGAAGTTACAGCTGGCCCATGCGCACTGAGGTTGACCTCCCAGAAGTAAAAGTAAGAGATCAAGTGTTCATATGGAACTTTGTTCACAGATGGAAAAACAGGACGCCCCACTGAGGTAGACTGGACCCAGACAGTCCTAGATCTAGGTTTCCTAGGGGCAACATGCCCACCAACCGAATGTAACAACTATTTTGCAAGCCCCTTTCCCCCAGATTGTGTCCGCAGGCCAGGGCTCAGAATCAGAGGGTCAGTCTTTGCTCATAATCAGTGACATCCCGACATCGAATTTTCCTGTAGGGCCATTTCTTTATGGAATACCACTGACATTCGGCAGGATGCCATAAGGAAATGTACACCCATCTGGGATGAACATATTCCACGTTGTACCTGGGTAGGCTGCATTGTAAGTACTCAGACTGTCATGAAATTAGCCTCTGTCTCCTGGTGTTTCAGGGGAAATGGGACTGTCGGAATATTGGTTGCAAGGTCACAGTCTTCCACTCCGACTTGAAGGGGGGCACCTCCAGCCTTATGCATTTCTTCTGGCAGTGTGGAGAACTACTGTATGCCAAGTTACCATGTAACTGTGGAGGAAATTGTTACATGGTTACTTTGCACGCTCCAGTTTTAGTGATACCCGGAATCAACAAATCTGATTTGCATAAGCACCTCATGAGCCATCCAATCACCTTGCTACTTCACAGCTGGAAGAAAAGAACTGCATATAATATGGCCCAAACACCTGGAATTAAATCCCTTAAGAATACTACTTGTTCAATGATGCTGAGCTTTTCTTTGGGAGTAGCTTGCCATTGTCCAGCCTAAGGCAACAGCTCGTTGGCTCCAGATCACAAGGTTGGAACTCCTTGTGGTCATGAATACCACAAATGAATTTATAAACTCAGCTGTCCAATTTCAACATTACAGTTTTGTCTGGCCAATTGTCCCAAACATCAAATACTGGGAGTTTTTGTATCTCCTGGGCTTCCTCATTGTTATCGATCTCTGCTAACACCGATGCTAAATGAAGAAATCTATTACCAACATTTTCAGGCTTAGGACATTGGAAAAGGGCCAATAAAAATGCCCCGACTTACACAGATCTTTCCTATGAAGTGTAACTTCAAGACGTTGTGCTACTTGTTCCTAATATGTAATGATTAGGGGGCAATACAATAACATATGTAACAACCATTGGCAAAGCCAGCCAGCAGGCCTTTCATGTAGTTACAGTAACACAAGTACATCCTAGATATCCTTTTAGAGTCAGAAGAAACAGGACTGCAGCCCTTCAGAACTTTACCAGATGTTTCTCTCAACTCAGGAGTTAACTGCTTAACAAGGTTGACACAAAGGTGCAGTAACTCATGTTGTTACTAAATGTTCCTCCTGAGATAGATGCAACTGCGTCAGACGTCCTTCATGAAGTTGAAGGGGGTGGCTTTAACATAAAAATTTACATACCTGTATTTACTGTAATAAATTGTGCTTGATTTCAATAGGATAAGTAAATATACCAATGCTGGTATACTCTGACAAATCAAAATCACAACATTCAATAAATGTCTTGATTACTGTGAAACCCTTGTAAAGACAACCAACCCTCATGGTCTTTTTCACAGTTGATGAGTGTAGGAAAGTACCATCTTTCTAGGCATGTTACTCCCATTTTTACCTGTATGTCAGTATGTTTTTGCCTGTCTCACTGGGATCCTGCTGGTCAGGACCCCAGTGCTCATAGTTTATGGCCTAATGTGTGTGTAGAGTGCTTGACTGTGTCACTGAGGCTCTGCTAATCAGAACCTCAGTGCTTATGCTATCTCTGCTTTTAAATGTGTCACTATATTCATTTACCAATGGCACACTGGTAGCCCCTTATGAGTCCCTAGTATAGGGTACCTAGGTACCCAGGGCATTGGGGTTCCAGGAGATCCAATTGGGCTGCAGCATTTCTTTTTCCACCCATAAGGAGCCCAGACAAACCCTTCCACAGGACTGCCACTGCAGCCTGCGTGAAATAGTGCACACATTATTTCACAGCCATTTTTACTGCACTTAAGTAACTTATAATTCACCTATATGTCTAACCTTCATTTAATGAAGGCTAGGTGCAAAGTTACTAAGTGTGAGGGCACCCTTGCACTAGCAAAGGTGCCCCCACATAGATCAGGGCCATATCCCTGGACTTTGTGAGTGCGGGGACACCATTACACGTGTGCACTACATATAGGTCAATACCTACATGTAGCTTCACAATGGTAACTTGGTAACTCCAAATATAGCCACGTAAGGTGTCTAAGATCATGGAATTGTCCCCCCCATTCCAAATCTGGTATTGGGGAGTCAATTCCATGCATCCTGGGGGCTCCACTATGGACCCCAAGTATTGCCAAACCAGCTCTCTGAGGCTTGCACTGCAGCTACAGCTGCTGCCACCTCACAGACAGGGTTCTGCCCTCCTGGGGTCTAAGCAGCTCAATCCTAGGAAGGCAGAACTAAGCATTTCCTTTGGGAGCAGGGTGTTACACCCCCTCCCTTTGAAAATAGGTGTTACAGGCTGGGGAGGGGAAGCCTCCCCCAGCCTCTGGAAATGCTTTGAATGGTACAGATGGTGCCCTCCTTGCATAAACCAGTCTACACCAGTTCAGGGACCCCTTGTCCCCTGCTCTGGTGCGAAACTGGACAAAGGAAAGGGGAGTGACCACTCCCCTGTCCATCACCACCCTAGGGGTGGTGCCCAGAGCTCCCCAGTGTGTCCCGGACTTAAGCTATCTTGCTTTGCAAGGTGTGGGGGCACTATAGAGGGCTCTGAGTGGCCAGTGCCAGCAGGTGATTTCAGAGACCCCCCTGATAGGTCCTTACCTCATAAGGTAGCCAATCCCCCTCTCAGGGCTATTTAGGGTCTCTCCTGTGGGTTCTCTTCAGATTCTATGTGGAAGTTTCCAGCAGGAATCCTCTGCAACTACTACTTCATCCTCTGATCTCGGATCAACCACAGTCTGCTCCAGGAACGGCTGTAACAGCAACAAAGTATCCACAAGGGATACTTTTCTTCTGCAACTTCAGCTCCAGCCAGCAACTGCAACAGTTTCCACGGTGTGCATGGTCTGAGGACTGCCTGTCTTCACCCTGCACCAGAAGGACCAAAGAAATCTCCCGTGGGGTGACGGAGTCACTCCCCTGCTCACGCAGGCACCTTCTAAGTCAATGACCCGTTCTCCTGGACTCCTCTGACAGCAGCTAGCGTGCTCCTTGGATCATAGAGGGCGGACCCCATCGACACAGACTGTCCGGAGGTCCTGCTGTCGCAATTTGGAGGAGGTAAGACCTTGCCTTCCCCCAGAACGACAGTACTGTGTGTACTATTTGCAAAATTCCTTTGTGCACAGCCTGGTCCAGGTCCCCAGCACTCTATCCTGCGACGCTCAAGTTGCTGAGTTGTTCTTCGGCGGCGTAGGACCTTCCTGTGTAGTGCTGCATCAACTGCATTTTGCACCTCCTTTGTCCCCGTGTCCTGGGACTACCGTGGGTACTATCTGGTGCTCTGAGGGCTCTCTGAAGTGCTGAGAGCCCCCTCTTCCTCCTCACACAGAGACGAGGCCCCCAGGTCCCTCCTGGGTCCAGATAGCGCATTGTTGATGCAAAACGCAACTTTGCCAGAACCAAGGCTTGTTGGAGGAATTCAGCGCCAAAACGCACCTGCATCTAACTTCACGACATGGGACATCCTTTGCATCATGCAGGAACCCGCTAGCATCTTCCTAGGGTGCATTTCTGCAGTCTTCATCCAACCGGGGACTCTTCTTTTGCACCCTCTTTTGGGTTGGCAGGGGCTCCTGTCATTCCTGGAACTTCATTCGACTTCTGGACTTGGTCTCCTTCCTTAGCAGGTCTTCAGGTCCAGGAACCCACTGTTTGCAGACTTGGTTGGTTCTTGTAATAATTCCAATCACGAGGTGTAGTGTGTCCTAGGGATACTTGCAGTACTCTACTCCTGCTTTTCTGGGCTCTTGGGTGGGGTAATTTATTTACCTTTACTGTATTGTTACTCTCCCAGTGATTCAGCACACACTACACTTGTCTAGAGGGGAATTTGTGATTCGCATTCCACTTTGTTAGTATAGGGTCTGTGTTGCCCCAGACCTATTTTCTCCCTTTGCATTCTATAGCATTTCCTATTGTTTGCACTATCCTATGTCTAATTACTTGCCTTATTTTGGTGTCTAGTGTATATATTGTGTTTAATACTTACCTCCAGAAGGAGTATTGTCTGTAAGATTTTTTTGGTACTGTGTCACCCAAATAAATTCCTTTATTTTTGGTAACACGGGGTATTGTCTTTACTTGTGTATAAGTACTGGGTAACTATAAGTGGTATTGCAGGAGCTTTGCATGTCTCTGCTATAGCTACCTCTATTAGCCTAAGCTGCTAAAACACTACTACATTTCACTAATAAGGGATAACTGGACCTGGTATTAGGTGTAAGTACCCAAGGTACTCACTACAAACCAGGCTTGCCTCCTACAATGAGCCCTTTCTTACTGTCATTTATAATGCCGGTCCTGCACATAATGATGCGGATGCCAGTGTTTCCCATGCCAAGTACTAATTCAAGTACAGTGTATTTTGAGCTGTACAAACCTAACAGAATGACAGTTTGTAGTACATGATAAGGGAAGCTTTAAATGTGGAACCATGTAGTTTAAATTCAATTATATTACCAAATGTAAAACACAGCAGTTTCCTTTGGAAACACAATGTACTTGATCATATGTATTCAAGATATGGAATTTCTTTATCAATATCGAGCACTTTATGTCAAAATGACACTCTATTTAATTGATGGGTTTAGCAAATTTGCCCACTTGGGCTATATTATCATAGGTACATTCTCAAGCTGGGTATTACGTTGCGCACTGTGCAATATGATTTATTGCAACATGGAATGAATAGAATTGTGGTTGAAGAGGACACAATCTTGGGTATTGTAATTTCCTTCAGTAGTATGATAAACTAGATTCTATGTTCATGGACCAATAAAAATTAAGTCTCTATTGAGGACTAAAGTTTCAATGTTTCAAATTGGTGCCTGTCTTCACTTCAGTATGAAAGCTGCATGATGTAGAAGTCTGTTTTCTGTGTTTATACACTGCCAGTATTGTTTAAATGGCACTATGGGTGTTTCCCTCCCTGACCCATGAGCAAGTAGAGTCTGCTCTCCGAAACACGCTGGGAGTTGTGCGGCAAATAAATCTCACTGTTAGCATCTGAAAAGGTCTGTGGACTTGTTTTTGCCTTTGAAACAAGATTCTGCAGGGGATTATATTGGGCCTCACACCCATACCAGGCCACTGTAACAAGGGCTGAGAGCTCTTGTGAATTGTGTTCAGGAATATATATATATATATATATATATATATATATTTTTGAAAGGTATGTTTATTGGAGTTTACTCACAAACAACCGTTACAACTGGTGAAGCCCACTAGGGCAGCAGAACTGAACAGTGTACATCACAAATAGTACATCAGCAATGGAAGCATGAAATAAAGTACACATGAAACAAAAATACATGGGCAGACTCAGTCAGGAGGCAATAGGAATGATGAGAGTGTGTACTGCTGTAGTAATGCAACTGGGGGAAGTCTTTGAACTGGGTACAAAGAGAGTTTTGGGGGTGAAAGGACCAGAAGGCTTCAACAGGGTGTGTCTGTGCAGAGTATGTAGGCGGGGTAGAAGAATATATAACTCTTATTTTCTTTAAACCTGCAAGTCTTTACTAGAGGTTCCTCAAGTTAAATCTACAAAAACTTCCCAGAACTGTCTGCAGTTCCTTAAGGACTTATCAAGTCAAATGCAAAAGCCTGTATATTCTTTGTGAAGATTCATTTCCACAAGTGGTTATTAGGTGTCCCTCACAAGTCAAATGCAAAAGTGTTGAAATTCTTACATGAATCTGCAGTTCTACTTGTCATTAACAGGTGTCCCTCACAAGTCAAATGCAAAAGCATTGAAATTCTTACATCAGGCCTCAATCCCACTAGTTATCACTAGGTGTCCCTCTAAAATCGAATGCAAAATTACTGAAATTATTGTAGGAAGCTGCAATCCCACAAGTCATAACTAGGTGTCCCTTTCTAGTCAAATGCAAATGTCTTGAAATTCTTACATGAAGCCGCAATTCCACTAGTAATTACTAGGTGTCTTCTCTATTGAGTTAGATATAAAAGCGTTGGAATTCTAACATGAGGCTGCAGTCCACTTGTTAATAGAGGCCTAGCTTAAGTCAGAAGCAACTACTTCACACGACCTGCACCAATATGGGGTGTGTGGTGCTAGTATATAAATTTGCACACACACTTTTACTATTTTAATCATTAATCCTGGTTTTCCATAGAATTGATTTTTGCCGAAGCTGGTTCATGCTGATGAATGAAAAGTAATGACTTAAATATATTTCTCTGATTTTTTTTAAAACTTTTATTCAGTGGTAAGTATAAATACATTTATGTAGCTTCTTTTAGCTGTTTATGTTTTTGTGGGTGTAAGCTCTCTGCTTGACTTCAGAGGACTGTTTTCTGCATACTGACTGTGCTGGTAAAACATTCCGAAAGGGGAGATATAGTTCCATAAGTTCTTACCAATGTCTTACCAAAGGGCTGTCTCCGTGGTTGGAATGTCAATCACGAGCCTATGGAGGGTGTGGCTTCAACCTAAACATCTGCATATACGCTCTAGCTAGACTTGTGCTCATTTTCAGAGGGATAAATAAACATACCAAAGCTGGTTTATAGCAATGAATGGACATTGTAATTTACAATAGGCATCTTAAGAGTTATGAAAACAGTTGATGTAACTCTGCTATACAAAGGTACTATCAATCATTGGGAAATGCAAGTGTCCAACAATATATATTTTTGGGGAACTATTTGTTAAGTGTATGTATACATTTAAGGGGAAATTGTAGTCACTCAAAGTGAAAGCATCTAAAGGCTGGAGTGGGCTGGTGTTTTTGGAGAGGAGGTATAATCAGAGTGACATGTCAACAGCCCAGTGGTGAAAGAGTGAAAATTGGGAGCCCCTAAAAATGTATGTATTTGTATTGAATCAGGGACAATTGAAGACAGGAAATCTTCCACTTTATCAGGTGGTAAAGTAGGAAATTCATTGTCAAGGAAAAACAGGCACCATTTGTGTTCCAAAGCCTGAGCTCCAGCCAAGGCAGCAGCATTCCGTGGTGTGCCCAACAATGAGTTTGGAGCTGCATCCTCCATGAAGGGCAACACATAAGCAGCTTCCCATAGCAAACGCACCCTCAAAGCCCATGTCTGGTATGGAGCCCTCAGCGAGAACATCAACAAATCAGCGTCCAATGAAAGCAAGAGCTATGTAGAAAGACAAACTTTCAGTGCATGTTCAAACGAGCACCAGAGGCACTGAAACACTGGCTGCACACAATGCAAAACCGGTCTGAATGACAGAGACCAGTTACACTCCCATTGCTCCAGGAGTGTTGCTCCAAAATACTGGATCATGTGTTCACGACACAGCTGCGCTGGTGGGAGCGCTTTCAATACTCCTTAATGCTGCGGGACAGCCATTGCGCAGAAAAAGAAGCAATAGCAAGATGCCACCTATTATAGCCAGAGTTATCGTAAATCCCCCCAAAATACTGGAAAATATTGAGTAGATGGCTGATGGTATTAAACCGAATATAGAGGAGAAGGTGTAAACGAAACCAGAACCAACAGCCTTAAAGAAATGTACGATTCCAGTAGTACTGAACGCGTTGAATATTCATCCCAAGAGCTCACCAAAGTGTCTCGGAAAGCAACTACTTAAAAAGGACTGTATCTCTGCTGATTACCTTGCCACCTTAAGCACATAGGTCTTGCATGCAGATGTGAGCGCCACATGTTTTTGGAACACTAAAGCCTCGAGTCTGCTCAACTTGTCAAAATTCACATTTGAAGTAGCGATATGGGTCCAAATCTCAGCTACTTCTCTCTGTCTTGTGGGAGGAAAAAAGTACGTTCCCGCAGCATGTAACAATCTTAGAGACCGAAACAACAAACTATTTCGGCTCGCATCCCACAACAGTTTTCAATATTGAGAACATACCTGCCATTTGAGAGCACCTGGAATGCAGGTCTAATCAAGGGGACTGAAACTCCCTTCAGATAAAAAGCCAAGTTCGCTGACGAAGCATTACACGCCCTGTGCAAGGACAGCTGTTTACAAACCATCGAATGGTTGACAGAAGTCTTGCATTCACTACAGCTAAGAAAGACCTCTTTCATGCCACAGACATTTGTACGAGAAGGGTAGCCCCACACCTCATGGATGTATCTCCTACCCTTTCATATCTGCCTACTGGAATGTGTTTTAAGCAGGATTTGAATTGAAGTGTTGAAATAGGCAGACTAATGACCCCGTGTATTAACCACTCAGGAGATGGTATTTCAGCCACAGTAAAAGGCAACTTTTCTAACTTTTCAATATTTAACATAAATTGCTTCTTTCTTAGCCATTAGCTGTTGTTGTCACATTAAATTAAATGTGGAAAATATGTCCCTTGCGCTAACGTGTTGCCAGGGAACGTGACCTGCCTTCAATGTTTGAAATGTCCAACCCAAATGCATAATGGACCTTAGGTGACTCTGTCCATGGTGTAAAGAAGACATATCACTTTGTATTATGTCTATTTCAGAAGAAACAATGTTGTTTAAGGTGTATATCCGGTTGGACAGGGTATTAATCCCATTATCTACAACAGCTAATACCTTCTGTAAGTTTTCCTGATCTATTTGTCTTAACCGGGCAGCACCTTCCTGTTGGGAAAGCTTCCAAATTTTATTATATACTGCATATAAGAAGCGCTTTCTTCGTTGTTTTCCTAACAGGAAGTCCTGTAAATCAGTGCTATTAGACAGGAGACTGAGGTGTTCTCTAACATTATCTAGTGAGGAACTCCTTAACCATTGCTGGCATAGTTTCCCTACACTGTAGGTTGTTACTATGCCTGCATGTTCGGATGACACATAGCAAGGGTCCGGCCTACTAGTTCTAAACCCCCCCCCCACAGAGTTTATAAAACGTTTATGGCACCCATTGGTATCCATTGGCCACAATAACCACCTGCCAGGACGTGACAGTGAAGATTTAATGTACAATTCTGGACCCCTTCATCAAGCTGATCTTCAGTTGCATTTATATACTTTTGCTATTCGTAAAATTTTGCAGGGGCAGGAATACTGGGGCATTCAATTCCTTAATCTTTGCTAAGCCTAAGCAATGTGTTTATTGTACATTTTCATTTAAAAATATCATTTGAACAGGTATCAGGCATGCTCGAAATAAAGCTTCCTTCCCCCTTACTTGCCAATTTCTTGTTCTCCACACACTTTTTAAGTCTATTGGCTTCAGCCAATATTCATAGCCTTCTATAGCCAACCGGGAAACAAAGGAATCCAAATAAACGAATTTTGTATCTGTCAATAATATGTGCACATTTTCCATTGATGGCAATTTAAAATAATATGACTCAGCATTTTTAACATTGTGCCCAGAAAAATATGAAAACTTTTCAGCATATATTTTAGAACTCCCTTGTGATGGAACAATATCCCCATTGTGTATAATTAAAAATAGTCCGTGGGGTACTTGCTCTGTGAACGAAACGGTGGCCATAATATTTATAGCAAAACATGTCACCATAATTTTCTTTAGTTTGATAAGCTTCCTCAATTTCAACTACAGTAAAATACCGCAATTTAGTTATCATGGAATCAGCTGTTTTCACATCCCAGTCATCAGAAACAACTCCAGGTATTATTACATTGATCATTGAAAGTTTAAACACATATGGTATTTGAATGGACCTCCGTGGGGCCGTTTACATCAAATGTGACTTTATCCCAAACAATCCCATCAGGTATCGGTATAGTAGAAATATCCATGAAAAACAAGTCTCTGCAGACCTTCTCAGAAGAAAAATGGGGTTTTAGGACCTCATCCGCCAGTTCAACTGTTGATCCTTCAGGAAGAAAATGACCATGTATTAATAGAAAGAAGGTAATAACAAAGCCAATCCAAAGGAGGAAAGCTAATTAGTCAAGGAAAACCACAGATAGTTCCATGAGAAAATAAAGCAATTTGTTTTAAGCCAGTTTATCAGATTACGTGTTTTAGGCAGTTCATATGTAGAAGAGGCAAATGAGTCAGAAAAAGTGTTGTTGATTTCGGCAAAGTATCTAGAAGCAGTTCTTGCAAAAGCTGGAGCCTTATTTTTAGGAGAAGAACTGGTAGGGATCTCCCGCGGTGGTTCATAGTAAATTATGCCATCCGTCTGTGTTGAAGTTGTGTCAAATTGATCAGTAATTCCTGTATTGTTTGTTGTAGCAGATGTTAGTGGAACTAATGCAAGATCATTTTCTACCCTCCCCAAGCTCGAAGAGGTGTCAGCGTTGCTGCTCAAAAATTGTTGAGGGGCATCTTGACCAGTAGTGAGAGGGATTTGGGAACTACTGGTTGCTCCTCTTGGTCTGCTGTGCAGGATCAGCTACAAGTTGTAACTTGACATTGTCATTGTCGATAGATACAAAGCAGTTTTCTTTAGCACCAGCCAATGGTGGTAGAATGAAAGTTCTGATACCGTGTATTCCCAAGACTGGGACCGGTACACGATAAGAAGGACCAAACTCCTTTTTCACAGCAACTTTTTCACATACTAGATCCCAAACTTTAGGAATCCAGCCGGTAGGTGTTGTTGGTATATCCTTAATTCCTGCAGAGGCAGCACTGGCAGAAGCTTTGTCATCACGGAATTGTTGTAATTCCTGCAAGACAGCAATATGTTTATTTATGTCAAAAGGAGTTTCTGCTGCCTTCACACCAGGACCATCCAGGTCTGGAACATACATTTGAGTTCCCAACAGGCACTCGTTTGAAGTTTGACCCCCCGGGACCTACTATGCTGGTTATTAAGTGCTCTCTGGACTCCATACCGATGATTAAGCCAACTACGACCCGTACCTAAGGCTAAGGACTGCTTTAAATCATGGTTTCGTCGCTCCATGACACTATTTCCCTCGGGATGAAATGGAGAAGAGTAATGGAGTTGGACCCCTAACGAAGCCACGGCGTCTCTGAATGCCCTTGAGCGAAAGCAGGGCCCTGGTTCGAGTGGAAAGCCGCAACTTCATATGTGCTCATAAAGACTTGCAAATCTTTAATAAGAGTCAGAGGGTCAGCCGAGCGTTGTGGCCACACCCACAGAAATCTGGAGCAAGAGTCAGCAGCGACTAAAATGTATTTGTATGCACTGTCCGGTGTTAGGGGACCACAGTGGTCCAAGTACATACATTGTACTGGTTTGTTGGAAATTAGGAGGGGTGTCTGCGGTGGGCGTTTGGCGGTGGAACCCTTAATTTGTTGGCAGTTGTCACAACAAAGGACATACTGCTTGGCCTGTTTGTATAAACGTGGCCACCAATAATGTGCTTGTAATAATGCTATTGTAGCCGCCACACCACCATAGGCATATGCAACCCGTTCATGGGCTGCTTTAATCAACTATGATCTCATGTCTTTGTTGGGAATTACTCAAACCCCTACACCTGGTATTTTTACTTCTGCTTCAAGGAAACCCTCCATTCAGTAGGAATATTTAGCAGGAAGAGCTTTTGGATAGGGCGTGCCTTCAGCCTTGGCTTTCACGGCAGCCCATATGTCATCGTCCGGTTTAGTTCCAGAACAGGTTACTGCAGCAACAGCAGCCGTAGCTACTGCTGACTTGGCGGCTTCATTAGCCAGTGTATGTCCAGCAACTTGTATTCCAACGCGCTGGTGTCCAAGTGTATTTACATTGAAGGACTGGACACAATAATACGAGTCACAGACAATCAGTGTTAGCTGTGCAGGATCCGTGTGTTCCAGAGCCATTACCAGAGCGTTTATCTCTTGCCAGTTGTGCTCTGCAGTCCCCTAGGGTTTGCGTAAATGTATGCTGAGGACAAATTTATTATCCTCCGTGTATCCGCTTACAACTGCGAGTATTGATGTTTTGTGCCGAGCCATCGGTGTACATGACTCTTTGATACTGATCAACAGGCAATGTTTTTGCCGGAACTGGGTATTCTAGTTCATATTGCAAATATTCTTGAGTTTGTAATTTTGGGACAAAAATGTAGTCAACATCAACGGCTGTCAAGGACGTTGCCCATTGAATCCAACATGGATGTATTGCTTTAGCGTTTGGAACAGTGGCTTTGGTAACAGCCTCAAGGGCTGGAATTGGAGGTAAGACAATAATGCGTTTCCCCTGGGCTAGTGGTCTTCAGACAGCCATCTGGACAGCTGTGAGAATTTTCTCAGTGGGAGCAAAGCGTTGTTCTGCTGTTGAATACAAATGTGATTTGTATGCAATCGGGGCTTTCTCCCCCTCATTGAAAGTTACATAGGTGAAACCACTGGCACCAGCAATTACGTTGTCCCTTATGTGTAGGTGTTGTGCTGCACGCATGTCTGTTTGCAAAGCTCTGAGAATGCGTGTGTGTTTGACTGTCTAGAATTTACTGGAAAAGTCAGGATGTATTAAGTCATATAAAGGTTTTATGCGTGATACGTAATCAGGAATGTAAGTTCTGCCACAATTTAGGAAACCCAATAGGAATTGGAGTTTAATTGTATTTGGAGGTTGTAACCGTGTGCATTTTTCCAAGAATTGTGGCGCTAGGCTCTTCACTCGATAGCTCATATCCCAAAAACAGGACACTACGGAAGGCTATTTTTGTTTTCTTGAAGTTGAATTTATAGCCAAATTCGGCAAATCCTACAGTGTGGGCTACCCGTTTTAGATGTTGCAGTAATTCATCATCCGTGAGATAAATAGGACAATGCTTCAGGGTCAATGTTGTGCAATAATGAAGTCACACGAGCCGCGAACAGTCCTCGACTGTTCTTGTACCCCTGGGGTAAACTACAGAGCCTAGTGTGCTGAAACCTGTTAATTCTCTACTCTAAGGCGCTATATTTTGGCAGAAGAAACCATTGGAAATGTCCAGTGTTGTTTTGTATTTTTTGCACACTATGTTGTTCATGAGTGCTGTGCTATGTGAGTTTTGTATAGCGTATGTGTGTGTGTGACTGTTTAAATGTCTGTAGTCTAAGACTATTCTGTACGAATAGTCCGGTTTAGCTACTGGAAATAAGGGATTATTAATTGGTGAGACACAGGGTTCAATTACGCACTGGCACTCTAGTTGTGTGAGGATTTCCCTCACAAGTGCTTTAGCATCATGTCTTATTGGATATTGGGGTTGTGGTTGATTTTTAATTGGAATTACATGATAGGGGAATCTTTATCCCATCCTACGTGATTGTGATATAACGTGGGTGCCTGCGCCAGTGCCCATTCGATGGCGTAGGATTCTGTGAGCTTGTCGGGAACAAGGGGCGAAAAAGAAGGTTTGATAACATCTTCCCCATATGGGCAAGTACAGACAAATTCAGGTGGCCAATCCCTTTCGGCCAGTAGAATATCATATATACTTACAACGCGGTCCCAAAAGATTTCGTTGATTGTGTGCTCAATGTCTCCTTCTAACTGTAACGTTACTTGGTACACTCTATCAGGCGTGGAGACACACATGTCCGCAGTTTCTACATGTAGGAAGTCATCAGTTGCTTTCACCCCCAGATGCTCTAGAAGATTCCAACAAACTATTGTGACCTCTGCCACGCTGTCTAATAGCGCTAATGCCCACTTCTTGTTCTTCAATAGAGCCCTCTTCTTGAGTGGCATGTCGAATTGCAACTACTGCCACTTTTTTCTTTTTTAATTGGGGTTTTTGTTGAGGAAGCTTCTCTTCTTTTTTAACAGAAACTTCTGTTGAGTGTTGTGATTCCTGTCTCGGTTTCACATACTCAGTTCTTCGCTCTGACAGCCGACCTCTCTCACTGTGTTTTTCCAGTGAGTCCAAAAAGGAACGAGATTGGTGTGTATCAGTATATTGATATCTGTCAGGCGTTTTTATATTATCTCTATTTCTGAGATTATATCTATTCTGTGGGGTCTCCGTATGTGGAGATTCTCCCCTTTCTTTTTTAGCTGTTTGTTGTTTTTTATCCCAGCGTTTTTTGGTACCCTCAGGAGCTTGCTTGGTGGAATTTTTATTGCATTTACCCTGTAGGTGTGGTTTTGTGGGTCTGGCTCCCAGACTCTCTCGACCAATGGTAGAGTAGGTCTCCGTGATAATCCTTGGCAGCTCACGTTCTTGATCATGTGGGGGAACATCCCAGAGCTGCATACGCACTGCTAGTGCAACTGCTTCCCCTTTAAGGTTACTTAATATAATTGAGGATACTGTGGCAAAATTGCCCATTATTGCATCCCGAAGTCCAGGGCCGGGGCAGCCCCGTATTTATCTTGAATTTGTTTCAAACACTTCCGGTAAGTTGGCAAGTGTCGGTGGACCATGTGCGGTAGCAGAGCATGGCAAATATCGTGCCCCAAGTATTACAGTTATCTATAGTGGGAACCATCCCAAATGGCAAGCACATAGTTAATATTCTATGCTTATCCTGAGGTCCGGTATGTGGAAATGCTGCTTCCAGTGCGTTTATTTTTTTAGCTAACCAAAACGGAATCTCTTCTTGTTTGGTGGGTACTTTACCCATGATCGAATGTACAGTCGCAGGATTAATGCCTGGTGTTACTGCATGTGGTTGCGCCAGAGCAGCACATGATGGGTTTGTATTCAATGTTTGCACACAACTCATTATGTTTTTTGGGAGATAGATATATCTAATGGAGATCATTAAATTGTATAGCTTTAAAACTACTGTTCACTCTCCCTTCCCTTGTCCTCTATTCCATTTTTGGGGTTTTGCAGAGACTTATTTTCATCATCTTATTTACTGTTTTATAGAACCAGCTCCAATTGTAACTAGGAGCTCTAGGATATCATGTTGTGGATTGTTCTTGTATTCCAGTGCCCCATGCATTAGTGCTCTATAGGTTGAAAATATATCCAGGGTAAACTATACTCTTCAATCAGTGTGTTTAAGGGGTAATCTCTCCACTCCTCTCCAGAAGCAATCCCCCACAGTGATAATCCTCACCCCGGTCCATTGTAACATTTGCTTGGAGGTAAAGAAATTATCCCCATGGTGGGATCAACTAAGGCATAGCAGGAGCATACAACTGTCAAATTGAGGTATTTTAAATACAGTCCTTCCAGCATTTCAATGTAATGTTAAGGAGCAGTGGTAGGCTCTCTTCTGTCCATCCCATCAACATCCCACCATGCCCCCTAATTAGACTCCTTAACAGCCGACCAGCCTCCTCCCTACAGTTACTATCCAGCCATCTAGCAATCTATTGCAGCTGTACTGCCAAAAAACAGACAACCCACTAGGCACTATTTATTTCTGTACCAGTGTAGGAGTGGGAGCTGCCTACAATAGGCAGGTAATACCCCACACCCAAAAAATGGGCAGTCATTCTGCCCGCTTAGGGGGCAATTAGGGGCAATAGCCTCTGATTTGACCCCCTACCCCGGGGGCAGAAAGCCCACAAGGCTTCAAAGACTTTTTTTTTCTCGTTTTTTTTCAGTGTAGTGGGGGCTACCTAGTATGGGCAGCCCCCCACCCCCACCCACAAAAATGGGAACAGTCTTTCTGACCGGCTGCCCTCCACCCCAACTGGAGGCAATAGTTTTTATGCTCCACCTACATACTAAAGCATCTCACCCCAAGGGCAAAGAGGAGGCTATCTGACTCTTTTGGGTGTTGACTTTACATATGGGCCTGCAGAACTTGGAGACCCAGCATTGTCTCACCTGTGCAGATAAAAACTCTGCCCCATTTGTGTGGTTGGGGCCTAATGCCAGCGATAGGAACGGATCCAACCGAGGTCAACAGGAGTATCCACGCAAGGTCTTCCATTATCCTTGGTTTGATCCTTTCCTGTTGCGGCACTGGTCCCAGCCACTCAAGTGGGGCAGCATTTTTATTGGCACAGATTCCTGAAGTTTCCATCATAAAAATTTAAGGAAGATGTGTAATTTCAGTAAAGGTTTGAGGTTTGCAGGGCAATGTGGGTAAAAAAAAAAAAACTAATGGGGTCCATGCATGTCACACCTTCCTGAATTTCTCCTAGGTGTCTAGTTTTCAAAAATGTACAATCGTCTACGTTTCCTTAGGTGTCGGTTGAGCTAGGGTTCAAATTCTAGAGTTAACCACATCAGAAAAAGAGAGTCAGTTTTTGGTGGAAAAATATGCTGCATCCATGTTGCATTTCTGGCAGTTTCCTGTCACAGGCACTAAGTCTACCCACACAAATGAGGTACCATTTTTATTGGGAATGCCGGGTGGAAGGAAGTTTGTGGCTTCCCCCAGTATCCAGACGTTTCCATTACAGAAATATGAGAAAAAATTGTTTTTTTAAGTCAAAGTTTTAGGTTTGCCCGGGATTCTGGGTGAAAAAAACGTGGGAAGAGCCACACAAGTCAGCCTAACTTGGATATCCTTAGGTGTCTGTTTTTCAAAAATATACAGGATGGCTAGATTTCCCTAGGTGCCGACTGAGCTAGGGTCCACAATCTAGAGCTACCTACATTGGGGAAAAAAAGGATTAGTTTTGGTGGAAAAATTAGCTGCACCCATTTCGCTTTGTGGGCTGTTTCCTGTTGTAGGCACTTGGCCTACCCACACAAGTAAGTTATCATTTGCATTGGGAGACTTGTGGGAGCATAGAATAGTAGAATATTTGTTATTACCAACTGGATTTCTCTGCATTTGTGCCTTTCAAATGTAAGCCAGTGTATAAAGATGACTACATTTTGGTAACACATCGCATATGCGACAGGTGGGGATATAAAATGGTTGCACATGTGGGATATACTATCACCTCTAGTGGAGTGGGCATCCGGATGAGAAAATTGCTTCCCCCGCCCGTCCAGCATGTTTGGCTCTCTTGGAGCGCTTGGAGGGAGATTCCATTAACATACTTTCAGTATAAATCCCGCCACAACTACATGACAGCACACTCCCTGTACTGACCACATTATTGCTCAGTGAATCATACAACTTTATTTGATTAAATCATAAAAGCATGATATTAGTACACAAGTATAACAAAATAAAAAGCCAACCTATATCCCATACACATTTAATAACGAAGATCGCATCTTGGTATGCAACTTAAACTCACAAAACATTACTAAGGTTCTGAGAAAATAATAACCCAAAGCCAATTACCAATTATACATAACATGCAGAAGCTTAAAAAACTCATTATGTACAAAATCCAAAAAGAAAATACATTATACCATTTGGTAAAAATGCACTAACAGCATCACATTAGTTAAACCCCGGAACAATCTCAAAGCAACAATTATCCATAGCGCTTCCTCTTAAAGAGAGCTCCCCTAATAAAATTAAGGAGAGCATCACAAATTTCATGCAAATCCATTGAGTGCAAAAGTCTAAGACCTTCTTCATATGAGCTAGGCCTAGACAGCATCCATAGGGGGAGCAAATGTTGATCTCAGGGTATGGTAAAGTGAAAAAAGTAGGAAGTGTACTGTGGATTGCTTCTGTATGTTATCACAAGGGCATGGTGGAAGGTTTTTCAACCATCTACCTTTATGTGGGAAATGCTACTAAGAAATGTAAAGTACCCAGACACAGGGGGTCATTCTGACCCTGGCGGTCTTGGACCGCCAGGTTCACGAATGACGGAAGCACCGCCAACAGGCTGGCGGTGCTTCAAATGCCATTCTGACCGCGGCGGTAAAGCCGCGGTCGCCCCGCCGGGGCTGGCGGTTTTCCGCCGTTTGTGCCCCGGCTGGGAGAATCCGCCAGGGCAGCGCTGCCCTGGGGATTCTGACCCCCGTACCGCCAGCCTGTTTCTGCCGGTTTTCACCACCAGGAAGAGGCTGGCATTAAGGGGTGTCCTGGGGCCCCCTAACAGGGCCCCGGCCAGCTTTTCACTGTCTGCCTAGCAGACAGTGAAAAGCGCGACGGGTGCAACTGCACCCGTCGCACGGCCGCAACACCGCCGACTCCATTCGGAGCCGGCTCCTGTGTTGCGGCCCTCATTCCCGCTGGGCCGGCGGGCGCTAACTTGGTTAGCGCCCGCCGGCCCAGCGGGAATGTCAGAATGGGGGCCGCGGAATTTTGGCCGCATGGCGGCCAAATGGCGGTTTCCGACTGGTGGGCGGCGGTAGACACCCGCCAAGGTTGGAATGACCCCCACAGTCTGGTCAAATAAAATCTATGCTGAGAGTTTAAAACAAACATCAAGTAGGGTTCATCACGAGAACTGAAAAATTAATGGTAAAATTATTCTGCAGGTATTGTCGGGGAGATGAAAGCCGGTGAATAACTGGTGCCCTTTCAAAATAGGATACTTTAAGTAGAATTTTGGCAAGAGAAGGAATAAGAGCTGGATCATCAAAAAAAAAAAAAAAAAAAAAAGAAAATCGCCAAAACCCAGTTCGCCAGAGACACATTTAACATAGTTTAACCATGGAATTTTCTCATAATCACACAAAGACAAGCAGTCAGAAAATTTGAAATGTCTAGAGAATTCTTATTCAGGTATACACCAGATTTTCATCCTCAGCATAAGGGGGTTAACACCCACAAAATCACCCACTTCAGAGTGACAAAAATCAGTTGGGGACCATCAGCAGTCTCCTAAGGAAGGCATTCTCTACTACCTGGAGTTTATTGCAATACTCCCACACTCTGGCCCTGTAAGTAGCTATGGAAATGCATTTTACTTTATACAAGGTCGAAAATTCTATGACTGGCTTCTGGCCAAGCTTTGCTGCGAAGCCAAAAAGTGGTTCCACTGCTCTATTAACTTGCTACACCCTTGTAGTTAGGAGGGAATCCCAAATCCCACTTCAGTTGGTTATTAAAAAGGATCCCTGGACAGTAAAAATCTGAAACTTTGTCCACAGGGTTTCCTTGAAGGGAAAACATTTCGTTTTTAGTAGTTTTATTGCTACATACCGTGAAGGTAGGTAAGCACCAAATAAACGTATAGCTAAACATTTATGTTCAACAGAAGTTTATTCACTGAAAAGCCTCATCCATCGTACACCCTGCAATCCGCAACCGTCGTCCCTCGAATCCCCAGCTCTCATCCCCATGGTTACCGCTCAGACTGCGATGTCAACATTCTATAATGAAGACACCACACATCTCCCTTTCACATTCAACAAATTAATGGTACAAAATAATTTGATATATATATATATCATTTTTTAACAGGCCAGCCATAAATAACACACTAGCATAAAATAACAATATTGAAAATTCCACACCTCCCCAATATATGCTCAAGTTCCAACAATATAACACAAACACAAAATTATGTTTCTTAATTTACAACATAGTCCTTCAAATGTCCAGGACTAACCCTCTTTCTTCTACTTCTTCTTGTCTCCTCCCTTGCTCTTTTCACATACTCATCATTACCACATTTAAACCCAGACATTCATTCACTTGCAACATTATCATTGTCACCCGACATCACCACATTTTCCTCCGAAAAGTCCTTTAAAAGAACAACTCTGTTCATGTTCCAAATTCTTCCGTCAGAAGTCTTGACCGCGTTCCTGAACAGCTTGATAAACTTCAAAGGTCTAGTGTATTTAGACCCTTCCATACAACTCACTGGAGATTTTACTATCACTACATCTCCCACATTCACATTCGCTTTGCATACCTTCTTTCTTTCATCATATTCCTGTTTTCTTTTACGCATAAGTTGTTCCTCTCTTATTCTCCAATCTGTCCTAAACAAATTGTAATTATTCTTCAACCAATCCATCCATCCCGGACAAAGCTTGGTATTGGGTATCCTCCTTCTGAACAGCTCAAATGGAGATTTGCTAGCAGTCGCATGTGGAGAGAACCGATAAGCAGTGATCCTCCTCATAAGTTCTTCTCGCCAATTTATGCCACTCACCCTAGCCAGTTGGATGCTTTCCTTGATGTATCTGTTAAACCTTTCTACTGCTCCATTACTTTCCGGATGATAAACCGCTAATCTTTTATGAATAATGCCACAATCATCCATAAATTTTCCAAATTCTTTTGAGCAAAATTGAGAACCATTATCAGATCAAATTGATTTCAGAAAACTTTCTTTCCTGAAAATGTTTTCAAGAAAACTGACCACACTGAAAGAAGATATGTCATTTACAGTTTTTAACTTCCACCCATCTGGAATACAAATCTAGCAACACAATCAAATACGGTGTTGAATGCTCCTTTTGTAAAGGTCCAACAATGTCTATTGCTACCTCATCCCAAGGCTTATATGGTAATCTTCTACAACACATAGGAACATTCCGAGTCTTCAATACTTTGTCAATTCGAACACATTGTACACACTTCATAATCATGCGTTCAACTTCTAAATCCATCCCTGGCCACCAAAAATTGGTTCTTAAATGTTCTTTTGTTTTCACAATTCCAAGATTACCTTTATGTGCTTGACCCACAATTTTTTCCTCAAAATCTTTGGAGGAATTAATCTTGTACCCCTCATTAACATGGCTTTGTCCACAGCCAATTCATCCTTAACCAGACTCCAAACTTTCTCTAGTTTACTAAAATTCCCATTATCCAAAGCTTCACACACTTTACACAGCTCAACATCTTCTTCCAATGCTTCCTTCCATGCCCACTCACTTACAGCTCCACAAGTAATTTTACACACACTACTAAAAGTTTCACAAACAGTGTCCTGTAAACCCACCATACACTCTTGTTCTTCTTCTGGCATATTGACATTCACCAATCTCGAAAGACAATCCACACTTAAATTCAATGCTCCTGGTAAGTATTCCACTTTGAACTTGAACTCTTGTAACCCAATGATCCACCTCCTTATTCTTGCAGAGATGCAATTTAAACCCTTGCTGCCAAACACCTCAACAAGTGGTTTATGATCTGACAATACTACAAAATATGTGCCCCAAACAAAATGTTTACATTTTTTTAAGAGCCCAAAAAATGGCTATGGACTCTTTCAATTACCGAGTAATTCTTTTCAGCGCCACTCAGATTTAGATGCACAGGCAATCATCACTTTCTGTCCCTTTTCTTCCTGCATTACAATCGCCCCCAGACCCTTCGCACTTGCATCAGTAACAATAAATGTTTGTCTGCCAGGTTTAAAAGCCTGTAAAGAAGGTGCACTTTCTCACTACTCTCTTATTTTCACAAACTCTTCCTCACTCTCAGAATTCCATGTAAACTCTCTTCCTCTTTTCTCATGTTAACCAATTTTTCTGCTAAATTCTTTATGTACCTCCCATAATATTAGACCATACCCAAAAATGAACTAACTTCAACTTTTGTTTGCGGAGAGACCAATTTTTTAATCGTCATAACCAGATCACGTTTAGGTTTCACACCCTCACCTTAAATCAAATCACCTAAATACTCATCTTCAGTCAATCCGAAACGACATTTCTTTCTCTAAGATAAGACTTACCTGATTTAAGCACTCCAACACCTCTCTCATACGTTTGATATGTTCCTCCATAGTATCAGCAAAAATTAACACATCATCATGATAACATTTCACACCTGTCAAATTTTTCAACACTCTGTTGATAGTGCGCTGAAATACTGCAGCTGCAGAAACCAGTATAAATGGCATCCTCTTGAACTTATATGCACCAAAAGGTGCAATAAAAGCAGTCAATTCTTGTGTATTGTGCTTTGCACATGTGGGGTCGAATCCCATCCTCACCGCCAAATGTGAAGGTAGGTAAGTACCAAATAAACGTATGGATAAACGTTTATGCTCAACAGAAGTTTATTCACTGAAACGTCTCATCCATGGTACACCCAGCAATCCGCAACCGTCGTCCCTCGAATCCCCAGCTCTCATCCCCATGGTTACCGCTCAGATCGCGATGTCAACATTCTATAATGAAGACACCACACATACCATTATGTATGATTTTTTTGGTTCACCCTCAAGACCAGAGAGGACAAACTCTATGAAAGCATCAAGAACTTTCTGTAAGCGGTTTGCTGTTCTTGCTAGGAGGACAGCATCATCTGTGTAGAGAGGCAACACAATAATATAATTACCAATCCTTGGATATTCTATTTTCTTCTGCAGCAAGAAAGCCTCCAAACCATTTATATAAACGAGGAACATAAAAATGGGTCTGGATTTACCCTTGGAGGACACCCTCGATTGAGATTAGGGGATCAGTACAATCACCTCCAGGGGCATACTGTACTCTCACCCTAGTATTGAGTGGAGCCTCCAGAGGAGGATAACCAAGGTTCCTCCACACCCATGTCCCCCATCATGATCCAGAGTTTATCACAGTTTACAGTGTCAAAAGGACCATGTAGACCAGATGTGATAAGCTCTTCATGGATTTTGTATACTTGCTGACAATTAGCATTATGTTAAGGCACTGCTCAACAGTCCCATGTCCTTGTATAAAGCCATACTGGGTCCTATAGAGTATATTATTTTTACTGGCCCACACTTCCTGTCACGCTAAGAGCACCCTACCCAAAACCTTGGCCGTTGCATCAATCAGGGAGATTGGCCTATAACACAACGGGTCATTCCTATCCCCTTTTTTAAAGACTGGGACCACAATAGCCTCCTTCCAGGAATCAGGGAATGGACCAAGGACAGCAGCCCTAACAATGTTAGTTAGGACTGGTGCCCAAAGGGGAGGTTTATTTTTATCAAACACATCAAGCAGAACACTGTCCTAACCTGGCACTTTCCTGCCAATGCCCTAATTAATAGACTCGACTTCCCTCACTGAAATTGTTTGGCTAAAGTGCATGGCCTGTTCCTCTTTAGGAGTAACAATTTCCCTTTCCTCCTTATCAGACACCTTGCCCAAGGGGTTCAAAATGAGAGAAAAATGCTCTACCCACAATATCCCTGACATTAAAAAAACTGTTTTAGATTCCAAACCCTCAGTGAACAACAGATAATTAACAACCTACCAGAACTTCCCTGAGTCCTTAAGATGACCAGCAACCACTAAATCAGACCAAACTTCATTTCTGAGCTCTTCCTTTCCCACTTCCAGTACGACCTTATAGTTTTTCCTTGCTGCACTAACCACGTCCTTATTTCTTGGGTCCATATGCAGAACCTCCTTTAGTGGTTTGTGGGATTTTGTGCATGCACTATTGAACCAACGAAAAAGGCAAGAAGATACGGGAGGGTGTTTAGCTGTTAACTCACATGAGATAGCTTGACACAGGGACTAAAAATCCCTAACCAGGACATCAGGGGTAGCCTTGGCCGTCAAACAACTATTTATCAGGCACAGATATTCCCCGATTATTTTAGCTTCAAACACTTTTGGATCTGTCCACTCCCATTTTAATCTAAGGCCCTGGTTTGAGCTGTAATTAATGCCAATTGAAGGGGTATTCAGAATGACCCTGAAGCATGTGACCAAAGAACTATGGTTGCTAGGTATCAACATAAAATCGGCTGTACTTAATCTAATCCCTCCCAGAAAGGTAGACTAAGATGTAGAATTCTCTTTTGTACAGTCAGACAGAATGATAAGTCATTGGATATATCAATATTATTTAAAGCATCTCCATATTGGGAGTGTCTAAAATGAGTTACTTCTGTCTGTCTTGTTTTCCAGGGACACACCCTTGTGTTACTGAAATCACAGATTGAGCAATTAAAATTGCCTACCCACAAGGTGCACAGGGGGCGACTGGAGAGACTTACCCTCGTTATTGCCTTATTTAACATATCTGCTACACAAGTGTTTCGTTGATCAAAAACATTATGGTAAAAATTAACCACAAATATATTCACAGTGCCCAGCCCCATCATACTCAACAACTGGAACCATGGTGTTGAATTTAAAGGCTTAACAGTCACACTCTTACATTTATGAGCGATCAAAACAGCCAAGCCTCCCCTTGCCCTCTCTGAGGAAGCAGATATTGCAGGGTTACAGAAGGAGCAACTCTCATTAATGTAGAAATCTGACAGGTGACTTATTGTGAATAAAAGCTTCCTTGCCAGCCCAGGTGTTCTAAAGTTAACAACCACACAGTCTCTGACCAACAGGGCTGGTCAAAGACCAATACTCAACACTTGCCTAACTGTGAGGATCTCATGTAGAAGATACAGTATCTTCCATGCTTTAGATCTGACCCAATGTATAACCTTGTATTTCAAGGATGCTTCTGATTCCAGCACCCCTCTGGGTAGAGTAGAAACAGTCCGGTAAACCGACGTAGGGGACTGAATCAGGGGGAAGATGTAGGTGCGAGTGGGCTAGTAGTTTAATCAGTGGCCTTCCGAGGGAAGCCTCTGCACTTACAGGAAATGCCACGCTTGACTGGGAGCCTCTTTGAATTAAGTTGACAACTTCAAGGTCAGGCACAGACCGTCTCAACCATCCCCTTTTGCTGCGACTGACTACTTGTGCATTTAAGGTGGGTAGTCCCCGACATCATTGATGTTCCAGATTTTGGTTTAACACAGTGATCCATCGAAGACTGGACAACTGATGGCCATTCAGTGCTGCTATTTTTTCCAAACCTTGTTCTAATTTGGCGAACAAATCCTTTCTGAGAACATTCTTTCTGAGAGCATGGATTAATGCTTCTATTGGATTAAAGAGGTTGTCGAAACACAACTTTACTGAAGCGCCCAAAAAAGCACAAATTCCTCCTTGGCGATCGGCATTTAAGCGGGAATCACAAAGTTTGCTCAAGTTCAAAGGCTGATTGCAGGACTTCCCCTTTGTATGCGACTGCCTATTCTGCTTACTCCTTTTGGACGGTGGTGAGTCAGAGGAGAAAATGGGGGTGGCAACAGTAGCGGTGGACGGATTACCAAAATAATTAACAGGTTCTCCAAGTCTGTCTCCCAAGTTTCCAGCCCCCAGGTCACTGCTACTACTATGCATAGCTGGCCTAACATCATGATTTGGTCTTATACAAATGCTGTCGGAAGCTCTGCAAATACTCAATGGATCATCAAACAGTAGCATTGCACCTTCTTTAGGGGTATTTTGAACGGGGGTTCTTGTGCAATAGTTAATGACAAAGAGCACCTCCTTACACCATTGAACCTTTCTTCAAAATGTCCGATTTCAGTGTTCAAAGCACCCATAACCTTTGTCAAATAATTAGTAATGGGGGTGTATTAAATAACGTTGGTGCAACCGCTGAAGTCGTCTTCAAAGGCCCTGAGCCTGTAATTTTCTTTTGCCCACAGTCCTAATTTGTGAAGATGAGAGTAATACAGGTAAAAAAATGTGCTTTAACAGAACTACAGGTTACCTTGTTCAGTTGTCTCACACAAGGCTTATCTTTATGGATCAAATAGGTTTATTATTATTTTCAATTATAAACATCACATATGCAATGCATCAAAGTAGTACAGTTGCCGTGGAATAAGGCATGCTACATGTATAGTGACAATAAACAAACAAAACTTTAACATTGTTTCCCTGCTGCTGGCACGACAAACAGCCATCACTCGACCCAAGCCTTGTTCCGATATAACCCTGGTCCTCCATACACATCTCTACTGCTCACACTCTCCCTTCCGCTCAATTCAACTCCAACACTCTCCGGTAGGCCGGACATGTCAATTCTGTGACTCCATGGACAGTATTTGTAAGAAAGGTTGCCAGAGCTCCTTAAATTCGCCAGTGCGCTGCTGTGAAGCCAAAGTGAGCTTTTCCATGGCGAGAATGAACCAAAGCTTATGAAGCCATGATATTACTGTCAGGATCTTGTCAGTCCCCCACACGGCCAAAAGCAGCTGCAGGGCCGCGTTCAGGGCCAAGGCCATCTGCCGTCACTTCAGTGATCTCAGGGGGAAAGTAAGCGGGTTAGGCAGGCCCAGCAAACTATATCCAGGGAATCTGGGGATCTGAGTATCAAACGCCGCATCAATAGTGTCTATAATATTCTCCCAATACCGATGAAGCTTAGGGCAATGCTATAGTAAATGCACCAGCGACCCTCCGCCCCCGCAGCCCCTCCAACAAAGGCCAGACTTAGTGGGATCCCAAGCATGAATCCTTACTGGGGTGTACCACCAGTAGGAGGCCACCTTATAGGCTGTCTCTGTCGCATTGTAGGCCGTGTGATGAGTCCTGTAGAAAATGCCCTCCCATTCCTCATCAGAGAGCTCTCTCTCCAGTTCCCTCTCCCACCTCAGCTGGCCCCTGGTTTTAGGCGAACGGGCTTCCCCCCTTAGGAGACCGTAGAGCTCCGAAATCACCCGCTTATCGTCCTTTTTAACTAAGATCCATTTTTCGAACGGTGTTAACGGCCTGTCTATTAATGCTCTATTGGCTGGCAACATGGCCCAATGCCATATTTGGCAATACATCATCTTGTCCGCCTCTGTTAAGCCATATGCCTCCTTCATCTGGTCAAAGGAGATCACCCCCTGCTCATCGCAGAGGTATCCAACCCTTTTGCAGCCCCCTTCATACCAACGGCGTAGTGCCTCCCGTTGCAGGCCCGGGCCAAAATCCGGGTTCGCCCCTAAGGGAGACATTGGGGCCGGGAATGTCGTCAGGCCCAGTCTGCTAGCTACCGCATCCCATACCCTCATCAACACTTCTGTGACCGGGATGCATACAGCCCCCGGGCTCTATGACGGCGCCGGAGCCAGGGCTCCTTCCATATATGGGAACCTGCCACCGCTTGGTCCATGGAACACCAATGTTTCTCGGAAGACGGACAACTCCATTCTAATAAAAAACGCAATTGTGCTGCCTGAAAGTACTGTAGAAGGCAAGGAACTGCCAATCCTCCCTCCTGCTTAGGGCAATATAACACCCGAAGTGGTAACTGCGTCGCCTTTCCTTCCCGAATAAATCCAGCGGCAATGCCTGAAACACGTACAGAACGCGTGATAGGATGGTCATCTTCACCGCCGCCACCCTGCCCAGCCAAGACAATTTAAGTCTCCCCCCAAGCCTCTAGATTGCGCTGCACCTCCCTAGTCAGTTTCGTGTAATTCAACGTCGCCGTACGAGCAACAGCGGGCCCTAAATCAATCCCCAAGTACGGGAGTTTTAAGGAAGACCATATAAAGTGGAATCTGGCCTTCAGATCTCTTTCATGCTCGGCACTTATAAACCTGCTCATGGCCTGCGACTTTGACATATTCATCCGGAATCCCGAGACCCGTCCAAATTCATCTAATATTTCCATTAGTACGGGCAATGAGGTCGCGGGCTCCGCCAGGGTAACAATCACGTCATCCGCGTAAAGTCAAAGGACATGCTCATCTCCCCGAACTTCACCCCCCTGATCTGAGGATTATCACGAAGCCGCTGCGCCATGGGCTCCATATAGAGCGCCAACAAGAGAGGCGGCAGCGGACACCCCTGCCGGGTCCCTCTCTGTCTTGAGAACGGCAACGAGTGTCCCGTTGACCCGGACCGCCGCCCGAGGCGCCTGATAGATGCAACGGATCCATGCCATGAAACCCGGGCCCAATCCAAATCCTTCAAGCATCCTGAATAGATATGGCCAATGGACCCTATCGAAAGCCTTTTCTGCATCAATAGAGAGAAAGAGCGCCTCCCTGCGTGAATGATCAGTTTTATCCAATAGATGAAGCAGTCTCTTAGTGTTGTCACTACGCTGCCTATGCAGAATAAATCCTGCTTGATCGGGATCCACAATCAAGGCATATAATAATTTAGCCGGCGTGCCAGTATGCCCGTGAACAATTTGGCATTGATATTCAAGAGGGAAATCGGCCTGTAAGAGGCGCACTCCTCGGGATCCCGGTTTCGGAATAACCACAATAGTGGCATCCAGCATACTGGCTGTGAGAGCCCCCGTCTGTCTAAAGGAATTGAAGAGTCGCACTAAGATCGGCACAAGTTCCACACAGAAGGACTTGTAAAAAAGTGTGGAAAAAACATCAGGACCAGGTGACTTCCTGACCTGCAAACGTGAAATTGTCGATATGACCTCTTCCGCCCTTATAGGTTGATCCAACGGGGTCGCCTCTCTCTCAGTCAAAGAAGTAATTGCTACACCCTCTAGGAAGGCCTCCGGAGATGCGTTACCAGGATCCTCAGCCCCATATAATCTCCGGTAGAATTCCGCAAACGCCTCCGCAATTTGGTCGCTCGTGCGCGCTTCTGCTCCCGAGGGAGAGCGAACCATTTTTATCATTGACGCCGTGCGCTGTGCTCGCAACCGAGGTGCCAGTAGCCTCCTGTATCTATTGCTTCCTATATAATATTTATGCTTAAGGCGCACTACTGCATACTCTGCCCTGTCCCAATCCAACCTCCTCAGCTGCTTCCTTACTTTCTCAAGCTCTCGCCAAACTCTTGGAGCACCGGTATGTTTATGTGAACGCTCCAATACTCTCACTCTCTGTTCTAAATCCTCTCTAACCAGTCTCCTTGCTTTATTATCCCTAGCTGACAGCAACATCACCTCACCCCTCAGTACAGCCTTCAGTGCCTCCCACAGCGTCGCCAAACAGGTGGTACCATCATCATTAAGGTAGTCTATTATTGCGCTACGAATCGCCTCAACCATTGCACCATTCTGTAGCATTGAGTCCCTGAATCGCCACCCCGATACGCTTGCACGCTCCATACTCATGACAACCTCAACAGTAACCGGAGCGTGATCCTACAGGGCTCGAGGCTCAATCACTGACTCCCTAACCCGGGGAAGAAACTCCTGCGAGGCCAAAAAAAGGTCAGGTCTGGCGTATGTCTTGGTCGCTGCCGAGTAAAAGGAATAGTCCAGTAACGTGGGGTTACGCTCTCCTCCACACATCCTACAGGCCATACTCACTCAGCCATTTACAACCCGCCACTGTCATTGACCCCGTCTGCCCATACCGGTGCCCTGAACGATCCAAGTCACTATCCATGACCAGGTTAAAATCGCCCCCCCACCAGGATGGCACCATCCGGAGAATGCAGGAGCGGGGTCAAAGCCTGTCTTAGGAAGACTTCCTGCTTGGAATTAGGAGCATATTGAGAAGAAATTGTGAAGGAAAAGCCCCCCAGTCTCAATCTCATGGCTAGAAGCCTACCTTGCACCTCATGCAGTTTTGTCAACACTTCCCCCGGGAATGAGCGCGCCAACAATATTGCAACCCCTGCATGTTTCCTTGATGCCGAAAACCAGAACTGCCTAGGGAACCATTTAGAGCGCATGCAGTAGATTTCTTTTGGGACGAGATGTGTCTCCTGCAGCAGGCATATGTGACTGGCCAGATAATGAACCGCCTCAAGCACCAAGGCCTGAGAATATCTCCACACAAAAGCCAGGCTCGCAGAGATACACTACAACATTCAAACAATACGCACAACAGGTGCTCAAAACCAAGAAGTCCTCGCACATCCATCCTCACGAGGAAAAGTGTCCACAGAGCAGCAGAACCATCCATGTTTGGTAAACCAGGTCCATCGCCCCCGCCGCCTTGACCCTCCTCAGCGACCGACAAGCTGTTAGCATCAAGGCCATCCACAGTTCTCACCAACCCCCTCCTCCTCTAGGCTGAAGTTCCGGCGGCCACACTGTTCAGAGCGGATTCCCGCTCCGGCCGTAGGGCCCTGCAATTTCAGTCTTTTCTCCTTCCGCCGCCAACGCGAGGGGCCCCCAGCCGACGAGGACGCCTTCTCGCTCGCGTCCTGGCAGTTCTCCTCCAAGCCCAAGATCCGAAAAGCTTCCGAAACGGATCTCACCTGCCGAAGCTGTTCCTCCCAATGGAAGAGCAGGCGAAACGGGTGGCCCCAGGAGTAAGACACATCATGCGCCCGCAAGTGCTCTGTGACAGGCCTAAAATCTCTACGCCTCTGTAAGGTCCACACAGAGAGGTCGTGGAATAATTGGAGCTCATGTCCCCTGAAAAGTACCTGTTGAAGATTGCGAGCCCGCTGTAGGATCCTTTCTTTAAGCACAAAATTGTGGAGACAAGCTAGGATATCCGGGGAGCGGTCTCCGGGGCCACTAGCTCGATGAACTCTGTCCAGAACTATCACCTGAGTGTCATCCGGGACCAACAGAGAGCGAAACAGGCCCACCACATACTCTCCAATGTCCTCCTTTTCTGCCCCCAACGGGGCCCCTTTGATGCGGATATTTTGTCTCCTCGAGCGGTTTTCCAAATCCTCGACCGCTATCTGGAGGAGGTCCTGCTGCTCTCGGAGACGGACGACCTCTTGCTGCAGGCTCGCCACCTCCTCACCACAAGGGATTTCGCCATCTTCCAGCTGCGTCACTCGATCTCCCAGAGAGGTAACCTTGCCCCGTAGTTCCTTTACCTCCTGTGATATGTCCCTCTTAAGCTCCTGGATGTCACTCCGAAGCAAATCAAACAGGGAGGTCAAAAAGCCCTTTGTGACTGGGGAGCCCTCATCCGACTCCATCTCCGTCCGACCCCCCAGGGGTCTCGTCGCCAGTGTGTCCTCAGCCAAGCCACCTGATGCCGTACGGGCCCCTGTCAACAACTCTCTCACGGGGCGCTCCCGCTTGGATTTGGACGACGCCATGACTCGCGGGCACAGACTTGGTTCGCCGTGCTACCCCCGAGTTTCTCCAAAAGCTCCGTCCGGGAGTAAATCACTAGGTGTCTCAGTGGCCAAGATTGCACTTGGCCGTCGTACTTTGTAGCCTCCTCCACCAAATCTTTGCCTTATGCAGCCTCACACAGGGGCCCGCACTTACTTGTGCTCCTTGCTAGTGAATACGGCGACCTCGTGGTAAAACGATGGCCCCTCCGTTCGTTGCCTGCGTCTCCAGGCCTCTCCGCAGTCCTGGGGGACCCTATGGGGAGGGGGGTTCACCTCCAGCCCTGACCAAGTCCTTCAAGCAAGGCGCCCTACACACGCAGGGCGCCTACTGTTCCCGGGGTCTAGGCCCGCTCTGTGGTCCCATAGCTCGCGGGATTCAGCGCGAGCCCTCTGGGCCTCCGGTCCCTCCAATGCGGGGCCCAGAAAGCCGCCAAAGAGAGGCCCTCCTCGCGGCCCAGGACGCCACCAAAGCCACTCCGCGGCCCGAGCACGTCCCGGGGCCGACCGCTCTTCGCTCCTCAGGAGCGGCGTCACGCGTCTCTCAGCCCCGTCGGGCCGCCACAGGCCCTCTGCAGCATCCGGCACTTCGGGGAAGCCTCAGGGCGACCCCCTGCCAGGCCAGTCGTCAGCGTTCCAGGCCCGGGTGGCGGAGCTCGGACAGGCACGTCCTAGCGCGCCGCCATCTTGGCCACGCCCCCAAGGCTTATCTTTAATGCACATTGGAGAACAGATTAAAAGGGGGGGTGGGCGGTCTTTGCCCACACAGCGCTCGTGTGCATCCTGGGCAGCAGGAACTCGCGATGTGCTTTATAGAGCTGTAGCCCTTCCAGGTGCAGAGAGTTCAGGGAGCCGCCTGCAGGGGCCCACGGGCTTTGCTGGCTGATGTGATCCTTCCCAAAGCAGTGACAAGAGCAGGCAAATAAGTTTCCCAGAAGTGGAATAAATAATGGAAGGGATTTCAATGCGACATTGTGCAACAAAATTGACCACCATCCCCACAGACATACAAGTTTAGTCTGTTAGCCATTTACCGACTTCCTTGCAGCCCAAGGGCTTAAGGATGTGTGGCGTACCCTCAATCCCATTACACAATACTTCACATTTCATTCTGAAGCACACAGCAATCTCTCCCGTATTGACTGCTTCATCACACCAGCTCATCAGCTCACACAGGTCCGGGAGGTTTATCACCTTGCCAGGCGCATTTCAGATTACTCCCCCCTGGTGATGGTCAACGGTCTGGCGAGAAGCAGAAATTTGATGTATTATTCTGAATCCTTGGTATCTTAAGATACCGAAAGTCAGAGCAGCTTTGGTGGAAGTGACGGAGCACTACTTTGAGGATAATTATACCTCTGTGGACTCTGGGTAACCACTGTTGGAGGCCTATAAGGCAGTCATCAAGGATGTGGGTCTCTCCTTGATAGTGGGACAGAATAAAGAAAAAAGGGCCATATTGGAGACTCCCAAACAGGAGATACTGGCTCTCGAGGATGGCCTACCGGAGTAAGAGGGATCGGACCCCACCTACATTCTGTCTCTCAAACAACGAGAGTATTGCGACATAGTGCAGGAGGCCATTAAAACCTAATGCAGGGCAGTACAACATAGCCTCTATGAAGCTGGCAACAAAGCAGGTACCTTTTGGCCTGGCAGGACAGGAGGGAGACAGCAAATAGGTGGGTGGCTGGGGGTGTCTGTACAGCATCCGCAGAGTTAGTCAGCTTCAGTGAGGGAATAGTGGAGGCCTCCGCAATGTACTATGTCAGACTTTACTTTCCGAGGGTCACTGCCACAAAAGAGGATTCAGCTGCCCTTCTGGCAGATGTTCACCTCCCAACCTTACCCACAGAAGACCGAGAAATCCTGGAAAAGGAGCTTTTGACAATGGGGTCCCGACAGAACTGTACAAACTAACAGCCACTAGGCAAGCCCTTCACTTAAAAAAAGATGTATGAGGAAAGCCTGAAGTGAGGACTACTCCCTCTAGATCAACACTTGGCCTCTATAGTGGTCATCTATAAAGATGGGAAACTGAAGAATGACTGCAGCTCATATCGGCCTATATCCCTTCTCAAAGACAGAAGGGAAGATACTGGCTAAGGTATTAGCCTCCCGACTTATACCCATTTTTTTTATTTTTTAAAGAAATATTCTTATTGCATTGTTATTCAGCCATACTAACAAGCCCAAATGGGCCAAAACGTAGCAGTTGCACAGAATGGATATCAGGTAATCTTTCGGAGCTTGGTGTACAACATTATTTGGTCAGGTGCAAACAGTGTCTCCCATCTCCAGGGGTGCCGTGTCTCGGGAACTGCATTCATGTCAACCCTGTGCACCCATCAAATCAGTTCCATTCCCTCCTTCCTCCCCCTCTGAAATATAATACTCTCTCCACGGTCCCCAGATCTTGAAAAACATCTTCGGGAATCCTCTGGCTTTGTACGTGACTTTCTCCACCAACATACAGAGGTCCATTGCTTTCGTTCACTCCCTCATTATGGGTATCTCTGATGCTCCCCAGTGTTGTGCCACACCTCTCTTGGCCACCACCAGCCCCAGGTTTCGGAAGAGGAGTTTAGGTTGCAGTAGTTCCTTGTCAGTGGGGATTCCCAAGAGCACGTATTTAGAATCTGGTGGAATCGTGGCCTCTAATATCTTCCTCACTTCCCCTAGGAGTTTAGACCAGTGGACCTGGATTCAAGGGCAGTCCTAGAGGGTGTGTAGAAATGTCCTTCTCGGTGTCTCACACCTAAGACATTCAGGTGATGCAGCCCTCCTGCACCTGTGAAGTTATCTGTCATAATAAGCCCTGTGAAGGATCTTGAATTCTATCAGTCTTAGGCAGGTTTTGATTGCCACTTCCCGTGGGTTCATCAGGGCTGCCACCAAGTCAGTGTCATCTAGCGCTCCTAACTCCCATTCCCATTTCTCTCTCGGCCTCCCAGCGAGTCTGGCATATTGTTTTGAGTGTTCTATACGTCCATGAAATCGCTTTCTGCTCCCGTTGCCCCAATAATAGCGTCCCTTCTAGTGCGGCATATTTAGGAAGTTCTGACAAGTCTAACCTCTCTGCTTTCCAGGCATGTGCAAGTTGCAGGTACTTATAATATTGTGTTGGGGGCATTTGGTATTCTGTTTGCAGGATGTCAAATGGCTTAAGATCCCTGTCTTTTATCATGTCTCCCAGCCGGGAGATCCTGATCATGTCCCAGGCCCGAAGTTTTTAAGCTTCCCTATCGCCTTCAGCTGGGAGCCCTCCCATAGGGGGTTTCGTGTGCGAGTTTCTCATACCAGCCTATTCTTTTCCCCGCTCTCTTCCAAGCCTCTATAACTAATTGTGTTGGCAGCAGGAGCCCCCTTGTGCCCTTTCCCCCCCATTAAGGTAGTGGAGGTATGATCTTTTCTCAAACTGATTTCCCTCCAGTAAGTAAGTAGGGTGATCGCCTGTCATGTATGTTCAGTTGTTAATGACTATTAAGGTGCGACGCCAAATAATAAGCCCTTATGTCTTGGAGAGCTATCCCCGGTTAAAGGAGTTTCTCTGAACCCGAGGGGGTCTCCCATTCCATAGCAGCTTGCAGATCGCCCTCTCAATTCTGATGAAAATGTCTTCAGGGACCCCAAAGTAGGTGTTTTGTAGGGCATACAGTAATTTCGGCAGGGCGATCATCTTGTACAGTGCCGCCCTGCCGAACAGTGTCAGCAGTAAGTTCGTCCACCTTTCTATGTCTTTATGGATGTCCGCCATGACGTTCCGACCAAGAAATCTTCCCCAGTCCACTGTCACATAAACCCCCAAATATTTAAATCCCTCATTTACCATCTTTAAGTTGTTCGAGAGTTCCCTTTGTCCCAGTTCACCCCCTGCCAGGTATAGGCTTGATTTGGACCAATTGATCTTGAATCCAGAGTGTGTACAGAAATCTTCAAATGTTCTCAGTATCTGGGGAAGTGTTTCCCTGGGTTGGGTAATATACAGGAGGACATCATCCGCATAGAGCAATATTCTTTAGCCCCCACCCCTCCCTTCATGTATGTGTCATGAATGGTCAGTGGACCGTGTTGAATGCCTTCTCAGCATCCAAAGGCACCTGTGTCTAACCAATTGTGGAGTCTACGGAGGTTGAGCCTCATGGACCTCTTGGGCATGAAGCTCGACTGGTCTTAGTGAATTAGGGCTGCTATGACTGTTATTAAGTGCATCGTCAGTACTGTTGCTAATATTTTCACCTCAATGTTAAGGAGGACTATCAGGCGGTAAAAGCTGCACTCCGGTGGGGGGTGCCCAACCTTTGAGATCACCACTATTGTTGCCCTTCACAGATCCCATGTGAGGGAGCCTTCCTCTCTGGCCTGGTTGAACATGTGGAGGAGGTAGGGACTCAGAATGTCAGCGTTCTTTTTAAGGAGTTCTATTGGAACACCATTAGGTCTGGGCGTATTCCCTGGTTTCAGTTTCCCTATAGCCTCTCTGCTCATCTTGTGACAAGTGGGGATGTTGCACTCCATTTAGGTAGTCCCTAATTTGGGACACGTCAGCAAAGTTTGCATTCTCGTAAGATTGCACAAACTCTCTGGCTATTCCCTGCTCAGTGTCATGCTCCTCAGCTTGGGTCCCTCTAATCTTGTACACCCAGCGCGTCTCCATTTCCAGGTTTCTTAGCAAAGCTAAAAGTTTACTTGCTCTGTCTCCCACCTCGTACAGGCGATGTTGTGTCTTTAGAGCCTAGGCCCCTGATTCCCCCCATGCTAACGCCGGATATCAATTGCGTAGAATCGTGATTCTGTGAAGGGGTCTTCTTTCACAGTCAATCTCCCCTCCAGCTCTAGTAGCTGAGTCTTTGTTCTCCTTGTAATACAGGTCAGTCCGACCCCAAGTTCCTGAGCTAATCTCTTGTTTTTCAGTTTCTCAAGCATTCAATCTCCAGCAGCCCTTCTTGTGCCTGGATCTAATTCCCAGCGCTAGCCATGGGGGGAGTGGTCTAACAGCCCCAGGCCAGGTATTCTGCCTCTTCTATTTCTCCCACCTTAGCTGCAGGTGCTAGGATGTAGCCTAGGTGGGAGAAAACTCTGTGTGCCCCAGAGAAGTAGGAGTATTGTTGGGCATCTAGGTGGCAATGCCAGCAGAGATCTGTTAACCCAGAGTTCTCACTGAACCCGCCAGGGGGGGTCTCTCTTGCGGGTGAGATGGTGGGTGTCATGAGCAGTCTATATATAAGTTAATCACTTTATTAAAGTCCCCACTATTAAATGAAGAGATGCCCTTGACTCAAAGAGTAACTCCGCAAGTTTGGCATACGTCTGTTGTTGCAGGCGGGGCATAGACACTTGACATGGTCACCTCCCTCCTTCCCCACCTACCTATGGCTCCTACATAGGTAGTGTTGGGGTCTCTCCAGATTTTTCTGTTATAAATGAGGGGGACTTCCCAGTTAGTACTGCCACCCCTATCTATGATTGTCCCCTCTTGTATCATTGGGCCTTATTTCTGTGTAAACTACTGTTTTGGGCATCTGTCGAACGCCATTTCTCAGTTTATATGCCGTGATTTACTACTTGTTATGCTCAATTCTACCTTCAATGTACAATGGTCCCAACTTCCCCCACACCACCCCCCAGTTCCCACTGTGAGCATGGATATCCCATAACATTACCACTGCTCAAAAGTGAGTTAGGTGAGGTCTGTTGACCCACTGCCAAACCTAACTATTACCGCAACTTATAACGTAGTTCAATCAAAATAGACTTATCCCCATTATTCATAAACAGGTCAACACAGACCAATTGCACTTCATGCCAAGCTGCAACTTGGAGCTTAACCTACGCAGGCTGCACGGCATCCTCGGCCAGATTGGTACAATACAGGACGATGCTATAGTCCTTTCGCTCAAAGCCCATATGGCATTCAGCACCATGGAATGGCCTTAATTATTCATCATGCTGGAGAGACTGGGTTTTGGCCCCCCGTGTAATGGCCTGGGTACACCTTCTTTATACATCCACCTCGCTTAAGTAGTAAAAAAATTGTGCAAGGTCCAGGGCCTTTGCCCTTCAGCATGGCACCAGACAGGGATTCCCATTCTCCCCTCTCCTTTTTGTCCTTGTCTTGTAACCTCTGGCAGCCTGGGTGAGAATGAACTCATTGATCGTCCGTCTCCGATGGACTGAGCAGTGAGGACAGAATACTGCTGTACGCCGATGATATTCTGCTCTATGTGGCAGACCCCACTTTTACCCTTGACCAGATAATGCACTTAGTGACCCGATCTGGGCAGTATTCAGGAGACAATTAATTGGGCAAAATCTAGCATCTACATCCTTAGGGGGAAGACACCCCAGCTGCCTCAAGGCTGTGCGACTGAAATAGTGACTAATGGCTTCAAGTATCTGGGCATCCACTTAACCACAGACCTGGTACGCTTTTATTCCCGTAATCTGCTTCCCCCCTCGTGACTCGACTCAAACACGACATCCAGCATTTTCGCTGTTGGGAAGGGGCACCCTCTTTAAGAAGATGCCCCTCCACGCTTTCTGTATGTCCTACACAATACGCCTTACCCAGTTCCCCCAATTTACTACAAAGCCAAAGACAGCGAGCTTAGAACTTTATTATGGGATGGGGGCTCGGCAAGGATAGCATGAGTCAAACTGACCAGCCGGTGGGTGGTACGATGGGGGGGGAAATCGCCCTTCCTGATATTATGAAAAACCACTGAGCAGTACAACTCACTAACATTAACTATTGGGTATGTGCATCCCAGAAAGAACTAGCATGTCATATAAACAGGCACCTGATGGTGCCAGGAGGGTACCTGAGAGCTATTTATGCAACCCCCACAAGCCGCAACCCATTCATAGACCAATGGCGGTAACAATCAGTTAGTAGCATGCTGCATTCTGCATGCTGGGTTGGGAGGGGATACCACAGGCCACCCCCCCCGAGACTCTAGGGCACTCAGCATCTTGTGGACTCTCCCTAGATTCAATAAGTGGGACCTTATCGGTATCTCAAAGGTGGGTGACCTTTGGTCACAGGTCAGGTTTTCTCCTTCCCTGACCTACGAAGGGCAGTCATACTGGCACCCTCAGAGTATTTTTGTTACCTTCAGTCATGCCATGCTCTTCAATCCGCACTTCCCAAGGAAACAGAATTACCTCAATCCTCCCCCCAGAAAGTAGATTGTTAGAAGAACATCTATATAAAATTCCATTTCCTTCACCTACCAGAAATTAATCATTCCCCTGACCCGTTAGTACACCTAAAGACACAATGGGAGCAAGATGTAGCTTCTGCTTGGTACAGTGGAAAATCCTGCATAGATCTTATCAGACATGCTTGGTCAAAGTCAAAATGGGTAGGTGGTTCGACGCTGTGTCTTAGGGAGTGTGGACTGGAGGAATCCTTTCTGCATATATTATGTGTCTGTTCGGAGAAACAGGGTTATTGGGCCTCAGTAATTGCCTGTATGAATGAGGTATGTGGTAGCGCAATGGAAGCTTCATCGAACGGTGCCTGGTAAATATATAGTGCGCTACGAACCTCTGGAGGACAGAGATAGTGTGGGTGACTCTCGGAATGATGGTCACCAAGAGGAACATCATTAGGCTATGTGGGGGGGCATGCACCACTGCTAAGAGACTGGAAAAGGGACATGGACTAGTGCATGCTGATAGAGAGTGAAAGGATATTTGTGGTTGTCCGCAGAAATTGGAAAAGGTCTGGGGGAGATGAAATGTTTTCAGGGCCCCCTTCCAGATACTTCTGCTGGCCTGAACATAACGCAACAAGATCACTTGGCTGGGCTGGAAGGAATGCGGGAGAAAATAGAGCAACACTCAGGACTTGATTGTTATGAATGTAATGCCTCTTACTCTGATGTAGAATTCCTTTCACGACAAGCTTTGGTATGTAATTGCTAATTTACTACATTTTTTTTTTTTTTTTAAACAAAACATGACATTTTGAAAAATACTCTCCAAATCATCAGCTAGTACTGGTACCCACAAATTCAGAGATGTAGAAATAACCACTGCTCCTAAACTCTATATCTTGTGCCCTTTCAGAAATATATGTTTCCTCGATACGCATTTTTCACTCTGCCGGAAAACTATTATACGGTGCAGCTCAGTTGTTTGTTCTGTATAGCTTGGATTCTTAGAGAACCTACAAACCCTATAGCAGTTCGGGCTGGACTGTTCCCATGGGGAACAGGGTCAAGACTGATTTGCATATGGCTGGGTCCAAACTGGAATGGCATGGGCAGCAAAAAAACGATGGATTTAGGCCCAGATCACTCTACTGGGGGTGAATGTTTGACAATGTTCAGCATTCCGTCCATCACTTGTTGTTTTTGCTTTGTCGCCCTAAGTGGGAAGGGTATGCCCAGACGTGGGTCCCGTGCTTCCCATGCCTCTGGATTCAAACTAGCCTGGCTGATGAGGGGTGAAACCCCGAAACCGGTCCCAGGATGCTTGTTTCCAGTCCAGGGAAGACCTGGCCTAGCAGTTCAGGCTGGACTGTTCCCATGGGGAACAGCGTCAAGACTGATTTGCATATGGCTGGGTCCAAACTGGAATGGCATGGGCAGCAAAAAAACGATGGATTTAGGCCCAGATCACTGTACTGGGGGTGAATGTTTGACAATGTTCAGCATTCCGTCCATCACTTGTTGTTTTTGCTTTGTCGCCCTAAGTGGGAAGGGTATGCCCAGACGTGGGTCCCGTGCTTCCGATGCCACTGGATTCAAGCTAGCCTGGCTGATGAGGGGTGAAACCCCGAAACCGGTCCCAGGATGCTTGTTTCCAGTCCAGGGAAGACCTGGCCTAGCAGTTCGGGCTGGACTGTTCCCATGGGGAACAGGGTCAAGACTGATTTGCATATGGCTGGGTCCAAACTGGAATGGCATGGGCAGCAAAAAAACGATGGATTTAGGCCCAGATCACTGTACTGGGGGTGAATGTTTGACAATGTTCAGCATTCCGTCCATCACTTGTTGTTTTTGCTTTGTCGCCCTAAGTGGGAAGGGTATGCCCAGACGTGGGTCCCGTGCTTCCGATGCCACTGGATTCAAGCTAGCCTGGCTGATGAGGGGTGAAACCCCGAAACCGGTCCCAGGATGCTTGTTTCCAGTCCAGGGAAGACCTGGCCTAGCAGTTCGGGCTGGACTGTTCCCATGGGGAACAGGGTCAAGACTGATTTGCATATGGCTGGGTCCAAACTGGAATGGCATGGGCAGCAAAAAAAACTATGGATATAGGCCCAGATCACTGTACTGGGGGGGTGAATGTTTGACAATGTTCAGCATTCCATCCATCACTTGTTGTTTTTGCTTTGTCGCCCTAAGTGGGAAGGGTATGCCCAGACGTGGGTCCCGTGCTTCCCATGACACTGGATTCAAGCTAGCCTGGCTGATGAGGGGTGAAACCCCGAAACCGGTCCCAGGATGCTTGTTTCCAGTCCAGGGAAGACCTGGCCTAGCAGTTCGGGCTGGACTGTTCCCATGGGGAACAGGGTCAAGACTGATTTGCATATGGCTGGGTCCAAACTGGAATGGCATGGGCAGCAAAAAAAACTATGGATATAGGCCCAGATCACTGTACTGGGGGGGTGAATGTTTGACAATGTTCAGCATTCCATCCATCACTTGTTGTTTTTGCTATACATACCCGCATGCAGAAGATTGTAGAGGATGTAATGGTATATTGCTTTTGACAATCTGCCATAATGAGAAAAAGTTACTGATGAAAATGTTAAAAATGCGAGTTTTTTTCTACTCCTTTTCAATATTTTTTATTTCAACAGTTATTTTCCTTGGGAAAACCTTGAGGGATCCACACATGACCCCTAGCTGAAGCCGGAATTATGTCTACTTTTCAGAAATCTATAGCTTTTCTGGATCACCCATGGGTTTCGCACAGGCTTGCACCATAAACTGGAACTAGGTTAAGAGCACAAAAAGTAGAGAAAAAAGGCTACCTCTCTGAAAAGTGAAAAAAACTATGGTTCAAAATTCGTTTTTTTTTATTCAGCTTTGCATGTTCCTGAAATCTGGGAAGATGGTGACTTTAGTAGAGTAAACTGTTCCTGGATGCCATTTTTAGCTAAAAAACACTTATCTGGAGCTCGTTTTGCCTTTTTTCTAAAAAAACTCAAAAATGTAACTATATTTTGTCCTTTTGCTCTGTCCCCTCCAGAGGCATCCACAAACCATGGGCAACTTTTGAATCCCATTGTATCTTTAGGATGTTTGGGGAAAAAAGAATACAAATTTGGCCTGGATAGTTTATGTGGACAAAAAGTTATGGAGGCCTAAGCACGAACTGCCCCAAATAGCCCCAAAAAAAAAAAACACGCTTAGCACACTGGGAGGCCTAGCAGCAAAGGGGTTAAAGGACTTTAAAGTGACGCATAAATGCCCCTCTCTGGAGTTTACCTCATTGTTATGTTACACACAAATATTGAAAGGGGGAGGGGGGGTGTTACCCTATATCTTTTTGTTGGGTCACTGTCATAGCAGCAAGTGGGACTAAACATGTTTTTCACCAGTTAGTGTTAAGGCCGACTATTTTCCTGATTTCCAAATGTGTGTTGTAATGTCTGTGCTAGACCAGACTTGCTTATTTCAAATATAATAACAGGTCACCCCTGCATAGAAAGATTATATAGACCCCATAACACAAAGGGATGACTCTTCTCTGCCTCCCTAACGGCAGCAGAAAAGGGTTAGACTGTTACTGCAGAAAGTCAGGACCGTGGGCAACCCAGTCTCGTTCTTCTCAATATATGATACTATCTAGAAATACAACTACTTGTTTTTACTTTCACCATAAGTTGGAAAGTACAACAGTTGAAATCCATCTAGCCCAACCGATCTCTTTTCTCTTGCGGCAGATCACGAGATGTGGCAGCTCCACTGCAATGTGTCGAACGTCTTCTGTGAATCTACAAACATCACAACTGGCTGACGCTATTTAGCAGCTGGTATCTCGTTAAGGACTCTATAGAAGGTCCTGCAATTGAGAGACAAGTTACATGTGAAGAAGAAAACATTTTGGTCATCATGTATTAGGATGAACGAGTCTGAGTACAATCTGTTAGCTAGGATTTTGCCCCTTTAATCTTGTTCTCAGTAAAGGGACCCTTTAGACTATTTTTCTCCTCCTTACCTAAGTGACACAGGGTAACTATATCAAGGTAGCTCTCAACGTTTTAAGTGGCGGCCATCTTAGTTTTACTGTATGTGGTAATACTATACTCAAGGAAACCATCATATTAAGTTGCAAGTACATCAGTTGACCGGCTGAGCTCCCCACTGGCATGATCATAGTCCCTGGTCTCTGGGTGGCCAAGCCACTACAACAATATCCCAGCTCTACCATCTTCCTCATGCGTTCTAGCCACAAACTATCTAGAATTGCATCATTGTAGCTTTTCTATAAGTGGGGTATGCTTCTCCGGCCTCACCTCAAGTCTTTCCTTCCGTGTTAGGTCATGGACCACCTCTCTTTCCAAATTATATATGGAATCATCCATCCAGCGAGATCATCTCTTTCCCAAAAAAACTTTTAATACCCACTGTCCAACCTACACAGATGACCTAATCACAACTTTGAAAGCCAACAGTACACTAGAGGAGGGACTCTGGTTAATCATAAAATATGTTTTAAATACTTCTCACAGAGATTCCCTGAACTATCTGCTAATGACTGCGCTTCTAGCTCCCAGGTGGAGATAGGCTGTGATCACCTACTCAATTACACCCCCAGCAACAATAGGTTATGATCTGAGATGGCCCGGCCTAGGAACTCATAAACGTACGAATAGTTTACAGAAGTACCTAGTGCATAATACCTTGTCTAGGCGTGTGTGAACAGCATGTAATGAAGAGTGAAAATGAGTTGCTCCTTTCTTGTCTATGTCGCAGTCTTTAGAAATCCACAAGACCCCAGTTGTCTATCCATTTAGCAAACTCACAAGCTACCTAGTGAGGGCGAGAGTTATGCAATAGCGTAGTTGCACAAAACAATTTAATATATCTGACACAATTAAAGTCCCCACCTTAAATCATGGGCAATTAGCCTTCCAGATCAGTTGCACTGAGAGAGAGTTAAGATATGCCAACTGGTCTTGGTTAGGTGTATAAATGTTCCCTAGTAATATAAGAGAGCAATCAAATTCCCTTTTATATTAGAACATTAGAATGCTGGGCATTCCATTAAAAACAATGGAGTGCTCCGGGCTTCTAATGGCCGGTAGAAGCCCGGAGCTCCAACATTCCAAAGGTTTGTTCACAGCTGTTGCTTTGAACAAAGGTCTCTCAGAGCCGAGGGAATTTCAAAATCCTCTTGGGCTCCGTGAGGCCTTTGTTTTATGTATTAGAACATAGCCTTATAGCCCTCGGTAGCTGGGCTACACTGGCATTAAAGTCCTGGTCCCTTAAAAAGACCCTCGCCTTCAGCTCGGGCCTTTCACACTGGAGAGGGCCTTTAATGACTGGTATAGCCCGTAACGGCGGGCTATAAGGCTATATAATATAGCCTCACAGCCCGCCATTAAAGGCCTGCTCCTGCGTTAAAGGCCCAAGGCAAAGGCGAGGGCCCTTAACAAGGGAGCAGGATTCAATGGCCCACTTAGCCCAGCTAGGAAGAGCTATAAGGCTATTAGAACATTCTGTCACTAGAGGGCAAAATGTTCTACTATATGAAACAACGGCCTCAAAGAGCCCGAGAGAATTGAAATCCCCGTGGGCTATGTGAGGCCCCTGTTTACAGCTGTTGCTGTGTGAAAAACATTGGAATGTTGGAGCTTCAGGCTTCTACCAGCCATTAGAAGCCCAGGGCACTCCACTGTCTTCAATGGAGCTCCAAACATTCAAATGTTCTAATATCAAAGCCACCTTCGATATCCATCTGGACTTGTGAGGCTTCAAAGGGCATTCTCTGCCTGACCCAAATTAAGGCCCCTTTTGCGTAAGAAAAGGACCCACTGGCAAATACCCATCCACTCAATCTATGATGTAATTAGGTAGCCTCTTGTGTCGTGAGATGTCTCTCCTGTAGTAACACCATGTGAACCCATTGTCCCAAGTAAGCATTAATCTTGCAGGGATTAGCTGTCAACCCAATCCCTCTCACGTTCCTCATAAGGAACTAGTAAGACGATATATATTCCTTTTCTTGAGTTCTACAGTTAGTATGCAGTCACTCCAATCAAGGGGAGCTCTACAGCATTTAGGAGATGCACCCTACACCCAGCCACAAGCCTTCATTCTGCAATCCTGCAACTACAAGAGTGCACTTTCAGATGCACCCACCACTTAAAACAATACCAAACTCCCCCGCCCGAAGAGAGCAGCAAGGCCAGCCACAAAGGTCACCTGCAAGTCCAATTATGAACCGTGGAAGCCTATTCTGTTTGTCAGATGTTGCATCCCATTCTGAATCCGAATCTGAAAATCCAGAGGTTCTGCTGCTTTGCATAACTGAAATCCATGGGAGTTCAATTTCCATTGCAGCTACCATCTCATCTGTTCTCTCCTTATCAGTTTTTCTCTGGGAGCTGATCCTTGGTCCACACTTTTGTCTTTCCCAGCTCTATCCAATTTTAGCTAATCCCAAGGCTTGGCTGCGTCAGTGAAGAATAAAGATTTACCAATTAATCATTACTTTTATCTTAGCAAGGACAATATATAAAGGAGGCTGGCCTCCCTCAGACCTCTTTTTTTAAAACTTCATTGAAGGAGGCCCTCTTTCACTGAACCTCAGGAGTGTAACTGGAAAACAGCAATATTGTACAGCTCACAACGTTATATGGACCAGTCACCCTCACTTTGTGTAAAAGTGTGCCTCAATCCCTGTGTTGAAGGAGGTGGCCCGCTACGGGTCTGAGAGTCCTACCAGGCAGACAGCGATAGGCCAGGACCCTGTGCGTTGTTTTCAAGACATGGAATTTCGAGACTCCTTGGAGCCAGCTCTTGTTGTCAGCCTCTGTTTTAACTATGAGATAATGCCTGCTCCTTTAATGTCTTCCAGCAGGCTCACCACTCTATTAATACAACTTCTGGCCTCTGAATCCTCAACATTATAGTGTAAGAAACTGACCCTCTCCGTAAGGTGGGAGATCTGCAGCTTGACAATTTAAGAGTTCTTCAAAGCATTTTCTGTGTGCTTAATCATGTCCTCTACCCTAGGTTGATAATCCTGCAGGATGCCAACATCAACCGCCACATTGTCAATTTTAGCCTCCAGCTAGAGGTCAAGATTGCCTCCAATATTCTATCAAACGTGTTTTGCAGGCTAACATTTGCTGTTAGGGACTCACCTGCTTTTGGTAGCCTTTCTTCCACCAGATCCTTTTCCTGTACAGTGAAACCTGCTTAAAACGCTGCGGTTTTAACTTGCTGTTGGTTTTACCATGGTGTCTAAATCAAAGCAAATTGTATTTGTTTCACTACAGCTCTCACTGTGACTGCTCCAATTGTGTGCATATCATTAGGTCAAGACCAGGATTGGCCTCATATTTCCTCTTAGGGCCGCCAACTAGGTTTCATTCCCTGTTACAAGAACCTGCACCCCAGACCCATCAACAAATGCTGAGGCCACACCAGTTCCTCTAGAATGTCCAACTGACAGCAAGTCAGGAAGCTGGGCATTGAATCGACACAATGTCGTGGAAGAAACACTATCAACTCCACGTACTTCCACATTCATTGAGGCCCTTACTTTGTCCATACACAATGGGCTCCTTTCTCGCATAGTGGAGTACATACAAGTGGCTCAAATCAGGGGTCCTCGCTCCAAGGTTAGCCTGCTTTGCTTCTAGCATTTCAACCTCACCCTCAAGACACAACTGCGAGCATTCTTGTTATTATGTGTTATTAGGTACTTGAGGGTGCCAATCAGGAGTTTAGCAGGGCAATAAAGGTAGCCGCTTTGTTGGCTCGGTACCCAGTGGGCCATTCCCATAGTCTCATGCACTCGCCTCAGCCAATGGGACTGCTACATTCCTCATGTCACTTCACCAGGAGATCAAAGGTCTTTGTGCATTGGTCACAAGACACTCAACTACTGCTTCTCCCTCACAGCTGTGCCCCAGTGTTACCCAGTGCGCTCCACAGCAGGCCTCATCAACAACCAAGGTCTGGATGCCACTCTCCCACGTATCTGAAAGCAGATACTTTAGGCCGCAGGCCACTTCACCTTCTGCTTCCTCGCAGTGATTTCAGTCCTTCAGGCAGGGGCCACAGTTTCAGCCACTATATCAGGCCTCTTCCCCTCACTCTTTGGGGTCCCACCAGCCGCAGATCGAAAACTTCTTTTTTCAAAGACGGTCCACTTCCCTTTGTCCTCACTCTGAGGGCACCATCTTGCCTCCAGGCCTTCAGCACCTCTTTCAGATTTCGCCACCTACTGGCATTCCAAGGCAGACAGGGCTTGTTCAGTAGTTCTTGCCCTTATTATTCTCTATCTAGACCTGGATGACTTACATGGGTCTCTGAGTGCCCAGGATTATCAAGGGATACAATTATCATTTCATCCCAGCACTGCCTGCTCCATGCGTATTGTCCACGCCTCCCTGAAAATCCACAGCACTTGATGCCGAACTATGTTGCCATTTCAGATACCATAGCCGTGGGTTTGTCCATGATTTATCCATAGAACTCAACAGGTAGGTTTCTCTTTAAGCTATACCATTTCCTGCAAGTCAGACAAAGAACTGACCTAATTTGTTACAAAGATCAGTTGAAGGAGAAGGTTCATTTCTTAATTGCCCAGGACAGTTTTATTATTATTATTAGTAGTATACTAACTGCATGTCCATGGAGGAATTTGGGCATTAGGACAAAATTAAATAGAAAAAAAGAAGAACCTAGAACTAACATCAAAAGATATATAAAATTATGAGGCTATATGAAATTAAATGTTTAGTTTTAACATCATGAAATGCAAAATACTTTGGAGGACAAGTGAGAAATAGTTCCAAAGCACAGGCCCTCAACTCTGAATGCTGTTGCTGCATCGTGAAAGTTTGAACTGATTCTCTTAGAGGAGGATAGAGTCAGTCTCATGAGGGGGAACTTTTGCATTCTGAAGGAAATGACTGGCCACTACAACAGACTGTAGGACCTCGGTAAACTTTCTGGGATCAGAGTACAGGCTGGAATGACAATCTGTATTGTGAGGCCTGAGCACCATTGGCAACTGCCAAGCATAGCTGTGTGGCGGAACCATATACGCGATTACCATGCATGCCTTTACCATGCAAGCTTTTACCACACGTATGCTTTAACCACACATGCCTTGACAAGGAAAATATAACTATTTTGTAGGGAGGTATAAACTCTCAATCAATTGTTTGAGAGGCGCACTCATCTGCCGGTGCTAGTGACTAAGGAGACCATCCTCGTGATTATGTATTCCAATATAAGGTTCACCGCACACCACAAAGTCCAATTTTGCAATATTTAAATTACACAGCAACCAACGCGTTTCAACTCATCCAGGGTCTTGCTCACGGTTAGCGAGTCCCTTTTCACTTTCCTCTTATATATGGTCAATCCAAGCTGTCATATATGAGGCATTCTGGATAACGTAGTGTGAGAGGACAGTGTTTGAATATTAAAACAAATACAAATTAAAATAGAAGACTAATTGTGCATATGTTACTGATGGTGCTAGAACTATAATCTAATATTAAGTTTATAAGTGTATATGTACATGTTTTGTGCAAAATTATACACAAATTGGATATACGTCCACTACAATTTTCAAAGATGAGCTCCCCAACCTATCATTGATGCGTCTGTTGTTATTGTGGTCTGAGGCACAAGGTCTTAAAATAACACCCCTTCATTAGATTGCTGAGATTCCACCATTTAAGGGACGCATGCGTTTGGCGGTCCATCAACACTAGATCCTGCAATTGACCTTGTGCCAGAGACCATTGTTGTGAGAGGCATTGTTGTAAAGGCCTCATGTTGAGTCTTGCATGTGGTACTATTGCTATGCAAGATGCCATCATTCCTAGAAACTTCATGATAAATCTTAGTGTATTGTTGATTTGGCTGTATGTGTGGTATGAGATTTTGGAAAGCCTGTATCCTTTGTGTATTTGGATATTCTAGGGCTTTTTGAGTGTTTAGAATAGCACCTAGGTAAGGTGGTACTTGTGCTGGTTGAAGGTGAGATTTCTGGTAATTTAGAGTGAACCCTAGTGTATGTAGGGCTTCTACTACGTACGGAGTGTGTTGTTGACATTGTGCAAAATTGCTTGATTTTATTAGCCAGTCGTCTAGATATGGAAAGACAGGACTGTGTTGCCTTCTTAAGTAGGCTGCTACTACGGCTCGACATTTTGTGAACACTCTTGGGGCTGTTATGTTCAACAGCAGAATTTTGAATTGATAACATTTTCCTGCTATGACATACCTGAGGTATTTTCTGTGAGCTGAATGGATGGGTATATGGAAATACGCATCTTTGAGGTCTAAAGAGGTTATGTAGTTTTGTTTCTGTAGTAGTGCAATGACGTCCTGCAGATTTACCATGTGAAAGTGTTCTGACAGGATGTTTAGATTGAGAGGGCTGAGGTCTAGGATAGGTCTGTTCTGCTTTCCTTCTTATCTCGTATCAGAGCTTACAGAACATATCAAGAATGCACTTCTGAGTTCAAAGAATACCTTTATTGTTGTTAATTCTTCCCCACCCACAAGTTCTTGAGGGACGAATTATTAGATTTCAAGCATAAAAGTAGTCACAGCATTAAAACAAAATATATCTCCGTCCTTCTCAGTTGCAATGTACACAGCAGGTTATATTTATAAGATATTGAATGCAAAGCGTATAAAATCAAATACTTCACCGTGTAAGGCCTATCTACAGCTTCATCTTTCTGGGGTCTGCAAGTTGATGACTCCGGTCAACTGCGAGAAAGAGATTATCTACCCACACGGGAGACTGGCAACTGGCACCAAGTTCCAGCCCGAAGTCCAGCAGATTTCAATCTAATTCTCCGAAGCCCCGAGCCATCCTTACAAAAGCGGGCCCCCTCCTCTCAGACTTGGGAAAACTACGCAAGCCTTTGGAGACTGGCCAGATCTCCTAGACTTCTCCTCTTCCCAAGCCTGAGCAGAAAGGAAAACACCAAATGTACTCTCTCTTATCAGGTCTAGTCTGGTGTGAAGAAAACATCTTGGTTCATCTTGTGCAAAAACACAGCTTGGAAAAATACAGCTTGGATTCTCAACTGTAATGTCTAACTCCACGTTAAAGGCGATAGGCAGCTAACCTAAATATCAAATGTAATGTCTAATATCATGTCAAAGCCAATAGGCAGCTAAGCTGAATACAAAATGCAATGTCTAATACCATGTCAAAGCCAATAGGCAGCTGAGCTGAATACAAAATGTCATGTCTAATATCATGTCAAAGCCAATAGGCAGCTGAGCTGAATACAAAATGTAATATATAATATAATGTCAAAGCCAATAGGCAGCTAAGCTGAATACAGAAAGTAATGGCTAATGCCATGTCAAAGCCAATAGGCGGCTAAACTGAACAAAACATATAATGTGCTACAGGTGAACATTGAGCAACTAATATGCGCAGTGGTGAAACACAAAGTCATTGGTCAAACAAAATGAATAGCATCACAAGGTCTTAGAGTGCCATCTTTTTTGGGAATGAGGAAGTATAGTGAGTATACTCTTGTTCCTTGTTGAGAATGTGGGACCAATTCTGTTGCTCGTTTTAGCAGTAGCGAATGTACCTCCTGTTGTATTAGAACGTTGTGTTCTGGGGACAATATGTGGTAACATGGTGGAATGTTTGGAGGGGTGGAGATCAATGCTAGGCAATAGCCATTACGGATAATTGATAACACTAAATTGTCTGTGGTGATATTTTGCCAATTAGATTGGAATTGCTGTAGTCTTCCCCCCACAGGAGATGTGTGGGTGGAGGGATGGGAAATAAGTCACTGTCTGGACGTTGTAGTGGCTTGTTTTGAGGCTTGGAACTTGCCTCTGTTTCTAAAATATTGGCCTCTATAGGACCTTCTAAATCCCCCTCTCTAATATTGTTGCTGCTGTTGTCCCTGCTTTGCCTGGGAGGTAGAAGCTTCAGAGGATTGTGGTTTGAATCCTCCCCTAAATTGTGGCTTGCGAAAGGAGCCTCTATAGGGTGATGTGTATAATGCTCCCATTGCTTTGGCAGTGTCTGAGTCTTTCCTCAGCTTTTATATGGTTGTTTCAACCTGAGGCCCAAATAAGTGTTTCTTGTCAAAAGGCATGTTGAGTACAGCCTGTTGAATTTCTGGTTTAAAACCAGAAGAGCGTAGCCATGCATGCCTTCTTATAGTAATGGCTGTGTTAACACTTCTGGCTGCTGTATCCGCAGCATCGAGGGCAGACCTTATCTGTTTATTGCTTATGGCCTTTCCCTCTTCTACAGTCTGCTGTGCCCTCTTTTGATGTTTCTTTGGGAGGTGCTGTAGGAGTTCTTGCATCTCATCCCACTGGGCTCTATCATATCAGGTGAGAAGTGTTTGTGAATTTGCAATTCGCCATTGGTTGGCTGCTTGTGTGGCCACTCTCTTGCCAGAAGCATTACATTTCCTACTCTCATCAGGTAGAGGCGCATCCCTTGAGGATTGGCTATTAGCCCTTTTTCTAGCCGCACTCACTACCATTGACTCTGGAGGAACTTGGTGTGTGATGTATTCTGGGTCTGGTTCTGTATCAATAAGCGTGGTAATTACTCTAGCTTTGACTGGCTCACTAAAAATTTAGTCTGCATGTTTGACCATTCCAGGCAACATGGGAAGGCACTGATATCTAGAGTGAGTGGAGGAAAGAGTGTTGAACAAGAAATCCTCCTCTAGGGGCTAAGTATGCATAAGCATCCCATGATAAGTAACTGCCCTGGAAAAAAACCTGTGTGTATGCAGCAGTATCCTCTGGTGGAGAAGGCTTGGAGGGGTTTAAGTCAGGATCATTATCTGGAATAGGATCAGGTCATATATATCCCAAGGATCCACTGTATCCCCCTGAGAGTACTGTGAGTGCGTTAGTGAAGGCAACGGGTGTGGTCTAGTGTGTGGAGGAAAAAAAGAGAGCTGTGGTGAATGAGGAGGAGAAGTAGGGGCAGGTACTGGTTTCTCCTTTTGCTTGTAAATTTTTGCTGGTGGTTGAACAGTGTCTAATTCTTCCTGAAATGCCAGCTTTCTTTTAGTTTTCAAAGGAGGTGCAGTAACAATTCTGCCAGTCTCTTTGGTTATATGGATTCTGGATTGTCTTTCAACTCTAACCTCCAGTATAGGCTGAATCTCAGTGTCCTCATCAGAAGGTCTGTAAAATTCCTGCATTGTCTTCGAACTTTGTTTGAGGCGGCTCGAAAAGTCCTTGTTCCTCTGTATAAGAGAACTTGGGTTCCGAAGTTTGGATCTTTTTCAGTCCCGGAAATGGAGTCGGTTGTTTCGGCTCCGAAGCAGGGTGTCGGAGCTTCGACTCCGAGGAGTGAGGATGCTTACTGGAGTCCCTTTAAAGTTACCTTTATTTTTGTAACACTGTGTGGTTCTTTCATGTGTGATAAGTTGCTGCATGACTATTGTGCTATTGCATAAGCTTTGCATATCTCCTAGATAAGTCTTGGCTGCTCATCCACAGCTACCTTTAGAGAGCCCTGGCTTCCTAGACACTGCCTCCACTCACTAATAGGGATCGTCTGGACTTGGTATTAGGTGCCAACACTATGTGTGTCCACCACACACAAGGCCAGCTTCCTACACTGGGGACCCAGGGAAATGAGCACAGACACACACATAGTTGAATCCTCAACCTTCAGAGAACAGGTATGAGACCTTGACCAATGTTCCCAAAGTGACTCCTTAGCATATGGTGTCCAGAATTAGCTATGACATTGAACCCAAAGGTTTTGAGTGGAAAAATACTTTAATGTTGCATCCCTATGAATGTTTAATAGTCAGAACACTGGAAAATAAACAGTGACCCTGCCAAGATAAACAATGATTTGAATTTTCAGCCTACTGAAAGTCCAAGAGCTTCACCATTAAGCCAGAAGTGACCCTGTTCTGCTGTGCCTCAAAGCTTAAGTATATCATTCTAGCAAAACACTTTGCTAGAGTGATGCTTTGAAGTCATTGCATGGAGTGACCATTGCAATAACAATTTCTTTCTTTGTCTATCCTCCATCCCATTATTAGATGGAAGAGAGACCGAGAATGTGTGTGTGACAGGACAGCAGGGAGAGCCTCAAGCCCCCTGTGGTCCTAGCCGGCATTGCTCCCACAAGCAGGGAACTGCTTTAAATAGCAGCTCCCTACTTGCAGGAGCAATGTTTTCATCGCAGGGAAACCGATAACTCTGCTTTCTGCAAGTGACAGCTGTTTGAAAGATCTCGCTTGCAGAAAGTGGAGTGTTTGGTTGGCGGGAGCTGTGAACACAAACAGCTATGTCCCGAGGGGCGGGCACACAGGGACATAAGCTGGAGTCTCAAGGGAGGTGGTGGGGGGGTGGGCGCAGCCCTCAACCACTGTAAAATAGTATCTGGGAGGTGGTGGTACCTGGGGCTCAGTGGTCCGCAACAGAAACCTTTAATTCTTTTAGTCCCAATCGCTACGGGAGGGTGTGTGTGTGTGTGGGGGGGGGGGGTTGGTGGGTGCACTGCTCTCTGCATGCTGGCAGACAGCACTGACCGCGAACGCCAAACCGGACATAGAGACCATAGCATTCTAAAGAAGGGCGGTACTGGAATCCCTAGCGGAGGACATGAAGAATCTTGAAGGGGTGTGAGGGGACAGGGGCTGGAAGCGTCACAATGGTAATGGCCGGGGAGGACCTGGTGGGGGAGAGGGCGGAGGGCATTTGAGAGATCGGGAATCCAGGGCGGGAGGATCTTGATATTGAATCTTCTTTCCTGGACTATGGAGGATCTTGGGTTCCCACAGGGGAGCCAACAGGACAGGTTCTCAGAGTTTTATTTGTCTATTGTTGGGGTAGGGTGCACAATGTTTTTTGGACTGACGCACACAAACAAAGGACAGTCACGAAAGACAGGCCACCAATCCCACCAAGGGGGAGGAGGACAGCGGGTTAAATAGAAGCACTCACTGATCATCAACAGCTCACTTGACGCACCTCAATGACCTTTAAAGTAGTCACCCTCAACCGGTAAAGGGTTAAACAACCCAACCAAGCATAGAGCAGTCCTCTCTTATTTGTAACTGACATATGCCACTTCCTGGAGACTCGTTTAGCACCAGCGAACAATCACAGACTGCACTCAAGATCTTTCCCAATACAGTACTTCTCCTCACAAGGGACCAAGGTGGCGGGGGTGGCACTTCTTGTTTCACTGTCCTTTCGCTGGAGAGTGGGAGATAAGATTGCTGAAATAAGAGGTTGCTTGTTGGCATTCCAGATTCATATAGGGGACTTTTCAAGTTACTGTTGCATCCATATACGCACCAAACGAGGGAGAGGAGGGGTTCATACACCAGGCGCTTGCGGAGACCATGATCACACAGGACAGACGGGTGCTGGTGGAAGGGGACTTACAAAAACTGGGACAGATCGGCCTCTAAATATGGAGGGACAGGAGCACTGTTGACGGAGGGGGTGTGGATATTGAGGGAAATAGGCCTAGGAGACCTATGGAGGGGCAGACATCTTACAAGCAGGGACTATACATTCTACTCGCATGCACACAAGACTTATTCCCAAATTGATTTCTTCCTGGGCTCCAAGAAAATAGAGCAGATGCTGAGGGAGATGGACATTGAATCATGCGCTCTGCTGGACCATGCAGCAGTATCCCTGGTCTTAGACATCCCCCCCAACCCAAAAGACACTGCCCTTGGCAACTGAGATTACCCTCCTGTTGAGGAAGGAGGTGTTTGCACAGATAACGAAGGCCATTTCCCACTTCCTAGAGATCAATGACACTGCAGACACATCCATCTCACTACTCTGGGAGACACTGAAGGCAGTTATTAGAGGGGAATTTATTGCTATATCAGCAGCTGATAATAAAATCAACGGGAATAGCAGACCAATCTGCAACAGGTGACGGAACTGGAGCGAATCCACAAAAAAACCAGAGCCCCCCTGAATATGGAGACAACTTAGTGCAGCCAGAGCGCAGCTAGCCGGCCTCGATATTGATAGAGCGGAGTACGCAGTCCTGAACTCCTTTTACATGGGAGGCAATAAGTGTGGATGACTTTTGGGCAACAGGCTTAGAACCCAGAGGCAGACACTTGTGGTCGCAGCAATCCAGGGTCCGGGTGTGGTGGAAGTGGCGAATTACGCGCAGATAACCTTGAGATTTCGTGACTTCTACCGGGCCCTTAACTACCCCCAGAAGACGGGTGAGGGCATGCCCACCAGTAAATCACCTGAGCGCACACAGTTAAACTGTCGGCTGAAGAAGCGGCACAGCTGGAAGCCCCAATCAAGAGAGAGGAGGTAATCTATGCAACTGCCAGCTTGGAGGCCTCGAAGTCCCAGACGATGGACGGGTTCCAGGTCTGTTTTATAAAACATTCTGCAAGAGCCTATCCCGATACGGACACGCCTCTTAAACACCATCACGGGCCAGGTGAAATCCCGCCCTTCATGTTAGAAGCAGCTATAGTGGCAATCGCAAAACCAGGGAAGGACCCCACACAATGCGGGTCATATCGACCAATCTCTCTACTTACTGTAGACTTCAAACTCCTAATCAGCATCCTAGCCTCCCGTCTGAAAACGCTCATGCCTGGCCTAGTGAACCATGATCAGGCGGGTTTTATCCCACATCGGCAGTGCGGGGACAACACCAAGCGGATCATGCACATCTTAGATAAAGCCCAGCACTCGAGGAGGGAACTAATGCTACTGAGTATAGACGCAGAGAAAGCGTTCAACCGCATCCACTGGCTGTACCTTCAGGCTACGCAAGAGCATTTCAGCATGGGACCCCGATTCCGAGCCTGGACAGCGAGTGCTTATAGACACCCAAGGACCTCGGTCAGATTCAACAGGGAGACCTCTGCTACATTCTCAATCGGCCGCAGAACCCATCTGGGGTGCCTGCTTTCCCCTCTCCTCTTCGCCCTTTACATGGAGCCCTTTGCCCAAGAAGTGAGTGATAGCCCGGAGATAAGCTGGGTAGTGTTGAGGGGGAGGGGGAGAATACACCATTGCACTATACGCAGAGGACGTGCTGGTTGCATTGGATGCCCTGATAAGGGCCCTCCCAGACATTTTTGAAGGAGGCGAAGGCCTTTGGGGAGGTGGCCAGATTCCAGATGAACCTTTTGAAGTCCCAGGCCCTCAATCTCACACTTCTGGGGTGGGGTGGCCAACACAATGGCCCAGCAGTATCCCTTCCAGGTGCATTCTATTCCAAATAGTCAGAAAAGTCCCAGAGACCTCCAAGAGGAACTATGAGCTACTTCTGGAGGGGGGCAAAAAAGACTTGACGCAAGGGCAACAGTACCCCATAACCTGGCTCGGGAGAATAGCCGCAATAACAATGTCAATCCTCCCTAGGGCCCTATTCCTCATCCAGGCACTACCGGCTGAGCACCCACCAGTCTCCCTGCAGACGCTGCAGAGGGAAATCAACCGCTTCCTTTGGGCAGGCAAGAAGCCCACCAGAATGGCCCACACACTGGCCTGTCATAGCCCGCTCAGGGGAGACTTGGGACTCCCAAACCTACAGCAATACTATAGAGCAGTTCAACTGTGCTACCTGGTGGAGTTGTCCCGTCCGGAGTCGAACAGGCCATGGCCGTTTATGGATCGGGCAGTCGCCAGCACCACTCTCTGGAAGATCTCCTTTTCTGCTCTGACATCACAGACCATGGGGACTGTATTCCTCCCCCGTCATCAAAGCAACCCTGAAGGCCTGGGACCAAACATTGTACACCAGAGGCAAGATCTCCTCCCCCTCTCCCATGTCGCCCATGGTGGGGAGCCCAGACTTCACGCCGGGCTTAGACAAAGGTGCCTTCCACTCCTGGACATCTCCATCATGCCGCTACACGGGACACTTGTTTAATGAAGAGGGACTCTTGTCCTTCGAAACCCTAAAGACCACACAGTCACTGCGAGAGACTGAGAGGATGCACTATCTACAGATTTGCTACTGGGTGATGCAGCCCGTGAATCGGAAACAGTCAGGTAGACTAATCACGCAATACGAAAAATGGCTGCTGATGAAAAAAACGGAATGACACTTAAACTTGGACCTATATGACTTACTTCAGCAAGCGACTTCTACAGCTAGGGCCCCAGGCCCGATGGGAGGCAGAATTGGGTAGACCACTGGCACCCCTGGGATGGGAGGCAATTTACTACAGGGCACGACACACAGCAGACAGTACAAACATCACAGAGATGCCAGTGAAGATCGCTACCAACTGGTACTTCACCGTATTTGACTTCATGAGAGGGACCAGTCCAGGACGTCCCCGTGCTGGAGGGGATGCGGGCCTTGGGCACGCTGACCCACCTGTTGTGGGAGTGCCCAAGGTTGGCGTCCAATTGGGAAGGCATCCTAAACGATGTTGACCGACACTTCAACACTCAACTTCGAGATTCCCAGCCTACATCATACTGGGACGACCAAACCCCCTGACGTTCCTGCTTAAGTCACTGTGAGGCCACCAGATTAGCCCAGCTCTAGGAGCAGCCATTGGGGAACTGCACAAATCCACACACAGCTAGGTCATCTACATCAACTATAGTGGATCCTGGGAATGGAAAAGATCACACTCACCCTTTCTGGAGAGTTTCTGGAGAGTTCCGGGAGCTAACCTGCCCCAAATATCTGTGACTTCTACAGCTATTATAAGGGGACGAAACCTAGAGGACCTACTCGGTGGGAGAACATTAAGGAAGCGGAGTGGCTCAAATACAGGACTAGACAGCTTAATTGTGCACCTGGTGGGGGGTTGGTTGGATGTATGCTTTCTTTAGTTCTATGGTGCTGGGCCACTCTCTGTGGGAGGCTGGCCTGGTTTGTAGTGGGTGAAACATAAGAGAGGGTTCAGTTAGATTACTTCCAGTACAAAATGCCAGTTCGTTCGACAGACGTGGGAACTTAAACCCGAGGAAATGGACCCTAGTCCCCCATTTGCAAAGTAAGCTTGCTAATGTATGGTAGGTTCCCACTTAAAGAATAGCAATTTAGAGGCATCCAATTGCCAGTTATTCAGTAAAGTTCCTTAATAAATTGGAAAGGTACTCCAGGATAAGTGATCCAATTTAAGATTTATTACACAAGAGTGAATGATTCCATATTATACAGCGGATGAATGAATTGTAGAACAGAGTAGATACTCAGCCAACACATGTTTCGCCCTATGGGGTGCATTCACCAGGGCTTTCTCAAGGCATGATAAATATACATTTGTGCTTCTAGTAATGGACTGAGTAATTATTGGCAAAACAAGTAATCCGTGTAGTAACTAAAGCAATTTAGCCAAAGAGGTTCGGTCAGTCGCGTCCGTCGCCATTATCAATGTAATGTACAACCGGTCCCAGGATGCTTGTTTCCGGTCCACTGAGGACCTGGCTTGGCAGTTCGGGCTGGACGGTTACCATGAGGGACAGGGTCAAGACTGATTTGCATATGGCTGGGTCCAAACTGGGGTGGCATGGTGAGCAAAAGAACGATGGATTAAACCCAGATCTGTGACTGGGGGTGAGTGTTTGCATTGCTCAGCACTCCGTCCATCATCCTTTTGTGTTGCTAATGAGATCCCAGAGGCCCTGTATTGTGAAGTTTTGGATGTCTGCACCCCAACCCAGCAGTGATGCTTCTGTGGTCAGATTGACTTGGGGCACAGGGTCCAGAAAAGGCTGCCCTCTCAACAGGTTGGTGGTGTTTCACCACTGCAGAGAACGGTGAGTATGATGGTCTAACAACACTAGATCTTCCAGGTGACCCTATGACTGAGGCCACAGATGAGACAGACACTGCTGTAGGGAACGCATGTGTAGTCTGGCGTGGGGAACGATTTCCATGCAAGACACCATCATCCCGAACAGTCTCATAATGTTCCAGACTATGTATGTACGTATGATTCTCTTGAAATTGAGGGAGAAGAGACTAAAAACTCTGACCATGGGCTGGGTTTGGGTATGCTAACCCCAACTCTGCATTGAGAATGGCTCCTTGATACGGCTGTAGTAGAAGAGGTTGAAGGTGGGACTTGGAGAAGTTCAGAGTAGAACTCAGTGTGTGAAGGAGATTCTCTGTCAACTGGGTGTGATACTGGCACTGTTGTAAGGTACTGGCTTTGATGAGCCAGTCATCTAGGTAAGGGAAGACATGGATGTTCTGCCTTCTGGGGTGTGCCGCCATTACTGCTGAACACTTTGTGAAGACCCTGGGAGCGGTAGTGGCCCAAAAGGCAGAACCTTGTACTGGTAATGTTTTCCTGAAACAACAAATCTTAGGTATTTTCAGTGTGCAGGGTGGATGGAAATATGAAAGAAGGCATCCTTTAGATTTAGAACGGTCATAAAGTCGACTTGCTGTAGAAGTGGAATAACATCTTGAAGCGTTACCATGTGAAAGTGCTCTGACAGGATGTATTGGTTTAGCGGTCTGAGGTTGAGAATAGGTTTGAGAGAACCGTCCTTTTTGGGAATTAGGAATTATAGGGAGTATACTCCAAACCCTTGGTGTTGCAAAGACACAGGCTCTATGGCCCCTTTGACAAGAAGGGATTGGACCTCTTGTTTGAGAATGATGAGGTGTTTCTGAGATACTCTATGGGTGCGAGGGAGACCACTGGGAGGAGTGTTGATGAGCTCCAGACCATAACCATGTTGGAATTGGAGAGGATCCATTGGTCCGTGGTATTGTTGATCCAGTGCGAAAGAAAGTTTTGTACTCTTCCCCCGACAAGTGTGGGATAAGCAGGGGGGAGATAGAGGTAGTCACTACTTTGCAGTGGAGGAAGAGCCCCTTGAGGCAGTGCTCTTACCTTGTCCCTTATTATTGTTGCCTCTAAAGGAACCCCTGTACAAACCTCTAGAGGAGGGGGCTTGAGGCTGTCTGGAGTGTGATATAGATGCCCCCACGGATGTTGTTTGAAGGAACCTCTAAAACCTGGGTGACAAAAAGTGAGATTGGAGGGCACCCATGGCTTTTGCTGTGTCGGTATCCTTTTTGAGCTATTCAAGGGTAGTGTTCACTTGAAGTACAAATAGGTGCTCTTTCTTGAAGGACATAGAACTGCTTGCTGTACCTCTGGTTTGAAACCAGAACAGCAAAGCCAAGCATGCCTTGTGAGGAAGACACTAGTAATAATGCAGCATGCAGTGTCTGTGGTGTCCAGGGCACAACAATTTGAGTTGTTTGAAATGATTTGCCCCTCAGCAATTATTTATTTCCCTCTTTTCCGGTGCTCATCTGGTAGAAACTGGAGAAGAGCCATTTCATCCCAGTGAGCTTGGTCATAACTGACCAATAATGCTTGCGATTTGGCAATCTGCGAATTATTGGCTGCTTGCCCAGCAATCCTTTTGCTTGCAGAAAATCCCCAGTGGCCTGACTGCTAGTGGGTTTCCACGCTGTGGTGGCAACAACTGAGTCAGGAGGGACCTTAGATCTAATATATAATGGGTCAAAGGGAGCCGGTTTGTATTTTTTGTCATCTCTAAAAGTGCTAACCCTACATTGATAGGGTGCTTAGAAATTTCATCAGGTGACCAAGCATGCCAGGGAGCATTGGGAGGAACTGAATATCCCTGTGTATAGAGGTAAGTGTATCAAACAGGAAGCCCAGCTCAATAGGGTCCTTGTGTAACTCTACATTATGGAATGCAGCTGCTTGTGCCACTATTTGTTGGTAGGATGTAGATTCCTCAGGTGGTGAGGGGCATGCAAGGTAGAGGTCTGGGTCGTTAGAGGGGATGGTGTGAGGATCATAAGTGACCCAGGGATCAGGATCATGTTGAGGCCCACCCAAATGTTACCCAGTAAATAAAGGGGAGGTGGTTTGTGGCCTTGTCCTTGGTTTTCCTTTTCTGAGGTGGGGGAGTGTCCGAAGCTTCCTAAAAGGAAAGCTTCCTCTTCAAAAGTACAGGAGGTGAAATGATAATATGTCCTGTATCCTTTTGAATTTGGAGGCAGTGCTGACGAGTGTCCAGGGTCTCTAATATAGGCTCCACAGGAGAAGTGGTAGCAGAAGAATGGCTGGAGCCTCTGTGGTCCGTTGCTTTCGGCTCTGTGTTTCGTTCTGGTGAGATTCTGTCGGCACTGAAGAGGAGGCTGTAGGATTTTGGCTCAGAGCCGAGGCTCTGTTCGAAACAGAAACAAGCTCTCGGTCCGATGTGAAGGAGGTCGAAGCCGAAGACAATGGCTTTGTCTTGGCTGAAGTTTTCAGAGCAGAGCCGGAAGGTGGGGCAGCGGAAGGAGTTTTTTAGTCCCGACCATGGCCTGGTGGCGGACCGGCGACCAATAGAAGAGGCCTCTTAAGATTCTTAGGGTGAGCAGGAGGGGTGACGGTACTCTCAGGTTGCATGAAGGTAATTTTGTGGGTCTCGATACCCAACTGGACATGGGAGTCAGAGAAGTCCTGTATAGAAAGTACCTCCTCTTCCTGGGCAGGTTCCTCCTCTACGTGTTCCTCCCCAAAAATGTCTGAGCGTCATCTGGAGTCTTAAGTACCGTTTCCAATCAACGTGCCTTTTTGGTCTCGAAACGTCTTCTTCGATCAGAATGATTTGCAGGCGTCACAGGTAGCCCCTTGATGATCGGAGAAGAGGCAGAGGTTACACATTAGATGTTGATCGGTGTGGGGAAATTTAGCATGACGCCAAGGGCAGAAACGGAATGGGGTCCTTTCCATCAGGTTGGCCTACCCATCAGTGCCGCGTGGTAAGGTAGGCCTGAGTTTGGCAAGGACGATCCAAGGGCACACGATCGGTGCCCAGATCGACAATTCAAAGGGAGCCCTAAGATGGAAAAGCCCGAATGAAAACAATACCATCACAAGAGGGTAAGATAGAGGAAAGATTTCCAACTGGAGCAAGTCAAAAGCCAAAATGAAAACACACACGTCCAAACAGGACGGAAGAGAGAATAGAATCTAACAAAGGAGTTGATGTCCATGCGCACTATCACCGAGAGGAGTCACTTGATGCATTAACTCAGAACACTTCTTTAAAGAAAAACAACTTACACTACTCCGGACCCAACACTAGATGGCAGGAGTATGCAGAGCATGTGTATCTATAGCCACATATTCCATCAAACACATTTTAGAAGAGAGATGCCTGGCTAGCAGTATGAAACGCTCAATCTCCACGCATGTAGGTGCACAACTGTGTCCTGCCACTGCAACAGGAGGTCCTTCCGAAGCAGCAGCCCAATTAGAGGACAGATGCTCATGGCTACAGTTTCTGGATTCTACACACTGCTTATTCAGTCCAGGTCCACTAGGATGATTTGGGCCCAGTCTTTCTTGAAAGGCCAAAGCAGGAAGGCATACGGAAGTTTAATTAGCCGAAGCTTTGACATTGTGTGTTCTCTGTGATGGCTAAAACATTAAGCCAGGGTTCTTCCCATTGCTGGAAGATGTCATGTGCCACTCCCGAATGCAGTTACCATTAGTGATCTTCTATATAACTTCAGCTGTGTTCATCCACCCTGGTGTTTAACGCTCCAGCCAGGTGTTGTACAACCAAGGAGATGCCCTGACAATCTATCAATTTCCAAAGGCACAACGCCTCCTGACACAAGACCTATGACCTAACTGTGTCCTGTTTATTTCAGTACCACTTGGAGGTAGTGTTGTCTTTTACATCTTGAACCTGTTCCCCCTTTATGTATGGGAGGAGCGCTTTCAGTGGCAACAGTATTGTCTACAGCTCCAAAAAAGTAATGTAGAGATGGGCTTCCGCTGGAGACCATCAGGCCAATAGTCTTTATCATTAGCTTGTTACCATAATAAACTTAGGCCTACTGTACCCTGCATGAGCTTTCCCACAAGGCAAACCTCAGACATACAGTTAAAAGATAATAAATGTGTAAATAAAATGATGACACGCAAAACAATATTCAAATCTTCCAAAGACCGTTAACAAGGAATATCAAAGTGCAGATCTTCTACTACAGGGTTGGTCAGAGCGGGAAATCAGGGAGGGAAACCAAGGCCTTTGCCTACTATTGTAATCTGTGAGAATGCATGTAACGCAATATTTGTCTGCAAGCTTTACCACAGAGGATAACAATCCACCATTGAAAATATATTGGCTCTAACAAGGATTTTCACGATAAAGTCAAGCCTAATGCGTTTGTAGCACATTTTTATAAGAAAAAGATTAGACAATCAACCAAGCCCATAGCTTTCATCACTGACTTGTTGCCATAACCAACTCAGGCTTTCTGTAGTGCATCGAGGGTTGTTAACAAGGCAAACAGTGTTAAGATTACAAATATGTACAACTTTATAGTTGTATAAACAATATACAACCCTTCCTAAATCAGCCCAGTAGGAGTTCTCGAAGTGCAAATCTACTACCCTAGGGTTTGTCACAGAGGTAACCAACACCAAAACCCTTGCCTACTATGGAAAACTATGAAATTCCATGCAATAAAGTACCTGCCTACAAGCTTTAACCCAGTGTAATACAGTCCATCTTTAACATCCCTTTGGATTTAACACATGATTTTCACCATGAATACAAAGGCCTACTGCCTTTGTCATAGATTTACATACAAAACATTCAGGCTTATATACGTTTTCAGTAACTTATCACAATAACCAACTCAGTTCTGTTGTATGGAGCGCAAGCTTTTCCACAAGGCAAAATGTGAGATAACAGCACTATTTTTCCAGAGTAAGCACACATCTAAGTCATATAAGTAGTAAGCAATATACAAATGTTAAACTGCAATACAATATTCCAGTAAAACAAGGAAGACTCCGTGGTTAAGGGCTTAGAGACTCTTGTAGCATGCAAAGCTCAAAGCCAGTTTTAGGGAGCAAGACTGACCATAAATGTTTACTTCTGCATTTTATTGTTTCCCCTATTCTGGTAGCAGGGTTATTAGGCTTAACTATTAAAAGGAGCTTCCTGTGGTTCACCTGAGTTTTTAATTGTAATCTGAATCTGTCAAAATGGCAGTTGGGACAAATAAGGGCAAATGTGGGTGTCTGTTGACAATATGACTTGGCAAGGGTTTCATGTCACAATGGGTGAACTAATTTTAGCTGTCACAGTGAATTCAGGTTCTCCTTTTAAAATAATTTAGTCATGAGTAGAATTTCCACCAGATGAAGCTACTAGTGGGTACTTCGCAACATACAGACCCGTACCAATTCCTGCACCGTATGTACCATATAATCGTCAAGTGATTCCCCCCCATTGAATCAAGATCATTATGGTTTGATGAAGCATTACCACATTTAATGGAATAGATTATAATCTATCGACTAAGCCTTCTAAAATTTGACTGCAGCTCAAGTACAACAGCTACTATTATAGCTAGTGACTGTATACAAACAACTTAGACACAACATATTATAGACTGTATGGACTAATATTAGGACTGCAGTAGTTGAAGTGGAAGCTCGTATGAAAACAATCACTCCACAGACTAACTGCAGGAAAGGGCAAAATGCCTACTAAGAAAGATGAAATTCTGTTTTGGATTGCTCCCAAAATGAATCAATTTGAAGCAGTCTAGCCTCAGACAACAATCCAAGGGAAGCATAGAATACTGACTATGGCCCCAAGTCAGGGTTTGGTGGACAGAGTAAAGGCAGGGTGTCAGAGGAGATCACATCTGCTACCCTGCCATTACTATGACTGCCAAATTTAGAGAAGTTCACCAGTCCAGTGAACATCTCCATACATTGGCAGGAACCACTATCATGGAGGTCCCTATCAATGTAGATCAGTTTGAGGGATGTCTCCATCAAATATGAAAGATGGCAGTTAAACGTTTCCAACGTTTTTATTTTATTTTCCCAAAACAGTCTCCCAAAGAGGGAGTTAATTTTGGAAAAATAAAAAACAAATGGTCTCCCAAGACCATGGGAGTTTCCTATCATGGTTTGGGAGTAATTTTTATTTTGCTGTCCCTAATCACCAGGATATCTGTTGGCAGTGACGGAGAGATAAAAAATCTGACCCCACTTACTTTAAGTAAAGCAGACGGTTGGATGGCTACTCCCTTGGGCCATTGGTGGCAGGTTTACGCTGATGCATAAAACTTGCAGGCCACCCACCTCTAAATTGGGCAGGCAGACAGAGGGTTTGGCAGAGAAGGCACTCTGTCAACCAATGCAACAGAGTACCCTCTCTGTCAAACTCTAAATTAGTTCCTATGTGCCTTCCACTGGAGATAGTGCCAACTGTAGAGGACTGCACTACCTGAGTAAGCATTTGTACTAGTATTTATACACCACATTGATACATCCTCTTTAGCTGTCTTAACAGATGTTCTGAAACAAATACAAAATGAACATGGAGTCCCTATGGTGGTTAATTCAGGCATGAAATTTAAGGATAACTTTGATGCTAGTTCTTCACTAGCTCTTAGTAGCGTTCAAAGGGGTGCGGTTTTGTTGGTCAAATGCCAGTGTCTTGCTTTGGTTCCTTTAAATGAGCGTGAATGTCAAATACCTAAAATTATTTCAGAATCTTATACATTTGTATATCAAGATGCCTTAGGTGCTTGCCCTCTAAAGCTACAAATCAAACCCAAGGCAGTGATTAAGGCAATTACGAGGGAGAAAACAACATGTACGAAAACACAGAGGGTTAAACAGAAGCAAGGTCTTGATCCCCACAACAGCTGGTATCCAGAGAGGGTGGTTATACTTTGAGAGATCGTGAAAAAATAAAAAAGCCTGTTTGGTATCATATAAATCAGTTGGAAGGGCACCAGCAATATTCCAGAAGAGAGACAATAAATTATCCATTCAGATTCTATCAATGTATCCTTTATTTTCTTTCATATGACGATCAACAGCCAATGCGTTTCATTCACCACATGTGAACTTCATCAGGGCATAGTATTTCATACAGGCAAAACCTGTTGTAATCCTTAATTCATATCCATTGTAAAGAGGTATATAATAATCTTCAGAATATTCCAAAATCAAACCCCTTAGTGTCACAAATGACTTCCAATACGAGTTACAAGTTTCAATCAGTTTGGCCATAATAAGCCGCTTGTGTCTTATTTACCAATATTTTTTTTTTTTTTTTTTTTTTTAACATGAACACCAGTGCACTATTTTTCAACAAATGAAACTTTCTACTGCTCCAAAACTAACAATTACTCCTTGCACGATCTCCAATAAATTCTTCAGTGTTGTATATCTCAACCATATAGGTCCACTGCTAAATGTCAATCAGTCTAAGTATTTAATGATTTCAATCTATTTGTGCTCTAGATTTCTTTGGTTTTTGTCACAAATAACTCACTGCCTGTGCAGTAATAAATGATTTTCAGAGCCTAGTAGCAGTCAACACATTTCATTTAAACAATAATCCAGAGTTTGCCACAAAAATATTTGCTAATGCCATGTCTGGTATTGAGTATAGCTGCTATTCTCGTCTCTGATCCATCCAGATTTGAACGAAATCACTGCAAGAGCCAACAGCACATTTAAGCAAGCCTTCACTATGAGGGTATTGGACATTGGATTGTCCATAACCTATATCAGGCTTAGCGAGCACTCAGTTTGCCTATGGGTGTATTAGATGACCAAAGACCATATGAAATGTTGTTCTGGGTACCCACTTATGTACTGTACTGTAATAGTATTTATATAGCGCTTACTACCCCTGACGAGGCGTCGAAGCGCTTTTCGGTAAGTAGCATGCTACTCTGGAACCCAACAAGAATTAGTGATGGATTAGTATCGGGAAATATGAGTACAGTTTTAGTATTATTATTGACCGGAGTAATGGAGGGGTGGAGGAGGAAAGAAATCCAGAAGTGTTAATTGGGAGTATATCCCTCATTTACTCAACCAAAAGGCTTGGGATGAGTAAAGGGGGATGGAGGAGGGAAGTGTGGGGAAGGGTTATGGAGAGCACAGTAGCCGGGTGAGATAAATGAGGGAGAATTTAGTAGGGTTGTGTGGGAGGTCATAGTAGTAGAGTGAGGTTTGGTGAGTTAGATGTGGAAGCGGAGGGAAGAGGTTAGGCAGAGTTATTTAGGAGATGAAAGTAGTAGAAAGGATTTGGGATGAGTCAGAGTGGGAATGGTGGATAATTTGATAGAGACATGACATTTGATGATGGGTAGATAAGTGTGATAAGATGAGCAGGGATTCATAGATATCCAGTATAACAACCCATCCAGGAGCCATGCAATGACCCACGAACATGCCAAGCACAGAAACATACACATACATGAATACACATATATGTACATACACTACATTATTAGAACCATGGGTAAATATATAAGGTGTAAGTACCTAGGGTACCCACTACAAACCAGGCCAGCCTCCTACAATAGTACTTCCGTTCGGTTCACAAAAGGCTACCAAGAACACAGTTTTAGACAGAGGTTTAGTGATCTTAGTTTAGAGTTTATGGGGTGCTTAAATATCAACTCCTGGCAAAAGATTTCAAAATTACAGTACATGGTGTGGGGTAGCAAATTTAGACATGCATACAGTTTACAGGACGGATGTGTAGAAGTGTGCAGATTATATTGGCAGTTCTCACATTTACAAGAGGCTCAGGAGACTGGAAAGCCTGATCAAATACCTCATACTAAATTATCAGTATTCCCCTTAGAATTTTTATGTGGCTACCCATTCAAATTGCCGGCTTCAGCTTCTGGTAAGACTTGTGTAGACCAGAGTGACCTCAATCAGTTTAGTGCCAACATTTGCCCTAGTCATTCATTCATATATATTGCAGTTTTCTAGCATGCAGACAAGACTTAAATTGGGGGGCGTGGGTCAAATAGCTTTACACAGAACCTAATTACAAGTGAGAACCAACACATCAAAACGTTGGACTGTTTTTTTAATAAGGCCATTTCCATGGCTCTATATAGACTTATCACAGGTGACTGCGATACAGAAGTAACTGATATTTTGATCCTCTTTAGAAGGTTTTGAAGAAATTCTTTTGGCACACACTCAGGCAAGGGTCGTCAAAGTGTTCTTTTCATTTGGAAGGCTGTAGCTCAGTAAGGAGGATACAATATGTTCAGTTTACACAAGGCTAACATAGGCACATAATGCACTGGGAGAAAGATTTAGTCACACTGGTGCCAGATTTAGAACTATCTGAAAAGGAAGTGTGTCAGAAAGTAGCCTTTTTCTAGCATGGTTACCCCCACTTTTGGCCATTTTATGAGTGTGTGTGTCAGTGTGTTTTGCCTGTCTTACTGAGATCTTGCTAGCCAGGACCCCAGTGCTCATAGTGTGTGGCCTAATGTGTGTGTTGTCAGCAGTGCGTAACTGTGTCACTGAGGCTCTGCTAACCAGAACCTCAGTGCTTATGTTATCTCTGCTTTTACATCTGTCACTATAGGCTAGTGACTTCATTTCCTAATTTCATTTGATACACTGCCCCCCCCCCCATAAGTCCCTAGTATATGGTACCCAGAGAATTGGGGTTCCAAGAGATCCTTAAGGACTGCAGCATTTCTTTTGGCACCCATAAGGAGCTCAGACAAACACTTTCACAGGCCTGCCATTGCAACCTGTGTGAAATAGTGCACACATTATTTCACAGCCATTTTCACAGCACCTAAGTAACTTATAAGTCACCTATATGCCTAACTTTCATTTACTGAAGGCTAGGTGCAAAGTTACTAAGTGCGAGGGCAACCTTGTCCTAGCAAAGGTGCCCCCACGCAGTCCAGGGCCAAATACCCGGATTTTGTGAGTGTGGGGACGCCATTACACGTGTGCACTACATATAGGTCAATACCTATATGTAGCTTCACAATGGTAACCCCGAATATGGCCATGTAAGGTGTCTCAGATCATGGAATTGTCCCCCCCCATTCGAAATCTGGTATTGGGGAGCCAATTCCATGTGTCCTGGGGGCTTCACCATGGACCCCCAGTACTGCCAAAACCAGCTCTCTGAGGCTGGCACTGCAGCTACAGCTGCTGCCATCTCACAGGCAGGGTTCTGGCCTCCTGGGGTCTGAGCAGCTCAGTCCCAGGAAGGCATAACAAAGCATTTCCTTTGGGACAAGGGTGTTACACTTAAGGTCCTGCTGTCCAAATTTGGAGGAGGTAAGAACTTGCCTTCCCCATTTGCGACAGTACCCCTGTGCACCGCATCATCTTCATCTCCTGGGGCCTCTGTGCACTATTTGCAAGAATCCTTCGTGCACAGCCTGGCCCAAGTCCTCAGCACTCTATCCTGCGACGCTCAACTCGCTAAGTTGTCATCCGGCAGTGTGGGACCTTCTTTTTTAGTGCTGCACCAACCACAATTTGCACCTTCTTTGTCACCGTCTCCTGGGACCTCCGTGGGTGGTGCCTGGTCATCTGTGGGTTCCTTCCAGTGTTCGGAGCCCCCTCTGCCTCCTCAGTCCGAGTTGAGGCCACCAGGTCCCTCCTGGGTCCAGGCAGCGCCACTTTGACGCAGAATGTGACTTTGATTGAACCAAGGCTTGTTGACAAATCCAGCACCGAAACTCGCCTGCATCCAACATCTTTCCGTGGCGCATGCATTGCATCCCCTAGGAACCCACAGCCACCTTCCTTTGGTGCATTTCTGCAGTCTTCGTCCAACCGGGGACTCTTCTTTTGCACCCTCTTCTAGGTTGGCTGGGGCTTCTGTCCTTCCTCGAACTTTTTCTGACTTCTGGACTTGTGCTCCCCTCTTTTCAGGTCTTCAGGTCCAGGAATCCACCATTTGCTGTTTGCGGTCTTGCTTGGTTCTTGCAATAACTCTAATCACGACTTGTAGGGTGTCCTAAGGAAACTTGCAGTACTTTACTCCTGCTTTCCTGGGCTCTGGGGTGGGGTATTTTACTCACCTTTGTGATTTTCCTACTCTCCCAGCGATTCTCTACAGACTACACTTGTCTAGGGGTAATTCGTGATTTACATTCCACTTTCTTAGTATATGGTTTCTGTTGCCCCTAGACCTATTTTCTCCCATTGCATTTAATAGCATTTCCTATTGTTTGCACTATCCTATGTCTAATTACTTACCTTATTTTGGTGTCTAGTGTATATATTGTGTATAATACTAAGGACCCCCAGAAGGAGTATTGTCTCCAAGGTATTTTTGGCCTTGTGTCACCAAAATAAACTACCTTTATTTTTGGTAACACTGAGTACTGTCTTTACTTGTGTATAATTACTGTGTAACTATAAGTGATTTGCAGGAGCTTTCCATGTCTCCTCGTCCAGCCTAAGCTGCTCTGCTACAGCTACCTCCATCAGCCTAAGCTGCTAGAACAGTACTACATTTCACTAATAAGGGATAACTGGACCTGGTATAAGGTGTAAGTACTCAAGGTACCCATTACAAACCAGGACAGCCTCCTACACAGTCGCAAATTCATTCACCTGACTACATCTCACGCATCAATATATGCAGACTATCCAAGATGTGATACGGAAACAAGCAAACAAGAAGAGTATTTTCCACTCTGCCACTGAAGGTTAACCTGCTGCTTTCAACAGGCGACTTCCAAAGCTGACAATTATTCCATAAAGGGATCCCTGAAAAAGTACCATCTGTACAGTCCGACAGAGCTCTCTGCCACCACTTGGGGTAGAAAGTACTCACACAGCGATCCTGTTGCCATTGGCTGGTGCTAAAAACAGGAAGGTGTTGATCAATCTTATAATGAGGTATCAAATGGCCGATTCTATTCAGCGACCCGTAGCGGTTACCAAGTGCCTCCTGATTAGTCCAGCACGTCAACCTGTTCTGGAGTTAAGCTATGAAGTGATCAGCCATGCTGAAATCTCCAGTCTTGTTCAAGGGACTGGTGTAGGAGGCTGGCCTGACCTGGTGGTACTTACACCCTGTGCCAGGTCCAGTTATCCCTTATTAGTAGAATAGAGGTGTTTCTAGCAGCTTAGGCTGATAGAAGGTAGCTATGGCAAAGTAGCTTAGGCTGAACTAGGAGCCATGCAAAGCTCCTACTATACCACTTATATCATATAGCACAATATCATAAGAAAACACAACACTCAGAGTTACTAAAAATAAAGGTACTTTATTTTTATGACAATATGCAACAAGTATCTCAGTGAGTACCCTCAGTTAGAAGGTAAGTGTCTTATCCAGGTGACTGGTTGACACCTGTTTGGTACACGTCTATAAGGACCCTCAATGAAGGACCACATGCCAATTACGATTACAATTTAGCTTTACTAGAATTTCAGGTGAATATATGTATTTAGCACATCAACAATAGTAGAATAAGAATAGCAATGAAAAAGCATCTATTTATATATGAGTACACTACAAAGAGTATCTATGTATATATATATATATATATATATAAGCAAAGAGTTAATTGACAGATATAAGCTTTGATTAACTGTATACCAAAATGCATCACACTATGATGTTCAGGAAGCAAAATATAAACGAGTTGAATACTTCAGATAAGCTTTGATTTACTACACACCAAAATGCATGTTTCAATTACTGCAGCAGGCTCACACTACGATGTTCAGAAAGCAAAATATAAACAAGCTGAATACTTCAGATTATAAACACAGTGCAAGCATAATAATCAATCATAATAATAGAGCACAGAAACAAAAGCCTTTCATCCCTGTGTGGAACTTAACTTAGTCCACGAAATGCTGGGAAGCCCTCTACCGCCTGCTTGGACCTCTCTCCCCCTCAAGCGTCACGGTCTCTGAACAGCAAAACAGGGAGGCAGCGCTGGGCCATGGCAGCTTTCACAACCCCATCTGCGAGCTTCAAATCCCTCACCCGCACTTCAGTGCTTAAATAACTCGAAGCTTGGATTCTATCTCTTTCTGGCCTTTCTAGCTATGTTATCAGCACTTGGCTGCTCTGCCCTTCCCCAGCCTTTGTTTTCATTCCATCTTCTCCCTGAACTCTTGTTCTCAAGGTTGAGACGGAGTCTTCTACACAAACAAGCTTGAAAATAATATCATTAACTGTTCCACGTTGTTCGGAGGTTTCAGCAGGCATCACGCTCATCTACACTGCTCAAGCTAATTAACCCTTCAAGTCACAATGTCTTCCACACCTTTCCCTATACTGATCTGTAAGTAATATACACAAGTTATATGTACACCAACACAAAACAGCTAAGTAAGAGTAAGAAAAGTAATGCAAACAGTGTAGAATTACAATAGGATGCAATAGGTGAACATAGGTCTAGAGGCAACACAAACCGTATACTCCAAAAGTGGAATGCGAATCACGAATGGACCCCAGACCTATGGGAGATTGTAGAGGAGCGCTGGGACTGTAAGAAAACAGTAAGGGTGTCCAAGATACCCCACCCCAAGACCCTGAAAAGTAGGAGTAAAGTACACCTACTACCCCAAAAGGACACAATAGTCGTGATAGGGGGATTCTGCAAGAACCACAAACGCCAGCAAAGCACTGAAGACGGATTCCTGGACCTGAGGAACTGCAAGGAAAGGGGACAAAGTCCAAGAGTCACGATAGTGTCCAGGGGGGGCAGGAGCCCAGGAAACCCCGGATGAAGGTGCAAGGAAGCTGCCTCCAGATGGAAGCTTAGGATTCTGCAACAACGAAGAGCTAGGAACTTCTCCTTTGGATGGAAGGTGTCCCACGGCGTGCTGAAAGTTGCAGAAGTTTTCCCACGCAAAAATACCGCAAACAAGCCTTGCTAGCTGCAAGAGTCGCGGTAGAGGTTTTTGGGTGCTGCTGGGGACCAGGAAGGACCAGGATGTCACCCCTTGGAGGAGGAGACAGAGGGGGCGCTCAGCAACTCAGAGAGCCCCCACAGAAGCAGGCAGCACCTGCAGAAGTACTGGAGCAGGCACTTAGAAGATCTGAGGACAGTGGTTGACTCAGTCACAAAGGAGAGTCCCATGACGTCGGAGTCCAACTCAGAGGGTTGAGCACTGCAGCATGGAGTGCTGGGGACCCAGGCTAGGCTGTGCATGAAGGAATCTTTGGAGGAGTGAACAGAAACTGGAGCAGCTGCAAATCACGCAGTACACAGGTTTGCAGTCTAGCATGGGGAGGCAAGGACTTACCTCCACCAAACTTGGACTGAAGGATCACTGGACTGTGGGAGTCACTTGGATAGAGATCCTGTGTTCCAGGGACCACGCTCGACAGATGAGAGGGGACCCAGAGGACCGGCGATGCAGTCTTTCGGTGCCTGCGTTAGAAGGGGGAAGATTCCGTCGACCCACTGGAGATTTCTTCTTGGCTTCCAGTGCAGGGTGAAGGCAGGTGACCCCCAAAGCATGCACCACCAGGAAACAGTTGAGAAAGCCAGCAGGATAAGGCGCTACAATGTTGCTGGTAGTCATCTTGCTAATTTGTTGCGGTTTTGCAGGCGTCCTGGAGCATTCAGCGGTCGATCCTTGGCAGATGTCGAAGAGGGAAATGCAGAGGAACTCTGGTGAGCTCTTGCATTCGTTATCTGAAGAATACCCCAGAGGAGAGACCCTACATAGCCAGAAAAGGAGGTTTGGCTACCAAGAAAGGAGGATTGGCTCCCACGAAAGGTAAGAGCTTATCAGAGGGGGTCTCTGACGTCACCTGCTGGCACTGGCCACTCAGAGCAGTCCAGTGTGCCCCCAACACCTCTGTTTCCAAGATGGCAGAGGTCTGGGACACACTGGGGGAGCTCTGGGCACCTCCCCTGGGAGGTACTGGTCAGGGGAGAGGTCACTCCCCTTTCCTTTGTCCAGTTTTGCGCCAGAGCAGGGCTGGGGATCCCTGAACCGGTGTAGACAGGCTTATGCAGAGATGGGCACCATCTGTGCCCATCAAAGCATTTCCAGAGGCTGTGGGAGGCTACTCCTCCCCAGCCCTTCACACCTATTTCCAATGGGAGAGGGTGTAACACCCTCTCTCAGAGGAAATCCTTTGTTCTGCCTTCCTGGGCCAGGGCTGCCTAGACCCCAGGAGGGCAGAATCCTGTCTGAGGGGTTGGCGGCGGCAACAGCAGCAGCTGCAGTGGAAACCCCGGAAAGGAAGTTTGGCAGTACCCGGGTTCTGTGCTAGAGACCCGGGGGGTCATGGAATTGTCCCCCCAATACCAGAATGGTATTGGGGTGACAATTCCATGATCTTAGACATGTTACATGGCCATGTTCGGAATTACCATTGTGACGCTATACATAGGTAGTGACCTATGTATAGTGCACGCGTGTAATGGTGTCTCTTCACTCGCAAAGTTCGGGGAATTTGCCCTGAACGATGTGGGGGCACCTTGGCTAGTGCCAGGGTGCCCAAACACTAAGTAACTTGGCACCTAACCTTCACCAAGTGAGGGTTAGACATATAGGTGACTTATAAGTTACTTATGTGCAGTGAAAATGGCTGTGAAATAACGTGGACGTTATTTCACTCAGGCTGCAGTGGCAGGCCTGTGTAAGAATTGCCTGAGCTCCCTATGGGTGGCAAAAGAAATGCTGCAGCCCATAGGGATCTCCTGGAACCCCAATACCATATACAAGGGACTTATAGGGGGGGGGGGGGGCAAGTGTCCCAATTAGAATTGGAATATGGAGTCACTAAACTATAGTGACAAATGTGGTAAGTAGAGAGAGCATAAGCACTGGAGTTCGGGCTAGCAGAACTTCAGTGACGCAGTTAAGCATACTGACAACACACATACATAAGCCACAAACTATAGTTTGCGACGACCGCGCTTTGCATCTTCTTTGTCCCCATGTTCTGGGACTCTCGTGGGTGCTGCCTGGTCTTCGCAGGGCTCTCTGAAGTGCTGAGAGTCCCCTTTGCCTCCTCAGTCCCAGTTGAGACACCCAGGTCCCTCCTGGGTCCAGGCAGCTTCCTTTTGATGCAAACTGCGTACTTGCTTGAACCAAGGTTTGTTGGCGGAATCCAGCGATGCAAACAGCCTGCATCCAACAACTCTAGGTTGGCAGGGGCTCCTGTCCTTCCTGGACTCTTATTCAACTTCTGGACTTGGTCTCCTCTCTCCACAGGGCTTCAGGTGCAGGAATCCATTGTTTGTTGCTTGCAGTCTTGCGTGGTTCTTGCAAAATCTCTTATCACGACTTGTAGTGTGTCCTGAGGAAACTTGCTGTACTTTACTCCTGCTTTCCTGGGCTCTGGGGTGGGGTACTTTACTTACCTTTGGTGTTTTCCTACACTCACAGTGCCCCTCTATACACTACAGTTGCCTAGGAGAGAATTTGTGACTGGCATTCCACTATTTTAGTATATGGTTTGTGTTGCCCCTAGGCCCATTGCAATCTATTGTATTTTCTACTGTTTGCACTGTTCTGTGACTGTTTACTCACCTGATTTTGGTTACTAGTGTATATATTGTGTATAATACTTACCTCCAGAAGGAGTATTGACTCTAAGATATTTTTGGCCTTGTGTCACTAAAATAAAGTAGCTTTGTTTTTGGTAACACTGTGTATTGTCTTTACTTGTGTACAAGTACTGTGTAACTCTAGTGGTATTGAAGGAGCTTTGCATGTCTCCTAGTTCAGCCTAAGGTGCTCTGCTGTAGCTACCTCTATCAGCCTAAGCTGCTAGAACACTGCTTGCATTTCACTAATAAGAGATAACTGGACTTGGTATAAGGTGTAAGTACCTAAGGTACCCACTAGAAACCAGGCCAGCCTCCTACACTCTGACCGCATGATTCTTTGAGCACTTTTTGAACTGGGATTGAACCTCTCTCAGAAAGACCTCTGTGCTGCACCATAAGACCCATCTGGACTGCTCTTCGGTTGTGGCCCTGTTACCTGCTGCTGCTGGGTGGCATAAAGGTCTCACTGGATTGTTTTTCTGCTTGTTGCCCTGTTGTCAGGTGCTCCCTGACCGTGGAGGACCCAGGCACCACAAGGACTATAAGGAGGAACCGCCACCTACTTAGCTGTGCTGGCCTGCCTGCCCCCTTTGAGACCCCCAAGTGCCTCAAAAAGAGCCCAGCGCATAGAGAGCGATTCTTTCATGCTCCTTGGCTCCCCTAAACAGAGCGCATAGTGAGCCCTTTATATAGTCACTTCCTTTTTAGACTGGAGCGAGAAGAGTGCATGACTCGCTCCTATTACGTAGTAGGTGCTGCTGTGTTGCTCTCTGGCCATCCTCTTGCAACCTGAGGCTATAGTCAGTGCCTCCGACTAGCCCGTGCAATGCCCTTCATCCTGCCTTCAGTCGAAGGGCTTCCGCAACGGGAGAAACTTCCTGGACCCAGCATGTGGTGAAGCTGTACCACCACCACTGCAGGCCCAGGGAATCCTCCGAGCATCGCCAAGGGCAGGATGGCTGCAGGGGTTTTGGCTGGCCTCAAACAGGGCCCGTGTTGTTGAGGTTAAGGATTCCTGGGAGGGCGGAAGTAAAGGAGGGGAGGGGGAGAAGTAAGGGAGGGGAGATGGAGGGAGTAAAGGAGGGGAGAGGGAGGGAGTAAAGGAGGGGAAAGGAAGGAAAGGAGGGGGAAAAGGGAGGAAGGGAAGCGTGGGGAGAGGGAGGAAGGGAGAGGAAGGAAGGGAGAGGAAGGAGGAAAGAGGAAGGCTGCCGCAGCTCCGTCCCGCACGACTTTTGGCCAGCATGTTTCCTTGCAGCCAGGGGCTGGCCAGGAAGTGAGGCTTGTCAACTTTGCCCTGCACCTGAGCCAGTTCTGTGTGGTAATCCCCCCAGGAATCCTGAACCACAACAACACGGGCCCTGTTTGATGCCCGCTGACACCCCTGCAGCCATTTACTATATGTTAAAAAAAAAAAAAAAAAAACATAAAAATTCACTGAAAAAAACAAAGGTTACAGGGACATTATAATTAGAAAATAGAATTTTGAAAAAAACATAGAAATTCACTTTAAAAAAACAAAGGTTACAGGGACATTATAGTTAGGTTCACATTTTAAATGTAGGAAACCATAAAAATTCACCAGTAACTATAACTCGTGCCCTAAGGTAACTGTAACTCACTCCCTCGTTAAGCACTGCTAATTACCCCACAAATTATGGCACTCATGACATCTTTGATAACATAATTGATAATATCAATCTAATATTTGCAGGAAACTTTTTGACGAAAGAAATGTGCATGGCGAGGACGCGAGTTATAGCTACCTTAGGACACGAGTTATAGTTACTTAAGGTAACTAACTATAACCAGTGAATTTCTATGATTTCAATGTGAGCAACAGAGGAACTATAATGTCCCTAAACCTTTGGTTTTTCAAGTGACTATATATATATATATATATATATATATATATATATATATATATATATATATATATATATCTATATATACACACACCTATTTTTATACAATACTGTGTGGGGACTCTTGTGTTGTGCATTCATTTTGTTACTGGTGTGAGCGAGTTGAACAAATGCTTTACACTTGACCTTTGGAGATAAGCCTGACTACTCTGTGCCAAGCTACCAGGGGTGAGCAAGGGCTATCTTTGGTGTGTAACTTAGTTCCCCTGACTAGAGTGGTGAGTTCTGCCTGGCTGAGCTGCATGCCCTAGATACATGCTTCCATTATTTTAAGAACAACTGGACCTATGTTTGATTAAGTCACCTTTGATCATTGCAGCTTTCAATCTTGAGAGCAGAAGCTTTTATTTCATTAGTAAGACATACATGACCCAGCCTTCTATCCATTGTAGGGAGGGAGAGGAGTTAAACCGCTGTGAGGAATTGGGTTGTTGGTTGACTGGAGAGTGAGCCCTGCTCAAGCAACAACTACAATCCCTTACAAGGTAAACCACAAGAGTCACAAACTTAACCAGTGCTGAACCCTGGTTAGCTTGGCACAAAAAGCAGTCAGGCTAACCTTAGAGGCAATGTGTTAAGTCTTTATGAGGTACACAAAGAGCAGCACATGGAAAACACAACACAATACAAATCCCAAACCAATGTAGAAAAATAAGAGAACATTTTAATAAATTATTTGACAACAAAACAATGAAAATCCAATGAGTAGAACCTGATTTTTTAAAGTTTAAGGTTCAAAATATCAAGTCCTCAGTTTTAGAAAATGACCACCTGGGCACCTTTAGCATCAGAACCAATAGTCCAGGAATGGAGGGAGATCCCTTGGGGGTGCAAGACTCACTCAGGCTGGGTCCAGTTGTAGGTTTAGGATGGTGGTAGTCTGGTGTGTCCCTGTGGGTCAAAACAGGACACCAGCTGAACAAGCCATTAAAGTCACTTCTGGAGCCCTGGGTGTAGGTGGTGATGCAGGGCTCTGTCGCAGGGCTGGTCTCTGAGGTTCCAAGCATGCTCCAGAAAGCAAAGCACTCCTTCCAGGTACAGCAGCAGTCTGTCAGAGTGCACAGCAGGTCACAGCAGCAGGTAGTCCTCCAAGAGTCCTTCTACAGGTCCAGTAGAGAACTGAGGAGCAGGTCTGAGAGCACTCTTTTTATACCCTGGTGCCCTACTCCTATAAGTTAGGAGACATTTCCCGAAGGGTTCTCTGAGGTTCCAGGAACTTCCTGCCTCCCCTGCCCTGGCTGGCTGCACTGAAAATACAGAGTTATTACCCCTATTGTGTGGTGGCAGAGCTCAGCCTATTCAGTTGCAAGTGTGACTGTGCTTAGCTCTGCCCCTCCATCAAGTCAGTTAATGGCCTATTCAGGCTCTGCTAATGCCTCTATTTTATGACTATCTGGGGGGGAATTCACTGTATCCCAACTGTCAGTACAACCCAGTCAGTTGGCCTAAGGCAGGTTACAGGTACAAAGGGCTAAGGGCAGGAAAATGACAACTGTTTCAAAGTGACATCTTCAAACTTGTAATGATAAATCCGGCTTTACCATTAAAGAGGATTTATCATTACAAGTTCATAGGTACCAAACATGACATATTTACCACCTCTGGTTTAGCAATTACAACTTATTAATTTTAATAAGGAATCCCCAATGTTACCCATGGGAGGGGTAGGCTTCTCAGTAGTGAGAAAACCAATTTGGGAGTTTTACACTACTAGGACAAGTAAAACTAAAAAGTACATGGCCAACCTTTTAATTACACACATCCTGCCCTATGGGATACTTAGGGCTTACCTTTGCGGTCACTTATATGTAACAAAAGGGGAGTTTAAGGCTTGGCAAGGAGATTTACATACCAAGTCAACATGGCAGTGGGACCCTGCCTTCAGGCTGCAATGGCAGGCCTGGGACATGTTTTAAGGTGCCACTTAAGTGGGTGGCACAGTAAGTGCTGCGGGCCCACTGATAGCATTTAATTAAAAGGCCCTGGGTATATGGAATACCACTCTCCAAGAGACTTATATGTGAATTAAATATGCCAATCAGTTAAATGCCAATCAAACCATGTCTAGGGGTCTGAGCACATGCACTTTAGCACTGGTTAGCAGTGGTAAAGTGCACATAGTCCTAAGGCCCCAGACCAAATGGAGGCAAGCAAGCTAACAGTTTGATGAAATACCACCCTATGGCTGACATGTCTAACAGCCGCTCTCTGGCTATACACAGCCCAGTGATAATAAGGGTCATAAATACAAAGAATGTGGTCCAGCATGGTAAATTCATTTTGATACCCACCATATTCTGTTGGAAATGGCCCTTTCTGCAGAGTTATGCCATAACCTTTTGCCTTTCTCCTACTATTTTTCTGGACATTTTTTTGTTGGGCTTATGACTCTGGGGACTTTACCAATGCTAACCAGTGCTAAGGTGCATGTGCTTCTCACCTAAACCATGGTAACATTGGTGCCTTTACAGTTGACACATTTAATTTACATGCAAGTCCCTTGTAAAGTGGTATACCAGTTCCTAGAGCCTGTAAACTGAATGCTAATAGTGGCAGCACTGATTGTGCCACGCAATTAAGTAGCCCCCTAACGTGTCTCAGGTCTGCCACCGTAGAGACTGTGTGTGCAGTCTCACTGCCACCTCGACTTGGCATTTAAAACCTGTTGCCATTTCTCAAAGTCGGTTTTCATTACTGTGAGGCCTGCCCCTCTCATAGGGCAGCACTGGAAATTCCTTATACTACTTTTAAGATGCAATTCCTAATCTGAGAAGAGTAGCTGCATCACGCTTAGTACCACTGGAACGGCAATAAAAAAATACTCTTTACTGGTAAAATCAGATTTATTATTACTATTTTAGAAATGCGACTTTTAGAAAGTGGGCATTTCTCTGCACTCACTGCCCGGTGCCCCCGCAGTCTATCTCTAATACACATCTGGCCAGGGGTAGGTGACAGCTACCCTTGTGCATTCCTCTTCAGACACCCACAACACAGGATACTCAGCTACATCAGCATTCATTTGCATACTGATGGGTCTTCCTGGGGATGATTGCCTCCCACTGTTAGTCTGGAGCTGAGGCTGACCTGAAAGTGGTACCTGTGCACTTCACAAGAACTCTTTGTAATCACCGCCCACACATCAAAGGCACTTTTCACTGTAAGTACTGAGTTCATGACCCACAAAAATCAATACACTTCTGGACTTAAAGAAACACTGCTGGAGTAAAGACTGCAGTGTGCCAGAACTGCCACTCTGCCGGGATTTATTGCACACAGGCCCTACTAAACCTTTGCCACTCGTTGCTTCAATCAACCCGAGCGGCCTTGCCCAACTTGGCCGTGTGCAGCTTCGATCACCTGAAGCAGCCCGATAGGCATCACTGCCCATGTGCTCTATGCACCTGGAGCGGCCCTGCTTAACCCAGCCACCTCACCATTCTCCTGTGGTCTCCACCTGCTTCCCTGGCGACCGTGCCCACGAATCACCAATCTGCTCCTCAAGAAGAATACAGCCAGGATGGGACTGTAAGATCATCACACACTTGTGCCGAGGAGTCCCCGGCACCACCTCTTTAATCTCATCATTGGATATCAACCTTGTTTTATTTTGAGTCTCCACAGCAAACAATTAACCATTTACGAATTGGATCTGTATTGTGCCGATCTTAAATTAACCAGATAAACAGGCTTTATTTTTCTACATCCGTGTGGCATCTTTTTATGGTGTACCTCATGTGGTTATTTGTGTGTATTGCACAAGTACTTTACACATCGACTTCTAAGTTAGGCTTGCTTGCTCTGCGCCTAGCTACCATAGCATGAGCACAGGCTAATTTATATTGTGTCATTGTCTTGTCCCAACTAGGATTGTGGTCCCTACTTGGACAGGGTGCCCTATACGAGTTAAGTATTGTTCAATAAAATGAAATGAAAGCCAGATTTATAAAGCACTTGGTTACTCGCAGGAGTGTCCCAGCGCTAAAACAGTAAAAGGTGGTAGATGATTACTACACGTAGTATTGAGAAAAAAGCCAAGTTTTAAGCATCGTTTTTAAAATGATGCTCAGAGTCAGTTTAACAACGGTGCAGAGGGAGTTTATTCCAAACCAAGCATCCCAAATAAGAAGTGGCTGACTGTTTTCAAATGGTGGATCCTGGGGACTTGCACAATAGTCTGTTGGAAGAACGCAGTTTCCTGTAAGGGAGTATGAATGTATCCTGGATGACTGATATCTCGGGCCCTTTTCATGTAACGCGTCAAAAGTAGGATTTTGAAAAAAAAAAAAAGTTTGTTCAATGGGAGCCAGTGCAAGGCCTCAAGTTGTAAGGAAGTATGACCCCTCAACAGGAGCAAATGCGTTTTGCATTACCTGCAATTTATTTACTAGGTAATGTGGACGACCAGAATAAAGGGCATTTCCATGGTCTAGCCTAACCATAAGGGTAAGAATCACTGGTTTTCTGGCCTGAAGAGAGAGAGAAAATGCAAAAACATTTGACAGTGCCTAAAAGGCCCACACATGTTCCTAACAGTATTTATTTTGATTTTGAAAGGACATCTGTTTGTCAGTCTCGACTCCCTGATTCTTGACCACCTAGATTTGTGGGCCTGGAAACAAAACTCCATCTGGGGAGTGAATTTGCTAGTCTAGAATCAATAAAGGAAAGAACAACAACCTCCGTCTTATTTGCCGAACAATTTAGTTAGTTCAATTCAATTTAGTTAGTTCAATTCAATTTGGTTGATTCAAGCACAGATATTTAAAAACTGCAGTAAAACAAGGTTTGATGTTGTCTGGGGTGGTAGCCACCTTTTTTAAATCAAAAGAAAAGTTGAGTATTGTCAGCCTGGGAAATTATTTTGACCCCTAAAGACTCTACCAGATAAGCTAGCAGGTCGAGCCCAGGGGGCTCCCACGGAGTTTTCTTGTGCCTGAGGGGTATGGGGGCATCCATACTTCCACATCCCTACATTCCAAGAAGGACTTCAGCCGGTTCAGTGCCACCCCGCAGATCCCTATGTCCTGAAGGAGAGAAAGAAGCCCAACACGAGGTACCCTATAAAAAGCAGCTGATGGATCTAAAAGGATCAGTACAGCCTTGCCTCCTGCATCTAGAGTATTTCTGACAAGGTCAGTCACTTCCAGTAAGGCCGCCTCTGTGCTAAAATTAGGCCTGAAACTAGACTGGTTGGGGTGTTGCAAATCATTAGAATCTAAATAACTGTAGCGTTGTTGATTAGCCCATTTTTCCAATAACTAAGACAAGGCCAGCAGGAGAGATTTAGGGCTATAATTCCTATGCACATTAGGATCAGTGGTCCTTTTTTAAAAGAAGTAGGATTTTTGCCCGTTTCCAAAAACAGGGGACCTGAGCTGTGGACAAAGAATAATTCAAAAGTGCATTAACCACCGGTTCAATGTCTTCCGCCCCCATGGATAAAAGAGAGGGAGGATGTGTGTCCGACACCGATCGCGATCCCGATCCTGATTTCAGATTTAAAAAGGCTAACATAGTGTCTTCTGCTGAAATGGAATCAATGGAAAGTCATGAACAGTACACTTTTAAAAGGTGCTGTAGTGACAATATCTGAGCCAGGAACCAACAGCCTTGTCGGGTTCAAGGTGGTTTGTTTTTCATAGATTTTATTGTGGAAAAAAGCAGCCAGTTGTTCACGCCACTTAACTGAGGGTTCCTTGCTTCTTACACGAGCTTTTGGCTCTGATTTTTTTTTTATGAGTTTAAAGATTTCGCTTGATTTATTGCCGGCTTCATTAATCATGCCTTCATAATATTCCCTCTTAGCTGATTTGACCAAAACCTGATATCTCTTGAGGGCCACCTTGTATTTAGCTTTTTTTTCTATTTTGTAATGTTTGCGCTCATTCCTTTCAACCTTTTTGCAAAATGTTTTCTCCCGCTTCTAACTACATGAATTACCCCCCCAACATTAGTGCCAATTTTTTCATGGTGTTGCAAATCTCATTGTCTACCACTATGGCGTCTGATTCAACTGAAACCTTGAAGTACTGGGGCTGAGTCTTTCAGGGCAATTAAGAGTTCACTCTGAATAACCGTAGCATACTGTCTGACTGGACCAAATGTTTAACTGTTTTTTGGATTAGACTGCATAAAAGTTGGCTAACTGAATTGAATTAAATACCAGTCTACAATTCCCACAGATGAGAGCAGCTAGCACACATGCACATCAGCAGCCTTTTCCTACATCTACATCTAGGGGATCTGGAATTTGTTCTAATGTTCCATTTAATAGCTTATTGGATGTATAATAAAGCATGTCAGTAGTCTTAAATTGCTGTAATTTCAATATGGCGGAGATATATAGCTGATGGGCATACTGAAGGCTTGCATAATTTCTTCTAGAGGGGAGATACCCATTCCACTTTAATAGTCCATTTATAAGCCAGATCCACTAAATCATCCATCATCCTTTATAGTAGCACAAGAAGCGTCCAGCTCTCTCCCTCATGCACTTCTCGACTGCACTTCGTGTTGCTGTCACCCTCGTGTTGCAAGATGTCTTTCAAGACTCCCTCCCTCTCCCATGTACCATATGTTGCTTTCTTATGTGTCTATCCCACCAGCCCCTATGTTGCTCTCCCTTTTGTGCTGCTTTTCCCCTCTCCCCAACCACTCCTGGCTGCCCCTTCATCCCACCAACACCTCCATTTTTTATTTTATTTTTTTACTTGCTGAGGGAAAGGGTTGGACCAGGCAGCAAATTGCTGCGCACCTCTCCGCTTTAGAAAAAGGCCCTTTTGCACTACTTTTTTCATTATTTTTTTACATTTATCAATCCATCTGTAAATGGATTCTGCGTCATTTGCTAGAAGCACATCCCTCATCACACTTGCAAGCACCTACAAAATGACATGGCCACTGCAGCCGTACGATCTGGCTTTTTTTTTTTTAAACGTCTGGCCATCATGCACTGCATTGTCAAAAGTCATTAGGAAAGCCAATATGAGCCAAAGGTGAGACCTACTGGCTATATCAGGGATACTCAAAGTACGGCACGGGCCGCATGCGGCTCTCCTGATGTTTAACTGCGGCCCTCTGGTGAACAGTAGCACTGGGCTGCTGTTCACTTGACAGCACAGGAACAAACAGAAAGCTGCAACATAAACCGGTATACTTTATTTACATGTTAATTAAAGTAACAGTATAGAAGAAAAGGTGTCCTAGACAATCTCTCATTAGAAACACCTTTAATTTTAAAGAAATCTTGCACTTCACATGCAGAAACATGATCAAATCTGCAAACTTTAAAAAAGTGTATTTTATCAACATGCTTGAGCACTTTTCCTTAAAAGATCGGATTATATCACTGCATTAGAGGCATTAGCAGTGGCAGTTTTCAAACATGATCTTGGAAACATTCATGCCGCCCCCGTTTGGAAAACAATGCCATTATTGAAACAAGAGGCAACCCATTTGTCAGGTGTACTTTGCGTCGTCTTGTTATATAATTGGAACAGTATAGTTTTGTACAGCACACATCCTGAACTTGTATGTGTCAAGGGGCTCTTATATGTGGTAGTGAAGAAAAGGGAGGCAAAGTAAAATTAACCAATTACCTAGGATCACACAATTTGGTTAAGTGGGGATGCCAGGACTGATAACCAGGCTTTCTGGTTTCACATTTTGCAATTCACCTACCAGATGAGTGTCTCTTTACCTCTCATGTTTAACATTAGATGTTAATGCTTTGACTTTAATTCAAGGGGCATGAGAATAGAGCATTGATGGCAGAGAAACCATGGGAAGGCTAATTTTGTTGTCCATACCATGCAGCTGCTTCGCGCCCCCCCTACACCAACCTTTCATCACCCCCAACCCTCGCTGTACTGGCATCTGTGCGGCCCTCGGGTATGCCACAGAGAGAACTTTGCGGGCCCCTGGGAAATGTTTGCGAGTACCCATGGGTTATATCAATGTTTGCTTTATCAGCAGAGAGAACTGAGCTGTCTTTAGGCAGCCAGGGATCATTCCTTGAACTATAGACATTGAATAGGTTGGTCCAGTATGGAGTGATGTTAAATTGCACACTCCTTAGAGGCCCGTTGTGGTCCTGTGATATCACATTGTCTGCAAGGGAGAATTCGGTCTTTACGACGTTCTCCAAGGACAGGGCGGTCTGCTTTATTTTCTCCAACAAAAAGTTAGAGAATTACGGACATCTCTCTTTGGAACTGTTAGATAGGCATTCTGTTTTGGGAAGAGTGTTTTTTTTTTTATGACTGCGTTTTTATGAGCAGTATTTTGCTTGTTGTGTTAGCTACTTTGTATCGTAGATTTCTTTCTGTTTAAAAGTTCTTGCTTTCGGTTCAGAGCTTAGTAAAGTTTTCAAAGAAAGGGACGTTGTTGCCAAAATGTTAATCCAGTAGCTGGGTTGGATAATAACACCTTTGACCATTAAGCAAGGTCTACGATGCGAGTTCCTACACAGGTATATGAATCTCATAAATCAATAGTTCTACTGTACCAATAGTCTTGATCTGGTGAGTCAAAAGCAGGGTCTGTGCCCCTGTCCTGCATGCAGCGGCTGCAGCTTCAGTCCCAGCATGTCCACCTCCGACCACGATAACGTCATACTTGGGCACAGTGGTATCACTGGCTTTGCTGCCAAATTGAAGAGTTAATGGAAGTTGGCTCTTGTAGGTAGAGGTGAACTGTCGATAGAAGGCAGATCTCAAAGAAAGCATCTGCAAAACAAAACTCAAATTGTTAACACTAAAAAGTGACTTTCGTTTAAATTCAAAGATGTTTATCAGAAAATTTCATGATTTCAACTTTTTGAAATTATACAAATGATAATTACCTTGAACCCGAGGAGTATACTAAAAATGTTAAACCAAATGCTCACCGCTCTTTTTAAAGGGCTATATAAACGAATGAAATAATAGTGGATCGGATGAATGTATTTTTCTACCATTTAGCTGGTTTACAGTAAAATCACCATTGAAAAGTCGTAATACGGCATTACCTTATGGAAACACTGTGAATGCTGCGGTCCGCCAAAAGGTGGTGGTGATATTACGAAATTCTATTCAAAACTTTAGGCGCAATAAAACCTAAACCCTTGGATGTTACTGCACCTCCCCGCAGCAGTAATGTAATTAGTTCAACAGTATTACTCCTCAATTTTCCCTAGCTTTCTAAAATGGGTCTCAGGTTTAGAGTCCAGCAGAAGACGAGGATTATTCTTAAGTATAGCCTCAAAGAAGTAGCCGTAAGGGCAGTGGCGATGTAGCCAACTATCCCCATGTTATGAGGGAACCTTTCAGCAAGTCCTGTTTTTTTAGAGCCAACACGGCAAGCACAGTGGTGCATGCTACTAATATGATGGATTTACAATGCTGACATAAATTCCGCACAGAAATGGACAAAAGCGAAATTATGAAAAACTGCCTAGGATAGACGAGCTGCGATGCTCAGGTACCAAATAAAATGCTTCAGGTACTTACCAATTATCTTCATTACCCTATGTCATAGTGATCTTTTTCCGAGTCCTGACAATCTGAGGTGTCTCCACCTCCACCACAGCCTCTTCCTACATGTTTGTCTCTCTAAAAGAACTGACTATAGTCTTTCTTTTATCACTATCCATTACACAGTATAAATCACTCCTTCATACAAATACTTAATTGCTGCTTCTAAAAATCCTAAAGCAAAACTAGCTTCTTGTTTAATATTCAGCGCACACACATTGGCCCCATGTACCGCAACAACCTAATAAATTTCCACAAACTTACCAGAAACCTCCACTAAGCCAGACTCCTACACACAAACACTAGATCCAATGGTCAAGCCTTCTCCTACCTCGCTCCTAAAGCCTAGAACGACCTGCTCCTGCACATCTAAGCCTCTTCCTCATGTCCTGAATTCCACTAGAAAACAAAGACCTGGATCCTCACCTAGTCCAATCCTGGCTCAGCCCATACAGCTCCTGCTTCAGCACCAGGATACCTTCCAAGTAGAGATCCAATTAAAACAGCCGCAAGCAATGGCCTCTTGATCTTTACTGACGTAAATGCAAATCAGAAGGGCGGACCAACGGAAGGCGGTCCGGGTAGCTGGAGGACGGAGCGAATTTCAAATGCGTCAGAGTCTCCTCAGCACCGTGCGCGCCGTCTTCGAAAGCGTGAATGCTTACGAGATCCCTGGCGTGTAAGCCAAGGAGCGATAAGGGGGAGTCTTCGCTTGTCTGTCAGGGTTGATCATAGGACTCCTGGTGTCATAAGTAGAATTGTCATATGCAAACAAACAATAAGTAAAGTTAGGTGTTTCTACTACTACTGTAACAAAATAGATTTGTAAAGTGTGGCTAACCACCCACAAGAGTATCCGGGCGCTGAGAACACAGCTGCTAAGGAGTTCAGTTGAACAGCCAGTTCGAGTCCTTTCCTGAATTCCAGAATAGAGGATGAGGTCCGTAGGTGAAGCGGGAAGTCGTTCCAGGATTTTGCCACAAGAACCACAAGATTCAGATTTCAAGATTTTTTTTTGATACGGGAAGAGGGACGGGGAACATGGCGGCCGGTTGAAGCGCTGACCGCGAACTCCCATCGGACGAGAGACGCGGACGAGAGACGCGACCTGCGACCCCTGACCTGGAAACGACGCGCTGAGAGCCGGAGCAGTCCCGCAGTTGGATCGACGCGCGAGAGGATCACCGCGGCCGTAGAGGGGCCCCCTTGTTGTGACGAGGAAGAGGTTTGGAGGAGAGACGCCGGGGAAGAGACTAGGGGAGAGACTGGGATTGTGCAGGGCTCCTAGACCGGCGCCCCGGGTGAGTCGTCCCTCTTGCCGGGAAGAGCTGTTGATGGCGGTTTTTTTTTTTTTTCTCTCTCGGTGTTGAGGTTGACAGAGCTCCCTGCGTGAGAGATACACACTGATAAATCCAGATTGGTAGGAATACCATAAATCGTTAATTAACCTGAACATCGGATCTTTAAAAAACAATCGCAGGTTGAATCTGCATAGGATTTTTTTTTTTTTTTTTGTGAGCCTTTCTTTTTTTTTTTTGAGACTTCTTCTGTCACCCACAGAGGTTTGATGTTAAACTCTCTTATCATTAACTTTGAGCATTGTCTCTTTGCTTTAAGAGTTATTCCAACGTTGTTTCTACTCCTTGAATTAGACCGAGTTGGGCATCACTGGGCATCATTTGCCTATCGGGCTTGGAGTAGCTATTTGAAGGACTCGGAAGGATCCTAGAAAATCCAGTCTCGGAATACGTTACTATTGGAGTGTACTTGTTTATATTGATCTCCCCGCCCCAGGTCGGGAGATTTAATTAAAAATCACGGCGAACAAGGAGGGGGGCGAAATTGCTTCGGCGAGAGGTGGTCAGGGGGTCCCCTGGAATCAAGCTTTAAATTCCAGTATTTGGGCTGAAGCAGTGAGGGGTGTGCGACGAGGGAGATCTTATACCTCTCGCTGTTCTCTTCGTGGGAGTTTACCGGAGACTCCGGGGCTTTCCACTAGGAGTAATTTGAACAGGAATAAGGTGGGAGGAGAACGTGATACCAGCAGAGCCTCTCGGTGCATGTCTCCAATCAAAGGCTGCCCCAGGGTTGCACGGGCAGAGGTTAAAAACCTGGTTGGTGCAAGGACTTGTAAGCCCGGCCCCCTGGGTGTGAGTGATAAGCCCCAGGTTTATTCATCAGAGACTGTAGCAGTTACAAATCCTGGATATAAGACTCACGGCGAAGTCTCTTTAAAGGGGACTGATCAAATTTTGTCATCTGTGGGCCCTCCTATCCCTCTCTTGGGGGAAGGCCAACCTGAACTTCTGGGGAGGAGGGAATCACTGATCACAAGATATTTTCGGACTACTACCTTTCCATCGCAGGATATGGCAAATAGTCAACTAACCTCAGATGATTTAGAAATGTCAAATTTAGCTATGCGTTTGGCTAGGCGGTCGCCCCTAAATCCATTAGACAAGGATCTAGATGGACAGGGAGAGGATTCCTCTAAATTATCGGCTTTGTTAGAAGTGGAGAGCAACCCTCTCAGAGGTACAATGTCTTATGGTATGGACGTACAGGCCCTGCTAATCTCTCTTACTAAAGAGATTAGGGAAAAATTTGAGACATCAGAAAATAACCAAACAAGGATTCGGGAAGTATGTGAGGCTTTGGAAAATAAAATCACTTTGTTAACAGATCGGATGGGTAAACTCGAGACTGTGGTGGCGGCCCATGAGGAGCGGGTGGCAGCTCAATCTAAGGATATTTCACAATTAAAACGTGGAGAAAAGTTGTTACAGGACAAACTAGAGATTTTGGAAAATAACATGCGGAGAAATAATATCAGGCTTTTGGGTGTTCCTGAGGGATTGGAAGGGGAAGATATTAAGGGCTATGTGATTGCTTTGATAAAAGAGGTTATCCCAAATACAGCAGGGTTTAACCTGGAAGAGGATATTCAAAGAGTCCATCGTGACCCGTTCAAGAAAAATCCCGGGAGGAAGAATCCCAGGAGGATTCTGATAAATTTCAATACGTACTCTATCAAGGAAAAAATTCTGTCTGAAGCCCTTAAAGTTGGTGTTTTTTCCAAGGGGGATTGGGACTTCAGGATAAGATCGGACTTGTCTAAAGCAACGTTAGATAGACAGTGGGAATTGGGAAATTTTATGCGTGAGCTTCGTTCTCTTGGGGCTACCGTACAGCTAAGGTTTCCGGCAGCACTCCGGATCATGTGGAAGAACAAAATGTATAACATGAGAGATCCGGGGGAGGTTAGCGCATTTATAGACCAGATTAAGGCGTCACAATAAGATCTAGTGGAAGTATCTCGTCCGATGGGGAGTTCGAATTTAGGATAACAGGATGGTTATCCTAGTAGAATCAGGGAGGGTTCCCCAGGGTAGGGGGGTTGGGTTTGGGTGGGAGTTGGGGTTGGTGTTGGTGGAGGGGGTGGAAGGCACTGGGTGTGGGGGTTTGGGTTGGGTTAGGTGGGTTGAAAGGATAAAAATAAGAAAGTCCTCATATGTTGTTTACCTAGGAGGGGGGTGCGCTGTGCTTATGACGTTTTCCTTTTCTCCTGACAGATATGTCTAAGTATGGGAATTTAAGATTGAAATTTCTTTCTTGGAATGTGAATGTGAATGGTTTAAGAGTGGTAAGCAGGAGGAGGAAGATTTTTGAATATTTAAGATTGGCGGAAGAGGAGATTATCATATTGCAAGAAACTCATCTCCAACAAACAGAGTGGGAGACCTGGGTTAAACGGTTGAATTGGGTTTCTCTTAGCGTATGCTCCTCCCAAACTAGTGTGATAAAAGGCGTGGCAGTTCTCATCAAAAAATCCATAAAGCTTAGGATAGGATCGGTGCAAGTTGACCCTAGAGGGAGATGGGTAGTGGTAGAACTGTGCGTATGTGGTTATTGGGTCACGGTGGCAGGCTATTATGGACCTAACCTAGATGATCCCACACCATTTCAAGAGTTATTCAATATTTTACTTCTAGCTAGATATCCAGTGGTACTAGGCGGAGACTTCAACATTTTGTTAGACCCTGTACACGATAAGTCAACCCCTCGAGGTACGGATAACTCTCCTAAAATGAGGGCACAGGTGAAACAAGCCATGCAAGATTTAGGATTGGTAGACATATGGCACTGCAGAGGAGGCAAAGGAGACAGATATACATTTTACAATAAAAAATATGGGCATAGATCTAGAATAGATTTTTTTTTAATACATAAAAGTTTATGCCCAGAGGTCAGAAAGGTAGCCCACAATCCAGCTCACCTCTCAGATCATTCAGCTGTAAAATTACACTTGGATATCAGGGTCGTAAATAAAGGTATTAGATGTATAATTAATCGCGCTATACTATTAGACGACTCTATAGTAGAAGCATTAAAAAAAGACACAAGAGATTTCTTTCTTTTGAACCAAGGTACGGCAAGTTTATGGTGTGTTTGGGACGCCTTTAAGGCTTATATTAGAGGGAGGCTTATGAGCCTGGCAATATACAAACATCGTGAAGAAAAAGAGAAATTGGGAGATATGGAATTATCTCTAAAAACCTTGCAAGCTGCAATCCATAAAGCACGAGCAGAAGAGAAGGTCAATTTATTAGAGGACTTGATATGTCAAGAGGTTAATGTTCGGACTAAGCTAGAGGCTTTTTTGGAAAATCGCAGTAAGTTAAAATGGGAAGCTAGCCGATATGCTCACCATGAATATGGAGAAGGTTGCAGTAAGCTACTAGCATGGAAGGTTAAGTCAGACCTCTCTAAAAGATATATTTCAGCAGTCAAATCGGACAATACGATTTGTGTGGAGCAAGAAGAGATTGAGGGGGCATTTGTATCTTTTTTCCAAGACGTATACTCAGAAAGCCTGGTTAATTCAGACGAGTCGATTAGTGATTTTCTAGAAAAACTACACCTTCCAGCTCTAGAAGATTCTGAAAAGACCCTATTAAATTGTAAAATAAATGAGGCTGAGCTTATTGAAGGCATAAAAGCGTTAAAAAAAGGAAAGGCCGCTGGTCCAGACAATCTACCTAATGAATTGTACAAGGTCTTGGGGGAAGTTATTAGTCCTTTTTTATTAGAATTATTTAATTCTATGCTGGTTGAGGGGGCTCAGACGCCTAAATCCTGGAGAGAGGCTATAATTTGTCTAGTTTTAAAGCCAGGTAAGGACCCAATGTCTTGTGCATCTTACAGACCCATCTCCCTGTTGAATGCCGACTACAAACTTTATACAGGGATTTTAGCCAGGAGATTAGGGAGTGCCATAGGCAATCTGATTCATACGGATCAAAAGGGTTTTATGAAAGGGAGGTATCTCCAGGATGTAACACATGAGTTATTTGCTGCAATAGATCTGGCGGAACAAGAAAAGACCCCTCTGGCGATCCTGACTTTTGACGCAGCAAAGGCCTTCGATCGGGTCAATTGGTCTTTTTTGAGGTTAGTGCTGGAAAAAGGAGGCTTGGGATTTCCTTTTGTTAGGACAGTCAGGGAATTGTATAGATGCCCCTCAGCGAGAATTCTGGTCAACGGCCAGTTATCACAAGAATTTAGGATTTGGCGGGGTACGCGACAGGGATGTCCATTGTCTCCCTTGCTTTTTAACTTATATATTGAGCCTCTGGCAATTTCTCTTAGGTTAAGTAAGGAAATTACTCCATTTCAAAGTGGGGACTGGGAAAAAAAAGTAGCATTATATGCGGATGATCTTATGCTATACACCAAGGATGTTAGTTCTACCCTACTAGCGTTCAATACTTTGATGGAGCAATTTGGTAAACTTTCTGGTTACAGCGTAAACACAGAAAAGACAGAAATAATGTGTTGGAATTTGACTTATGCTTCTCCTTTAGTCAAACAAGAGATCAGATATTTGGGTATACGATTAACAAATGATCTAAATGAGGTACCTAAACTAAATTTTAACATAACATACAGAGAAACCAAAAAATTGCTAAAGACGTGGGCCGCTCTCCCTCTTTCCATAATTGGAAGATCCAACATTTTGAAGATGTGTATTCTCCCAAAATTCACCTTTTTATTCAACACTATTCCACTAGAGTTTAAGAACTGCTGGTTTAAAAAACTACAGGGGGATTTATCCTCGTTTGTATGGGCCTCTAAAGGAGTAAGGATCTCGTGGAAAAAGATGAGTAAAAAAAAAAAGAGTGGGGGGGCATTGCGTCTCCAGATTTCTTCAAGTATTATCTGGCATTTCAATTAAAAAACATTAGAAACCTATTGAATTAGAAGTCAGAATATGATCCGGCGTGGAAAGCCTTAACGGCACACCTCGAGGAAAAAGCAGATCATTTTCTATATAAATTCGGCCATCCTAAGTACTTCAAGAAGGTACGCTTGAAGACACTCAGACATGCATGCAACATTTGGATGCACTTTCGGAAGGTGCTAGAGATACCCTATTTTTGCAGCTCTTCCCCCATTTGGGATTCACCTGGCACTCCTGAATGCCTCACTGATAAATTATCAATTCCTTTGAGAGTGAGTGGGATTGTAAGATGGGGCCAGATAATGGAAGGACCAGAACTGTTAAGCTGGTCGACACTTTATGAAGGGACTGGAGGCACAGTCTCCAAATTCAAGTATCTTCAGATAGCTAGTTGGGTTAAATCGCAACAAATAGGAGAAATAGGAAGGAATATATGGGAAGGGAAATTAAACCAGAAAATCATTAATAAGGAAGTTGCTCTGTGGTACCATGCTCTGTTGGAAGCAACAAGGGATGGGACATCCCTTCCCTTGTCGAAGTGGGGGGGGATCTTTCCAACTCTAGATGTGAAATCTTTATGGAATAGGTCCTGCTCAGAATTGTGGTTCACGACCAGCCCGGCAGAGTTGAAGAAAAACCATTTGTTCACACTTCATAGGGTTTACTGGACGCCGGCCAGATTAACAGCTATCGGGAAAACTCAGAAAAACTGTCCGAGGTGTGGTGACGATAAGGCAAACGATATACACATGTTTTGGCAATGTTCAAAGTTGTGGGAATATTGGGAGGAGATAGGAAACACTTTAAAGATAATATTTAATGTGAACGTAAAATTGGATCTTTCTATGGTGGTGTTTGGGGTCAGTGAACAGGGTATGAATTATCAAAAATTGTCAGCACATCAGGAGCACCTGTTGTTTGTATTAATACTTTTGGCTAGACGAGAAATTTGTCGTAAATGGGTTGACCCCTTTCCCCCCCGTTCTAAGGATTGGCAAATATCTGTAAATCGAATGTGCATAATGGAACAACGAGGTCCCCTTTCTAGAAGGGATAACTTCTGGATGAACTGGGAAAATGTCTACCAATAGTATATTACTGTTTTGCTGTCTGGTCTCCTCCTCGTGCAACTTAAGTCCAATGATTAGTACTCCCCTTACCCAATACTGGGCGATGCTTTGGTTATGACTAGGTTTCATAGAAAATAGTATATCCTGGTTGATGGCATATGATTGGGAGAATAATAAAACGTAGACCAAACGGGACGACCCAAGGGTTACGTTTCCCCCGTCCGGTACCATTTTTCCTCTACCAAAGCATGGGTGATAATTATGAGGACGAAAAAAAAAAAAAAAAAAAAAAAAAAAGGATACCTTCCAAGTAAGTTGTGCACTACACAATTACACATAAAAATGATCAACAGATCTCCTGCAAGAGATACCTGCTGCTCAGTCCAAAAGTGGAAACTCCTGACCAGCCGAAATGTATGCTGGCAAAATTGCTTGGAGTATCCAGCAACTTACAGGACCTGTAGATAACTTTTAACCTCTATTGGCTAATCCATAAAATACAAACCAAGCATTTGTGTAACAGATTTTTTTTGCTTTCTCCAAGTAAACCACCAACAAGTTCTTTACATTTGTAGAAAAGGACCTCTTTTTGAATGATCACATTCCAGATTTGTATGTGGGGTGATGAGTTTTTTATTTTTTTATCTTTAGTGCACTTGGCCTTGTTCTCCAGACCCCAGAGCTCTGAACCCCAAAGTATGTGTACAATTGGCCAATCCCCGATTGACTCATTCAACTTATTTATAATTCCATAGTATATGGTACAAGATGTACCTAGGGCTAGTAAGTTAAATGTCACCAGTGGACTGCATCATTTAACTGTGCCACCACTACAGTAAAAAGGTAAAATGTGGACGTAGGCCTGCCGCTGCAGGGCAGTCAAGCAGCTTTAAACCTGCCAACTCGACATGGCAAAATAAACCTTTCTTTCGGTTTTCATAATATTAAGGCACCCCACTAGATAGGGTGCTTAATATTAAAAAGGACATGTTCTTTTTGTGCTTAACATGCCCCAACAGCGAAAACATGAAATTACAATCCTCACTGTAGCAAGGCCAGAGGTCATATTGGATAACATGGAGTGTCACCAGCCACCACATTAAGAGCTAACTTCCTTTTAGTACCACCAAAGATATTTCTCCAAGGTATTCAATTAATAGTTACATTAAACCAGACTCATTGCTGGGATATGATTTGAGGTAACTTCAAATATAAAGGTGACTTTAGTAAGTCACCACTTTGTTGATCTAACCTTCGGTAGCCTTTCCTGTTTATCTGCAGCAGCTGCCACCTACGACAACATGCTGCCCCCTGCTAGGAAATGTGAAACTCTCCCAGGAAAAGGGAACAATGAATTGCAGAAGGGAGGAGGTGTGGCCTCCTACAGCAATATGACTACCAGGCAGTGGCTATAGATGGCCCTGGTTCAAGGAGACTGCCACACCAGTGAAGCAAATAGAGATTATCCCTTCGCCTGCCCACTTCTTTGTGTAGGCAGAGAGCCTGGCATCTCCCCCAGAGTGTAAAAAAAAAAACACTGTTGTCCTGATTTACCAAGAGGAGTGGCTTATTATGCTGGGAGCACCTCAGCGGTGTACCTAGGGCTCCTCACAGAGGAAGAAGACTTGCAGAATCTTGGATTCGCGTAGAGAGGAATATCCTGGTATTGTTTCATGGCCAACCCGCCACGTAGTGGTGTAAAAGTGGGAAGGGTAGGCTCGTAGGATATATTGCCCCACTGGCTAGCAAGTCCTACTCTCCCACAAATGAGAAGATGGTATACAAGTGGCAACCCAGACCCACAGTCCTCAGATCACTTCTGGACTGGCAAGAAGACAAAAGAAGGACTGTCCTGCTGCTCCCTGGACCCAGCAAACAGAGACTGCACCAAGGAAGGCCTGCATCTGCTGAACTCAAAGGACTCGGAAAAAGGACGGTGCCTGTTGTGCCCAATAGTGTAACAAGGATCCACTTGTGCCAGAACAGAATGAGGGACTGTTAGACTTTTCATCCTTGGCGTGGTCTCCCTTAACTTTTTGCCTCTGTTCCCCAGGTTGTTGATGTGTGCTGGACTCTGATTTTGCTGTTTTTGTTACTCTGGGCACTTTACCACTGCTAACCAGTGCTAAAGTGCAAGTGCTCCTGTTTAAATTGTATGTAAGTGGTTCATCCATGATTGGCATATTTGAATTACTAGTAAGTCCCTAGTAATGTGCACTAGAGGTGCCAGGGCCTGTAAATCAAATGCTACTAGTGGGCCTGCAGCACTGGTTGTGCCACCCACATAAGTAGCTCTGTAATCATGTCTCAGACCTGCCACTGCAGTGTCTGCATGTGTATTCTTACACTGTAAATTCGACTTGGCAAGTGTACCCACTTGCCAGGCCTAAACCTTCCCTTTCCTTACATGTAAGGCACCCCTAAGATATGCCCTAGGTAGCCCCAAGGGCAGGGTGCAGTGTATGGATAAGGTAGGACATATAGTAATGTGGTTTATATGTCCTGACAGTGAAATACTGCCAATTTCGTTTTCACTGTTGCAAGGTCTGTCTCTCTCATAGGATAATATGGGGGCTACCTTTAAATATGATTAAAGTGTAGATTCCCCTAGAGAAGAGATGGACAGGTGGAGTTTGGGATCCCTGAACTCACAATTTAAAAATGCATCTTTTAGTAAAGTTGATTTTGAGATTGTGAGTTTGGAAATGCCACTTTTAGAAAGTGAGCATTTTCTTGCTTAAACCATTCTGTGACTCTGCCTTGTTTGTGGATTCCCTGTCTGGGTCAGTTGACAGTTGGGTTGTTTTTCACCTCACACCAGACAGTGACACAAAGGGAGCTGGGGTGTGATCTGCATTTCCTGATTAGCCATCTCTGCTAGGAGGGAGGGGTGGAGTGGTCACTCTCATCTGAAAGGACTGTGCCTGCCTCTGACAATGCTGTCTCCAGCCCCCTGGTGTGTGTCTGAGGCCTTGCCTGGGCAAGGCAGGATTTCACAAGAAGGTGTGAGTCCCCTTTGAAGGAAGGTGACTTCAAAGACTAAAATGGGTATAAGAAGGGCATCCAAACTTACAAACTTTAGAAACACTTCTGGAATCAAGGGGAACCTCTGCCTGGAGAAGAGCTGATCGCTGAGGAACAAGTGCTGCCCTGCCTGTGACTGTGCTTTGTGGAGCTTTCCTGCAGTGCTGCTTCTGCCAGAGTAAGAGGGCAAAGACTGGACTTTGTGTGCCTTCCATCTTGAAGAAGAAATCTCCAAGGGCTTGATGTAGAGCTTGCCTCCTGTTATTGAAGTCTCAGGGATAGCAAAGACTTCTTCCTGCCAGCACCTGGAGTCTCTGGAGAGACCCCTACTCTGCTCTGTGGTGCCCTTCCAGTTCCTGGGACCCTGAAAGGAGAGGCTGGCAGCCTAAGGACAAAAATACACGCACCGAGCGCCGTGCGGAGAAAAGATCGACGCGAATCCGATCGCGGCTGAGAAAACGACGCGACGCCGGCTCCGCAGCTGAGAAACGACGCCGCAGGAAACGCGACCGAAGAATCGACGCCCGGAGCAGGAGAAACGACGCGCAGCATCGCTGACGAAGGCTGAGAGATCGCAACCTGCGCCGCGGGACTTTCGGACCGTCGCGTGGCTGGCTGTTTCGACGCGCATCGCCGTGCCGAGTTGTTTTCGACGCATATAACCGTGCAGGGTTATTTTCGACGCGCACAGCCCGTGCGGGGTTATTTTTGACGCAAACCAGGTACATTTACACGCTAGCAGCGCTAGTGTGTTGTTACAACTACCTAAAGACTCTTTTTATTTTAAACCTTTTAAAAATCATAACTTGACTTGTGTATGTTGGATTTTTGTCGTTTTGGTCTTGTTTTGTCTAGATAAATATTTCCTATTTTTCTAAACTGGTGTTGTGTCATTTTGTAGTGTTTTTATTAAGTTACTGTGTGTGTTGGTACAAATACTTTACGCCCAGCACTCTGAGGTTAAGCCTACTGCTCTGCCAAGCTACCAAGGGGGTAAGCAGGGGTTAGCTGAGGGTGATTCTCTTTTATCCTAACTAGAGTGAGGGTCCTTGCTTGAACAGGGGGTAACCTGACTGTCAACCAAAGACCCCATTTCTAACATTGGTGACCAGCGGTCGGGATTTGGACTTGTATTTGTACTTGACATACAGTAATTAAGTGTACACTACTGTTTTGATCTCAGACCACTACGTGACCACATACTACTAGTCTTGTGATTTTTGTTTTTTTACTTGGACTGGTTTTCTCTGCATTTAGTTTCTTTTTTTTCGCTGATCCCGGGATTGACTTTGCTGAAACTTCATTTGAGAACTTGCTTTTCTGTTTTTGGAACTGTGCATATTTTTTTTAACCTCTCATCATGTCTCAGTCTGGAGATGCCCTAGCTGAAGCTGCTTTTGACTTGGAGAAATTGGAGAGCTACAAGGTGGCTCAGTTGAAGCAGTTCTGTAGTAATGTTGGCTGTCCCATTAAGAGCTCATCCAAGAAGGATGAGCTGCAAAAGGCGCTGAGGGCCTGGGTGACAGCCAAAGCAGCTGAGGGGCACACAGAGGAGGAGCCAGAGGGGGAAGAGGAGTTGCAAGTCACTCACACTGATGTAGTGGGTGGGCCTGCTATGTCTCAGGGGAGAATCTCTAGGGCAAGTAGCAGTGTATCCTCCAAGGGTCTGACACCTGAAGAGTTACAGGACAGACAGGCAGAAAGGGAGTACCAATTGGAGCAGAGAAGGCTAGCCCTTGAGGAGAAGAAGATAACAATGGCTCATGAGCTTAGCTTGAAAGAGATAGATCATAGGAGCCAGTCCAGTAGGGATGGTGGCAGCAATTCTACAGTGCAGCCTGAGAGAAGGGTACACATCCCAAAAGACCTTGTGAGGGATTATAAGAGGGAGGATGATATCTACTTGTGGTTCAAGGGTTATGAGTCAGCTCTCCACATGAACCTGGTCCCTGAAGCTCATTGGGGGGCAGCCCTGTGGAAGCATTTTGAGGCAGAGGGGAGGGACACACTGACGGCCTTAGGGGATGCTCAGAGTCTCACCTACCCTGCCATGAAGGAGGCCTTACTTACCAGGTATGGTCTCACCCCTGAGCAGTACAAGGAGAAGTTTAGATCCTACAAGAGAAAGGAATCCCAAACATGGTTGGAATGTGTTGATTCTTGTTGCAGGTCACTGGATGGTTGGGTGAAGGGCAGTAAGGTAAACACGTATGAGGGGCTTTACAATTTAATTGCTTGGGAGCACTTGTACAGTTTATGTTTTCCAGAGCTGCGCCAGCACCTCATTGACAGCAAGCTGACTGACCCCAGGAAGCTTGCACAGGAAGCGGACCGCTGGGAGAGCACCAGGGTCCAAAATAGGTATGGGGGAGACCACGCCAAGGGTGGGCAGGGTCCCTCTCAGACGAAAGGGGGGGGTAAGGGCAAACAGGATGAGTTCTCTAAAGGGCCCCAAACTGATTCCCAGGGTAAGAATTCCCAACCCCCCAGTGAAAACAAGCCATGGTTCTCCAGAGGGAAGCCAATGGCAGGTGGTCCCCTACGTAAGTGCTATTCATGTAACCAGGTGGGTCATGTGAGGGGGGACCCCAAATGCCCCAAAAGTACACCGGCACCCACTGGTGCACCGTCCCAGGGTTTGGCCAGTGTAGCGCTTGGGGAGGAGTTGGTTTCAGGTGGGTGGGAACCAGCAGAAATGACCCTTGTCTCACTAGGGGACAGTGAGATGGTCCAGAGAAACCTAGTGCCTGATAACACTAAGAAGTACAGGCAATGGGTGACCATCAATGGACAGAGGGTGGAGGCTCTAAGGGACACTGGAGCCAGTGTGACTACAGTGAGGAGTCACCTGGTGTCTGAAGAGCAGATTGATCCCCGGGTACTTCACCAAGTAGTTGCAGTAGACAATTCTGAGCGCCTCTGCAGAGTGGCGCAGGTTCCCTTTGAATGGGGGGGGGTCTCAGGTTCCTGGAAAGTAGCTGTGAGTCCAACCATGCCTGTTGATTGTTTGCTAGGCAACGACCTGGAGGATTCCCCTTGGAAGGAGGTGGAACACAGGTCTCACTTGGAGATGTTGGGTCTGCCTGGGTGGGTATGCGTATCCACCCGGTCTATGGCAGCCAATCAGGGTAGTCAAGAGCCCCTGGAGCCTGAAACAGTGGCCCAGGGGACCGCCAAGAAGAGGAAAGGCAGGAGGCGCGGGAAACCCGCCCCAGAAGTTCCCACGGTCCGGGAGGAGGCAGAGCCTGAGGGTGATGCCCCGGAACCTACAGGGGAACAGGTGGCTGAACTGGGGGAGGTCCCTGAGCTGTCGCAGTGGCAGCAGGAAGGGGGACCCACCAGGGAAGTATTCTGCACAGCGCAGAAGGAATGCCCTACTCTTGAGGGACTGCGGCAGCAGGCTGCAGCCCAGGCGGCTGGCGGGGCGCCAGGTACTCACCTGATTTACTGGGAGGATGGCCTCCTGTATAGTGAGCCTAAGGTTCCTGAGCCGGGGTCAGCTCGTATGCTGGTGGTACCCCAGGGCTTCAGGACCTTCCTACTGGGGTTGGCTCATGATGTGCCTTTGGCAGGACATCTAGGGCAGGACAAGACCTATAAGAGGCTTGTCTCCCACTTTTACTGGCCCTTGATGAACAAGCAGTCAGCTGCTTATTGTAGATCTTGTCAGACTTGTCAGGCAAGTGGCAAGAGTGGGGGGAAATGCAAAGCCCCCCTCCAACCTTTACCGGTAGTCAGTACTCCCTTTGAAAGGGTAGGAATTGACATTGTGGGGCCTCTGGATCCCAAGACAGCCATGGGCAACAGGTTCATCCTGGTCTTGGTGGACCATGCCACACGGTACCCAGAAGCTATTCCTCTAAGGACGGTCACCGCCCCCGTGGTGGGACGTGCCTTGATGGGGGTTTTTACCCGCATGGGGTTCCCCAAGGAGGTAGTATCTGATAGGGGTACAAACTTCATATCCACTTATATGAAGTCTCTGTGGAAGGTGTGTGGGGTAACCTACAAGTTCACCACCCCTTACCACCCCCAAAGTAATGGTCTGGTTGAGAGATTCAACCGCACCTTGAAAGGCATGATTCAGGGCCTGTCGGAGCCCTTGAGGCGTAAGTGGGACGTCCTCTTGCCATGCCTTCTGTTCGCTTACAGGGAGGTGCCTCAAAAGGGACTTGGCTTTAGCCCCTTTGAGCTCATCTATGGCCACCCTGTGAGGGGACCGCTCAGTCTGGTGAAGGAGGCTTTGGAGAAAGCTCCTAGTAAACCACCCCAGGATGTATTTAGCTACATGCTGGCACTAAGAAACCAGACTGCCCGCTTCAGGAGTCTCGCTCAGGAGAACCTGGAAGCAAGCCAGGAGGACATGAAACGGTGGTACGACCAGAATGCCACTCTGGTTGAGTTTCAGCCTGGACAAAAAGTGTGGGTCATGGCACCAGTGGAGCCTAGGGCTCTCCAAGATAAGTGGACTGGGCCTTTTGAGGTGGTGGAAAGAAAGAGCGAGGTCACCTATCTGGTAGACTTGCAATCCCCCAGGAACCCCTTGAGGGTCCTACATGTCAACCGCCTCAAACCACACTTTGAGCGAACTGAGCTATCCATGCTCCTAGCGACAGATGACGGGGTGGAGGAAGAGAGTGAGCCTCTTCCTGACCTCCTGTCTGCAGGAGAGAAAGATGGGTCTGTGGAGGGAGTGATCCTCTCCCCCTCCCTGACTGAAGAACAGCAGAGGGACTGTCGCCACGTGCTGGGACAGTTCGCCTCACTGTTTTCCCTGATCCCAGGAGTCACACACCTGTGCACACATGATGTGGACACTGGGGACAGTACACCTGTTAAACATAAGGTTTACAGGGTGACTGACAGGGTGAGGGCTTGCATTAAGGAGGAAGTCTCCAAAATGTTAGCCCTAAGGGTTATTGAGCACTCCAGCAGTCCTTGGGCCAGCCCAGTGGTCTTGGTCCCAAAGGCTACTGCTCCTGGTGCCACCCCAGAACTTAGGTTCTGTGTGGACTACCGGGGTCTCAATGCGGTCAGCAAGACTGACGCACACCCCATCCCCCGAGCTGATGAGCTCATTGATCGGTTAGGAGCTGCCAAGTACCTCAGTACGTTTGATTTAACATCTGGGTACTGGCAGATTGCCTTAACTGAAGGGGCAAAGGAGAGGTCAGCATTCTCTACCCCCGATGGGCACTTCCACTTCAATGTGATGCCCTTTGGGATGAAGAATGCCCCTGCCACCTTTCAGAGGTTGGTCAACCAGGTGTTGGCAGGACTGGATGAGTTCAGTGCCGCCTACCTGGATGACATTGCTGTGTTTAGTTCCACATGGGAGGAACACCTGCAACACCTCTGGAGAGTGTTAGAGGCCCTGCAGAAGGCAGGCCTCACTATTAAGGCGAGCAAGTGCCAAATAGGGCAGGGTTCTGTTGTGTACTTAGGACACCAGGTGGGGAGTGGCCAGGTGGCACCCCTACAGCCTAAGATCGACACGATTCTGGCTTGGGAGCCTCCCAAGACCCAGACTGAAGTGAGAGCCTTTTTAGGGCTCACAGGATACTATAGGAGGTTCGTTAAGGGATATGGTACCATTGTTACCCCCTTAACTGAGTTGACTTCTAAGAAGCAACCCAAGAAAGTGATCTGGACAGAGGCTTGCCAGAACGCTTTTGATGCCCTGAAGGCTGCCATGTGCACAGCACCTGTGCTGAAGGCACCTGACTACTCCACGGAGTTTGTTGTACAGACAGACGCCTCAGAGCATGGTATTGGAGCAGTACTCTCACAGCTGAATGAAGAGGGCCTAGATCAACCCGTAGCCTTCATTAGCAGGAGGTTACTACCCAGGGAACGTAGGTGGAGTGCCATAGAACGTGAAGCGTTTGCTGTGGTCTGGGCACTGAAGAAGCTAAGACCCTACTTGTTTGGGACTCACTTCCGAGTTCAGACCGACCACAGACCCCTCAGATGGTTAATGCAGATGAGGGGTGAGAACCCAAAACTGTTGAGGTGGTCCATTTCCCTACAGGGGATGGACTTTACGGTGGAACATCGACCCGGTACAGAACACGCCAATGCTGATGGTCTGTCCAGGTTCTTCCGCCTTAGTGATGAGAACTCCCATGAGGTTGGGTAGTTGCTCCCCACTTTTAGCTGGGGGGGACACGTGTTAGACTTTTCATCCTTGGCGTGGTCTCCCTTAACTTTTTGCCTCTGTTCCCCAGGTTGTTGATGTGTGCTGGACTCTGATTTTGCTGTTTTTGTTACTCTGGGCACTTTACCACTGCTAACCAGTGCTAAAGTGCAAGTGCTCCTGTTTAAATTGTATGTAAGTGGTTCATCCATGATTGGCATATTTGAATTACTAGTAAGTCCCTAGTAATGTGCACTAGAGGTGCCAGGGCCTGTAAATCAAATGCTACTAGTGGGCCTGCAGCACTGGTTGTGCCACCCACATAAGTAGCTCTGTAATCATGTCTCAGACCTGCCACTGCAGTGTCTGCATGTGTATTCTTACACTGTAAATTCGACTTGGCAAGTGTACCCACTTGCCAGGCCTAAACCTTCCCTTTCCTTACATGTAAGGCACCCCTAAGATATGCCCTAGGTAGCCCCAAGGGCAGGGTGCAGTGTATGGATAAGGTAGGACATATAGTAATGTGGTTTATATGTCCTGACAGTGAAATACTGCCAATTTCGTTTTCACTGTTGCAAGGTCTGTCTCTCTCATAGGATAATATGGGGGCTACCTTTAAATATGATTAAAGTGTAGATTCCTCTAGAGAAGAGATGGACAGGTGGAGTTTGGGATCCCTGAACTCACAATTTAAAAATGCATCTTTTAGTAAAGTTGATTTTGAGATTGTGAGTTTGGAAATGCCACTTTTAGAAAGTGAGCATTTTCTTGCTTAAACCATTCTGTGACTCTGCCTTGTTTGTGGATTCCCTGTCTGGGTCAGTTGACAGTTGGGTTGTTTTTCACCTCACACCAGACAGTGACACAAAGGGAGCTGGGGTGTGATCTGCATTTCCTGATTAGCCATCTCTGCTAGGAGGGAGGGGTGGAGTGGTCACTCTCATCTGAAAGGACTGTGCCTGCCTCTGACAATGCTGTCTCCAGCCCCCTGGTGTGTGTCTGAGGCCTTGCCTGGGCAAGGCAGGATTTCACAAGAAGGTGTGAGTCCCCTTTGAAGGAAGGTGACTTCAAAGACTAAAATGGGTATAAGAAGGGCATCCAAACTTACAAACTTTAGAAACACTTCTGGAATCAAGGGGAACCTCTGCCTGGAGAAGAGCTGATCGCTGAGGAACAAGTGCTGCCCTGCCTGTGACTGTGCTTTGTGGAGCTTTCCTGCAGTGCTGCTTCTGCCAGAGTAAGAGGGCAAAGACTGGACTTTGTGTGCCTTCCATCTTGAAGAAGAAATCTCCAAGGGCTTGATGTAGAGCTTGCCTCCTGTTATTGAAGTCTCAGGGATAGCAAAGACTTCTTCCTGCCAGCACCTGGAGTCTCTGGAGAGACCCCTACTCTGCTCTGTGGTGCCCTTCCAGTTCCTGGGACCCTGAAAGGAGAGGCTGGCAGCCTAAGGACAAAAATACACGCACCGAGCGCCGTGCGGAGAAAAGATCGACGCGAATCCGATCGCGGCTGAGAAAACGACGCGACGCCGGCTCCGCAGCTGAGAAACGACGCCGCAGGAAACGCGACCGAAGAATCGACGCCCGGAGCAGGAGAAACGACGCGCAGCATCGCTGACGAAGGCTGAGAGATCGCAACCTGCGCCGCGGGACTTTCGGACCGTCGCGTGGCTGGCTGTTTCGACGCGCATCGCCGTGCCGAGTTGTTTTCGACGCATATAACCGTGCAGGGTTATTTTCGACGCGCACAGCCCGTGCGGGGTTATTTTTGACGCAAACCAGGTACATTTACACGCTAGCAGCGCTAGTGTGTTGTTACAACTACCTAAAGACTCTTTTTATTTTAAACCTTTTAAAAATCATAACTTGACTTGTGTATGTTGGATTTTTGTCGTTTTGGTCTTGTTTTGTCTAGATAAATATTTCCTATTTTTCTAAACTGGTGTTGTGTCATTTTGTAGTGTTTTTATTAAGTTACTGTGTGTGTTGGTACAAATACTTTACGCCCAGCACTCTGAGGTTAAGCCTACTGCTCTGCCAAGCTACCAAGGGGGTAAGCAGGGGTTAGCTGAGGGTGATTCTCTTTTATCCTAACTAGAGTGAGGGTCCTTGCTTGAACAGGGGGTAACCTGACTGTCAACCAAAGACCCCATTTCTAACAGGGACCAAGGGCTAGACCCTGTACAGTACCAGAGACATATACGCTGAAGGAACCTGCACCCTTTTAAAGCCCAGCAGCCAGAACAATTGCTTGCTGCTCGGTGACTAAGTGCCTGTTGGGCAACAAAGTCCAAACCTTCCCAAGGTGTCCCCAAGCCCATGGGACCCATAGCCAAAGTGGAGTCTGGTCCCCCAAAGAAAAAAGGATTTGCTTACCTGTAAGCGACCGCTGAACCTGCTGTAACTAGAAGACCAGTTGACCAGTGGCCACTGGACCTGCACTGGACTCCCTGCTGCAACGAGAACATTGAGCCCCGGGACAACCCCAGAAGTTTGTGAACCCCAGGGTGGCCCCAAGAAAACTTACACCTCTTCAGTGTCCCTTCAGCCCCTCTAGCACCCTAAGCATCCTTCATTCCCAAGAGATAATTACATTGAGGACCGATAAGACTGCCGACTATGACAGGTAAACTGTCCCCCGTGGACCCAAGAAGTCCTTGTGACTTGCCCCAGTCCGATGCGGCTAGTCCCAGGAGTAGTCCAACAGGCATTTCAGCCCACTGGCTGCTAACAGCTTGTAATGATTTATTGCATCTAATAGACTAAGGTTACCTTTGAAAAACCATGTCTCCTGTTGTCCTCGAAAGATTCTTTTCATATTGGTGTCTAGATTATGATAAAAATACATTATTTTTATAAGTTGGTGTTGTTCTTTTAATTGTTTTGTGTCTCTTACTTATTAACTGTTTTGGTACTTCTGAATGATTTACACTTGCTCTTTCGACTAAGCCGGACTGCTCTGTGCCGCAGCTACTCAGGACTGAGCTAAGGGTTTTGCTAAAGTACCTATCTGGACCCGATAGAGACTGTATTATTTACGTGGTGACGTCTCACAAACACATCACACAATAATCCACTTTCCTTCAACATCCAAAAAGCATTTTTATCAAATGCAGGAAGGACAATTTCTTGATCTAATAAAACTTACTGCCTAAAGTTTTGATTATTTTCTTTGCGCTACAACAAGGCAGACACATTGGACTCTTATTTAAAACAGAATAAAACCATCAGCACCAACCCCTTTACTAAAATACCCTTTAAGAATAAACCATCCCAACCTCTACAGTCCTTCAAGCAAATATCCCAGGATGAATTTATGGATTTGGTGAAAGCAAGCAGACCTTCTGGTTGCCCTTCTGACCCTTGCCTACCACAAATCTTCAAGAACATCCTGCTATCTACTTCTGCTGCCACACCTGCAAGAAGAATCATCAAGAACTCTTTAACTTCAGGAACTTTTCCTGCAGACCTGAAAAAGGCATACATACGACCATTATTAAAGAAAACAAACCTAGACCCGCAAGACCCAACAACTACAGACCAATCACAAATGGACCTTTCCTGGGCAAATTGATAGAAAGAGCAGCATTCGCCCAGATGTCACAATTCATTGAAGACAATTCTATACTTTCAGACTTCCAAACTGGATTCCGCCCAGGAAGAAGCACTGAATCGGCACTCATGGCAATCTGGGACGATCTTAAAAACACAGTCGACCGAAATGGAGTTGCTGCACTACTTCTCTTGGACCTCTCAGCTGCCTTTGATACGGTTGACCATGACACCCTAACTCAAAGACTCCACGAAGCCGGCATACAAGGGATTGCTCTCGACTGGATTACTTCCTATCTCCAAAAAAGAGCGAATATCATCCACTCGCCCCCCTTCTCGTCCGAACCCTACCTCACAAAAGCAGGGGTCCCTCAAAGGTCAATCATCTCACCTTTGCTTTTCAACATCTACATGATATCTTTACCAGAACTGATCAATGATTTCCATCTCACATGCTACAACTATGCAGATGACACACAAATACTACTTAAATTAGAATGCCCCAAAAACATTGAAAACTCATAAATCTTCAGTTGCCTCAGAGCCGTTGATCAGTGGATGACCTGGAGCCATCTCAAACTAAATACCTCCAAAACAGAAATACTCATATGTGGTGACGGAAAAATTATGACCCTCTGTGCGTCTGGCCTGACGATCTAGGACCACCTCCTCAATTATCCAAGGAAGTTAAAAACCTAGGAATCACCATGGACTCCAAGCTAACTATGAATGCCTAAGTAGACAAATAAGCACGCACAAGCTTCATCACCTTAAAGACTTTACGACGCATCTTCCCCCACCTCGGATTTCCACACAAGGTGCAAGCTACTATCTCGCTTGTACTATCCAAACTGGATTATGCCAATAGCCTCTACCATGGATCATCTCTATCTGTTATGAAAAAACTACAACGTATCCAGAATTCCGCAGCCAGGCTACTACTACATATAAAGCCACAAGCCCACATATCCCCTGCCTTGAGAGCACTACACTGGTTACCCGTTGCCATAAGATGCACTTTCAAGCTGCTTTGTATCACCCACAAAGCTATACATGGAACAGGCCCGCTTTTTATCAGAAAGAAAATTACCAAATACATCCAACAAAGAACCCTCCGCTCAAGACTGGCACCCGCCTTAGAACACCACCATAGAAGAAAAAGACTGTAGGTGGTACATCCTTCTCCGTCCAAGCAGCCAAACTATGGAATTCATTACCCCCAACTATAAGAGCCACAGATAACTTTCTTGTCTTCAGAAAACTACTCAAGAGTTGGCTCTTTCCTTCATAACCACCTTTTTCAAACAACTATGAACTGCATATGCCTATGTGGATAAATATTTGTTTCAGATTATATGTATATTTCTATTTATTTATAGTTTCTTTGGAAAATATGTATTGCTACTGTCATAACAATAAAATACACACACACTCTTTAAACCTGTCTGACTAAGTATTTTTTACCCATCATTCTAATTATGTATTGTATGTGCATATGTGTGTGTATTCATATGTGTGTGTGTGTGTGTGTATGTATATATATATATATATATATATATATATATATATATACATACACATACATATACACATACACGACCACCAGCGGGGCCAGTGCACGATTCGGGATGCAGGCTCCGTAATTATTAAATAATTTTTCTCCCAATTCACTGTCAAAGGAATGTTACTTTAGTTTCGAGTTACCGGTTTGGAATAAATCTACGATTGTGCAGTAAAAGTACAGAGTGCCGGTGTTCTCCTTTGACGGTGAATTGGGAGAAAAATTCTTTAATATATATATGTATATGTGTATGTATGTGTATATGTTGTTTCTGTGCTTGGCATGTTCGTGGATCATTGCATGGCTCCTGGTTTTTGGGTTGTTATACTAGATATCTATGAATTCCTGCTCTCATCTTATCACACTCACCTATTCATCACTCTTATGTCATGTCTCTATCAAACTATCCTCCATTCTCACTCGGACTCATCCCAAATCCCTTCTACCACTTTAATCTCCTAAATATCTCTGCCTAAGCTCTTCCCTCCACCTCCACATCTAACTCACCAAACCTCACTCTACCTCTGTGACCTCCCACACAATCCTACTAAATTCTCCTGCATTCATCTCACCCTGCTACTATGCTCTCCCTAACCCTTCCACATACTCTTCCCCCTCCGCCCCCCTTTATTCATCCCAAGCCTTCGGGTTGAGTAAATGAAGGATATACTCCCAATTAACACTTCTGGATTTCTTTCCTTCTCCACCCCTCCATTACTCCAGTCAATCTAACTAACAAACTCTCATATCCGCGGCTCAAATTAACTCATAATAATACTAAAACTGTACTCATTATTAAACGATACTAATCCATCACTAATTCTTGTTGGGTTCCGGAGTAGCGTGCTGCTCATCGAAAAGCGCTTCGACGCCTCGTCAGGGGTAGTAAGCGCTATATAAATACGATTACAATACAACAAGTGACACTGAGTCTGACAATAAGCCCCTTTGTGGCCCAGCATACATCATATTCGTAAAACCAGTAGTGGGAAAAGTTACAAACCAGCAAGGTGACAACATAACAAGTTAAGCAACTTCATAGAGTCCACCCCTCCCCCCCCCCCAATTCCACCCCATTTGCTCCATATTTTTTGGTGCTTCCTTGGGCGACCCCTGGTTTCTTACACTGATTTCTCCTGCTGTGCACACCAGTCCACACTGTGCCTCCATTGTGATATCGTCAGTGTCTTGAAGGCTGTCCAATCGTCTGCAATATCCCGCTTCGCCACCATCAGTGCTGTTCCCAACAAAGCCTTATCAGCGTGTATCCCCCCCGACACCATCCAAAACTCCCAAAAGGATCACTAATGAGGAAGGCTCAATCTTAAGATTTAGAACGTCGGTGAGCTCAGCATGTAACAACAACTAGAGCTATCACAACCAAAATTGAAGTCTTCAACCTATAACAAACTGTTTCAGGCCCAACTCACTCCACAGGACACACTCTAGGGGGGGTCATTCTGACCCTGGCGGTAATTACCGCCATGGCGGAGGTTGGCGGTAGCACCGCCAACAGGCTGGCGGTGCTTCGCCGGGCATTCTGACCGCGGCGGTACAGCCGCGGCCAGAAGCGGAAAGCCGGCGGTGTACCGCCGACTTTCCGCTGCCCATGGGAATCCGCCATGGCGGCGCAGCTTGCTGCGCCGCCATGGGGATTCTGACAGCCCATACCGCCATCCGGTTCCTGGCGGTTCTCCCGCCAGGAACAGGATGGCAGTAGGGGGTGCCGCGGGGCCCCTGGGGGCCCCTGCAGTGCCCATGCCAATGGCATGGGCACTGCAGGGGCCCCCGTAAGAGGGCCCCACGAAGAATTTCAGTGTCTGCTTTGCAGACACTGAAATTCGCGACGGGTGCAACTGCACCCGTCGCACCTTCCCACTCCGCCGGCTCAATTCTGAGCCGGCATCCTAGTGGGAAGGTTGATTTGCCCTGGGCTGGCGGGCGGCCTTTTGGCGGCCGCCCGCCAGCCCAGGGCAAATCTCAGAATCACCGCCGCGGTCTTTCGACCGCGGTGCGGTGTTCTGACGGCGGAACCTTGGCGGACGGCCTCCGCCGTCCGCCAAGGTTAGAATCAGCCCCTAGATGTCATAATTGAACCCAGTTGACAAGCCACAGTTCCAGACAACTCGTCCGTTAGCTGAAGTGACCACAACGTCATCACGTTCAAGATCCACACACCTATAAATAACATTTCAAAGACAACAAAAACCACTAGCAACAAATACTTGTACAGACAACAGAAAAAAAACATAACATCCAGCTACTCAACACCCAACTTGAAAAAAAAACAATAAACATGCGGCCAAAGAGAAACACCTTCTACAACTGGCTCTCCAATGCACTGGGCATACAGGTACCAACAAAAAACACATCCAGAGTTGACCAAAAAAAGAACACAACATTGGTTAAATTCAAAAGAAAGAAGTAAAACACAACTCAACATACTACGATGCAAATGGAGAAAAAAGCACATTACTGCACTATAACAGAGCAAATCATCAGACCCACAAAAATACATCACCTCTCCATGCGTGTAACGGAAGCAGAGTGTGCTACCAAACAACTGCATAATATTATAAGAGAATTCTGCAATCCAGAGCTTAATACCTCCTAAATTGGATCTCTCCCCAAAAAGAAAAACTACAACCCATTGGATACAGCACACTACATACCAATATCAAATGGACCATTCTTAAGGAAGTGTTTGGCTCAAATAGACTATTCTTAGGAAAAATATTTGGGAGAGCAGTGTTTACTCAACTCGCTACTTTTACCAAACATTGTGGCTTACTGTCAGACCAGCAGTCCAGTTTCAGATGACACCGCAGCACAGAGTCAGACATTGTATCCATTTGGTATGATCTAGAGCTGAAAGTGGATAAAAATGGAGCAGCTGCCTTATTACTCTGGGATTTATCGTCTGCATCTTTCAATGTCCACCGCCACATGCTACTGCAGACTTCACAATATAGGAATCTGTAAATATGCTTTAAAATGGATTGCTTCTTATCTTACGGAGAGATCAAGTGTAATCTAGCTACCCATTTACACAATACCTCCTCACACACAAGACTATGTCATCCTTCAGGGGTCCATCATATCCCCTCTATTTTTCAACATCTACCTACCCCCTTACCATGTCTGCTTAAATCACACAAGCTCACCTGTTACAACTATGCAATAATACACAAATTATTTTGAAAATGGATAGCCGCAAAGACATCTACAATTCAAAATTTTATGACTGCCTTTGTGCCATAAAAACAAGGATGATGAATAATTATCTAAAACTCAATACTGCAAAAACAGAGATGATGACATGTGGGCAATGGCAAAACTACCAACCTCCTTCCATGGGACCTAAGGAACTTGAAGCACCTCCAACACCATCGAGAGAAGTTAGAAACCTAAGAGTAACCATGGATTCAGACTAATTCTTGATACCTCATTGTTAGACCTGGCATCCTTGGTGTGGTTTTCCCCCTTAACGTTTTGCCTTCAACCTTCATGTTAGCTCAATTCATTTTTGCTGGCCTTAGGAGTCTGTGCACTTTACCACCACTAACCAGTGCTAAAGTGCTTGAGCTCTCTCCTTCTAAATGATACAATTGCCTTATACTCAAGCCAATTGGCTATTGTATACCCAATTGGTATATTTAGTTTATTTGAAAGTCCCTAGTAAAGACGCACTACTTTGTGCCCAGAGCATGTAAATTAAATTTTACTAGTGGGCCTGCAGCACTGATTGTGCCATCCACCTCAGTAGCACTTTAAAACATGTCTCAGCCCTGTCACTGCAGCCTGTGAGTGCTGCTTTAACCTGCCAAAATAAACTTTTTGCCAGGCCCAAACAAATCCTTTCTAGGTCTCACCTAGACAGCACATGCATGTTCGAGATCGGAAGCATCTGCTCTATGGGCTTTCGGCATGCCCATCCCTTCCCATTGGTTCCTTTGTATGCCTTTCCTTATGTATTTCTTTTGTGAAGTGAAAGGTGCAATTTGACCCTCCTTTTTGTTGTGTTTGTCACGCCTATGGAGACTGGCCCTGTAACAAGGATTATTACCCTTCAGGCCATTTAGTTTACTGTCGCCGCACTATTTTATTTTGTTTCGATTTGCGCAGCTCCCATGCATCTGTCTCAGCTTTGTTTTTCAGCGCTGCATCCAGCCTCTAATAGGTCATATTAGCAGTGTATAATTTACAGCCATTAAGGGAGTTCGCTCTTGCGTCATTACATATAAAAAAGAAAACATGAGACATGCTGTACTTTTGCAAAATTTTATTTGCTCTGGTACTTTTGTTTGCGCACAATGGGAGCCACTTTATTCCTGCCCCTGCTCCCACTCCAGCAGATTAGCAGCTTGGTTTTCTGTGCTCCTCTCTCCTACGGAGTGTTTCTGCCTGCTGGCACACAATCGCCTTTCTGTGGGGTTATCATGCTTGGCTCTCCACCTCTATTCCTCAGCCCCACTGGTCAATTCCACATGGGGAGCCGGGCCCCTTTCACCTCCAGTAAGTGTTTCCCACACAGTGCCCTCGGCCCTCTATACTTACTGCACAGCCATGTTCTCGCTACTGATGCCTAAGGCGCCCACATCAATCAATGCTTTTGGTCTCTTGTCATTTTACACTGACTTAGGCACTGCAATGGTGAGCGAGTCAGCAAATTCACAGACTGAGCCAGAAGCCCGACCCTTCACAGCTCTGAGAACTCTAACACAGCCCAGGACATAAAAAAAATGTGCTTGCAGATCACACAACAAAACGGACAATACTGTGCAATTTAAAGTGGCAGCAGGCCTCATGCTCAGAGGTTGGGGTCTGCCAGTGCTCTGCAGAGTGAAACACGACATTCCGCCACGGGGCTTACCAAATGTATGCTCATCATCAGCAAGTCAACTCAGTGCAAACAGGGAGGGGACAGCTCTCCCTTCTTAAGACAGGCCCAACAGAAAAAAAAAAAATCCACATAGCGGTACACTCAGGGATTTTAACCATGCGCATTTACATGTGTGGTTTTATGTGCGCTTCAATGTAATCTAGTTTGTACATAAGTGGAATTGTGCTACTGATTGTGCTATCCTGGATCTATGTATGTGCGCCTAACTGTATCAGTGAGTGTTTTTGTGCTTCCTTTTATCAGTGTGTCTATATGTGCAAGCATGTGCACTTCTCTGTAAAGTGTGCATTTGTATGCTTACCTGTATCACTGTGTATGTGCGCATGCTTCTATGTACCAATGTGTGTAGCCTTCTTGAACCCGTGTCTGTACGTACTCGTGTGTGTGTGTGTGTGTGTGTGTGTCTGTACGTACTCGTGTGTGTGTGTGTGTACGTACTCGTGTGTGTGTGTCTGTACGTACTCGTGTGTGTGTGTCTGTACGTACTCGTGTGTGTGTGTGTGTGTCTGTACGTACTCGTGTGTGTGTGTCTGTACGTACTCGTGTGTGTCTGTACATACTCGTGTGTGTGTCTGTACGTACTCGTGTGTGTGTCTGTACATACTCGTGTGTGTGTGTGTCTGTACATACTCGTGTGTGTGTCTGTACATACTCGTGTGTGTGTCTGTACATACTCGTGTGTGTCTGTACGTACTCGTGTGTGTCTGTACGTACTCGTGTGTGTGTGTGTGTCTGTACGTACTCGTTCGTGTGTGTGTGTCTGTACGTACTCGTGTGTGTGTCTGTACATACTCGTGTCTGTACGTACTTGTGTGTGTGTCTGTACTCGTGTGTGTGTGTGTGTGTGTCTGTCTGTATGTACTCGTGTGTGTGTGTGTGTCTGTCTGTCTGTATGTACTCGTGTGTGTGTGTCTGTATGTACTCGTGTGTGTGTGTCTGTATGTACTCGTGTGTGTCTGTACGTACTCGTGTGTGTCTGTACGTACTCGTGTGTGTCTGTACGTACTCGTGTGTGTGTGTCTGTCTGTACTCGCGTGTGTGCGTGCGCGTGTGTGTGTGTGTGTGTGTGTGTGTGTGTGTGTGTGTGTGTGTGTGTGTGTGTGTGTGTGTGTACGTACTCGTGTGTCTGTGTGTGTGTGTGTCTGTGTAGGGTTCAGGCCAAGGACCCTCAAACACGACATCAGGGAAAACAACACCGCACTCCCGGGGACTGAAATCCATTCTTTCACACCCACCCACCCGCACACTGAAATCCATTCTTTATTCACCACATAACATGAAGCTTCACAGCAAACCCCACGACGCGTTTCTCGAGAAAGCAGACTAAATCACCTGGAAAAAGACTTGTTTGTCGAAACGCGTCGTGGGGTTTGCCGTGAAGCTTCATGTTATGTGGTGAATAAAGAATGGATTTCAGTGTGCGGGTGGGTGTGTGTGTGTGTGCGCGCGTGTGTGTGTGTGTGTGTGTGCGTGTGTGCGTGTGTGTGGGCGCATTTCATGGTGCCGCTTATTTTTAACCTACATCTGTGAATTCTTGTTTTCTTGTCGGTGGTTCCCATGGAAATCCAGGTCTTCTCCACGTAATCTTGTTTGGTTCTGGAATTTCCTGACGTTTAGAAATTTACTCCCCCGAGCCCCGTAGCTCCCATCGTACACACACACACATCCCTCACACACCTCTATGCGCACGCCACATTTATGTTGCAAAGAACACTCAAGTGTAGTTTGAGGATGATAAATGATTTCATACCGATTATGTTTATTTCAGTGCTTAATTTGTGCTTGTTCCCGGTGCTGAGAACCGGCATTTATTTTTGAGGGCCGGCGCTTATTCTTCTGCCTCAAGCATTCTCTGTGACCAAAAGACACATGGGACAGACGGAGGAAGAGAAAAACGAAAAAGCGTCACAAAGGGAGAAAGCAGAAAACTGCAGGAGTGAGCTGAAGGGGCAGGGAGTGGCTTTATATGGATTGAAGAGGCCAGAGATGGCTTCAGGATAACGCTGCCTCAGTATTCCGTGTTCACACATTTAATTGCAGCAGCCGCGTGTTTGAGAGGAGTGCTTTGGGCACCGGCACCTTTTTATTTACAAATTATGCACTGGTTTATTTTAACATACAGCGTCATTAGCAATTAGTGGTCTCATGGATCTATCGAAGTTAAGAGGGCACAAATAAGAGTAATAGAGTCTAGCGCACTCTTTGAACACATCTGCTTCAAGGAGCTTGGGCCCCGGTAGCCACGAAATATGATGGCGTTTGCTCTCTGGAGCCTAAAAGCTATAATGACATTGTGGGCTCTTAACATTGTACGTAAGCTCTTAGCTGGTGATATGGTCTGTCTGAGCGCTCATACCTCCTCTCACATGCATGGCTTCTCCATGTGCGCCATTCTCTTTGAAGTCTCTCTCTAGGCCTCCTCACACTGCGAACACATCATGCCCCCTTACTCTCTCTCCACGTGCCCCTGATTTCACCCATTCTCTCGCTACAAACCCCGCAAACATTTCCAAAGCTCAAGTGGTCTGTACATGAACTCAAGTAATCTTACATCTTTTGCCCACAAGTCTCAAATGCATATTTAAAAATTAATAATGTTGTGTCAACAGACTATGATAAACGTCAACAATATTTATCTCTAGGATCACCTTTCTAATCCCAAAAGTACAGAAGTAAGAAAGCAGAGATGGTTTGGGCCTTACAATTATTCAGGGAGCACCCCCTCAGCATCAGCGCAGCACCACTTCATCACCAGTCAGCGTCCTTCAGCACCACTTCTGCAGCACCACCTCAGCATCATTCAGAAGCACCTGAACACCACCACAGCACTAGTGCAGCACCACCTCAGCCCCAGCACTACTTCATTACCAGCGCAGCACTACCTCGGCATCAGCGCAGCACCAGCACAATATCACTCAGCATCACCTCAACACCAGCACATCTCTTCAGCATCACTCAACACCACCTCAGCATCAGTGCACCACCACGAGCGCAGCACCTCCTCACCAGCAACTCAGCACCAACACAGCATTAGTGCAGCATCACCTGACCACCAGCGCAACACTAAATCAGCATCACTCAGCACCATCTGAGCACCACCTCCGCACAAGCACACCACCACCTCAGTATCACTCAGCATCAGTGCAGAACTACCTCAGCACAGCACCAACGCAGCACCACTTCAGCATTAGCACAGCACTACCTCAGTGCCAGTGCAGCATCACCTCAGCACCTGTGCAGCACCAACTCACCATCACTCAGCACCAGAACAGCACCACCTGAGCACCACCAAAGATTCCCTCAGCACCTCAGCTTCAATCAGCACTACCTGGGCACCACCTCTGCACAAGCACACAACCACCTTAGTACTGCACAGCATCCGCACAACATCACCTTAGCATCAGCACCATCTCCGCATCAGCACAGCAACACCTCATCAGTGCATCACCAACTCAGCACCACCTCAGCAGCAGTGCACCATATCAACATCAGCGCAGCACCACCTCAACATCAGAACAGCACACTCTCAGGATCAGCACAGGACCACCTCTGCATCAGTGCACCAGCGCAGCCCCACCTCAGCATCAGTACCAACCCATCTCAGCACCAGTGCAACCCCACCTCAGCAGCAATTGAGCAACGTAGCACCACCTCGGCATAAGCGCATCATCTCAGCAGCACCACCTGAGCACCAGCACCACCTCAATATTACTCTGCATTACCTGGCCACCACATCATCAGTGCACCACCACCAGTGCAACACAAACTCAGCATCAGAACAGCACCATCTCAGCATCAGAACAGCACCATCTCAGCATCAGAACAGCACCATCTCAGCATCAGAACAGTATCAACTCCACATCAGTGCACGACAAGCGCAAGCCCCACCTTAGCACCAGCGAAGCCCTGTAGGAAAGTACCATCTTTCTTGGTGTGTTACCCCCAATTTTACCTGTCTCACTGAGATCCTGCTGGTCAGGACCCCAGTGCTCATAGTTTATGGCCTAATGTGTGTGTCTGTATAGTGCTTGACTGTGTCACTGAGGCTCTGCTAATCAGAACCTCAGTGCTTATGCTCGCTCTGCTTTTAAATTTGTTACTATAGGCTAGTGACTTTATTTACGAATCTCAATTGGCACACTGCACCCCTCTTATAAGTCCCTAGTATATGGTACCTAGGTGCCCAGGGCATTGGGGTTCCAGGAGATCCATCATTTCTTTTGTCACCCATAAGGAGCTCATACAAACCCTTTCACAGGACTGCCACTGCAGCCTGCGTGAAATAACGCAAGTTATTTCACAGCCATTTTCCCTGCACTTAAGTAACTTATAAGTCACCTATATGTCTAACCTTGACTTGCCGATGGTTAGGTGCAAAGTTACTAAGTGTGTGGGCATCCTTGCACTAGCAAAGGTGCCCCCACATAGTTCAGGGCCATTTCCCGGGACTTTGTGAGTGCAGGGACCCCATTACACGTGTGCACTACATATAGGTCAATACCTATACTTAGCTTCACAATGGTAACTCCGAATATGGCCATGTAAGGTAACTAAGATCATGGAATTGTCCCCCCCATTCCAAATCTGGTATTGGGGAGCCAATTCCATGCATCCTGGGGGCAGCACCATGGACGCCCAGTACTGCCAATCCCGCTCTCTGTGGCTTGCACTGCAGCTACAGCTGCTGCCACCTCACAGACAGGGTTCTGCCTCATGGGAACTGAGCAGCTCAGTCCCAGGAAGGCAGAACAAAGATTTTCCTTTGGGAGCAGGGTGTTACACCCTCTCACTTTGGAAATGCTTTGAAGGGCACAGATGGTGCCCTCCTTGCATGAGCCAGTCTACACTGGTTCAGGGACCCCTTGTCCCCTTGTCTGGCGCAAAACTAGACAAAGGAAAGGGGAATTACCACTCCCCTGTCCATCACCACCTTAGGGGTGGCGCCCAGAACTTCTCCAGTGTGTCCCAGACTTCAGCCATCTTGCTTTGCAAGGTGTGGGGGCACACTGGAGGGCTCTGAATGGCCAGTGCCAGCAGGTGACGTCAGAGACCCCTCCTGATAGGTCCTTACTTGATAAGGTAGCCAATCCCCCTCTCAGGGCTATTTGGGGTCTCTCCTGTGGGTTCTCTTCAGATTCTACTTGTGAGTTTCCAGTAGGAATCCTCTGCAACTACTAATTCATCCTCTGACCTGGGTTCAATCGCAGCCTGCTACAGGAACCGCTGTAACAGCAACAAAGTATCCTCAAGGGATACTTTTCTTCTCCAACTTCTGCACCAGCCAGCAACTGCAACAGTTTCCACAATGTGCACGCTCTGAGGACTCCCTGTCTTCATCCTGCTCCAGAAGGACCAAAGAAATCTCCTGCGGGGTGACGGAGTCACTCCCCTGCTCACGCAGGCACCTTCCAAGTCGACGACTGGTACTCCTGGACTCCTCTCACAGCGACGAGGTTGCTCCTAGAAACACAGAGGGTGGACCTCATCGACAGACTGTCCTGCGGTCCTGCTGACGCAATCTGGAGGAGGCAAGACCTTGCCTTCACTGAGAGGGACAGTAACCCTCTGCACTGCGTCTTCTTCACCTCCTAAGGTCTCTGTGCACTATTTGCAAAATTCCTTTGTGCACAGCCTGGCCCTGGTCCCCAGCACTCTATCCTGCGACGCTCTACTTGCTGAGTTAACCTCCGGCGGCGTAGGACCCTTCTTTTTAGTGCTGCAACTACTGCGTTTTGCACCTCCTTTGTCCCCGTGTCCTGGGACTCCTGTGGGTGCTGTCTGGTGTCCTGAGGGCTCTCTGAAGTGCTGAGAGACCCCTTTTCCTCCTCACACAGAGTTGAGCCCCCCAGGTCCCTACTGTGTCCAGCCAGCGCCATTGTGATGCAAACGCAACTTTGTCGTAACCAAGGCTTGTTGGTGACTTCCAACACAAAATCACATCTGCAACCATCTTCACGTTGTGGGACATCCATTGCATCATGCAGGAACCTGCTTGCATCTTCCCAGGGTGCATTTCTGCAGTCTTCGTCCAACCGGGGACTCTTCTTTTGCACCCTCTTCTGGGTTGGCAGGGGCTCTTGTCCTTCCTGGAACTTCTTTCGAATTCTGGACTTGGTCCTCTTCTTTTGCCGGTCTTCAGGTCCAGGAATCCAGCAGTTGTTGTTTGCAGACTTGGTTGGTAATTGCAATAATTCCAAACACGAGGTGCAGTGTGTTCTAAGGAAACTTGCAGTACTTTACTGCTTTTCTGGGATCTGGGGTGGGGTGATTTACTTACCTTTACTGTATTCTTACTCTCCCAGCGATTCTGCACACACTACACTTGTCAAGGGGGTAATTTGTGATTCGCATTTCACTTTTCGTATATGGTTTGTGTTGCCCCTAGACCTATTTTCTCCCATTGCATTCCATAGCATTTCCTATTGTTTGCACTATCCTATGTCTAATTACTTACCTTATTTTGGTGTCTAGTGTATATATTGTGTATAATACTTACCTCCAGAAGGAGTATTGCCTCTAAGATATTTTTGGTACTGTCACCCAAATAAACTACCTTTATTTTTGGTACACTGAGTATTGTCTTTACTTGTGCATAAGTACTGTGTAACTATAAGTGGTATTGCATGAGCTTTGCATGTCTCCTAGTTCAGCCTAAGCTGCTCTGCTATAGCTACCTCTATCAGCCTAAGCTGCTAGAACACTACTACTTCACTAATAAGGGCTTACTGTACCTGGTATAAGGTTTAAGTACCCAAGGTACCCACTACAAACCAGGCCAGCCTCAAACCAGCCCCACTTCAGCAGCAGAAGCACAGACCCACCTCAGCTACAATTCTGCACCAACACAGCACCACATCAGCATCACCAAAGCACCAGCACCTCAGCATAACGTACCACCATAGCATCACTCAGGACCAACTCATCATCTCTCAGACCCACCTCCGTATCACTCAGCACACCTGAGCATCACCGCCACACCAGCAGACCACCCCAGTAGCACTTCAATGTAGGAAAGTACCATCTTTCTTGGCATGTTACCCCCAATTTCTGCCTGTTGGTCAGTGTGTTTTGCCTGTGTCACTGGGATCCTGCTAGCCAGGACACCAGCGCTCATAGTTTGTGGCCTATTTGTGTTGTCAGTATGCTTGATTGTGTCACTGAAGTTCTGCTAACCAGAACTCCAGTGTTTATGCTCTCTCTACTTACCATATTTCTCACTACACTTTAGTAACTCAATATTCCAATTCTGATTGGCACACTGGACCCCACCCCCTTATAAGTCCCTAGTATATGGTACCTAGGTACCCAGGGCATTGGGGTTCCAAGAGATCCTTAAGGGCTGCACCATCTTGTTTGCCACCCATTAGGAGCTCATACAAACCTTTCATCAGGACTACCACTGCAGCCTGAGTGAAATAGTGCAGTGTAAAATGGCTGTGAAATAGTGTGTGCACTAAGTCACATATATGTCTAACCTTCATTTACTGAAGGCTAGGTGCAAAGTTACTGTGCGTGAGGGCGCCCTTGCACTAGCAAAAGGTGCCCCCACAATTCTCCAGGGCCAATTCCTTGGACTTCATGAGTGCGGGGATACTATTATAAGGATGCACTACATGTATGTCAATATCTATATGTAGCTTCATAATGGTAACTCCGAATATGGCCAAGTGAGGTTTCTAAGATCATGGAATTGACCCCCCCAATCCAAATCTAGTAATAGGGGGCCAATCTCAGGCATCCTGGGGGCTCCACCTTGGACCCCCCAGTACTGCCAAAACAGCTCTCTGAGGTTTCCACTGCAGCCCCAGCTGCTGCCACTTCACACACAGGTTTCTGCCCTTCTGGGGATTGAGCAGCTCAATCCCAGGAAGGTAGAACAATGCATTTCCTTTAGGAGAGAGGTGTTACACCCTCTGCCAGTGGAAATAGGTGTTACAGGCATGGGAGGGGTAGCCTCCCAGTGCCTCTGGAAATGCTTTGAAGGGCACTAATGGTGCCCTCCTTGCATAATCCAGTCTACACCGGTTAAGGGACCCCCAGTCCCTGCACTGGTGCGAAACTGGACAAAGGAAAGGGGAGTGACCTCTCCCCTGTCCTTCACCACCCCAGGGGTGGTGCCTAGAGCTCCTCAAGTGAGTCCCTGACGTTAGCCATGTTGGATTCCAAGTTGTGGAGACCCTTAGGAGACCTCCGAGTGGCCAGTGCCAGCAGGTGAAATCAGAGACCCCACCTGATAGGTGCATACCTGTGTAGGTAGCCAACCCCCCTCTCAGGGCTATTTAGGGTCTCTCCGTTGGGTGTTTCCTCAGATTCAGTTTGCAAGATTCCTCTAGGACTCCTCTGCATCCTCCGCTTTAGCTTCTGACCGTCGGATCAACCGCAGACTGCTCCAGGAACTGCTGTAACTGCAACAATGTATCCAAAACGACTCCTGTGACCTGCAACTTCAGCTCCAGCCAGCATTTGCAACAGTTCCCAAGATGTGCACGCTCTGAGGACTGCCTGTCTTCACCCTGCACCAGAAGAACAGAAGGAATCTCCCGTGGAGTGACGGAGTCACTTCCTTACTTCTGCAGGCACTCTTCTGCGATGACAACCAGTACTCTGGGACTCCTCTCCTGATGACGAGCATGCTCCCTGGAACACAGGTGGTGGACCAAAGGTTTCCCAGTCGGTCCAAAGGTCCAGCTGTCCAAATCTGGTGGAGGTAAGAGCTTACCTCCCCGTGCTGTGACAGTACCTCTGTGTACCGAGCCTTCTACAGCTCCTTGGGCTTCTGTGCACTTCTTCCAAAAGTTCTTTGTGCACAGCATAGCCCAGGTCCCTAGCACTCCATCCTGCAACGCACAGCTCCCAGAGTTGTTCTATTGTGGCATGGGACCCTCCAGTGTAGCGCTGTGATGACCACACTTTGCTTCTTCTTTGTCCCCACCTTCTGGGACTCCTATGGGTGCTGCCTGGACTTCAGAGGGCTCTCTGAAGTGCTGAGAGCCCCCTCTGTCTCCTCAGTCCAAGTTGAGATGCCCAAGTCCCTCCTGGGTCCAGACAGCTTCTCTTTGACGCAAACCGTGTACTTGCTTGAACCAAGGCATGTTGGCGGAATCCAGCGATGCAAACAGCCTGCATCCAACAACTCAACGTGGGACATCTCATGCACGAAGCAGGAACCCGCAGCCATCTTCTTTGGGGCACTTCTGTACTTTTTGGCTGACCGGAGAATCCACTTTTGCACCTTCTTCTACGTTGACACAAGCTCCTGTCCTTCCTGGACTCTTCTTCGACTTCTGGACTTGGTCTCCTCTCTCCACAGGTCTTCAGGTCCAGGAATCCATTGTTTGTTGCTTGCAGTCTTGCTTGGTTCTTGCATACTCCTTTATCACGACTTGTAGTGTGTCCTGAGGAAACTTGCTGTACTTTACTCCTGCTTTCCTGGGCTCTTTGGTCGGATACTTTACTTACCTTTGGTGTTTTCCTACACTCCCACCCCCTCTACACACTACACTAGCCTAGGGGGGACACTCGCCTAGGGGGGAATTCGACATTCACATTCTACTATTTTAGTATATGGTTTGTGTTGCCCCTAGGCGCACTGCAATCTATTGTATCTCCTACTGTTTGCACTATTCTATGACTGTTTACTTACCTGATTTGGGTTACTAGTGTATATATTGTGTATAATACTTACCTCCAGAAGGAGTATTGCCTCTAAGGTAGTTTTGGCCTTGTGTCACTAAAATAAAGTACCTTTATTTTTGGTAACACTGAGTATTGTCCTTTATTATGTATAAGTACTGTGTAACTATAGTGGTGTTGTGAGAGCTTTGCATGTCTCCTAGTTCATCCTTGGCTGCTCTGCTACAGCTACCTCTAGACAGCCTAAACTGCTAGAACACTGCCTACATTTCACTAATAAGGGATAAGAGGACCTGGTATAAGATGTAAGTACCTTATATACCCACTACAAACCAGGCCAGCCTCTTAAGACTCAGCACCATCCGAGTATCATTCAGCATCACCTCCGCACCAGCACACCACCACCTCAGCATGACTCAGTACCACCTCAGTCTGCCCTCAGAATCTGCCATCTGTTGATTCTCCCCCAGTATCTGTCTGCTGCTCATGTTGTAGTTCAGGTACTATTTCCCAATCTCCCATTGTTTATGTTTAACAAACCAGCATTAGAACAGGCAGGAAGCTGCCAGCATTGGAAGGACAAAAAAAACGAGAAGACTTATTTTATGTTAATCCATTTTTTTTTTTTTTTTTAATAGGGTGGTACAATTGTGTATAATGTTTTCTTGGATATATATACACAAGGTAACAAAAATGCTTATAACAGTTTCTTTATTATACATTTTCAACATGCTTCACAGCAGCCACAATGCTCTACAACATAGCTTAAACTTAAAGACAGTGGCAAAGACAAGAGCTCTGGCTAAACACTTATAAGGTCTCAAAGGCGAGACCTATTGGCTATGCCAATGCTTGTTAATACATATATGGCACCCCTATGAAGGGCCTTGTGGTGTTTTGAGTCTACTATATTGTATGCCAGGGAGGCCTTTTTGCGCAGTACACTCAAAAAATACTGTCTCGGGTCCATTCTGGTATGTATACTTAACCTTAAGCTCAACCCTGGGTAGCTGTGAGCAGTAAAGCTTAATAAAGGAACAATGTGTTAAGCATTTAACAGCACCACACAACGGAATAAGAAAGTCACAAAACAAGAAATCAATGTATACAAATAGATAATATTTTTATGATTTCTTTAAAGACCTTAAGCATCAAAATCCACTGGAGGGTCCTGTAGATACAGATATTAGAAGCAATATCTAACTTTCATATCAACTGCAAACAAGCACTGGCCAACAAAAAGTTTGGAAACTTTTGAAAAGTTTGTAAAAGTTAGTTTGGCAACTCTGGCCCGTGTTGGGTGACCAAGTCTGACAGGAGAGAGGTCTAGGGGGCCAGAGAGGATCCTCTGGACAGTTACATGGCCCCCGGAGCGTTTTTAAGGGAAGATCCAAACTTTACAGGACAACCACCCTACACATCAATGGAGTAGTACTGCTGCTGAGGGATGCAAGCAAAAATATGCTTCAAGGATGCTCCGATTGTGGTGTGGTCAACTGGATGCCTTTGTGGGTGTCCCACGGGTGAAGTGGGATGAACTTGGCCACAGAGGTCGGGGTCTCTTGACGTCCTCTATGCTGCAGTAGCAGGCCAGCCAATGCTGGGCTACGAGACAGTCTGCACCACAGTTGGTGCAAAATCCATTGTGGGAGGCTAATGTCCCTGGAGTACAATGGATCCAGTCCTGGTTAGCACTCCTGGGTTCAGCAGACATGGGTGCAGGTTTTGTCTATCTCATATTTGTCCTCTTGAATGCCCGGTGAATGGTAACAGCAAAACATCTGCACTGGCTAGCAACCTGGTGATTTGGACAACTTCAGTTCTTGTGTCCCTGGAGCTGGTTCCAGGAGATCAGCCGACTGGTCCTTGGAGTCAATGCTGGAGCCGGATGTTGGGAATCAACTTTTCCCCAAGCCAGGAGCCGTAGGCCCAGTACAAACTTTGGTACCCCAAAGTGTATGAGGTGCAATCCTTCCAAGCATGCAGCCTCTCTTTGTGCAGATCCAAGGGCAGCTGGGCAGTCCTTCTGCCCTCCCTCCGATTCCAGGGTGATCTGAGGGTAAGTGTGCCGGTGGTGGCATATTTATCCCAGGAAAGTGCCCTGAGGGGAACAAGCGGGCACTAGCCAATGGGCTACTAGGTCCCCTCTCAACTAGTGACAAAGTCCCTGTTATGTGTGGTATCTGGCTATCCAAGAAAGTCACATTCTTGCCCTTTTCAATGTGGCATGACCCCTCCTCAGTTGTCAGGAGTTTAGTAGCCCACTCTAGAGGTTTAGTTAGCTGGAGGCTACACTATAGTGGTAAAACCAGTTTGGGGGCGTGTTCCCCCTCTCTGTACCAGTCTCCATGCTGTCTACAGGAACAAAAGTCATCCTGCTCAGGGGAGTTGAGCCAGGCAGCCCATCAAAGGCAGATGGTCCACCTAGATTACCTATTCAGTACAGTACATGGAATTTTCAGCATGTCCTCATCACAAGTGAATCACAGTTCATTGGATTAAGAGCCTCAAATGCATGATAGGAACTCATTTCTTCTTCTTTTCCTTCCTCTCTTTACTTTTCTTCCCTTCATTTTGCAGGTCGCAACATGTATTCATTGATTAATTATATATAAATGTAATGGCCAGGTAAATATTGTTTTGTGCGGATGATAGTCCTATATGCTTAGGGGATCGAAATATCAACCAAACCACTCTGACCCACATGAATTTATAAAATTGCTCTATTGGGTGCAGTAGTGTTTTCTTTTAAGAATTTATGTGTCCTTTTGATTCTGTGTCATTATTGATGTCACAACCTTGTTCTTTTGCCTGTTTGTGTGATATCTGCTTTGGTGCGCCCGGTACAGGTACATACCCCTAAAAGAACAGATTTTAACTTTTTCATACACATAAATTAAAGATTGTTTTGAATTTTTCCTGTGCATTATTATTGTTCACTTAGGGCATTACCCTGTTACGTGTACACTTAGTGACCATTGTTCCATATAGCTTTATGACTACCTTAGGTACCTTTGGGTTCCCTTGTCTGTTAGTAACACTTTTAGAAAGGTGGCATTTTTCTGCCTTAGCCATTTGGAGCCTGCAGCCTGTTTCTGGGTTACATGACTGCGTGAAGCTGACAGTTGGGCTTGGTGTATTCTTCCTATGCAGTGTTTTGTTTCACTGCTCACCGAGCTGAAGTACACACACACTGAAAAGAATCTCTGGAATGCAACTCTTAGTCTAGGAAATACACTTAATAAATCGCTCTGCGAGGCTCATAAAGGAAGGTAAGTCCAACCGTACAAAGTGCACATTTAAAATGGGCGCAATAATGAAATGAAAACATGTACAAAGAATCTTCAATCTATTAACAGCACATATATATGCAAAGATATATATATACATACATACATACATACACAATGCAAAGCAGATAATTAGTAAAAGTTCATCACCATGAGGCACAGTTGCTTCTTCATCTTTCTCCCACCAACTTCAAGTCGTAGACCACAGATCAACTGTAAAGAGAGAAAGAGAGATATATCCTCACGGAAAAGATGACTGGCATCAGCGTCCCGACCCAGTCAGAGGTCTCAGATTCACTTCACAGTCAACCTTTGGTCTCTTATATACCTTAAACAAGCCTGAGAGGAGATTTCTAGAAAAAAAAAAACTCGCTCCGCAATTTGTTGTTCAAAAATGCTGGCTACTTCAGGTCAGTTTTGAAAGGAGCAGGTTGGAACAGGCCAAGATCCCAAGGTACTCTCTCAAAACAAAACCGTTCCCTGCCGTACCATAATCATCATCCTAGTACGCTCTGATCTCTCTAAGCCCTTGGTTAGGAAGAACACGCAGACGCGTAGAATAAAAATATGAGCAAAAAGCACACTGCGTAACATGGGCACGGAAAAATACTTGCAGCTTCTGCACTTCTTACATCTGCAACTCTAACGTGGCAGTGGCTAACTCTAAAATCAATAGGCAAAATGAAGCTGGTGGTCACTAAAGTGACGATGTGCTGCTAGTCTAAGGGCAACGTGGAGTCAGTGGTCAAAACACAAATATCATTAGACAGCCAGCCACACACACAAAATGGAGCTTAGGTGTGCCTGGATAGACGATCACTGTAAGGATGGGAGGGAAGAGCTGGGCACAGCCCCACTTGCACTTGACTAGGCTGTGTCCTACCTCCACACAAAAGGGCTGCACACCCCGTTAGTCTGTAGCCAGGGCAAGGAACACAGGGCACCTGTGCACTTCAAAGGCATGCCTCTAGAAGTTTCTCCCACTTGATAGGCAGAACTGGGTATACATACTGGACCTCAAACACCAACTCTTCATTATACTTCTGGATCTATGGATACTGTACTAGAAAGAACTATTATGCTGCTGAAGGGACTGCCACGTTGCTGGACTGCTACTCTGAAGAACTGCTGCACTGCTGTTCTGACCTGCTGCCTACTGCCATCTCGCCTGGGTAGGGAGAACTGAACCTGCATCTGTTGAACCCAGGACCCAAAGAGACTCCAAGGGCAAACTATCTGGTATCCCGACTAGAGCCTCAGAGACAGAAGGCTCCAACAACCTTGACCCCAGCACCTGGACTTTGACATCCATGAATCTATCTTGCCAAGTGATGCCACCCCAGTTCTGTACCCTCGGAACTGGGTCTAAGGTGTTCTGCCAGCCTCTGTGGCTCCGGCAGAACAGATGCATCTCCTCTTCTCCATGGGCCAACCCCAAGCAGAACTGACACATCACAGCAACTGCGTGTATATCCACCATCGGAAAGACCAGCATCACACTGGAGTTCCCCGCCTCATCGGAACCTCAATGGCAGAATTTGCACTGCAGCTCCTCGGAACTGATGCATTGTTCCAACTGCGCAATGCATCCTTGATGCAGGACCTCCCATCATAAGCTCTCGTCAGACGGATAATCTCCAAGGAAGTAGGACCTCACATCACAGCATCTTGGAACCAACGTTTTGCTTCGCTATGCGGTACATCTTTGACGTGGACCCTCGCAACTCTCCACAAAGTTAGTACTTAGTTCAGCATGCCCAACTGTGTCCCTGTAGCTGGCCCACACTCCAGCACGGTCAGCCTGAACTTAAGACTTTGTCCTGGTCGGACAAAAACAGATATCCACAGTTGGTGCTTTGTGGTGCTATTTTCCCTGAACTCTATAAAATTGCATATCTTCAGTTCTACTGCTTGGATTTTTGTCATCTTGTTCTTGTTTTATTTATTAAAAATAACTATATCACTAACTTGGTGTGGGAACCTTTTGTGTTGTGTTTTTCACTTTAATACAGTTTGAAGTGTTGCACAAATACTTCACACATTGCCTGTAAATTAAGCCAGACTGCTCCATGCCAAAATACCAGAGGGTTGAGTACAGGTTAATTTAGGGTTGGCTTGTGCCTCACCTCAACAAGAGTTGTGGTTCCTGTTGGCCGGGGCAAGCACCCCAGTCAACCAACAACCCAATTTCTTACACTCATGCTAAAGTCACAAGATTGTCTTCTACACAATGAAGACTATGTCACATTTTTCCATAGCTATCATACCAATATAAACTGCAAACCATCCTCATGCTTGTAAACTCTAAGCCGGACTATGCCAACAGCCTATATCTTGGTGGTCCAGCATTCATTATAAGCAAAATACAATCTCACCCAAATTTCTGTTGCAAGGCTTCTTCTCCGTCTTCACCCAAGAGAACGCATGAGCCCAGTCTTGCTATTGCTCCACTGCTACCTACTGCAAGAAGCTTTGCCAACAGAGCCTCCCACAGAAAAGCTCTATATACAAGTTAAATTCAAGCAATACCAACCAAACAGAACAATGCGCTTCAGGCTTGCACCACTTATCATACCACCTTATCGTAAGAAATCCACAGGAGGCACTTCTTTCTCAGTATAAGCTGCCAAGCTCTGGAACTCACTACCAGTCAGCATTAGAAGCACCCATGAGCATATACACTTCCCAAGACAGTTAAAAACGTGACTATTTCCTAAATAACAGCAACTCCTGAATCCAGGCTACCAAGCCCAAAAAACAGTTACACCCTCAAGCACAATTCTCAGCTTACAACTCAGAAACTGCAAACACAACCAGAAAACTTCTTTCTTTATGCAGGTAAGCAAAAAGGGCTGATCTATGGTTCGCTGTGGCAATAAATAATTTAGTACTTTTATATTGGCATGATAGGTATGGAAAACATTAAATTGTAACTTATACCTACTAAATTCGCATATACATATCTGCTATGAGAGTTGTCCAGCACTGTACAGACATAAAAAACACTACCAAATGGACAGGCATGGAACAACTGAAGAGATCTGTCACACTGCATGGTAATCTATTTATACCCCACCCCACTCCCTCTGAGGGTGCCATGGACTGCTTGTAGGAAAGTACCTTCTTTCTTGGTATGGTTACTCCCTTCTCCGCCTGATGTCAGTGGGTTTGACTGTGTTCACTAGGATCCTGCTAACCAGGACCCCAGTTATTATGCCCCCCCCCAAATAAAATACTCTATTTCATCCCACAATTGGCATACTTGTGCCCCCATACAAGTCCCTAGTATGTGGTACCCAAGTACACAGGGCATTGGGGTTCCAGGGGATCCCTGAGCTGCAGCAGTTATTCTGCCACCCATAAGGAGCACATGCAAAGGGTTCTGCAGGCCTGCCATGGCAGTCTGCGTGAACAGGTTGCATGCACCCGTTTTCATTATAGGTCACTGGACCAGGTCACTATAAGTCATCCCTATGGTAGGCCCTCTCAGTCCAGAGGGCAGGGTGCAGGTACCTGTGTGTGAGGGTACACCTGCACTAACAGAGGTGCCCCCACAAACTCCAGATCCATTTTCCTAGAATTTTTGAGTGCAGGGACGCCATTTTACACGTCTACTGGATATAGGTCACTACCCATATCCAGCTACATAATGGTAACTCCGAACCTAGGCATGTTTGGTATCAAACATGTTGGAATCATACATCAGTACTTTTGCAAGTATTGGTTGTATGATCCCATGCACTCTGGGCGTCCTTAGAGGACCCCCAGCATTGCTCCTACAGCCTTTTGAGGTTTTCCAAGCAGCCCCTGCTGCTGCCACCTCACAGGCAGGTTTCTGACCTCCTGTTGCTTGAGCAGCTCAAGCCCAGGAAGGCAGAAGAAAGGAATTCCTTTGGGAGAGGGGTGTTACACCCTCTTCCTTTGGGAATAGGTGTTACGTGGCTTGGGAGATGTAGTCTCCACAAGCCACTGGTATGCTTCGAAGGGCTCCGCTGTGTCTTCTGGACTTGGTCCCCTCTTTCCACAGGTCTTCCTCTTCAGGAATCCACCATTGGTTTCTTGCGGTCATCTCTGGGTTTTGCCATTCTGTTATTTTCTTTTTTAGTGGGTGTTCTGGGGAAATTCTAGTAATTTACTCCTCCTTTCCTGGTTGCTGGGGGGGGTGTTGTGGTACTTATCGTTGAGTGTTTCTGGTACCCCCAGTGACCCCTACACATTCCACTTACCCCCACCCAGGTGACACTCTCACATTCCATTTTTTTTAGTATATGGTTTGTGCTCCCCTTAGGTCCACTATTCTTTATTGTGTGTTACACTATTTGCACGGTTTTCCAACTATTCTTATGCCTATATCTGACAACTTGTGTATAAATCTTGTCTATTACTTAGCTCCTAAGAGAGTATTGCCTCTAAAGTGATTGTGTTATCATAATCAAGTACCTTTATTTTTTGTAACACTGAGTGTATTCTATCATGTGTGTAGGTGCTGTGTGACTACAGTTGTACTGCATAAGCTTTGCATGTCTCCTAGATAGGCCTTGGCTGCTCATCCACAGCTACCTCTAGATAGCCTGGCTTCTAGACACTGCCTACACTAGACTAATAGGGGATACCTGGAATAAGGGGTAGGTACCCACTACACATTAGACAAGCTTCCTACACTGCTCAGACCACACTAATCTTGAGATTCAAGTGCAAAAGGGGTACTTAGCCCAGTTCCTAAGAATTCATAATAGATTGGGCCCAGGACATCAGGAGTAAAAGGCCTAAATATCCATGGCTGAGCCCAGTAGCCCCTGCATCCTGTGCAGCCCTCTGAATGGTGTTTTGACATGCATTACTGAACAATTCTGGATAACTTTTATATAGTTCATTCACTGTATGTCTCAAACATCTATACAATCGGACTGCTTCTTATCTCAAGTAGACATTTAGATATGGGAGGATAATTAAAATGTCCATCCCTACAAGTCTCTGGACTTCTCTCCCTCTAACCCTCCCAGCACAAAACCACAACTAAACCAAACAAAACTCAGTACAGTAACCAGATAAGCATGCTATATCTTCCAAAATACCATAAAGGACCTGCAGAGCTGTTCGCAGATAACACCGTACTGAAAATCATAAAACTGCATGCCTATCTCTTCCACTGCATCATCCAACACACTGCTGCTAGCTGTGTCCCGTTACACAACTGTACCTCATTGGTCATCACGCACTGCAAGTAAACTCTTGCCACATAGGCTCAAAACAAACAACATCCTTCCAACCACACAGCCTACATGTATGCTACTGATGTAGGCAAGCACTTCACCACCTGACATATGGGTAGTGAGCTCTATATGAATGCTACAATACAATTCAACTGACTCAGTGGTGACACTACATTAGAACACTCACACATTCTAATTCCATTAGACAATCTGTAGCATGTGACCAAGAACGTACTATACATGTAACTAATGTATTAACACATCTGGCACAGCATGGAGGTTTATCTTGAAAATTCAGAACCTCTTATGTTTACACACATCCAACAGCTATTGCCTCTGGACATAATCTCCCTTAGGACCTTCTTCTTGGTCATTTTCCATCCTGCTGATAAAGATTTGCCTATTTCGGTCTAGGCTATCTATTTGAGACATGTTGCATATACTTTGTGGGCTTCAGCCGCCCATAGGCTTCCCATTTGTTGGCTCCATTGTAGCTCTCATATCTTTCTCCCCATTCGTCCATGGCATGCGTTTGTCGTGCCTCTTCCTGGGTTTAGCCTCCCACAAGAGCAGGGATCAAGTACTATATCAACACACTGATCACCATTTCAGCATCTATGTTAGGAACTACTTTATCTTTTTCCTAACAGCAGTTCACATGAGCGCTTGTGTTTCACTCTGAGCTCTCTGAAAATAAGCCTGTAAATCTTGTTCTTATCTCCTCACATTTGCATGGCATTCAAAGACTGAGATCAAATGTTAGACCTTGTTTCCGAGGGCACATGTTTAGTTTCCTTGGTCTGACTTCAAAGTGAGTGGTTTTTTTTCGGCTAGAATGTGAAGGGGGGGGGATGGACTACTATACTGCTCAGAAATGGCATACACCCCAAAACCCTCCATGGCTATCAGGAGCAAAGGGGCCAAGTCAGCCCCTGGTTTCAAGCTCTTTCACAAACACTTCCCAACAGACCGTCTCTCTGTAAGAGCGAGAGAGAACGGATTCTGTGATCTTTGAGCTGGTGCTGTGAATGGGTTTTTTAGTCTCTTTTAAATATTCTCATCTGTCCAACAAGCTTCAATAGACAGAATGTTCATTGAGGTACTTTTTCTCTGATTGCTTTCCTCGCCATCATTACTTCCTTAGACTTGCTTGCCTGACACGTCTCCCCCTGCTTGTTTTACTTCCGTGGGATTTTCCCTTCTCTGGGTGATGACCTACGAGCCGTATCAGTCTTTGCCTCAACATTCACAGCCATCGAAAGTGCTGCGGAAGTAGAGGGTCTTTAATTTCTCTGTGGAAATCAAAGCTGTCCTGCACACCTAGCACATCCTGCATGCCTCAACACTAGTGCCTTTCTCTCGCTTGCCTCTCGGCCCTCTGGATTTTGAGTTCAAAATGAAAATATCAGTGTTGAGGTCTATATGTTTTGTGGTATTTCATTTTCAGCTGTTGCAATGAAGTCTGCAGTCCTTCGGGAAGCGGCATCACGTTTCATTAGTAGAGTCCGTGGAAAGCAGTTGATACCTTGCCTAGTTTAGAGGAGAAAAACTTCAGCATGTTTTTAAATTAACATGTCACAACCTTTATACAGCTACATCCAAAAGCAAGCATCAAAATTAACCTCTTTACATCTACTAAAAACGGGTTTGCTCCTCTTGCAGCATACCAGAGAAGCTCAATCTTCTGAGAAATATTAATGGACCTGTGCAGCGCACATTACACCTGCATTTTCTCTTTCCTGTCCGTAACACATATTGCTCATGCTTTTGTGTTGAACTTGGTTTTATTTCCGAAGCACGTTTCTCACCCCTTATTTCACACTGTGTGCAGAATCTGGGTTCTTCAGCCGTGCGCCTACCTCAGGTGTAGCCTCCGCTGCTAAGCAAAGAGCCAATTCATATTTATGATTTCCTGCTTTTATTTTAAATTATGTGAAAGTGAAAGAGGTTAGTGTGGACCTGCTGCCTGCGCATTCCAGGCTCAGAGACATGACACGTGAAAAACCTGAGGCATTCTTTACAAAATGCTTCAAGGACGTAGTTAATTTAAATTTTTGTAAGTTGTAACATTTCAATCGAAAATGGCTTTCGAGTTTCTGTGATGCATTTTAAATGCGTCTTACTGTTCTGGGGGTAGTGGATGTTAGCTAAGCCTGTTATCCTCCTCTGTTCTCCACTTTTCACAGCACAATTGTTCTCAAGCAGGACTAAGAGAGCCACTCTTACTCACCATGCTCCCTCCCCCAGCAGAGCTCACAGTGAAACTTCAAAGCAGTGATAAATCCAACCACCTGAAGCAGGAGTCTCAATACTCGATTGCTCTTGCAAGGAGGCAGAAACAGCTGCTGTGTGCCATTCACAATATTTTAGTCAACTTCTGGGGTGAGAGCACAGAAAAGAGAAACATCATCTCCCATCCCTTGAAGGCTGCTCCCACAGCACTGCAGTAAAAAGACTACAAGCATTCAACTTCACATAATTCAAGACAAGGCCACACGTTAAAGTGCTGTGGGCGTGTGACCTCCTAATATTAGGCTAAGGTGACACGTAACAGGACAGTGACATCTACTACCCTCAGAGGTAGACTCAAATCTTTTGGCTCAGACAGGAGTAATAAGATCATCAAAAACAAACAATGAGAACCAATTGCCATAAACAATCAAAATATTCAATGAGTAAGTAATTTATACACACCATGACCTGTGTGGTCATGAATCACAATACCAATTTAGTAAAGTTTAAACATTTATTGCCCTTATACTAACAATGCTAAAGTCACGTAAATTATGCAGAAAACCAAATGATAGCAATACAGAAACAACACAGGCTGTCCAAATAGCCTGAAGAATCTCAATCTAATAATAAGTGCAATCACTGTTAAACAATCCAAAAGAATTATGCAAAAACAACAACAGAATTATTTGAGAAATAATTTTCATTAGCTGTACAATTGAATCAATCACAATCAATTAATAAACATTTAATTTAATAGTTGGGACAGATATCCTAGCTACCAAATTCTAATTACGAAAACGTGTGGGGCTGGGCTGTGTCACATGCAAAAATAAAAAAGGCAAAAATTACTTTGGAAAAACATCTAACTATGGCGCTAATAAAACTATGCGGTTGGATTTCTGAAGGGATAATCCTGCAAAGGAAAAACAAATGTACATTGGTTATACCTCTCCTGAATGAGAGAGCAGTTAGCAGAGTCTTCATCAGCAGAGCACGGAAACAGCAGGTCTTCAGCAGTCAGCATCAGGAACATGGAATGGGGCAACAGTTCAGTAATGTTGGGCCTAATGTAACTTAACTGTTAAAATCATAAACAGCTGAACAAGAACTGAACAGAACACAACAGAAACAAAACAGAATCGGACTGCACAGAAAGCTAAACAGAAGCTGACATACATCACCAAAAGCTTTGCTAAGGTAAAGTCCCAAAAATCACTAGCTAAGCTTCTATTCGACAAGACTATGAGGTGTGATAGTGAGCAGCCAATTGCACTTAGTTCCTTTTCCATTTGTATCTTTCTTCATTCCCTCTTTAAGCTAGGCTCATCTTCATGATCCTCTCCGGTCGGCAATTTCCTCATAACTATAACTTCATAAAAACAGCAGCACAGAACACGACATTTAGCTAACATTACTTCCTTCCAGTAACAAAACCTAGTTGTTAAAACTTGCAATATTTATCACAAGGAAGTATAGAGGGAACAGCACTTAAAAAGCAGTAGCTTTCCACTGTGAGCTTTTAATACGACGTCTAATAAACAATGTTTGCAAAAGCATTTCAGTAAAGTCAGCAAAATGTTTCTACATTGTACTTCTTGAAAAATACTAAAAACGTAGGCCTTCTTACTAATGCCAGTACATGAAGAATAAAACAATTCTATTATTCAAACCATGTTTAGTACATTATTTTTCAATTAATTTAAAATCATTAGTTTTGTAGTACATGTGGTTATAATTAATCAAAATACATTTCACAGTTAGTCATTTATTATTTCACATAGAAATGGTAGCGGACACCATGTCGACCACAGTTTAAACATGCATGTTCTATTTTTTTCTAGCACGTTTCTCTATTTCGGCCTTTCAGTACACGTTAATCCTTTCACTTCAGTTATTCATATTTTATTAATAATGCTTGCTCTCTAACAATTCCTCCTATGATGGCAATATGTGCCATCACAAAAGAATACTTTAACCAGTTCATTACTGAGAAAATTTAAAACTTAGTTGTTTAGTACATCTACAGTTAGGCTTTCGACATTCTTCAAAATTTCACAAATTATGAACGTATCTGCTTCTTATCTTTTCCATTTCTATTTCTTCCGTCCTCTGTTTATTTTTCATTCTTTGTAATTGTATGAATCTATACAGTTTGTAAAATCCGATTATACATATGAAACCCACAACCACTAATAATAATGGTTCCAGTATCATTCCCACAGCACCCTGACCAAGATTTCCCATCAATTTCCCATTCTAGTGAAACTTTTACCTACATTTTCCCCACATACATGGTTGCTTCAGGTCCTTCAAGTAAGAACTCAAACTTGTCAGATTTCTAATATAGCTCCTAATTCCTTTACAGTTGCCTGGGATAAAAGTGCAACAATGTTGGGCCTTAAGCATCCTACAGACTCCGCCCTCTTTTGCTAACTTGCTAAAAGGATGTCTAGTGCAAGGCGGTTCTGAAGAACCATCGAATGTACCACAGTAATTTCTGTATCCATGAAAATTATTGCCCCAGAAAAATCTATTAACCTTTTGTCCACAGTGGTTGACAGTTTTCTTATTTTCATGTCATTCAAAACAACTCCTATAGAAGGAATAATTGTTCCAAATATATACCCAATTATTTCTGAATAACTTGCACTTTTTGATCTTGGTCTTAAGTTCCCATGAGTATCATCTATGTTGTCAATCTGGCATATCCAAGGTAACAAGACCCATACCATCCACTAGGGAGACAATAATAGGCATTTCTTCCACATATATAGTATACACCTGAAATTGGAGGATCTTGTCCATTTTGCCTAAAGTCCCATTTATATTCCTAAATAGAAATACAAGGCTGCATTCACTCGTTCACACAAACGTAGGGCCTCATTCCAAACCTGGGTGTCTCATGACCGCCAGGTCCACGGATGGTGGTCGCACTGTCACCAATGCGACAGTCCGACCACCATATCACAAACAAGGCAGTGGTGTAGGAAAGTAGCCTCTTTCTAGCATGGTTACCCCAACTTTTGGCCTGTTTGCGAGTGTGTGTCAGTGTGTTTTTACTGTGTCACTGGGATCCTGCTAGCCAGGACCCCAGTGCTCATAGTTTGTGGCCTAATATGTATGCTTGTGTAGTGCCTAACTGTGTCACTGAGGCTCTGCTAATCAGAACCTCAGTGCTTATGCTCTCTCTACTTTTAAATTTGTCACTGCAGGCCAGTGACTTCATTTACCAATTTCAATTGGCACACTGTACCCCTTTTACAAGTCCCTAGTATATGGTACCTAGGTACCCAGGGCATTGGGATTCCAGGAGATCCATATGGGCTGCAGCATTCTTTTTTCCACCCATAGGGAGCTCAGACAAACTCTTACACAGGACTGCCATTGCAGCTTGTGTGAAATAATGCACACACTATTTCACAGCCATTTTCACTGCACTTAAGCAACTTATAAGTCACCTATATGTCTAACTTTCACTTACTGAAGGTTAGGTGCAACGTTATTAAGAGTGAGAGCACCCATGCATTAGCAAAGGTGCCATTTCCCCAGACTTTGTGAGTGCGGGATGCCATTACACGCGTACACTACATATAGGTCAATACCTATATGTAGCTTCACAAGTTTAACTCCGAATATGGCCATGTAACATGTCTAAGATCATGGAATTGTCCCCCCATTCCAAATCTGGTTTTGGGGAGCCAATTCCATGCATCCTGGGGGCAGCCCAGTCCCAGGAAGGCAGAAAAAAGCATTTCCTCCGAGAATCAGGGTGTTACACCCTCTCCCTTTGGAAATAGGTGTTACGGGCTGGGGAGGAGTAGCCTCCCCCAGCCTCTGGAAATAATTTGAAGGTCACAGATAATGCCCTTCTTGCATAAACCACTCTACACCAGTTCAGGGACCCCTTCTCCCCTGCTCTGGCAGGAAACTGGACAAAGGAAAGGGGAGTGACCACTCCCGTCCATCACCATCTCAGGGGTGGTGCCCAGCGCTCCTCCAGTGTGTCCCAGACTTCAGCCATCTTACTTTGCAAGGTGTGGGGGCACTCTGGAGGGCTCTGAGTAGCCAGTGCCAGCAGGTGACGTCACAGACCCCTCCGGATAGGTCCATTCCTGATAAGGTAGCCAATCCCCTTCTCAGGGCTATTTAGGGTCTCTCCTATGGGTTCTCTTCAGATTCTGCTTGCAAGTTTCCTTCAGGAATGCTCTGCAACACCTTCAGCATCCTCTGACCTCGGATCAACCGCAGCCTTCTCCATGAAACGATGCAACTGCAACAAAGTGTCTACAAGAGACACATTTCTTCAGCAACCTCAGCTCCAAGTCAGCAACTGCAACAGTTTCCACGGTGTGCATGCTCTGGGGACTCCTTGTCTTCATCCTGCACCAGAAGGACTGAAGAAATCTCCCATGGAGTGACGGAGTCAATACCCTGCTCCAAGCAGGCACCTTCCAAGGTGACGACCGGTACCCTGAGACTCCTCTTACGGCGACGAGCTTGCTCCTAAGGACACAGAGGGTGGACATCATCGACAAGACTGTCCTGAGGACCTGCTGATGCAATTTGGAGGAGGTAAGACCTTGCCTTCCCCGAGAACGACGGTACCCCGGTGTATTGTGTCTTCACCTCCAGGGGCCTGTGTGCACTCTTTGCAAAATTCCTTCATGCACAGCCTGGCCCAGGTCCCCAGCACTCCATCCTGCGACACTCAACTCGCTGAGTTGCTCTCCGGTTACGTGGGACCTTCTTTTGTTGTGCTGCATCAACCGCGTTTTGCACCTCCTTTGAACCCAGATCCCATGGCTTCTGGGGGTGCTGGCTGGCATCCTGAGGGCTCTCTAAAGTGCTGAGAGCCCCTCTCCCTCCTCACCCCTCCTGGGTCCATCCAGTGCCATATTGATGAAAAACACACTTTTGCCGTAGCCAAGGCTTGTTGGCGCCTTCCAACACAAAATCTCATCTGCAACGATCTTCACGCTGTCGGACATCTTTTGCATCACGCAGAAACCCGCTGGCATCTTCCTAGGGTGCATATCTGCAGTCTTCAACTATCCGGGGACTCTTCTTTTGCACCCTCTTCTGGGTTGGCAGGGGCTCCTTTCCTTCATAGAACTTCTTTCGACTTCTGGACTTGGTCCCCTTCCTTTGCAGGTCTTCAGGTCCAATAATCCAGCAGTTTTTCTCTGCTGCAAAATCCCAAAAACGAGGTGCAGTGTGTCCTAAGGAAACTTGTAGTACTTTACTCCTGCTTTTCTGGGCTCTGGGGTGGGGTGATTTACTTACCTTTAGTGTATTCTTACTCTCCCAGCGATTCTGCACACACTACACTTGTCTAGGGGTAATTCGTGATTCACATTCCACTTTTTTAGTATATGGTTTGTGCTGCCCCTAGACATATTGTCTCCCATTCCATTCTATAGGGTTTCCTACTGTTTGCATTGTTCTATGACTATTTACTTGTCTAATTTTGGTGTCTAGTGTATATATTGTGTATAATACTTACCTCCAGAAGGAGTATTGTCTCTAAGATATTTTTGGTAATGTGTCACCCAAATAAATACCTTTATTTTTGGTAACACCGAGTACTGTCTTTACTTGTGCATAAGTACTGTGTAACTACAAGTGGTATTGCATGAGCTTTGCATGTCTCCTAGTTCAGCCTAAGCTGCTCTGCTATAGCTACCTCTATTAGCCTAAGCTGCTAGAACATTACTACATTTCACTAATAAGGGATAACTGGACCTGGTAGAAGGTGCAAGTACCCAAGGTACCCACTACAAGCCAGGCCAGCCTCCTACAGGTGGGTGCTGCGGGATGACTGCCAGCACCACCAGGATCCTGGATCCCAGCCGTCTGGCAATTGCGGCAATCCCAGCGCTGCCCTGGGGATTCGATCTTGTTCTCTGCCAGTGGTTTCATGCCAGTAACACCGACATGAAACTGCTGGCGGAGAACTAGTGCAGGGGGCCCCTGCACTGCCCATGCACTTCGCATGGGCAGTGCAAGGGCCCTTCTAGCAGGCACCGTCGCAATGTTCGCTGTCTACTTTGCAGACAGTGAACTCTGCGAGGGTACTGGTGCACCCAGCCGCCTCCAGCATTGCTGCCGGTTCTATTATGAACCGGAGACAATGCTGTAGGCAGCTTTCCGCGAGCACAGGGGCAGAAACTGTGGTTTCCGCCCGCTGACCTAGTGGGAAGTCCATAATAGCATCGTGGAGGAGGTTGCCACGTAGGCGGCGGCCTCCCTGTCGAGGAGTCGGCGGACCGGCTTTTGGCCTGCCAACTTCAAAATAAGGCCCTAAGTATCAGATCTGGATTGAGGCCTGGTTATACAAAGCTTCCCTATAATCTAATGCAAGCTTTCCTTGAATGTTAGTTACACTATATGCATGATCATTCTTATTATTTAGTTTCACTAAATCCTTTTCTATTTTCTCCTTCATTGCCTTTCTTCTATCATCAGTTTGAGCCAGGAAACTCTTCTCAATCGGTGAAAGTATACATGTCAGGTTATTCCTATGAGTATATGCAGTACCAAATGTCAGTGTAGGCTCAAAGAAACCTCCTACAATGTTTTTTTAGATTTAGCAATGCTACTCAAGTGTTGGTTAACTGAAAAAAAGAAATAACTGGGTCAAAATTCGAATAACAATACTGTATGTACTCCTGATTATAAAGCCTTGTTAATAAAATACTATAACTTATCCCATATGTTAATGGTAATCTATAATATGTAATCCCTTCTTGCACTGATGAAGGAATTTATGTACACAACATCCTCTCACATCCATACTCTCAACATATTCATACAACAAACAATAGAAAACATTACAGGAAAGATCTCCTTGTGAACTGTTTAATTCTCATCTTTATAAAACATGTCTAACTCAGAAAGTGTAGTAGTCTCTTGTATTAGAGAAAGTGTTAAAGTAGTTTCAGCCTTATCAGAAACACTCGTGCCTACAATCAGTAACAAACTTATCAACACACACAACTGCCAATCCAACACACATACTTGCACCCATTGTTTCTATTGCGATTCATTTCCACAGACTATAAAGAATCAAAAAGTGGAAGAAAAGAAAAATATAAACTTAACTATGCAGCCACAATCAAATTAATCAAAAATCATCTTCAGTCTTCTTTGAGAATATTTACAGCAGCTTTCAGGCTCTCCAGAACATGTCAAAAATCAGTTTAGCAGCTTTGTCAAAATCAGTTTTAAATGTCTCTTTAGTTGATCACAGTCTGCTGACCACTAATTATTATTTCCAATGTATAATGTCTTTCTTGGTCATTTGACAATGTAATTTCAAAACTCATCTTAATTATGATTAAAGTTCCAAAATATTGATTCTCAAGATCAAAACAAAATAACAAACTTGTGTTCCCACTCATCAGCTGCAAGATACACCCATTCAGGACCTGAGTAGCTTCAGCTTGCAACTTTATTTCTTTTTGATTTTTGACTTGTACTTATTTCTCCTTCACTCAGCTCTGTTCCTTCTGTTGTTTCTGCTTCCTTATTTATGCTTGGTAACACATTAGGAACTTTTTCAGTTGCATGCAAAGAAGGCCATTTATCTCCTTTTACAGTTTTTCTAGACAGTGATGGCACAACTGGGTGTACAATTCTTTTGGTTTAGCAGAAATCTGACAAGTTCTTCCTTGACTTGTTTTAACTTGCACCATTAGCTACTTCGGGAGGAGACAAATCTGTGTAATTTTGATTCAACTCAATTCCACTCAGCTGTTTCAGGAAATGAGATTTGCTTTATCTCTTTTTCCCCCAATCCTCTACTTCTGGGAGAGTCCTCCGGCTCAGACGTGACTCTCCTGCTAAATCCGCTTCCACTTCTGCGGATAGAAGAGTATCAGGATTATTATCAATTTAATCTTTCAGAGGAGTACCTGGATCAGGATCGTCACCAGTTTGCACTATCTTTACTCGTCCTCGGTCTCTTGCTCTGTCTTTGTCACTTGCTCTTCTTGGGACTGTACAGTTTCTGCTGCTGCTCTCAGGAACATTGGATCTTCATCATCCAAAGGATACTGCACTTGAGTGTAGCTGGCATGGATCCAGTTTGGAATTCCGGCACCCTGCACACCAGTCGTTGTTACTAAGATAGCCTGGAAAGGTCCCTTCCACTTAGGCTCCAAGGAAGTCTTTCGCACATGCTTCTTGATCACCACCCAATCACCAGCCTTAAGACTGTGACACTGGTCTTGGGATGGTGGCACGGCTTTAGCTTCCACCTGGTGAGACAAAGAGCGAACCACATCAGCTAGACCCTTGCATTAATCCAGCACCAAGTCATCTGTTACGCTTACATGCGCATTCGCAGGAAAAGCTGGCAATATCATGGCTCTGCCCATTAATATCTCATTAATAGCTGCACACATCTTTGCCAATTGAGCTTTCAAAGTTCCATTCATTTGCTCTACTAATCCCGAAGCTTCAGGACCGGAACTACAGTGCAGCTTCTGCTCAATGTTTAAGGCTGAACATAGCATTTTTATCACCTCATTATTGAAGTGACTTCATCTATCTGATTCTGAAGAGGCCGGAACACCAAATCTTGGGATCAACTCCCTAAGTAACAGCTTTTCTACTGTGAGGCTATCATTTCTAAGTGTAGGGTAGGCTTCAATCCAATGACAAAATATACAATCGCCAACACCTACCTCAAACCACCACACACAGGCAATTCAATGAAATCTATCTGCATTCTCTTAAATGGACCACCTGATCTTCCTATGTGACTGTTCTCTTTCCCATGTTCATTTGCTAACATGTAACGCATCTGTGACAAACTGCTTCTGCAACCTGTCTAAATTTTGAATTGAACCAGGATTCTTTAAATATTCAAATCATTGCCTCTCTGCCAATGAGAGTTTGACCATGTTAGTATGTAGCCATTTGTGCCACTAGACAGTTTGGCAACACTACCTGCCCTTCATTTAAAACCCAAATTTAATCAATTTCTCTCCGATTACAACCCAATTTTATCCAGCTTCTTTTTTCATCATCTGGAACCTCATTTTATAATCTTTAAATCTCTTCACAAGTGTCAACCACTGTCAACAGAAAGCTTTGACTTGTGTCATCAGTATTGGTCACATTTTTCCATTCTTCATTGAAAGTGGCACAATTCAGTGCACAATATCTGGCAATTTGATCAGCATATGCATTGCCCATGGAGATAAAATCATTTGCTTTTTGACGTGCAATACATTTCACAACTGCAATTTTCTCAGGTAACTGTAAATCTGGTAACAAATAATGAATCCTATCCCGATTTCTTATAAGGTAAACAGAAGAGATCATAAAACCTCTCTGGGACTACAACTGCTCAAAGTTGTGTACGACACCAAATCCATACTGTAGAAAAGTACCATCTTGCCTGGCATGTTACCGCCATATTTCACTGTATATATGTTGTTTTAGTGTATGTGTCACTGGGACCCAGCCAGCCAGGGCCCCAGTGCTCATAAGTGTGCCCTGTATGTGTTCCCTGTGTGATGACTAACTGTCTCACTGAGGCTCTGCTAATCAGAAACTCAGTGGTTATGCTCTCTCTGCTTTCCAAATTCTCACTAACAGGCTAGTGACCAATTTCACCAATTCACATTGGCATACTGGAACACCCTTATAATTCCCTAGGGTAACCAGGGTATTGGGGTTCCAGGAGATCCCTATGGGCTGCAGCATTTCTTTTGCCACCCATAAGGAGCTCTGACAATTCTTACACAGGCCTGCCACTGCAGCCTGAGTGAAATAACGTCCACGTTATTTCACAGCCATTTACCACTGCACTTAAGTAACTTATAAGTAACTTATTTGTCTAACCTTCACCTGGTGAAGGTTGGGTGCTAAGTTAATTAGTGTCTGGGCACCCTGGCACTAGCCAAGGTGCCCCCACATCGTTCAGGGCAAATCCCCCGGACTTTGTGAGTGTGGGGACACCATTTCACGTGTGCACTATACATAGGTCACTACCTATGTATAGCGTCACAATGGTAACTCCGAACATGGCCATGTAACATGTCTCAGATCATGGAATTGTCACCCCAATGCCATTCTGGCAATGGGGAGACAATTCCATGATCCCCCGAGTCTCTAGCACAGACTCGGGTACTGCCAAACTACCTTTCCCAGGGTTTCACTGCAGCTGCTGCCAACCCCTCAGACAGGTTTCTGCCCTCCTGGGGTCCAGCCAGGCTTGGCCCAGGAAGGCAGAACAAAGGACTTCCTCAGAGAGAGGGTGTTACACCCTCTCCCTTTGGAAAAAGGTGTCAGGGCTGGGGAGGAGTAGCCTCCACCAGCCTCTGGAAATGCTTTGATGGGCAGAGATAGTGCCCATCTCTGCATAAGCCAGTCTACACCGGTTCAGGGATCCCCCAGCCCTGCTCTGGCGCGAAACGGGACAAAGGAAAGGGGAGTGACCACTCCCAGCTCCTCCAGTGTGCTCCAGACCTCTACCATCTTGGAAACAGAGGTGTTGCTGGCACACTGGACTGCTCTGAGTGGCCAGTGCCATCAGGTGACGTCAGAGACTCCTTCTGATAGGCTCTTACCTTTCTTACTAGCCTATACTCCTTCCTAGGTAGCCAAACCTCCTTTTCTGTCTATTTAGGGTCTCTGCTTTGGGGGATTCTTCAGATACCGAATACAAGAGCTCATCAGAGTTCCTCTGCATCTCCCTCTTCACCTTCTGCCAAAGGATCGACCGCTGACTGCTCAGGACGCCTGCAAAACCGCAACAAAGTAGCAAAGACGACTACTGCAACCTTGTATCGCTTCATCCTGCTGGCTTTCTCGCCTGTTTCCTGGTGGTGCATGCTCTGGGGGTAGCCTGCCTCCTTCTTGCACCAGGAGCTCTGAAGAAATCTCCCGTGGCTCGACGGAATCTTCCCCCTGCAACCGCAGGCAACAAAAGACTGCATCACCGGTCCTCTGGGTCCCCTCTCAGCACGACGAGCGTGGTCCCTGGAACTCAGCAACTCTGTCCAAGTGACTCCCACAGTCCAGTGACTCTTCAGTCCAAGTTTGGTGGAGGTAAATCCTTGCCTCCCCACGCTAGACTGCCTTGCTGGGTACCACATGATTTGCAGCTGCTCCGGCTCCTGTGCACTCTTCCAGGATTTCCTTTGTGCACAGCCAAGCCTGAGTCCCCGACACTCTAACCTGCAGTGCACAACCTTCTGAGTTGTCCTCTGGCGTTGTGGGACTCCCTTTTGTGACTTCGGGTGGACTCCGGTTCACTCCCCTTCTAAGTGCCTGTTCCGGTACTTCTGCGGGTGCTGCCTGCTTCTGTGAGGGCTCCCTGACTTGCTGGGCACCCCCTCTGTCTCCTCATCCAAGTGGCAACATCCTGGTCCCTCCTGGGCCACAGCAGCATCCAAAAACCCTAACCGAGACCCTTGCAGCTAGCAAGGCTTGTTTGCAGTCTTTCTGCGTGGGAACACCTCTGCACGCTTCTTCACGACATGGGACATCCATCCTCCAAAGGGGAAGTTCCTAGTCCTCTTCGTTCTTGCAAAACACCAAGCTTCTTCCATCCGGTGGCAGCTCCTTTGCACCCTCAGCTGGCATTTCCTGGGCTTCTGCCCACTCTCGACACTGTCGCTACTCTTGGACTTGGTCCCCTTGTTTTACAGGTACTCAGGGCCGGAAATCCACTGTTGTTGCATTGCTGGTGTAGGTTTTCCTTGCAGAATCCCCCTATCACGACTTCTGTGCTTTCTGGGGGTTGTAGGTGCACTTTACACCTACCTTACAGGGTCTTGGGGTGGGCTATTTTTCTAACCCTCACTATTTTCTTACAGTCCCAGCGACCCTCTACAAGCTCACATAGGTTTGGGGTCCATTCGTGGTTCGCATTCCACTTTTGGAGTATATGGTTTGTGTTGCCCCTATACCTATGTGCTCCTATTGCAATCTATTGTAACTTTACACTGCTTGCATTACTTCCTTTTGCCATTACTGCATATTTTTGGTATTGTGTACATATATCTTGTGTATATTTGTCATCCTCATACTGAAGGTACTCACTGAGATACTTCTGGCATATTGTCATAAAAATAAAAAGTACCTTTATTTTTAGTATATCTGTGTATTGTGTTTTCTTATGATATTGTGCATATGACAACAGTTGTATAGTGGGAGCTTTGCATGTCTCCTAGTTCAGCCTAAGCTGCTCTGCTATAGCTACCTTCTATCAGCCTAAGCTGCTAGAAACACCTCTTCTACACTAATAAGGGATAACTGGACCTGGTACAGAGTGTAAGTACCCCTTGGTACCCACTACAAGCCAGGCCAGCCTCCTGCACATACTATCTGTCTGTAAATATCATAATTTTAAGCCGTGATGAAATACAGCATACACTAGTAAAAGCCATCAATTCAGCCACTTGTGCAGAACATACTCCTGGAAGCCATGAAGGTTCGAGTACACCAGAAATAGTGCACACAGCATAACCAGATATCAAGGTTCCCACATTGTCTGTTAAACAGGAACCATCAACAAAAATTATTTGATCATTGTCATTAATTTTTCTCAAATCCTGAACTATGCGAAATTTCCAAACAGGTTTTCGCAAACCCATATTAGGTGAGTTACATGGGCTGCTCAGCACTTCTTTCAAAACCCCTTGTTCAAAGAAAAAAAACTACAATGACAGGAGTAACTCCTTCAATTATACCTGGTGCCATGTGACATTGGGGTGTTTTCGAGAAAACTGCACTAGGTTTAACTGAGACTGACTAGTCTCACTCCTTTAATTAGACCAATACCTTTCCCAGAAAGATCCTACACTTTTAAAATAACTGTGTCTTTTAGGTCATTAGGCAGGTCCAGTACTGTAAATGCAGGGAAAAGAGTAATCAATGGGAATTCATTAATCAAATTACAGTCAATTGGTAGGCACGATTCCTCATCATCACTATTTGTTTGAATGGCAATTCCATCACTTGTGCAAGTATTCAAACATTTTAATTTGCACAACAAACCTCTTCCCAGTAGACATACTGGACTGGAGTCACAGACTACAAATTTGTGCATGCCTTCAAAAGTACCAACTTTAACAGGAATCGGCTCAGTAATCGGATTTGTCAGATGCTGATTCGCTACTCCTACAACCTGTACTGTTCTCCCAGAAAGTGGCATATTGCGAACTTCTGCAGTTCTGACAGTAGAGCGTGTCAACCCAGAATGAAACTTAAAGATCCATAACTATTCCATTTACAGGGGGACCACTCTGTTGCACCTCTAATGAAGCTGCTAGCACACATTCTTTTTCACCTGAACTCTCACTCACAATGTCATCACTCAATTCATCCGTGTAAGGGATACTGTGTTATCAATTGGTGATTATTTTTACTTATCCCATGACCCATGTTCTGCTGAGGAACTACTACCTGCTGCTGTGCCACTGGAGTTTGAGGTATTGCTTTTGCTGCTGTTGTGCCATCATTTGCATCTGCTGTTGCATTTGCTGTTGTGGTACATTAAAACATGGCATCTTCTGTTGGGAAATTTGCATTTGCGGAATCTGCATTTGATTATTCACATTCTGAACATTTACCTTAGGATTCCGATTTCTCGGTCCTCTCAAATTTGGTATAAGATTATGTTCATTCATCTGCACAACATCTTCCTGCACTATCAAAGGACATTCCTGCTTCCAGTGTCCAAGACCCCCGCCCATGTGGCAAGTTAACATTTTCTTCATTGCTTGCTTATCACCTGGATTAACATTAGTATTCAAATCAACACGATTTCCATTTCCACCAACACCACGTCCTCTTCCTCTCACCTGTCCTTGATCCATAATCGCTTGTTTCTCTGTTGTTGTGGAATCCCCTGCGTCCCTGATTGTGCTCCTCTAATCTGCAATACCATTGCTTTTTCTTTCAATCTTTTCTGCTTCATGTCAATTTCATCACTGCAATATTTAGCAAACTGCAATACATCAATCTGTTCTGCTTGCCAGCAAATCAAATGACTATTAAGCAGATTACTAACTTAAGGTCTCAACCCCTGCACAAACCTGAACACAAAATGAATCATGTATTTGGACTCAATTGTCCCTGTACCACTGTAATGCTTGAATGTCTGCAGCAACCTTTCATAATATGCATGTATCGACTCCTTTGCTTCCTGAGCTGTCAATTTTCTGCCAATCAATATCTTTAGGAGAAATTCTCATTTTCAAAAATTCAATTACTTTGTCATAGCTTTTCATTACTTCAGGAGATGGTGCACCTGTAACTGGATCTCGTGGAGGCTCCCTTGTCGGCCAGTCAACACTTCTTTTGTGTTCAATCCATAAATCAGATAGGACCACTATTTCTAACATGTATATAAATCTTCCCACAAACATTTTGCAAGTTTCACAAACCAGTCTGCTGATACCATTCCACTGGCTTCTCTCGCCATCTCAGGTAATCATTTATAAATAACAAAATATCACTCCTGCTCCAAGGGACTTGAACATAATTCCCTTCAGTAATTTCTCTCATAGGTAATATTTTAAATGGACTACGAGTCTTGCTGTGTGTTAGTTGAGTTTGAAGACGCAGACTCTCTTTTCTTCTGGTCTCTTTACTTTACCCACCTGCCATCCCATTTATTTAATGCTCCCCATGTTTGAATACTTTGGATTAATCATCGAACGTAAATTTTCATTCCAGGAGACCTCATGTTTGCAATGTTTTGTTAATCAAATTGTAATCTGTTACTTCTCTTTAATGGTTTAGATTTCTCAATATCCACTTCATATTTTTCTTCAAGATCTGATAATTTCTGATGCGCCGATCCTGCTCTGACATCTTTACCCATGAAAAGTAACTCATCTTCATTATATGAGTCAATTCTATCTAATTCAAGTGTTCTCTCAATTATTTCATTTAACTCTAATTTTATTCTTGCCAGAGTCAATGTCCTTTCCCCGTCAGAAAATGTATTAATTACTGATGCTCAACTCACTATCTCCAAATATTCTGTTAATTGCTGAGTTGTCAAGCCTTGTAAAGAAACATTATTATTCACATTAGGCACACATTGTGGAGTATTACATGGCGGACCTATCACTCTGTCAGGTGACACTAGAACTGAATCTGGAATCTCCAAATTTTGTGAAATCCTAGAATACGTGAAGTCTATAAGCGCATCTGTTTTATCAAAAGATTCATTTATTGGAGACATAACTCCTGCAGTAGCACCGAGTTTCTCTATTTCTGAATGTGAATTAAAAAGTGAAAATATTGCAGCATTTACTAAATTAGGATTCTGCATATTGCTCTCATTATTTCCCTGAGCATACAATGGAACAACTGGGCCAATTGTGACAGGAACTGTTAAAGTAAATCATTCCAGAACTCTGACCTGTAAATATTGAGTAACTTGATTGTGATATTGTCACTGGAGTATACCTTGGCAATGTTTGGGCTTGACTAACAACTTGCACAGGAGTTACTGAATTAGGTGTAGACTCCACCTGGGCCATCATTGGTTTCTGAATATTCTGTGCAGAACTAACAACAGGAACTGTATAATAGATCACAGACTGAGCTACAGTTTGAATCACAGGAGTCTGAATCACTGTAATAGTAGGAACATTAGTTGCGACCTGAACTTGATTCTATATTACTTCAACTCGAGGTGCACTTGTACTATCACTAAAACCTTGATTCGCCTCTACTGCTGCACATGGGGGATTTATCAATAACGGTTATAAATTCATCATCATCTGAATCATTATCATAAGTCAGTGATCTTTTAGCTTCCTCTGATCCCAACTCAGTCATTTCATTTTTTTCTTTCTTCGTCTTTGATCTGACACTATTCACTTTCTCTTGTTAGACTGCAGGAAACATTCCAATACCTTGTAAGGTTTCTGTTCTCCAACATTTCAGCTCATTATCCCATTTGGCTTCTAACAATGTTTCTCAGCTTTTTGCATTTGTCTCTCAAATTTTTATTTCTTCTGTTGTCGGGCTAAGGCTTCAAATTGTGCTGGTCTCAAAGGGGCTTTAATTCATAAAGTACTCTTCTTAAATTTTCTAACATTCTCATACTAAAACTTCCATGAGCAGGAAAAGCTAAGCTCCCTTACTTCTGTCATTTTGCACCGTTGTTTTATCGCAGATATAAGCACCTCTAGAAGGGCCGGATCCCGCAAACAAGGAAACTCCTCCGGTCCCGACTGGAAAATGCTTGCGGACCCTATTATATTAATAGACTCAGTCACTGGTGGTAGAGGAGCGCCTTCTCCATCACTTGACCAACTTATCCCAGGGCGGTCAGCGGAGCCCGGTGTGGCTTTTTGTTTTGATGCCTTTCCTCTTTGTATCCACCGGGTTCCCCCTGTGAGGTGTTCCGCGCTCCGCGAGTCTCTCTAGTACCATAAAGCACTGGAGGATTTCCATAGGATCCCACTGGGAAGGTTTCGGACGAGTTTCAGCAGGGTGTTTTCCTCTGCCCTGCGCTCTGTGATCACCTTGTAATAGTAGGGGTCCAGGCACGGAGTCTGCCCTGCGGGACCGGCGGGATCGAGAGCTGCTGGTGGGTAGAATCTCACATCCATGTTACTGCCCACATCAAGCACAAAACTCCACCGCTCTTCCTCTGCTTCTTGATTCACGGCCATTATGTTCAGAAACACATACACAATATCCGAAAGATGCGTCCCGAGTTCACTTGCGTGAAAGCCTCTCCTTCCCCCACTTCAATCCAATCCTGGTTCGCAAAACTCATAACATGGATTTTCTCAGCGAGGAAGAGAACCGAGTGAAATCAGGCAGCTCCGATCTAGTGGGGAAGTCCAGGGAAGAAAGGGACCTGTTCCTCAGGCAGCAGATAATTTGCGCAATTCAACTACTCACTGGCAGCAATTTTGGATTTCTTGTCTAGTGCGGGCTGCGCTTCGTGTCCCACGGAGAAGGATGCAGCAGAACAGGCGAATGCCCGCGGCCCCGCTCCTCTGTGTGTCCTGTCCCGCAATAGGTCCCCGGGAGCTGGAGGAAGAAGCAGCCTCAGCGAGTGCAGTCCGATTTCTTCAATTATCAATCAATCAAATATTTTATTTCGACCATAGGTCATAAAAGTTACACATAAAATGATAAGATAAGTAAAAGAAGAAAGAAAGTATATGTGTTATAATTGTGCTGTCACACTGGCTTAGAATAAAATTAGGTATAGAAATAACTTCTCTAAAACCATCAAATAAAAGTGGTAGAAAAAAAGAAAATCAATCAGAAATCTTAGCCTGCTATAGTTCTCCAATATTCCCTATACATAACTCAACATTTGAATGCCCAAGTTTCTGAAATAAATTTTAAATTCAGATCTCCCGGATAATACCATCATCAGGATAAAAACAAGCAATCCAACCTGATATTTAAAACACTAAGTTGGTGTTATGGAATGGTGCAGTTCCATGAAACTTTTGACCGAAGGAATCTGCTACCTGCACAGTCATTTGAACAGATTTAAAAGCTATCAAATCATTAAAAGCACTTGCACTATCTAGCTAAAAGCTTGTATTGTAACTTAAAACAGATGTCAAATTCTTAATAAAATGGCATGAAAACCAAACGAGTGCTTAAGAAGTAGTTCTTTACAGCTAACACTGATGGTGAAATAACAGAAACACGGGTAATTACCCGATTGTTATCTAAAAAAAAAAAAAAAATCTGTTCCAAAGCCATGTCCAAATAATTCTTTGCCCATGGCACAGGCTAGACACTAAATCCTGACGCTAGAGTAGCCCTATGGCGAATAGACCAGGCTGCTGTCAGATATTTGGTCACCGCACTTACTACCAATGTGGCCGCATCATATTTACAAATTCTATAAGCGTTGACATGGCACTATAAAAACACAGCCTTGCACAATGGAATAATCCATTTTTCCCTTGGACTCTTATATAGGGGACAGAAGAACACCACATGTTCGGTTCAGTCAACACATGGATTGCAGTTTACACACTTATTGGCCACAGACCTATTCTTAAACCATCGGGCAGTAAAACTGTTAACTGGTAGAGTGCCGTATCTGAACTGAAAGAGTAAAGCACAAGCACGTGCAGCTACTGGGAGATCAAGAAATTTCTCAGGCCATGGCTCCTGTTTAATAAGCAGAAACTCTGATGTCAAGCGGCCCACCCCGTTACTGTGGAGGATCTGCGTGTTGGCTTTCTCCCAATATCTCTGTTTAACCAATGAAATAGCATTAGCATGGATCGGGCCTCTCCCAAAATTGGGGAAAACCCAAATCATCCCAAACTGATTTCATTTCCCTCAGCCAACTGACCTTTTTCCAGCTATATTGGTTCTTTAGAAGGTCTTTAATTACCTCACAAAAAGGTTCCAGTTCTTCTGTTCTCCAAAGGCGGATCCAATATAAGGGAGGCCTCAGACCCACTACATCTTTGATGCTATTCATTCCAAGATCAAGTCTAAAGGGGATCATCGGAGTGCCCTTCCCCGTCCTGGCTATGTGTATAATAAAATCATTTTCTTTAATTTGTAGAGCATCCAACTGTCTTTTGGAACCCTACAGCTCTGCACCATACAGTGCAGCACCTCGAATTTGAGCTTTGTAAATTTCAGTAATGGGGTTTAATGGGAGACTAACTACAGCTCTGGCTTTGTGTCCCAAGGCCCCTCTTCTTTGGCATATAATATGTGCCCCTTTTCTGATGTGTGCATTCCAAATGCCTGAGTCCATTAGCTCGATCCCCAAATAATCATACTCATTGACCCTTTCCAGTGGAGTAGAATTCATTAGTATACTCGCTTTTACTTTCTTCTTTTGTGAGCTGCAAATCATGAACTTAGTTTTCTTAACATTGACTTCCAGCCCAAAATCTCTACAAAATCAACAGAATTGGCCGACCAAATTTTGCAGTCCCAGGGGTGATTTAGCCAAGATGATAGTATCATCCGCATAAAACAGTCCTGGGATTTTCTTACCTGCCAACTTTGTAATAACGATTCACCTATCAGTTAAATACTTAATACAGTTGTTTATATATAAAAGAAAGAGGGTAGGGGCTAGGACACAGCCTTGCCTTTCTCCTCTCTCAATAGCAACTGGGTCTGTTAATTCACCATCCTTACCACTCCTAATTTGGGCAAAAGTGATTTCATGAAGTCTGACAATAAGGTTCAAAAGACCTTTAGGGACTCCCATGTTAGCTAATGTCAGCCAAAATGTATTCCTAGGTACCAGGTCGAAGGCCGCTCGAAGATCAATGAAGGCCACGTATAGGTTCCCACCTCCGATGTCCACAGTCCTCCATATGGTTGCCAAAAACCTCAGGACCTGATCTATTGTACTAACCGCGGGTCTAAACCCTGCCTGTAAGTCAGAGATGGCCCCACCCTCTGTAATCCACTCTTCAAAATGAAACAAAATCTGCTTCGCAAAATGTTTTTTTAAGGTTGGCAAGTAAGCATATTGGACGATAATTAAAAAGGTCACAAGGACTGCCTTTCTTAAAAAGGGTTACTATCTTGGCTCCCCTCCATGTGCAAGGAATAGGTGCTCCTGCGGCAACTGCGTTACAAACCTTGTTCAAATAAGGGGCCCAAATGTCGGGATTTGATTTGGAGAGATCGCCAGGTATATTGTCGAGACCCGGGGACTTTCCCCACTTAAGGGAGGCTATTGCTGCCTTAGTTTCTGCTAAAGAGAATTTGATTGGAGGTACACCAAATTCCCTATTGTCCACCAATTCTCTGGAATTAGGTTCATCTACCCCTGTATAAAGTGACCCAAAATGTTTTACCCATGCTGTATGGAGAATCGAAGTACCAGGTAGGGGCCGAGAATCACCACGGTCAATTGGAATCAGCTTCCAAAACTTAGAGGCATCATTAGCTCTTGCGCATTCCAAGAGGGCAGCCCACTGTTTCTCCTCCCAACTTCTATGTGCCTTAGAAAGTTCCCACCTGTAGCCCTCTCTTGACTGTCTTAGAGGCTCTCTGATCCCCCTTCTCAGGTCCCTCAATAGTTTGTGCTTGGCTTCCCTGTATGAGTGATTGAACCACCTCTCGCTACACTTGTTTCTTGTTTTGCCGACCACTTCTTTAGTAAAACGTTTTTTTAAAGAGTTGAATAGTTCCATATGTGCAGCCAGAAGCCTATTATCATCCTCAGGTAAGTGGAGCATATGCTTCATTTGGTCTGCCAGGAGGCTATATATTGATGTAAGAGAGCCTAAGGAGGAATTAACAACATCCCACTTGACATTTTGTTTGTTGTTTGTCATAATAAGCTGCTGCGCATAGTCCCTAGAATCAGGGGCCTCTATTGTAGGCAGCAGACCCCTAGTAGATAGAATCAACGGGTCATGGTCGCTTTCTTCAAGTTCTATTACCACCATATTGACCATATGTCCCCACAAACAAATGTCTAGTAAGAGGTAATCAATATGGCTCCTATAAGCTCCACGCCTAGAATTGGGACAAGGTTTAGCATCTGAGTAGGAGCGACCATTGCAAGCGCGGAGACCATATGAAAGTGTGATGTCAACAATTTGATAGGCTGTTCTACTCATTCTGAGACTTTTGTTCGATGCTAATTGCGGGATACCCCAATGGATGTCCTCTTCTTGATTAAGCTCTTGGGCCAGAGAATAAGGCTCAAAAGTGGCATTAAAGTCCCCTGCAATTAAAATATAGTGGGTGGTGGGTCTGCTGGATAAAATATTATCGAGAGCCATCAGAACATCAGACTCACAATTACTGCTCACACTCCTGCTATATATATTTACTGATAGTAGGGGTTTTTCCCTATGGGTCAATAGTGTTAAGCCTTGCAAGTCAGCGCAGCCCATGTCCACTTCCTCAACCTGGCAATTAAGGGAGCAGCTAACCCATATAAGTAAACCACCCAAGGGTCTCCCAGAGGTCACCTTACGGGCTGGGACCCAGTAACTCTTGAAACCAAATCTATGCTTGGGCTCCAAGGACCATGATTCTTGGAATAAGCATGTCTTGTGCTCATCTATAAAGTGGCCCTAATCTGGAATTCGCATTTTGGACTCAAGCCTGGCTATATTCCAACACAGGACTGTGACCAACATGTCATCTTGGACTTGTAGTGCATCAACCGGGGCTTGTGATATAATCAGTGTGGTGCTCGTAGAGTTCATATTGCCCATTGGGTCTGCCCCTAAGCTCCACTCTCTAGGTCCCCCAGCATCTTTATCTCCAATAGTATCGCTCACCCCAATAAATTCAGAACCGCTTGTGTTCCAACCAGACACAGTGGCCTGTGTATCATTCTGGGCTGGCAGTGCAATTTGTGTAGGGCCTATAGAATCCGCCTTTGCAATCTGCTCTTCTTCCAGGCTGCTTACTCTAGATCCCCCAGGTTCCTTATCTCTAGGAGTAATACATTCCCTGGTGGTTAATCTAGGCTCCAATGTCTCAAGGGCACCCTGTGTAATTTTGACTTTATGTCAATCCACGTCTGAGAGTAAAGATGGAGGGTGCCTACATTCAGACTGGAATGCATGCTGCGTGTGGAAACAAGGGGGACCTCTAGAATCAAGTATCAACCCACTTTGAGCAAGTTCGGATGCTGGGGGGTAAAAGGTTGAGAGTCTACACATAGAAACACCTCCAGCTAGGGGGCTGGCTCTACATGAATTTAGAAAAATCTGTTGGACCATGGCAGGTGAACAAAATGAATAACAATACAATCTCCCGCTCCAGACTTATTCAACGGGACCACCCATCCCACCCTCCTCACCATTAACATTGAGGGTACCAAAAAGAATGTAAATTTAGCATTAACATGCAACCAATGGATGACCTTATTTTTTAACTCTCTACAAGTCTCCAATCTATTTGTTCGGAGCCTGGTAATATTTGTAATAAAAAGCACATATGGGCAGGATTCCAAGGGTAGATGTAAAACATTTAACTGTGCCCCATGGTTCTGCTGGGCTCCAGGTCCACCACTGAAGGGTCTACTGGATGATGCTCATAAACATTTGAAGCTTTAGGGATCTTAGACACTGGATTAGTCATCAGAGCTGCTCCACCTACTCCCCTGGTAGTAGTAACTATATCATTGGGACAGTTTCCCACTAGGTTACGGTTCGGCCTGGCATTCCAACCCGCTTCAAATTGACAGGGATAAATGCAACAGTGCTTGGGTGGCATGGGGCCCCCGATGGGATGTGGGGGAGTCTTGCCATCAGTGCCAGAAGATTGTCCCAGGATTAAAGGCTGGCAGTGGGATTGTAAATCAGCTTGAGGAGAAGTGTCTGGCACATGAGGTTGGATAAGTCCCCCTAATTTCTCCTCAATAGCTTTTAGACGGGGTGCAATGGGATGCAACCTCTTAGTGAGTTCCTCCATTATGTGCTCAAGCGCCAGTGTGCCAATAGTACTTTCTTATGATTTTTTGGGCCCATCATTCCCAGTTTCAAGTCCCGAGTTAGTGGAGCTTGTGATACAAGCTCGTTTGTTCCTTAAATTAACATCACTGCGCTTTCTTTTTCCATTCGGCTCAGGTTCAAGCGCTGGTACACCAACAAAAGGAGCCAGTGACGACAGAACAGGTTCTATTGTAATGGCCTCATCCAGGGTCGCAGAGGTAGTCTCCCGGGCTTTGTTTGGATGAACGGCTGGTGAAAAAGCCAGATTTGGCCGCATATACTGGGGCTGCGGGAGCTGTGGAAGTATTTGTGATAGGGGTGGAGCTAGAGAAATAGATGGCGGGGATACCAAGGTAGATAGGGGACGCTCAGCCATCTCAATCTCTTTGTCTAAGGCACTAACCGCCTTTTGTAGGAAGCCGTCTAAAGTTTTGTTGATTTTAAGATTATATTGGGGGACAGGGGGCGCCCCCTTCTGTCTGCCCATCTCTCACCCCTTTGTGCTCTCCTCTCTTGTGCACTCTAAGCCCCCTCCTCTCCCTCCTCCTGCAAAAGAGCGTGCGGAGAGTGCAAAGCATGCAATACTCGCTTTCGCCTCCGGCTGTTGTCTCTAGCGGTCTGCTCAAAATCAGCTCGCTCTTGAAAGTATTTGATTATTAAATTGAGTTGTGGGGCTCCAGGAGACCAACAGATTATGACTCACTGGTCAAAAGAGGGTCCCACCAAGAGACCCTATTATTCGGCTAATGCGGTTGCGCTCTACACTCTGTGTCCAGGACTCTCCAGCTACACCCTACCTGCTCAACACATAATGGAGAAGGGTTAATCACCAACCAACCACTTGCAAGCCAGCCGCTTCCCACTTACGGTCTGTGTGTCGTAATTGTAGCCGCTGATCACCACCACTTACCGCTGCTTAGTCGTTGACAATGTCGCTGCCGCTGATCCAAGAGGCACCAAATCACTGACACCAAGTTGTGTGTGTGTGTGGGGGGGGGGGGGGGGAAGGGGGGAACTCACTCCCACACAGTTACCAGCACCAACTCCTGCACCAGCCCCCTGCTTCTAGACACACTCAATGGCAAGTGTAGGAGCGAGTGTAGGAGGGAACTTCAAAGTGCTCCAAAATGCTCCAAGGAGCTCCCAGGGTGCTCCCTGTGACCCCTCTGTAACTCCTCATAGATCCAAGGTACTGGGTAGACAGAGGGGAGCACGAGGAATCACTGCTCTCTGGGTCACGTACCCACCCTTTCCCCGCCTTGCCTCCACCTCTGCCTCTGCTTTCCACCTCACCTCATAGGGGGTTTTGGCAGCTGAGCTCTCTCTGTTCTGGGCTCAAGGCTGCCTCGCTTCTCGTAGACTCTTCAATTTCTTGCATCGCCACAGTGGACTCAGGATCGCTGGGGGGGGGGGGGTCATAGGGATCTCTGCCGCAATCTCTACCTGCCCCTCTGTCGGCAATCATGGCACCATGCGATTTTCAGCTGCGTTTCTCCAAGCAGCCGCGCTGCTCCGCTTCCTAGCTCAGTCAAAAAAGGAAGCTGTTGCAGATATATATATCTGTTTTAACCAAATACATGCACATGGACCTTTCTCTTCAAATACTATGTATGCAGGTGTTTCTTCTGCCGGGGTAATTTCTCCTATTCGCACTTTTTAATGTTTTGAAACATTTTAATTTTTACCTTTAATAGGGCTTAAACTACAAATCAAATTCAAAACAAGAAGTATTTCAATCCCAAAATCCTTTTTCTTTGCTACTCTCAACCAATAGATGTTAATGGTTGTCTGTCCACCTATCCACTCAATCCGTGCTCGCCTCCTTTTCGCCAACCGACCAGTCCCAGTGCGGACTCAGTGACCTCACACTCGCTCAACACAGCATCTGACAACGCCCCTTGCAGGTCATCCTTCACACTCGATTCACACAAATCTAACTGCAAAATATTGTTTATTTTGTCCTCGGAACATGTAGGCCCACCCCCTGCAGCACAAACACTTTGGCTGCTAGTTTACAGAGAACAGAACTGTCTGCAGTTGAGGTAATGTAAGTGTCCATATGTTAATGCTATTCAAGCTTGTATTTATGGTTCATTAATGAAAAGTCTTCATTATTAGGGTGAGCGCTGTAAATACACATTTTAAGGTCACACTGCACTAGTGACAATGGCTCCATTTTAATTTAAAAAAATAAATTAAAAAAAAGCGTACACGTTTTGAAAAGTTAAGAGGCTAAATATAATGCTCCCAGAATGCTCTCTGATTAGATGCAAATGTTTGCAGAAGCTTGCAACCAAGAGGGATGATTCGTTGCTTTCAAAACACAATGTTCAGAAACAAATTTAAGTAGGAAAAAAGCATTTCGCTACTATTAAATTTTAGGTGCTATTTCTTTGAAGCGTCATTTAGTAAAATGTATTGATGCATGCTAGTATTTCTAAAAAATATTCCTAACAGAAAATCAGTGTATCCATTTTCAACAAAATTATGGGAAGCATAAAAATAAACAGCACCTGCCCTGAGTGAGTCTGGCGGGGCCTTCATGTTCTTTGCAGGGGAGCCCCCTCCAGTTTTGTTACACCACTGATTGCCACAGTAGTTCCTCACACTGAACAAAACTACTTTGTGTGCCAATATGCTCCTTGTGAAAGAGCAGAATGCAATCACTCACAGTAAGCCAGCCGATAGAGAGAGTAATAGAAGTTTAATAAAAAACAAATTGTCTTTGTTAATGCCAGACCTAATTAGGGACCCAATTCTTAAAGAAAATCACAAAAGTGCACCCATAGTATAGGTCTTTGAATTAGTGGCTTTCATGAATTCACAAGCACTTAAAGAAGTAGAGCAGGGAATCGTATGTCTAGGGAATATTTGTGAACTGTATTTTAGCAAAAGCAAATATGCTTTGCTCATGTGAAAATATATTGAGCGTTTACAAGTTCAGTTTCCCAACCCTGGCAGAACTTCTACTATTGTCAGGAGTAACTTTCCAACCTTTCTCATTATGGGAAAAGATTAAAGAATCGCTTGTGAAAATCCTTAAAACATGCAAGTTAGTAGGTTTGCAGACTCAAAGGCATTCCAGCCCTGGAACTATTGCTTACTGCTTTCTCCAGCCCCAGTATGTAGATCTGAGGAAAGGTGGCAAAATAAAGAAATTTCTATAGTAGGGATTGAAATTACAAGTATTCAAGCCCTATAGTAGTAGCCCTGGCATAATCAGAGAGGCTATTATAAGAGTTCTTACATAATTACATTGCTGCCATAATTTGTCGTCACACTACACGGCACCAAAGGACAAGTAGATTTTATTACAGGACATGTAGATTTAAGAAGCAACCTTTCCCATGGACAAGTAGATATTTTAATAAGTTCCACACCCCTGGGGGATACAACTACACCAACTGCAAACAAGTAAACAGCAACCACCAAGTGTCTCATACACTTGTACAATACTTCGGAGTCTTAGACCTCGCAGAGTCCGTTACAACAACAACCAGGTGGCGCTTTTTTAGCATAAAGCGCCACACATTTGAAGTTCGACGACTTCCCTACTGTCACCCTTCAAATACCCTACATTGGAGTACGCAAACGCCCCACTGCTCTCATACATCACAATTCAACTGCGACTTGCCAAAGCATTGCAAGCGCAAACCCTACTTGCAACTTACATAACACTGGAAACACTAGGAACATACCAAATCTCATTTAATCAAGCATTGGCAAAACCAAATAACCAAAAGCCAGGATGATCTCTCTCCTGTTTAGACGAACCAACATCTACACAAGCATTGGCAAAACTAAAATCTTCAAACATCAGGATGATCCCACTTCTACTGAGACATAACCATCCTCTGCCACCATATTCTGTGGGCATGTGACCTCCTAATATTGGGCTAAGATGACACGTAAAAGAGCAGTGACATCTACCACCCTCAGAGGTCGACTCAAATCTTTTGACTCAGACAGGAGTATTAAGATCATCAAATCAAACAATGAGAACCAATAGCCATAAACAATCAGAATATTCAATGAGTAATCAGTAATTTACACACACCATGACCTATGTGGTCATGAATCACCATAACAATTTAGTAAAGTTTAAACATTTATTGCCCTTATATTAACAATGCTAAATTCATGTAACTGATGCGCAAAAATCAAAGGATAGCAATACAGAAACAATACAGGCTGTCCAAATCGTCTGAAGAATCTCAATGTAATAAGTGCAATCACCATTAAACACTCCAAACGAATTATACAAAACAACAACAGCACTTTTTCAGAAATAATTTTCATTAGTTGTGCAACTGAATCAATCACAATCAATTAATAAATATTTAATTTAATTGTTTCCTAGCAACCAAATTCTAATTCGAAAAATATATGGGGCTGGGCTTTGTCACATGCAGAAATAAAAATAAGACAAAAAATAATTCGGAAAAACATCTAACTATGGCGCTAACAAAAATATGTGGCTGAATTTCTGAAGGGAAAATCCTGTAAAGGATAAACAAATGCACACTGGTTAAACCTCCCCTAAATGAAATAGCAGCTAGCAGAGTCTTCATCAGCAGAACACAGGAACAGCAGGTCTTCAGAAGTCATCATCAGGAACATGGAAAGGGGCAACAGTTCAGTAATGTTTGTCCTAATGTAACTGAACTGTTAAAGTCCTAAGCAGCTGAACAAGAACTGAACAGAACTGAACTGAACAGAAACTAAACAGACTCTGACTGCACAGAAAGCTAAACAGAAACTAACTTACATCACCTAACACTTTGCTAAATTAAAGTCACAAAAAATCTCTAGCTAAGCTTCTATTCGACAAGTCTATGCGGTGGGATAGTGAGCAGCCAATTGGACTTTGTTCCTTTTCCATTTGTATCTTTCTTCATTCCTTCTTTAAGAAAAGCTCACATTCATGCTCCTCTCCGGTTGGCAATTTCCTCAAAAATATAACTTTTTAAAAACAGCAGCACAGAACACGACATTTAGCTAACATTACTTCCTTCCAGAAACTAAAGCCCATTGTTAAAACTTGCAATATTTATCACAAGGGAGTACAAGGTGAACAACACTGAGAAAGCAGTAGCTTTCTACTGTGCGCTTTTAATACAATGTCTAATAAAATGTTTGCAAAAGCATTTCAGTAAAGTCAGCATAACATTTCAACATTGTGCTTCTGGAAAAATTCTAAAACGTATGCCTTTTTACTAATACATGAAGAATAAAACACTTAATATTCAAACCATGTTTAGTACATTATTTTTCCATTAATAATAATTTCAAATCATTTGTTTTGCAGTAAATGTGGTTATAATTCATCAAAATACATTTTCACAGTCATTTACTTCACGTAGAAATCAAGGTGCCTCACACCATGTTGACCACATTTTAAACACGCATGTTTTATTTTTCCTAACACACGTTTCTCTATTTAGGCCTTTTAGTACATGTTAATCATTTCATTTTAGTTATTCATTTTTTTATTAATAATGTTTCCTCTCTAACAGTGTCACAACACGCAAGCCTGCGCTGAATAATTTCACTACATACAGCATATTTAAACATCCCAAAATCACACACTACACCATTCAACTACACACAATTCCACGCCACATCATCACAAATCAATAAATTAAACTCCACATATTTCCACTATGCTCCATACTTCTTAATTCCACTACACAACTCCCCTCAACACCACACAATTCCACACAAAGCAACTGAAATCCAGCCAACATAACTGCACTCCACTTCATAACTCATGGCTAACAGACATTGACAATGCCAATAGCTTTTGGTCAGTCCCACAGGCAAGACCTCTTGGCTTTGCCAATGTTTGTTCCTGAGGTTCAACCAATGAAGCATTTATTGCTTCTTTAATCATAGTTTTAATTCCCCTTTTGAGGCGGGGGGGGAAACTCCTCTATATTTGAGTATGATGTGGTGTGCTGCTTCTTATCTGAGCACTTTAACGACTCCGTTATTGTTCTTTTAGAACTCGCTAGATGCTGTGATTTTGTTTATAGTGGCTGCTTAGTAACAAACTCTTGCGGTGCCCGTCTAATTTCATATAAATCCCAGGAAGCACGGTATTAAGAGGAAATTAACATCAGTCTGACAACAGGCATCCCCGTGCCACAGAAAGGTTAAACATCTCTGCTCCCCGCTCCAGTTAAAAACATATGCAGGGAGCGTTTCACCGCCCTTAAACTGACCCCTGGCTTGGCTCTGCGGCCAAAAACACATACTGTAAAACCATACATATGATCACGTTTTACTTAATTTAGAAAGCTACGCAACGGGACAGTAAAACTAACAAGTCGCCCGGAGGAAAAGAAAGGACATAATGCGTGGTGATAGAAAGACTACAGTCAATTGTAATAAAGAGACATACTTGTGGGAAGAGCCTGGAGCGGGGCAATCTCAAATTGTCAAAACTGAGACATAGGGGTAATGGTGTCGTTGTTCGAAGTTTTTGTATCATAAAATAAGGACTTGAATTTTTGTTTGTATCAGAGATGTTGCTGATCTGTTTACGTTTTGGATATGCATACTGATTCGCTTATTTATTCAGCGGTGCAAAGGGGAAAACAGAGTGCGTCTCTTTATTCCAAAGAATGTTATCTTACACTGATGCATTGCACTGCACTAAAAATATTGAATATTAATAACATGGTTTTAAAAGCATCACGCTGGGACAGGAAGAATAATGCAACGCTACGGAAAAGTAAACTACAGGTCCTAATGTGTTTATCGATGGTAGATGAAAAACCGACTAGCCATAAGTAACCTTCACGACAGCATACAGACTCGTAGGGTCATGAATGGAGTATGAGGAGCCAAATTTATGTTGAAGTAAACAACGCTCTAAAACTTAATCAATCGTCGCCTTATACCACTATACCCCTGTATGCGCCGATTCTTCACCTCAGCCGTATGTAATCCGATAGCTCTCAAAATGCTCGTTGTCACGCGTGTGTAAAACATCCATTCCCATTTGATTTAACCTGCTTTCTTGCAATTGTAAAACTACAAATGCGATGAACAAAACATAAATAACCTACGCACGCTTGGAACGGGGTGGCATGAAACCACCCCTCTTGAACACTTCCAGTTAAACATCGACGCCCTCCGCCACTTGTATAGCCACTTCATCATACGCCATTGCTTAAAAAGCCCTTATGTTGTCTCTGCCTTGTCCCGAAATCTCCCGAACAACAGAACACGTTTTCCGTTCACTGCCATGTGCCATGCGCTTTCCCTTCTTTAAACTCACCTCACTAGCCTCCGATTTGATTTGAAGCTTCTTACGCACGCTCGAGTCCAATGTTGCCAGATTATCAGAGAACTCTCTAGTCCAAAACCAACCAAAAAAAGTAGCCCAAAATTGCTTCTTTAAGGAAGGAGGGGCTGTACAGCTCAAGCAGGCAGTAAGTGGAGATTTTTGTGCCTCCCCTACGTCAGAGGGGAGCTCAGAAATACCGGTGCTGGCCGTATGTTTGCGCTTGTGCCTCTGTCGGTGTCTCCCCGAATGCCATGTTATGCAATGCGTGGGGAGGCACAGCAATACTGTTACAAGCAATATGTGTAACCCCTTCGCTGCCAGGCCTGTTTTTTTGGGGGCTATTTGGGGCAGTTCGCGGTTACACCTCATAACTTTTTGTCCACATAAGCTACCCACGCCAAATTTGCGTCCTTTATTTCCAACATCCTAGGGATTCTAGAGGTACCCAGAGTTTGTGGGTTCCCCTGAAGGAGACCAAGAAATTACCCAAAATACAGCGAAAATTTCGTTTAAAAAAAATAAATAGGAAAAAAGGGCTGCAGAAGAAGGCTTGTGGTTTTTTTTCTGTCAAAATGGCATCAACAAAGGGTTTGCGGTGCTAAAATCACCATCTTCCCAGCTTTTAGGAACAGGCAGACTTGAATCAGAAAAACACATTTTTCAACACAATTTTGGCATTTTACTGGGACATACCCCCTTTTTTACTATTTTTTGTGCTTTCAGCCTTCCTCCAGTTAGTGACAGAAATGGGTATGAAACCAATGCTGGATCCCGGAAAGCTAAACAGTTCAGAAAAATAGACAACATTATTAATGTAGATTTTCCTAGTTTATGACGGAAAGTCTTAATTTTATTAAAGACACGGAGGCGAGTATTATGCGTTTCTTTTCTCGCTTTATTCAATGAGCAGCAGTCAAGAAACTACAAATCCCATAAGGCTTAACATCTGTAGCCAATGGGATTAGAAACGTAGTTCAAAACACACCAGAACCAATAGTAATAACGCTATGCCATTGTGACATCACTTGACTGCAGACAGCCCTCTTTTCTTGCGAATTAAGTTAATTAACAGTGAACAACGGGAGTAATAAACACAGAATAAACAGTGCCATAAGGAAAGCAAACACATCGGAGAAAAAGTCTAAAATCTTCAAGAGGAAGGAATGGTCCGGCCAAACAGGAAAAGACGATCCAAAGTTTGAAGAAAGCAAAACAGTCGGATGGTCTGACGAGATCCGATTAGGACGTTGTCTGAGTAGTCGAAACCGGAACTAAGGAAAGGGAGGGAGAAATAAGTTATACAAGATGTGGGATAATACTCGCCTCCGTGTCTTTAATAAAATTAAGACTTTCCGTCATAAACTAGGAAAATCCACATTTTATGACAAGACCGGAGGCTCCTATTATGCGAGTTTAAAGCATATTAATTACATTCAATGAAGCATTATCAATAGGTTTACAATAAAATACTTTAAAAGTATTATCGTTGGACCAATCTGCAGATTTCAGAATATCCTCTAAACGGGATCCTGCCCAGAAAGCTTTAGAGGCCATAGCCCCTCTGGAGGAGTGAGCCCCGAATTTGGAAACATCAATACCAGCCAGGGACATAATCAATCTCACCCAACGGGCTAATGTAGCAGAAGAAACCGGGTTATAGGGTTTCCTGAAGGATATAAGAAGTTGGGAGGAGGATGTTCTCAAATCTGCGGTCCTATGTTCGTAAACCTTGAGACATTGTCCCACACATAATTTCGGTTGGAGCGGAAAATAAGGATAAAAGACCGACGATAAATTGGTCTTGGTATGTCGTACAACCGAAAATAACACCCCCGAAGGGGTGAACTGACGGTTGGAGACATCCAAAGCCTTTACATCTGATAAACGTTTAATAGAAACCAAACATAATAACATTGTCAACTTGACAGATAAAAGTTTTAAAGATAAATTTGAATTATCTGGTAATGAAATCAAATATTTTAAAACAATATTAACATCCCACAATTGATTGTACTTTGGTAACGGAGGTTTGGAAAATTTTACTCCCTTTAATAATCGGCATACCATCGGATGTTCACCTACCGGTTTCCCATGGACATGAATATGGTTGGAAGAAATAGCAGATCTGTAAAGATTGATGGTGCGAAATGCTTTACCTTTACTGGCTTCTGAAGCTAAAAAATTTACGACAAAAATTACATCTGCTGAAAAGGGATTAATTTGTCTTCCCACACACCAGCAGTCCCAAAGAGACCAGGCTGCTTTGTAGGCTTTTTTGGTGCGTGGGGCCCAGGAGTTTGAGATATATTGGGAAGCTTCTGCCGAAATGACAGGGGAAGATTGGGAACCCCTCAGATTTTCCAGGCTGATAGGGTTAGGATATTGTTCAGAATAAGTAGATGAGAATGTTGAAGAGGGTCTAGCAGTAGATCCGGGAAGGATGGAATTAACAGGGGAAAATCTATTGACAGTTCCAAAAGTGCGGGAAACCAAATTTGGGATTGCCAAAACGAGACTATGAGGGTGAGAGAGGCATATTGACGTCTGGCATGAGCCAGGACCCTGTTGATCATTATAAAAGGGGGAAAGGCGTAGTTGAGGGAATGAGACCAGTCTTGTGAGAAAGCATCTGATGCTAAGGCTAAGGGATCTGGGCGCCAACTGTAAAACTGAGGGAGTTGTGTGTTGAGTCGAGATGCAAATAGGTCTATGGAGAACGGACCCCATAGGGATTGTATGTTGTTGAACACTGAACGGTGAAGTTTCCAATCGCTGGAGTCTCGAAGGTGATGGGAGTGCCAATCTGCCACCGTGTTGAGAACTCCTGGAAGATACTCTGCATGTACCGAAAGATGGTGTGAGAGGCAAAATTCCCAAAAGCTCTTGGCTAGATCTGCCAAAGGTTTGGACTTTGTACCCCCAAGGTGGTTTATATATCTGACCGCGGAGATATTGTCCATCCTGAGAAGGATTGCACAATGTACTTTGTGTTTGCAAGACTTCTGATTGCAAAGGAGCCTGCAAGCATCTCTAAACAATTGATGTGCAATTTGGACTCCTCGGTTGACCATGTACCTCCAGTCGAGATGGGACCACAACAGGCCCCCCAGCCCAGATGACTTGCATCGGATTCTAACACAAGATCTGGGGCTGATGGAAAGATACTTTTTCTGTTCCAAGCATCTAAATGGTCTATCCACCATTGAAGCTCTGTTCGTGACTCTATGTCTAAAGGGACGAGATCGGAATATGAGAGCCCCTTTCTTAGGTGCTGAATCTTCAATCTTTGAAGTGAGCGATAGTGTAAGGGACCTGGGAAGATTGCCTGGATAGAGGAGGAGAGAAGACCTACAATTCGAGCTAGAGTTCGGAGGGAAATGAGAGAATTGCAGAGAATTTGTAAAATCTCTGATTTTATTGATTTTATTTTTGACGAGGGTAGAAGAAGGGTAGCTGATAGAGACTTGATCTGAAATCCTAGGAATTCTATGATTTGGGAGGGTATTAGGAGAGATTTTTCCCTGTTTATAAGAAAACCCAAGTCTTCCAACAGAGTGCAGGTCGTTTTTAGGTGGGCTAGAAGAGTTTGAGGTGACTGACTTAAGATGAGGATATCGTCTAGGTAAATTAATAATCTTATCCCCTGAGCTCTTAGAAAGGCTACTACGGGCTTCATGAGCTTGGTAAAGCACCATGGGGCTGACGACAGACTGAAGGGCAGAGAGGTAAAGTGATACGTTTGATCCGACCATTGAAATTGAAGACATTTTCTGCATTCCGGATGAACAGGATCCACTAAATAAGCGTCCTGTAGATCCAGTCTGACCATCCAGTCGTTCTGAAGAAGTATGTCTCTGAGATGGAGAATTGTTTCCATTTTGAAATGCCGGTATACTACGAACCGTTTGAAATGTTTTAAATTGATGACTGGACGCATCTTTTTGTTCTTCTTTTGAACAAGAAAAATAGGACTGATGAATCCCGACGGATGAGGATGAGTAGGTGCAATCGCCTGTTTCTGTAATAGTGTGTCTACTTCGCAAGCTATTAGATGAACCATTTCTGTGGAAAATTGGGGAGGAGCTTGGAAAAAAGTTTGGACCGGAGTGGAATAAAGTTCTATTTTGTAACCTAGAACCGTGTTTAACACCCAAACATCTGCGGTTATGGATTGCCAATTTGATAGAAAATGGAAAATACGACCCCCTGTCGGGAAAGAACCGACTTGGAGGCTTACCTGCTGAGTTGGAGGTTCTGGAATGTCTGGCGGACCTGGAACGATATCCTCTGCCCCGTTGGGGGGTAGAATTGAGGTCTGAAGTCCTGCTGGTAGGAACTGTAATAGCCTCTGGAGCCTTGATTAGTGGAACCATGGCCGGTAAAGCGACTCCTGCCTCTACCGGCCCTGGCAAAAACACGTTGGTGAAACATTCTCCTCATTGACTGTTGGGCCTTGTCTAATGAGGTAAAAGTAGCCACGTATTTGCTGAGGTCTTTTATGAAGGAATCTCCAAAAAGTTGTCCATCTGATTGAAGTTGGGGTTGAACGGATGCCAAATTAATGAGTTTGGGATCTAGTTTGCGCCTCTCGTCTATGAGAGAGGAATTTGCATTTCCTAGAAGGCAGAAACAACGTTGAACCCATAATGATAATTCTTCCGGGTCTAGAAAGGAACCCTCTAGTCTGGCTGATTCGACGAGATCAAAAATCCTAGTAAGTGGACCTGTAATGTCTAAAAGTTTGTCCTGGCAAGAGGACCATGCTTTGTCCACGCCTTTGCGAGGGTCTTTACCCTGTTTGGTGAAGAAAGTCAGTATTTGTTGGTCAATGGTAGGGGTGATAGTGGCCTTATTGGAAAGTACAGGACGAGGGCACTCTGACTTTAGTTTAGACCTAGTTTGTTTATCTAGAGGTGAAAATAGTTTTTGTGCCACATAACGGCCCACATGATCAGCCGGAAACCACTCAGTAGAATTGAGGTGATGAATTTGAGAGGGATCAAACATAGGGAACCCTTCTGAATCAAAAAGAGAAGGAGTAGCAGACGCTACTTTTGATTTTTTAGGAGGAGGCATGGAGAAAGAATAATCATCGTCCTTGTCAGATATATATGAATCTGAATCTACATCAGGCATGTCCTCATCTGTATCCTGAATAACGGGAGAAATAACAGGAAGAACATTACGTTCCTTCGATTTCCGTTTCAAAGAAGAAGATTTTGGAGCCATATTTTTATACTCCTTGGCAGGAGCCTTGTGAGGAACCGCGTCCTCTGTCGTGTGTGAGAAGGTCTCACTTTCTATTTGCGTCCTCGCACCTGGCCTTGCTGGTGGACGTATACTGCATTCCCCCACAGTCTGGGCCGATTTGGAGATTAAATTAGAAAAATTGTTCTCCAGATTTGTTGATAATTTTTGTAATGAGGAAGATACTGCCTGATGGACAGAACTTCTAATAAAATTACAGAGTTCATGTCTGATATCTTCCAATTCAGTGGGAGCACCCTGCTCCATTGTGGAAGTGCCAGGTTCCATGGTGACTAAAATTAATAACAATTTCTATATAAGCCAAGGAACAATCAAGCAGAGTCCCTTTAAGTAAAAAGGGAAAATGAAAAACAGAGCTATGGGTGTGAGGGGGGTTAATGGTATCCCAAAAGTCGAGTTGGAACAACAAAACGTTGTTCAGGAAAAAGAACGAGTGTCTGCACGAAGCGTCCTCCGCTCGGCGTCCTCTCCTCAGGAGCAATCCAAAAGACGGTTGCAGCCTGAGGCAGAGGAATGCCTGGAATTCGGAGCACGCGCGCGCCACGCGCTACAATGTAAACAACATCTGCGCGTTGGCAGTTGGAGCGTTTAGCTCATAACAGCGCAAGCGCTGTTTACGAGCGAACGTCATTGAAAACACACATGCGGCAACTTGCCGTCGACACAGTATGCATTAAAAATACAATATCATTTGAAATGAACAACATTACATAAATAAATCACAAACGGAGCGTGAAGAAATGAAAGTGCGACTTATCTTGACTGCAGCAGCAAGAAAAGAGAGCTGTCTGCAGTCAAGTGATGTCACAATGGCATAGCGTTATTACTATTGGTTCTGGTGTGTTTTGAACTACGTTTCTAATCCCATTGGCTACAGATGTTAAGCCTTATGGGATTTGTAGTTTCTTGACTGCTGCTCATTGAATAAAGTGAGAAAAGAAACGCATAATAGGAGCCTCCGGTCTTGTCATAAAATTTAATTCACCAAGGGGTCATTTGTGTACATCCTACAAGGATCCTACAGAAAATAACAGCTGAAATAAAAAAATATTGAAATTGAGGTGAAAGAAACAGACATTTTTCTCAACGTTTTACTCTGTAACTTTTTCCTGCAATGTCAGATTTTTGAAAGCAATATACCATTACATCTGCTGGACTCTTCTGGTTACGGGGATATATAGGGCTTGTAGGTTCATCAAGAACCCTAGGTACCCAGAGACAATAAAGGAGCTCCACCCTGCAATGAGTTTTCATTCTATACCGGGTATACAGCAATTCATTTGCTGAAATATAAAGAGTGAAAAATGGGTATCAAGAAAACCTTTGTATTTCCAAAATGGGCACAAGACAAGGTTTTGATAAGCAGTGGTTATTTGAACATCTCTGAATTCCGCTGAGTCCTTACCAGCATGTGAATTACAGGGCATTTTTCAAATAGTCGTCTTTTTTACACAGTGTCTGTAGGAGGCTGGCCTGGTTTGTAGTGTGTACCTTGGGTACTTACACCTTATACCAGGTCCAGTTATCCCTTATTAGTGCAGTAGTAGTGTTCTAGCAGCTTAGGCTGATAGAGGTAGCTATAGCAGAGCAGCTTAGGCTGAACTGGGAGACATGCAAAGCTCACGCAATACCACTTATAGTTACAGAGTACTTATACACAAGTAAAGACAATACTCAGTGTTACCAAAAATAAAGGTAGTTTATTTGGTTGACACAGTACCAAAAATATCTTAGAGACAAAACTCCTTCTGAAGGTAAGTATTATACAGAATATGTACACTAGACACCAACATAAGGTAAGTAATTAGACATAGGATAGTGCAAACAATAGGAAATGCTATAGAATACAATCTGAGAAAATAGGTCTGGGGCAACACTAACCAGATACTAAGAAAGTGGAATGCGAATCACAATTTCCCCCCTAGACAAGTGTAGTGTGTGCAGAATCGCTGGGAGAGTAAGAATACAGTAAAGGTAAGTAAATTACCTCACTCCAGAGCCCAGAAAAGCAGGAGTAAAGTACAGCAAGTTTCCTTAGGACACACTACACCTCATGATTGGGATATTGCAGTAACCAACCATGTCTGCAAACAACAACTGCTGGATTCCTGGACCTTAAGACCTGCAAAAGAAGGGGACCAAGTCCGGAAGTCGAAAGAAGTTCGAGGAAGGGCAGGAGCCCCTCACAACCCTGAAGAGGGTGCAAAAGAAGAGTCCCCGGTTGGACGAAGACTGCAGGAATACACCCTAGGAAGATGCCAGCGGGTTCCTGCGTGATGCAGAAGATGTCCCACAAAGATGGATTCTGATGTGATTTTGTGTTGGAAATCGCCAACAAGCCTTGGTTACGACAAATATTTCTTTTGCGTCAAAATGGCGCTGGCTGGATCCAGGAGGGACCTGGGGGCCTCGACTCTGTGTGAGGAGGAAGAGGGGGCTCTCAGCACTTTAGAGAGCCCTCAGAATGCCATCCAGCGCCCACGGGAGTCCCAGGACATGGGGACAAAGGAGGTGCAAAACGTGTTTGGTGCAGCACAACAAAGGAAGGTCCCATAGGAGCACGCTCGTCACTGTGAGAGGAGTCCAAGGGTACTGGTCGTCTACTTGGAAGGTACCTGCATGATCAGGGGAGTGACTCCGTCACCCCATGGGAGATTTCTTCAGTCCCTCTGGTGCAGGGTGAAGACAGGGAGTCCTCAGAGTGTGCACACTGTGGAAACTGTTGCAGTTGCTGGCTGGAGCCGAAGTTGCAGAGGAAAAGTATCCCTTGTGGATACTTTGTAGCTGTTACAGCGGTTCCTGGAGCAGGCTGCGGTTGATCCAAGGTCAGAGGATGAAGTAGTAGTTGCAGAGGATTCCAGAAGGAAACTTGCAAGCAGAATCTGAAGAAAACCCACAGGAGAGACCCTAAATAGCCCTGAGAGGGGGATTGACTACCGTATCAGGTATGGACCTATTAGGAGGAGTCTCTGACGTCACCTGCTGGTACTGGCCACTCACAGCCATTCAGAGTGCCCCCACACCTTTGCAAAACAAGATGGCTGAAGTCTGGGACACACTGGAGGAGCTCTGGGCACCACCCCAGGGTGGTGATGGACAGGGGAGTGGTCCCTCCCCTTTCCTTTGTCCAATTTCGTGCCAGAGCAGGGACAAGAGGTCCCTGAACCGGTGTAGACTGGCTTATGTAAGGAGGGCACCATCTGTGCCCTTCAAAGCATTTCCAGAGGCTGGGGGAGGCTTCTCCTCCTCAGCCTGTAACAACTATTTCCAAAGGAAGAGGGTGTAACACCTTACATCTGAAGGAAATGCTTTGTTCTGCCTTCCTGAGACTGAGCTGCTCAGAGCCCAGGAGGGTAGAACTCTGTCTGTGAGGTGGCAGCAGCTTTAGCTGCCTTGCAAGCCTCAGAGAGCTGGGTTGGCAGGATTGGGGGTCCATGGTGGAACCCCGAGGATGCATGGAATTGGTTCACCAATACCAGATTTGGAATGGGGGGGCAATTCCATGATCTTGGATACCTTACGTGGCCATATTCAGGGTTACCATTGTGAAGCTGCATATAGGTATTGACCTATATGTAGTGCACGCATGTAATGGCGTCCCCGCACTCACAAAGTTCTGGGAATTGGCCCTGAACTATGTAGGGGCACGTTTGCTAGTGCAAGGGTGCCCTCATACTTAGTAACTTTGCACCTTACCTTCATTAAAGAAGGCTAGACAGATAGGTGACTTATAAGTTACTTAAGTGCAGTGAAAATGGCTGTGAAATAATGTGTGCACTATTTCACGCAGGCCGCAGTGGCAGTCCTGTGAAAGGGTTTGTCTGAGCTCCTTGTGGATGGCAAAAGAAATGCTGCAGCCCATAAGTGTAGGAAAGTACCATCTTGCCTGGCATGTTACCCCCATTTTTCACTGTATATATGTTGTTTTAGTTGTATGTGTCACTGGGACCCTGTCACCCAGGGCCCCAGTGCTCATAAGTGTGCCTGAATGTGTTACCTGTGTAGTGACTAACTGTCTCACTGAGGCTCTGCTAATCAGAACCTCAGTGGTTATGCTCTCTCATTTCTTTCAAATTGTCACTAACAGGCTAGTGACCAATTTTACCAATTTACATTGGCTTACTGGAACACCCTTATAATTCCCTAGTATATGGTACTGAGGTACCCAGGGTATTGGGGTTCCAGGAGATCCCTATGGGCTGCAGCATTTCTTTTGCCACCCATAGGGAGCTCTGACAATTCTTACACAGGCCTGCCACTGCAGCCTGAGTGAAATAACATCCACGTTATTTCACAGCCATTTTTCACTGCACTTAAGTAACTTATAAGTCACCTATATGTCTAACCTTTACCTGGTAAAGGTTGGGTGCTAAGTTACTTAGTGTGAGGGCACCCTGGCACTAGCCAAGGTACCCCCCACATTGTTCAGGGCCAATTCCCCGGACTTTGTGAGTGCGGGGACACCATTACACACGTGCACTACATATAGGTCACTACCTATATGTAGCTTCACAATGGTAACCCCGAATATTGCCATGTAATATGTCTATGATCATGGAATTGCCCCCTCTATACCATCCTGGCATAGTTGGCACAATCCCATGATCCCAGTGGTCTGTAGCACAGACCCTGGTACTGCCAAACTGCCTTTCCTGGGGTTTCACTGCAGCTGCTGCTGCTGCCAACTCCTCAGACAGGCATCTGCCCTCCTGGGGTCCAGCCAGGCCTGGCCCAGGATGGCAGAACAAAGGACTTCCTCTGAGAGAGGGTGTAACACCCTCTCCCTTTGGAAAATGGTGTGAAGGCAGGGGAGGAGTAGCCTCCCCCAGCCTCTGGAAATGCTTTCATGGGCACATTTGGTGCCCATTTCTGCATAAGCCAGTCTACACCGGTTCAGGGACCCCTTAGCCCTGCTCTGGCGTGAAACTGGACAAAGGAAAGGGGAGTGACCACTCCTCTGACCTGTACCTCCCCTGGGAGGTGCCCAGAGCTCCTCCAGTGTGCTCCAGACCTCTGCCATCTTGGAAACAGAGGTGCTGCTGGCACACTGGACTGCTCTGAGTGGCCAGTGCCACCAGGTGACGTCAGAGACTCCTTGTGATAGGCTCCTTCAGGTGTTGCTAGCCTATCCTCTCTCCTAGGTAGCCAAACCCTCTTTTCTGGCTATTTAGGGTCTCTGTCTCTTGGGATTCCTTAGATAACGAATGCAAGAGCTCATCCGAGTTCCTCTGCATCTCTCTCTTCACCTTCTGCCAAGGAATCGACTGCTGACCGCGCTGGAAGCCTGCAAAACTGCAACATAGTAGCAAAGACGACTACTGCAACTCTGTAACGCTGATCCTGCCGCCTTCTCGACTGTTTGGTGGTGCATGCTGTGGGGGTAGTCTGCCTCCTCTCTGCACTAGAAGCTCCGAAGAAATCTCCCGTGGGTCAACGGAATCGTCCCCCTGCAACCGCAGGCACCAAAGAACTGCATCACCGGTACCTTGGGTCTCCTCTCAGCACGACGAGCGAGGTCCCTTGAATCCAGCAACTCTGTCCAAGTGACTCCCACAGTCCAGTGACTCTTCAGTCCAAGTTTGGTGGAGGTAAGTCCTTGCCTCCCCACGCCAGACTGCATTGCTGGGAACCGCGACTTTTGCAGCTACTCCGGCCTCCGTGCACTTCCGGCGGAAATCCTTTGTGCACAGTCCAGCCTGGGTCCACGGCACTCTAACCCGCATTGCACGACCTCCTAAGTTGTTCTCCGGCGACGTGGGACTCCTTTGTGCGACTTCGGGTGAGCACCATTTCACGCATCCTCGTAGTGCCTGTTTCTGGCACTTCTCCGGGTGCTACCTGCTTCTGAGAGGGCTCTTTGTCTTGCTCGACGTCCCTTCTCTCTCCTGACGCAATTTGCGACATCCTGGTCCCTCCTGGGCCACAGCAGCATCCAAAAATGCTTACTGCATGATTTGCAGCTAGCAAGGCTTGTTGGCAATCTTTCGGCAGGAAAACACTTCTGCACAACTCTCCAAGGCGAGAGGGATCCGTCCTCCAAAGGGAAAGTCTCTAGCCCTTTTCGTTCCTGCAGAAACCTCAGCTTCTTCTGTCCAGTAGAAGCTTCTTTGCACCCGCAGCTGGCATTTCCTGGGCATCTGCCCATCTCCGACTTGCTTGTGACTTCTGGACTTGGTCCCCTTGTTCCACAGGTACCCTCGACTGGAAATCCATTGCTGTTGCATTGTTGGTTTGTGTCTTTCCTGCCTTATTCCCCTATCACGACTTCTTTGTCCTTTGGGGAACTTTAGTGCACTTTGCACTCACTTTTCAGGGTCTTGGGGTGGGCTATTTTTATAACCCTAACTATTTTCTAATAGTCCCAGCGACCCTCTACAAGGTCACATAGGTTTGGGGTCCATTCGTGGTTCGCATTCCACTTTTGGAGTATATGGTTTGTGTTGCCCCTATCCCTATGTGTCCCCATTGCATCCTATTGTAACCATACATTGTTTGCACTATTTTCTAAGACTATACTGCATATTTTTGGTATTGTGTATATATATCTTGTGTATATTTCCTATCCTCTCACTGAGGGTACACTCTGAGATACTTTGGCATATTGTCATAAAAATAAAGTACCTTTATTTTTAGTATAACTGTGTATTGTGTTTTCTTATGATATTGTGCATATGACACCAGGTGGTACTGTAGGAGCTTCACTCGTCTCCTAGTTCAGCCTAAGCTGCTCTGCTAAGCTACCATTATCTATCAGCCTATGCTGCTAGACACCCTATACACTAATAAGGGATAACTGGGCCTGGTGCAAGGTGCAAGTACCCCTAGGTACTCACTACAAGCCAGTCCAGCCTCCTACATTGGTTGTGCAGCGGTGGGATAAGTGCTTTGAGACTACTTACCACTCTTGTCATTGTACTTTTCATAAGAGAAAAATATACAAAACAAGTTCAGTGTATATACACATAACCAAAAAGTTTTGCATTTCCTCTTTTCACTCTTTTCTAAGTGCTGAAAAGTACTTCTAACTTTCTAAAAAGTTCTAAAAAGTTTAAAAAGTTTTTTTTGTCTTTCTAAAAGTTCTGAAAACTTTTTTGCCTTTTTCTATCACTTTAACTCTTTCTGAAAATGTCTGGCACAGGCCAAAATGTTGATCTGTCCAAACTTGCATATGACCACCATAGCTGGAAAGGAGCAAGGAGTCTCTGTGTAGAAAGAGGTTTGAGTGTAGGGAAGAATCCTTCCTTGGAATTGTTACTTAACATGCTTAGAGAACAAGATAAGGCTAAAAGTGCCCCATCTGTAGAAAAAGCAGCTAATGGTTCCCAATCTGATCCAGGGACTCCCCCAGGAAAAGATTCAGGAAAGAAACTTCCAAACCTGCCCATTACTAGACAGTCTAGCATAGTTGGTACTGATGTTGAGTCACACCATACAGATAGTGTTGTCTCACATCATAGCAAGAGCATTCATTCTCATCACAGTAGAAATTATGTTTCTGTTAGCCAAGCTGTTAGGGTGCCCTCTGTAAGGGACAGGTCTCCTTCTGTCCATTCTCATCATACTTCTGTTTAAAGACATGTCCCTCCCACCCACCCTGATGACAGATTTTTAGAAAGGGAGCTCAATAGATTGAGAGTGGAACAAACCAGACTGAAGCTCAAGAAGCAACAGCTGGATTTGGATAGACAGACTTTAGAAGTAGAGAAGGAGAGACAGAAATTGGGTTTAGAAACCCATGGTGGCAGCAGCAGTATTCCCCATAGTCATCCTGCAAAAGAGCATGATTCCAGGAATCTGCACAAGATAGTTCCCCCTTATAAGGAGGGGGATGACATTAACAAGTGGTTTGCTGCACTTGAGAGGGCCTGTGCTGTACAGGATGTCCCTCAAAGGCAGTGGGCTGTTATCCTATGGCTATCATTTAGTGGAAAAGGTAGGGATAGGCTCCTTACTGTGAAAGAAAATGAAGCTAATGATTACAAAGTTCTTAAGAATGCACTCCTGGATGGTTATGGCTTAACCACTGAACAATACAGGATAAAGTTCAGAGAGACCAAAAAGGAGTCGTCACAAGACTGGGTTGATTTCATTGACCATTCAGTGAAGGCCTTGGAGGGGTGGTTACATGGCAGTAAAGTTACTGATTATGACAGCCTGTATAACTTGATCCTGAGAGAGCATATTCTTAATAATTGTGTGTCTGATTTGTTGCACCAGTACTTGGTGGACTCTGATCTGACCTCTCCCCAAGAATTGGGAAAGAAGGCAGACAAATGGGTCAGAACAACGGTGAACAGAAAAGTTCATACAGGGGGTGACAAAGATGGCAACAAGAAGAAGGATGGTAAGTCTTCTGACAAGGGTGGGGACAAATCTAAAAATGAGTCTTCATCAGGCCCACAAAAACACTCTGGTGGGGGTGGTGGGCCCAAATCCTCTTCTAATCAAAACAAGGAAAATAAACCATGGTGCTATTTATGTAAAATAAAAGGCCATTGGACAACAGATCCCAGTTGTCCAAAGAAAAGCACCAAGCCTCCTACCACTACAACCCCTACTGCTACACCTAGTGTCCCTACTAATAGCAGTGGTGGTGGGAGCAAACCTACTAATAGCCAATCCAAGGGAGTAGCTGGGCTCACTATTGGTAACTTAGTTGGGGTTGGTCTTGTTAGGGAGACCACAGAGGCTATATTAGTCTCTGAGGGGGCTATTGATTTAGCCACCTTAGTTGCTTGTCCCCTTAATATGGATAAGTACAAGCAACTACCCCTAATAAATGGTGTTGAGGTTCAGGCCTACAGGGACACTGGAGCCAGTGTAACTATGGTCATAGAGAAACTGGTCCACCCTGAACAACACCTACTTGGTCACCAGTACCAAGTAACCGATGCTCACAACAACACACTTAGCCACCCCATGGCTGTTGTAAATCTCAACTGGGGGGGGGGTTACTGGTCCAAAGAAAGTTTGTGGTAGCTTCAGATTTACCTGTGGACTGTCTATTAGGGAATGATTTGGAGACATCAGCTTGGTCATATGTTGAGTTGGAGGCCCATGCAGCAATGCTGGGCATCCCAGGGCATATTTTTGCTTTAACAAGGGCTCAGGCCAAAAAGCAAAAAGGACAGGGAAGCTTGGATCCTGGAACAATGGACCAAGTGCTCCCTAAAGCTAGGGCTAGTAGAAGCAAACCACTTCCTACTATCCCTCCCTCTACAGTGGATTCTACTTCTGAAGAAGAAGAATTTCCATCCTGTGCAGAACCTACACCAGAGGAGCTGGAAGCAGACACTGCTGACCTTTTGGGTGAAGGGGGGCCTGCCAGGGAGGAGCTGAGTGTGGCACAGCATACCTGTCCCACACTAGAGGGTCTAAGACAGCAAGCTGTCAAGCAGGCTAATGGGGATGTCAATGACTCTCACAGAGTTTACTGGGAGGACAACCTCTTGTACACTGAAGCAAGGGATCCTAAACCTGGAACTGCCAGGAGGTTAGTGATTCCTCAGGAGTACAGAAAGTTCCTCCTAACTCTAGCCCACGACATTCCCCTAGCTGGACATCTGGGACAAATGAAAACTTGGGACAGGCTTGTTCCCTTGTTTCATTGGCCTAGAATGTCAGAGGACACAAAGGAATTTTGTAAGTCATGTGAAACCTGTCAAGCCAGTGGCAAGACAGGTGGCACTCCAAAGGCACCCCTTATTCCACTGCCTGTGGTTGGGGTTCCCTTTGAAAGGGTAGGGGTTGACATAGTTGGCCCCCTTGACCCTCCTACTGTTTCAGGCAATAGGTTTATCTTGGTGGTAGTGGACCATGCCACAAGATATCCTGAAGCAATTCCTTTAAGGACCACTACAGCACCTGCAGTGGCAAAGACCCTCCTGGGAATATTTTCCAGGGTGGGCTTCCCAAAGGAAGTAGTATCAGACAGGGGAAGCAATTTCATGTCTGCATACTTAAAGGCCATGTGGAAGGAGTGTGGTGTGACTTACAAGTTCACTACACCCTATCATCCACAAACAAATGGACTGGTGGAGAGATTTAATAAAACTCTCAAAGGCATGATTATGGGTCTCCCTGAAAAACTCCGCAGGAGATGGGATATCCTGTTACCATGCCTCCTTTTTGCCTACAGGGAGGTACCCCAGAAAGGAGTGGGCTTCAGCCCCTTTGAACTCCTCTTTGGTCACCCTGTTAGGGGTCCACTAACACTTGTCAAGGAGGGTTGGGAACAACCTTTAAAAGCTCCAAAGCAAGATATAGTGGATTATGTACTTGGCCTCAGATCAAGGATGGCTGAGTATATGAAAAAGTGCAGTAAAAACCTTCAGGCCAGCCAAGAGCTCCAGAAGCAATGGCATGATCAGAAGGCTGTTTTGGTTCAGTACAAACCAGGGCAGAAAGTGTGGGTCTTGGAGCCTGTGGCCCCAAGAGCACTCCAAGTTAAATGGAGTGGACCCCACATAATTGTTGAAAAGAAGGGTGAAGTCACCTACTTAGTTGACTTAGGCACTGCCAGGAGTCCCCTTAGGGTGCTCCATGTCAATCGCCTGAAACCCTACTATGACAGGGCTGATCTCACCCTGCTCATGGCAACTGATGAGGGACAGGAAGAAGACAGTGATCCTCTACCTGATCTCTTCTCTTCCACAGAACAAGATGCTCTTGTGGAAGGTCTAGTTTTGGCAGATTGTCTTACTGCTGAGCAGAAAGACCATTGCATAAATCTCCTAGATCAATTCTCTGAACTCTTCTCTACTGTGCCAGGTACCACTTCTTGGTGTGAGCACACTATAGATACTGGAGACAGCTTGCCTGTCAAAAGTAAGATCTATAGGCAGCCTGACCATGTCAGGGACTGCATAAAGCAAGAGGTACAGAAAATGTTAGAACTAGGAGTGGTTGAGCACTCTGAAAGTCCATGGGCTTCTCCTGTGGTACTTGTACCAAAACCCCATTCCAAAGATGGAAAGAAGGAAATGCGGTTTTGTGTAGACTACAGAGGTCTCAACCTGGTAACCAAAACTGATGCTCATCCTATACCCAGGGCAGATGAGCTCATAGATACACTGGCATCTGCGAAGTATCTAAGCACTTTTGATTTGACTGCAGGGTATTGGCAGATCAAATTATCAGAAGATGCTAAACCTAAAACTGCATTTTCAACCACTGGAGGACATTACCAGTTCACAGTAATGCCTTTTGGATTGAAAAATGCACCTGCCACGTTTCAAAGGTTGGTGAACACAGTCCTGCAAGGGCTGGAAGCTTTCAGTGCAGCATATTTGGACGATATAGCTGTCTTTAGCTCCAGCTGGGATGATCACCTGGTCCACCTATGGAAAGTTTTAGAGGCCCTGCAAAAGGCAGGCCTCACCATGAAGGCTTCAAAGTGTCAGATAGGGCAGGGGAAGGTGGTTTATCTGGGACACCTTGTTGGTGGGGAACAGATTGCACCACTTCAGGGGAAAATCCAAACAATTATTGATTGGGTTCCCCCTACCACTCAAACTCAGGTGAGAGCCTTCCTAGGCCTCACTGGGTATTACAGGAGGTTCATTAAGAACTATGGCTCCATTGCAGCCCCTCTTAATGACCTCAAATCCAAGAAAATGCCTAAAAAGGTATTATGGACAGCAAACTGTCAGAAAGCTTTTGAGGAGCTGAAGCAGGCCATGTGCTCTGCACCTGTCCTGAAAAGCCCTTGTTACTCTAAAAAATTCTATGTCCAAACTGATGCATCTGAATTAGGAGTAGGGGCAGTCCTATCACAACTTAATTCTGAGGGCCAGGATCAACCTGTTGCTTTTATTAGTAGGAGGTTGACCCCTAGAGAAAAGCGTTGGTCTGCCATAGAGAGGGAGGCCTTTGCTGTGGTCTGGGCTCTGAAGAAGTTGAGGCTATACCTGTTTGGCACTCACTTCATTGTTCAGACAGACCACAAACCTCTACTTTGGCTAAAACAAATGAAAGGTGAAAATCCTAAATTGTTGAGGTGGTCCATATCCCTACAGGGAATGGACTATACAGTGGAACATAGACCTGGGAGTAGCCACTCCAATGCAGATGGACTCTCCAGATATTTCCACTTAGACAATGAAGACTCATCAGGTCATGGCTAGTCTTATTGTCCTTCGTTTGGGGGGGGGGGTTGTGTAGGAAAGTACCATCTTGCCTGGCATGTTACCCCCATTTTTCACTGTATATATGTTGTTTTAGTTGTATGTGTCACTGGGACCCTGTCACCCAGGGCCCCAGTGCTCATAAGTGTGCCTGAATGTGTTACCTGTGTAGTGACTAACTGTCTCACTGAGGCTCTGCTAATCAGAACCTCAATGGTTATGCTCTCTCATTTCTTTCAAATTGTCACTAACAGGCTAGTGACCAATTTTACCAATTTACATTGGCTTACTGGAACACCCTTATAATTCCCTAGTATATGGTACTGAGGTACCCAGGGTATTGGGGTTCCAGGAGATCCCTATGGGCTGCAGCATTTCTTTTGCCACCCATAGGGAGCTCTGACAATTCTTACACAGGCCTGCCACTGCAGCCTGAGTGAAATAACATCCACGTTATTTCACAGCCATTTTTCACTGCACTTAAGTAACTTATAAGTCACCTATATGTCTAACCTTTACCTGGTAAAGGTTGGGTGCTAAGTTACTTAGTGTGAGGGCACCCTGGCACTAGCCAAGGTGCCCCCCACATTGTTCAGGACCAATTCCCCGGACTTTGTGAGTGCGGGGACACCATTACACGCGTGCACTACATATAGGTCACTACCTATATGTAGCTTCACAATGGTCACCCCGAATATGGCCATGTAATATGTCTATGATCATGGAATTGCCCCCTCTATACCATCCTGGCATAGTTGGCACAATCCCATGATCCCAGTGGTCTGTAGCACAGACCCTGGTACTGCCAAACTGCCTTTCCTGGGGTTTCACTGCAGCTGCTGCTGCTGCCAACCCCTCAGACAGGCATCTGCCCTCCTGGGGTCCAGCCAGGCCTGGCCCAGGATGGCAGAACCAAGGACTTCCTCTGAGAGAGGGTGTTACACCCTCTCCCTTTGGAAAATGGTGTGAAGGCAGGGGAGGAGTAGCCTCCCCCAGCCTCTGGAAATGCTTTCATGGGCACATTTGGTGCCCATTTCTGCATAAGCCAGTCTACACCGGTTCAGGGACCCCTTAGCCCTGCTCTGGCGCGAAACTGGACAAAGGAAAGGGGAGTGACCACTCCCCTGACCTGTACCTCCCCTGGGTGGTGCCCAGAGCTCCTCCAGTGTGCTCCAGACCTCTGCCATCTTGGAAACAGAGGTGCTGCTGGCACACTGGACTGCTCTGAGTGGCCAGTGCCACCAGGTGACGTCAGAGACTCCTTGTGATAGGCTCCTTCAGGTGTTGCTAGCCTATCCTCTCTCCTAGGTAGCCAAACCCTCTTTTCTGGCTATTTAGGGTCTCTGTCTCTTGGGATTCCTTAGATAACGAATGCAAGAGCTCATCCGAGTTCCTCTGCATCTCTCTCTTCACCTTCTGCCAAGGAATCGACTGCTGACCGCGCTGGAAGCCTGCAAAACTGCAACATAGTAGCAAAGACGACTACTGCAACTCTGTAACGCTGATCCTGCCGCCTTCTCGACTGTTTTCCTGGTGGTGCATGCTGTGGGGGTAGTCTGCCTCCTCTCTGCACTAGAAGCTCCGAAGAAATCTCCCGCGGGTCGACGGAATCGTCCCCCTGCAACCGCAGGCACCAAAGAACTGCATCACCGGTACCTTGGGTCTCCTCTCAGCACAACGAGCGAGGTCCCTTGAATCCAGCAACTCTGTCCAAGTGACTCCCACAGTCCAGTGACTCTTCAGTCCAAGTTTGGTGGAGGTAAGTCCTTGCCTCCCCACGCCAGACTGCATTGCTGGGAACCGCAACTTTTGCAGCTACTCCGGCCTCCGTGCACTTCCGGCAGAAATCCTTTGTGCACAGTCCACCCTGGGTCCATGGCACTCTAACCTGCATTGCACGACCTCCTAAGTTGTTCTCCGGCGACGTGGGACTCCTTTGTGCGACTTCGGGTGAGCACCGTTTCACGCATCCTCGTAGTGCCTGTTTCTGGCACTTCTCTGGGTGCTACCTGCTGCTGAGAGGGCTCTTTGTCTTGCTCGACGTCCCCTCTCTCTCCTGACGCAATTTGCGACATCCTGGTCCCTCCTGGGCCACAGCAGCATCCAAAAACTCTTCCCGCACGATTTGCAGCTAGCAAGGCTTGTTGGCGGTCTTTCGGCGGGAAAACACTTCTGCACAACTCTCCAAGGCGAGAGGCATCCGTCCTCTAAAGGGGAAGTCTCTAGCCCTTTGCGTTCCTGCAGAAACCTCAGCTTCTTCTGCTCAGTAGAAGCTTCTTTGCACCCGCAGCTGGCATTTCCTGGGCATCTGCCCATCTCCGACTTGCTTGTGACTTTTGGACTTGGTCCCCTTGTTCCACAGGTACCCTCGACTGGAAATCCATCGCTGTTGCATTGTTGGTTTGTGTCTTTGCTGCCTTATTCCCCTATCACGACTTCTTTGTCCTTTGGGGAACTTTAGTGCACTTTGCACTCACTTTTCAGGGTCTTGGGGTGGGCTATTTTTCTAACCCTAACTATTTTCTAATAGTCCCAGCGACCCTCTACAAGGTCACATAGGTTTGGGGTCCATTCGTGGTTCGCATTCCACTTTTGGAGTAAATGGTTTGTGTTGCCCCTATCCCTATGTGTCCCCATTGCATCCTATTGTAACCATACATTGTTTGCACTGTTTTCTAAGACTATACTGCATATTTTTGGTATTGTGTATATATATCTTGTGTATATTTCCTATCCTCTCACTGAGGGTACACTCTGAGATACTTTGGCATATTGTCATAAAAATAAAGTACCTTTATTTTTTAGTATAACTGTGTATTGTGTTTTCTTATGATATTGTGCATATGACACCAGGTGGTACTGTAGGAGCTTCACTCGTCTCCTAGTTCAGCCTAAGCTGCTCTGCTAAGCTACCATTATCTATCAGCCTATGCTGCTAGACACCCTATACACTAATAAGGGATAACTGGGCCTGTTGCAAGGTGCAAGTACCCCTAGGTACTCACTACAAGCCAGTCCAGCCTCCTACAATAAGGATCTCCTGGAAGCCCAATGCCCTGGGTACCTAGGTACCATATACTAGGGCCTTATAAGGGGGTTCCAGTGTGCCAATTGAAATTGGTAAATGAAGTCACTAGCCTACAGTGACAAATTTAAAAGCAGAGAGAGCATAAGCACTGAGATTCTGGTTAGCAGAGCCTCAGTGACGCAGTTAAGCACTATACAAACACACACATTAGGCCATAAACTATGAGCCCTGGGGTCCTAGCACTAGGATCCCAGTGAGACAGACAAAACATACTGACAAACAGGTAGAAATTGGGGGTAACATGCAAAAAAAGATGGTACTTTTCAACATTTTGGGCTCACCACAGAGCAATATAGAATTAAGGGCCAGATGTACGAAGCCTTTTGCATGTCACAAACTGCGAAAAATGCAGTTTGCGGCATGCAAAAGGCCAAACGCAATGCTCAGTCCCAAATTGCGAGTCGGTACCGACTCACAATTTGGGAATGCGACTCGCAAATAGGAAGGGGTGTTCCCTTCCTATTTGTGACCGCATCGCAATGCAGAGTTGCTTTGTGACCGCGAATGCGGTCTCAAACCAACTCGCAGTTACCACCAGTGTCACACTGGTGGTAACTCATTCGCAAAAGGGAAGGGGTCCCCGGGGGACCCCTTCCCCTTTGTGAATGCCGGAAAAAATATTTTTTCAGAGCAGGCAGTGGTCCTATGGACCACTGCCTACTCTGAAAAAAACGAAACCATATGGTTTCGGTTTAGTTTTCATTTTGCAGCTCGTTTTCCTTTAAGGAAAACGGGCTGCAAAATGGAAAAAAAACCTGCTTTATTGAAAAAGCAGTCACACACATGGAGGTCTGCTGACTACAGCAGGCCACCATCCCTGTGAGTGCAGGGACTCGCTATGGGGTCGCAAACTGCGACCCACCTCATGAATATTGATGAGGTGGGTCTTTGCGACCCCATAGCGAGTCGCAGAAGGTGTCTGAGACACCTTTCTGCATCCAATTTTGCGAGTTGCAAATTGCGAGTCGCTCAGACTCGCAATTAGCAACTCGCAAAATTGGAGTTTCCTACATCTGGCCCTAAGTGCAGGGAAACCAAGAAAGAATCTTCACAAGATTGGGTTGACTTTGTGGACTGTTCTGTAAAAGCTTTAGAAGGTTGGTTACATGGCAGTAAAGTGTCTGATTACCAGAGTCTATATCATCTGATTTTGAGAGAGCATATATTGAATAGTTGTGTGTCTGACTTGTTACACCAGTATCTTGTAGATTCAGATCTTACCTCTCCCCGAGAATTGGGAAAGAAGGCAGACAAATGGGTCAGAACAAGAGTGAGCAGAAAAGCTCATACAGGGGGTGATAAAGAAAAGGAGATGGTGAAAAATCTCAGATTAAGCATGGGGACTAACATAAACATAAAGATCCTTCTTCAGGTCCACAACACTCCTCTGAGGGTGGGGATAAAAACACATCTTCTTCCTGCATTGTGCACACCAAAAAGCCTTGGTGATATGTGTGCAAAAATAAAGGTCATAGGCCAGAGGATAAGTCCTGTCCAGGATAAGTCCTGTCCTACCACCACTAATACATCCACTTTAACTTCTAGTGCCCCTAGCAGTAGTAGTAATAGTGGTGGTACTACTGGCAATAGTCCAACAAAAGGTGTAGTTGTGTTCACTTTTGGGTCAAGTATAGAAACTGGGGTAGGTATAGAAACTCCCAAGACAGTCTCTGTCACACCTGGTGGCATTGGCCTTGCCACCTTGGCTGCTTCTCCCCTTAACATGGACAAGTACAAGCAGTCAATTGTAATAAATGGTGTTGAGGCCCAGGCCTACAGGGACACAGGTACCAGTATCACTTTGGTGACTAAAAACCTGGTGTCACCTGCACAACACCTCCTTGGACAGAAGTACCAGGTTCCTGTTGTCAATAACTCCACTCAGTCTCTCCCCTTAGATGAAGTGCAACTCAGTTGGGGTGGAGTTACTGGCCCAAAGCAGGTGGGGGTATCACCTAGCTTACCTGTAGACGGTTTCTTAGGTAGTGACCTACAGGCCTCAGGTTTGGCTGAGGTAGAGTTTAGGGCCCATGCATCCATGCTGCATATCCCTGAGGAATTGCTTCCTCTCATTTACAGTGAAATGAAAAAGCAAAGAAGAGAAGGAGCCCTGAAACCTCAGGATCCTCCTCATCCCACAGGTGATAAGGTTATCAAAGTTTCCTTCCCCACCCTACCACTAAGGATACCATTCCTGTGGTGGGAGAAACCTCTCCTTGGTGGAACCTGTATCAAGGGAGCCCACAGCTGCCCCAGCTGAACTCCCAGAGGTAAAGGTCCCTCTCTGTGGAACCACTAAACCATATAAGCAAAACTGCACTGTTTTACTTGTTCTCTCTTTCAGCCACAAGGACAAACTTTTTGCCCAGCTATGGCCTTGCTGAGACAGCAACCCTGTCTAACATTCTCATCCTTAGGACAGCAGCCATGTCTTAACATAGGATCAGTGGAACAGCGTAGGAAAGTATCATCTTTCTTGGCATGTTACCCCCATTTTTGCCTGTATGTCAGTATGTTTTTGCCTGTCTCGTTGGGATCCTGCTGGTCAGGACCCCAGTGCTCATAGTTTATGGCCTAATGTGTGAGTTGTCAGTAATGCTTAACTGTGTCACTGAAGTTCTGCCAATCAGAACTTCAGCGCTTATGCTCTCTCTGCTTCCAAATTAGTCACCATAGTTTAGTGACTTCATATTCCAATTCCAATAGGCACACTGGACCCCCTTATAAGTCCCTAGTATATGGTACCTAGGTACCCAGGGCATTGGGGTTCCAGAAGATCCTTATGGGCTGTAGCATCTCTTTTGCCACCCATAGGGAGCTCAGACAAACCCTTCCACAGGACTGCCACTGCAGTCTGCGTGAAATAGTGCACACACTATTTTACAGCCATTTTCACTGCACTTAAGTAACTTATAAGTCACCTATATGTCTAACCTTCATTTACTGAAGGCTAGGTGCAAAGTTACTAAGTGTGAGGGCACCCTTGCACTAGCGAAGGTGCACCCACACTGTCCAGGGCCAATTCCCCGGACTTCATTAGTGCGGGGATACCATTACACGCGTGTACGACATATAGGTCAATACCTATATGTAGCGTCACAATGGTTCCTAAGAATATGGCCATGTAAAGTGTCTAAGATCATGGAACTGTCCCCCATTTCAAATCTGGTATTGTGGGGTCAATCCCATGCATCCTGGGTGCTCTACCATGGACCCCCAGAACTGCCAAACCATCTCTCTGCAGCTTGCATTGCAGCTACAGCTGCTGCCACCTCACAGACAGGGTTCTGCCCTCCTGGGCTCTGAGCAGCTCAGTCCCAGGAAGGCAGAACAAAGCATTTCCTTTGGGAGGAGGGTGTAACACCCTCTTCCTTTGGAAATAGGTGTCACGGGCTTGGTAGGGGTAGCCTCACAGAGCCTTTGGAAATGCTTTGAAGGGCACAGATGGTGCCCTCCTTGCATAAGCCAGTCTACACCTGTTCAGAGACCCCCAGTCCTTGCACTTGTGTGAAACTGGACAAAGGAAAAGGGAGTGACCACTCCCATGTCCATCACCACCCTAGGGGTGGTGCCCATAGCTCCTCCAGTGTGTCCCTGGCATTGGCCATCTTGTTTTCCAAGGTGTGTGGACACTCTGGAGATCTCTGAGGGGCCAGTGCCAGCAGGTGACGTCAGAGACCCCTCCTGAAAGGTGCATACCTGGTTAGGTAGCCAATCCCCCTCTCAGGGCTGTTTAGTGTCTTTCCTGTGAGTTCCTCTTGAGATTCCGCTTGCAAGTTTCCACGAGGAATCCTCTGAAACTTCTGCTTCAGATTCTGACTGTCGGATCAACCTCAGACTGCTCCAGGAACAGCTGTAACTGCAACAAAGTATCCAGAAAGGCTACTGTGACCCTGCAGCTTCAGCTCCAGCCAGCAACTGTAACAGTTTCCAAGGTGTGCACGCTCGGAGGACTCCCTGCCTTCACCCTGCACCAGAAGAACCGAAGGAATCTCCCGTGGAGTGACGGAGTCACTTTCCTGCTCCAGCAGGCACCTTCCAAGACTATGAGAAGTTCTTTGGGACTCTGCTCCTGGTGACGAGGGTGCTCCCTGGAACACAGGTGGTGGACCCCTTCGACCCAGACTGTCCTAAGGTCCAGCTGTCCAAATTTGGCGGAGGTAAGAGTTTGCCTTCCCGGTTTGCGACAGTACCCCTGTTCACTGCATCATCTCTAGCTCCTGAGGCTTCTGTGCACTATTTGCAAGAATCCTTCCTGCACAGCGTGGCCCAGGTCCCCAGCACTCCATCCTGCGATGTACAACTCGCTGAGTTGTTCTCTGGCGGTGTTGGACCTTCTTTTGTGGTGCTGCAGCAAACGCAATTTGCACCCTCTTTGTCCCCATGTCCTGGCACTCCCGTGGGTGCTACCTGGTCATCTGTGGGTTCCCTCCAGTGTTTGGGAGCCCCCTCTGCCTCCTCAGTCCACGTTGAGGCCCCCAGCTCCCTCCTGGGTCCAGGCAGCACCATTTTGATACAAACTGCGACATTGCTTGAACCTAGGCTTGTTGGATAAAACCAGTACTGCAACTTGCCTGCATCCAACATCTCGACGTGGGACATATCTTGCATCATGCAGGAACCCACAGCTAGCTTCTTTTGTGCTCTTCTACAGACTTGTTCTAACCAGAGAATCCTCTTTTGCACCATCTTCAAGGTTGGCAGGGGCTCCTGTCATTCCTGGAATCTTCTGCAACTTTTGGACTTGGTCTCCTCTCTTCACAGGTCTTCACGTCCAGGAATCCACCATTTGTTGCTTGCGGTCTTGCTTAATTCTTGCAAAAACTCTTATCACGATTTGTAGTGTGTCCTGAGGAAACTTGCAGTACTTTACTCCTACTTTCCTGGGCTCTGGGATGGGGTATTTTACTCACTTGTGTTTTTCCTACACTTCCAGCGCCCCTCTGCACACTAATCTTGCCTAGGGGGGAATTCATGATTCACACTCCACTATCTTAGTATATGGTTTGTGTTGCCCTTAGGACTATTGCATCCTATTACATTCTATTGCGTTTTCTACTGTTTGCACTATTCTGTGACTATTTACTTACCTGATTTTGGTCTCTAGTGTATATATTGTGTATAATACTTACCTGCAGAAGAAGTATTGTCTCTAAGATATTTGTGGACTTGTGTCACTAAAATAAAGTACCTTTATTTTTTGGTAACACTGGGTATTGTCTTTTATTGTATATAAGTACTGTGTAACTATAGTGGTATTGCAGGAGCTTTGCATGTCTCCTAGTTCAGCCTAAGCTGCTCTGCTACAGCTACCTCTATGCAGCCTAAGTTGCTAGAACATTGCCTACATTTCACTAATAAGAGATAACTGGACCTGGTATAAGGTGTAGGTACATTAGCTACCCATTACAAACCAGGCCAGGATCCTACATAAAACCATCAATAAGTGCATTTTTTAGCATGTTTTAATTGTCTGAGTCCTCCTCCCTAACAGTGAGGAGTCTGTCCCTCCCTTTGTCAGAGAAGGAGAACCAAAGTATAGCAGCCCAATGCTTTTGTGGGACCCTTTGAACCTTACAGGCCCTCTCAAGTGCAGCAAACCACTTTTGGATATCATCCCCCACCTTGTATGTGGGAACAATCTTGTGTAAGTTTCTGGAGTTAATGGTGTCCTCCCTGACCTCATAACCTCTGAAACTTTCAATGCTGCTGGCACCATGGGGAAATAACACTAACCCCTGTCTTTCCCTTTCTACAGTGAAGGCTTCCCTATCTTGGGCCAGCTGTTGCTGTTTCAGCCTCAGTCTAGCCTCTTCCAATCTCAGCTGTCTGAATTCCCTATGTAGGGAGCTATCCTCAGGATTGGATGTGTGAGACCCTTCAGAGACTGAGGAGCTATGGGAATGATCAGAAGTGGATCTTTCCGTAACTTGTGTAACCCTAGTGACCTGGCCTCTAGGTGTGAAGGGATCTCTACTTGTGTCAGCTATCCTAGATGGTTTGTTAGTGGAAAGATCTGTGGAAGGACCCTCCCCTGGATCTTCAGGACCTTCTCCTGAATCTACCTGGTTAGAATCTACCTCCACCTCTCTCCTACCTGGTGACCAGATTGTTCTTGGTCATCCTGGAGAAGGAGATTCAAAAGGAAATCTTTGTTAGGGTTCTTCCCAATCCCTAGGCTTCACTCCAAGCAAAGCCCCCTCAAACCTATAAACTTTAGGTTCTCATAAGTAGTTTTGATAACCCTACGGGTAGCCTCAGAGGAATATATTGTGATAGAAGAAGTTAGAGTAAAGTGAAAAGAGTAAACAGACCTACTTTAGGCGTTTTTAGAGTTTTTAGAATGCAAGTGAGACTGCTAGGTATACTTATGTATAGCTCTAAGTACAGAGTACACTTTCTTGTGGAAATCACCAGTGACAGAGTGATAAGGTGTAGGAAAGTACCATCTTTCTTGGCATGTTACCCCAAATTACTGCCTGTTTGTTAGTGTCTTTTTACTGTCTCACTGGGATCCTGCTAGTCAGGACCCCAGTGCTCATAGTTTGTGGCCTATGTGTGTTGTCAGTATGCTTGACTGTGTCCTAGGAATTCTGTTAACCCGAACTCCAGTGCTTATGCTCTCTCTGTTTACCAACTTTGTCACTATAGTCTAGTGACTTCATACCTGATTTCGGTCAAGAGCTCGCACCTCCACGTCCGCAGCACCACCCTGCTGTGTCCGTTTCCCTGACCCTCGCCCATGCTGCTGCTAGCGTGTTCGAGGCCCTCCTCCACCCACAGGCCTCCCCTGCACCTCATCCCTGGTGTCTAGTGGGCTTCTGGTAAGTGTCGCTAGACTCGTGTGCATTGTGCCGTTTTCACCGTATTTGTGCCTGTTTTCCTGTATTCTGTGCCTTGCTTTTTTGCGCTTCTTGCCTCCATTGTGCCTTCTTAAACTGTTGTAATCCGCTTTTTGCCCCTTGTGCGCCCCCCTGCCGCTTGTCGCTAGACTCATGTGCATTGTGCCGTTGTTCACCGTATTTGTGACTGTATTCAGTATTTAGTGCCTTGTTTTTTTGTGCCTTGTGCTTCCAATTTTGCCTTTTTAGTTTGCTGTTATTCCACTTTTCGCCCCTTGTGCGCTCCCCCTTGCCGTTTCTCCCTGCGGCCCGCCTACATTCGCCGCTCCCTCCTGCCTCCCAGCTGCTCCTCCCTCCCCCCTCCCTTCTAAATGGCTGGCGCTGCGCGTCGAGGGTGAGCGACCTCTGACCTGATTTCGGTCAAGAGCTCGCACCCCCACGTCCGCAGCACCACCCTGCTGTGTCCGTGTCCCTGACCTGCGCCTCATCCCTGGTGTCTAGTGGGCTTCTGGTAAGCGTCGCTAGACTCGTGTGCATTGTGCTGTTTTCACCGTATTTGTGACTGTATTCAGTATTTAGTGCCTTGCTTTTTTGTGCTTTGTGCTTCCAATTGTGCCTTTTTAGTTTGCTGTTATTCCGCTTTTCGCCCCTTGTGCGCTCCCCCTTGCCGTTTCTCCCTGACGCTGCCTCCCTGCGGCCCCGCCCCCTCCCGCCCCCATTCGCCACTCCCTCCCGCCTCCCGCCTCCCAGCTGCTCCTCCCTCCCCCCTCCCTTCTTAATGGCTGGCGCTGCGCGTCGAGGGTGAGCGACCTCTGACCTGATTTCGGTCAAGAGCTCGCACCCCCACGTCCGCAGCACCACCCTGCTGTGTCCGTGTCCCTGACCCTCGCCCACGCTGCTGCTAGCGTGTTCGAGGCCCTCCTCCACCCGCAGGCCTCCCCTGCGCCTCATCCCTGGTGTCTAGAGGGCTTCTGGTAAGCGTCGCTAGACTCGTGTGCATTGCGCCGTTTTCACCGTATTTGTGACTGTTTTTCTGTATTCTGTGCCTTGCTTTTTTGCGCTTCTTGCCTCCATTTGTGCCTTCTTAGACTGTTGTAATCCGCTTTTTGCCCCTTGTGCGTCCCCCCGCCGCTTGCCGCTAGACTCGTGTGCATTGTGCCGTTGTTCACCGTATTTGTGACTGTATTCAGTATTTAGTGCCTTGCTTTTTTGTGCTTTGTGCTTCCAATTGTGCCTTTTTAGTTTGCTGTTATTCCGCTTTTCTCCGCTTGTGCGCTCCCCCTTGCCGTTTCTCCCTGCCGCTGCCTCCCTGCGACCCGCCCCCCTCGCGCCCCCATTCGCCGCTCCCTCCCGCCTCCCAGCTGCTCCTCCCTCCCCCTCCCTTCTTAATGGCTGGCGCTGCGCGTCGAGGGTGAGCGACCTCTGACCTGATTTCGTTCAAGAGCTCGCACCCACACGTCCGCAGCACCACCCTGCTGTGTCGGTGTCCCTGACCCTCGCCCACGCTGCTGCTAGCGTGTTCGAGGCCCTCCTCCACCCGCAGGCCTCCCCTGCGCCTCATCCCTGGTGTCTAGTGGGCTTCTGGTAAGCGTCACTAGACTCGTGTGCATTGTGCCGTTTTCACCGTATTTGTGACTGTTTTTCTGTATTCTGTGCCTTGCTTTTTTGTACTTCTTGCCTCCATTTGTGCCTTCTTAGACTGTTGTAATCCGCTTTTTGCCCCTTGTGCACCCCCCGCCGCTTGTCGCTAGTCTCGTGTGCATTATGCCGTTGTTCACCGTATTTGTGACTGTATTCAGTATTTAGTGCCTTGCTGTTTTGTGCTTTGTGCTTCCAATTGTGCCTTTTTAGTTTGCTGTTATTCCGCTTTTCGCCCCTTGTGCGCTCCCCCTTGCCGTTTCTCCCTGCCGCTGCCTCCCTGCGGCCCGCCCCCCTCGCGCCCCCATTCGCCGCTCCCTCCCGCCTCCCAGCTGCTCCTCCCTCCCCTCTCCCTTCTTAATGGCTGGCACTGCGTGTCCGCACGCAGCGGGCGTGCCGCGGGCGCGCCGCTGGCACGCCGGAGGTGCACCAGAGGCAAGCCCGTCTGCTCCCGTCCGCGCCTGGACCGCGCCCTGCGCCACCCCCCTGGTCCGCACGACCCCCGCACCAACAGACGCCGCTACTCGGCCAACGAGCTCATCGCCCTCAATCCTGGCTCCTCCACAACATGCTTCCAGGCCTCACCGAAGAACACCAAAGGACCCTTCTTCTGCCGCACCTGCAATTTCACCTGTGACAGAAAAAGGAAACCCGCAACAACCAGCACAAACCACCTCCACTGCAAACTCCTCAACACACGCTCCGCACGAAAGCACGCCATTGAGCTCTGGGACCTGCTCGACACTACCGCCCCAGACGTAGCCTTCCTGACCGAAACCTGGTGGAACGACTCCTCAGCACCTGACATCGCCATAGCCATCCCAGACGGCTACAAGATCACCAGAAGAGATCGCCCCAACGGAATCGGAGGAGGAATAGCCATCGCCCACAAATCCACCCTCAAAATCCACACCAACACGGACGACACGCTCAAGACCGCCGAACACCTGCACTTCCGGATCCACACCGACCACAACACCACCCTCAGGGGAATGCTCATCTACCGACCCCCAGGACCACGAGCACCCTTCAGCGACTCCATCGCCGACCTCACGAGCACCCACGCCCTCACCTCTACGGACTACATCCTCCTTGGAGACCTCAATTTCCACTTGGAGAACAACTGTTGAAGTAAGCCTCAGCAAGGCCTACTAGTGCAAGGGGTTCACCTTTCTCTGCACAAAGTCCTCAGACCATGTAGGAAGAAGTTGGCACAGAAACTGGAATAAAAGACAAAAGTTTATTAACCTCATGAGGTGGTACTACAGTTCAAACAGCACCCTAGGGTAATGTCTGAAGTAGCACACTGAACTGAGAGAGCATGGTCCTTTTATACCCACACAGGGGCTAAAAGGAGATGGTACAATTATGGAAACAAGACTTGTATACATGTAAGGTCATGTGGAAAATGCACAGTCGACAGGTAGGAGGAGCTAACAGTTTCCAAGGACTAACAGATGCAGACCTTACTGAGCATGTGCGAAAGTAAGAGATGCTAAATATAACTTGTCACTAGGCAGATTTCAAGAGCAGTTAACAGAAAGGTAGGACAGAGCACATGGTGAGCACATGGCAGCATGTAGCAGAGAAAATGGCTGTCATGAATACAAAATGGATTCCGCAAAATGTTCACAATAGTTACTAAATACAAGATGTCTTCTGCTAATGCTTAATCTAATCACTGCTAAATTACAACAGACGACCCTTTCAGCATTAGCTGAAGACATTCGTCTTTCTGGGATAATCTAAATATTCATCCTGTATATTTATGCTCATCATTTCAGCTATTTCCTCATCTAACATATGTTGTGCCTTCATTTCTGTAATATTTCTTTTGGTAGGCATACAAGCAGTAATTCACATGGAGCAGAACATTGGACCACACTGAATACAGATACAGCATGTAAAAAATATTGCAATTATTACACACAGGATAGTCAGTAGTTTCCAGCCCCAGGCAGGAACAAGAGCCCAAAACCATCCAGAAAAAGTCCAAGTACCAGTCTCTGTATGGATTTCTGCAGCAATTTTATGCAATTTAGATATTGCATCATATACTGAAGGTGAGTGATCTGGGATAAAAACACAACAACTACTACCGATGATTCGACATGCACCACCTCGATCAGCTAATATCACATCTAGTACCATACGATTTTGGAGCGCTACAATCCTCGCAACTTGGAGCTCCTCAGTAATATTCCCAAGTGCCAGAGCTGCCTGATTGGTAACAGCTTCCACAACCCTAGTCAATTGTCTCACTTTCCTACTGTTTAACGCAACACCTACAAAGGGGAACAATCCTAAATTAAAATCAACATATTGTTGCAGGCTAGTATCCGTTTGGTCTACCTCATTTGTACTTATTTCCCTTTTATATCTATTGTTAATGATGTCATTGAACAGTTTTAAATCTCGGTGATATGATGCAGGAGCCAAAAACACAGGGGGTAATAGAAAAGATACAGAACACACACCTGACCACCCAACAGGTAGTTGGTAATATCCATAGTTACCACAAACAAAATATGTATTATGTGAAGCTGTAAAACTACTATTATTTACACTCTCAATAGTTAAAATCAAGGTACAATCGCTAATCCCTACTGGAATTTGTCCAATGCTTCGTATACATAAATCTGCTTTAGTTTTTGTAACAGAAATCACAAATTGTTCTTTCTTGTCAGAGTCTCGTATATTTGTGAAGACATATGGTATTGAAACATTGTCCGGTTGCTACTCTTCCGATTCCCATTTAGTTCCTTTAGCTTGGGGATACCCATCTTTGTCTTGGTAGCACACTTTATTAAGGCGAAAAAGAAGTCCGCCCTCTGTACGTTTTCCAGATGCAAACAAAAGCATGTACCAAGCTTGACAAGAACCATTGTGTGAAAAAGGAAGAGGAATGAAAGGTGTTCCACCTTTCTTTTGATGCGCAGGTATCATTCCACATACCCAACAGTTAGTAGTATTTGTAGCATTATGAGTATGATGCAACATCTAAATGAAAGTATTATTGAAGTACGATTGACGGTGCTTCTGCTCCTGATAGGGAAGCGTAAAGTAATAGTGATCCTCTGGTACTGGAGTAGTGGCAACAAAAAACTCACGAGCAGGAGACTTCTTTTCAATAAACCAGGTGATTGTTGCTGTAACCACCAAAACAACAACAAACCCCATAACACTAATGATCAATTTGTTATTCATTTTAGCAACAGTGATAATCGACCCTTTCAGAATGAATTAAAAACAATCGTTGGAGCTCTTATCCCTGGGCAGCCGCTGATTTCTTCACCACAGGCCAAGACGGGTGTCACTACTCTAATGCACGGCTGATCCACCCCCCTTGCCACATTGGCTCTCCGTTTCACTAACCCAGGGCGGTAGCTCAACCAGTCTTTTCAAAACAATTTTCAGATTCTTTCCTTGGTCTCAAATTATATCGCGACACTCCAGAAGTCGTATGGTACGGGAAGACCTCTGCAGATTCGTCAGGTGATATAGCACGACCTTTCTCCGTAGTCAAAATGTCTCGATGATCGGTCAGCACAGCAGGTTCCACCAAGGTAGGTAGCACTCTCTTGCAGTGAATACTATGGACCCAATTCTTTCGGTTCGTCACTCGAACTGCTGTCCTTGTCGCAAGGAGCACCTGTTCTGGGCCTCGCCACCTTGGTTCCAAGCTGCTTGATCTTTCAAAAGACTTAATCATCACCTGGTCACCAGGTCGGAGTTCATGGCCTTCACCTGTAGATCTGTCAGGAAGTGCTTCTCGAACCTGTTGATGAATAGAAACCAAATTGTCGGTTAACTGTGCCAAATAATCATTCATCAGGACACAAGGTACATCATATACAGATTTTGGTTTAGGAACTCCCCAAATATTCATTGGTCTCCCAAATACTACTTCATAGGGGCTAAGGCCAAGTCGGGAGTGTGGCACTGACCTAATAGACAATAATGCCAATGGTAATGCATCCAGCCAAGTTAAGGATGTGGAAGCCTGTATCTTCGCTAATTTCAGCTTCAATGTAGCATTATACCTTTCCACCAACCCTGCTGATTGTGGGTGGAAAACCGCATGGAACTTCTGTTTGATCCCTAATCCTTTCAGGACATACTTAATAACTTCCCCAACAAAATGAGGTCCGTTATCACTCCATAAAAGTCTGCAAACACCAAACCTAGGGAAAAATTCTTTCAAAAGCACCTTCGCTGTGGTAATGGCAGTATTATCCTTTGTGGGGTACGCCTCTATCCATTTACTGAAGGCACAAACCACCACCAAGACATACTTTAAATTGTTGCAGCGTTCAAGCTGAATATAATCCATTTGTAGAACTTCAAAAGGTGCAGTTGGTGTAGCAAACCCTCCTGCAGGAGTACGTGTCCCTTTTCCAGGATTGTATTGTAAGCAGATCAAATAAGACTGTACTACTCTCTTAGCTGTACTGGAAATTTCTGGATGCTCCCAAACTTGCGTAAGCAACTTCGTTATTGTTGAAGCTCCAACATGTGCCAGCCCATGTGCCATCTGAACCATAGGTTGTACAAAAGCTATAGGCAATTTCCATTTATCCATCTGCTTATTCCGCCAACAGCCCTCATCATCCAATTCTCCATCTTTAGACCATAGCTCACGTTCTTTCACAGAAGCAGATTTCTGTATATCTAATACGTCTTGTCTAGCATTATGCCAACGTTCAGCTTGTGACTTCACTACATACATAGAAGTAGTACTTCGCTGCATCGCAGTCTCACGTGCTACACGGTCTGCAAGAGCATTACCTTGCCCTATCTTATCGGACACTTTCTTATGTGCACTACATTTCACAATAGCTAGTTTATTTGGATATGTCAATGCAGTCAAGAGGTTATGCATTAATTCTCCGTGCATTATCTGCATCCTGTGGGATGTGAGAAAACCTCTCTCCTTCCAAAGCAAACCAAAATCATGAGCCACTCCAAAAGCATAGCGGCTGTCTGTGTAAATGTTCACACTTAAATCAGCACTAAGCTCACATGCTCGTGTCAAAGCTATTAGTTCAGCTGCTTGAGCTGACTTCTGTGGTATACGAGCTGTCTCCACTACCGTGTGTATTGTGGTGATTGCATATGCAGCTGAGGTCGTACCATCTGGCAACTTCAAACAAGACCCATCAACCCACAGTTCCCCGTCTACATCTAAAAGGGGCGTATCTTGTAAATCAACACGACCCTTTGTCTGTTCTTCGGTAATGAATATACAATCATGTGTTTCTTGTGACTGAGGCTGAGTCACCGGATATGGCAACAAAGTAGCTGGATTTAGTGTCGCACATCTCTTCAGTGTAATGTGAGGAGCCAACAATGTCAACTCATAACCTGTCATACGGGCGCTAGTTAAATGTTGTGTCTTTGTTTGATTTAAAAGAGCATCAACCGCATGGGGTACTAGCACCAACAGCTTATGTGACAAAACTATCCCTTCACTCTGACGTATTGAGACAGCTGTTGCGGCAACTGAACGAAAACACCCGGGCAACGCTCGAGCGACAGGATCAAGTACTGCTGAAAAATATGCACAGGGACGCTGCTTATCGCCATGTGTCTGTACTAAAACTGACAATGCACATCCATCTTTGTCGTGTACGTAAAGTGCAAAAGGCTTCATGTAATCTGGAGTACCTAACACTGGTGCAGAACAAAGGGCTTGTCGCAGCTGCCGGAAAGCAGTCTCACATTCATCTGTCCATAGGGGGGGGCATTGGAGTATCTTTAGTCAAAAGTGCTAGCAAAGATTTGGCAATGTGTGAAAACCCTAATATCCATTGCCTACAAAAAGAAGTAAGACCAAGGAATGCACGAACATCTTTCTGAGTAGAGGGTACTGGTGTGTCTAAAATGGCTTGAATACGATCTGATGTAAGTGCACGGCCCTCCTTAGACAAAAGGTGACCTAAATAGGTTACCTTTGGTCTACAATATTGCAATTTCTTTCGTGACACTTTATGATTGTGTGAAGCAAGAAAAGAAAGTAAGGACAAAGTGCACTTTTCACATTGCTCCGGGGTATCAGCTGCCAACAAAATATCATCAACATATTGTATGAGAGCCACACCTTCAGGCAAAACAAAAGAATCAAGTTGTCGTTTTAACGCCTGACTATAAATACTTGGACTCTCCGTATAGCCTTGAGGAACTCTGCAAAATCTATATGATCGTTTATTCAAAGTAAAACCAAACAAATATCGGCTGTCAGGATGAATAGGGATCGAAAAGAAAGCATTCTTCAAGTCTATCACAGAGAACGTAGTTGCTGTTGGGGGAACCAAAGTAAAGAGTGTCGTGATGTCAGATACCACAGGATATTGTGGTATCACAATCTTATTGACTTCTCGTAAATCATAATGAATCGGTAAATCCTAGTATCAGTATCCTTTTTCAGAATAGGAAGAATCGGACTGTTACAAACATTATACAGAACTTCCTCGACAACTCCAACTGCAATAAGATCATGCACAATTCGTGTGAGTGCTTCTTCGCCCTCCTGTGAAATTTTGTATTGAGGCAAACGTGGCAATACAGCTCCCTCCTTGACACTAATATGTACCGGTGGAATAATCATTTGTCCCACATCAGTATCTGAAGTAGCCCACAAAGTACTAGGGAGTGAAGCTAATGCAACATCCTCTTTAACAAGACAAACTCTTTCCATCACAGGATGATTATCATTTAAAATAACCACACCCCTTCAGGAGAGCATCGTATTGTAGCCCTGAAATACTTGAGCATATCAAGACCCACAATATTGTCTGGTGTATTTGGAGAAAGCAAAAATGGACATGGAGCAGTAAATTTATCAACATGGAATGCAAGTGGTTGTGACAATGGGCTAGGGGAAGGTGTTCCATCAAAACCTATCGATGTAATGGTTAAGCCAGACAGGGGAGCCCTTGGAATCAATTGTTTAGACAAGGCGCTACGAGTAGCTCCTGTATCAACCAGAAACTGATCAGTAAGACCCAAAACATGTGCTGTAACATAGGGACCCCTCTGATCTACTGGAACTTCAACTGATTCCTTACCCCAGCCTAGGCAATCCTATGCATAAGCAGAATCTTGGAAATCAGGCTGCACATGATCAGACATCTGGTATTGGTTCCGTCTATCAAAAGTGTTAAACCCATCCTGCCCTTGTGTATTAGCATCAACCCTAGCATGATCATTTGTGCTTCTTCTAGGTCCTGAATATCCTGAGCGATTTCTCATTTGTCCCCGACCACGTGAACCCTGCTGAACACGTAGTGCTGGACAATCGGCAGCCAGTGCCCAAATTTCTTACAATACGCACACTGATCATCAGACAAATTCGAACGAGTGTAAGAAGAACCATAAGATCCACGTCCACTTCTATCACTACCTCTAAAAGGCGGACCATAAGCTTGAGCCAACATAACCTTCGTCTTTAATTCTTTAATCTTTTTCTCCTCGCTACCTTTTGCTTCTAATTCCTGTCGTTCAAAATACTGAGCCATAGTCAAAAGAGAAACTGGAGTAGAGGTAGTCCATGAACTTTCACTAGCTTTTAGACGACTAGCTATTCCTGGTAACAGATTTGCAACATATTTATCGACGAACAAATGTCTGCCCGTATCATCTGACAATGACTGACCGCTAAAATCATGAAATGCTTCTTCAAAGCGTGTAAAGAAATCAGAGACCGATTCATCTGCCTTTTGTTTACAAGATGCTAAAACAGTCCAATCTATCTTTTTAGGGGGAATAATCATTTTCAACTTAACTAATATGGCTGCAGGAAGATCTAGAATCAACTGATATGGCTTTTTCGCAGGTTCCCTATCCCCGTCCATCTGTTCTATTTCTTTCCATGATGCCCCAAAAACTGTACGATCATCAATTTTACGAACAGTTCTCCACATATCTGGCGGTAATATCAATCCAAAAAATAAATCAATGTCAGCCAAAGTCATAGTACAAGAACTAATTGCTCCCTCAACTTCCTCATAAAAGGCGGCTGGATTTTTCCGCGGGTCAGGTAATGCTGTTTTAAGTGCCATTACATCTGCCCTATTCCAAGGAGTATACACCCAATTATAAATAAAATAACCCTTAGCATCAACAGAAGTTTTATCATCATTTGTACCCAATCCTTTAGGAGGAACATACAAAGGCGTGGCCTCCCGCATTGGTTTCGCGTGAACTATCATAGTCTTATTTGTTTCAAAGATGGAAGCTTGCGCCCCTTCGGTCTGAGATGCTCGTGCAACTGCGTCCGCAGCCCTTTTCTCTTCTTGCAAACGGACTGCCACAATACGTAATTTCATTAAACGCCTGATTGCATCAGCCACCTGGGAGAAAACAAAAAGACCATCACGCATTTGCTTATGATCAGCTGCTACATCATCGGGCTCTAACTCATCAGAATATTTCCAATATAGTTCAATAACTTCTGAGCCAAATGCCTCAGTAAAATATAGCTGCTCCTTTTCCGTCCACCCTTTCATGTTGTCTAAAAGTTCAGAAGCAGAAACAACGCTACGAATAGTTTTACGAGCAATAGATCTAAGCTCAGACGCATGGTCAGCAGGCAGCATAGAGCGACTGTCCCGCATCTTCTGTTGCTCCGAACTGGAGACTTTAGGTAACTCATGAGGGGCAGAAGGGACGACATACGGAGGTGGAGGGCGATCTAGTAAGAATAAATCATCATGTGGTTTATTAAAGATAGGATAGAGAGGTTGCCTAACAGTGTATTGGCCAGTTACCTGTAGCTTACGTTCTTTCTCTTCTAGCTCCTTTAAGTCATTTATTTCTTTCTTTCTCATTTCCAATGCTTTCACATATACATTCTTCCGCTGCTCTTTCTCAAGCAAGGCTTGCTCACGCTTCACTCGTCCACGTGCTTCTTTCTCCCACATTCGTACACAGTCAAACATATCTTGCCTAGACTTTCGCTTACACATACATTGTTCCACATACTCAATCTTTCGCAAATCAAATGACCCATGCATAGGCCAACGTAACTCAGGATCCGCGCGGGTGTATTTATTCCATAATGTGCTGTACATTATAGAAGAAAGACCATGTTTAACATACATATCTCTATTTGGCGTCCCCTCTGCGGGTACCGGTTGCGATTCTTCCAATTACCATTACCATTACAAAAGCAACACATCCTACGAAGTGCGCTAAAAACAGGCATGCCAAAAATAGTGCAGAATATGCAATATTATAATCAAAGTAGCACTTAAGGTGCCGTTCAAATCAAAATTAAATTGGAGAAAATTCTCCTCATTACCTGCCTATATAAATTGCAATTTATATATCAAATCCAAAGAATACAAATTGACTAGTCACCCAAATCACGAGAGCCACAGTAAGTAGTGCTAAACTACATTACCAAACACAGGCATCAAAACCCACAGCAAGTGCCGTAAAACGGCTCTTACCAATCACAGGGTGTCCAGGTTCCAACTGCCAAGTTCTAAAATCGACCAAATGGTCACTGCATGACGAATGAACAAAAAGGATCTCAGTCGAGGACCGGCGCCACCTGGATGGTCAAATCAGAAAGAAGGGAAAAACGCTGTGGTTGCCAAGACTCGGGTCTCCTCAGGCATTGATCGTCCGCAGCGAGATTCCAATCCTTCGTCGCGACCAATCCGTTGGGCATCCGAGTCGCCGATGAGTCCCTGTTCGGGCGCCAATTTGTTGAAGTAAGCCTCAGCAAGGCCTACTAGTGCAAGGGGTTCACCTTTCTCTGCACAAAGTCCTCAGACCATGTAGGAAGAAGTTGGCACAGAAACTGGAATAAAAGACAAAAGTTTATTAACCTCATGAGGTGGTACTACAGTTCAAACAGCACCCTAGGGTAATGTCTGAAGTAGCACACTGAACTGAGAGAGCATGGTCCTTTTATACCCACACAGGGGCTAAAAGGAGATGGTACAATTATGGAAACAAGACTTGTATACATGTAAGGTCATGTGGAAAATGCACAGTCGACAGGTAGGAGGAGCTAACAGTTTCCAAGGACTAACAGCTGCAGACCTTACTGAGCATGTGCGAAAGTAAGAGATGCTAAATATAACTTGTCACTAGGCAGATTTCAAGAGCAGTTAACAGAAAGGTAGGACAGAGCACATGGTGAGCACATGGCAGCATGTAGCAGAGAAAATGGCTGCCATGAATACAAAATGGATTCTGCAAAATGTTCACAATAGTTACTAAATACAAGATGTCTTCTGCTAATGCTTAATCTAATCACTGCTAAATTACAACACAACAACGACGCCAACACCACATCCCTGATCGACAACCTCTCCAACCTCGGCCTCAGACAACTGGTCAACACACCCACCCACATCGCCGGCCACACGCTCGATCCGATCTTCTCCGCAAGCAACCACGTCACCTTTAGCCACACCACCGAACTCCACTGGACCGACCACCACTGCATCCTCTTCACATTCAAGAAGCACATCGAACACCACCGCACCCAACTACCACTCCACCACCGCTGGAGCAAAGTCACGAAGACCAACTGACCAGCACCCTCGCCCAGAACCCGCCCACCGACCCAGACACCGCCGCTCTCAACCTACGACAGTGGATCAATGACTGCGCCAACACCCTCGCACCTTGAAAGGTCATCAACTTATCCTTCGAAACCACAACCTTCCCAGAAAGCTAGAAGCATGGCGAAAGCCACGCCCTCCTCAAGAAACCCAAGGCAGACCCCAACGACCTCAAAAAGTTCCGCCCGATCTCCCTCCTCCCCTTCCCGGCGAAGGTCATCGAGAAGATCGTCAACGCTCAGCTCACCCACCACCTCGAGGACAACTCCATCCTGGACCCCTCCCAGTCCGGTTTCAGATGCAACCACAGCACCGAGACTGCTCTCCTCGCCGCTACAGATGACATCAGACAGCAAATGGACAACGGCGAAACATCAGCCCTCATCCTCCTGGACCTTTCCGCAGCCTTCGACACGGTTTGCCACCACACCCTACGAACACGCCTCCACGAAGCCGGAATACAAGAAAAAGCCCTCAACTGGATCTCCTCTTTCCTCTCCGGCAGAACCCAGAGAGTCCGACTCCCACCCTTCTGCTCCGAAGCCACCAACATCATCTGCGGCGTACCCCAAGGATCCTCCTGAAGCCCGACGCTGTTCAACGTCTACATGGCCCCCCTCGCACAACTGGCCCGTCAGCACAACCTCAACATTTTCGCCTACGCCGACGACACCCAGCTCATCCTCTCCCTCACCAAAGACCCACACACCGCCAAAGCCAACCTCCACGAGGGAATGAAGTCCATCGCCGAATGGATGAGAAATAGCCGCCTGAAATTGAACTCCGACAAGACGGAGGTCCTCATCCTCGGACGCACGCCCTCGGCCTGGGATGACTCCTGGTGGCCCACCGCGCTGGGACCCCCGCCAACGCCAGCCAACCACGCACGCAACCTGGGTTTCGTCCTCGACTCCGCCCTCACCATGTCCAAGCAGGTCAACGCAGTTTCCTCCTCCTGCTACAACACCCTCCGCATGCTCCGTAGAATCTACAAATGGATCCCGACGGAAACCAGAAAAACGGTGACCCAGGCACTCGTCAGCAGTAGACTAGACTACGGCAACGCACTCTACACAGGCATCCCAGCAAAAGACATCCGACGCCTCCAACGCATCCAAAACACCTCCGCCCGACTGGTCCTCGACGTACCCCGCCGATGCCACATCTCCCACCACCTGAAAGACCTCCACTGGCTCCCCGTGGACAAGAGGATCACCTTCAAGCTCCTCACCCATGCTCACAAGGCACTCCACAACGCCGGACCAGCCTACCTGAACAACAGACTCAACTTCTACGTCCCCTCCCGCCAACTCTGCTCCGCAACCTCGCCCTCGCCATCGTTCCCCGCTTCCAACGCAAGACCTCCGGCGGCAGATCCTTCTCCTATCTCGCCGCCAAGACCTGGAACGCCCTCCCGACCCCCCTGCGGCAGACCCAGGACCTTCTCACCTTCAGGAGACTCCTCAAGACCTGGCTCTTCAACCCAGTAGCAGCAGCCTCCCCCCCCCAGCGCCTTGAAACCCTAACGGGTACGTAGTGCGCTCTATAAATATTTTGATTGATTGATTCAAATTCAGATTGGCATACTGGAACCTCCTTATAAGTCCATAGTATATGGTACCTAGGTACCCAAGGCAGTGGGGTTCCAGGAGATCCTTATGGGCTGTAGCA